>NC_134381.1:1321666-2643333 GCF_035582795.1 Mycteria americana | reverse complement strand
GCTGTCCCTCGAGCCGTGGCGTGTCCCACTGGGGACAAGAGATACTTTTCTTTCTCTGGGAACTCGGGCCTGGCCCCCACTGCTGGATACTGGTGCAGGAGAGCAATGCAGCACTTGGGACGCTGGCTCCATTGCAGCCATGAGGCAGGTCCTAGGGAACTGTGTCACTGCAGCTTTAATGGTGTTCATTAGAAAGGCCAATGAGAGTGTCAGAACTAGCTCTTTTCTTTAGGGAAAAACCTGTCTGGACACACTTGGGGGGCTCTTAGGATTGCTCCTGCAGTGAAGGATGTGTGTGTCCTGTTCTCCTGGCACAGAGCCCTTTCTAGTAGGGGCTTGTGAGGGCTTTATGATAAGTAAATGGTTAAAGAATCAAGGAAAAAACCAAGAGTCTGAAATGGTCAGAGTAAAAATTCCCTCCCGGTGAACAGAGCAGGCTGGTGGCTGCCCTGGATTTGGGCTCTGTAGGGTGAAACGGGAAAGCAGGGCCCTGGGCCTCCCAGTGCCTTTGGGGGTGGCCGTGCTTTGGGGGGGAAGGCACCCCCATCCCAGAGACCTTCGCAGCAGTGCAGGAGGGGATGGAAAAGGCTTTCTCTTGAGCAACGTCCCACCTTACAGCCCAGTCTCACCCCTGCCTGGATGTATGAAATGGGGGCAGAAGATGGCCTGAGCCTGGTGAGGCTGTAGGGACCGGCCGAGCCACACGCAGCCCCTGTTCTTCTCCACTTGGCAGCCACGACAGCTTGCTGCCCTTTTCTGGCTGTGTGGGCAAGCTTTGTAAAGAAACAACAGCAGGAAAATGTGGTGTGGTGTTTTGGTTTGTTTTTTTTTTTTTCCTTCTTTTTTTTTTCCTTCTCTCCCTCCAAGCTGTGTGTGGTTCTAAGGGTCCAGCACAGGCTTTACCCCAAATCCCTCCATCTGGAGCAGCCCAGCATGAGCTGGGTGCGAGCCACTGTCTCGTTCTGATGCCGTCTCCAAAAGAGGGTCTGGGAAGAGGGAAATGGTCCAGCAAAGAGGCAAAGGAGGCTCGAGGTCTGGGACCCGACATCCCACTGCACATGCTGGATGCTCAGGGTACTCAGTGTGGGCAGGAGGAGGCTGGGTGATGGGGGTTAATCCATCTTACTTTTCATTCTCCACCCCAACGTCTTTAAACACAAAGCAGGTCTGGCTGGAGGAGGAAGCTCTTGGTGCAGCCTGTCCTGGAGGAACCTTGCAAACCGCTTCGTGAAGCACCAGAGGGTCTTGCGGAACCCCTTTCCCTTTGCGAACTGGGGTTTCTGTTGGGCTGACCATGTTTATTGGGAGCACGTATCTGTCTCTGACAAAGGCAAAGTCAGTGCTGCCTTGCTGGCCTTGTCGGGAGGGAGCGACAGCCTGTCCTGGGCTATCCTCGTTCCGACAGCCTGTCCTGGGCTATCCAGACTCTGCTGCACATCTGTTGCCTCCAGCCACACGGCTGGGAAGCGTGGGGTTCCCAACTGTCGGCAGCGGTGCAATGCTGAGTCCCTGCTGGCGGGGCTGCCATCGGGATGCGGACGTTGATATTTAACTTAATGATACATTTGGCTCCAGGGCAGGGAGCCCAGAGCTGTGTGAAGTCAGACAAATTAAATGCAATTTGCCATCCGGACGCTGAACTGCATCTGCTGCCAACCTCACCCACAGACGCTCGTATTTATAGCATGGATATGTTAAAGAAAAAATACAATAAAACCCTTCCTCTGTTTGTGGGTGCCCAGTGAGACCAGGCTGCTGGAGAGGTGTGTGCAGGATCCTGTCAGGGTTGGAGATGGGTTCAGCCCCCCAAGGATGGGGCACCCCATGGTGCAGAGCGCCGTGGTGTAGGAAGATGCCTTCCCTGCCGCTTTGGGGCCTGACTGTTTCATTTCCTTTCCAGTCATGGAAGCAAAAGGTCTGATAGGAAAGGAGTACCAGATGTGCAACTCCTATGTGAAGGTGGGTTCTCCTGGGGCTTTGCTCAGGGAGCTTTGGCTTTCTTGGGGTTTTGGGGTTGGCTCTTCCAAGCATGCTCCGGGCTGCCTATTCCTTCCTTTTCCTTCTCTGTCCCCCTCTGGCTGAGCACCCACAGCGTACAGGGAGGTGGCTGGTCTCTTGTCCTGTGCTGGAGGGCTCATGGGTTTTGTTGGCATGGTGTCTGCGTGGAGCCAGAAAAGCAGAGGACAGGACCCTGCTAAGGGCTGTGTCAACCATTCATTGCAAGAGCATCCCGCTGGGTGCCCAAGGGCTGGTGGGGAGAAGTGTGTGGCCAGCACAGTGTGGCTGTGGGCTCTCCAGGAGGTCGCCTTGGCAGCCTGCTCCCACCGTGCACAGTGCAGGGAGCATCTCCCCTACAAGGGGGCTGCAAGTCAGAGACCAGCCAGCAACGTTTGTGTACATCAGTCCTTGATTCTTCTGCTCTTTTCCTTCCCTCCCCTGCCCCGAGGAGTTTTGTAATGCAATTACTTACGCATAGGGTAAAGTGATCTAAACCACCGGTTAGCACAGGCTCGGCTGGATGGTTGAGGCTTAGCCATCCATAAAAGTGGCTGTGCGGGTCTCCTGCCACTCAGCGGCAGAGCTGGCAGCTGTGTGCCAGTGCTTGCTTTGAGAGTGCTAACACGCTCCTTGTTTTCCTCTGTAAAGATGTCGATTGTGCCAGATGCTGACTGGAAATGCAGGCAAAAGACGAAGACTGTGCCAGACAGCAAAAATCCTGTCTTCCACGAGCACTTTCTTTTGTGAGTATGACAGGGCAGAGGTAGCTCTGACCCATCCGTCAGCGCCGTGTTCCCACTGAGCAGTGGGGGACCCACATGGCTGCTGTCCCGGGGTACCCTCTCGAAGCCAAGACCCCGTGTTTGCTTTTGCATTGTGATCTGCAATAAACACGCATCATGCATGAGCAGCTCTGCTGCTGAGATGAGGAGTGACAGACATTATTCTGCTGTTTTTATAGCTGAAATGCCTTGAACTTTTGGGCAGAGCTCTGTGGAGGCTCACAAAGCTGTCGGCACACAGCATGGCAGCGGCGCTCCCGCACGGGTGGACTTTCTTGCTGGGCAGGAGTTGGGCAAACACACTCCATTTCCTAGACCTTGCGCCTGCAATAGCATGGGCATCGGTATGAATGAGGAAGGTAGAAGGATTTCCTATAGCTGCAGCGTGTCTCTGCGTGGGAAGGGAGCTGTATGGCTCGCTGTGTTTCAGTAGAGCTTGTCCTTGCTAGCTAACCAGTCTGTGTCAGACCTCTGTCCCCATGCAGCATTTAATCTGGCACAGGATGGTTGTTTCAGAGCATGAAATGTGGCTTGTTCCTTGCGTTTGCCCTTTGTTGTTGGATGTGTGTCTTTCTGCAAGATTATTTTTCCCCTTAAACAACCTGAGCAGTGTCCCCAGCGCCTGCCTAGGGGTCACATCCCTTTGCAGTTGTCTGTCAGGAACGAGGGAATTAGTGCAACAGCGGCTCGTTTGAGGAGGTAACCACTTGGGGTGATGTTGCAGTGCTCTGTGCAGAGAATGGAGGAGAAGACCTGGCTCTGAGGAGGGCAAAGGGTCTCTGGCTGCGAGGGCAGCCCTTGCCGAGCGCTTCTGGGGGTGCTCACGGGCTGTCCCCTCTGCTTGTTACAGCCCGGTGCAAGAGGAGGATGAGCAGAAACGTCTCCTGGTTACAGTCTGGAACCGAGAGAGAAATTCCAGGTAAGGGGCTGCCAGCCTGCCATACAATCTCTTTCAAATGGGGCTGGCACGGCAGCAAACCTGCCATCTGCTCTGGCCACCCCATGTGAGCTCCTCCAGCGCCCTGGGCCTTGAGAGCTGGCCCTCGTGTCAGGGCTGCCCTGCATGAAGACTGCGGGCTGGTGCGGCGGGGGGGGCTGAGCAGCAGGGCTGGGACTGGGACCTGCTGTGGGGTGCCCCGGCCAGGGTCATCCTCCTGGGCAGCCCGTGCTGGTGAGCACCACGCCGCGTGCAGGCTGCCGGAGAGGAAATCCTGCCCTTGCTGCTCTCTGTCGGCATTGCTGCTGCTTGGTAGCCACCAGCGAGACCAGCGTTTAAAACGCCTGCAGCCACTCACGCCTGCATTGCTGGCTAAAGCCAAGTGGGGCCGGAGCCTGGCTCTGGGCTGGGGACCTTCCCTGCCTCTGGGGGCAATGCAGTGAGGAGGAAAGCCCAGGAGCAAGGGGTCTGGCACCTCACAGGCTGTGCTGCCTGCTCACACAAGTGGCATCTGCCTCCTCGGCCAAGCTCCTGCCAGCATCACGTAGGCTGGAGGTGACTAGGATGCTTCAGCCCAGCTCCTCCTTGCCCCTGCTGCAGCCGAGCTGTGTGGTTACACCATGCTTGCTCAAAGCATGGAGAGGGAGGCACGTCCTGGGCACTGCCCAGGTCCTGGCACGGGCAGGGATGTGTTTGCAGGGTCCCTGCAAAGGGGTGCATGTGGGGAGCTGGTCCCCGGGGAGCTTTCAACAAGCGTGCGCTGACCGTCTCTGGCTCTCCTGCAGACAGAGCGAACTGATCGGCTGCATGAGCTTTGGCGTCAAGTCCCTCCTGACCCTGGACAAGGTACGTCCGTGCCGGAGCGCAGCGCTTGGGATGGGGGCCTGACCCTCTCAGGTCGGTGGGTGGATGTCGTGCAGCCTTGGGGCAGGAGCGGGCTTCTCCCACCGTGGGACAAAGATGCTCTGAAGGTGCCCGGGGAGTTCCCTGGTCCCATTCTCGGTATGGGTGGCCGCTGTGAGACTGATGTCGGTGTGGGTGCTGGAGGCAGGGATGGGGAGGCTGTTAGAGGAGGGATCCCAGGACAGGGGACCATCGCTCCCTTCTGCAGGGACACAAGGAGAATAGCAGCAAGTGGGGGTGCAGAGAGCGACTACTGCCTGCCCTGCTCACAGCAGGGCTGCCGGGGGGACAGGAGATGGGGCCGGCCTCGCTCAGCCTGTTGGCATGTGCCACAACTGACACGTGGCCCCTGGGTGGTGGCTGAGTGGGTGCCGTGGGGGGACACGCTCCTCCGGGGAGTCTGCCTGATTCCCGGCACTCGGCAGCCAAGGCTTCACCAGCTGAGGTGGTGGTGGGGAGAGGGCAAATGCAGAGGTCTCGGGCTGTTGCTGGAGGCAGTGGTGCTGCCAGGCTGTCCCCGTGCCCGAATCCTGTCCCCGCTGCTGCGGCTTTGGTCACAGTACTGCTGCCCCAGCCTGGCTGCTGCTTGGTAATACAGCTTTCACATCAGCTGGGTTTGCCTTCCTAAAGACGCCTACGAGACTACTGCTGTAAATGACTCCCGCCAACCCACTAAAACACGGAAATATTTCATCCTAGCTGCCAGTGGTTAGGGATTTCATCCCTGGTCTGGTGTCGGCACATCAGAGTATCTTGGCAAGCTGGAAGGGGCTCGTGAAAGTGCTAATACATCACCTGAGGTGTGGAAACTTACTCCCTAGCAAGAGGTTAAAAAGGAGCTATTTGTGGCAATGACCTGAGAAGCGGGTAAGAGGGAGCTTGAGCATGGCCTCCTCTGGAATTTGGACAAGTGGGATGCAGCTCTTTTTATAACAGTGAAGATAATGAGGCAGAGCAGCTCCAACTGCAGCTCGCCCCTGGAAGAGCCTCTGCTCCGGTCACATTTGGACTCCCCAAAGTTGTCCCCTCCTTGTCACGTTTTGGCAGTGATTTCACAAGGTGTCATTGTGTGCAGAGAGGATGGAGCGTTCATGTGTATAGCACCCATGTGCAGCACCCTCCTCTGGCAGGGATGGGAGGAGATGCTGGGGGCGTGTGGTCCGCCTGGGACCTCAGCGGGGGCTGAGATGAGCTGGCCCTGTCTCCTGGGTGCTGCATGATGCTGCTGGATATTCCCCCCTCCTCAGTTTCCTCATTGTGGATTTAAAACACTCATTTTAAAATGGACCCCTTCCTCTGGCCACTGGGAATGTGGCTCCTGCAACCCCAGCTGACTCCTGGGCTTGATCCAGGATGGCTGTCCCTCCGGCTTTTGCCGGCTGCCTGGGGAGCGATGGCAGACAGCAGCAGCTCCCTGGAAGAGAGGCGAGGGATCGCCAAGGCCAGCTCTGTCCCCTTTGCTGCCCTGGCCGCATGGGTATGGGACAGGGGCAAAGGGAGCCCCGCTGAGGAGCACCCAGCACTGCTGAAGGCTGGTTTGGGCGTCCTCTGGTGATAGGGCTGGAGCTGTGTGCTGCCTGCGAGACTGCTGGCTGCTGCAAACACAGTATGGACAGTTTTACTGGAGGCTGGCTGTTTCTCTGTACCTTGTCTCCCTCTAAAAACCTAGAAACTTCAGTTTTTTGTTACTTCAGTGATGCTTGGTCCCTCCTTGCAGGGGGGATGGAATTATAGCTGTTGCTGTATCCCAAGAGAAGGACTCCAGGCTGTGCCGCTGTGTGCAAGCAGGTCTGGGCAGCCTCTGTGCACTGACCTGGGGCCGCTCCTGCAAGGGGACCCCTCTGGGGCTGTGGGCCACCAGACTGAGTTAAATGGGGGTGAGTATCTGCCCCTGCATTGACAGCTGCTTTCCTCCCACCAGGAGATCAGTGGCTGGTACTACCTACTCGGGGAGGACCTGGGCAGGACCAAGCACCTGAAGGTGGCCGCGCGGCGGCTGAAGCAGAGCAGAGGTGTGCCTCCCCGCTGGCATGTCCCAGGGAGTGTTGGCAAGGTTTGGAAGAGGAGTCAGCCTCGTGTCCATCCCTGTGCTGGCATGGAGCAGCCCCCAGCCCCATGGCACCTATGTCCCCATGAGCACTTCTCAGCCCTGTGATGCTCCGTGGGCACCAGCATCCCGAAAGACCAGCATGGAGGAGATCCTGGCCGGTTCAGCAGGCTCTGCACAGGCACCGAGCTCTCCGTTTCAAGCCTCACTCCTGCTTACCTGTGGCTGTCTGGGGGTCTCTGTGGGGACCCCAACTTTGCAGCCACACCTCTTCCTCTTGCTGGGCCTTTCACTATGCTGATTCCTGCCTCTCAGACTTGGGGCTGATCCCATGGCTGGACTCTGTTTGGCTCCTGGGGTCCGTGTAGGATGGTGGGGAGCTTCTTCTCCTGCCTTGGTCTCCTCGCTGTGCTGCCAGGGTGTGTGAAGGAGGACAGGCTGGCATAGAGCAGGGTGAGACAGCAGTGCCAGTCCCAGATGTGCAACCACCTCACAGCTGCTGCCATGCAGGGCTGCCCCATCCTGGAGGAGATGTGCCCATGACATGTAAAGATCTTGTATATAGTGTGTGGGGGGAGAGGGATTGTCAGGGGACGTGTGCTGTCGGGCTGATATGGCCTTTCTTTCTTTTTCTTTTTTTTCCTCTCCTGTTTTTCCTTTCCAGAGCCGATGCCGGGAAGTCAGGGTGCAGCGCAGGAAAGCCAGGATGCTGCGACCATGAAGCAGCTGAAGGTAGGTATGACAGGGCTGTGACCCACCAGGGCTGCAAAGATGTGGGGTCGGGAGCTGGCTGGCAGTGGAGCCTGCACGGAGGGGTTCCAAACGAGCCAAGAGACGGAGTGTTAGTGAGGGTGATGCTCAGGCGGGAGCTGCGTCAGTCTCCCTGTCGACACCATGGCTTTTATAGGCAATTAGCCATCCCGATTGAGCGCCAGTTGGTGGAGGTGGGTGATGTGGGTAGTAACCCCACACTCGCTCCCCATTGCCATACAGGGACCTCCTGTTTTTCCAGCATATTGCCACAGAGACCAGCCATTGACTGGGAGTGATGGCGACTGGGAGCGATGGGGACGGGGCTGGACGGCTGCCTGCCACCCAGCATCAGTCCCTGGCCGTCTCCGTGTCTCCGTGGACGGGTGCGTCTGCTCCCCTCCTCCTTTCAGGGCCGTTTGCTCTGGGAAGGGAAAGGCCCATAGTGGAGCCTCAGTGATTTATAGGAAAGGCAAGGATGGGAAATGGGAACGCAAACACATGGCCTGCATCGGAAATTTGGCTCAGCCGGCTCTGTGATTTATCTGTGCCGAATTCCGCTTTGCTGCTTCCCTCAGCTGCATTTTCAGTTATTTGTTTTAAAGTGTAGGATTGAGCAAGACAAACAAAGCCAGCGCCCCTCTCCTCCCTTCCTCTCCGGCAGCCGCCACTGACTTGAAAGATGGTGGCTGGGAAGGAAGACCGATCCTCCTTCCAGCTCCAGCCCGGCGGTGCGGCAGGCTGGGACAATGCGCCCAGAGCGGCCCCGGGCGCTGCCTCCGCCGGCCCCGCCGTGCTGCCGGGTCCCCTGGGAACGCTGGGGCTCCTCGTGCTCCCTCCCCTGGCCCTGCCACCCCAGCTGCTGTGCAAGGGAGCCAGGGTTTGGGTTCCCTTCAGCCTTTCCTCTCTTTCCATCCCCATGTAGGAGTGTGGAAGGTGCTTTCTTCTCCGTTGCAACCCCATCTCCAGGGGGCTGTGCTGCAGCGCTGGCAGTCAGGGCTGCACGGTGCAGACTCACTGAGCCTTGCTTTGTGCCCTGCTGCTGGCTGGGTTAAGAGTTTCTCTTTGTCTTTAATTCCAAAATTACACCATGGGTGCCATTCATTTGACCTCTCTGCTTCCCCCTCCGTGACTCTGTGAGCACAAAGCATTGGGACGTGTGTATCCTCTGGGTCTGTGCTTTCAAAAACAAACTCTGCTTTTTCTTTTTTTTCTTTTTGTTAAAAAAAGTCTCTCTTATTCTTTACTAGTGTAATGAGTGCAAGCTGTCTTTTTAATGAAGTGAAGCTCACGCAGCCGGTGCCTGTGAAATGCCGCTTAAACATCCTCAAAGTGTTTGTGAGAACGTTGCAATAACAAAGTGCTCCGTGCGGCTGAAGAATGCCGCGGGAACAAAAGCCACATCAACAGAGCAGGGACTAGGGAATACTAAATAGTTGACAGGAATTTTAATATAAAACTCTCTCTCTTCCTTGTCAGTTAGGGTTTTCAGGAAGCCCTCTGGCTTATCGTAAAGCGGCATACAGCACAGACAGGGGCTGGGGAGGTGAAAGGTGGCTTCCTGCCATTCTTCTCTGGAGCTGGGTTCCCATGGGCGGTCATGCCAGTTTGACTGTGGTTTGTTCCACACTCGTGTGATACAAGGAGATCGGGATTACGGCTGCTTCGGGGGACTGCATTTTCATGGGCTAACGGCGAGTTTAGGGTTTCTAGCCATGAACCGCTTCAATGGACTCTGCAAGGTGTGCTCGGAGCGGAGGTACAGACAGGTCTGTATCTCCTATGGAAAAAAATCTGTGTGCCAGCATGTGCACGCGTGCGTTGCCGCAGGTCTCGGTTAAGTTTACGAGTGTCTGTGGGCTTGCTTGCCATTTCTGGGCTCTGTGTGTGCTGTTTCTAGGGCGTTGATTTGCTGTCGTTATAATTTGTAAATTATAATATTGGAAATATAAGGAAAGCATCTTCAGCTAGGTGTCTCTGGCTGATCTCTGCCCGTTGCTGCAGTGTGTAAATGGGGATAGAGGGGGAGCGTTTACTGTGTAACTTGAGGGTAGCATGCCAACGATGAGAGTGCTAAGCTGTGAGGCGGTGTCTCAATTTACCACTCATTAGAGGAGAGGCAGGCACAGCAGGCAGCTGAGTCGCTGCCAGGCTGCTACTATCTCTTTTAAAAATTGTTTTAATATGAATGTATTTGGGAATCAAGTGTTGCTTGAAGCTGGTCACAACCAGCGGCGACTTACTTCATGAGAAGCAGATTGCTGTGCTCTGTAAAAGCCAGCACGAGTCCTCTTGGACCTGCTCGGTGTGCGATGCCGGGTGCTGGTTTTGCTTGTGCAGGTCCCAGGCTCCTGCACTTTCAAACACAATTTCCCCCCCGTGGTCTGGACTGGGGCTCCCACCTCATGGTCAGCTTTCCTCTGCGCTCCTGTGCTAATCTTTCATGTCATACTAAAGCTGCGGTGGGGGACAGTGTATATTGGGAACTGCACAAAGAACCAGCTTAACTAAAAATGCCCACTCCTTATCAGGGCTATAGTGGCTGTCTCGTGCAGGAATGCTGGTCTGCTTTGTATTAATGACAACTGACTGTGATTTGTGTCTTAGACCTCCTCAATTCTCTATTTTGACAATTCCTTCTGCACTTTTTGACAAAGTCAGGGGTACAGCGAGCCTCTGCGGTGCTGGAGTCTCTCACCACCTTGCCACCCACCTTCCACCTTATGTCAGATGCTTGTATTTCTTAGTTCTGTGCACAGCGGCAAAAATGGACGTTCAGCTCCTTGTAATGGCCATGGTGGTGGGAGCTGAGGAAGGGGAGCCATCAGCAGTGAGCAGCTGCTATTTAGTGGCACAGGGAAGGTGTCTCTGTTGGCGGTGGACGAGAGCCAGCCAGCTCAGGGAGAAGGAGTGAGAGACCGCTCGGCACAGGGGAAGCTTTGTGCTGGGAAGTGATTGTGGAGTCTCCATGGTGGGAGAGATGCTGGGCTGGCTCCTGAGGTGCCAATGGTAACGCTTCTGCAGGACTCGGATCCCCTGTGCTTTGTATTTGAGATGTGAGATTGGTTCGAAGGTGCAGAGTCGCAAGCAACCTCCTCCCCTGTTTGAGGATCCAACAAGCTCCAGAGAGAAAAACACTCAGTGTAGTGGGGCTGGACCTACTTTTTGATCCTTCCAGGGAAAGACAGTTTCTCTTTTGAAGCCTGATTTTATGCTGAGCAATCAAGCAGGGACAAGATGCAGAGAAATGAAAGCTCGCTGCGTTTGCCCTCCTGTGGTAAAGGAGCGAGAAACCAGTTCCCCTCCTTGGCAGCTTCTGCTGAATTCCTCGTTTTCTCTCTGACTGTTTGTTCTCAAAATAATACAGGTCAGATGTTGGATTTTTTCTTTTCTTTTCTCTGTCGGTAAAACGAAGATCTTGACAAATGTCTTGGGGGATAATCAGGTATTTACAGGAACTGTCATGCTGAGCTGCTGCTGGAAGCCAACATCAAAAAATAAGTATTTTATTAATAAGTTCAATGCTTCTTGAATCAGGAGGAGAAATGAGGGTAAATCAACACAGCATCCATCCTCTCCAAACTCAGCGAGAGAAAACATACTCACCCCAGCTAATGGGGCGATGCATACGGAGCCGGCTCCAGCGCAGATGCCTTGCAGACAGGAGCGTGCCGATCCTCCCGGCTTCCTCTGGAGCAGAGCAGTGCTGCTATTTCTGTATTGCCCAACTGGAAATGGAATGTTTAAGTGGCTTGCTTAGAGAAACAGTGTTAGAAATTGGTGTCAGAGCCAGACCGTCAGGTTTTCCTTTCTAATGGCTTATCAGACCTTTCCTTACACTTGCAAGAGTCGCGAGTGGAGACTTGCGTATGCTCAATAAACACTCGTTTTGTGGCATTCCTCTCTGTTGATCCTCAGCTCGATTTGCCATTGCTTTTTAGCACCTTTTCCACCCCACTTTGGCTGGAGCAGGGGAAGAGACCCATTGTCCCTGGGGTTCACAGAGTGACGGTTCCTTTGGTCTCTGCGACCGCTTCTAGAAACGCTGTGTGTCTGCATTTCCAAAGGCTGCGGGGCAGCATGCGGGTGAAGGGGAGGATGCTCGCTGATCACGCGCAGTGGCTGCTTTCCCGCTTAACAGGGTGACTCCGGTGTCTCTCTTCAGATTACGATCCCTCGAGGAAGCGATGGGTTTGGCTTCACAATCTGCTGCGACTCCCCAGTCCGCGTGCAGGCAGTGGACTCCGGTAAGAGATCAGATCATTTTCATCCCTTAGTGTGAATGAATGACTCTGCTCCTTTTTTGCTTCCCAGAGCATGCTGTGATTCAGCAGCTCCCATGCCTTGCAGGACTGGTTACCTCCAAGAAGCTTCACTTAATGAACTCTCTGTTGCCTCTAATGAGGTCAGAGGCCACTGGGTTAGCGCTGTGCCACTATTTTGGCAGTGTGGTGCAGTAATTTGCAGAGATTTTGTTCCCTTCCCTCTCCAACCTGAGAACCATCCGGCTGGTCGGGAGACCTATGGAAAACATCCGGGGAGGGGGGTGTCGGACAGGGGCACAGAGGGGAACAGGATCGTGGGAGCCCTCAGGAGCCTGAGTAGATCCTCTCGGTGTGGACCTGTGGGATGGACTTGGTGTCCCTTGTACCTGGTGCTCCCCACCGCACACCAGGAAACGCGGGAAGTTCATGCAATAGCTCTGAGAGAGCATTTATGGCTTTGTCCCAGGCGCTGTGTGTGTGTGCGTGCATGTTGGAAGGTGAAGCTCCAGGCTAGCTGGCCCCACTTCGTTTTCAGGTGTGGGTGTTAGATTGGGTTCGGAGGAGTGAGTGGTGCGAGCTGTGAAGCTATTTGGGTGTCTCCTCACCCCAGGGCTTCCCCTCCCCCTCATACTCTCAGCTCTCTGTCCAGCAGGTGACTGGCATTTGTCTCTTCTCTCCGTAGGTGGCCCAGCAGAAAAGGCAGGTCTGCAGCAGCTCGACACGGTGCTGCAGCTGAACGAGCAGCCCGTGGAGCACTGGAAATGTGTAGAGCTGGCACATGAAATCCGGTGAGTATTCACCCAAAGCATCAGTGCAGGGCTTTGGGAGAGATGATTTGCAGGAGCCCAGGGCAGGGCAGCAGGAGCTTTGAGTGGCTATGGGAGGGGGAAGGCTTTGAGAGATGTAAGAGACTGGGAGAAGATTTTCTGGGGTAGAAGACAGGATGGCAGGGGCTGGCGAGGGCAGGACGGGGCAGAGGCATTGGAGGGAGGAAGGACTGAAGGGCTCATGGCTGTCTGAGCGATGCTGGGTGCCTCACTCCCTACTGCTCCATCTCTGACGTGCCCCGTGCCATCTCTCTCTCAGGAACTGTCCCACTGAGATCATACTACTGGTCTGGAGGCTCGTCCCACAG
The DNA here is from genome assembly GCF_035582795.1 of Mycteria americana. NCBI lineage: Eukaryota > Metazoa > Chordata > Aves > Ciconiiformes > Ciconiidae > Mycteria > Mycteria americana. The sequence goes on along the minus strand of NC_134381.1, from coordinate 2,630,516 downwards.
GTCAAGTCAGGACACGAAGGCATGATCCGCAGATCATCCTGCAAGTCTGCCTACGACCTCCAGTCACCACCCAACAAGCGGGAAAAGAACAGCACCATGCCTCCGCGGCCCGAGCAGCGTCGGAGCTGCCACATACTGTATGATGGGAGTGATGGGCTGGTGCTGAACAGCTGGGAGAGGTACACGGAGATTGGCAAGCGGAGCCAGAACACCATGCCACCCCTGTCCCGGGTCCCCTCCACTGCAGACCAGAACTACATCATCTTAGCGCCTTTGAACCCGGGGAGCCAGGTAGGGCTGCTTCCCAGCCCCACGCTCAAGTGACTGCACGTGGCTGTTGGCTGTGCTTGCTGGGTCCTCTCTTGGCCTGTGCTTCAGCCTTATTGAGCATCATCTCTAAGTGTTTGCTGGAGCAAACACTTCCATTTTTACAAGCCAGACCTGTGTCCCTTGGTGGAGCTTTCACGATCTTTTTAAAACATTTACCGCTAGGACTGTAGAGCCGGGGTGAATGTCCTGCTGCCTCCTCCCAGGGCTCACTCAAGGGGTAAGGGTATGGGAAGCGTTTCCACCGCGTAGACCACAGTGCAAGTCATTGCTCTCATTTTCTGCTGGCAATAGGGCAAAAATGATTTTCACCTCTCTGGAGTGCTTTGGCTTTGCTGGGTTTGGCATGCTAAAATTTGCAGCTGGTTGTTGTAAAGTCTATCTCAAGCCTCCTTCAGGTGACTGTGTCCTTTCTGGGTTGTGTCTTACAGCTGCTGAGGCCCGTCTATCAAGAGAACAACGCTACTGTGGGTAAGCTGCTGATAAGCTGAAAACGCTGCTCAGAGCACCTAGCAGAGCTCAACGTGGGCTTTCTAGCACTAGCGAATCCTTGCCCGTAGCCCTGCAATGCTGCCCTCACGTTTTGAGGACAGTGGCAGAAGCCTGGGGCTTTTGGGTAGTATAATCTTCCTACTCTCTGCGTCAAACTTAAAAGCAAGGACACTACCCCCACGCCCAGAGGAGAGCGCAACTGCTGATGTCCCTGGGTGAGCCTCATGGTGAGAAGGTCTCTGTGGGAGCTCACAGAGCGGTTGAAGAAGGGAGGCTGGTGGTAGGGACTTTCCATCAGGGGCATGATGAAAGCATAAAGTGTGAAAGTGCTAAGTGTTGTTGTTGTGGCAGTTCCCCAGATGTGTCTTGGGCCTCTCCGTGACGTGTTTAGCTGCTCGTGCACGATGCCTTGCTGGGGGTGCTAATACTGTGGCTCCTGCTTTGAGTTTCATTTTATTACGAAGGGAGTGAGGATGGCCATAACTCAGATTTGTACAGATATCAGTGAGGTTTGGGGAATACTAATTTCCTGAGCTGCTACAAGGTCTCTGGCAGTCTCTGGACCAGCTCTCCTCAAAACCCCTTTGAAGCATAAACTCATTTTCTGCAGTGGGTATGCTTGGCCTTCCTGGAGAACCGGGTATAGATGAGCTTGCAGGAAGAGTGGGGCGAGGTGTGTGGCAGGGCACTGCATGGATCCCGGGCTGTGAGAGGGGGAGCAGAGGCTAACACAAGGTCTCCCTGAAGTAGATATCAACAGGTGACCGTCATTTCAAGTAGGAAACTGGGGACAGAAGCAATCCAAGAACAGCGAGGCCTGGACATACTCCCTAAGGTGTTCACTGGGTGCTGTTGAACTTGCAATTGCGATTTTCAGCACGCCCAGCTCCATGCAGAACCGCCTCTTGCCAGTTTGTTGATTCAGGAGCTTTGGGAGGCCACGCTTGCACCCTGCTCTGTTAGGATGCCCCTAGGATGAGCTGTGTGTCTGCAGCAGAGCTGGCCTCCTAGCCATGATCTTGCGGGAGTGTCTTTAACTCAGCAGTCCCTCCCTGGTGCAGGCACAGCTATCGGCACAATTTCCAGCTAGAAAATTTTGTGCTGCCTGTAATGGTGGGGCAGTGTCCGTAGAAGGCAAAGTGTGGGGCTGGCAAAGCCATGGTGGGGGTGCTGGGGAGCGGGAGGGAGCAGTGTGGGGCCGAGGCCCCTCTGCCTTGGATGCTCCCAGCCCTGGAGCTCTGCGGCCAGAAGAATTTTCCGCAGCTCAACTGCAGGGGATGTTTTGTACCGTGGATAATTGCAACTCTTTCCTGCTGTTTGCGGATCCTGTGAAAAGATGAGCTGGACCACGGGGACTTGTTCTTACAGCAGGGTGGAATTTGAAAGACTCAAGCTTCTTCCCATAACAATTGTTAGTGATTGTTTTCAGTTTATTTAATGTTAAGTCTTCAGAGGGAAGAATGCACTAGTTAACCCGAGCAGTGATTAAGCATGGCGGTGCAGAGCTGGCCACCGGTCACCCAGTGACGGGAGCTGACGCTTCGGGCAGGCTGGATGCCTTTCTGTGCCAGTGTGCAGAAAACAGGACTTGTGCAGGTGATGAATTCCTCTGATAAAACAAGGTGATTTAGGGATAAGAGGAAAAGCAGATCCTGAACAGCCCAGACAGATGGTATCTGTCCTGTGTTGAGCTGTCTCTCGTGTTTTGATCTTATCTGGCAGTGCAACCGTGAAAAAGGGAAAAGAGAAAACGTCAGGATTATTGCACTTAGAGGTGGAAACAACCTTTTGGGTCACGAGGACCACCCCCCGGCAAAGGCAGGCTGTTAAAGCAAGCAGTAAACAGCGGGTCTGGATTGCCAACAGAGCACGGTCTGGCTCTGCTGGCGTTTATCTGAAAGTAAACGTGCTATTTCCTAATACTTAATGGAATATGTAATGTTGGGTAGGTTCGTATATTTGCTTTGGACAAGATCTTATCTGCTCTGAGCCATGTTCAGAAGTGTTTTGGCTCATTTCTGCTTGGGAAGGTTACGGGTATCTGTTATAGTGCAAAGGCAGAAGCCACCCTGCGGAAAGCGGCTGTGGTGGGAGCAGAAGCGCCGGGGGCTGGCTGGCTGGAGGGGGGGCTGGGGGTCTCTGCTGGCACTCCCCTCTGGCAGGGAGCTGCGGCAGGGTTTGCTCACACGTGCTCCCGAGATGTCACTCTGGGGGAGGATCCTGGGCTAACGCTCCAGTTTCTCGCCTGGGTATGTTAAAATCCAAGTGGAGAGTTCTGCCTGCTGGACCCGGGCTAGTTTGGTTCATCTGCTGCAGGGGGGAGGGAGAAAATACTTCAGTTCTTCAGCGGGGCTTCTTTTGAAGAAGGCACGAAGCTTTGGTTACAGACACATTCAGTTCCTGTTGGAGTTGTTGCCTGCAAGTTTTGGGACAGAGCACAGGTTGCTGGTGCCCAGTGGGACGTGGTCTGGGGTTAAGGGCTCTTGGGGAACGTGACCCTGTCCCACCTTCTGTCCCCAGTGCGGTAGGTCCTGCTGCTGCCGCGATGGGAGTTTGCGTACGGCAGGAGAGATGTGGGCCTGGGGACACCGGGGATGGCCAAAACTGTATGCTGCGGTCGCCAGAGAATGCCGAGGCCCTTGGGCCTGTTGGATTAATGTCATTAATGGGAAATGTTTCACAACTGCACCGTGCTGTCCCAGCACAGCTGAGAGCAGAGCAGCCCAGCAGGCAGCAGCTCTGCAGCTCCCTTCTGGTTCTGGTCCTGTGTGTTGGTCTCATCCCGGCTCCGTGCGATGGGTCTGGGGAGGAGGATGCACAAAGCCTTCCTTAGCACTGCTGCCTCCGACAGATCCCCCACCAAACCATCGAGTTGCTCGCAGCCAGTTGTGCATACAGGCACCGGCTCCCAGCAGCCTGTGATGCTCTCGCCTCGTTGCGCTGGTGCTGAGAAAACGGTAGTTTCTATCCAGGCAGAGCATCCTCAGAGCACCTCACGTCCCGTGCCTGCGCTCGCGAGACAAAACGCTGGTGGGAGCTTGCTGGATGTATTCAAAGGCATTCCTCTGGGCTAGGAGGAAAGGGCTCAGAAATCCTATATAGCAGCAACTGCCCAGCAATAGGGGAAGGAAGGACTCGCCCACGCAGCAGCTAGCGGGGAACAATGATAATTGTTGATAAATATCAATAATGCTTTCAATCACAGGATTATAAATTACATTAGAGATTCTGGGACTGGTTTGACGTACCACCTAGTGTCCCCTGGCCTCTAGCCATGCGGACTGGCAGGTGTGGAGTGGCTGCAGTAGCTGCTGTTGGCTCCTTGGGAAGAGGCATAGCTCTGCTCGACCAGCTGAGGTGGGAGGCTGCAAAGGAAAGCTTCTGTGTAATCCCTCCTTTGGATGAGGATAACGGCTTTCTGCGGTGAAGAGGGACAGAGCGAAAAACCAGTCAGGCTGCTTGGACTTCTTCCAGCACTGAAATGTAATGCTGAAAACCAGTGGATGATGTGCCAGCCTCATGCAAAATGAGGTCACCCTTTATAAATACACCCCCATGTCTGAGTAACCAGCACATCCCTGGGAGCGATTTGGAAAGGCATGGGTTGATCCCATGCGCATGAATGTGTTTTTCACTTCTGTCCCTTTCTCTGACACCTCCAAGCTTAGTATCTTCTAAAAACTGTGATTAACCCACCACCCAGCGCCCCATGACGTGAAATTCTTGCACTTTGCTAACTCCCATGCCCAGAATCCAGAGCAAGCAGGGCTTGTGTGGATAAAACTGTCCACACATTTTTATCCACACAAGTTTAAAAATGTTTAAATTTCCAGTGTGTGTGGGGGGTTTGTTTTTGTTTTTGTTTTTTTTTGTTGTGTTGTGTTGCTTTTTTTTTTGTTTTTTTTCTCCCCTCCCACCCTGAGTTAGTCACAGATGGTTTTCCTCTCCCTGGAAAGGGAAGGGTTCAGTGGCGCAGGCAGGTATTCTCTGATGGTGGGAACCTCCTTGGTGCTCCTGTGATTCAAGAATGACCGTTTAAAGTCCTGTTTGGGGTTGTTCTGTATTTCTTATTTCATATGTTCAGTACTGCATAGGGAGGTGCGTATAACAGTACCATGTTCTTCCGCCAAAGTACCATATTCGTAAATTGTGAAGAAGGCAGCATACCCCCAACAGACGGCTGTGCTGGCCTGCAGCTGAGCTTGCTGTGACTTCCTTGGGTTTTCGTTTGTATGTACATAGATGTGTTTGTGCTGCTGGTGTGATCCACTTCAGTCCTTGGCCTGACAAGTGAGTAGCTCTTGATTGAGCAGAAATGTCAAGGGACATCTCATTTGCATTAGGAAAAATGAAGTTAGTGCTGTTATTTCGTGAATCCCTGGGAAACTTTGATAGCAGAGTGACAAATGTCCCTGCAGCTCTCGGCTCCAGCTATTGCCCTTAGGCTTTACGTGCCCTCCTCCAGCCTGCAAGAGCAGGAGCCAAGCCAGCAGCATGCAGCAGCTCTGCAGGAGCTCTCTTCTGATTCTGTGTTTCTTTCCGCTTCCCCTGTCGGTCCAGGAAATGCATGTAAAGGGAAGTCGCACATGGGGTCTGGGAGAAAATCCAGGCTGATGAAGACCGTGCAGACGATGAAGAGCTACGGGAACTACCAGAACTGTACCATAGTGAGGCCACACATCCCGCACTCCAGCTACGGCACGTACGTGACGCTGGCTCCCAAAGTGCTGGTGTTCCCCGTCTTTGTGCAGGTAAGCGCAGCTGGAAGCGAGGCGTTACGGATCTCACGCAATCAGTGCCCAGCACAGCAGGTCGTATCAGAGCTTGCTGCTGTAGGTTGGGTCCAGGCTGTCATGCAAGGTGGATATATTTCCCAGCAGTATATACCATGAATGCATGGATCCCTTGTCATCCTCAGCTCTCTCCTCTGGAGCTGGCTGTACTCAGCACAGTGCTGGGTACTTTCTCGAAGGGAATTGTGTCCTGCCCAAGAGACTGTTGGAGTTTTTTCCCTTTTCAGCTTTCATATCTGGTCCTCGGGTGCTTGCTTGAGTCAGGAGAAGGTATCCCAGCTTCTGGGCTTCAGCAACCAACTTCAAGTAATTGAAGATCAATATGGTTTCTTCCTGTGGGTTCTTTGTGCTGTTAATTATAGTGTGCAAACAAAGGTGTTTTAGTTTTAGCTGGTGGCCAGCACTAAAATCATGGACAAGGATCCAGAGCAGTAATGGCTTGACAGAGGATGTTCTCACTCCCCAGTTCCATAAATGTTTTTCTTAAAATTTAGCCCTGAATTTGGTGGTAGTAGCTGTACCTACCTCTGTGTCTTCCATTTTGTCCTTCATATGGCCAGAGCCTCAGAAAACCTCATCTGGTCCTGTACATTTAAGTATATTACTGATGAATACCTTCATCTCTGAGGCTGTGGGGAACCATCTGTCCTCCCCTGCTAGCAGCAATGACGCTGTCATGTCGGCTCAGACTGGCGATTCCTTTGGGCTCAAACCCACGATCCATGTTGTCTGTCGCTCTGGCCTGAGCCAGCGGACTGCTTGGGCACAAACGTGGGGCTGGGCTGGTGCTGGGGGGCAGGCTTACGCTCACCTCCCTCCTCCCCGACGGCACCCGGGTGGCCCTTCATGTTAGCACCAGTGCATTCCCCAGCCCCGGCTGTGTCTGCAGTTTGCCTTTTGGTAGGAACGCAGCTGGCACTTCTGGCTCTTTACTCCCAGGACTTGCGTCTCGGACTGAGTCTGGGGTGTTTCTGCCGCCTCAGGAATTGGTTTTGATGCCTCGCGCTGTCTCGTACCACGAGGCCCCTGTGCAGGTACCCTCACGTGCCTGCTGGCCGTGCTGCTCAGGAGGACCGTCCGGGGCGGGTTTTGCAGGGTTTGTTCTGCAGTCAGGACAACTGAACCTGTCCTGTTCGTCTCCAGCGTTAAACAGAGATGGTGCTGACTGGGGAGCCGAGAGCGCAGCGTGGCATGAGAAAGGGCAGCCTTCTTAAAGTTGCTCTACCTTACTGCGAGAGTAATCCATAAAATCATGTAGCAAATACTCTTGTCTGAGGGACGTGAGAACCTAACGTGCCACCGCTGTGGTTGTGTTTCCTGCTAAAAGCGCCCATAACCAAGCCCGCGCTGTGCGGAACAGTTAACGTACAAAGAGGCAAGCGGCCGATTGTCTTTTTATAGATGGTTCTGACGTAGGTGTTAAGTGTAAAGCTTTCTTTTTATCGTGTAGCTGGACTGCAGACTTTCTGTCCTTTTGAGTGCAGTGTGGGGTGGCTTCTCCCTGAATGAGTTTCAGCTTAAAGTGAAGAGAAAGTGGGTTTGGTGGGCGGAAAGTTTTTCTGGCAAACCACACTTCCAGTGGAAGGTTTGACTGTTTCTTTCTTTTTTCTTTTTCTTTTTCTTTTTTTTTTTTTCCCCCTTTCAAATGTAGCCCCTAGATCTCTGCAACCCAGCCCGGACTCTGCTTCTGTCAGAGGAGCTGCTGCTTCACGAGAGCAGAAGCAGGACTATACAGGTAAGACTCTTTCCATGCTGTCTGAGCTTTCTAAATGTGCTCTTCTGCAGTCTTACATAGTAGATTGAGAAGGGAAATGTTTTATTGTGCAGTACTTATATGAATATATATGATATTTGGAAAAACTTGTAGTCAGTTTATCATGGGATAAACTAAATATCAAAATGCTTCTCTGCTAGAAATCAACTTTTTTTCTTGTCTTCTTTCATGCTTACAAAGAAACTGCTCATGGCAATTACATGCCAGTTACAGCCCAGCAGCTGAGACCACCGGCAGACTCAGAAAGAGGGAGTTTAAGAATACTTTGTGCCAAGTTAGAACTAGACAGAGAACTTGTTACAGGGGTTTTCAGAAATTTAGTTCCTGAAACAAGTCACATGTCCAAATTCCTCTCCTTTTTCTTACTTCAGCTTCTGTTCTGCAATGTTATCGGTGGGCTGTTAGAAATCTGGGGAAACAACTAAGCTTTGGCTACATGCTGAACCTGTGTGTGTGACAACTTTCAACATCAAACTGGCAGAGTTTGGAAGTGTTGGTTACATTTGCTGCTGGCTTCACTTGCTTCCAACTGTAAAGTCCGCAAAGCCCTGGAATTTGGGACAGAGGAAGCAGCAGCTGGGAGAGCCCGCTCACGCGTTGCGCGCTAGTGCTGAAGGAAGCTGCTGTTTCTTTTGGGGCGTTTTCAGAGAATCTCACCACTGTACAGAATAATTTTGTTTTGAATTTAGTTGGAGTGAACAATGTGTCATCTTCAGAGCCATAGAGGAATTTTTACTTGACTGCTCTGAGTTTCTGGGTAACACCTTCTGGGTGGCCGACAGCAGAATACCAGAGACGTGTCATATCGCCGGTCTGTACAAAACAGTACAAGGCCGTGTTATATTAAGTGGCTCCTCTCTCCTTCTGGCTTTCAACATGCAATTCATTCCTTGCTTTGACTTGAATTGCTTTTTTTAATTTTCTTTCTGCCAAAGTACATGAAACATTGCATGATCCATTAGGAAACTCGTCACTGATTTGTAAATAAAACTCTTTCCCTATCTGTCCTGCTGTTCTTTGCTGCTCAGGGTCTTCTGGGCACCTGCATGAATGAAAATGAGGTAAACACATGGCTGTGTAGAGCAGCTGTGCTGCCATGGCTTGGAAATACGGTGGCCAGCCTGAAGTCAGGATGCTTCTCCTGGGTGGTTTGGAGTTGCTCGCTTTCAGGTCAGACTCAGAGGTCTGTAGTACCCAAATGTGGAATAATTATGAATAACTAATGCCATTTGCAGCCTGGGTGGAGCACGGGGGTGTTCATATTTAGACGATGGAGAGCCTCAGGACAAGCATGTTTGGAGGGGGTGTGCTGCTCTGTCTCCAAATGGCCACGTTAGCCATTTCAGGCACCCAGCTGTAGGCAGGATCAGAAGGAGGATGTCTCAGGGAAAGGACGCTGTTTGCTTACGATGCCCTAAGGATGAGCGTGAGGCTGGAAGAGGATTTCCCAGTTGGGGCTGCTGCCAGGAAAGGGCAGGATGCTGTATGCTGGCCAGGAACGTGAGACAGCGTTTGCGAATGATGGTGCCTTGAGGCCTTGATGTCCGTGTAAGCCTGGCAGAGGGGCAAGGCAAGAGGTTGTGACTAAGCGTAGTGAAAAAATAGAAGCAGTGAATGGGAACAAGCATGTGGCGGCGGCTGCTTTGGAAGGCAGGAGCCTTTCCCTTGGTGCGAACCCAGACGTGGTGCTGAGCCCCATATTGCCGGGAGCTGACAGTTGTAGGCAGCGACACCGGGACATCAGCCGTGTCCCTGGGGAAGGGCTTTCTCATGTCTGCAGTGTGTCGCAGGGTCATGGCAGGCTTTGCAGAGCTTCAGGGAATCGGTGCAGGTCTCTGGAAGGCCAGAGACTCCCCTTCTCCAGTGGAGCAAGAGTGTCTGCTTTGGTCCTGATGGGCTGTGAGACAAGGAAACCTAAACTTCTGAAGCCAGGAAGACCTAAAATAGCCTGGACATCAACGGAGTTTCCCCTGGTACAGAAGGGCTCTGACTTCTCTTTTTGCTGGACTCGAGCTCACTCCCTCTCCAGCCTTCTCTGCTGCCCGAACAGAGGCTGTCTTGCTTCCGATCGGTCCTTTTTTCCTTGCTCCATGTGGTTTTCCATTTTCCCACTGCTCCTCCCACCCAGCCTCTCTCAAACTGGACCACTGCTCCTGTGGTTTGCAGCAGGACTGTTTTCTGCATGTTATTCTGCTTTGGCTAATAAGTGGCTTGAGAGCGGGGAGCCCAGGTGCGGGGGCTGGAGAAGGAGGTCCTGTTTCTTTTTTATTTAAAAAAAACAAAAAACCAAAACCAAAACCAAAACAAAAAACCCAAACCCAAACCAGAATCTTTTCCCCTTGGTAGTTTCCACATCACGCACTGCATCCTTGTCACTGAGCAAGCTCTCTCCCATCTCCTGAAGGAATCAACCTATCTCTCTGGAGGCTTGCCAGGATCTGTCCTTTCCCTGACCTTACCTCTGGGGCAATCCTTATTCAGGCCTTAATCACATCCTGTCTAGACTTTGTTGCAATTCCCGCTTTTATGGTCTTCTGAAGTCCCTCCAGCCTGTGGAGTGCCAGAGGAACCAGCGTGATGCAGGCGATTGCGCACGAGGTGTCGAACGTGGGCTTTGTCCTTTTCGGTCCGTCTCTAATGTACCTGGAGGCAACTTTCCAAAGCCCTGAGGTACCTTCACAGCGTGGGCCATGCTCACTCCCTTCTCAGCTCTCTTTTTCTGCCATCCCGGCAGGGTCTGCAGATCAGGATGGTCCTCCCTTGAACTCTGAAATGCCCAGCTCTGCCAGGAGTCTGGAGGACAAGGACCGGCATGCCCAGGTTTTACGCTCTTCTATGCAGGGCAAGAGGCTTTCCTCTCTCATCCCAAGTGTTGTGCTGCAAGTTCCTGGCACTCCTGGCCTGGGATGGGGTTGGCAGGTCCCTGTTTTGGGGGGGTGGCTGAGTTTGGCCAACACAGTGGGTTGACCAAAACCCTACTCCCTGGCACAGATGTTTCAAGATCTTGTTTTCAGCCTTTTTTAGACACTTTCATTTGTACGAAACTTGCACTTACCTCCTCCTTCCCCTACACTAGTCCCACTTACTCTGTCCCTTCTTCACTGCCTCTTAATATCCTGCTCTTCCTCATTTTTTACATGATTTCCCTGTCTGCACAGCCACTGCTTATGCTAGTGTTTGAGGGCAAGTGTGTGACCCCGTGAGGTCTTCAGTGCCTGCTCTCCCCTGGTGTTCATGGTAGAAGAATATTTGATTCAGGTAAGCCAGAGTGAGGTTCAAGGTTGACAACTAAAGTCTTCACCATGGATCTCCTTTTGGTGAGTGTGGTGGTGTATTTTTATCAAAGTCTAGCTGAGCGTATAAACTCCTCCCTGAGTGTATAAATTCCTTGCCGATAATCTTGGCAGAAAAAAGTGTGTGAGATGGTAAAAAAGGGTAAATGCACTGTGGGCTAAATGCTGCTGAGAAGTCTCGGAGAACATGCATTTAATAGAGATACATGCAGAAGTAAAAATGCAGGAGCAAAGGAGCAGGTCATGCTTAGACAGTTAGGGCTGTAGCATGGACAGCAAGGACTCAAAGGCTTTGGTGTATCACTGAGGGGTGGTAAAGTTTCCCTGACCTGGGAAGTTCATGCCCATCTCCAGAGTGCCATGCCTGCGTACGTGCACTTACCCCACCTGCAAAGCCTAGACTGCTTCTCTTTTTAGACTGGGGCTCAGCTGACTGAGATGCTAACGTACAAAGCTATGGTGACTTTTAATCATGTTCTTTTGCTCTGGTCTGCGTGAAAACTGAGTGAGTAACTGCCAGTGCAAAGCTGTAGCCAAGAAAGCTACGACTTTGGAGCATATGATCAGGGGAGCACTGAAGAGAAGTGTCTGGGTGGTACCCCCTGTATGTGGGGAGGAGCTGTGTCATTCTTGGTCTGAGTCCAACAGTGATGTCTGCTTCATAGAGGACACTGAGAATTTGGATGGTCCTACAAGAGGGCTACTAGGATAAATCAAGATCAGAAAAAATTGAGGAAGATTAAGAAAGCTTCATCCATTTAGCTCAACTGAATGAATGGGGACACGAACTTTGCAGGTACAACCCTCATACTGGTATCACTGGAGTTTCTCTTTGGGGTTGCACCCAGTTCTTCTGGAGAAGAATCCAGTACTGGTAAATAGAAAATGTGTGTGGATCTGTCCTAGGGGTGGATACCCATCTTAAGAGCTCCCCACCAAGGATTATAGGATTCCTCTAGCCAGCTGCAGGCAGCATTCATTACCACTGTGTTCTCCTTTGGCATCTGAAAGCTCTGTCATAAAAGACCTGCTTCTGCTTCACTCTGCTTCCTCAGCTCCCTCTGTTTTGCTGGGCACGGCTGTGAGACTATTGCTAGAGAGAGAGGTGATGTCTCGGAAAGCATCCGCTGGCTCAGGCTTTTTCCTGCCGAGCAGTGGGACGAGCAGTGGGCCGAGCAGTGGGCCGAGCAGGCGGGATTTGCACTGATCCACCGTGCCGGTGTCTCTGCTGATGCACGACTGCAGTTGCAAGGCGCCCGCTCCTCCCCGCTGTGGCCCCGGTGGCAGTGGCAGTGCGCAGGTGAGCAGGAGAGAACGGGGTTAGGAGCAGAGGTAACTATTCGTAAGCTTGAATGTGAAGGTACTTTGGCTGCAAGGCTTAATTTCTGGGCACCTTTTCATAATCTTTTCGTTACCATATTTTGCTTTACAAGGCGTGGTTATCGCTTCCTTCTTCCTGCGGTGGGGCTCTGTAGCAGCCCAGTGTTGATCTCCTGTCCTCATCCTGGGGAAGCACACTAACCCACTTCTTTCCACCTTCCCTCTTGGCTTTCATTTTCTCTTATTTTCTTTGAGGAAATGCTTTAAACGTGCCCCTTCCTTCTGTAACAATGCTTTTCCAGTTATGTTCTGTTAGTCAAATCTATCAGCAGAAGAGGCTTTGCTGTTTGCCGTGGTGCAGAGCACAGCCAGATGAACAGTGTCTGAGACATCAGTGCCAGCCTCTGCCAACATCCCCCCCATAAAATCTATTCACAGCCCCCTAAAAGCTCTGTGTGACAACTGCCATGTGGCCTCGAGCACTCTGGTAATAACACAGGCGTGCCTGGCTCTGTCTTCAGAGGAGTCCTTTCATCAGGCCAGTTGTTTTATTTCTGATTTTGGGGTAGGAAATTAGTTCTGGGAAATACACAAAGATACTCTTGACTCTCCAGGGAGCAACTCTGGTGGATTCTGTGTCTTGCTTGGATGAATTCAGGCGCTGTGTTTCTTTTCTGTTTGCTCTTTGACTTTTATGAGCCCTGTGATTTTTTTTCATGGTAGATACCAGATCTGTTTGCAAAGGGCTGTTAGAGACATGTTACAGCTTGTCGGCAGTGTGATGGCAACCCTAGGCAGAGCTCCGGATTACTCACTCCAGTGCTGGCTGCTGCCTTAGGGTCATCCATGATTTGAGTTTCCCGTGCTCAGCTCTGCAGGTGGGGTAAGTGCTCTGCCCCCCAGAGCCGGTCCCGCTCCCACCTCTGCGAGCAGGGTCCGCTGGAGCCCTGGGCCTTGTGGCCCTGGGGTGCTCTTGGCAGGCTCTGGCTGTCTGGGTGGAAGGGACACCCTTGTTTTCTTCCCCCAGCAACTTTGAGAAGCAAAGGGACCTCTCTAAGCCGTTTTGTGTGGACCTGCTCTAAAATCAAATGTCTTCCTGGAAGCAGCATCTAATAGAGATGCTCTTACGTAACCCACGCTGGCTGCGCTTTTATCTTCTCTACATCCTGAATTCAATCAGTCCCATCTTACCGTAAAAGCACAATGTTACCTATAAATACTTCTTGTGTATTTCTGTTTCCGTTATTCCCTATTTAAATCTTCTTGGATTTGAAGTGATATTTTTTTCCTGCTGATCCTTTTATCCTTTTTTCTACCCTTTAAACTTCCGTGTGTATTAGGTCTTCGTTTTCTTTCCTCCGTTTCCAGCATGACCACTTGCTGATCCTGCTTTTATCTCCTTCACTTTGCTGAGTTGCTATTCTCAAATCCCTCAACATCTCTTCTTTGAGGCTGAGTGACCTGGGATGGCACCAGACATGGCCAAGAAAAGTTACCTTTTGGAACAAGATGGGCATGGGAGAAAGCTTATAATGCAGTTTGTACTTTGTTATTCTACTTACTACTAAGTACAAACTGCAGTTTGTACTTACTACTACTAACTCCGTTATTAGTAGTAAGGTCAGAAGTAATGAAGAGGGCGAATGTGAGCACTAGGCCAACAGCATGTTGAGAGGGAAGGGATTTTCCAAACAACACAGAGGTAAACAGACGCTCCCTGGTTTCATTGTCAGTTAAAGCTATGCCAGTAGCTTTGTGCTTATTAAGAATCCCACAGAAACGAATTTGCACAGCAAGGAGAAATCTTGTGGCAAGAGCTCGATTTTGGTTTCAAAGCCAGATGCTGCTGCCCTGACGTGAGACTCTGCACCATGTGACAAACTGTTACCCGGCTTGTCTTCCTCCTGACACGCATCCGTCGGCCGCTGGGCATGGAGACAAACTGTACTGGCAGCGTGTCCCTGTAAACAGTGACTCAGTCCCTCTCCAGAGCAAAGTCACCTTTCAAAGGGTGACTTGGTGGTGGTAGCGGTGCCAGCTCCCAGTAAGGCCCTGGGATGCTGGGTTGCGTTCCGCTTTTGCGAAAGGGTTGCTAAAAGGCCACAAAACCTTCGTTGCTGTTGCTCAGTGTTGCAAAGCAGCTTTCCCTTTGCTGTGGGACGTTTTTGGGAGCATCCCAAGGAGCAGTAAAAGCAGCCACGTGCTCACGTGCTGCCTCCTGTGCTGAGCAGCGCGTGTTCGGCAGCATGCAGAAGGTCCAGCATCCAGTATGCCCACTGGCACGTTGCAGCCGCTTCCTGGCGTCTTCTAAGTTTTGCTGCATGCCCCCAACTTCTGACAGGCTCAAACCTCGGCTGCTGGCATAGTGATTGCACCAAGCTACTTGCCTCCAGTAGGCTTCTGGGTCGAGGATCTCCATTACAGTGGAGAAGCTCATTCTTCTTATTTTAAAGATCACACCAATCTGTACTGACTGAACCAGGGACCTCAGGCAAGAGCCAGAAGCAGAACAAAATCTACCTTTTGAGTTGTGAGCACTTACCGCTGCCCTGGAGTAGCTCCCAGCTTCTGGGACGCTTGAGTCACGGCTCAAGCACAGAGCTGGGCCGACGCTCGCTTCGGCGTTTGCTTTCCACCTGTCAGCGTGGTTTAAAGGTGTCGGGTTCGTTCCCTGCAACTGCTCTCGTGGGTTGGGTTCTGCTGTTGTAAAAGCCAAAGTGTTGTTTTCTCAAAGGGAGCAAAATGGGGCATGCAAAGACTGAGAACAGTGAGAAGCTCCTTCGTGAGTGTGCTCAGGGAGATCGTATTTGCTTTTAGGTTGCAACTTCTCCAGTGCGCTGGGATTAGTTGGCAACTTATTCCCTCCTCCTGCTCCTCTGATTTATGACTTATGTAAATGGGAAGTGACACGAGAGAGCAGAGGGGGTGTGTTTGCGTGGCGTTAAACTGTCGGGCAGGTTTATCCCTCTTGTCACGGGACTCCACGAGCCTTGGTAGGTGGCTGCCAAGCGGGGGGAGCCTCTTCTGAAGCTTGCGGGGAGTGCCCTGAGGGGTGCAGCAGCGATCGGCCCCTTAGGGAAGGGGTGCCTGGGCTGCCTGTCGTGGCTGGTGCGTCTCCCCGGGGTAGAGGATCTTTCCAGGACGCTGTCTCAGTGCCGAGAGATGAATTCTTTATAGCTGCTTCTTTGCTGCTCTTGTGCTTCCAGGTGACCCTCTTTGTTTACTCTGACCTGCTGCTCTTCACCAAGGAGGACGAGCCTGGGTGCTGCAACGTGCTGAGGAACCCCCTCTACCTGCAGAGTGTCAAGCTCCAGGAGGGTGAGTGTCTGCAGCAGCAGCTGGAGACATTAGGGGCATTTTTGGGGCCACTAGCTAGAAAGGTTTTTGGCCAGCAGCAGGATAGCACCCCACTATCCCATTGCTTCCAGTGTATAACAGTACCGTCCAACTGGTGCTGCCAGATCATCCTTCCTTGGGGTGCAGGGCCAGCATCACCCCTCCCATCCCTGCCTTAACCCAGTCCCGGGGAGCTCCATCTCCTGGGACACTTCGGGGGCACTCCGGTAGTGCCACTTTCCAGGGCTTTTTGGGTGCGTGTCTCGGGGATTTTGGGCTGGCGTTCCCCAGGGTCTTGCTGTGCTGTGCTGTTCCCCTTGCTGGTGTGACGCTGCCTACAGCGGGGGCTCGCCGAGGCTGAGAAAGGGAAGCAAAGTCTTGAGGTATCCCCCGTGGTGCCTCGAGAGAGAGTTCAGAGGTTGTTTCCAAGGGAGTCTAGCTAAGCCCTACTGACCTTTACTTCACTACTTCTGCCTTCAGCCGCCCACAGTTTTCCCCCGTGCTAGCATCCCTCCCCCACGCACGCCCCATTGGTGACGAAAGAGCAAACCCTGGCCGTGGTGGGAGGCTGTGGACCATGCCCTTGCTCTCTTCACCTTGGCTGCGCTTTCATGTCCAGCTGACGGCTCAGGGAGGGCTTCTAGGGCGAGGGGTGACTTGAAATCAGTTATTTCAAGTTAAGATGCTGAGGCTGTACAAAAGGTGGCCTTTAGGGTCAAAAGAGGAACGAACGAATTGCTCTACCACATCCTATTTGCTGTGGTGGAGCCACTTCTTGGCCCTGGGCCCAGTCCCACCTTGTTCCTTCTTTGGTGCAGTTGCTTTTTGGGTACGGGCTTGTTTTGTGTACCGTCGCCTGACTGTGTCAGCGTGGGGCTGGTGCCCTGGCTTCTTCTCGAGCCCAGGCAGTGGGTGTCGCTGGACCGGGACCTGATGCGGGAAATCGTGATTAGATATAAGGAAAAACTTTTCTATGGTAAGGTCGGTCAAATATTAAGTTGCTCAGAGAGGCTGTGGGATCTCCATTCCTGGAGGTGTTCAGGACTCAACTGGGCACGGCCTTGAGCACCCTGATCTGGGTGCTTTGGGCAGGGACTTGGAGTAGAGACAGTCAGAGGGGTCCCTTCCAACCTGAATTACTCTGTAATTGTATGAGCTGATGTCTTTATGCAGTCCTGTGGCCCTGACCAAAAGGGATTAATCCAGATCTGGGCTGCTTCTCCAAAGGGATCATTTTCTGGATGAATTTTGCCACGTCCCATGACTTTCCCCGGCTGAGCTTTGAGCTCTGTGGATGAGCTTTGAGCTCCGTGGATGTGGATGCATCTCTCCACGTTGTTGTGAGCCTCAGTGCTGGGGATCTGCAGTGCTGTGCCAGACACCACAGGCTGCCTGTCAGTTGTTATTTCTCATTTCCATCAATGTTTCTGCTCCCAGATTAATTCACTGACCTATTTGGTGGGGGCAGAAACACAGAGAGGGAGACGGGGTGCCGCAGTGTGAGCCATTTGGAAAAGCCATTGAAGCTTCACTGGGGTTTGCTGAGTTTGTTCTCAGCGCTGCTTATTTCTAAGAAACGGACAAAAGAAATTGTTCCTCGCTGAAGTGCTTGTTGGTCAGCGTCTGCTCCTGGAGCGCGCACGCGTGCCGCCTCTGGCTGCTCTCAACGGCTGTTGAATAACCCTGCTCTTGTTCGCCTCCTTGAAGAAATCAGCTTCCTCGGTGCTGGTCCCGGCTCTGTGCACAAAGGTCTGTTTGCAGCTCGGCACAAGAACGTTCCTCCTAACCTCAGGCAGAGCGGTTGGATTTTGTGAGTGGTTTTCTGCCACTTATTTCCTTGTTGTCATAATAACTTGGCTGGATCACATCTGGAATAGCTTAACAAGCCTCTCTGAAGGGGATGTTTGTCTCTGCAGCGCTGAACCGCCCCCCGGACGCCGGGAATCCAGCACAGTCGGTTTTCAGGCAGCTCACCCTCCTGATTTGGGCAGGGCCGCTTCAAAGGCGGGTGGAACAAGCAAAAAGATGTCCGTCCCTTTTGGCAAGGATTTTCTGTTGGTCTCCTAAATAACTGAATGGCACATTAATAGGAACAGGCGTATTGCTGAGTATAACAATTGAGACATCTCCGGTACACTGAAGACCATTGTGATGTTTCCTGTTTCTGCTGCTCGCTGCACTGTGCGAAAGCAAATCAGGATAATCTGCTTTACAATGCTCTGTCTTCCTGCTTTAGAAGCTGAGCATGCCTGATGAGCACCACACCGGCCAATGTTTCCAGTGCGGCAGGGCTGGCTTCCTCACTAGATACTGTGGGAATTTCCATGCTAAGGTCACCGCCTCGCTGGGATCCTGGCCCCCCTGGGTGGGTGTACTTGGCTTTGGGACAGAGAAGAGCGCTCCTGTTTTGCAGCCAGAATGAGGACCCCCAGGCTGTGAGCCCCATCCCCAGCCTTGATCCTGCAAACAAGGACTGTTTATGGGCTGCTTTGCTGTCCCCAACATCCCAACCCACCGTATCTTATAGCAAACAGCTCCAAGATAGTCAGAGGCCAAGAGTGTGATTTATGGGGCTTCTGCCCCACCACAGCTGCTCCCTGCTGCCCCACGGATGCTGGGAAGCACCCAGGGCTTGCACCCTGCCACACCTCCCCAGGGACATGTGCCACAGGGGGTGACAAGCTTGTCGCCTCTTGGTAGCCGGGTTTGGATGTGCGCAACAGCCTTCCTCTCTCCCCATGCGCCCAGGGCCCCGCAGCACCTTGCCCGGTGAGCTCCTCTTTGGGTGCTGGATGCAGTCTTGTCCTGGCTGAGCAGATGCGAAGGGCCGGGGAGCGGGGTACTGCCCTCGCCGTGGCCATTGCCACGGTCCCCTGGGCCACGCAAGGAGGCTGTGGAAAGGAGCAGGACCATCTTCCCTCTTTTCCCACCTTTTTGACCCAACACCCGGCATGCACCACCCAAATCCTGCGAGCAGCGGGTGTTTTCCTTGGGTTGCACAGGGAGGTGGGCAGAGCCAGGCCGGCGCTGAAAGCTGCCGCTGTGCTGGGAGCCGCGTAAGTGCTTGCCCTGTGCGTCAGCACGGGGGCACAGGACAAGGCTTGGCCCGGGAGGGGGATGTGTCCCACAAAACTTGCACCCTCCTCTTGTCTGCGCTGAGCGCGCACAGCAGCCCAGCCCTGGGGCAGGGACGGCTCAAGTTACTCTGAAAGACAAGCCAGTCCCTGCCACAACGCATCAGGAAGAAACTCAAGTATCTTAAAGTGAGTTTTGTTTTCTCCTGCTTATTTCCTTTTAGCATTTCACTAAATTTGGCTGAGAGTATGCACTGTTCAGCTGTCAAAAAAGGCGTGGATGTAGCACCGCGTGGGGAGCGGAGCCCCGGATTAACCCTGGGCGCCTGGCTGCCGCCTCCCTGGCGCGAGGTTCTGCCTCTCCCCTTGTCTTTCGTGGCCTCTGTGGTCCGCGGTGCAGGGGATGAGCAGTGCACGTCGCACGGCTCCAGGGCACAGCAAGCTCCGGCACGCCAGCCTGACCCTCCGGAGATCGGAAAAAGCTCCAGTGGAAGAAACTCCAGCAAACCTGGTTTGTGCTGAAATCTGTGCTCGGGTCTGCCCTTCCTGGCTCTGCCATCGCTCTCCTGCCTCCCCTCGCGCCTCGCCGGGGGTTGGCACCAGCTCAAGCCCAGCTGCTGGGCTGGGCAGCCAGTCTCTTATCTCCCATTTATTTTCTCTCTAAAGGCAATTACTGGTAGAAAATGGGATTTAAACAGTTCTTTAGCCTAGGCTGGCTCCTTGCTTTGTGCGTCCTGTAGGCACTGGGCTGCTTGGCCACGTGTAGCAGCGAGCCTTGGAGGGACAAGGGGACAGGAGCTGCTGGCAGTGGAGGTTGCTAATGTCAAGATTCATAGCTCAACGGAGAGGAATTTGGAAGGGAACTTAATTCTGATGGTTTTGAGCTTTGTCGGCATCACTTGTTACTGCAGAAGAAATAAACAGAGGCCCAAGAGAAACAGGGTCATTCCCAAGGCTGTTACACTCCAACGTCACCTTTCTCTGCTGAGGGTGCACGTCTCCAGAGGGTGACTTGTTCCTCAGATCAGCTGGGAAAGCGGGGTTAAAGCTCCTGAGGGAAAGTGGCTGGGACATGTTGGTCTTCTGCAATCTGCTTTGCAAGGCAGCCTGGAGAGCTTTGGTCATGGTGCAGGGAGGAGCAGAGCCCAGTTGAGAAGATGGGCTGTTTGTGTACTGCTGACCGCTTGGGAAGCGGAAGCAGCAGAAGGGGATGGTGGACTCGTGGTGTGCCAGCAGCAGGCTCAGATCCTGCCTCTAAACCCTCCCTCAAGGGGAAAAGCACTGGCTGAGGGGATCCCATCGGAGGCTTTGGCTTAGCAAGGAAAATGCTCCCTGATGGTCCTGCCGGGATTTATGAAGAGGGTGCTGGGAGAGCTCGGGCAGAGCCATGGAGAGCAGTGAATGGTTCTTCTGTGGTGCAGAGGTGAGACCTGGGCTCCCAGCCAGGCCTGTTTAGCACGTGCTCTCAGGGCCCAGCATTGCTCCCCTTCTGGAAGTGAAGATTTGGAAGGGCAGTGCTGGAGCCCTTTGGCTGGCAGCCCTGGGGCCAGGCTGCTTCCCTGACCCTCGCATCGCCCAGGGTGGAGCAGACTGAAGCCTATGAAAACACACAAGGACTCATCATCTGAGAGGTCCACAGCAGCGCTCCCGGTGGTGCTGGGCTCCAGCAGCCGCTGTGGCACAGTGTCCTGATGTCCTTGTAGTGATGTTCCAGCCCTTATCCTGCAACGTGCATTAAAAGGGAAGCTGTCAGTGGAGGCAGGCCTGCGATCCCCCAAAGGGCAGCTGGAAGAGACTCCAGGCCATTGCACTTCTTCATGGGTTTCGCATTGCCCACGGAGTGACTCAAGAGGCATCTGAATCCCTCAATGGGTCACAGCTCTTATCTTGACGTTTGGGCTGCTGCCTGCGGCAGAATAATCGCTTTCCTCTGGGGAACAGGGTGTTTCCACCACTGTACAGAGCCTGTTTCCATCGTTGGCGCAGCTCGGGCTGTTGAAATGAAGCAGAGCTTGTGATGATACTGCTTTGAATAGGATCTGTGGCCATGGCCAGACTGCAGATCTGATCTCGTGGCAGAGATAATGTCATTAAAAGGGTTATGAAAGCTGCAGCCCAGCGGTGCTGCACGCTACCAAGGGCAAAGCTGGTGTGAAGGAGCGAGCTGGCTCCAGGAGATGGGATGTCCTACTTCAGAGTTGAGGTGACCCTGTCCTGTGGCAGCTTCATGTCCTCCTGCGAGGCTGATGTATGCTAGGAGCTGGCTTCCCTTGGGGCTGGAGACACTCGTGTCTCACCAGCAGGGATCAAAGACCAGGGCAAGTCTTCAGGAATGCCTTTTTGTTGGGGGCAGGGAACGCTAGGCCTGCAGGAACCAGCTTGGTGGAACATCTGGAGCATAACGCATCCCCTGGGATAGCTGGCAGCAAGATGGGGAGCCGAACTGGGCGGCTCCATGACTTAGCCAGACATGGATCGCAGTGTTAGACATTGCATTGCATCCAGCACCATCTCCTTTCTCAAAGCTGTGGAAGTGCAAGTCCCTTGGCCAGCTCTCCGGAGCAGTGCCACGCTGGCGGGAGCTTGGGGAGTTTGCCCTCAGCCCAGTGGAGCAGGATGAGCTTTCCCCCCTGCCCCATGTCAACTGCTTCCTACTGCCCTGGGATTCGGCTCCGTCTCCTTGGAGAGGCACCGACCCCAACCACTGGCACTGATGGAGGCTGGGACAGACAGCACTAGACAGAGCTACCACCAGCCTTACCAAGGGCTCGGGGCAAGAAGCTGGGATCGAGCAAGGATGTAGGGACAGGAGCTGCTCTGGTTAGTCCTCCTGGGAGCAAAGTGTCCACAGAGGTAGGATGGGAGAGACCCGACCCTGGTGCCCAGGATGGCTGCGTGGGCGCTGCGGGGCCTCCGCAGCCCCTGGGAAGGAATCGGGCTGCGTGTGCCACGGCAGGTCGGGCACAAGAGCCTGTGCGTGGCCTCTGAATGAAACGAACCTTTTTCCAAAAGGACAAACCCAAAGGAGAATCCGTGATAGCGCAGTGAGTCCACGCAAGATACCATGCAGTACAGCCTGCCCGGCGCATGGCCCCTGCAGATGCAGCATACATCACTCCCAGATCACAGCCTGGTACTGTAGGATGACAACAATAAATATTCATTAAATGCTGTCTCTTAGCCAATTCCTCTGCCAGTGTCTCCGCTTGCAGAAATGCAGTTGTAGCTTAATTTTGATCCTGTTGTTTCTTCTTTGTAGGTTCAGAAGATCGGAAATTCTGCATCCTTTACCTTGCAGAGGTGAGTGTCACTGTCTTCCAAATTAACTTTGTAGTGGGAGCTGAACACGTGCTAACAACTCTGATCCTTTCTGCTGGGGCAAGGAGCACTGAACTGGCTGATTTTAACTTCCTTTTTAATTAATTTGCCAAAGGTCTGGAAAGGAAATGTAATGGCTACGTTAGTAAGAAGCTGCTAAAAGGAATCTGTGAACGGGGAGGCTGGGCAGCACTGAGACAGGTTTGCTTTTCCCCTTCCCCCCGGGCGCAGTAGGTGGATCTTCCTCGCCGCCTCTCTTTTTGATTTATCTTGGGGTTCTTCTGCCTGGCGGCAGATTTCCTTGCCACCTGTTTTGTCTTTATTTTTTAGGCATCTTGCTTTTCTTGTCTTCAAGCACCCAGGTTTGAAGACCTCAAATAAAATAAGGAAGCTCAATCTAAAAGACATATAATCATAGCTCTAAAAACACGTGTGGCTAGTGCGTGGCTAAATGCTCTAAGCAGATTTACAGTCACTCAGACGTTGGCACAGTCGCGTTTTGTGTCGTGGAGCAGCCAAGGAGACTGCAAAATTGGTTCACAGTGACTGGACCTCCCTAATCATTGAATGCTGCGTCTTTTTTTCCTTTTCCAGTGACTTTACTGTGTTCCTGGTTTCAAGGCCTTGTATTTTTAGGGCTGGAAATTTGGATCCGGAAAAGATCCCCAGGGCGCAAAGGAGAAAGGCAAACATTGCTCAGCAGCACTGTGAAATAATAAGCTATTGTGAAAGCTGGATGAAAATGTTCAGAATGAAAGTTGTTCACCTTGAGTGGCTGGGATTTGGGCCAAAGCACGACTTGCTGCGTAACCATGGGCTGATGAGTTGTCTCTCATGTTTCCCTCTTGTTCCTTCCCTGTCTCCTCTATTTCTTCCTGGGGCCGTCAGGCAGGAGCTGCCTCCTTGGGGGTTTGCTCAGTGCGTGGCCCAGTGTAACGTCAGACTTGCGTGATGTCTCCCTACCCAGCTAATCCTGTGCCATGGCTCGGAAAGACTGCGATGGATGTTCGTCAGCGACATCCTGACAGCGGGGTGAGGCGCTGCTGCGTTTTCTCATGCATTTGGAAAAATGCATTTGGAGCCTGACATTCAATTTAGAAGCTTTGGGCCCCTAAGTAGAAGTGACTGAAAGAGAGCTGGCTGCGTTTCATGAGATCTTGAGAGGTGAACACTCGTCTTTGTCAAGATGTAATGAAGTGCTTAGCTTTCTTCTGAGGGGCATAAATGACTCTCACAGCTCTGGTGACTGAGATCAGTGACATCCATTGAGGTTGGAGTGTAGTAGTTGTATAGAAAATGTGAAACATTTGCTTTCCTACGTGCGTGCTCTCCCACAGAGGACAGTAGGTCTGGACTGGCCACGCTTATGGGATTCTCCAAACCCCTTCTTGTTCCTTCTGTCCACCCAGGGTATTTTGGAGCAGGTTGCAAGTGGAGTGGGAGCTTCCTGACCCGTGGTGACCGGCAGGTCTGCCACATGCCCATACCCCAGGAGCAGCTGCTCACACCCTGCACTGTGCCAGCCCACGGCTTTTGGGCGACATCGGGGCAGCCCCTGGCTCAAACACGGCACCCTGCCAAGCGGGACATCCCCCGTGCCACCCCTTCCCTCCCGGACCCCGTGGGGTTGCTTTGAGGCTGGTGGTCTGCACTGAGCTAGGGAGATCGGGCTGATGCGAGATGCTGCCTGTGGGGAGGCGATTCCTCAGCTGTGTGGTTCGGCTGGATTTTTCCTGCAAGGAAGGGAGAAGAAGGCTTTTTTTTGTGTGCGCCGTGAGTGCGTAGCATAGATAAAAACAGCCGGCTTCAAGGTTAAGGGGACAGTACACTTCCAGCCGTAAGTCTCACCAGACTCTCCAGCAACGGGCAGTTTTGGTTCGAGAGGGGAAGCTGAAAGGCAGAGAGGGGGACGTGCCTGTGAGTAAGCAGTGAGCAGGGCAGGACGGTACCTTCCCAACTTCCCCATGACTGCTCTTCTGGGAAACGGTGACCTGCAAGTCACAACCCCAAGAGCCACGCGGAGTGGGTGACCAGGCTGCAAGGACACGCGCTGGTGGTTAAAGCATGGGAGCAGAAACCTCTCACTTTTGCAGCATGGGGGTTGTGCGGCTCAATGAACTGTCCTCAGCGGAGATAGACCTCAGGCGAACGGAGATGGGCTCTTCTTAAATGACGGGATGCTGTCGTGGGAGCCAGTCTGGGAGCATTTAAGCATCTTTTTCCTGCAGGGAAGCTAAGAAGAGACTCGCCTTCAGGTCATCCCTTTCTTCTTTGCATTCACTTTTTGGGAGCAAAGCTTTAGTTACAGAGTTGCGGGGGTATCACTGGGAGGTTTTAAGTCTTGGCAGCCCGTCGAGGGAGGGGACGGTCCCCCTCAAAGGCATTCCTGCAGGCTGGCTGCACACAGAGGCATTGCGAGGGGCTTGGATGCCTCGCTGGGCTGGTGGGAGCATCAGTGTGTGGTGTTAAGGTTATTTTTGCAGTGGGGTGGATTCACGGCACGGCCTGCTGTCAAACGAAAGCTGGGATCCAGGCCCAGTGGAGTGGCACTCGTGTCGCAGCAGCACGTGGGCTGCGTGAGGACGGTGTCTCTGGGCCAGCCCAGCGTGGCTCTCCCCATTGCCTGACGGACTGGTGTCCGCTGGGTGCCACGCTCCCGGCCGCGTGACCTCCTTTTGCCCTGGTGCGAGGCTCGGCCTCCTTCGCGACCGTGGGAACGAGATGGTTTCCCCCCGTAAGGATGGCTTCCCACGGAGAGGGGCTGTCTCTGCTTCGGGGCCGCGCTCAGGCTGCCGGGAGTCGGGGTGGAGGGAGGCTGGGAGGGCCTCTCTGGCCGGGTGCTGGCCCGGCGCACCCCGGCACCCTTGGGCTCCCAGCGACGTGCTGCAGCAGCGCCCTGTGGCTGGGTCTTGCTGGCAGACGCGCTGTCCTGCTGCCCACCCCTGTGACTGCTTGTGGCAGCTAGAAAGCTTCGTATAAGGATGCATAAGAGAAGGACGCTTTTGTGGGGCCTCTCCCCCTCCAGATCTGTTCCTGTCCTGCTCTTTGCAGCAAGTGCTCCATCCCTGGGCTTGCCAGCAGCGCTTTACCCTACCGGGAGCCTTTTGCTGGCTCGGCTCTGCTGGCCGGTCCTCTCCGGGGTGGAGGTGATGGGTCTGGGCGGTTTGGTGGTCGTCACTATGTGAGCTCTTCTGTCGCCGTGATCTGGGCAGACACATCCATTGCGCTGCTGTGACGGGGTCTGGCAGGTTGGTAGACCTCTCGTACTGCTATTTCTTACCCACAAATCATTTGCGATGAGTAGTAATGTACTTAGTGCTGCTGTGAGTTGAAAGGAGCCCGCAGGGCCGGGCTGCCTTTGCGTTTGCTGCGGGAATAGCTCTTTGCCGAGGCCTTGAGCTGCCGTCTCCTGCTCCTTCTCATCTGGAAGGCTTGTCAGTAATGTTCTGGCCCATAAGGTTGCATTTTTGCATTTGGATCTGGCATGATCCAAAATAAAACTGTTTCAATGTCTGTGAGTTGCTTAATTTATTTTAAACCAGACAGAAAATTGCAACCTTTGGGGAAACTGGAGTGTCATAAAAAAGCTACTGCTAGCCATCCTGTCTAATTGCCTGTAAATAAATCGCACCACAGAGTTTAAATCCTGTGCATTATGATTATTTACAGTGAGATGGCAAAGAGTAATCTTTATAGCCCGGTGTAGGGTACAGCGGAAGGGGTGTGTATTTTACAGGCTCTTCAGCGTGCGAATTGCAGTGCTTGGAGGTCCCGAGTGCAGGTGGCCCTGCTCTTGGTGGGGCATGTGGCCTCCTGGAAGGGAACAGCTAAATATAGGTTGGTGTTGGAAAGAATGCAGAAATAGAGGAAGATTCTCCACTGAGCTGTCTGTTCTTGGTGGTTTTGTTCCTCGTGGTGGTCACGGGTTAGCTGTGACAGTCCCGGCATATAAGCAGGCCAGGATTTTGGAAGTGAAGGTGGTAGCTTTTGATCTGAGGAATACTGTGTATACCTGGAAGCTTGTCTAATTTTTCTATTTGCCAACTGGTATGTGAAAAAGTGCTACCAATGCATGCAAACCTGGTCTAGCGTACGTTTCATTTCAGTATTTTAAATCCAAATGAAACAGTTTAAAGTCAGTTGAACAGACCCCACCTGTGCAAGCTTTGGGCTGATTCACTGTGGACCCGCGTTTCTGCATCCTAAAGAATTTGGAGTGTGGGCGTTTGGCCCCGTTTCCTCCCTGCCCGCATGCCATTCCCTGCAGCGCATACACCTCCTATGCTGACGTGTGTAAAACCTGTCAGAAAACGTTTACGGTGTGGTGGGAATCGGTAGCCTCACAGGGAGCCAGTCCAGAGGCATGAATGTGGTCCAGTGCTGTATTCACACCCTTCCCTGCTCCGGAAATATCCTACTGGTAGGAAACTGCAGATCGCTGCTTTATTAGAAGTTTTTGATTCAAACCCAACATATTCAGACCAAATTGACGTAAAATCAAATAGCTTAGTAAGTTTTTCATTTGAAAGACACTAGCAAAATCGATCTTTTTCTCTGGAAGTTTTAATCTCCAGACTCTGGAGTTTCTCTTGGAAAACTGCTCCAACAGAAAATCTTTCCAGTAGCAACTTCTTGGCCTGCCGCGATGAGCACACTTACGGACCCGAGCAAATTAATGCTGCAGACCTACGCTTGATCTTGTTTTGCCTTGGAGACGCGCATCCTAACTCTGCATGGGAGATCCTCTAGACGAGTGTCAGAAATGACACTGTCCCCCGCTGTCCCACCCCACGCCCTGGCTCTCTGCGGACACATCCCTGCGCCCGCGGGGTCCCCCGTGGGCACTGTTCCTGCTTGCATCCTTGAGCTGCGTCCCGGCTGCTGGCAAGGGTACGCTTTGAACAAATGCTCTTTAAACTGGGCCACAGCTGTAGTGAGGGGCAATATTGTAGCTTGTATAATGTGCTTAACTCCATAGTCTTCACTGGAGATGTCCCAGCTTGGTCCATAGGAGAATTACTTTCCCAAAGTGTTCTTTGTAACTCCCAGGACTGAGCATGACTAATTTAATGCCTTTAGGAATGTGGCATTGCCCATTTCTGTCCCGCAGGGAAAGAGCAAGGAGAACTGAGGTTCCCATCTCCATACGGGGAATCCGAATGCTGGAGAAGCAGTTTACTGATGGTGCAGAGGACTTTAAGGCTCAGGGACATGCTGTGACATGGCAGGTGTTACACACCTGGGTAATTTTGAAGTCAGCTGTTGTGGACATGTCATCAGAAGAGTTTGCAAGGAGCTTTTTTGGTCACCGTCCTGGCAGATCTGGAGGACGCTTAGGCAGATGGTTTGGTGATAGGGAAAAGGGCAAAAGGGCTGGCCAGGGGGTGACATCAAATCTACGCAACCAAGTGAACAGCTAAGGTGAATTTGTTTAGTAAAGAACTTAAAAAGTAATTATTAATGAAAGAGAGATAAAGAGTACAGATGGAGCACAACTAGAGCAGACGTCCTCACAGGCACTTGGCTTTATATGACATAGCGCTTGGCTTGAAAACCTAGAAAGACAGAAAGTTGCTGTTGTGGTTCATAGATAGTTAAAAACTCTCGTCTGAAACCTCAACTTCATCATCTGTGAGCATTGCTCTGCCAGGGAGGGCTTGGGAAGCCTGGCTCTTGCTTAATTGCAAACAATCATCATTGGCATGGTAGAAAACAGCAAATCATGCCTGATAAAGTGTGCATATGACTCGAAATTTGGGGAAGTAGGAGATGATAAGGAGGCTAGTTCAGTGATAGAGCAGTGGGGGTTAGTTGTTAAGGTGGGTAAAAGCGATTGTGTGTTTTCATGTGATCATGGGGAAAAGAGAACTGTACGCACAGGTGTGTGAGGGTCAGGAGTGACTGATAAAAGCTTGTTGGGGAAAGGATAATCAGCAGCCATGAGCTCCTGCAGCAGAAAGACGGCATCAGTAATGATAAATGTTTGGGATTCAGTCAACTTTCCCATTCCTTTGTTCCCTGACCCCAAAGTGGCAGCCAGAAGACTTGCATTTGGGGTTGAATTTGTTTCCAAGTGAAATGGGATGGTTTTGGCAGGGGACCAAAGCAAAGGAAGTTGTTTCTCTTTTCCTTTTTCCCAGCATTAAGGAGGATCTGGTGCCCTGGGTTGGGCTCTGCTGTTGTGGTTTCCTCCCCATCCCAGTTACTCTGTTCTCTGGCAGGGCTTGAGCAGCCTGCAAGATGTCTGATCCCTCCTTTTCCAATGCTCCATCTATACTTTTTGGTTCTTAAGTACAAGAAAATACCTACAAAGTGCAATGACTAAAAGGCCGGTTTAGAGACATGAGCTCAGAAAACCTCCAGGCTGCACATGAGCCATGGAGCCAAGAGCTGTGTCCCGCTCTGACCCCAAAGCAGCGCTGGCCACAGGGCACGGTCTGCAAGCCCCCAACGCACCTCGCTGCAGGAGGGTTTTAACCACAAAAAAGCGCAGTGATTTAGGAGTCCCTCAGCCTCGCCTGAACACAAAATCCTGAGTTTTGTGCTGTGATGGTCACCCTGCAGATGCCAGAGCACTGTAGGGTGGAGGTATAGTGGGTTTGAAATTCCTGGTAAGAGAAAATCAAGTGTCAGCTGGCATCGGGTGCTGTGCGCAGGGTGGGAGAAGGGAGAAGAGATGAGTGTTTGTCTGTGGACTACGTGCTCTGTTGAAATTGTATTTCAGGTTCCTCTAATTTGTAATAGGAAAAGAGGTGATGTTTGTCAGGTTTGTGGTCTGTGTTATTTGTCAGACGGGCTGCTTGTACTGCAGTAAGGTGAGAGATCCTCCGGGCTGTGGCGGAAAGGGCACCGCAGACAAGGTTAGAAGCATTGGGATCAGTCATACCTAAGGACCTCAAGTAGAGAAAATCTAGACGCACTCCTTGCTGCCTGCTCTCACCAGTTTTATTACATGAACTTGAAGCTCACTGAGAGACGAAGTGTATTCCTCTGCCTTCCTCTTCCTGCTCCCAGCCCTTTTCAACATAAGGGGGGACGACTCCTCCTCCAGCCGCTCTGCTGGTGGTGGTCAGGAGATGTTACCAAATGAAAAATTCTTTCCTGCTCTCTGATATTTCCTTTGCTTCCTGCCTGTCTCGCAAGCAGTGGCTCATTTCTGGGGTGCCGGAGAGGTTCACCAAGCGGGGCTGTGTCCTGCGCTGCAGTGCACCGGCGTGCATCGCTTTGAGCCACCCAGCTGAGGTAAAAGCTGGACACTGAGTCTGCACACACTGAAACCCTCTGCCATGTCACACCTACAGCAACAGCTTAACTCTTTCCTGAATGGAGGTTTCCATTTTCCTCCATCCAAAGGACGGTGGGTCCCAGCCACTGGATTTCTCTGTGTGCGATGCCAAGAAGACCGAGCTGCAGCCTGAATCGCAGGCACGGTGAGATAACGTCAGACCGAGACTGCCAGCACTTTGAAAGGTGCTTCTGAAGGATGTTGTGGCATGAACCCGTGTACAGATTACCCCAAATGCCGAGGCATTCCTGAAATGCAGCCCTACCCAGCATCCCCATGACACGCCCCGAATTTCAGCTGCAACTGAAACGTTCATCTGGTTCAAGCCAGCGCTCTCCTGGCATATACCTGGAGCCAGAGCACGCAAAGCGATGGCTGTGGAGCTGGTGGCAAGGCTGCTCCTCTGTGCAGACAGACCCCTGGGCTCTGTCTCCTCTGCCAGCGCCCGTTTACCTGGGTTAGATGATGTGGAGTGACACCGGTAGCAGAAGTCCTGGGTTGGTGTAACCCATGGCCTGGGGCGTACCCCAGGGCAGCTCCTGGGCAGGGGCAGCTCCCAGTTCTGGTCTCTTTGGGCAGAGAGGGAGTGCTTGTGTCCCAGCTGGAGAAACAGATAAACGGGAGCACTCTGCTTCCCTGGCTTGGTGAATCTTTACACAGTTCAACCTGAATCTGAGTTTTGAGATGACCACAAAATGTGCTTTTTGGAGCAGAAGTTCTTCATTTTTTTTTCTCCTGCTTTAATTCTGTGGTCACATTTCCCAGATGTTGGCAAAAAGAAGAGCTGATATGATGCGGTTACAGTACCGGAGAGATTTTCAAAAGGCCCAGGCACCAGTGGGTAATTTTGGAGGGGAACTGCTGTTCCCTGGGGCTGGCCGCACAGGCTGGAAGCTTGCTGTCCTTGGGGCTGTGCTGGGGGCAGAGGGATAGCTCTGGGGCTGTGTTTGCAGCGGGTGGGTGAGCTCAGTGTTCCTGTTGCTGGGGCTGCTCAGCTCTGAGCCCTCTTGCCTGAGAGGAAAGGGTGTTTGCAGAATGGGAAGGCGGTGGCCCTGCTCTGTTTGCCAGAGCGGTGTTTGCACGGGGAGCTCCATGCCTGGCTAGTCTCAGGGCTGGGGATCCCTGTGAAGGCTGTTATCTGATGAGCCACTTAAGGACAAGCT
The DNA here is from genome assembly GCF_035582795.1 of Mycteria americana. Taxonomy (NCBI): domain Eukaryota; kingdom Metazoa; phylum Chordata; class Aves; order Ciconiiformes; family Ciconiidae; genus Mycteria; species Mycteria americana. The sequence continues at coordinate 2,600,341 of NC_134381.1, read as the reverse complement.
GCTGGTCTGCAAAAACAGACCGAGCCCTGTGTCTTCTGACGAGGCTGCTCCAAAGAGGGTGAAAAAGGTTCTTCAGGCTGGCTTTTCCTCCTGGAGGCTTAGCATGCTCCAGGCTCTGCCATGATACAGTGCTCCCGTGGCATCGCTCCTCCATCTTCTCCCTCCTTAGCAGCAGCATCTACGTGCAACAGGGTCTGACTGGCCTGGGGCAAGCTGGAGCCACTGGTGGCTCTGCACCATGGAGTAGCAGGTCCGCTTTGCTATCTTGGTGCCTCTCCTGATCCATGGGTGGCTGTAGGACAATGAAAACCTATTTCCTAAGAGCCAGCCCTTGGTGTCACAAGGAAGGATGGGCACATCTATCCTTCACCTTCATCTACAGAGCCTCCCTGGCCCGAAAACAAGCCACACAGCAACGAGCCATGCTGCTTTGCAGAGATTGCTGTGCCCTGCGAACAGCAGCTCCGTGCACAGGATCTGCTCAAGCACCTATGAGATCCTGCGACCTTTTGGTCATCCAAGCTTTCAATAAGGCCCCTGCTGTTACTGCCAGTGTTTGTTTTTTGGGCACCACCAGCGTGCCCAGCAGTCAAAAAACCACAGGAAGAGACATGGTCCCCCACGGCCCCCCCAGCACAGCTTAGCATGGGAGCAAACTGAACTTTCTCATCAGACCTAGCTCCATGGGTCATGAAATAACCAGCCAGCAGTTGCCCGTGTTTTGTGCACAGGATATTCCCAGGGCTTGCTGTTTCGCCGGTGGAAGGTTTGCTCTGCGATTTAAAAGCTATTGTAGTCTGGAGCCCGTTTCCGAGGTACTTCCCCTCTGGGATCTCTGCGGGGTTTGGCTACGGACCAACGCTCCGAACGTTCGAGGCCAGGGGCCGGGCAGAGCTGAGCTGGGCTGTGAGCCCTGCCCCTGAACCACTTTGCCGTACACCCTGCAGAGGAGAGGAGCCTGGGGAAAGCAGCAGAAGTGCATCCTCCTCATCTGCGGGGGGAACATCCACCCAAGGACCTGACCACCCCTTGGGAGCATGTCTGCTAGCACGAGCTGGGGGAGGTGAGAAGAGCCCCAGGCTCGGCTGGTCACCGAGTTCAAGGCTTTAGAGGTGTCAGGCTGAGTCTGTCTCGTTGTTGTTGTTATATCTTAGCTTTGCAATGCCATGTAGAGCCACAGTTGTGTACCAGATGCTGTTGTGCTGGCTCCTGCACAGAGGGGCATGTCTGCAGCGTGGGTATTGGTGTGTGGGGTCTGGGGGCCCTTCCTGTGATGTGGTGCCATTCTCTGGGAGGTCCTTGGCTGACTGATGGGCTACAGAGCCAACAGTCCTTCTTTGGCTGGTGTCTGCTGGGGTAACCAGGAGCTCTGCCTGGCCAGACCCCTTGCCTGTCATCTCCCCATGCTCCTGGGTGCCGTGGGGCTGGGGCTCAGCCTGGGGGAGCATCTGCAGGAGTGAGCTTTTCCCGTGGAGCAAAAGGGACCTTTTCCTGCTGTAACAGGGCCCATGTGGGGCTTGCGTTGGCTAGTCTGGGTCCTCCTCTGCAACGTATACCCTGTGTTTTCCTCCAGCTCTCCCACGGGTAGCACTGGTGTGGGGTCCAGCGCTGCCCCGGAGCTGCGGGCTCACCGGAGGCTCCCGCGCCAGCCGGCATGCAACACCTGCAATAACATGTTTTTCAAAATGCTGGGGTGAAGGCAGTCAGAAAGCAACTGGCAGCCACTTCAGTCGCTCGCTTTATCTGGTCGCAAACGCCCCCTTCACGCCATCTGCATCCTCCTTTCCCAGCACTGTGAGATTAAACCCTGTTTTCTCTTTGTAAATATTGGCAGGCAAAGCAGCAGCCTCCCTGAATGAAAACAATAGCGGGGAGGCCGGTTCCCAGAGCGAGCCCTGAGCCAGGCAGCGTGCACAGGGCACGGCACAGCCCCGGCGTTAGCCGACCTCCCTGCTCCAGCCTCCCCGGTGCGTGGGAGTGCTGAGCTGGGCAGCTCGGTCCCCTGGCAGGGGCTGGGCTCTAGGGACACGTGCCACTGATAGGGCTTTATCCCATATAACAGTCGGTACTTCACGTGTCTGCCCTCCGTCTGGCTAGATCCCAACGGACTTTGCAAGCAGGGTCCTCTGCTGTAGAGGCAGCCGGAGGTGCTCAGCCGCTGTGGGTTGGGCTGGCTCTTTCCCCAACACAGTTGCGCATTATTTGGGGGGAGCAGGTCGATAGAAGAGGGAGAAACAGAACTCTTCCCTTGGGAAATGTGTGTTGGAGAGGTTAAATATCACTGTGAAGGAATAAAGTGCTGAGATCTCGCTGCTGTAGCGCAGAAATGATAGTAAAATGTACAGATTGGGTAAATGCAGTTTTGGCTGTCCATGTCCCGCCTTGCCCACAATACCCAGGACACACATCGGGGTGGTTGACTTTCTCCCCTGCCTTTTGGACCAGAGGGCAATCTCCTCTCCTGGCTTTAATACTCGCAGGTGGCTGGGGCTGGGGAGCCTTGCCGGCTCGCTGAGGCTGCGCGGGAGGGAGAGGGTCACTTTGCTCTCAACAGCCAGTGCGGGCTGAGCATCGCTTTGCGCTAAACTCAATCAAAGAGATGGGGACTGTAATTGAATCAGCAAGGGGCAGCAGAGCAGGGGTAGGTGAGCTGCGCATCCGTCACGAGCAAGGGGATACGAGACGTCCTTGGAATTGCTTTAAGCCTCACACCGGGGGGAACTACAGGAGCTCTGTAGGGATGGGGGGGGGGTAGTTACAACATCACCGTGGGCGCTGGACTCCTTGCAGCTGCACTGATGTCTTTTAGGCTCTGCTGAGCCCTTACTGTCATTCACTTCTGGCCCCGAGTGCGGGGCAGGGAAATGCCAGCCCGGATCTCCAGCCCGGCAGGCTGGTACCTGTCCTCTCCTCTGAAAGCAGGAACGATTAGGTGCTTTCCTAGGGGTGAGTGGATATCACAGTGGTACAGCCTGGTGATCTGCTGGCATGGGACTGGGAGAGACTGAGACATCTGGGATGGGAAGGAGCACTGTGATGCTCCGGGGGATGCTCAGAGCATCACTGCAACCCAGGATCTGGGGGGCAAGGGGGAGCCCCGCCACCTTGTGTCCCTGAATCACAAACCTCTGTTCCATTCTGACAGTGCTTGGTAAGCCTGAGCATGCATTTTCAATGTTTAAGCCTGTTTCTCCTGTAGGAATAGATGTGGTGATGTCTAGACCTAAGAAAGATCAAACTTCTCTTTCCTGGAAGTCTCCTGGGGGGGTCAAAGGACTCAACTAGAAATCTCTTTTTCTAGAGGTGACGTGGGAGTTGGTTTATTTACCCTTTTAATAGGGATTTTGGATTAAACATGAATGAATTAGCATCCAATCAAAACAGTGTTTTAAATGGTGTGACTAAAAAGCATTTCCCCTTTTGGTTGTGTTGTGTCTCTGGAGCCACAAAGCTGCAAGTTCCTTAGTTCTCTCTGACCTTTCTGGGAAAAACAGGCTAGCGGAGACCTGCCCTTCTGGAAGGAAATCCTAGGGGGAAACGAAAGGCCTTTTTCATGCCTTTAGTGGAAGACTCTTTTTTCTTTGCAGTTCTGCCCTAAAGTTCTGCTGCCTTTTTTTTTTTTTTTTTCCTTTTCATATCTGGCCACAGAAGGAGATGATCCAGCCATGGGCGTTCTTTTTAAAGCAAGACCTGCAAAATCCCCGTGGGCAGCAAATGTTACAAATGCTTAATTTTTAGCACAAGAAATGAGCGGTTTAAGGGCTGGGAGACACTTGCTGAGAGAACTTGGTCAGAAGGTTTCTTAAATGAGAGGTATTTGGCCCAGAGAAAACATGTCAAAGAGGAGCAGGTCCATATCAAAAAGGGTGTGTGCAGGGAAGGGGCTAGGGCAGGAGGGGAGGTGGGCAGGCTCTGAGGCTCAAGGTGGGGCTCAGCTGGGATGAATTCCCCTCGTTTCTCTCAATTCCTTCCTCACTGCACGCTGCTCGCAGACAGCGTGTGACCGGAGCTGGAGCATCGTCCTCAAAACAGCCCCTGACGCGTGCTCTAAGTAAGAAGCAGAACAGGCACGGCTGGTCTGGAGCTTCTCCTGAGGTCTGCCTTCCTCCCAGCCCCGCCCAGCCCGAAGGCGCTTGTTTTCATCAGTTCACAATACGGCGCCTCATTAATGTTTGCATGCAGCAAAGAGCAATTTCCACCCTCTAAATTAGCTTAATAGACACGTTTCCACTGTGGTGGCCCAGGTTGCTGGTGCTCTGCCCGTGCCTTGCCACTCTGCGCCCGCTTGCTAAGGCAAAAGTCTGCTGCTCTGCACCGCAGCAGCCTGTCACCCTCTGTCTGGAGGAGATTTCGCTGTGAAGCCGATTTCCCATCTATTTTGATTTCTCGTGCCCAGAGCGCAGGACACTGGTGCGAGCTCTCCCGTTATACTTACATTCATCTGATACAGTCTGTTGGAAGCAAGTAGTTTGCAAACAAAGCCAGGGCCTGCGACACACAGCTAATGACCTTCTCTCTGCCTGTGTTTCCTTTACGTCAGAAGTCGGAGTGCTTATTAAGTTTGGAGGCTTACTCCCAGGAGCAGAAGAAGAGGATCTGCTGGTGTCTGGCTGAGAACATCACCAAGCAGCAACATCCGGCATCGGCTCCTACAGAGAACAAGGTAAGCGACCCACGGGGGAGCTCGAAAACCCCACTCGGAGCATCGTGGGGCTCTGCCTGCGGTGGGGGCTCTGCTCCAGTGACGCTCCTGCCAGGCAAGCTGCTCCGGAGGCTGCTTTTTTTGCCAGGTGAGGAGCGAGTTTGTATTCAGGCACTGCTGCGTCTGCAGCTTCCTGCCCTGCTCGGGGAAGCAGTTATTGCATTTGCATCCGCTGACCCGAGCCGAGGCAGACTCCAGCGAGCAGGCTGCTTCTGACGCCTCCCAGCATCTGTATTTGGACAGCTGAGGCCACGCAACCTGGTGTATGGCCTTCTCCGAGAGCTCGGCTCTAGGGCAGGACTGAATGCAGAGGGAGAGGTTCAGGCCATGATCTCTGGGTCCTGATTAAAAGGCCGAGGTCATGGGAGCAGTGGTGTGAAGATTGTGCTCCTTCTGTGCACTCAGATGGGCTCAAGCGTTTGATCTGAACCCCACAGATGGCCTCCAAGCACAGAAAGGTCATTTGATGAGTGCTTTTTTTCATACCTAGCAAGGCAGCACCAGCTCTTTTCCCACACTGAAGAGCTTCAGCCTGACCCGAGAGCATTGTCCCAGCAGTGCTGGCAAGAGAAATGTGTGCGTGGAGTGGATTTGAAGCACTGTCGGGCACGCCTGCCCTGCATGGATGTAGTTAACATCTCCCGTCTGCCTGGCTTCGGGGCTGGGGCTGCCACCAAGGAGTTGTCTGGGACAGTGGCAATCTCTGCTGGAGTCATCTCGTCCCCTGGGGATTGGGTTCAGACCGTTGGTGGGTGACCCAGTGCTCTGGGAGAAGAGAAACACGTTCTGCTGAGTATTTAAAGAGCTTTAAGTGAGGCAGATGGGGATCTCGGGGGCAAAACCACCCGGATACCTCCCCTTGGCTGGTGCGTGGTGGTGGAGCAGCTCCTGCCCCGCGTCGACATGTGGGTACAGCCTTGGTGTGTGGTCCGGTCTGGCTCCACGGCAGGCGACTCGCGCTCACCGTGCGTGCAGGCAAAAGCAGGAGCAGGCGGCTGCGCTGCTGCCCGGATCCGGAGGCAGAGCAATGTGGTTTTTGCTCTGCAGCGTCCCAAACTGGGTCAGCGCAAACATCTCCACAGGAGACAGAGCCTTCAGATTCTTTTTCCTGCACGTTTCAGACGTACTAAAATAGCAACAACATACAAAGCCTGAGAACCTAGTTACCAACCAAACCTCTAGAAATGCAAATAGCCCAGGGCAGCTAATTCAACGAAGTGGCAAGACTCTGCCGTGTCTCGTTTTCCTGCGATGCGTCTTGCTGGCACGACACAGTGCCCGGGCAGGGGGTCCCAGGCGGCTCGGCATGGGGGGGATGCATGCTGTGGGGCTGCTGCCGGGGACTTGGCATGGCTCTGCTCTCGGCTGGATGCAATCCAGCCACGGGCTGGGGGGTCCTCCGGGGCGAAGCTGTCCAGGGACATGTTCAAATCTGAGCATCTCAAATAGATCCTAAAAGGGGGGATCTTGGCGGCTCTCCATCATCACACGTGCTCTGGGACCCTTTGGGTTTTCGGCTGATATTGCTGTTTACCCTCCCCACCCCAGACTCTGTTCATGGCAGGGTGTGGGATTTTGGCTGTCTGCTACACTTAGAAACCCTGTGGCTCAGAGCAAAGCCCTGGAGAGTGTCTGCTCCCCATGTTATGGAAGGAGCCTGGCTACTGAACAGGTGCAAAAACACTCTAGAAGACAACACAAACCTTTCTAAGGCTTTTCCGTGCCTCAGTAGCCAAGAGCGTGCTCCTTGGGTGCAGCGGAGAGCCAGCGTGGGCCCTCCGAGGTTGCGACAAGGGGGTTTTGTCTTGGCTTGCCAAAGCTGATGGAAATCCCACTGGTGGGGTGTGGGGCCGGGAGGGAGAAAAGGAGTGTGAGAGCAACCGCCAGGCACTTAATTGAGTTCATAGCACCATTTCCCATCCCAGCAAGGCGTCAACTGCCCAGGCTGCAATTTTGAAGCAAACCTGATCCTGCGGTGCAAGAAGGACCAGCGTGGGGAAGGGGGAGCAGCCCTGCGTGAGGCTGCGGCTCCCGAGCGGACAGGCGAGGATGCCTGGGAGGCGTGCAAGCTCGGAGCAGGGCGGGCGGCTGTACCCAGGGCCGGGCTGTGGGCAGAAGCCTGACACGGGTGAGCTGCAGCTGGGGCTGCTGTGACCGGTCTGCACCGCAGCTGGCTTGTTGGGCAGACGTCCCTGGGGATGGCGGTGCAGCGGGAGGCAGAGCTGGGAAAATCAGTCGCTTTCTGCAAGGGAGAAGTGATCCATTAGCTTTGCTTGTTGCTTACAAGTTATTTGATGCTAGGGCTATTTAAGGAAACAGAACGGTGTCTGTGCTCTGTGAACAGACAAATTAAGCTGGAAATATTAGCCTCTGCATGGCTGATTTCTGCTCCAAACAGGAATCTGATTTGCAAAGCCTTCCAAACTGCTCCAAGTTGCCAAGAGGCAGCTCATCTTGCTGCGGCCGGAGCCCAGCCGAGGGTACGTGGGCTTTGCTGCGTGACAGGAGCGAAGGGCCGGTGCAGCCTCGGTGCCAGGCAGAGCTGTGCCATGTGCCAGCTGAGCACTGGAGCCGGAGAAAGGGACACTGTCTGAGCAGAGAGCGGCTCCTCAGCAGCCTCTGTGGCTGCTGCACCGGCGTGCGAGCTGGGAAAGGCTCTCCCTTCGACATGTTAACGCTGCTGTTAATGCCGTCCCTGAGCCTTTCCCAGAACAGATGGCTTGCGATAGGGCAGAGGATCCCCAGCGGGATGGTCACATCTGGAAAGGATGGGCTGGACTGGTTGAACTGGTGGAGGAAAGTTGCATGGTGCCATCTTCTTGGAGCTGTGGGAAATCAGACGAACTTCACCGAGTGATGAACCCGTCCTGCCGGCTGCAGCAGGTCACAGGAGTTGTTCTGTAGTTATTTTCTCCACTTCCAAAGCCTTCCCCGCTCTTGTCCTTGGGTCCGGGACTGCCCTGGGAGGCTGCTCCCTGCCCCTTGGCTGTGCTGAGCAAGGATCTGTAAAACCCATCACCAGGGTGACCCAGCTTGGTGACAAATGTCCCCAAACGGGGAGGAGCGGAGCCTGGAGGTGGGCTGGGGCTGGTGAGGAATCACAGTGGCGGCAATGTGATTATAGCGAGAGCAGCTTTATGAATTAATCGAGTTAGCGAGGCTGCCTCCTTGGGCCGAATAATGACCATCTGCACAGAGCACGGTGCTTTTTTTAACCTTGCATCGCTGCACTGGTCCTGTTTCCAGCCGGGCCCCGCAACGAATTGCATTAGCAGAATTGGAGAGACGGCGAACTGCAGAGCAGGGGCAAGGACGAGGCGCCAGGGCCTGGAGCTGCTCCAGCCGGTTTGGCTGCCAGGGAAAAGATTAGTGGCACCTAATGTTTTAGGTGCCGCAACACCCTGCTTATAAGGAACCTGCTACGACCATCTGATTCTCACTGCTTGTTTCTTTGTGTCTTCCACACTCAGAACGGCTGATTACTCTTCCTTCTGACTCCGTGACCTGAGATTACCTCGGAGATGATGGCTGGCTGTATCTGAAAGATGTAGATTATCCTTAAGCTAAATAATTACGGACACTTTGTGGTGTGGACTTTGGGCCGTGGGAGTCCAGGACGGGCGCTCCCCTTGTTTCCCATGGGAGGTGGTGGATCCTCAGCACTTTTCAGAGCCCGGCCGCCAGTCTCTCTCCCATGGCTGCTGACGGTGCAAGCAGGCGTGGACCGATCCTGCGCCCCAGCCCTTCCTGGCAGCGCTGGCTCCGGTGCTGGGAAGGAGCGGCCGGCGGGTGCGCGGCTGGGAGGGATCGGCCGGCCCCTTCCTGGCCGTTCCTCTGGTCAGGAAGGGCAGGGCTGTTTCTCTCACTATTTACAGCGTGCTTGACAAGTGCAAGTAAATGTGCTGTCAACAAGAGCAAACAGCGTGTAATCGAGGGATGATTGAAACCAGGGCCGGAGCCGCGGTGCAGGGAGGGCTCTGCGGAGGGCTGCCGCGGCGGAGCTGCGGGCGGAGGGGTGGCCGCGCTCCCCCGTGCGCTGGCCCCAGCGCCTGCAGCGTGGGGAAGGGTGAGCGTGGGTGACCCCTCTCCTGTCCCGTGCCCTGCCTCCTCTTCCTCGCCCCGAGCACCCTGGCGCGTCCCAGGCGCCCACCGTGCTGTGCACCCACATTCCTCTGCAATCCCTGTTCCCCAGCACCTCACTGCCTTCGGCAACAGCCCTTCTCTTTACGCTGGGTCATCTCCCAGACCTTCTTCGGATGGTGGCCACGTACAGCCTTGAGCTGGCGCAGCCAAGAGGCTACTGGCATTGGGGCGGCCGTGACGAGCACTTGGCGTGGGGACAAGCGGGGTGAATCTCTCTCTCTGACTGGGGGGGTTCACTCCGTGGCAGTGTAGTCAGAGCGCGATCGGCTGTTTGATGGGGAAGGAGGAGAGGAATTTGCACCTTCTCACTTTGTTTTTGGCCCAAAGTCCTTCCATTTTGGGCTGGGAACCTGCTGTGCCCCATCTGTGCCAGCTCTGCTCCAGAGGGTCCTGCTGACCTGCTGCCGTGGGGCAGACCAGGCAGGGCACGGCCGAGGGTGCAGGAAACCTGCAGCTTCATGGGAGCCTGCTTTTCCTCCATGATGCCGATGTGAGAGGCTGGACAGGGCTAAGCACCCGCAGGGCCAGCCTGACCCCGGCCACGCACCCTCCCCGCACCTCGCTTGTGCTGTCAGGGTGCTCAAACGGAGGAGAAAACCTTGGGGTTTATTCTGCCTTAATAAGGGTTAAAGCATCAGCTGGCAGTACGTATGAGCCAGGTTACAAAAGTAAAGCAAGTAAGCGTGTTGTTCCGTGCCAGTGAGCACAGCCTGGCTCTCACCCTGGGCCGGAAAAACTCGTTACTGGGGACAGCCAAAGGTTCCTTCAGTAATGCCGTGAATTCGGGAGGCTGCGGGACCAGAGACGCTGTTCCCCTGTGAGTCAGGCTCCAGTTCAGCTCCGTCCACTTAAATATCTGGAGGAAACTGTCCCTGCCAGAGGTCCCCGTGTCATTGGAGCGAACGGGACCCTTGAATCCGTGCTGGTGACTTCCATGCACGGTGACACATGGATCTCACCCTCGGCACCTGACAGGCCAAGAGAAGGACGACGTGTTGACTTTAATTCAACCGGGACAGGAGTTGAAGAGGGAGCAGTAGGTGTGAAGCAGGCTGCAAACACAAAAGAAGTTGATGCAGTTTGAGCCACCCTGGATCGATCTGTCCTGAGCCATATTCTTGCTGGGTTTGTAGCCCTCTTTTGTGGGAACAAGCCCCAGATGCAACCAGGGCATCAAAGGCTACACGGGAGGATTTTACAGCTCCCTGTGAGGCTTCAAAGCGCACCTCAAACATCCCGTTACGAATTTAAGGACCCTCTTTACGCAGTAGCCTGACTGTTAGTTCTCTGCAGTGCAGGGGAGCCTGGATGAGTGCTGAGGGGTCCTGAGGCTGATCCTTCACGCCGTCATTCCCTTCTTGCACATCAGGTGGCTTCCAGTCCTAAGGGCAGGGATGGGGCACAAAGCCTGGGGAGGCTGGGATTCACCTGGCTGTTCACGGGGTGCTGGATGGGGGTCTGGGTCTGGGTACGGGGCTTTTTAGCATCTCCCCTGGCACCGAGCCCTGACTCCATCAAGCTCAGTTTCCAGCCCTGCTGGCTCTTGGTGCTGGCCCAGGTGGCATGGAGGTGCCTGGGGCTGCCAGCCCAGGACAGCCGCTCACTTGGCCTCAGTGCCGCTGGCTCACGGGTTCCCAAGGGACACGTGTGCCGGGAATGAGCAGGGAGGGACGGCCGAGCAGACGGGCCAGCTGAGAGCCACAGCTCCGGCTTTATTTGTTCATTTGCTTAGCTGGACTCCGAAGCCGTTAGGAAAGCAGACCTCTCCCCTCCGGCAAACACCGGCTCCTGTTTCGCTGGCACTGTGTGATGTTCTCCTGGCCACGTCCAGCAGCACCAATGATCCTTCCTGCGACCCCCGAGCAGGAGGGCCCGGTGGTGTAGTGGGGGTGCGAGCAGCCGCCGGCGCTTTCATCGTGGCCAGAGGCATTTTTAAACCCTTGAAGGTCTGTTTCTCATGGATGCCCAGAAAGGCTGGTAAGAGCGAGCATGCTGGCAGGAGCAGCATCAGCAGCCCGGGGGATTGAGCGGTGCTGAGATCATTTGCACGGGGTGGTCAAAGGCGCAGGCTAAGTGGTTTAAGCCAGTGCTGCTGTGATTTAACGAAGGCGCTGGAAGCGCTTTGGCGCAGCGCTGCCTGCGAAGGGGGACGCTGCCTGTGCCAGGCAGGGCTGGCGCCGCCCGCTCGGCTGGAGTGCTCCTCTCCTGCGCCCAAATGACTCCTGGTTCAGGTAGTTGCTGATGCTCTTCTCTTCTAGCATGATGGGGGGCTGTGAGCGTGTGGTTGGGCAGACTCTGGAGCCAAGTTCAAGTAAGCCCTCGCAAAAGTTACTCGAACCCTGAAATCTTTGCAAAGCCAAAGGACGTGTTCGAAATGCCAGGGGGCTCTGGGTGGTGATGCCCAGAGCAGCGTGGGAGTGGGAGGCATGGCTTCATTGTGCCCCCCGTGGGGTCCCCTGGGCCCTCCGTCAGCCTCGGCGTCCTGCTCCGTAACAGGCACCTTCCTGATGGAGTGGCAGGGCAAGGCTTGACCAGCACGATTGCAGGAGGGTTGGCACCGCTGGGGTTCTGCTGCTGCCAGTGCCAGTTGCACGCAGAGCTGCTCTGAAAGGTCCTCCTCTCTATGGTGGTGGTTTCCTTACCGTGATCTGTGCCGGCAGCGGCAACGGCTTCCAGTGCCGACCTCACGGTCCTGTTGTGAGCGATGCTGGAACAAGTCCTTCACGATGGCTGTGCAGTGGCTGAAGGCATCAGCTCAGGCTCCTGCTGTCACCTCCCTCGTCTTGCACAGGGGACAACGCTCTGCCGCTGCAGATAATGCTGTAGAGAGACTCTCCTGCTGACCAGTACCGTGTCCCCCCTGGCAGGGAAAGGATGCTGAGGGCTGTGGGCTGAATGCCAATTACGGGATCTGCTTCTTCCTCCCCCTTTCCCATCCTTCTGCTTTCTTACTGCCAAGGATATTTATGACCCAGACACCATCTCGCTAACCTCCAGCACCGGCTCCCACAGCGCTCACCCCACGGAGCCGGGCTACCCAGGCTGAGGAGGCTGTAGGCAGTAGCTGGTGCCTGGCTTGGGCAAACTGGAGCTGCACCACCAAAACGATGGGCACAGTGCGGTGGGTGTGTGCAGGTTTGGATGGTGGCTGGGTTCGTTCCCGCCTGAGAGGGGCCAGGGAGCCTGGGCTGGTGGTACTCTGAGTCCCGGGGACAGCCGGGCACCCTGGCATGGTGACATCCCTGGGCTGCGTGCCCACAGCCCTGCAGCCAGCCAGGTGGCCCTGTGGAGAGACCGGGCACAAGACCCACCGGGCACAGCTCCCTTTGGCGGTGCAGGCAGGACAGGTGCTGACGACAGCTGCCCGGGTGGCCGTGCCACGTTGCTGCTATTTGTGATGGCATCATGTAGCTGAGCTCAGCTCTGTGTCCAGTGAGACCGGGTGAGGGAGCTTTTACGTTTCCTGTACCACCGCGAAGCTGTGGCTACCTGCAAGGAAGAGGAGGCAGCCCATTTCCCCTGCTCCATCACAGGAGCATCCACGAGCCTACAGCTGGCTGGGAGCGGGGGCACACGTGTGTGCCCGAAGTCCGTGCTGGAGGAGAGCTGAGCACAGCTTGTCACCGCAGCGGTGAGGACCCATCAGCGAACGGTGGCTGTGGTGCAGACAACCGCTGGCAAACAGCTGTGGCAGCAGCTGTGCACACACACGCGCCACTGTGCTCTCTCTCTGTAGCCATCAGGGCAACTTGCCTGTCTTGGTCAATAAAGCGTAGTACCGGGAAGAGACACGTCCAGCCAAGGCAGGCGGGTTCCCAGCCCGGCGTGTATGGGGGTGTCACAAGAGGGCACTGGCCCTTGTAGGAGAGAAGGGGCAGATGGACACGTGTGGGCTGTCCCCCGGACGGAGACCGTACGCCCTCCTGCGTGTTTTTTCTCCCTCTCCTGCCTGTTTGGGTAGAGCAACTTGTAGGGGATTGCAGTGCAGAGGGCAAAGCGCCACACTGCAGAGCATCTCCCGCTTCAGAGCCGCCCCTTTTCCACACAAAGTAGCTTGGGAAGAAACCCAACCACCAGCCTGCAGCAGAGTTTCATTTAGCAGGAAGCACTGGAATCGGTCTGTGGCTTGGTGTCGCTCCGGGGCAGGACAGGGCAGAAGAAGGGGAGCTGCAAAAGTGAACGCGGCGGGTTTCAGGGTGATACATAGCTCTTACTCAAGACAGAGCGGTCGTCCACTTTTATCAGCAGGTAATAGTGCCTCCAGGGATCGCTCGTAGAGCTGTAAATAGCACGAGGGGCACGAGGGAGCGGTGTCTGGGAGAGGCTGGGGCGGCTTCAGCTGCTGCTTGACACAGACATTAATAACCGCAGAGGCAGAGCCGAGCGCTGCGCTAGCATCTGCCGAGCCGCGGCTGCGGGCACATGTGGGGCCGGGGCCGCCGGAGGGAAATGCCGCTCGCTCGGCCCATACAGCTGGGATGCAACTGAGAGCCTGGATTTGGTAGGTTTTACTTTCTAAGTTTGCAGCCTGCGGGCTGTACCTTTCGCTGGGCAGGATCCGGCGCAGGTCGAGGCAGCAGCGCAGCGCCGTCGGGAGCGCTGGTGTCCTTTTAGATCAAAGGTGTCTGCACCGCTCCCCGTGCTGGTCCTCCTGCACCCCTGTGCTGGGCTGGACCTTGCTGTCTCCTGGGGAACCTGTGGCTCCTGCCTGGCTTCATTCACTGCCAGGCTGGGTCTGAAGGGTTGGTAACGAGCAGCACTGGGGGGAACGAGGGGGCGTTTGTAGCGACGGAGAGTTTTTGAGGTTCCCTTGCAAATTTGGGCTGTGTATGGCTGTACCATCTGCATTGACTGGCTCCCGCTGCAGGAGCAGCATTGCAGTGTGCTGACAACATGGGCTTTCTGCTCCAGGGCTTTTACAGCCTTTTGGAAACCCTCCATTTACTGGCACTGGGGACAAACCAGTAAATTCAGCCCTTACCACTGAAATCAGAGCTGTGTGTGGGCTTGTAGCCTCAGTGGGGATGGAGGGCACCAGGCAGGGGACAGGTCAGGGTCCAGAGCTGGGACTGCCGGGGCCGCTGCAGTTCGGGGCTGGCGGTTCGGGGCTGGCAGCTCGGTGCTGGCAGCTCGGTGCTGCGGCAGTAGCAATTCTATGTTAACTCCAGCTGCTCGGCTGAAGTTCGTGGCATCGGGAGGTTTTGTCCCAGGTTGTTTGCTGACACCTTCAGCAGCTGATCCCAAAACGCAGGGCGCAAGCTACACCTGCAGACCGGGCTCCCGCCTGCACACCCTCTGCTACGGGTAAAGGCTATTGCCCTCGATTAAGCATCGGCTCCTGTTTACCGCTGTGTTGCAGGGAGCAGAGCGGCTCTGGGGAGAGGTGCAGAGTGCGGCCACTGCAGCGGCAGGGCTGGGCGATACCCTGGTCAGGCCTCGTTTGCAGAACAATCAATTGGGGATGACAGTAATGGGGTAATGGGATTAGCACAGGCTGCTGACATGGGATCATTTCCTCCTGCAGAGAAGGACTTCTCCTTCCAGGGCTCCGAGACCTTTCAAGCCCAGGGTTTTTGGGTGGTACAAATGCTCACACCACCACGGGCGTCTCATCGGAGGCATATGTCCACCCTCGCCACCCTGCCCCGGCGCACTTTGGATCCTGCTCCTTGGGTTTATACATCTGTGCTTGCTTTTGCTGTTACACTAATTGCTCTGTATCAATTATTCATCAATTCATTAATGAAGCAGAGAACGGGTAGAAAACCCAGCTGTGCAATGAGCCCTTGGCTGTGGCCCCACAGAGCTGCCGTGGCTCAAGGAGGGCGAGGAGCGGAGCCGCCCCGGGGATGCCCCTTGTGAGCGCTTTCAAAATGACTCCCATGAAAATTTTCTCATGTTTCAGTGGTTCTGCTTTGTGTTTCTGGCTTCATTTTCTTCCTCTCAGATCTGTGCTGTGTATTAGATGCTGCTTCCTGTAGCCGTGTGCTTACTTGGTTCTTAGTGGTCACTTTTTAAGTCTCCAGATGCTCATCATCAACGGTCTCGGTAGTGTTTCACAGGGCCAGTTAGAAGTTTCTGATCTGATGGATCTGGGCACAGTTTGTCCCATGCTAAGAACTGAAATTGTAATCTTTTTCTTCCACTTTAGGAAAAACCTACTTTGGAAACGTTGATGTTTCCCTGGTTGATGCAGGCACTGTTTTTCCTGCATCGCATTTGCCCTGGGGAGGGATGTTACCTCTGCCCAGGGAACGCGCTGCCAGCAGCGAAGCTGGCTGCATCCTCCCTGAAATCCCCCTGGAGAGGGACCTGGTCTCATTCCAACAGTTGCGTGCTTCTGGGGACAGGTGAGGCACCTTGAGCAAAGGTAGATTTAAGAGCAGCAGGAGCCGGAGAGGTTCTTCCATGGGACTCAGGGAGGATGGGGCTGCCATGGTCTGGGGACAGCCCGTGAGAGCAGCTCCTCCAGCAGTACCTTGGGAGGTCCATTAACTCCTCCCGGGGTGAGAGCGCAGTTGGAGCAGCGTGAGGTGAAGCGTCCCTCGCTCTCCCGCTCAGCTCGACGTCCAACAGGGTGTTACCTGCAGGGGCTTTCCTGCTTTTCCCAGTCCCCGGTTTTGGCTGAGGAGCTGCCTGGGGGCAGGGCGCTGCAGTTCTCCAGGTGTGTTTAGTCTCCTCTTCCCCAGTATTACTGCAAGAGAAAGCTGTGCATTGCAAAACCTGAGCATCCATGTCAGGAGCCAGAAAAGGCTGAATTCAGTTTTCTTGTGTCCAGGCTTTACTTGAGCCACAGCGGCTCCAAGACTGCAAGGAGGAGAGGTTTTGAAATAAGAAGCTGAGAGCCCCAAAAAAATCCCTGACCTCCCAGAGCTGGGGATTTAAGGGAATGCTACATGTCACGGCACTTCTGGCAGCATGAGAGCTGGCAGCGCCGGGGGAAGGCCAGTGCAGGCTTCAGCTCACAGCTGTGCCGACTCTGTGGCTGGTGTTTTCCCAGCTGGAAGTCCCGGCCATGGGCCACCAGAAAGGGCACGTTATTTAAAGAAATGCTGGAGAAGTTGAGGCCACGCTGACAAACCCACGTCTGTTTGTTGAAATTTGCTCTGCTGGCGTCAGAGCAGCAGCCACCAGAAAAAACCTGTTCAAATTACAGACTGAAGAGCAGAGGGTTTGCAGTACTTCTGTCCTGCCTTGGTTTCAAGAAAACTTTTGAGTCAGTGAGTGATGCCCAAGGCAGAGGGAGTCCAGGCAGTGGGTTACAGGTGCAGAGGCTGAGGATGCTGGAGCAGACAGGGCAATGTTTGGCTTTTTTGGGGTGTGTTGAGGCTTGTTCAATGGGGAAATGGATATTAGGGACTCTATTGCTGTTGCAGACCAATCAGACCAATCACCCTCCTTCCCTAAAATTACCCCTGATAGCCGTCCGGGGGCTTGGAGGGAGCTCTTTCTTCTACTTTCTCTTCCTCTTCTTGGGACATGCTGCCTTGGCCACTCAGTCTGAAATAGAAACTGAAACAGTGAAGTGTGAGGTCTTCCAAGGAGGATGTCGTAAAGCCCCTAGGCCATCCCAGCTCAGGATGGGGAAACCCTGATGTTGAGGATGGGAAGACCAACATGCTGAGGACAGGGAGACCCAGATGTTGAGGATGGGAAAATGCAGATGCTGAGAACAGGGAAACCTGCATATTGAGGATAGGGACACACAGATGTTGAGGGCAAGGAGACCCAGATGTTGGGAGCAGTGAGACCAAGATGTTGGGGATGGGGAGATCCAGATGTTGGCCACTGGCTCCTGAGCTACTGCTGCTGGCCAAGGGAGAGGGACCCAAGCTGCAGCGAGACCATGGGATGCTTTGGATGAGTCCTTGATGTGGAAGGACAGATGTCCCCTTCACCTCTCTGCTCAGACAGCATCAGCACTGCCTCCATGCAGTGGTTTAGCCCCAGCCGGCAGCTCAGCCCCCCCAGCCGCTCGCTCACTCCCCTGCGGTGGGGTGGGGGAGAGGATTTGAAGAGCAAAAGTGAGAAAACTCGTGGGTTGAGATAAAGACAATTCAATAGGTAAAGCAAAAGCCCGTGCACAAGCAAAGCAAAACAAGGAATCCATTCACTCCTTCCCATGGGCAGGCAGGTGCTCAGCCATCTCCAGGACAGCAGGGCTCCATCACGTGTAATGGTGACTTGGGAAGACAAACGCCATCACTCCAAACATCCCCCCCTTCCTTCTCCTTCCCCCAGCTGCGTATGCTGAGCATGATGCCATAGGGTGTGGGATGTCCCTTTGCTCAGCTGGGGTCAGCTGTCCCGGCCGTGTCCCCTCCCAGCCCCTTGTGCCCCCCAGCCCACTCGCTGGTGGGGGGGGGGTGAGAGGCAGAACAGGCCTTGACTCTGTGTCAGCACTGCTCGGCAGGAACGAAAACATCCCTGGGTTATCAACGCTGTTTCCAGCCCAAATCCAAAACACAGCCCCATACTAGCGACTATGAAGAAAATTAACTCTACCCCAGCCAAAACCAGCACACTCCATCTGCTGCCTCCTCCAGCAGTCCCTTGGCCATGATGATGGTGGAAAGGCAACCTGGTCACAGCCCTGTCCTCGCTGGCCCAAATTGGCTTTGCCCAGCAGGGTGGCCCTTGGCTTCGTGCCGTTGAAGTCCCTGGTGCCTCCAGCCATGATGGGGCTTGCTGGCCAGCTGTGACGGCATTCCTGCCGCTTCCCTTCCCTGTCTTTCCCCCACCATCGGGTGATGTTTAGCAGAGCTCAGCCATGGCCCTTTCTGTGAGGACAGGATTTCACAGCCCCAGTGATGCTTTCAACCCGAGATGGAAACCTCGCTCGGTGGCAAGGCTCCTGCTCATATCCTCTGTGCCACTGAAGAGCAGCAGCGTCTCTGATTGAATTAGTGCAGGGATTTAATTTAATCCCCAAATGTCTCTCATTTTAAAGGAGCCTGTTCATTTCCTTCTAGGGTCTTATCTGATGCGCACAACCAGCAATATTAAGCAGAAGGACTGGACAGATAGGGAGCTGTTGGGGCTTTGCAGGGAGTGAATGAGGGCTGTGTGGGTTTTTCCTCATTATTTCATGAAATAATGATGACAGTGATGGCAACACAAATAAGACATAAACAACATAATTAAAGCACACACTGGTGCAAATAGCATCCTTGCACGGCAAGTCTGGAAACATTCCCTTTTTACAAGAAATTACCATGGGGGGAGTGAAACAGCCCCAAGGACGGGGTAAACTGAACGTTCGCTTTGTGCCTCCCACCAAATCCAGCTGTTTTGGGGATGGGGCAGATGTCGCAGATGGGGCTGAGGACATGATGGTCTCTGAATTTTAGTCTTCAGACTTGCTGGGGCAGTTCAGGTGATGCTAAATCGCTGCCTGTGGCGAGTGAGGCTGGAAGGGGACAGCGGGTCCTCTCCATGCTCAGAGGTGTAAAGGGGGCCCTTTTGGCATGATAAAAAAGGACAAGGCACAGGTGGACACGGGCGAGCTCCTCTGCGTGCTGCCCAGGAGGCAGCTGGCTGCGGCGCTGAACCCAAGCATCTTTTGGAAATCCGGCCCGCTTTTTGGACCCGTTAGCTCAGAGGGGTGCCTGCGGACGCTGCCGGGTGCTGCATGGTCTCTGCGCCATCCCCTCTGTGCAAAGCGGTTGGTGCTGAAGCCGGGGCTCAAACACCTCCAGAGTATTTCCTGGGGATGACAGCAGCTTTTGCAGCCTGCCATCTGCATACAGCTCCCCGGTGATACCCGGTGGCAGGTTATAATCCACGTGCACCGGCTCTGCAGGGCAAGGAGGTGTTTAGCAGCAGGTTGGCTGTCCCAGGGGCCAGCTCAGGGGTCTGCTGTCACAAGCTGGGACCACCACGGGGATACAGCCTCCGTCTGCTCCGTGGCTGCCTCTCTTCCCACTGGGATGTGAGGCTGGATGGGCTAATTCTGGGACCACTGCTCTTTTTGAAGCTGAAGTCAACCTAATTTATACAGGGGTGGTGGCTTTGTTAGCTCCAGCTTTCTGGTTGCCATTGGGCTCTTGAAAATGCTTGGATCTTAATTGGGGGTGCAGTGATACTTCTTGCTGGGTGAGTTGCTACCTGGGGCTGGTCCTGGACAATAACCCCCACCCCAGCCCTACAGGGTCTGCATCGGTGGGAACTGCGTCCTGGGGGGGGATTTCTCTCTGCTTTGGTCTTTCTCCCCTGCTGAGCTGCTTTTACCGCTTTGGCTCAGATGGGCTCTGTGAAAGGGAAAATCACACGGAAGAGAGGACCCAGCTCTGGCAGGAGGGGGCTCATCGCAGCCTCCCCCTGCTCACGAAGAAACCTTGGAAGTTTTTTCCCTTGGGCTACCCCAGGCTTTTTCCTTTGAAAGGGCAGAGCTTGCTCAGGCCTTTCCTGGCTGGAGAGGAAAGCTGGCAAAAAAGAGCCCCGAAGGCTTAAAAAACAGAAGGGGCTGGTAGGAGCGGCTGTGGTTTTGCAGGGCCACGTCTGCGCAGGGCAAGGCGGGGCGGCCGTGGGGAGCCCCACAGCCGGGGCACCCGGGCAGGGAGGCTGAGCTGCTCGTGGCCACGGCCGGGCTGAGCTTGGGCAATCTGCAGATGAGCAGAGCCCGGCGCTTCCCTTTTGCATTTAATAATGCGGTGCAGGAGGGGCCAGAGCTGCCAGATGAGAGCTGCTGCTTTTCTCTGCTGCCCTGCCGACCTCGGGGAAGATCTCTGCAGGGCTGAGCCCCCCCAGCAGCTCCCAGGGGCACTGGGGAGCCATTGGGGTAAGGATGATGTTACCGGCTCTGCCGCTGCGGCCGGAGCCGAGCCTGTCCGCGCCGGCTGTGCTGCCGAGCTGAGCCACCTGCCACCAGCCCCTCTGCTTTCCTCCAAACCCGCCGGTGCTGCCGGGTGCTGGAGGTGGGAGCTGGGTGGCCCCATCCCACTCCTGCCCCGTAGCCACCAGCTCGCTGCTGGTGGAGGAACCCAGTGCTCCAGGGTCAGGACCAGGACTGGGTGCTGTGGGAGTGATGGGTGACCTGCCACCGCCCGGTGACGATGCCGTCCCACCCCACCGGAGCACCTTTAGGGCTGTGCAGATTGGTGCCAGCCTTGTGGCTGGGGTGTTAGAAGTGGAGAGGCTCCCCAGGAAGGTGGTCAGCGAGAGGTTTGGGGTGCTTCTGCTTCATCCTTCTTTATCTTCTCTTCTGGGCAGATGCTGGAGACGGACACTGAGAAGCCGGGGCAGATGCACTCGGAGGACGGGAAGGCAGCAGCAGGTGATGCTCCTCTGGCTGCAGAGGCACCGGCTCCGGCCGAGCCCTGGGAGGCTCTGGGAGCCACCCAGGGTCCTCTCCTGGTGGAAAAGCAACCAGTGGCCACCGAGAAGGGAGAGGAGCAGCCCAGCTCCCTGCCAGCCTTCGTCATCCCCGAGCTGCGGCTCGACAGCACCTTCAGCCAGAGCGTGGCGGGCATGGCGGGCAGCACCACGGATGGCGAGGACGAGGAGGATGAGGAGGAGGAGGAAGATGAGGATGAGGAGGATGCGGAGGAGGACAGCGACGAGCACTACTTGGAGAGGAATGAGGCGAAGCGCAGCAGCATGATCGAGACGTCGGGTTGTCAGCCTGTCTACACGCTGAGCGTACAGAGCTCCCTGCGGCGCCGGACCCACAGTGAGGGCAGCCTGCTGCAGGAGGCCAAGAGCCACTGCTTCACCTCCGACACCACCCTCAACTGCTTGGACAGCCAGGGCACCAAGGGCCACTGGGCCCTGCCCTCCCCCAGGACCCTCAAGAAAGAGCTCACCAAAAACGGCGGCTCCATCCACCAGCTCACCCTGCTGTTTTCGGGCCACAGGAAGGTACGTGAGCCCACGCTGGCTCCGCGGGGCGGCTGACTCCTGCTTGGCCATGGGGATGGGAGAGCTCCTGGGGTGGAGGTATCCTGGCATGTGGCCCCTGTCTCAATGGCCGTGGCATCTGAGGGGCCAGGAAGGTCCCTGCCACTGGCAGTCAGCTCTGGGAGATGATTAGCACCCAGGGGATGTCACCCAGAGCCAGCGTGCTGGTGCTGTGGGTGGGCATCTCCCACCAAGGTGTCCAGATCCTACAGGATCCCATGTCCTGGAGAGCCGCTGTCTGCTGAGATCGGTGGAGGGAGAGGTGCACCCAGGTGTCTGCACCTGCAAAGAGCTGCTCGCAGCGGTGGGGACAGGGAAAAACCAGGCTCCAGAGAGCCTCCGGTGACAAAGAGTCCCCGGTGTGCTCGGGAATGCCAGGAGCAGTGTGGCTTTCTGCCCCCGCCAGCCTCTTGCAGGGCTTTGACCGTTGTGGAGGGCCCATCTCAGAAAAAGGTTGAGGTCGGCAGCGATTTCTGACCCTGACACGCAGAAAGGAGGAGCAGCGGAGGGCTGTGCAGCAGGAGCTGTGCACGGGGCCGGCCCGTGCTCACGGGGCCGGCTGTCTGGGGTGCTCCCCGTGCCTCCCTGGAGCAGAGCTTGCCTTGGCTGTACTTTTGCATAACAAATATTTACAAGAAACAACGTGCCATTGCAGAGATTGTGTGTGAGAAGTGCCGCTTGCCCCACTCTCCCCAGGTGAAGCCTGGCTGGGCACTGAGAGCGGCTGCCTGCCTTCCTGCGGCGCTGGCCCAGCGCCCTGCTCTGCCCGACCACGCTCGTGCCAGCTTGATCTCTGCCAACGGCTGCGGGTACTGCTCTGCTCGGGGCTGTGGCTCAGGACCACGCTGCATTGCTTGGAGTCTTGTTGCACAGCTCAGGACCTCATTGCATGGCTCAAGACCATGCTCAGGGCCGTGTCACGCTGCTCGGGACCACCTTGCAGTGCTCAGGACCACATTACATGCTGCTCCACAGCAGCTGGCTCCTGGGCAGGAGAGGCTGGTACAGAGCCCTGCATGCCACCAAGCATAGCCAGATGATGGGGTTAAACCCTTGATGGGGTTAACCCTCCTCCTGCCAGGCTCATGCTGCTTGAAAAGCCACCTCTGATGTTGTTTCCTGGAGCAGTTTTTGGGCTCAGAGTCCCTGGCCAGCTGGTGAGAGCCCTGACAAGTCTGACAGGCCGGTCAGATGGGGCTGCTGTGCAAAAGGGTAGCCCAGCCCAAACCCTCTTGGAGGCTGATGCCAGCAATTGTGGGCTGGGGGGCTCAGACCCCCTCCCAGATCCTATCAGGAAGGGTCACCTTTGTGGCAGGGACACTCGCGCTGCCGCTGCACCCGCTGCAGATGCAAGGGAGGTGGTGTCAGTGTCAGTGCCTGGTGAGCGTGTCCCGTTAGGGCTGCCAGTGACGAGGCTCCTGGAAAGAGGTTTCGCAGTGCCGCTGTGCGTGCAGCCTGGGAGCACGCAGCTCTGCGGCCAGAGGCTGCTGCAGCGCTGGCTGAGACTGGGCGGGTTACACGCTGCTGGGGGAGACCCGGGCAATGTACCCCACTCCTGCCCTGGAGAGCCCCCAGCTACGCTTTCTGGGCTGATCTAGGTGGATGTTTTTCAGCGGGGGCAAACTGAGCTCCTCCTGGATTAAACTGTTCTGGTGCAGATGAGACCGGCTTTTTTTGGAGCAGGCACCGGGGCAGCCCATGCCGGCGGTGAGGGCAGCGTGGCTGCTGGAACTCCTCGTGCTCCCGCTTCCAGCCCTACAGCAGCTCTGCCTGGCTCTGTACGGCCGGTGCCTTAACCCCCTGCCCCTATGCCCTCCTGGGGCACTCCCTGCCTGCTCCCATTGCCCTGCCCCTCCGGCTGCCCGCGGAGGGGCCAAGGCTGCCTGGGGGCCACGGCGGGCAGGGGAGCCGGGCACGATGCTGGGCCACCGCGTGCACAGGGTTTCGGGCTACTGCCGTCCCCCTGCCCACACTTCGGAGGGACTTTTGTCAGGCTGTGCCTTTTGGCTAGTTCGATGAAACCCTCCGGGGTTTCTGGAGCAGGACACTGATGTACAATTCCCCTGTGGATCCTCTCCAGCGGCAGCACCAAGCTGCCAAGCACTGGCGATACCTGCACCCAGTGGCCTTGGCGGCAGGTCCAGAGCATCCATCAAGGTGCTGTTTTTTTTATTTCCCCTCTGGGAGCATTTCAGAGGGGCTCATTTTGTTGGCCCTTTTAACGCCGTCACGCCTGGTGTGCCTCCCCACTCCCCTCCTTCCCGTGGTCGGGGCTGGGAGGTGGTTGTTTTAAGAGTGTATTGTGGCCGGGAGCACTGGGACTCCTCGGGTGAGCTCCGCTGCTGCCTTTTGTCCCCGAGCGCGGCGGAGCCTCTCCGGACAATGGCAGGAAACGTGCTCCGGCTGCGCGTCGCCCCGGCCAGCCCGCCTGCCGGGGCCCTATCTGGTTGGGGAAGGTGCTTTGCAAGGGCTGCATTGTTTGGGGCTGATAAACTCCGGAAACCCGGGCGCAGAATGGAAGGAAGTGTCAAAAGCCTCGAGCTTGCGGCTGCAGGGCTGCGCAGCGGGTTCCCACGGCATAGCTGCGGGGCGGTGATCCTGGAAAGCGCCCTGCAGCCCCCAGCAGTGCGGGGCTGAGCTTCGTTGCAGGGTCAAGCTGGCCGCGAGCATCTTCCAGTCTCGCTCAGTAGTGGATGAATCACTAGAGCTCCTGAGCTATGGTGGTCCCAGAGGTTCCCATGCCTGGCCCCAGGCTTCGTGGCTTGGAGCGCAGCGCTGGTGCTGCCCCGAGCTCGCGGTGGATCCGAGGTCCCCTCGGTTTGCCCAGGCCACCCCGGGGCAGTGGTCGGGGAGTGGAGCCCTCTGGGTGCTCCTCGGACTTGAAAGCTGCCATGATATGATTCAATTATGGCTGAACTGCTCTGATTTTTTCCTGCCTGGGGACTGCTGGGGGACCCCTGATTGATTTTGGGCGCCCAGCCTGGGTCTGGGGGGACCAGGTGCTCTGCGGGCTGGGGAGGGGTCCCTGTGCCCACTCAAGACAGCAGGAATAGGAACATCAGGAATGGGGATGCGGGTGTCCTCCCCGTCAGAGATACCACTGTCAGCATCTTGAACCTGGTACCTGGGCCAGCAGCCGTGGCGTCTCCTTGGACGCTCCAGGAACACCACGGACCGAAGGTGGCATAGCATGGCTGGGGGTGGCAGGTGCCCATGCCAGAGTGGAGAGGAGCTTGTCACACTGCATTGCCGCAGCCAGCCGTGGTTGTGGGGAAGGAGCCCTGTGGATGTGGTGCCTCTGGGCCGTGTGGGTGTGGAGACCACGGGAGATGCTGGCAGTGCTGGTTGGTGACGCTTGGAGTGCCACTGTGGGCATGCACTGGCATGATGATGCAGAGACTGTTTTTCTGTTCCCCCCCAGCTGAGTGGAGCCGACCCCGAATGCAGCTGTGATGAAGGGGACGAGACCTCCCGCAAGAAACGGAGCAGGAACCTGTAAGTGTCACGTGGTGGTGGCATCAGAGTGTACCAGGGCTGTTTGCCATGGTCGGACACCTCATCCGAGTCCTGCTGGTCCAGGCAGTCCTCAGGGTCCCCCTGTCTCGTCCCCCCAAGCTTTTCCAGGAAGAAAGCAGCAAAGACATGCATGAACTAAGGTCTCACTTCCAACAGGGAGTTGTGATTTTTCGGGAGGAGGGTGGGAGGCGTGCTGGGGGCATCGCGCAGCCTGGCTGGAAGCAGCACCCTGTTTGCCTTGCTTTGACAGACGGGGCGAAGGAGCCGGCTCTTGCTGGTGGCGTGGGGAAAATGGAAAACAGCTTCCCCAGTGCCGGCAGAGCCCTGCTCCGGCCGTGCCGGGTTCAGGGAGAGTACATGCAAGTGGTGAAACGTGAGCTGGGGGCCTCCTTCCCGCTGGCCCCATGCCAGGAGGAGGAATGGGGAGGTTTCCCACCGCGGGAAGGGCTCCAGCTCTTGCAGCACATCGCAGCACACGGGCAGCGTGGCGGGAGCACCGAGCGCGGGGGCCGCTGAGGGACGCTCGCAGCCCCTCCGCCTCTCCCGGTAAGGCTTTGGGGGTACCAAAACGTGGGTCCGGGCAAGGACGAGGCAGCCGTGGCCTTTGCTTCCCACAAGTGCAGCTGCAGCTGGGTGGGGGCAGGCACGCCGGCAGGGCCGAGCGAGGATGTTTTGGAATGAACCGTCTCCGGTTTTGCAACGCAGGATCCGGCCGGGTGTCACGGCCGCAGGGACGCCCGGGGCTGGGTCTTGCCCCACTCCACGTGGCCCGGGGCAGGTGGCGAAGTCGCACGTGGTTTGAGTGGCTCAGGGGGTGCGAGGGGGCTGAGCGTGCCGGCTGCGCACGCAGGCTCGACGGCTTCGCCGCTCGTGTTGCCTGCCAGCGAGCGGCACTGTTGTCCTGCACGCTTCCTAGCTGCAGCTGGCTGTTTTTAGCTCTTTTCATTATTCCCCCCTCCAACACTTGAAATTAAAATGAATCCCTCGCAGTCTGCAGCAGGGACATCCCCCCGTCTGCATGTCCCTGCTGCGGCGCTGAGCCGGGGGAATCGGGCTGGCGGGGGGAGGCTCAGCCGCCCCCGGCTTAACAGGGTCAGGGGCGGTTGCGGAGAGGGTTTTCTCCTCACCTTGAGACGGCAGCGGATGCGCTGGGGAGCCTCTCAGCATCGCATCGGCGGGCTATTGGCTGCGCAGCCTGGTTGCCAGCCGTCCGCGGGAGTATTTATTGTGCAAGTGGCTGGGGTTTGGCACTCGCCTCCCCTCCCGGCACTGGCACGCTCTGCCGGCCCTGCTCGCTCGCCGGCACTCCCGGATGTACCACACGATGGTGGACTTTTCCGAAAAATACTTGGAAAGGTAGGACTTGAGCTTCCTGCAGGGAAAGGCGATGCGCTTTGCAG
This sequence comes from Mycteria americana, assembly GCF_035582795.1. NCBI lineage: Eukaryota > Metazoa > Chordata > Aves > Ciconiiformes > Ciconiidae > Mycteria > Mycteria americana. Next base: position 2,574,682 of record NC_134381.1, on the reverse strand, counting down.
TGGATGGTTTGGAAGCGGCGCAGGGCGATGGGACTGGATGTGGCCTCGTGGCCGTGCCAGGGCACCGGGTGCAGCTCACTTTATAGGGGGGACTCCAGACAGAAACTACCACTTTCGTATGAAACATTATTTTTGCCGTGGCATTTTATACCGCAGATCAGCCGCAGCTGGGGGCTGTGTGTGCCCGTGGCTGCCGCAGACTGGTTTCGTGCCGCTTGCTATTTATTTACAAGTGTGTGCAAGAGGAGCAGCGGGTTTTAAGTTGGGGAACTTCCTTAGGTGGTGCTTGCTGGTGTATTACAGCCGGCAAATCGGCCCACGAGCCGTGATCACCTGCGAGCCCCAGAGCCCGGTGTGCGGCAGAGCTACCCGCTGCAGCTGGCTGGCGTTGTGCAGCGGGCCGTGTGGGTGCAGGCAGCCCACGTGTGCTAGGGATACACACAAGGGCTTTTCAGAGCTTTGAAAGCCCCACCGGGCGCCGAGCTGCGGCGGCTGCCTTGCTAAACTGGGAACACTGCTAAAATTGTCGTTCAGGGCTGCGTGGGATGGCCCGTCCTGTGTGGCGGCTGGTCCTCGGCTGCCGGCACTGCTGGCAGCGTGGTAATGGGAGGCAGATGGTGTTTGGAGCATGAGGCTCCGTGTTTGGATCTGCTTTTCCCACGCTAGCGCTGAGCCGGTGCCTGGCAGCTGGCAGCAGCAGGACGCGCGTCCTGCTGGGACCACAGCCCGGATGATGCGAAGGCAGCGAAACCACCCATGCACCCCCCGAAGGCACAGACAGCAGCGGGGACCAGGGGGGGCGAGTGCCCTCTAAAATCCTTCTCTGCTTCAGGGTGCTCAGCACCTTGCAGGACTGAGCCCTGGGGTTGTTGCAGCTATTTTGTTTCCCAGCGGATTGCTGTATTTGACCCTTCTGGGACTGGAGAGAGCTGGGGGTCCGGATAGCATCACTCGGGGTGGGGTACACCCTTGCCTTGCATCCCTCCTACGCCCCTCGTGTCCCCAGCCAGCCCTGGGCACGGCTTGGCCAGGCAGAGGTGGCTCCTCCAAGCATCCTTGCGTAGACCCACTGGTGTGGGACCCACGGGAGGTTGCAGGGGGTGGCCTGGCCATGCCACCCTGGGGCCCCGTCCACCCTGGTGGCACTGCCAACCTCGGTGCAGGATGAGCATCCCGTGCTCCCTGCGTGTCCCCTGCACCGCTTCGTGCCGCGGTGTCATGCAGGGGCTGTGCCACGAGGGGACAGCATCGTCCACGGCTGTCCTCACCCGTCACCCCTTCCACCTACTGCTCCCCTGCCCTGGCCCCTGGGGAGCCCTCGCAGGGCCAGGCCGGGGCTGGGCTGGGGGTCCCGCTTTCCCATGGCGCTTGCCAAAAGCGGGCACTTCGTCCCGCTTTGGCCTGGTGGCAGTTTCCCGGGGGAACCGGGAGCCCTGCGGCCGGGTGCACGTCAGTCTGTCTGTCCAGGGGCCGCGGGGCGGGGACCCGCGCAGGGGGGCAGCGCGGGGCGTCCGTGCCCCAGCGCCCCCCCGCGCCGCGCACTGCTGGTCCCGACCGCCGCCCCAGGGCCGCGCCCGCCCCGGGCTGGCCCCGCAGAAGCGTGAGGACAGCAGGTCGCGCGTGGGCCCCCAGCCCCGTCCCCGCAGGGGCGCAGGGTGAAGTGCTGCTGCTGTCCCGCTCTGCTCCTCACCCCGCTCAGCCCCACCGCCGGCCCCGCTGCCTTCCCCGGGACACCTGCGCGCTATAAATAGCCCTCGTAAATCCCCGCCGTGATTATTTTCCCCGCCGTCTCTTGAAAGGCCCCACTATCCGCCCTCGGCGCTGATTTTTCCACCTTCCCTCGAGTTTCCCCAGCAACGACGGAGCCGTCCGAAATAGCAGCGGGGCTGACACAGCCCTTACTCACCCGCGCCTCGTTCGCCCCACGCCGCATTTAAAGCTCCTCCAGGCTGAGCCCTCCCACTTCCGCGCTGGCCACAGCGGGCGGGAGCGCGGCACGGAGCCGGCGTCAGAGCGCCCGAGCGCCCGGCTGTGCTGGGAGCCGCTGCGCGGCCCGTCCCGGCAGCCATGCCCTTTTTCCGTGACCTTTCCAAGCCCCAGCCGCTGGAGTTTCACGCAGAGATGCTGCTGGGCGTGCAGAGACCCCACAGCGGCAGCCTGCAGCGCCGGCACACCATGAAGGAGTAGGCGGCGGGCGCGGGGTGGTGGGCGGCGTGCGGGACGAGGCTGCCGGCGGGTGCCCTGGGTGCTGGGTGTTCCCTCGACCCCTCGCCCGCCTGCTAAAACTTGCTCTTCCCTCTAGAGCCAAGGACATGAAGAACCGGCTGGGGATTTTTCGGCGGCGAAACGAGTCCCCTGGGGCCAACCCCTCCGGCAAGGTGGACAAAGTGCTCAAATCGCTCAAGTAGGTGCCGCGAGCGGGTGGCGTGGGGACCGGGGGCTGTGGGGGCTTGGGGTGAGCCATGCTGGGCTGAACATCGCCTCCAGGGAGGCTGGGGTCACCCCGTTCGGGGAAGCTGTGGACAAACAGTTTTTGTATCCGCAGGAGCATTACAAACATTTGTTGGCTGAAAATTCCCCCCCAGGCGGGTGGGAGGTCTGTGCCCGGGAGGCGGCACAGCGGCGGCTCGGGCTGGATATTTTCCTGATGGCTGCTCTCTCCCAGCGCCTGTATGTGAAACTTTAACTGGCCGGAGGATGGTTTGAAAAACCAGTTTGCTCTGGAGACACTCCAGCAGCCGGAGACGAGCCCTCCCCGCTCTCGCACCCGGCAGCTTATCCAGCTGCTTGAACTGGGTGGCTGAAATCCCCGCCATCTCGCAGCCTCCTCGGCATTACCTGGAGCTTTTCCAGTTCTTGCTCAGACAGCCCAAGCGGCACGGCTGCCCGCACAGCCCTCTGTATATCGGAATTTCTTCCTGCCCGTCTAAAGGCAGAGGTTTCCTTCCAGCAGAGCCACCACGGTGCTGCCTGGCGCAGAGCCTGGCTCTGCCTGCAGATGCTCGGCAGTGCTGGTGCCGATGTGGGAGCCAGGGCCAGCCCCGCTGGGGCACACAGCATTGCTTTATCAGCTGGAAATGTTTTGCTCGTGCTGCGTCGTGGCAGGCGGCACGCTTTGCCAACGCGCTGTCCTTCTCCCGCAGGCCCACTCCCGAGGAAGCTCTCAAGTGGGGGGATTCCCTGGAGAAGCTGCTGCTGCACAAATGTAAGTGCGTGCCCGTCTCTTCTGCCTGTTTGCTGCCGGGGGAATATCCCTACACGTGCATGGATAAAGCTGGGATTCCCTGTATTAATCCCTTCTGGTGTTGGGGGCTAGACAAAGAGAAATGAGGCTGCCCCTTGCCTGAACCCTTCTGCTCCTGCCTGGCCCAGGGGTGGATTTTGTGACAGGGGCCGAGGAGAGCCGCGGCTTGGGGCTGCAGCCCCCTCCAGCTTGGGGAGGAAAAGGCAGCGATTTGTGTCTGTGCCCGATTCAGAGCTGCGCTGTGGCTCCGTGAAGCAGGAGCTGCTTTAGACCATTCCCCTTCTTGCATATCACAGCTGGGGCACCCCGCATCACGGTCGCGTCCTACACCCGGCCCCCATAGTGGTGGCCAGGGGGTCCTCTCCCCATTGCTGCCCCTGCTCCAATCCCAGCCTCCCTCCCTCGGCTCTCCATGCATGCAGCCAGGCTGAGGACTGCAGATTCAGCACACGCATGGCTTGTGTTGCCATGTTTTGGCTGGCAATGCCATCGCTGCCTGTTTTGTACAAGGGCTCCCAAGGGGTTTTTAGGGGACAGTGCAGGGAGGTAGTTCGGGTTGCACCTTCGCAAGGTTGCTGGGCTGTTCCCCACCTGCGACCCGGGAGTAGAGACGTCTCCCTGTCCCCGCAGACGGACTCGCTGCCTTCAGGGCCTTCCTGCGCACCGAGTTCAGCGAGGAGAACCTGGAGTTCTGGCTGGCCTGCGAGGAGTTCAAGAAGATCAAATCCCAGTCCAAGATGGTCTCCAAGGCCAAGAAGATCTTCTCCGAGTACATCGCCATCCAGTCCTGCAAGGAGGTGAGGGCTGGCTCCCATGCTGGTGCGTGGCTCCGCAGCACGGCAGCTGCCCGTGGAGCCGCTCACCAGCGCTGGTCTCTCTGCCCGCAGGTCAACCTGGACTCCTACACGCGGGAGCACACCAAGGAGAACCTGCAGAACATCACCCGCAGCTGCTTCGACCTCGCACAGAAGAGGATTTATGGGCTCATGGAGAAGGACTCCTACCCGCGCTTCCTCCGCTCTGACTTGTACTTAGACATAATTAACCAGAAGAAAGCCAGCTCCCCACTGTAGACCCAAGGACTCTCTCGGGGCAGGCTGGGAGCTGTGTGTTTACATGAAATCGGGCGGCGGAGGCCTTCCCGGGGGATGGCGGGAGCGTGCCTTCCCGCTGCCGTTCGTGCCCCCAAGCCATATTCCTGCAGCGGACAGGTGTGGGGCAGCTGAAGGCACCGAGCACGAGGCCGAGGGGACCAACAAGCCAAGCAGTCTGGTACTGCTCCATCGCCCCATCTCACCATCGCTGGTACGACGCCTTCGGGGTGACTCCGGCATGGATTTTAGCCAGGAGGGAAGCTCCCACGAGACTACTGTGAAGCATGCGCCCGAGCTGCGAGTGTTGCTGGAAGGCGACGAGCGATCCCCTTCGAGGAGGAGGAGGACTTTTGTGCAGGGCTCCGGCAAGGGGACAACAGCACCAACATGAATGCCTTCCCCGGATAAAAGCCTTCTGAGCTGGACCGGCCCCATGACGCTGCTGTGCTTCCCCGTGCCGGCGATGCCTCCCGGCTCCCCCGAAGCAGCTATCTCGCAGGAGCCTGGCGCTTCCTTCGCTCGTGGCGGGTCCCCCCGGGAGCAGCGAAAGCCGGGTCCTTCCCCTGCGCTGGAGGTGTGCGAGCCAACTGCCTCCCACTCCCACCCCGGTTTATTTATTGACCTCCTATAGCTGGACGCGTTGCTGTGTAATAGGAAATCCTCGTGTCCTTTCCCGTTCTGAAATTACAAGTGCAATATTTGTGTGTGTCGCGGCGGAGTTCTCCGGTGGAGTGGATGCCTTTTTTTCTGAGTGCGTACAACATTTTCTAAGTTAGCAGGTTTTATCTGACAAAACGCATTCCCTAGCAGCGGGCCGCTGGGGGAGCCTGGGTGTATATATCATGCCCTGACGACGGAGGGTTTGGTGATGGAGAAAAGCAGCTCTGTGAATCAGACGCTCTCCTGACTCTGGATAACAATATTGTGTTTTGAGAAGCGGGGGTTGTTGCTGAACCTGGCAGAGCTGGACGGACTGCCTGCCTCCAGGCGCCCAGTTTACAGTGCGAAGCATCTCTGCAGCTAGCAAAAATACATTGTCATGGTCATAGGTAAATAAAAGGAGAATGTAATTTCTTGTAGCTGCCTTTTCTTCGTGGCATGTTTCTCAGGCGCTGGTGGAGCCGGGCATCCCCTGCTTCACCGAGGAGCGTAAAATCCTGTTACTGCATGGCTAAAGATGGGAAAACCTGGTTGCATGAATTTCTGAGCTGTTTTTTTATGATGGAGCAGCTGCCAGGTGCTCCTGAGGCCAGGCCCGGGTGTAGCCCTGCGGGGAGACAGAAAGTTTTGCCCAAGACAAGACTGCTCCCAGGGATGGCATTCACTGTTTAAACATGGTGGGGCATGAACCTCTGAACATGGAAATGCCCAGAAACATAAGCGACCTAGTGTAGCTCCAGGTCCCTCTGGGGACACACCAAAAGAAGCAATAAAAAGCCCAGCAGTGCTGTTTCAGGTCCCGGCTGCACGGTGTGGCAGGGCTGCTCCTCCCCGGGCGAACGCAGCGCTGTAACAGCTCTGGTGCATGATGAAAACGTTGTGTAAAGGCTGTTCACGGTGCATTCGGTAGCTGAAATGTCTCGTGCCCATCACCTGCTTGTGGTCGGCCTTGGATGGCTCAGAAATGTGCTGACGGTGTCGCGGGGCCGTGCTGCGCCGTGGGGCGGTGTGGCACAAAGGCGCTGCTGCTGGTGCCCGGGGATGGAGGTGGTGTGGCTGCCCCAGCCATCCCACCCGGGCACGGCTCGCCCCGGCAGAGACCATCTCTTCTGGGGAGCTGTCTGTGTTTCCCACCTTAAGCAACCAGCAGGTGATGGCCAGGTGGGGAAACCGAGGCGGAGCCGAGGGGATCCCTCGGGGGTCAGCTGGAGGCAGCAGGGTTGGTGGGACGCCTGCATGGCTCTCCTGGGGATGCTTTGGGCACCCTGGGGTCGAGGCCCATGGGCCGGTGGCCCAGCTGCAACCCTGTCACCGCCCCTGGAGCTGCTGGGACCCGGCAGCTCAGTGCAGCCTCCCTGCGAGTGCTGCCACGGTCCCCTCAGCCAGACCCTCCTCTTTATCCTAGCGTTGCTGAGAGCCTTCATCTCCTCTCCTTCCCAGCTGGGAGGGTTTCCCTTCGTATCTGGCCTCGACACAGATTTTCTTGCCCTTTCCCCCCTCTCTCCATCACCCACAGACTCTTGACCTCCCTTCACTCGGTCCCAAGCCATCGGTGTTAGGGAACTGTTACTGCAGGGTGACTTCATTGCCCCCCCACTTCTCCGTGTCCCTGGGCTCCCAGGGGAACCATGCAGGGGGACTTGGCTCAGGGGGCTTCGTGGTACCGGGCAGCTCGGTACCTGCCGTTACCTTCTCTCTGCCCTGCACGCCCGGTCCAGCGAGCCCTCCTGTGGCTGTCGGTGATGCCCAGGAGCATCCAACCCACGTAACCGCACCTGGGTTTGAGTCTATAACCTGCCTTGCTTATGTGGATTATCCGAGCCCATCTGGCAGGGCAGGCAGCAAGGCCTGGAGCTGCTGTGGGACATGCAGTGCGGGAATGGGGTGCATGCCTTTGAATAAACACCGCCGGCCTGCCTGCAGACGGTCCCTGCAGGGGACAGAGGCACCGGTGGGTGCAAAAGGCAGAGAAATGCCGACTTGGGGTGACTCCCTGGAGAAAATGGAAATAGCCTTGCGTGAGCAACAGAAATTTGGTTATTGCTGTAACAGAATTTATTGCCAGCCTGCCAGGTTAGGGTGAGTCACTCTGCAAACACCATCCCCGTGCGCTTGAGAGGTGCTTGATCTCTAGGAGAGGCAGGGCTGGGGCGGGAGGTGGAAGTGCCGGGTGCTCATCCCACGTTCTCCCGGCATGGCCAGTGCCCTCTGCAGCAGCACAGATCTCATCATGGACCCTGTGGTGACACCGAAGCCACGGCTTTGTCCCCTCTGTGCTGCAGGAGAGGAGCTGTGCCATCTTCTCCAAGGCTTTGTGCCGCAGAGCGAAGCGTATGAGAAACTTGGAGCATCTGGATGGGAACTGGATGGGGGGACGTCAGCTCACGGAGGGGGTTTGTTCTGGGGGGACGTTGGTCAGGATGGAGATACAGCCCCACCGCCCCGAGCAGCTCCTTTTCCAGAGGGGATTAGGGGATGGGGAGCAGCAGCTGAGGCTGTTATGGGGGCACTGAGCTTACAACACAAGGAGGGGGACAGAAATGTCCTTATTTAGCACAAAATAAGATGTCCAGGGCAAAATCCAATCAGGCTGCAAGGAATGTGAAGAGAAGAAATTGTTGAGTTGTCGATGCCAATGCAACGAGCCTGGGCAATGAAAAATAGGAATTAGGTATTCCTAGTTCCTATTTGTCAGGCACAACCTCAAACCAAGCAGAATTGCTGGCAGCCAGAGGGATGTTCCCAGGGCAGCAACGCTGAAATCCCAGGGGATCGCCTGGCTGGGGATGGCCCCGGGGAGGGAAAAGTGGCCTTTTGCAGAGGAAAAGCCATTACCTGCACCCAAGCCACCGCCACCGAGGCCATGAAGGTGGTGGGTGGCACGGGGTGGTGGCAGCGAGAGCCGCTGCCTGTCTCGGGCTCATCCCGAAGCCTCTGCGTGTGTGCAGGCAGCTGCCTGTGGACACCGCTGCCGCCGCGCTGCTGTTTCACACAACGGCCGAAGGCAATTTCCCAATGCGGAAACCGGTGCCTTCCAAAATGGGGAGGATGCTGTAGCGGGCCTTATCTCAGCAGATAACAAGGATTTATCTCGGGGCTAAAAAATTAGTGGTTGCTGAGTTGCAAGCAGTCACAACTCAGCTGTGTTTGTCGTGTGCAAACAGGGTAAAGTCCACCAAGGCGCGGGTGCTCTCGATTTGTTCGCGGGATGAAGCTCACCAAGCTGAAGGTAGCCACGAGGCAAAGCACCCTGGGGAAAGGATTTAAATGGAAAAATGGGAATAATCACCAGAAAGTGCTGAATGCTTTATTAGGTTCAAAAAAATGCCATGAGCCCTTAGGTGAAAAAGGCTAAGACTGCTGGGAAAAATGTCCTAAGCTCCTGGGTTTAACATCACGGTTTCCTCACACCCTCAGGGATGAGGGGGTCGGGATGAACCGGAAGGTCTTGGGGAGGCTCGTGAATCACTTACCTGGCCCAGGTGATGGGCCTTGACCCTTCAAGTGTCCCTCAGCTCAGTATTTCATCAGCTTCCTAATGTAGCAGCCCGAGCGTTGGGGTCATCTGTGATTTACAAAAGCAAATGAAGTTCTGAAAATAGCAGCTACATGAAAATACAGTTCAAGCTGCCAAGCCCCTCTCGGATGAAGACTTGTTGGGAGAAGCTAATGTGCAGCATGGACATCCCACGCTGGGGTTTTGCCCCCTCGGCCAACGCTGGTCCTCACCCGCACACGGATGAGCGGCTGCAGCATCCAGGGAAGTGTAACGCTTTGCAGCAAGCAGCACTCAGGTGGCAAGGGGGTCTCATTTCAGAGCTGGCTAGCATCCGCGAGTGTAAAGCCTTTCCCTTATTTCTGCAAAAAATGGAAAGTTTGCCTTTTTTACAGGTGTGCACCGTGCCCCGAGACACTCCAGCAACGCACAGCCTTTATTGGGTTTTTCCAAGGCACCCATCCTGGAGTATAAACTTATCCAAATAAACATAACTTTCTAGTGAGCAAAATAATTCCTTGGACCCCTGATTAGACAAATATTCTCAGAATAGAAACAAGGCTACTTTATAGCCATAGACTAAACATAGCTCAACAGCTAGATATTGAAAATGCAGACACAAGAATTCCCCCGTCCTGGTGAAAACAGCTGACTTGCTGTGAGACTCACTTAACCCTGCTCAGAAAGTTGCTGAGGCTTATCAGGAGCACACCGAACTCTTACGTGGGTCGCTGAGATGCCCCGAAGCCGGCCGGAGACCCGCCGCAGGAACACCCCGTCTTTGGTCGTCCGCACGGCGGGGCTGGAAATCGGGGCTGGTCTGGGTTTGTTTGGGGACTTTTGCTTCCACTGGATTTGATAAGGGCCGGGGGGGTGCGGAGATGTATTCCAGGGCTCCTGTCCTTCCAGACGATGATCCTGGGGCTGGGTTCGGAAAAGCTGTATGGGGCAGTTGAGGGGAGTCTCTGCAGCACGACGGGGGGTCCCCGGCTCAGCACTGCCCTGTGCGGGGTTTCATCCTGCCCAGGGGAGCTGCAAACAGTGATGCCCTTCAGATGCATCCCTGCATCGAGGCTGTAAGGACAAGTGCCACCAACCTCTGTGGGTGGCATTAGCAATGTCACTCCTAAACAATCCAAGGGAGCGAAGAAGGAGAAAATAAAGCCCATCTGAAGTAAAAATAAAAACAGTCAGGCTCAGATGCTGTCTGTCAAGGAAACAAAATAAGCTCAGCTGGACCGCTGCCAGGACAGGAAATCCAGCTGCGGTAAGAGTCCCCTGGGTGCCGCTAACTCATTCGGGAAGCATTGTTATGACCCTCTCATTGCTCATTTTCTGATTCTTTTCTGCATTAGGTCATTTTTACTCAGCTCATCCAGCTCACACATTCCCCGGTTCTGGGGAAGGAAGGCAAATGATGCTGACTCTCGGCCAGCCTTGAGGCGCTGGGGAAGGCTGGAGAAAAGGATGGTGAAAAATACCGTCCTTTGCTGCTGAGCAGACCTGCAGGGCAGTGACACAAGGGGGGGACGAGGAGGACCATCTCCGCAGGGTGACCCACTGCCAGCGTCCCCCACCCCGCCTTGGGTACCGCCGAGCTGTGCACGGGGCACGGGCAGAGCTGGAGGTGATGAACTGGATTCTCACCTTGGAAAGATCCGGGACCCCCTCCCCCTCTGCCTTCATCCTTTGGCAGAGGGTGAGGAAGAGGGAGGTGGGGAAGAGGGAGGTGGGGAAGAGGAGAAGAGCCAAGAGGGGCAGGTGAGGACTGGGGACGGGGTGTTTGCATAGGAGCCATTTGCAAGTAATTTCTTGTCCCTTCCTGAACTAATGGGGCAATTATTTCAGAAGGACACGCGTGTTTCTCATGGAAAGTTCCACCCAGCCCATGCGTCAGCTCATTGGTGTAGCAGCCCTATTCTCCCTAACGCGATCACAGTGTTTCTAGACAAAGACAAGTGGGTGAAACCTCCTGCTCCTGGGACCGGGGACAGCAGTGACCGGTCACAGAGCGCCAGACGAACCTCCTGGTCCAGGGCAAATCAACAGCTCGGCAGCAAATGGGCTCACATGTTGAAAGCTGATCCGCAAAGCTGAACAAACACTGCTCTGCTCTTTGATGTAGCTCCCGTGCTTGACACTAGATGTTTGGACCAGTGCATCTGATTTTGTACCCCGTTCCCTCCAGCCAGCTCAGGAGGGATGTGGAGAAATCAGGGGAGATCCTGCAGAGGCTACTGAGGTGGTCGTGGACCTCGGGCACAGGACCCGTGTGGAGGGATGGAGAGGGATGGGGCCTAAGAGCATCCTACAACTTTGGGAAGGACAGGTACAAAGGTGATGGAGCCAAACTCTTCTTGGTAGCACCAGGTGACAAAATAAAGGGCAACAGCCACAATGTGTGACGACTTTCAGAGCTTCAGCTTAGACAACAGGAAAAATATTTTAATTGTAAGGCTGATACAGTAGAAAAACAGGCCCCCAGAGAGGTAGAGGGTCCTCATGGTTGGAAGTGGCCAAGACTTGGCCAGAAAAAGTCACGGCTGACCTGACTGGGTGCTGGCAATATTCCTGGTCTGAGGGAAGGTTGGACCAGAGAACCTTGGGGATGCACCCATGGCACACCGAGGAGTCTGCCCTTTGCTTTGCTGGTGGACATGGGCAACGTCTTCCAGGACACAGGCACTGAGCCCACAGGAGATGTGGGACAGAGGTGCAGCAGGCCAAAGTCCTCACGGGAGCAGTGGAGAAGAATCCTGTGTTTTTCTACAAGAAAAACTTAATTTCCGTGGCTTGGGGATGGGCCCATTGTGTTAATGTCTGAGCTGAAGGAAGAGCTCTTTCCTTCTGCCCTCTGACCAGCTCTGAAGCTGTTCGCCTCTGGGTAAAAGATGAGAGCTGAGTGCCAGAAAGGGGGCTGGGCTGGGCTGTGGGATGGTGATGTGGAGCTCAGGGAGACACCTCTGCTGTCTCCAGCTGCCCTGTCCCCTGATCGGGCAAGCTCATCTCCCTAAATGATATGACTATAAAATTTTGATCTCCAGATGACTGTGTTTTCCAGAACTAATTTTTAAAATCTTTTTTGGCCCCACAAACATGCCAAACACCCAGCACCTGAGCAGCACCCTGATAACTGTGCAGGGATCAGACATGGGATGGGGATAATGGATGGCTCTTGCAGCTATTGCCCAACATATTTTATTTAATTTGCCGTTTGAATGCAAACAATTGACTTAATTAACCAGATGATCTTTCAGGGAACCAAAGTGTTGTTACAGGTAGGAAGTCTGATAAGTTAATAGAGCCAATCTTTCCCTTTCTAAAATAAATAAAGAGAAAGGAAGTAGGATGGGAGGCCTCGCAAATCATGTTTTAACATCGTGTCAACTTTTATGGTTAAGCCATAAAATAGTAGTTCCTGAAGCACTGGCACAGCATTAATTAGATGAGAATTATAGACACACTCATTACTGCAGCTTCATTACAGCCCAGGAATTGACTCCGGCAACGAGCGTAGCGGGTTCTGCTGTGCCTGCACTCATTTGCTGCCAGGTGTCCACGTGTCGGGGAAGTTATTTCCCGGGAGCACTCACCACTGCTCTGCGTGTACTTCCCACCAGCTGAGGGTCCAGCCAGGCTGATCACAGAAGACTGGACAATGTTCTGGGTCCGTGTGGGTGGTTTCAGGATGCAAAGCCCTGCAGACCCAGCATGGGGGCTTTGAGCGCGGTTGCAGACTGAGCTCGCACAAGGCAATCCCTCTTTCCATCCTCTTTCTCTCCTACACAGTGAGGAGCAGCTTTAGGGCCACCACTTGAAGATCCAGAGAGGTCCCAGCTTGGAACTGCTGGTCCATTGCTGCAGCCAAAAAAGCTTCAAGGGTGCTGGCCCTTCTGCAGAGGAGCGTTTTAGAGGGATGAAAGTTTGCTGGGAAATGTAGTGGCCCTTACTGGCTCCTCGTTCAGACGCACTCCTGTTGTCCAGAGCGTACAGGTCTCCATCTGAGCTGGTCAACCAGAGACCTCTGTGGTCTGCTGAGAGAAACAGACCCCATGAAAAAGTTATTTAGTTGCTCCTGTGCAGGCAGCTATGGAAGAGGTGGTGACTAATGTTCTGGCGTGCTGCTTTGTCCCCATGGACCAGGACAAGAGCTTTCACTTCTCTGGGATCTGGAGAAGCAAAGCCTCCCGTGAAAGGTGGGAAGATACTTTTCTGCTTGTGTTACTGGCCATGCAGTATTTTGGAGGTGATCGTGTTACCTGTCAGCCAGCCTGAGCACTGCGGAGGGGGTCAGACACCGTAGATATTTTCCAGGCTCTAGTTTTAAAGACCACTCATGGCTGGTCTGTTTTCTGGGTCCGTCCTGTTGCTCTGTTCATCTCCTCCATTTCTGGGGATGGCTGAAGCTCCCGCATGCTGGGTAAAGACAGGCTTGGGAAATTCAGCTTTTTTTTTACCCTCAGGGCCCTGTCTCCCCCACCATGCTTTCATTTCTTGGGTGGAATTTTTGAAACCATTGAATATGTGTCCTAGTGCTTGGCTTGAAATCCCCTGTGCTGTGTTTCTCTGGCTGAGGTTCTCTGGATGGGCATCCTCACACTTGGGCTCAGCTGAAATTGGGCTCAGCCTGCCTGTGCAAATAATTTTCAGGACTGCAGTGAGGAGATGCACTGAACCAAGCCTCGCTGTAGCGTCTCACTGGAAGCGAAGCTGCACGAGGCCGTGGGTCCCAGTGAGGGGGACGAGGCTGGGAGAGGGTGGTTCAAGTCTGGATTGCAGCAGGCAGATGTGGGCTGGTGACCACAGACAGAGGGAAAGGGGCAAAGATGTGGCTTGTTCTCAGCCACAGAGGTGGAAATAAGAAGGAAATACTACCTGCAGGTCTGCTTGGAGGTGTTCGGTTGAGCTGGTGATCATACCACTGCACCCACCCCGGAGCAGGCTGGGTCCTGAGGCTATTTTTTCCTCAGTGGATTGAGAAGCAATGCAATTCCTGGGACTGATTCCTTCCACGGCTGTCACAGCAGCGCAAAGAGAAACATGGGTGCTCAGGTATGGCATGGAAGAGCGTGGAAGATATTCATTGGGGCACCGTTTCCTACCAGTGTGGCTTAGCCAGTCCTGCTGCTTCACATGCAAGCACCTGGGAAATGGAAACAGGAGCTCTGGCGGGTGCTCGTGTGGTCATGACCAGGTGGAAATGGGGTTGTAGCAAACGTGCTGGTGGCACAGACCTCCCTAGGGCAGCTGTCCCCTGGCACCACTGCAGAGACTGGCCAAACTCATCCAACATAGGGGTTCTCCAGCATCCATTGCATGGAGCAGCTCCTGGTCCTTTCTGGGTGAGGTGGAGTCTCCATTGCCTGATGCTGTTCTGCAGCGTCCATCTACACAACCCCTTCTCCAAACCTATTGCCTGTATTTTGTACCGTGGTCGGATGCTGGGCAGAGGGCTAAGCACTGAGGAGCTTCTCCCCCCCTGGTTTACAAGGAGGGAGCTGAGGCACAGAGAGCTGAAAGTCAAAGGTTTTCATGCTCAGTGTCCGGGGCTTGGCTGTATACTCACCAAGCAGGAGGTCCCCCAGGTTATGTCCCCATGGAAGGTGCTCCATGCCAGGAAGTGCCTTGCTCACCCCGGGTCCACCAACTGACTCAGTCCCCAGGGAGCTGAACCAAAGGGGTCCTCTGAAAAATAAACCTTTCCCACATCATGTGGCCAGCTGGGACAGTCCCCACGTGAGAGCTGGACTGGGGCCAGACGGGTGATCTTTATTCTGCAGCTTCGTAATTGCTCCCTGCCTGACGACACATCCCTGAGGAGTCATTTTAAAGGGCTTTGCTTTCCCCCCCCGCCCCCCCCAGCAATATCCTCGCTGTTGGTTTTCAAAGGCATACGGGCTGTTGTCCATGTGGCATGGCATTGGCCCCCCATGTCTGAGCCTCCAGACTGACTGCTGGACCCATGCTGGTGCCCAGCCCATGCTGGGAGGCAGAAAGGGACTGTTCCCCCTGCATTAGTGGCATGTGCAGAAGAGACGCTCTGCTGGTGGTTTATCCATGTGTAGAGGTGGGCCCAAAATGCATGGTGGTGGGGCAGACTTGGCCTGAGGCTTTGGGACAGCCTTGGTCTCCTTGCCCAGCTCTTCTTGTCCTCCTTTCCTGGCCCTCTATTCTCTAGCTGCCTTTGCTCTGCTCCCAGTTCCTCCTCTCCACCCCTCATCTTGGTGGCTTCTCCCCACAGCCCGTCTCTGCAGGGTCCTCATCCTTGTCTGTCTCTGACTGCTCTGCACAGAGGGTCTGGCTGCCATATGGTTCCTGGCATTTCTCCTCCTCTTCCTCCTCCCTGGTCCTCCTCACCCTGCCCAGCAAACCCTGCTGCCCCTGCCCCCTCCTCCTCCATCTCTGCCCGCACCCGTGGGCTCTGAGCCTCCAAGCCACCTATGATAAAAGTAAGAGCTGGTGCATCCAGGTCTTCCTATGTGAGATGCGGGGACTTCTCATGCTGGCAATGCTGCAAGGCCCTCCCAACGTGACTTTGCATCTGGCAGACACATCTGGGCTGGCGGGGGACACTGCTGAGCATGTGCCACAAGCTTTGCGCCTGCAGAGTCTTGTCTTCAGAGCATCATGGCCAAATGTCAGGTGGGGCTCAGGAAAAGCAGTAAGCACCTGGGTCCTGGTCTGAGGCCAATCTCCATCCCCAGCATTTCCCCCAAACACCCCAAATTCGAAGCCCTCTGTTGTCGAGCAGCCCATTTGCTCTGCTCCGAGACCATCCTCCTCCTGTTCCCCACCTTTCCATGGCTGCACGGAGTCATTAATAAATGTCATACTCCTCCAACGTGAGGAGACAGCGATGGAAACCCCCAGGTTAGGGAAGACATCACGCAGAGCCCGCTCGGCTTCCCTGCGCTCTCTCCTGCCGTGCTGCGCTCGGTTATTTCCAGCTGCGGCTTTTGGAAACCTTTGGTGCATTTGCCACTTTTAGCTCTGGCGGCCCAGTAACTGCTCCTGGCAGGGCTGCCGCTCCTCATTTTTCTGGAAAAACCTTAAAATGCTCGAGAGTGTCAGAAGAACAGCCAGCTAAGGAAAAACAAAAAAACCCCAGAAAAACAAACCCCAGTCTTTTTCCAATGAAGCTACAGCATTGTTTTTGTTTTGTTTTGTTTTGTTTTTTGTTTTTAAAAAAAAACATATCTACTTTTTTCCTGGAGCAGACTGGCCCCTGCCAATGCACTCCCCATTGTGCCGAGCTCCTAAAATAACTGCAGCTGTTAATGGAAATAAAGCCCTGGGAGAAGCCCGCATTCCCACCTCTCCATCCAGCCTGCCTGCCGCGCTGCAGACCCCTGTGCCGGGTCACAAATCTTTGCCGTGGCAGTTCCTGTGTGCTTCAGATGGCAGCATCGCTTTGTGAGGGGCCATCCCGAGACATTTATCTTCAAAGGCTGGCATAAGGCAAATGCGGCACAAGGACGGCAAACGCTGGCTGGGTTTGTCGGTGCGTCCCAGCAGTGTTTAACCTCTTCGTCTGCGAGGTCGGCAGTGGGACATGACGGCACCTGAGCCTCTGCCAGGGCGTTTTGCATCCTGGCGGCTGCACACGGGTGTGGGATATTTTTTGGGCTCCAACCCATCCTACCATGTGCGGCACAGGGAAATACAGCCCTTGGTTAAGCCAGCGATGCCCAGACTAATTTATGTGGACTTGGGAGTGCTGAAGGTCTGCACGTTCCAGGTCAGGAAAATGAAGAGTCACAGCACTCGTTCATCTGTTTGAAATCCCTCAAATAGTTTTTTGTTGTTTTTTTAAAATCACTTTTCACAAATCTTTTCCTAACCTCCTGCTGTCTCCCCAAAGAGGTGACCTGCAAGCCCGGGGGCTGCGCGGCTGGGAGGGGGCCTGCACCCACCTCTGGGCGTTGGAGCAGCGGCAGCTCCGTGGGGCAGAGCCAAAGCGGGTGGCTCTGGAGGTCTGGTCTGCAGTGGAGGTACCTGGATTCGTGCCGAGATACCTTCCCGAGAGAGGAGGGAAGAGGAAAGGGAGAATCGTCCCACTGATGGATGGCGAAAGTGCCCTCCTGCCTTGCACTGACCCTGCCGGGAAATGCCCTTTTCATGGTGGCACAGGTCTGCAGTCTGTTCTCTGGAGATACGGCCGGTGGACAGAGCTTTCTTCTGCTTTGCTGCTCCATCTGAGCACCGCTCCGAGCATGGCTCACTGCATGGATCCACCCCAAAGGGCTGGGGAACCCTGCCTGCAGCTGCCTGCAGCATTTCGGGGGCTTTCAGGGACTTTCCCATGGAGCCGTGGCCTCGTCCCACAGTGGCAGCGAGTATGTCTGGGCTCTGCTCTCACCCCAGCTCCTGGTCTGTCCTGTGGGACTCCCAGGCACGGAGCAGGGTCTGGCTGAAGCCCTGGCCCTCTCTTCCAGGGGTGGTCCCGCTGCCTGCTCTTGCACAAGCACCGGTATGTTTACTGGGGCTATCTTATTCTCCTTTTTCAATAAGCTACAGAAATCCTCTGAAAACGCAGAGTCAAGACCGGCCTCTGCTGAACTCCCCGGGGAGGACGCCCTGTTTTGGGGCCACAGCAGCTCCAGGGTATGGCTCTGACTTCCCACAAAATGAGTGAGCTCTGCCAGGGCTTTTGCAACTGGGCCTTGCTGCTGTCAGCAGCGCTGGGAGCCGGGGCCGGTCCGGGCTGACATCAATCGCAAAGTGCTGGCGCGTTTCACCGCCTTTCTGCCTCCTACTCCTGCAGCCTTATCAGCGCTTGCTCTTCATCCCATCCCAGCTCGTCCTGTCCTCCGTCCCGCAGCCCCCCTTCCCTGTGAGATGGGAGGGCAGCTCGGCACGGGGCAAGCTTTGGGGGAAGCACGGTCCATGGGTGGAGGGGTTGGGGTCAAGCATTGTCCTCCCCCAGGTCTTCAAAAGGCAGAGGTGCAGCTCCCGAGAGCATCAAACCACTGAGTTTTCTGCAGGGGCTGGTTTCATTTTATTTTGAGGGTTTATGGGTCAGCTTTTCCATCGCTTTCTGCTAACCCAGGTGACTGGGGAGCCGTCACATGCGCAGGAATGGACATACCTGCTCTAAGTGCTGGGGAACTCACAAAAGTGCTGGGAGGTGGCATGGAGAGACACGGCTTTGTCCCAAACTGACCAAGGTACATATGGATGTGACGCGTTGTCATGGTGGGTTTTGACTCCATGGTGAGGTGAATGCCAAGGACAGACCTGCTCGCAGGCTGTGCTGTGCCACGTACCGCCGTCCTGCTCCGTGGACACCAGCAGGGTCTTCACACCTTGCCCTGGAGCAGTGGGGCTGGCCTTTTCCTGGTGGACCGGCATGATGAGTTTGGAAATTCTCGAGCCTGAGTCACTCAAACCCAGAAGTCTCATCACAGCCATTGCTGAGGCCTTGAACACGTCCTCCGCGAGCAGGTTTTGTGCAGGCCACCCATGTCTTGTCCTCCAGCCGAGGTCTTTGGGAGAACAAGGCGTGTGGCCAAGGGCTGGAGCTGCTCCTGGGGCACACGTGGCCAAGGGCTGGAGGGCTCGCTGCGGACCTGTAGGAGCAGCTTCTGGTGATTTCACTTCTCTGACAGTTGTATTTCTCAACATAAGGGGTAGAAAAAACAGCTGTGGAGAGACAGGGGTGGCTGTTTTCAGCACAGCTACCCCCCTTCGAGGGTGGCCGCAGGGAGGAGGAGACCTGGGTGGCTGTGTTGTCCACGCAAGCCCAGCCAGTGCGAGGACGTGGCTCCCCTACCCCTCCATTCGTGCCCTGACCCTTCTGAAGCAGTCGTGGTCCTCCTGGGAGCAGTTTTGAGTTTGGGACTGGATCCAATCTGTTGCAGCGTGTTTCTTAGAAATCACCCCAGCTTCTGTTTTAGACATTTCCCCGGCTGCGTCGCTCCTGCCTTCCAGCTCATCTCCTGCTGCCGGGGCTGCGTTCATTTCCCACTCGTTCATTTCTGCAGTCCCTGATCACTTCTGCTCCTGCAACGGCTACGCCACGGGCTGGTGTGTGGGTGGGGGAAAGCGACAGCGCTGGGGCGTTAGATGGCAACGCACAAGGGTAAAGGGCTGAACCTGCTGGGCCGCCTCCCACACTCCTGTCCCCAGATGACGAGGCTCCTCCTGGACAGGATCGAAGGTGATGTCAATCTAAATGCCCAAATCTTTCCCATCCTTTGACTGTGCCCTTGGGGTGGCTGGCCTGCAACAGGATTCCTCCAAAGGTGGAAAAAAGCACAGGTCAATATTGGTGTGAGGCATAGCTGCTATCATCCAGGGCTGGGCGGGGAAGGGAGCGGCAGTCCTATCAGGTCCTGCCTGGTGACACCGTGGGATGAGTCACAAGTGGCACGGCATGCCAAGGTTCACGGGGATTTGGTGATTCAGCTCCAGGAGCCTCTATTGCACTGCCTCCTGCCACATGGCCAGGTGCTGGGACAGGACATGGAAGTGTCCCTTGACCTGCAGAAGACCTTCAGCAACACCACGGCCAGACCAACATGGTGGTGCCTGCAGGATGGGCACCAGCCAGGGCTGAGGGCAGGGACTTGCACCAGGGTCCCAGCGAGGATGCTGATAACTCCCAAGTGAATCCTACTGGAGGTCATCTCCTGACCACCCTTCAATGGAGAGCACAGACTGGGTGCTGTTTCTCCTTGAAATGACAGGCTATAAATTGGGGTGACGCCTGGCAGCAAGGTAGTGCAGGGCCTGAGGCCAAGGTCGGTGGTCTTGAATCATTCTCAGCTCCTGAGCTTGCTGATAGCCTACATGAGGACACAGTGTCCTGGTGGGTCCATCCTGAACGAGGGTTTGCTGTGCTGGTGACTGACTGAGGAGGCTTCGTGGACCATGCACAGAAGAGCACCTTGGCTGGTAGGTTAGAAGGAAAGGGGATGGGGCTTTCTCAGCTGAAACCACTGAGAGTCTGAGGCAGCCTCATGGTTAGAGCAGGGAGAGGTGAATTCTGGTCCCTGCTCCAGGGACTTCCAGTGTCTTGTGTGCAGCCCTAACTGGGAAATGTTTTGCAGCGTGCTGGCCCGGCTCTGTGCAAGGGGATGAACTGCATGTCCTCCTCCATGGCTCTGCGCTCCAGGAGGAGCAGCTGAAAGGGGCCTCGCCAAACATGGGTGACTCTTAGCCATTTGACCCAGCAGCGTGGGCAGGAGACAGTGCTGCGTGCTGCGTATGCCCCCTCGTGTTGGACCTGCGCTGGACTGATCTGATAAGTCTCCTGAGAAATGCAGCTGCTCTGGGATCCACACGTGGTGTAACCCCAGAGGTCCCTTTCCAAACACCAGTGAAGCAGCAGGGCATGGCAACGCTGCAAGCTGTGCCGTGGTGCAGACATGGCTCCAGAGCAATTCCACTTAGACCCAATAGCCCAGCTGAGACCTGAGCCCATCTCTGCTGACAACCTGCTCCTACCACCATCCCTCCATCTGCTCTCTCCTCCACCTTCCACTTGCTGCTGCCTCTGTCCTCCCTAATACCTCTACTGCAGTCCATGGACTCCTTGTCCTGGCGCTGCTCCTGCAGCCTGCTCCTGACCTGCTCAGTTTCTTGGCTTTTTCTGGAAATGCGAGCCAGGCTGGTGGCTTCCAGGGGGCTTCTACAGGGTGGAGACTTCATCTTATCATTTTCTCATATTCTGCTGATGGCAAGTCTCAAAGCCTTTGGAGGTGAGGTATGTGTTAGAATGTTACCAAAGCAACCCCTGGCAGGCTGAGGAGCCTTGCCTGTCTGCGGCTACATCTGTCTGACATCTGTTTCCAGGCGGTCTGTACCTGCGGGCTTGGTGTCTGCGAAGCACGGGGCTCTGCTCTGCGGGGTCCCCTTCAGAGGGGCGGTACCTGGGTGGGAAGCCAACAAATGGCCCTTGCATTTGATTCCCTGTCTGCCGCAAGAATTGGACCAGGCTCTGGAAAGTGAATTTACAGAAAAAGGCTGAACTCAAAGTAACTAACCTCGGTACAGGCAAAGGGAGTGGGACAGTGCTGGCCTTGTACGGCCAGGGTCAAACAACAGGGTCTGCAACAGCAGAGCTGCTGCTGCCCAGAAATTCCATGGAATCAGCTCAGTGACTTGTACCAGACTTTTGGGTTTCCATGTCAAAACTTTCTTGCAACCTTGAAGCTCCCTTTGCAGCACTTTCCAAAAGAAATAACCTTGAGCTTTGCAGCTAAGCTCCAGCTAGGCACAAAATTAAAGTCACGCTTGGGCAAGAGGCCAGCACAAGGCTCCAGAGGATCCTCTGATGCTAACCCAGCGCATGCAGGGGAGATGACTGGGAAATAGCCCTGGGATTTTGGGTCTGTTTGTGGCTGGGACCTTGTGGGAAAGTTCCTTGTAGTTGCTTGACTCACAGCAGTTTTCCAAAAGAGCTTGCAAGCAGCACATGCCATTGTGCACATGCAGGCACCAAATAAAGCCTGGTCCTGTGTCTGCAGGGGAGGAAGCAGCCCCATTCTTCTTGCTGTTTCAGTTCCCAACAGTATGGAAGTGATTTAAAGCACACGCCATGAGCTGCCAAGGCGGACTGCCATGGGAGCTGGGGTTTGCCCTGCTCCTGCATCCAGGCAGGGCTGCCTGTGCCTCGACGGGTGCCCACGCAAACTGGCAGGCAGAGACTCGGTGTATGGGGCAAGGTGGCCCCCTTTGCCCCACGGCAGGGCCTGCAAGTGGGGTGCCAGGGTGGGACTGGCCTTGCCAAGCTTTGCCTGTCTCGCGCAAAGAGAGTCCTCTCCAGTGGCCCCACTGCTCTGGGCTGTCTGCTCAGGGCTGCAGCGGCCAGGCTGGCTGTACGGTGAGATACGCCTCCACCCTGGGAGAGGGAGCTGGTTCCCGGTTTGCCAGAGCAAATAGGGATGTGTAATCCCTGTTGGGCAGGTGCGAAAATTGCTCTGGGCTGGATCTCTCTGTGCTTCGTAACCCAGCAGGGCTGCAGGCAGGAGGAGGAGGGCTGAGCTGCCTGTCCTGCCTGCCCTGTCCCACCTTGCTGGGGCTGCTCCAGAGAAATGTGCTGCTTGGTCAGGTTGGTTCCCTGGGATATGGTCACCCTTCACGCTGGCTTTGAAAGAGCAACATTTCTGGTGCTGAACAGGTCTTCAGCTATGTCAACATGCCCTGGACTGCAAATTGGAGTTACTGCGAGGGGTGCAGAGGAGAGGACTTCAAGCGATGGCTCCTGGGGAGGAACGAACGTGTTATTCAGTCACTTTCAGAGGAGGATTCCTCGAATACTTCACAAGGGTGGAATTTTTCTAATAGCTACGCTTCAAAGAGGTGCTTGTATATGATGTGAACCTGTGTTTGAACTAGAGCAGGAGAACCACTGCAAAGGAACAATTATAAATTTTTAACACCAGAAACTCAGGGGATGGAAAAAAAATTACCCTCAATTTCTTTGGGCTCCATCCCAGCTCATGAGGATTCACTGGAACCAGCCAGGACAATTAATTCTGCATTTCTCTAGAACACACTGGATGTTCCCTTCTTCTGCAGAGACTGCAGAAGATAAGAGCCACGACCTGGCACCGGCTCTGGGAGCTGAGGAATTTCTAACCTCATTTTCTGATAAAAGCTCTGACAAAGCCTTCCCCGGGATGGTTTGAAACAGTCTGTTTTCATGGGTACTGTGCAAGGTCAAGTCATTTAGCAAGGACCACCCCACACTTACGCTGAACGGACGGAAATAACAATGGGAAACAAGGCTATGGCATTGCAGACCCTGCAACTCACTGCAGGGAACAGGCTCCCTCCTTGCAGTTCAAGCGATACGGAGGTCCTGCTCACCTAGGAGAAGCAGAGGGAAGGAAGGGCCTTCGGAGGTGTAAAACTGCTGAATGAAACATGCACGTTGTCCCTCTGCAAGGGCAGGGAATGCTACCCCATGAGCTGATGTCACCTACTCTGGCCAGCAGAAATTGGCTCCCATGTGTCTGGAGTAGAGCAATATTTGCTGGCTTTAGGTTTGATCAGAACATGGAAACTGCAGAGTAACAGTCCCTTCCCCAGAAATTTTGTGAAGAAATCCAACATTTGCATCTTCACAAGGGGAACAAGCCTGCTCCCCTGCGCAGGGTGAGGAATGGGGAGTTATCTGGCCGCGCAGAGCTGGCTGCGTGCCATCCGCTGCAGATCGATAACCCAGTTTCCAGCTCCAGCCTCCGCTGTGTGCTGCATCAGTGCTAGCGTGGTTCAGCTCAGTCCAGCAAACTGACTTGATTACTTATTCCTTAAAACAGCATCTTCAAAGATGCCCTTTCTGCATACAGCTCTGTTGCAGAGCCGAGCCGACTGCTCTGTGCTCTCTCTGTTGGATTTCTTGGGGCAGACAGCTCGTGTAGAGCAGTGCAGTGACCCCGATGTTAGGACAAGTCCTGTGCTCCAGGCGCATGCTGAGTGGCAAAGGATGCCTGGGCTGGATGTCAGGGGAAAATCCTTCCTGCTGCAAGATGCAGAAGGGAGAAGCCAGAGCAGGCAGGAACAGCAGGACACGCCAGGGTCATGCATTGCCCCCTGTGCTGTATTACCATTGAAAGGTGTTGGAAAAATACCACTGGCTGATAAATGGCCAGCAGCTAGGCCTGTTGCATCCTGAAAAATGTGGTTTCCACGTATTTGTTCCTGCCCATCCAGCTGAAAAAGGTCTTTGCATCTCCAGAGGCCTGGCCATTTGGTGGGAATTTATGCAGAAGAGGACAGGGAGTCACCCCCCCCCTTCCAAAGCCCTCGGTGTGTTTGTTAAAGGGGCAAGAGGAGAACATATGTGCCTTGACCTGCTAAACAAACAGGCACCCACATGAGAGGCTACAAAGACTGGGTCCCACCCTGCTGTGTGCTGGCTGATGACAACTGCAAGGAGCAAAAATGCAGCAGAACACCTGGGTCCTCAGGAGCGGTCCTGTGAGGGTTGCGAAAGGGGCTTTGGCACTGGCAGTGGTTTCTGCTGCACACAGGCTGCTTATTTAGGAGGTGATCCAGTAAAACACGAGCACAGAGGTATCATTGAGTTCAGAGGAGCCGTGCACCTCCTTAAAGGAGGTACTTGTGTGTTTGAGGCTACAGACCCATGTAAGTTTGCTGGATCAGGGGCTTGGGGTGTAACACAGACTGCAGGATACTGAAATACTTTAGGGCTGAGATCACTCTTGGCCCCGTGAAATGACTGTGGAAGATTTATTGACGTTTATCTTCATTGCTGCAGAAAAATGAGTGGTGTGTTTGGGCCAGAAAGCAAAAATCAGGCTCTTGGAAAAGCAACACAAAGTGTTTCCAAAGCTGCCGTGTACTTTAACAAAGAGTTCCCCCACGCCGACGCATGCAATGCTCCTGTAATAAAGTCCCAGCCGTGCAGCGGGGGAGCGGGTGGGCAGGACCACGGGGCCGTGTCTGGAGTCAGGGCTGCCCAGAGGGGCCGAGGCTGGCTCTGATGTGCCGCTTGCCCGGGGGCTGCCGTGGGGCGCGGAGGCCCGGTGAGACCCTTCCTCTGCAGAGGAGGGGCCAGGAGACGCCATCGGAGGCTGCCCTGGGAAGGGGGAGTCACACTTGGCTTCCCTGACTGCTATGAAGGGTTCATGTCTTGCCCCTCTGGGGGATGGACCTGGGCAGAGCATCACCAGCACCATGTTCTGGGCAACCTCTGCCCTCCACTGCCAGGGTTCAGAGCAGCTCAGAGGCTTTTGGCCATGGCAAGTCATGGCCTTAAATTATATGCAGTTAAATAGCGTAAAGGAACAGCCAGGAAAATCCGGGGGGAGCGGCCGGAGCGGAGGGCGGTTGGTGGGAGGCCACAGCTGTCGTGTGCACTATTTGTAGGATGCTGCCTGGACTTGGAGAGGGGTGAAGGGCACCTCTGAGACCTGCTTGGGCATGGCTGCTGCTGACCTGGTTCCTTGTTCTCCCTCCTCCAGGTATGGAGGGTGGCTGTGGAGCAGGGCTGGCCCCCCCCGCCTGCCGCCTGTGGGAAGGGCTGAGGGCTGGTGGCGAGGTTGGACCGGTGGTGAGGAAATGCTGGACCTCATGCTGGGGAGTGCAGAGGTCCCCAAGGTTGGGGTGCTATGGTGGATGGAGGAGGTGGTTACAAGGAGGGTGGCTGTGCGTGTCCTGCATGGCCACTTTGGCCTCCAAGGGCCCATCCTGCATCTGAGCAGCAGAAAAAGCATCTGGGTTATTTGGCACAAACGTTTTGCCCGAGTGCTCTGGGACAGCCACCCAAACCGGGGTGGCTGATGCAGCCTGCTTGGCCGGAGGCTGTTCCTACCATGTGGCTGGGTTTCCTTGGGCTGTCCTCCCCGTCTGTGGGGAACTCTGAACAACCCCCGAAACACAAGACCCCACCCCAGGGACTGCTGAACACCGGACTCTGAGGAAAGCCCGTGCTGGTCCCAGCCCCTTTTGGTGGCTCCCTGGTAGAGAGCCCTGCAGTGCCCGCCTACGCCTGCCCTCTGCTCTGCACCATCTGTGGCTTTTGCAAGGGAAACATTTGTTGAGCACCCTCAGGGGAGCTGAAATGTGCTGCTGAGGGGGAGGTCTGTCCCCCAGAGCCAAGGGGGCAAAGGGGGCTCTTCTCCTCCATAGACATGCCGCCCTGGGCCCAACCTCCTTAGCAAACATCTGGAGATGCTCTTGAAGTATGGTCTGTTGCTTCTGCATGTCTGAGCGCTTTGCTAATGCCCTTTGCTGCTCTTGCGACGTCTCGTTGCTTCTTGCTCCAAGGCATATTTTTAGCACGGAGCTGCATCTGGTCTGGCTGCAGCTCTCCTTGTGAGTCTTCCAGCGCAGATAAGGAAGCAGGGAGGAAACAATCATGGCCTCAGTTATTTTTGGCTATGAGAAGATCCTTATTAACAGCATGACTTTTTAATAAACAAAATACCCCTTCATTCAAGGCGAAGGGGAAACAATCAGTCCATTTATCCCCTGCACTGAGGCTGCAGAAAAGGAGCTAATGGGAGCTCAGTTGACGAAGCAGACAAGGGGCTGCAGAACAACAGAGCTATTCTGGGAAGGGCAGGAAAGGCTGCCGGGACGGGAGGCTGAGTTTCCTCTCTGTCCCGGGGTCTGTTCCCATCCGCTGGTTCTGCCTCCCTGGCCAGCTGGGAGAGGGCAGAGCCATGGATGCCTGTGGGTTGGAGCCCACCCACCCTACATGGCCTGATGTGTTGCTCTAAGTGGTTTGGGGGACGTACAGCCCCTCTGGGTCTCTTCCCCACCCTGACACGCTCATGGGCTGGAGGCTGGGGCCACCAGCACTGCTGCCGATGGCCGTGTGGGGATCTCCCTGCAGTGGAAGGTCTCAGCCATTCCATGCTTCATTCAGGGCTGGCTGTTGGCACGGAGAGCCCCTTGGAGCCTCCTGCCTGTGCTTACAGACCTAGTCCCCCAGTACACCCCACAGACTGGGAATGACTGACCTGCCCATGGGGTCAGCCAGAACTTGCCTCTGACCTCTGCAGCTCTGCTCTGGCTCGGCCGGACCTTGCTCCCTGCCCCTGTGTCTGGAGAGTTGCCCCTTGGGATGTCTTGCAGCAACCTGTGGTGGGAGGCAAAAGGACCCAAAATGCAGGAAGGGCCCAACTCCCAAGCCTGATGCTGAGCCAAAAGTGAGGGGACGGTGCTTTTTTTTGGAGACTGTGGGAGGTGTAGGCACCCTGGACCTGACTGGTGGGATCTGGCAGGGTTTTCTTGGTCCCTCTAAAGCAAGGGACCCACCATGTCTGTGCTGGAGGGCTGGAATTTGCAGCTCCTGGGGCTCTCCCTTTCTTGCCGATGATTCCCTGAGCAGAGCTGTGCAGCGCGGTGCACAGGGCATGGTGGCATGGGCGCTGGCAAAGGGAGCTGGGGGTGCCCTCTGGTGACAGCACACAGTGTTGGGGACCTGCATCTGGAGCGAGGTGTGGGAGCTGCGGCTGCAATGCCAGCCGGCGGTGACAATGTGACTGGAGGGGTGGCGGTTGGCTCTCCGCAGCTTGCGGCTGCCCGGGGCTTGATCAGTGATTTCAGACCACTATGCATGCACTGGTTTGAACCCTGTGGGCTGGCACAGGGGGCAAAGAAGCAGTTCCCATGTCTCCCAAAGGGCTCAGAGGACAGACCCATTGCTTCCCTGAGCCCTTCTGCCAGGGGGACTGCACCATCTCATGCTGGCTGCTGTAGACTTCCCGCAGGGGAGCGGAGTCCTGCCTCTCGTGCAGCACTGCAGAATTGCACCCGGGATGTGATTTGGGGATATTTAGGCTCTGTAGTAAGAGGAGCCAAAGGAGGCTGGGTGGCTGCTGTGGGCGGCACAGGGACATCGGCCAGGAAAGGGTTGACGGAGGACAGGACCTCCTATGTCACTGCCTCCCATGGGGGCTGTTCAGCTCCCACCCTTGTCGTGCCCATGAACACTGGGGCAGCTAAAAATTATTTTCTGGCACTTCTGTCGAAGCAGACTGGGTTCTGGAAAGCAAGAGTGCAGCCATGCTCAGGGCAGGCAAAATCACTGTATCGCTGTGCCTGCTTGCCTTGGTTATCTGGAGATTTTAGGATCCCCTGTGGTTTTCTTTTCTGTGCTCCACAAGGGAGGTTGGCTCACTAGGAATGGCTCATGAAGGAAACACAAGATGAGGACATCTGATAAATGTGTTTAATGATGAGGAACACCAGTTCTGGGACCAGGCTGCGTGGTCCTTATTAACGTCCTCAGGAGATGCCCTTTTTGTCAGTCCTGAGTCTGGCATCAAGAAGTTACGGGGCATTGGCTCTGCCCCAGGAGCCAGAGCAGCAGGGGATGGGGGTCTCTGCTCCCAGCATCAAACTCAGATCTCTGCTGAGTTGCTCGACTCTCTCCTGTGCAGTTGGCCAGTGTTAAAAGAGGAATAGTCTCCTCTGGAGAGATATGGCAGGCTTATTTATAAACACTTTCAAGTGCTCTGAGCTCTGCAGATGAAAGGGGCTGTTACAGTGCAAAGCATAGTCATCTTGTAGATGCATTAACTGTTTGTCTGATATACAGCTCAATTTACCCTGCTACATGGAACTTTCCAACTCACTTTGATTGCTCTGACAGCTGATGGTTGCAGTCGGAAGGATGTGCAATCTTCTGCAGCAGTAACAACGTACTGCAGCAAACAGCCTCTCCCTTGCGATCTCAGTTCAGTGGCAGTGTCCAGAGAGATAACTGTGTTTCCTGGGAAAGGGTGCACCTTGGAATAAGAAAGGCAGCCAGACAGGATGATAAAAACAGGCTTTTCTTGTATTTACATGTCAGAAATGGGACAGTGGGGTCTTTGGGCTGCATGGGCTCACGGCCAAGTTGTCTGACTTGACATAGGCTTGGCATCTTTGCTGGGGGAACAGGTAGACCCCAGACTCACAGACAGGACCCATGGCAGTGCAGGACCACCTCTCAGGAGTCCTTAGCTGTGTCATCCAACTTCTTCAGGCATTTTCCATGTGCTGGTAAAGCTGCTCCTGCCATTTGGGTGAGTGACAGCTCTTCCAGGGGTGACCTCCTCCCACGTGACGTCTGTGTGACATCTCCAGTGAATGCTGGGGCCTGCCACAGTGGCTGGAGGAACAGGAGAGAGCAACAGAGAATTCAAGTAGGGCCTGAATTGTTATCTGTTTGCATCTGTTTAGTCCTGCACTATTCTGGGAGTCTTAGATGTGGTCAGGGCTCTGGAGGAGGTGGGGAGAGCTGGCAGGCAGACAAGCGTTACTGGAGCTCTGGGGATGTAATTTCCAATCAAGTGATCCCCCACAAGCTGGGTAAACATCCTTTGATTCGAGCAATGCTCCAGCAGACAAAGAGATCCTCTCATTGTACTGTACCGGCTCAGCAGGTCCCAGCACCATTGCACCGTTGTTCAAGTTCCAGCTCAACCCAAATCTGACCCTCCCAGTACAATCCACAAAAATAACCCCAACGGACTCAAAGCTGCTAGGTTAGCTCTAGAGGGAAGGGAGGTTTTTCTTGGTTTTCTCCCAAAAAGGTACTTAATGGGGCAATGGCTTTCAGAAATGTGGCTGGTGGTGCGAGGGGGCTGTGAGACTGCAGCCCCATAGCACAAGTCCCGTGGCCACTCATCCCTGGAAGACCATGTGTTTCCCATCAGAGAGTTGGGATGGTGGCTCAGGTGCTCCTGTGCTTCTCCAGGACAGTCTTTTCTCCTGGTCCTGGCTCCAGTGTCCCTGTCTGCAGCCTCTCAGGGTGCCGGCTGGGAGCTGGGGGAAGCCTGACTTGTCCCCTACTCTGGGGCTCTGATTTTGACTGGCTAAGCCTCTTCCTAGAGGTTCCTGGGTCAGTCCTGATGACCAGGCTGTCCAGAGCTACCTCCTGGATGTTGTAAGGCGACCCATGGCCATGAGGATAAGGACAACCTGTATTTCCTGTGTTTTGCCTTCAGCTGGGGATACTTGTGCTTGAACATGCCCTCGTACCAGACTGTTTCACCCCGTGGATGTTTCTGTTCCTTCTCTCTCAGCTCCACCATGCTGGCTGACCTTCAGCCCCGGCTGAGGAGGAAGCTGTGCACTGTAATGCAAAATACCAGGTGGGAAATAAGACCGGGACAGGAAAAATACCACTGCTCTGTCCTTGGGGGAGCAGAGTAACACACTCCTTCCTCTGAGACCCTGGCAAGAGGCCACCTCTGCAGAAAGGAAAATGTACTGTACATCCCTGTCCAGGGTGAGACCTGGGGTGATGATACAGCTCCTGGAGACCAAACATCCTGCAGTTAATGCTGACAGCTTGGGCATCACTCCCCATGTGTGAGGTGAACACCCTTACAGGACGGGGTCTTGCCTGGGATCCAAATGACACATCACCTGCTCCTCCTGCAGCTTCCAGGCTTGAGGATTTCTAGGCCAGGAGGGACCAGTGGTTGCACAGGCTGGGCTCCTGCACAGTGAGGCTTCAGTACCCCCTCCCTTGCAGCAGCTAGGGCACGCCTGTTACAAAGACCTCGGTGCTACAGCTCCCGATGTCCTCCCTACATCTGGTATGGTCACTTTAGGTACTGTCCTTGGGTATGATCATCTGGGGAGCTGTATCCAGGCCAGGGCTTAGCTTGTGGCCCTAATGCAGGGGCTTAGCACAGGGTTCGTGCACATTGGCACCTAGTGCCTTCAGAGATTACCTGGGTTGTCCTACCTGAATTCCATCTTCAGATCAGATCTGCAGGAGCCCTGGGCTGGGTCATGGGTGCTTTAGCTACCCTAATGTGTCTGAAACAGCACTGGGTGCCCATGTTCAAGCACCTGACTCCCACTCCAGGTTGCTGGACTGGATGTTCTCCATGGAGAGAGTCTGTGGTTTGACAACAGGGAAAGCTGGAGAGCTTGTAATCAAGGTAGGTCAGAGTCTGTAGGGTATCAGCAAGGTTGCTTGGTCCCTCCAGTTCATCCTGCCTCAGACAGGAGAGGAAGGGCTCTCCTGGAATGAATGGGCAATAAACTTAAAGGAGAGGAAATATTTCTTCACTCAGCATGTGCACAGCCTGAGGAATTTACTGCAGAGGGGGGCTGGTGGTGGATGCTGTCTTTGGATTGGAAAGGAGGTTGGAGCCTTTAACGCTGCATTTCTGGTCCCACAGAGTCCCAGAGGGTTAATATGTCTCCTGGCCACCACTGGGGAAGAGAGCGTCTCTGGGATCCCCACGGCACACGATGACCGGATGGGGAGTGAAGCATCATTTCTCTGCAGAGTGACACGTCAGCTGATGTCACGGCGTCCCTCCAAGGTTGGGTTAAGGGTCAGGGGCTCTCACCCCAGTGTCTCCAGACAGTGGGATATTGCTGTCACGGCTGGTCCCAGGACAGCATCGTAGGAGCCATCTGGATTAGTCTTGTTTGCAAAAGTGCACAAAGAGCGGTTGCTGAGTTATGGGGTTTTTATGAAAGGTGGGGAGGCAAAGTGGGGAAGGGTCTGAGGTGGAGCATGAACGTGGTCACTCAGGTGGAGAGGGACATTTCCAATCAGCTTGTTGATATGTCTAGTGAAGTGCGAGGGCAGTCGATAGCCAGATGTGTGGAGGCAGGGAGCAGTGCTAGAAACATCTCCTAATTAGTCGAGGAAACAAGGTATCCCTTGGGGAAGTTGGTAGATGGTTCCTGGGCCTTCATTCAGACTCATCTCAGAGAAGGGAATTTATATAAAGGCCAGGGAGTGATCTTAATCCTGGATCTGGCTGCGTGACTGTGAGCTTGAGGGCAGAAAGCCTGTGCAGAAGACTTGGCCATGTGCTCAGGCACTGCATGCCCGGCAGATAGCGGAGAATGAGAGAAGCCTTTGGCTCATCTTGGTAGAGCCAAGCCTGGTTTTCCTTTTGTTTCTATCTCTCTTTATAGCATTCATGAATGTGTCGCTCCTATTTGACTCTTGAGAATAGATATTTGCTTGCACCATAAACCTGGCTTATGCTAATGGTAACTTCCCAGCTGGCTGCCAGACTGTGAGTCATTCCATCGCTCTGGGCACAGCCATCCCTGAAAGCAGGGACTGGGCCTCTCCTGCAGCCCTGGCAGGCCAACGCTGTCTGCTGTGGAGGGCACAAACTGTGCCAGCCTCTGCTTGGGGAGCCCAAATGCCGGTGCTGTGCAGAAAGGGTGCTGGGATAGGATTGCTCCTTGACGTGCAGCCGCTGAGCTGCAGTGCAGGGGCAGGGCAGCAGGGAGTTTTGGATTTGCTCAGGACCTTGGATTCCCTCTGTGAAAGCCTTTTGGAAGCATTTTAGCTCAGGTGTGAGCCGGTGGGTGCCAGGGACAAGGCAGGTTGGGCTGAGACAGCCACCGCCGTCCCTGTGAGTGGTCCCTGCAGTGCACAGAGCACATTGCTGCCTTTGCTCACCCTGCCTGGCACCAGGAACATTTCCAGGGGCTGCCCAGAGGTGGAGGGATGAGAAGATATAAAGCCCAGCACTTTCCAGAGGAGATGGAGGTCTTGGCAGCTGTGAGGAAGCGGGTCACACCAGAGCTGAGCCGTGAATGGCCATTGGGGTGTAGTGCCATGGGACTGGAGGTGCCAGGCAGAGCGTGGATGGAGAGCGGCAGTGTCTCCGGCACGGCCTGGCCTCTCGCTCCCACGTCGCCGCTTCCAGCTGAGCGTCTTATGCAATGCAGAGGCATGTGATGCCGGGTGACCTTCTCAGCTCTGGATAGCCTGGGGATGTCTCAGCGCAGCACTCAGCACTGCGGCCATAGGCCTGGGTGGAAATAGGCATCAGAGAAGAGGATGTGACAAATATTCAGCCAAATTCCCACAGCCCTGTTTCCTAAAGCGTTGTCCCATCGGGACTGGAAGCAGTAAACCTGGAGAGGAGTCCCAGGAGCATGGGATACATGCAATACAAAGGCAGCCTTGGCAGGATCCTGGTTTTAAGTGTTTTGTGCCACTCCAGCATGGGCGTAGGGAAGAGATAAACTGCAAACTTTCCAATACTTTGCACCAATCCATCACCTTTCTTCTGTGAGCAAGGAGACAATTTTAGCAGTGATATGCTTCTGCCTGTTCATGTTTTTTTCGTGGATCCCATGCGTCACGAGGGCAAGTCTTTCTCTGCCATCACAAACTAAAGAACGGCACCTGTGATGAGAGATCAAGCTGAGACTGCCATGCAACAACTTGTCCTCTCCCTGGTGCTGCCTTCTCCACTTAAAAATGGAGGCATAATGCAAGTGAAGGCATGAATGCCAAGGATTCCCCCAGAAACTTTAATATCCATAAACCATTAACATTGTTATCCCCAGAAAAGAGCGTGAATGTTGTATATCATAAGGCACCAATTGTGAGCATCATAATGACAACCAGTGCTTTTTCATTCGGCTTTCTGGATACAACATGGCAGATAAAAACACCCCAGCAGTGCCGCAAGAGGGTTACAGAGCCAGCTGCTGCAAGGGCTGAGTTCAAAGGAAGGGATTTCACTGAGTCCCTTGTGCTGGCTAGAGGTTTGGTAAAGGGTTTTCAGTTAAAAACTGTGTCTCTTGCCATACAGCAGCTGGTACGGCGCAGGGATGCCGCTTCTCGTCTATTCATCATGTAGTTTGTTAGCTTGTATGGCGGTCCCAGGCTTTAAGGCTATCGTATAAACCTGCCTTTCTCGTCAGGGTATTTTGGATCCAGGTTTGCTCAGCCTCGAACGTGTGGCTCTCTCAACCACGCTCAGAGCTGAACTTCCAAGCATGTAACTTTTAACGCGTGGAGAAAGCCCCTTTTGTATGTCTCCCTTCACTTACTGCTGCTCTGCCAATTAAAACTAAATGAAAACCATAGTACCATAAAATCTGGGGAACATCCAGAAGAGGAATTGTGAAATCATTTCCTCTTGATGTAAGTAATCAATCTCTCTCAGTGAAACTACTTGTAATTTTTGTATAATTACACTGCATTTCATGATGCTAACTAACAATCCAGAGCGTATTTCCTACCATGACTCTGACTTATTATTGCTTTTGATGTGGGAATCTTTTCTATTCTTTTGAAAATGAATAAGTATAATTCTATGGTTGGTTTCATACACAGATTCTAAATGTTTATGTATTTCAACATCAGTACTTTGTTTTTCCTAAACTTTTTATCATTGCAAATCATGATTCCCCTCATATACAGCCCCTGACTCTGCTTTCTACACAGGGATGGGCACTTCTGTCTTATTTCTTCCCCAGTGACTGGTCCAGAACATGTCTAGCAGCTACTGATAAAGCTGAAATAATAAACACCTAAACTAGTCATTACATTATAGTGCCAAGGAAGGTTGCATAAGAGCAGCAGTAACACACCAGGGCTCTGAATTCAACCCCTGGCCTCTGGGGGGTTATTTCCTCAAAATCGTTGGGCAGCAAGTTGTAGAGGAAAAGACAAGCGTATCAGAGATGAGCAGCTCCCATGCTGGAGTGCAGGATGCTGGGCTGGCTGGCTGGGGTGTTTCTGCTAATGTGTGAAAATGCAGGGTGGGAGCTAGGTGGTTTCTTCTTGGTGCTTTCTAAACTCGGAGCTTGATTCAAGAGCTAAGGTAGGGCACTGCATGGGAATTTAATCAGTACTTTGTACAGTATTTAGAAAGATGATATCCCAGGCTGCCCGTAGCATTTACTTCCAATCAATAAATGCAGATTTTTATGCTGCTTTGCTCCCCGGTGCGTCTCTCACCCTGGACTTTCTGCATGTAAGGTCTGTATTTTCCACAGCTTTAGTTTCATCCTCTTTCCTGTGCTGAGATCAGCCGGAGGCTGAGACGAAGGAGAAAGAGGGAGTTGGGGAGGGAAGAGAGATGGCAAATGGGTGAAGTTATAACTTACGCCCCTAGAGCAGAGGCACAGGGGCAGCTCTGAGGCCTCGGAGTTGGGAAAAGAAGGAAGAAGCTGGACTGGACCAGAAATTATAACTGTTGGTAAACAACAGGAGCCAAAAATAAAGGTTGATTTTTTTAATTATTATTATTATTTT
This sequence comes from Mycteria americana, assembly GCF_035582795.1. NCBI lineage: Eukaryota > Metazoa > Chordata > Aves > Ciconiiformes > Ciconiidae > Mycteria > Mycteria americana. The sequence continues at coordinate 2,540,732 of NC_134381.1, read as the reverse complement.
CAATCAAATCCTGCCAGCCCTGGCTACAAGCACTCTGGCCCCACAGCTGTGATCGCATCCGCTGTGGACTGTGCCAAACAGTGCTCACTCCAAATCTCTACACGATGCCCTTGAACGGCCCTTGAGATCAGCCTTGGCCTGGCTTCCAGGTGTGGGGATGGTCCCTCTGCTCTGCCCAGCAGCTTCACCTCTGAGGCTGCATCCCAGCACCACAGGTCATCTCACACGTGAGTGCTCAGCCTTCTGTAGGAAGGCTGGGAGCCAAGGGGTCCCACTGGCATTTCTGGGTCCATTTGTGGACCCTCCATTTGGACAAATTTGGACAAACATTTGGACAAACATTTGGACAAACATTCCATTTGTGGACACTCCACAAATGGAGCCACATCTCTGCTCTTCCTCAAAATGACTCTTACTTTTCATCCTCTTTGCAATCTATTCCAGGAGATTGGTCTGTGGTTTGGGTTTCTTGTTGCCTCACACAAGTCATGCAGTCCAGAATAGCTGCTCTGCTCCAAGCTGGGGAGTAGATGCTTATGTCCCCAGTCTCTGTGTTTTTCAGGCCAAGATATGATTTTTAACCCATAAAGATTTTAACTCAAAAGAGGTGATTAGCCCTCTGTATTTAGCGTTGGTGCAGCCACACCTTGAGTACTGTTTGCAGTGCTGGGCTCCACCATTTGAAAAGGGTGCTGAGGTCCTTGATCGTGTCCAGAGGAGGGCAACAAAGCTGGTGAAAGGGCTGGAAGGCACGTCCTCTGAGGAGCGGCTCAGGACACTGCTTTGTCTAGTTTGGAGAAAAGCTGCATCAGGGGAGGTTCAGACTTGACCTTAGGAAGCATTTCTTTGCTGAGGGGGTGGTCAATCACTGGAACAGGCTCCCTGGAGAGGTGGTCAATGCCCCAAGCCTGTCAGTGTTTAAGAGGCATTTGGACAATGCCGTTAATACTACGCTTTTACTTTTGGTCAGCCCTGAGGTGGTCAGGCAGTTGGACTAGATGATCGTTCTAGGTCCCTTCCAACTGGACTATTCTGTTCTATGATTGAGTGAAGTTCTAAATCCAAAGGAAACCCCAAAATGTTGGCATTTACCCCAGAACGGATACGATAACAGACTTCCACTCAGTAACACTAAGTTGTTTCTTTTTGTTAATGTCAAAACATAAACATTAATGTAATCACAAGTCTATTTAGCATGTACCCAGAGCATCAAATTTAATATGCTGTATTACTGTTGAATTATCATTAAACCGTTAATTTAGAACACTGAAATGCATAGCCTATAAACTCAAAATGGAACTGCCCTGCCACAAATGAGAAATTAGAAATCAGTCATTTCATTTTGGCCTGCTCTTAGAAAAGTTTTGGTTCCAGTGTGACCACACTCTCCAGTGGGAAACTTTCTCCCAGAACAACTTGACTGCTCTGTGGTGAGGTTTTATCCTGAAACCCATTTTCCCACGTGCTCCCTTTCTCACTTTGTGGCTCCACCTGAACCTCAGGGAGGGTCTCAGGAGGGGGGCTGGTTCCCTCTCTAGTCCTGCAGCTACCTCTGCTAGTGGTGGGCAGACTCCTCAACCCCGGCTGGCTTAGCTGCACTTGAAAGACTTTGTGCATCTCAACACTTGGCTAAACACCACGTACCTCTTCTGCAGAGCTTGGCATGTCTTCAGGGTTTAATCAATATTGTGGTCACCCTTCACTGCCCAGTGCTTTTCTAGGGTACAACCTGAAAAAAATGAAGTTTTTCCATGTGGCCAAGATCTGTGGAGAAACAACCTTTGCAGTAAAAATATAAAGCCGTTACCTACTGCTCCTGGATGACAACCATGTTTACCAGGTACCAAGCTTGGAGGAGTATTTTATTTCTCTTCCTGTTGTAAGGAGGCTTTTCGTCTGGCTGCAGAAGTCAGGAGTATCTCCCCATGCTTTCACCATCCATCCCACCAGTTTGGGGCCAAGATGTGGCAATTCAGCAGTGTAGGCTGGCAGCAGGAGCCACTGCTACTATGTTCTCCGCAGAGCAGACCAAGCAAGTATGGACACTGTAGACCTGCCTCTTCTCTGCTCTGCAAGGGTAGATTAAGGTTGAGTCCCAGGCAAGACAGGGCTTGAAGAAGCTGTTTTTGTAGCAGTTCTGGTCACAGGGAGAAAGATCCTGGACTCGGCACTTGCCTTTGGCAGTGGTGTTCACCAGCTGCTTTGCCAAAAGGCTTGGCTGGTTTGCTGTAAATAACTTCTGGAGCCTGACTGTCGTGTCCAAGCCTGTGACAGCAAAAGATGGTAATTGACTTCTAAGCACATGATCTCACTGGCTCCTGTCCATTGCAAAAATACCTCGTGAAGGACCCATTGATCAAGAACTGCCCTGTATAGTCGGGTCACTTACAAACTCTAACAACATACATACAAGAACAGCCAGGCATTATCTGGCCACAAAACACTGCTGCTGAGGGATGTTTGGAGTCCAGCAGAATCCACATGACCAGGGAAATTGAGAACTGAGGCTGGAAGCCTGGCTTCAGGCCCAAGGAGCATCCCAAAGACATGACTTTCAGAGCCTCATGTCAGGCAAGAGAGCATTGGCCAAGGTTCATCTTCCCTTGCTCTCTCTGCCTCAAGATCTTTTCTACCTTCTGTAGATCCTTCCTGCCAGGAGGCCCCTTATTCCTTCCCTCTTCCCACAGTGCTCTTAAGTCTCACAGCACTTGTCAGCAGCACTCCCGACTCTGCTCTGCGAGGACTGGTGATAGAGGGATGATGCTCTGGTCGCTGCTTGTGCTGCTTCTGCCCTCTCTGGTAATTTCCATTCTTCATTGTCCCATAGGTTGCTCTCTGGAAATGAGTTGCTGGGCAGGCTTGCCAGCTACTGCCCTTACCAAGACATACTGGGCAGGCAACCTTCTCTCCTAACTTTCTTCCAGGTAGCAGAAAAACATCAAAATACTCTTCCAAAGCCACATTCAGCTCACTTCATAGGGGCTCAATGGGAGGCTGTCTGGGCTGTGCCCCTTTCCTAAGTAAAGGAATGAGAAGGACTAGAAGGAGGCCCTTTCTTCTGGATCAACTTCAGCTCATCTCCCCATGGATTAATGTGAAGTTCCTTCCTCTGGTTTTCATCAGTCTAGAGGGAAGCAGTTCTTGAACAGGATCTTAGGGACTGCCTGCGGGAAGGGGCAACCAGATTTGGAGGATCAGGAGAGCTGTCCTGTTCCCCACCTCCCTTTGGCTGCTGAACTTCACAGATGCTAGAAAAGTCCACTTGTCTGCAAAGGAGAGCTTGAGAAAGCCTCTGGAAGTCCCTTATAGGAACTGACATGTCAGAGATACACGGGTCGAGGGTCTGGAGGAGGAGGACTGATGTGCACTGACGGAGAAGGGGCTGCAGGGGAGGAAAGCAGGACAAAAATGGCAGATGGTGCCCAGGGCAGGGTTAAAAGATGCTGATGACTGAAGAGAGAGGGAGTTTCCACAGTGCAGTCTTGCACTGCACACTGCCTGTACCCAGCCTGTGATATTAATCACTTGCTTTCACCAAAATCAGAAAAAATAGATCCCCCCCCATGATATAATAATCAGAAAATTCAACATCTCCAGTTTAGCCAGAGCCAAAAACCTTATTCTGGAAATACTGCTCCATTTTTCAAAGTCCTTATGCCTTTGAAACCAGCTCTTGATTTTATTGGGATGACCGTCCCTTCCCAAAGAGCACTCCAGCACCGTCTCTGCAGCCCTTCTCCCAAACCGTATGAATCACTCTGGCCTCGGGGAACTGCCACAAGTCACTTGAGCAGCTAAAAATATCTCAGAGGAAGCAGGACAAAAATACACATATCCGCTGCCGTAATGCTAGGCTCAGGAGGGCACGGACCAAATTAACATGTTCCCTTTTCTGCTGTTTCACTCCCTGCAGGTTTATTCCTTAGCAAAAGCAGATCTGAACAAACACAGAGGTTTGTAGGAGACTTTTTGGAAAGTTGCTTTTTTGGGGAGGAGGGGTGGTGGAAAAAACATTTATGTGTTTCAAAGGTGGCCCACAGCTCTGATTTCCAGTGTCGTTCCGGCTCAGGGGTCTGTAGTACAAGGGTTTCTTCCAGAGTGATGAGTGGAGCCTTGCTAAGCCAAGGGAGCTGAAGCACATCTTCTGAGGACTCGTCTTGGTGGCTGATGGTACTCTTGACGGTCTGCCTTGGTCTTCAGGGCTGGGTGTTATGAAGTGGCAGCTGTGATTCACCTTCACCGTAGCTGCCTTCCAGGAGTGTGTGTATTTAGCTGAACTGTTCCTGCCCAACAGCTTTTAAGTGAGAAGCCACTGGTAACAAGGGGGCAGAAGGGACATGCACAGCCATGCCCGTAGCTGTTGTGTGCGGTAAGCCACCTTGCAGATGCTTTACCCGTTTGCTGGTACATGGGCCCTGCAATGAGTTTCTCTGTGTGTCTGGGGGGCTGATGATGGGTCTGCACAGAGAAGCAGCCATGGTGATCCCCCAGGCTGCCCTATGCAGTGTGACCAGGAAAGGAGTCAAGGAGTCCAATGTCCCACATCTCTCAGCAGGTCCAAACCAGCCAGAAATAAGTCTGTCTGGAAAATACACTCTTCTTTTCCTGCAATATTAAATTCCCTTCCCCAGACTGGACTCAACCAGGTCCAGCAACATCCAGTCTTGGAGCGAGAGCACCTTCAGAGTCGTCAATGGCTGTAAGCACTTGTGGGTTTTTTAAGAGCCATCACACTCAGGCACAGGGGGCATTTTCTCACCCAATCTCCACAGACAGCCTCCAGCTGAAGGCAGATTTCTCCTGCAATCACTTCTATTTCATCTTATACCTTGAATTTACAGCGTAGTGCTGGTTTCCTCTCCGCTGTCTCTAAAAGGAGCCTGGATGCGTAGCTCAGATGGAGACATCTGCATGGGAGATGTTTACAGTCAGACTGATGAGTCTGTCCCTGCACGTCCTCAAGGGAGTCTATGCTGTCAAAAGACAATACGCCGTCACTTCCAACAATCCCACGTCAGCACTGGGAGGCTGCCAATACAGTGTGAAATCAAGTCCATAGAATTGAACTGCCCTACATGCTCTGAGAAATGTCACCTGAGCAATGAGAGGTCAACCAGACGCTGAAGTCTGATGCTGCATGTGTAAACACATTTAAGAAAATGTTTCCAGCAGAGGATGGATGTGGATTGTTGTTGCAGTGGCTATAATGCATGACTACCTACGCCAAAGATAACACATGCTCTCAATGCTGGTTGCTGTATATAGAATACATACTTAGGCTTTATGACAACTTGGAAGAATGTCATGTCCTAAATGGAAACTAGTTACAGTGAAGTAGATTGGCTGTTCCTCAACTTCTGAAGCAAGAGATGCTGAAATGATAGGGGAAAGATATTTAGGTTGGGAAAAGTATAAAAAAAATTGTGAGTTAGACTGCAAACAAACCAAAGAATAAAAAAAATTTGGAAACAGTCAAATAAACATCCTCCATGATGATATTTCCAGACACTAGATCTATGGTTCAAAGCTGGCCTGGATTTGTTTATGCTGGAAACAGTCATATCCGAGTTGAGGATTATTGCATTCACTTCCAGAAATAACTAGAGAATACAACCACCAAACATCGTCTCCTGTACAAAGGTTATATCTGCCGGACGAGGCTTACCAGAGATCCCCAGACAGCTAATACCCATGGACTGATGTCATGAACATCAGTGATTTGCTTCACATTGCAGGAATATATCTTTGAGTACAGGATACCTGGTGTCTACTTAACTTACAGGAATTTGGGAAAACAATTAAAATAAAGCTTATTTCACTGTGATTTTTAGCTGATTCCACACATCCTCCATCTTAGTTGCTGGAGTTATTAGTTCTTTTCCCCAGGTCCCTTGTAATTACACGAGGTCTGAGTACGCTGGGGCAGACTGCTCCAGGCTGCAGCATCCTTGGTTTCTCCAAGAAAACACCACCAAAATAGAAAGCAAAGCAAAATAACCCATTTAAGCCCCTTTAACCCATTAGCATTTGCTTTGTTTAGGTAGTTCTTGATTCTCCTTCCCCAGAAGCAGGCGGGAGAGGGGCCAGAGCTGCACGTCCTGCTGGTGAGCTCGGGGCCAGCTGGTGCTCGCCGGCACATGGCCAAGGAGCCCAGGCGCTGGGCTGAGCAAAAAGAAGCAAGACATGCAGGTCCAATCTGTTTGCCCCATGCCGGCCCACGGGAGAGAGGGGTTTTCTTCTTAGGAAGAACTCACTGGGATCAAGAAAGATGTTAATAAGCCAAGCGGAGACCGTCTCGCTTCACCGTGCTGCCTGGCTCCCTTCCAGCCCAGTCTGTTATTAAATTACCCAGAAAACAGGAGGAAAGGGCCCCGCACGCCAGCTTTCCTAGCAGCCTTTGTCCCTGATTTGTGCCAATCAGTCCTGAAACAAGAGCCAGGCAGTGGGACACCTCCGTTGGGCTGTAACATCTCGTGCGGGGATCTCACTTCGCAGCTCCCCCTGGACCCTGCTCCATGGCACGATGCAAAACCAGACAGCAGCTGCAAATTTGGCTCGCTGTCCGAGGCTCCGCAGGCTCCTGCAGGCAGTGGCACTGCCAGAGCTTTAACCCCAAAACACACAGCTTCCAGGAGCACAAAGAGGATTTTTTTGGTGCAAATTGGAGTGGAGCATGTCAGTTGTCTCAAATGCAGGAGGTTTATTTTCCATGGTGCTCTCCAGCTCATGCACCCAACGTGCCCTGGACGTCTCTGCTGGTGGCAGCTGCTCAGGCCAAGGACTAGGGCATCGGGGTCCCCCTCATCCCACTTGGGTTACTGGTCCCTCTGCAAAATGATCTGGGGTCAAAAAAGCAGTTTGGAGGTGATGGGTTTGTTTAATGAACAACTGCAATGGGCACGCTGGGGAGGAGGTATCTAGAAGGGTTCACTGGTGACAGCAGGCATCTTAAGAGCCTTCCTGCCCATCAATACTGTATTTGAAAAATTCATGGGCAGATTGACAGTAAAGCTTCCATTCATCTTTTCTTTGTTTTTCTTTTTTTTTATTAATCCCATCAATCCACTTTATATGGACAAATGATGTTAATTTGAGACTCGTCCTCTAGCAGAATCGGTATTTAGCACGTTGTTGCAGTCTGTCCAGATCTGCTTATACACGGCACAGACAGAGACATCCGTAACGGCTATGGGAGATCCCTGAGGTTTTGAGTAACGAGAGAACTGGGATTTGCAGTTTTGTAATTAGACCCTTCCATAACTGAAGGTCCCTAAAACATGTGCATACTCACTCTTGATACACAGAAGTCCCCAGCAAGCCTGCTCTAAAATTTCAACACTTTTCTGATGTTTATGATTTCCAGAAAAGTCAGCATGTATTTCAGGGAAAATGATTGAATCAGGTTAAGTGAATTTCATTTGCTGAAATCACTGCCAAGTCAGGTGTTTGAAAGATAATGCATACAGCCAAAAAAAATCCTTTTCTACTTACTCTGCTCTGCAGTGTTGTTGCTTTTCTTTTAGAGAAGGACAGCATTTATGGCCAAGGAATTTGTTGTCAGTCCTTGGCTGTAATTTACACTTCAGTGAATGCCTGTTATAAATTTTGGCATGGAAAGATTGATGTAGTCTCATTTTAAAAGTATTATTATGCATTTTAAAATTACCGTTGAAAACCTTCAGCACTTGCATACCAAGCACTTTCCATCTCTCTTGCCATCTGTATTGTATTAAAGAATATAAAGACTTCAGCTGTGCTATTCCTACTGAACACACTGGGGTAACTTTCTTAGCGAGAGAGGGCCATTTTACGATGGGCTGCCTCAACATTTCTTTGTATTTAATATGAAAAAGATCCCACATCCTCTGCAATTCTTAAGCCCTTTGCTAGGGGAAGGAATTCATAAACTTCTGTTACTCAACACTGAAGATCACACAATGAATTTACACCATATTTTGCTCTGTTTTGCATATGTGAGTTCAGCACTTAGAAGCAAATATTCAGGCCCCCTCCCCCCTTTTTTTTCCTTTAATTTCTGGACCAAATGGTGACTTTGAAAATTAAAATTTTGGGGGCAAATGGTATATCATAATCAGAATTCACACCATATAATTGAAGTACTTTTCACATTTTCAAATATTCCTAGTGCTTTTTCGTCTTTGAAAATAATTAGGCAATAGATTATTCTCCTCTTAGCTAAGTTGTAATGACCTATGTATGTGAAATGCTTTGACATCGTCATGGTTTGAGACTTCAGTAACCACAAAGAAAAATATGAATACTTTAGCCAAGTCTTGAATTATTTTCTCCAAAGAGTAGTTAATATATTATTGGTAATACATGAAACTTTTGTCCTACCACAAAGTATCATTTTAGCCATGGAAAACAACTGTATTCAATTCACTGTCACAGTTGAGTATCTCCAAGAATGAGTACGAACAGCACTATGGTACACATCTGTGTCTTCTGCAGCGGTCTTCTGCTTATTTTTATGTTTTGTTATTCCTTAGCAACAAAGGGAATTTTGAAGAGCTTTTCTTCTTAAAAATTATGCTAGAATTGTTTTTATGATCCTCTTTTACACTTGACAGTGTACCACGAGCATTTGAGAAATTTCCTTTGCTCATACTGCAAAATGCCTTTTGACTGTTACCACCATCTGTACTCACTCTTGTGCAATCCTTTATCCATTGCCATGGAAAATGCAACATCACTTTCAAGATCTTAATTTGTAGATTGAAAATTGCTGTTGTAGCCAGTCACAGTCTAAATCATGGTATATACGAGACCATCACTCGGCCGGTTACAGGTGCCCAGCCGGTATTTAATGCAGCCATTGATCGCGCCCTGCATGAAGAGCTGACTGACCTCCCTTCTCTGTCTGAAGCATACGCTGGTAAAAGGTTTAATGCTGTGACAGCTTCAGTTGCCGTTCTTCTGCTCAGGCTTGGGTTGTCCCATAGCTCAGATGTCTGCTGGGACACTGAGCGGTCGAAGTGCATCTACTGGATGTTTCCAGTTTTCTGAGCTAGTCTGGGCCTTTGGCTCAGTATAAGAAACAGAAGTTTTTGACAAAACATTTAGAAACTGATTTTTTCTATACCCAAACCACCTATGTTTTGATTTAGAAGCGCTGTCCTCGGGGCAGACCCCTGGCTCAGAGCCCGTGGGCACACATCAGGCAGGAGCAGCCGGCCCGGGGAGGGCAGCGGGATGCCGGGGGGCACACCCCAGCTCCCTGCCGTGCTGCGGCAGGCTTTGCTCTAGAGGTAATCTTATTTTCAATCAAGAATATTTTCAATTTGGGGGTGTTTGTTTTTTTAAAGCAGACCCTTTCCATGGTAATGTCAGAGTAAAAACTGAATTTTTCGGGGAAAAAAGCTGTTCTGAGAGTTTTTTCTACCCCCCTGGCTCCGAGGACGCTTGAAACGCCTGCTGTGCTCTCCCGGTGTGCCTGCCTGTTGTTTCCCCCAGAAATGTGTAGAAGCTGCTCTGGGGCTTTCATGCATGGCTGGAAAACCGTTTGCTGGGTAAATGTCCCGCATTCCAGCTGGTGAAGGTCACAGCGAGCCTTGTTCCAGAGACACCCTTCCTGCAGACAGGCCCATGCGCAGCCCCTGTCCCACGGGTCCTCACCCAGACCCACATCTTTGCTCTGGACTGAGCTGCCCCTCAGCAGAGCATTGGCCTCGCAGGGGTAGCTCTTCTGCTCGTGGATTTTGGGGCAGAGGAGCTGGCGGGAGGCGGCTGCGCTCCATTGCCTCCGATGCTGCTTTATGTCAGCAGAGAATCTAGCCCTTTGTTTCCATCCTGACTCCTCCCTTCCTGCCTTTCCAGGCTAAATGTTCCCAAAATATCCCCCGTCCCTTAATCAGAGAGGCAGAAGGTAGCCCTGCTCCTGATCTGTTTTGCAGACAGTGGCTGCTCCTCCCCATGGCCTCAGAAAGTCTCTGTAGACAGCTGTTAACCAAAGAAATCACACCAAGATGGTGATTTTTGAATATTATTATTATTATCATCATCGTCATCATCATTATTATTATTATTGTTGTTGTTGTTGTTGTTATTGTTGTTATTATTTAAAGAGGAGATTTGGGATTTCCTCTGCTGGGTTTGCATCTAGTGGAAGAAGGATTATAACCATCCCTTGTGCGTCTCTCCCCCACCGGAGCCAGCCCTGCGCGCGTCCTGCGTAGGGGCCGTGCTGCACAAAGAGCTGCTGTAAATCAACCTGGCAGCAGCAATAACATTTGACAGTGCCAAAAGAGCCCCTCGTTGGCTCTGCAGACTGGAAATGTCTGGCCCATGGCAGGGTTTGTATTTGTGCTTCTTGATAATTTGTCTATACATCAGTTTATATATTTATTTATATAGTATAAGCAGAGCACTTGCCCAGAAAGAGCTGTGTTTTCTTTGGCCACCCCAAGGGTCTCTCTCTGTTTGGTTTCCAAAGCACACACGTGGAAAGCGAAAGGGCAAACTGCTGCACCAGGAAGAGTTAGTAATTTGTCAGCACAGCCTCCGGGATTATTTTTCCAGGTGGATTTTATAAGAGCCACAAGGCAGGAGGGGGTACTCTGCAACCAACTCGGTGTCCTGGAGTGTATTCTTGCCCATCCTTAAGATGTGATCTTCTCAAATCTGGCAGCATCAGCAATGCAGCAACCAGGTTAAAAATGCATCTTTGGTTTCTTTTCCAGGGGAGGGAGGGTCCAAGGGGCTGCAGGAGATTTTGGGAGTTGGTCTCTGCTGGTTCTCACGGGGCTGACAGTCAGACACTGCATAGCCAGGACTGCAATGCCTCTTGGGCATGCCCCAGGTCTCCCAGGAGAGCAGTGGCTTGGGAACAGTGCCTGGTACCCCCGTGGGGACCAGCGCGGTCCCGAGGCTGTGGGGAAGCTCCCCGGGGCAGGTCGCTGTGGGTGGGAAAACATGGCTGTGGCCAAAGTGCCGGGAGCATCATTTGTGAGCTGGGGGGAATCGTGGCCCCATGAAAACCGATGGGAATGTTGCTGTGGCTTGCAGCAGAGCCAAAATTTCAGCCTCTCTCTGCGTAATGTGGCCGTGATCCAGGGTCTGGCATGTGGCCGTCCAAGTGGCTCACTGCAGACCTGAGCTGGGAGCTGCTGGTTTCAGACCTGGCAGGTAAGGGGCACTCAACTGGAGCATTGGGTTGCCTAAATGCAGGTGACTTGTGCTCCAAGGTACCTGAGGCATCTGCACGGGGCTGGAAGATCCAGCACAGACCAACAGGATCCCCTTTGGGATAACCCAGGGCGTCGCCAAATACGAATAGAGGCTTAAGTCTGGGCAACTGTGTCCTTTCCTGGGTGTCACTGGGCAAGGCTCATCATCATGGGCTGGTACCTCTCACATCCACCTTGGTTAAGTTTCCCAATTCGCAGCACAGACTACCCAGCTCTGCCCTGAGCAGCCGACCAACGTTCAGCCAAATCTGAGCACTACTCCAGACTGAGCTGGAAAGAGTGGCTGAAATGCTGTGAGCTTGTCTATGGAAATGCTTGTGCTCTTCCTTTGGCTTCCTCTTCATCTGCATGCTCCCTTCCCTCCACTGGGAAGAAGCAGTGGGCGAAAAATCCTACTTGGACTTTTCAAGCCTGGACATCTGTACTTAGCCGCTTGAATGCCGTATTCAGCCACCTGCAAGGGACTTGGAGCCTGCCCGGCTCTTGGCCCAGGTGGCTGACATCCAGAGTTGCTGACCAAGGTGGAGTTGTGCCAGACTGACAGGAATATTACTGAAATCTGTGGTTCCAGAAGTATAGTACCCTGTCCTGTCCTTGTCCCTGGGCTCCAGGACCACACTCACACAAACCAGGTCACTTCTGCGGGAGGTCATGACTTTTCCAAATGAGAAGCAGGGAGGCAATCCAAGGATGATGACTCCCTGAAACAAATACAGCAGCAATAGTTCCTAATAGACAAACATAAAACACTTCCTTATACACAATGGCAAAAGTCATGGGAATAACAAATACAGCAGATAGAACATTTTGACTTTTGGTGAAGCACTGGCTCCAAAATTTCTTCAGCATCCTTTGGTCACCCACCGGCTTGGACCAGCCCCAAGGTCCCGGTGAACGTTGGGTAACTGCAACAGAGCGGTACGCAGCCTAGAAGAGCTCTGCAGCGGCCGATTCGCCTGCTCTGCACAGATTTACCTTCCTAAATGGTACCTGCCTGAGGAGAGCTGAGCTCTGGCCTCCATGTGCCATGAGGTAAATGAATCAGGGTTTGTGCTGGGGACAGAAGTACAGGAGAACTTGTTTTGAGGAAGCACAGGTGTGCCTGAGAGCTGCTTTATTTTTTTCCCAAACATCCCAAATAAGGGCTATCGTTTGTCTTCTCAGACCTTGTGTCACCTATACACTTTGGCTGCCTCCCACACAGCTCTGGGAAACATAGGAACAGTGCCCAGAAGCAAGTCCTGCCCAGGGCAGTGCAGAGAGGTGTTTACAGGGGCAGAGAGAAACTTGCAGTCAGTGCCTGGGTGGTGGGACTCTCCCCCTCCCAGGGCAGTAAAAATGGGGGGAAGGCCAGAGACTCCAAGCCCACAGCAACTTCTGCCCCAGTGCCTTGATGCCTGGGCACAGGGCAAGCTCACAGCTTGGTGGTGGTGCTCAGACAGGCTCCTGATGGGCCGAGGATGCTCCTCCAGGATGCTCTGCCTGTGGGCAGGGCTTGACCCTGCTGCCTCCAGCTGCAGGCACTGGATGGGCTCTCTCCATAATCCTGCCCGGACAGTCATCAGCCATTGGCAAGCTCCTCCAGGCAACTTCTTCCTGGCTGGTGGGACACGAGGGATGGAGCAGGTCCCCAAGACATCTTCCAGCCACCCTCCGGCGGCTCCCCTTGCACTAGGGTGGTTGGACATAATACAGTACCTTGGGTGTGCTCCACATCTCTGGTGCTACAGAGTTTGAGCAAAGACTGCTTGGTGCTACTGCAGGAGTGGGCAGCTGACAGCAGGTACTTGTCCCTCTGGACTTCAGCTGTGTCTCAGTGTGGCCAAGGGCCTGCTCAGCAGGAGATCTCTTAACTCCAGCACATGCCCCAGTTCTTCGTACAGTCATCCCAGCTGCCTTGACAAGGTGGCAAAAATCTCTCCTTTCACAGTGACCCCACCCGGTGAATTTCCAAAGGAGCTGCAGTTTCTCGACTGCAGATGGTCTCTGCTGGCTCTCTGCTGAGGGCACAAATCCCCCACTGATGCTATTCTGGAGTTTACTGCTGCTCTATACATTACCATGGGATGCTTGTATCATTTTTTACTCAGACTTATGTAGGCCACTTCTTATTTTTAAAAAGGAAGTTCAAAGTCAAACTCCTCCCAAAAACTCCTTGAAAAGTGTATTAAGGTGTGACCTAGTTTCTTACAAGTTCTTCAGCCAGAACGCTTTCCCCCCCACGTCCTCCTCCAGCTGTCCCTCCACCACAGCACCACAGGGAGCACACATCAGTCACGTCCCTATCTGCTTGGGGACCTGCTCCATCCCTCCTGCTCCCACCAGGTGACCTAATTGTATCTGTGTTGTGAGCAGGTAAGTGCTGTCTGGGTATTGACCTTGAGGCACCATGGTGGACACTTGGAAGTGATTTGCCACTGGCAACATGGTGGCTGAATCCCACTGTGGAAGGACAACACGTTTCAGCAGAAGATCTCCAAGAACATCTATCACCCTGCACTGAGATTCTTCCCAGCTCTTAAAGGAAGAAATGGCCTCACTGCACATGGAGTATCTTTGCTCAGGGTCACCCTTTCAGAAGGGACTCCATAGGTCTGAGCCACGCTCTTGCCCACTCTTTACTCTTAAAGACTTTGCACTGTATTTAGATCCTAAATCCTGGTTCACTACTGGTTTCTACCTGGATTTGCTCATTCCTGCAGTGAGGCAGCAGAAATAGTTCCAGTCCCTCCCATGGGGTTTAGACCCCTTCCTGGCCCTGCACTGTGCCAACACACCTGGCTGGCCTGAGGGACCTGAGAAAGCACCGTCCAACTCTACAGGCAGGAATGTTCAAAGGGTAGGGAGAGACCTGTAATTACAGCTGAGCCCTCTTCATGCCCGTTTGTGAGCAGCTCCCTAGGAGCAGCAAGAGCACATCAGGTGGTGGAGATATTGGAGGTGCTGATGGAGGTCAGACCCACAGTCCTGGACAGTCTCCTGGACACCCACTGTGGGTCAAGGATGGGCATAAGGCTCTGGGTGGGATGAAGCCTTGATACAACCTGGCACAGCAGTTTCTACAAAATCCCTGCAGTGCTGCAAATGTTTAAACTACATACAGCAGCACCTCTTCTGCCAAGACAGTATCTGGAGTTAATATGACAAGTCAGTCTAATTTGAGTGGGAGAACGTTGCTTCTTTTCAGCCTGAGCAGATTGTCTGCTGGTGGGACCTTGCTAATTTGCTTCCATCGGAAGAATAAATAATCACCCAAGTCAGCAGCGCTTTCCTGTTTTGAATTTTTATTTGTTTTGTTCTGCGTGTTTTGTGCTGTCTCATTAGTTATTGGCAAAGAGCACAAAATTGTATTTCCGTGGGCAAAACTGAATCAAGCAGGAAGAGGCATTTCCATGTGTAGAAATCCCAGGCTGCCTCTCCAGAAAGTGCTGTGCCCTCCAACCCCATCCTCTGGCTGCCCCACACAGGTAGACCTCCAACTTTCCTGCTGCTGCTCTCCACATACACACAGGGCTACGACCATTCCCTCTGGCATATGCAACCAGTTCCCAGGAAAACTTCTATCCTTTCATCGGTGTAGAGGGCAAAGCTTGACCCTGCAGTGGGAGAGGCTGGTGGGATTCACCTCATGGTTACCAGGATGCACCCACAGCCACCTAACACTGCTGTCGTGACTTGTTAAGCCACAGTGACTTCAGTGATCTCCAGTCCTGTCTGGAAACCATGGGCTGCCCCATGGTCATCTGCTCAGGGCAGGAGGAAGGCTGCTCTTGAGCTGGCAAGTCCCTCCTGGGATGACCCTCGGCGAGTCAAAGCAAAGCGGGCAGCATTGACGGGAGCCAGCTCTCAGCATCTTGTCTGAAGCCAGCTCTGAGCCTTGGCCTCTTCCCCAGTGCCGTGTCCTGCTGGGCCAAGTTCATCCCATCACCCTTGGTTGGGGTCTTGGGCATGACTGCTGCTCTTAGCGTGTGTCCCCCAAGGCAAGCCCTCGGGGTGGAGCATGGCGTGGGAGACCGGGGAAGCCCTGCTTCCAGAGCTGCTTTCCCCAACCACATGAATACTAGTGGCTGCTCTGAATGCCATAAATCTGTCTTTTCCCCATCTCTGAAATCCCTTTTGGTGCCCACAGGCTCTCCCCTGGCTCCGTCCATGACTCTTCCACACTCAGTGCCAACTGGTTATTCATGTGGAAACAAGATCCTCTAATTGAAGCTTTCTCTGGGCTGGCCGGAGCCCCCTCTGCTCCTTCCTGGCACTCGGCTCTGCTTGCCCAGCCCTCTCCATGGCTGGTTCTCCTGTCCAAGCTGGAATTCTCCATCTGTTGATTCATTCCCTCTGAGGGAGGGTGATACTGTTTGTGTGCAAAGGGCGTCAGAGGAGATCTGAGAATACCATGAGATAAGCCATTAATTGAATGCTTGAATATTATAGGATTGGTAACCCCCCTGCGTAGCATCCCTGAACCCATCATGGCTGTGACCATGTGTCAACTTCTCTTTACTGCTTGCTCAGCCACCTTATTCACAGCAATGCAGGAGAAATAGAGAAGGTTTCCCGTCTGCTTTGCCAGCCACAGATTCTCAGTATCTGTGCATACAGAAAGCAGCCAGGCAGGTATGGAATCAGGGTCTTCCCCACTTCTTTCATCCCAGATCTCTGGGCCATCCAGCGTCTTCTGCTAGGAGCCTGGAAACAGACATAATTTGTACTTTGTCCATAGAGATTTGTAGTAGAAACTCCAAAGCTGGCATGAATGGAGTGTGGATGGGACCATTTGGGTACAGAAGTACCAGAAGGAACGGCTGGAGAAGGAGAAGGGACTGGGATGGACTGTTGGCATTCAAGGTCTCAGCACACCTATGTGCAGCTCCTTGGGACACCCAGACCAGGAAAATGAAGGGCAGACTGAACCAAGGGGCAGAGTAAAGCTGATACCAGGTTGGGATATAAAGAGCAAGAATGGAGCAGTAAGACACCCAGATAAAGATGGAAAAGGCTGTGAGTAAATTAGCAATGATGTCACCTGTGGCTCACTGAGGTGGGACAGGATGGAGACCCAAATGATCACGGTCACTGTCAGCTCCTAAAGGGTATGAGAGGCTCATCCAAAACCAGCATGTGGCTGCCAGCCTAAGAAAAACAGAAGAGATGTGACAAGGCCTTGTTGGTGTCCCTTGTCCTCTGTGTCACAGTGAGCGATCCTGGGCAGACCAGTGGGGCACCTGTGTCCTGGTGCTGGTGAGTTTGTGGGTATGAGAGAATGAGTGAGATCAGCTGGATTTAAAATAAAATCCCCCTGCCTGCCTGAACAGTCTTGCACTGAACCCTGCTGTGTTTGTCGAACTTTGTTGTTGAATGTCCGTTGAGGAATTTCATCCACCTGAGCCTCCAAGTGGGAAAAGACCTTGGGAGTTTTGTGCCTGCGTTCCCAAGGTCACCCCTCTGGTTATATTTCCACGCTCGGGATGACATATCTAGCTGCAAGCTACAGTAAAGGGAAACACCAGAAGCTGCCAGAGCTGGCATGAAAGGTTTCTTGCAGACCTGGCCTTGTTATTTTGATTCTGACCACTGTGCAGTTTATTTACAGGTGCTGCAGGCTGTGGGTGGTCAGCGGGACAGGTCGTGCATCCATTCCCAATGGCCTCATCCCCTTGTGCATGCTGGATGTTTACCATGATGGCTACACAGATGTGCTGCCATATCCCTGCAGGGCAGCAGACTGAGGCTTTAGTACAATTCAAGCAGGAAGAAGAAGAAGAAATGTCTTTTCTCCGGTGCTCAAGGGAGACCTGCAGCAGAGCAGGGTGGCTGCAGAAAGCAGATGTTTCCTCAGTCTCGCACTGCACAAAGTGGGAATTGCAGCCTTTACCTGCCTCGTGCCATGTTAGCAGGCACAATGGCATCTGCCCGAGCGCTCCTGCAGGGTGCAGATAGGACTGCAGGGAGGAGGACCAGCCACGGGGCCAGGGCACCATCTGTGGCCAGGCCCAGACCCTTGTGCCTAGCCTATCTGCACTGAGAGATGGACCTCATTCTCCAACCAGCAGCTCCTAGGATGCAGTTTGGGGGCCCACAGCCCCTTTCCAGCCTCAGCTACATGAATCTGAGCAGGTGCTGGTCAAGGCTGCCTGAGTCTGGACATGGGGAAGGCAGGATCAGAAACAATCTCTGAAGGTGTCCAGCATGGAAAGGGATGATCTCTGTCATGTTGCAACTTTCCGACTGTGCAAACTGGGAGCTGGTGCCAGGATGAATTTGACTTTTTTCCCCAGATCTGTTTGAGATGAGAGTTTCCTGGCTCAAGCAGTTTGTGCTCCATTGAAGATCATCTGCACAAGGAGGTATTTATGACTGTTTTCCTCATGCTTGAATCTTCCCGAAGACAGCGAGAAACCTGTCGCAGGGGTGTGGGACAGAATCTGTCCCTCTGCAGCAAATCTCTTCCCAGTGTGAACTTGTGGGTGTGATGAAGGCCAAGAGAAAGTGAGTCTCTTAAATCCATGAAGTCAGGAGCAGCAGGCTATCATATGCTTGAAGGGAAAAGAAGATTTGTGGATTAAAGACCCTGACTTGGGAGTGGATTCCTAGGTACCAACCTCTGAGATGTCTGGGTCTTTTGTAAGGTATCTATCTCCTTCCCTCTAGGGATGGGGGCTGACGGTGGCGTGGGGGCCTGAGCAGAGGCGAGGGACTTGGCAGTGGGGGCATGTGCAGGGATCTGATCTGGAGCCCTGAATTCAGGAGCACCGTGCAGTGCACAAGGGCGA
Source organism: Mycteria americana (assembly GCF_035582795.1). Lineage (NCBI taxonomy): Eukaryota > Metazoa > Chordata > Aves > Ciconiiformes > Ciconiidae > Mycteria > Mycteria americana. The sequence continues at coordinate 2,522,755 of NC_134381.1, read as the reverse complement.
AGGCATCCTTGAAGAGGGTGAACTAGAGTAAATGTCTAACTCCACTTCCCAGTCATGTAGTTTCCTTCCAGTGTGGATCTGGGGTTACTCCACTGTTCCGGGTTTCTCTGGTGTATTTGGTGACTCTCCCAGACCTGACCCTCAGCCTTCCTAACAGACATGTGCCAGATACAGGAATAAGCATCTCGGGAAGGAAAGAGCATGTGTGATGTGAAACGCTGGCTTGTCCTCAAAGGACATCTTACTATTGGCTTCCAGGGGTCTGGGTTTCACTCAGCCTTCACAAATAAAAGGAAGAGACTCCCTGAAGGATGGGAAGCATGGACAGGTAATAGGACTATTAACGGCTAAAATCATTATTAAAACTATTATCATCATCAAGTTTATTAAATGCCTCCAACTAAATAGACGTGTTAATAATGACAATACAAACAAGGCCACAGTGTTTGGGCTGACTCACAAGAAGTCAAGCGTTTTCCCTCTCCACAGTAGTGGTGCCGCTCCCAGATAGCCACTTGCTGCAAGCCAGTATGCCAAAATCTGTATCACAGTGAAAATTGTTCATGACAGCTGGGAGAGCCAGAGAGTGAGTCATGGTTGCTGTTGATACCTACAAGATTTTCCTGAATGACAGTGGATGCTAGAAATAGAAAATACAGTTGAGGAGAGACTGAAGCAGATTAATCACCCCAAAGCCCTGATTCATCACTTTTTTGGCCATTAGCTATGTGGGAAAAAAGTCCTTGGCCTCCACATGAATAACCCTGTGTCTTTAACAATGACGTAGCTTAGGAGAAACGTTCAAGCCAACACAGAAACATTCAATTGTGTGAAGCCAAACTTGTCTCCATAGCACTGTGTATTTTTAGAAGTGGCAGGAATATTATCCGGACACTTCAGAAGCCTCTCCTCGTTCTTGCCCTGCCTGGTGCAATGCAGCTGCAGCAGTGCTCGGCAAAGCCACGGCTCACAGGGACACGTTAGAGGGAAAGGGAGCGTTGTGTGGCTGGGGGGTTCACTTGCATAATTTCCTGGGAAGCTTCCTGGTAAAGCCTGTTCCCAGTAAGGAAAATTATACTTTCCAGTGTAATTTTCTGGAAAGCAGGATGGGAAGTCCTTTTCCCTCTCCTTGGGGTCCCTATATTCCTGCTAATATGTGCTCCAGAAGAGGTTAAGCCTGTCCTTTCTTCCCTTGAAGTCAGTTGGGTTTCCTTTTGTTTTATTACTAAATCAGCACAGTTCTTGGATATACAACAGTAATTTTTATCACCAGCTGCTCTATTTTTTTTAATGCTAAAATCAGGTGGCTAGTTATGGGGTTTGTGTTTCTTTGTCTTCTTTTTTAATGAAAATATCTAGATTAGCTGTGGAGAACAGGTTAGGTTCAGGGTAGCCATAAAGGCAAAGAACAGAGACTGAAATGTAGGAAGACCTGGTCTGTGAGCCAGTACTGTGCTTTTGTTCAGCAGATACTCAGCAGGTGAGCCCGTGAGTCTTGGCAAAACCTGCTGGGAGCTTTCTGTGGGGTCTGAGGTGCTCTGCAAGGCATCAGCACCTGGAAAAGGAGGAAGAATGGTTTCCATTCTGTGGGCAGGGGCTGGAGAAAGCTGTACAGAAAGTCTGTGTCCCATCTTCAGTCCTGCTTTATGTCAAAGTCAGGGTTTCTCCTGCTCTGGCCAGAGGAAAATTTCATCGGGGGCTCCTCAGAGGAAAGGTTATATTGGGGCTGCTCAGCCCACCCTGTACACAGATATTTATTTATTGATGTTCACCACTGCACCAAAGGGAGAGATTCTCTCAATTAAACTGACCCCAAGTTTAGAAGTAGCTTGTTGACTTATTCCTATACAGAAAAGCCACTGACACACAGTCTGATTTCTTGCCCATGTGTCCATCTAGTCCATCGGCCGTGGGACTCACCCCAAGCATGGATCTGGAAGCCAGGGTTTCTCTGGACACAGAGTCCCAAAGGCTCCCAGCGTTTTGCAGACCCCTGCCCTGCCTTCCCCCAGCTGTCACTGACCCTTTCATCACACTGTGTCCCTTCCCAGGGCTTCGGGGCACCTACGGTGTACTAACCCCAGAAAACCAGCATCCTCTGCTGTGGGCATCCCTGGGGCAGAGAGGTGGGGCAAGGTGACAAATGCAACTTTGTCCGTGCAGGCAGAATGCTGGTCTCCAGTGTGAGCTCCTCATTGGAAACCCTCATTAAGGGGCTATTTACATCTCAATCAGCTAAATCGTTTTAAAAATCAGGTCTTAATTCCTTTTGGTTTTCAGTAAATCCTGAAGTGCTAAGCCCAGCTTTGCCAGGACAAACCAAATGTCTAAGAGACATATAGCCACTTTCTAAGCCATTTCCCGAAGGCCAAATGCCCACTAAGCCATGCTGTGCTGAGCACACTCATTTTCCTTGATAAAATAGCAAGAGGCCCCCAACTTCCCAGTAAAATGCACTGCTAATTCCAAAATTGTACTTGCTGTGTCTCTAGGAGCCCACTCTGGGTGCTTCTTAGCACGGTCCAGTATGGTGTCACCGTTATTTATTAAACGGCACCACTCTCCTAGAGCCCCTGGGGCGAGAGCCCTGGGAGCACCCAGCTGCAGGCCCTGGAGTTACAGCAATTTGCTCTTGTTGAAGGTCCAACCTTTGCCTTTATTATTAGCTTGATAATTGCTGTATTGTAAAAACTCGTCACCCTTGGAAGTAATTAATTTCTTGGAACCAAACACAACAGATGGGCTTCTAATTTATTTGAAATCACATAGGAAGCAGGAGAGTCTCTACCCCAATTTGATAAACACAGCATTTTACCCTGATAGTTTATTCCCTTTTAGAGGTCTTAGGAAATATCCCTTTGGGTATTTGACGCTGACTCACTGCAGGGCTGAAATGCTCAGGATGTGATCAATTTATGAAGCACGGCCTTGCTTTAATACTTTTGGGCACATTTCCTCTAGGCAGGATGTGCAAATAGCATGATAGGAGCTATCCTGCTGCGATGGCAGTTGGCAGCTGCTGAATTCATGACAGATTTATTAGGTTGGCCAGGTGCAGAGGTTCCCTGCAAACAGCTGGAGCTCTCCTCATCCCTTCTTGACAAGGAAGATTTCTCATATATACCAGCCCTGCTCCAGCCCCCTGCTTGCTTCACCGCCGCCGGGTAAATCGCTGCCCTTGCTGCAGCCCTGCAGGGCTGTGGATGTGGTATTTCTCATCTCCACATAGGCAAAGGTTTCCATTCACGCTACAATCTGCCCATCTGTTCTCTGGCTCACTGAATCCTAAATTTGCCTTCCTGCAGACTGAAAGGACAGCTGAACTCTTGAATATTGGGGTCTGAGAATGGAGACAGCTGAGAGAGAGCAAAGCCCCCTGGCAAGTCAATCAAGAGGATGAAGCAAGAGCATGAGAGCTTGGGCTGCACGGAAACAAGGTGGGGAGCAGACTCGAGCCACCTCGGGCTGGTGGGGTCTCTGACCAAAATCTGCATGGGGATGAGCCAGTGAGGGAATACACTCCAATTGCCATGCGTGGGAAAGAGAGGTCCAGCATGCGGGGTCCCTTGTCTCAATGGGGATGCAGATCATCGCTCTGCTCTGCAATGTTGGCTCCTCCAGGGCCATTCTGCTGGAGAAACTGTGATTCCATAACCCTCAGGGCCCGGAAAAATGCTTTCTGAAAGATGTCAGAAATGCTGGTAGACATTTCTGACGAAAATCACAGTGAAAATACCTACTTTTTTTTTGCTGTGGTCATATTGTCAGTGCAAAAATGTGTTCTTTTTTTCCCCCCTCCCAGTTTTCCAACATTTCTGCAGAAATCAGACCTCTTCCAGGAATTAGGGTTTTTTTATTTTGTGTAAATCCAGCTTTTCCCCTGGCAAAAGGTTTGTGTGGGAGGCTTCCGGACAGTTGCGTTCTGTCTGTCAGGCGTACATGAACCTAAATCCGTGAGTGAGTGCTGGGCGCAGATGACAACCAGAGGCTACTGAAAATGTGCGATTATTTAATGCACAATCATTAAACGTGCAATGATTAATAGAGAGGGGGGTGAAGGCCCCCAAAGGTCCCAGCCCAGTGGGAAGAGGCAGGGCTGCATCTCCCAAACATCAGGGCTCTGCTGGCTTGTGCCACCTCCCGCGGATGTGCTTTAGCCTGGAGGAACCATCCGGCCAAAAAGCCTCTCTGTCACCACAGGGACAGTGTCACGGGTGCTCTCACTTCCCCCACCCATTCATTTACTCTGGGACTGTGTGGGTGGTGAGAGCTTGGTCCTCCCTTTGCCCATAACAGGAGAGGAAACCAGGGTGCACTTGAATCCCTGACATTTTCTCCCCATTCTTGCTGGGAATGACCTAATCCACGCTATTGTTTCCTACTCCACTTGAATTTCCACTTACCCACATTTCCATTCTTTCAGCAGTTCTTAAAATATTTTTCGACCTTTTTACCAGGAAAGAGTGGAGACCCAACAATGCCTTTCTTGTTCAGTTTGGGAAAAGGTCATTCCTCCACAACGTATTTCTTGTTCTGTTTATACAAAACTTAGCAAAGAGAAGAAAAATTTGGAGTTTATTCATCCCTAGGAAAAAGCAGATTTACATATTACAGCCCTTGTTCAAACAGGCATTAGCGCTCACTGTCAGCGGTGCTGCTCTGTCCTCTCTGCTGCCCTTATTCTGGTGCATTAAGACCAGCATGGATCTGCCTACCCTGCTTGTGAATTTACTTCTTAAAATAGTAGGCAGATGCAGCCTTGGAAAGAGGGGCAAGTCACGGCCGTATGGTCACCTTCTTGATACCTTGTGCCAGGTTTTCTTTTCTGCTGATTTCAACTGGGACATTCAAAGGTTTCTCTCTTTGGCTGGGACTTGTTTAAACCCCTTTGTATACCCTGCTGCTGGGAACTCATCCTTTGACCCCAATCCATCCCAATTTATGGAGGCATTTTTTTCTTAGGAGCTCAGTAGCCCATGGCTCCTTGGAGAACACATCCAAGGGCAACCTTTCCAGGTGGCCTGGATCTCTCTCCATGCCCCTCTCTTTCCAGCCACTAAACGGGGTGGCAGGGACCCACTTGCCAACTTCAAGAACACCATTGAGGTGCTCAGGTCTGAGTGAGACAAGTAGGCTTGTAGGACTGACATGAGGAGTTGGGTTCACTAGAAATGGTGTGAAGATCCGTGGTGATGATAGCAACCCTGGAGAGCTCTGCCTTCCTCCTGCCTGTGGCAAAGGGACCTTCACGATTGCCCCCTCTACAAGTCTGAATGGACAGATGGGGAAAAAGCTTCCCTTAGCAGTGATCTGGTCAGGCGGAGAGGCAGAGGGGTGCTGCTAGGGGTATTAAACACTGAGCAACAAGCCTAGAAAGGTGGCGGATTTATTAAATCCTGCTACACTTTCCCAGGCAGACATCTGAGGATGCACCAGCTGAACTTTCCACAACATCAAAGTCAAAATCTCTCAACACCTTGACTTCTACCACAATTACAAGAAAAGGCTGCACTCAGAGACATCTCACCTGTATCGGCTCCAGCTTAAGTGTCCTGTCTTGTGGTGACAGAGGACTTGTCAGCGCTGCAAACCTGTGGCAGTGACTTCCACGGGTTGCGTGTCCCTTGTGCAGCCTAGCATCTTGTCAGTCTGCCCAAATCTCGTGTTCGCTGGGGCAGGGCATGTGCACATGACTTCCCAGGGTCCTTTATTTTCTGATCTTCCTTTGATCCTACATATCTGATGGTGCAAAGTGACTGGAAACCCCACACAGCAAGGAAGACCAGGGATAATCCTTGTGGGATTGTGCATCTGATTCTTCCTGCCCCAGGTCACCGTAGCAGCTTCCATATCTCCTTATACTTTGGCATGATAGAGTTAAAGCAGTTGGCTTAAAAGGAATCACAGCATGGACACAGTATAAAACCAGACATGGGATATAAAAAGCATGCTTCTAAATTTAAACCTCTGTTAAAAGCTAATTTAAGCAGCTAATTATACTAAGAATGCATGAGCCCCAAATTTGCCAATTAAAAGTTAATTAAACGAAAACTCAGTGAGCTTCAATTTGTCAGTTAAATCCATCTGCTTCCTGCAGCTTCCTGCAATCCCACAGCTTCAAAGCTCTCCCTGCAATGGGAACCATTCTCCGAGCCATCGCATCAGACAGATGTCCAAAACCCTAGAAAAAGCCCAAAGCTTACTAAAACCTAGGCACAATTAGCAGCCTCAGCCTTTGGGAATCTGCCCAAACATCTCACAATAAATGTGGCCATTTAGGAGACAAAGTTTCTGGACAGGCTGGCTCAGTGCTGCAGCCACCGTGCCTGCTGGATCCCTTCCCGTCACCACGTATGTGCGGATGGGGTGGCACGTACCGCCAGTGCAAGGGTCCACGCAGTGGACAGTTCAGCAGGTCTGCAAGCAGGCAGCCCTATTAACGTGACCACTCGCATGAAAACTGCTCCTTTTTCTAGCTTCACAAGGTCTACCCCATCCTCTGCCTGCAGAGAGCAGAGTAGCCCCCCCCAGATATGCGTCACCAACTTGCACATGCCGTGGCCGTGCTGTTCCTTCCCCTGGCTGCCTGATCCCTGCTCACTTCAGCCTGGAGGATGCCGTGAGATCCCGGGTGCTGTGTTGTTGCACCGGGGTAAAAGCCTGGAGCCGATGGGGTGAAGGATGGAAGCACTGGCTGCTGTTAACAGGCTCAGCCGAGCTGATCCACACGTGACTGATGGCCGCAACATGGGACAATGTTCTGGGGCTTTCCTAGCTGTAATTGGCAGCTTATTATGTTTTTCATCAGCCACACCTGGTGCAGGCTTTCTTACTGTGTTAGTTAAATAGACTAGCACTTTAAAAAGAAAAACCAATCTAGATATCAGCACGTTCACTTACAGCAGGAAAATCCGTAAAGGAGAGCTGCCACCCAAGCGGACTGGTGCATCGCAGGGAGGAAGGGGTCTGCTCCGCTCCTGTCCTGTGTGATGGGTACTAAATACAATGGGAAGAGAGCAGGATGCTCAGTTTCTTTGCTGCCGAGTCCAGGGAGTTACCATGGTTCATAGGTTTGGCACACTCAGCTTGAGATCAAAGGAATTCACTTCTAAAATAAAAAAAACCCAAACCACCAACATTTCTGACCCTCCCTCTCAAACTCATGTGGCCCATACTCTTCAGAGCAGAAGAAAGATTTTCACTAAAGTTACCTGAGCTTTAATTTAAATTTCAAATGGATGAAACTTAATGCTCCACAGTCCAGTTTCTGCTTTCACACAGACTGCTTCTCTGCAGAGCTGGGTATTATGCAAGCAGCGATGCTACCACCTCCAGTACACGAGCATCTAGCCGTAATGCTACAGCCAAACCGATGACAGACAGCAGCTCTGCATTTTGGGCAGCTGAATAATTCCAGGGGCACATCGGGAGGCAGATAGCGCACCTCTCATCCCACCCACCGATGTGTCTGGGCTGGGACATGGCTCCTGGATTTTCAGCACCTGCATTTCTGCAGCTGTCACCCCCAGCACCATTAGTATATTCAGGGGTTTGCTTTGATCTCTCTTTGTCTTAATTTTCTCAGCTGCCCATGTGTTTCCCAGCTGCAAGCCTTCAACTTTCTTTGTGACTTTTTCCCCCCTCACTTTTCCCCCCCTTGCTGTGTGAGTACTTTTATTGCAGTCCCAGCTGCGTTTATCTTTCATGTGACCAATTTTGTCCTTTGTTTTCAAGCAACACTGGGATGGCTGGCTTGTTAGCTATGTGAGGGGATTAAGATGTGCTGTGGTGCTGATGGGAGGGGAGCAGCTCCTGGGGATGGCTGTATGAAGCAGAAACGGTCAACAAGATTGGGCATGTACTTCCCCTAAGTGTCAAAGCAAACCTCCCCTGCCAGGCAAAGCCAGGGCTCCTCAGCCTGTCAATTTATCAGGGTTACGGTCACTGTACACCCAGGCAACCTCCTCATGCAGCACTGCAGGAGCCCCGCATGGTGCCCAGGAGGCTGCAAGTCCCCCTGTGCTCATCGTTGCATGGCCTCGGAGGCAGCGTGACTGTGCAGCTGCGGCAGGAGCCGAGAGCCAAGCTGTGAAGCCTGGGAGCAAGAGGGGATGTCCGTGCCCACCCTTGCACAAGCCCGGGGAGACATGGAGGCTGGAGGTGTCCTGCTCTATGGGAATAACACCTGGGAGACATGAGAAACCTTGTACAACTCCCCTGCGGCACACTTTGTGTCTGCAGAAGAGCTGTCACACGTCCATCCGCAACATCACCTCTATGGGATAGCATCACGGTAGAGCAGAAGTGCAACATGCACGGGGCTTTCTCCTGGGGAGACCTTCTGGCTGCCCTGGCTGCAGCCAAGTTGGAGACCCCCAAGAGCAGGAGGGCAGCAAGCCCCCATCAAGGTCCTCTGGAGGGAGGGACTGAAGGTCTGGCCCAAAATGCACTAGCACATGTCTAACCAATGCCATTTTGTAGTAATATTTGAAAGCACTGTGGTTCCAGGGAGCTGGGAGGTTGAGTGGAAGAGAGAAATAATCATATAAAGGCATAAAAGTTGGGACCAGATGACTTGTGTGGTGGGTTGAGCGGTGACCAAGGCATGTAGCCTTGGGCCAAGCAGGTCGCTGGACCCAAAGTAAAGAAGTGCAGAGCCTGAGAAGTCTCCAGCCAGCAACCACAGGCTAGGACCAGAAACAGTTATAGCTTCATACTGAGACAGAAGCAACTCGTCATGCTATCTCTCTCCCTTCACGAAAGGAGCATCCAGTTATGTCACTGAGCAGCAGTGTAATTTCATTTTCCCAGGTTTCTTGGTGTAGTTGGAGCTGGTGATCCCCCAAATTTCACTGCAACTCTGGTTGCTGCTCGTCAAGTGCTAGAGTGCAGAGAGCTGCGCTCTTTTTAATTTGAACTGGCAGTGGGAGCCTTCCAGAGAGCCATCCCTTCTCCTAAGGGAGCAAATAAAGTCATTAGCGAAGCTCGCCAGTCCTCTGGTGCTGGCACGAGTCCAGCCTCCTGTCTCTACACTGCTGCCTTCTGTGCTCTGCTCCTTACAAGAACTGTTTAAATAACCCAATAACACAGTTGGAGGCTGCAGCCCTTGCCTGAGTCTGTAACAAGCGTCTTTAAGAAAAATTATTATTAGTAGACATAGAGAGGACTGGTTTGTTTTACAAGGCTTCAGCACAGAGTGCTGGCTTTATAAATGAGGTTGTGAATCAAATTCTTCCTGGCTTTTTATGAAAGTCTGATCTATTGGAAAACCATCTACCCTTTGTTTATGTAAGCAATCTTATTGCCCATGGTGATGTCTTAGAGACACATATTTGATCCTAAATTTTGGCCTTTTATAGTGGCAGCGTATCGGAGAGGCAGTGCAGGACATGAGGATAGCTATCAGAAACGTATTTGTGTCTGCACAGAAACATGTGTGCTGGGACCTGAACCCATTGCCTCATCCCCACTGTGCACCCAGTTGTTGCTGCACCTGCCACAAACGTGGATTAAGACACGGACCGTTCTGGAAGCATCTTCTTTAGATTTGCAGTGCTGTCTCTCAGTAGCCTTCCTGCTTTATCGAAGCGATTTGTGAGCTCAGACCTTCAGGATTTAGGGCACTGTTCTTCTAAACTTGTTGTTACCAATCTGGATATCAATGCAGCATTTTGCAGGCATCCCTCTGCTACTGTCTCTTTAAGCACCTAATGTCTGAAAGCGGTGAATCTGTTAATATAACCCCAAATTCAGGATATACTGCTGCAGAAGTGTAAACTGGTCTGCACTGAGGCTGCTATGGTCCTCTCCCATACCCAAAGACCTGTTCCTCCCTTACTCTGGCACAGATGTGCCTCTGGCCCTGGGTGAGCTGGTCAGGGAGCTCAGCCAGGGGACAGCCAGGACCACAGGAGTAGGAAGACCTCCCTGCTTTTGGCTTGTCTCCTCGGGTCAACGTGGCTGTACTGAGTGGCGGCCAGTGCCACTCACATGGCACAAGGGAAGGGGTAGCGTGCCGCTGGATCAGTTCTTCAGGATGGGGCAAGGCAAACCCATGGCTGACCTTTTCTAGAGAGCTAGCAACGGACAACTGCTCTGAGCAGGACGTGGGGCTAGGGACCTCCAGAAGCTACTCCTAGCCAGCTTTTCTGTGGTAACACCTGGACATCAAGAGTACACTGGCAGCTGAAGCTGGCACCAGACCGCAACCATGGGCAACACAAACCAAAGGAGACAGCATCCCATGAAGCAGGAGTGTGGTCATCAAGCAACCCTGGGAAGGGTGGTTCCCCCTGCAAGGGTACCAAAGGACACCTTTACCTTTCTCAGCTGCAGCCTGGGTCTGCAGCAGCTGGTAAATGCTAGGAAGGGTCCAGAGCCTTCTCCATGGCACAGTTTGGTTTTCAGCAGTGAGAAGGGCTAGAAGGTACTGGAGTTCTGCTCACCTGTGATCGAAGCTCAAGTTCAGTGTGTTTTTTGGAGAGTCTTCTCTGCAAATGACCATCTTTGCTTTGCCAGCCTGGCTGCTGAGGGCAGCGCAGATGTTACTGGACCGACTCTTCTGCCTCCTGTTCATGCGGACGCCTGTTTGAGAGGAGAATCCGTGTTGTTCAAACAAGTACAGGCTTCTGCTAAAATGAACATCAGGTTTTATTGACAGAATAAGTAAATATTGACCAGTGGAAAGTTAAAGCCAATATTTACTCTGAGTTTCCCTAAATCCAAATGTTTACAGTAAGTGAAATGTGAAGCGTTGATCCACAGATTCCCATTTGTGATACTGCCGGGCCCCAGGGTGGCAGGGCTGCCATCCAGGCCAGTGATTCTCCAAACTATTTCCACCCTGATTGCCAGACATTTCCAAAGAAGGTGCTTTCTGTGACTGTGGGCTTAAGCAAGGTGCTGACCTATATATTAAACAAACAACAGAGAGATGGAATTAGAGATGCAGAGAACTGGAGATTTAATTATCTCCAACATGAGAGTCAGGAATTTGATCAATATATGAGATAAATTCTTTGCACATAAACTCATGAAGGAGAACAAATAGAAATGCATTCCCCCTAGGAAATGTAGACATCTCAGTGTCTCTGCTGTCGGCATCACTGTCCAAATGGAAGGTGGGCACGGGTGCTTGGAGTGCTTGGCTGGCAAACCACCATGTCGTTGCCTCTCCAGCCGCCCTCTGCGTGTGTGACACACCAGTTGGTGGCTTGTCCCACCTGTGGGCTTAAACATCGGAATGGCTGTGCTACAGCTGGAGGCCAGGGCCCAAACCCTCGACAATATCTAGGTCCAAATCCATCTGCAGGTGGAGCATGGGCCAGTTTGCTCAAGGTGACAAGTGGCAGAAATTTATTCGGCTCTAGGGACTCAGACGTGTTTTCTTCCCACTTGACTGTCCAGCTCTGCCCTGCAGGAGCTATGTGCACTCTTCTGCTGCTTCGTCTCAGACAATAGGGTCTTACCTTCATGCACCTTGTGTCTGTACAAAACTGCCTTTCCTCAGTCCTCCACTGGGACACGTTGGAGACAGTGGAAACAAGCGTCTGTAAAGAAAGGTCCAGATATCTCACGGGGCACCCAAAACCAGAGGTCTCTGTTTCTAGCAACACCTGCATGTCTACTGAGCAGGCAGCAGCTTTCAGGTACCAGTCCTGTCTCTAATGCTGTGATAATCAGTTTTGCAGAAGGAAAGCAGAGTGATCCTTTTGCAGAGATTTGTGGGCTGATTTTAGTCTGAAATCCAGATGAAGATGGAAATCTTGATCTATTTCTTAGAATGCAGTATCTTGACATGCTGGGTCAGCTTTCCTGAAACACTGGACTGGGGATGAGGAGACTGCATTCTGCAAAGAGCAAAACTTTTGGGACCTGATTTTCATCTATTACATTCTGTAAAAGTTGAGATGCTAGTGTTGAAACCCATATTTCTATGTTCTCAAAACAAAATATAAGTACTGACTCTTTATAGAAAACATTGATTGCATCTATACATTCCTGCTATGGTTTGCTCTGTGTGCATCAGCATTTTCTTAGTTGCTGAGCGTGGCCAGAGCAGCAGGAAAGGCACAGCTGGTCAGCCCTGCGCAGAGCTGCCCAGTTCTGTATTTGGTCTCTCTCTGCTCACCACCAATATTTGTGATATTGCCGGTGAAAGTCACTCCATGAAAAGATTCCAGCAGCTTATTGGTAAACATGCAATCCAGCTGCACGTTCAGGTTGGCTGTAGATGAGGTGTGCTGCTATTCCCAAGCTCCTGAAGAAACTTCCCTGTAAGCTGTTGGTGTGCTCTAGGAGCAGTTGGCTTCTTCTCAGCAGGATCTGTGGCCAACAGGGATGTTGTTAGGAGGCTTGGTAAGAATTTTAAACTGTTTGCACTTCCTTAGGCCCTGTTGTGTTTTTAGCCCTCCACTGGTGGACTCCTCTGTGGCCTGAAAGTCTCTTTGTTATTTAGCAGCTTGTTTCATAGATGAACAGGTTTCCCAAGGGCATGTCAGTGATTTCAGTGATAGCTAGGCAAGCACCGCCCAGTGCAGCATCTGGGACATGAGGGACTGGGTCACAAACAGATTCCTATTAGACCCCATCCTATTGCATTTTAAGCGCTCTTATTCTACCTGCCCTTTTAGAGGTGGCACCTCCACCCTTTGAAAGTGCCCAACCTTACCCCTTCTTGATCCTTCACCTTTCCATTAAATTCCTTGTTTCTTTTTGGCTCCCAATATTTTCCACACAATCACGTTAGTCTAACAAGCCTCCCCTCCTGCTGCTATTTACAGCCACGATGTTTTGATTTCCATGTCGCAGATGTTCTTTTTAACGGATATTTACAGTTGAAAGGAATGGGGATCCAGCTGTGCTAATGGGACAGAAATAGAGCCACGTTATCACTCCTGCATCCAGGCATGAAATGCACGACCAAACTTGCAGAGGAATAAATGTTTTTAATGCAGGCAAAGCATCCTGTTCAGCTCTGAGGTCAGTGATTTATTATCAGGACAATGGCCTGATATGCCCTCGTGTTTAGCACTCATGTCTAGGGCCCTCACTCAGTTTTTGGGAGTATTAAAATGGCAAAACATTGTCAAAATATTCTGGGGTAAGAATATTGCTCTGGTGGGAAAAAATACTACTGCTCCTTGATACTTTAATTACTAGCTATTTCTAGGGCAGGGAATAGAAGATGCTTGGAGCTCTAGATCCAGCTGTTAGGAAGTAACGAAAACCTTACACCCCTCATTGAGATCAGAGTCAGGCTCCAGCCCTGTTCAGGTGAGTCCAGAGCCCTGTTTATCAGAGGCGGTTGAAGGGTGAGTCGAAGAGTTGAAGGGCATTTAACCCACGCCTTTATTTTCTGAGGTAGAGATGAGCTGGGAAGCAGGGCTGTGACTGCTCCTGCATCGACCATGAGGCAGCTGCAGGCTCACTGCTGCTTCAGTGAGCCTCTTTAGCCTGCCCAGGACTTGCACTCTTAGGTCTGAGTTTCCAGGTAGCAATACAACCTCCTTGGCCATTTTTTTGCCATCTGAGGGCTCAGCAGCAAAGCGAAGCTCTAGGTTTTGAATGACTTTGAGTAGATGCCCACAGCAGAGGTGCAAGGCTCATCAGATGCTCAGTGTGGTGTTGTCTGGTTCCTGCAAGCCCTTAGGAGAGAAACGTGAGTATCGGCTGACCCAGAAGGAGCTGCCATCCCAGCCCTGCCAAAGGCTGCACACAGCATCGGGAAGTGATCTCAGCATCTTGGCTATGGGGAACTTCCAGCAGCATTTAAAATTGACTCCTTCCAGCTGGCCTGTCAACAGCTAACGGTACTTAATTGTAGGAAGAGCTTTTGCAGGACCTGGCAGAGCAAACATGACTCCTGACCTCTGTCCAGTGCTCTGAGGCCACTGAGGAGTTGTTATGTGCTGCTTGCAAGCTGCACCCGATCCCTGTTGGCTGGTGTCTGGGGGACAGCAGCATGGGATGATGGACACTAGAGTCCCAAAGGTCACGAGTCTGATGCTTTTCTGAGCAGAGTGAGGAACAGCCACTCTTTATACGCCATCATTAACGGCAAAGCCTGGGACTGGTGAGCACTCCCGGGGCTGACTGGGAGGCCAGGACAGCCTCAGCTACTTTGTTCAGCTCTGGGACTTTATAACACAAGCAAGGAGTTTTCAGGTACCACCTGCAAGTATTGAGATCCTTTCCAATGCTCCTTCCTATCCCCTGCTCCCAAAGCAGTGCTGCTCCTTTTGCAGAGCTGCTGCATGATGGAAAATCGCATGACAGGCTTGAGTCAAAGCAAATGCAGCCAGTTTCTTTTCCAGGCTGGTACCCTGCCTCATAATGGCCAACAGCCCAGGCTTAGGGAACAAGAGAAAAAAAAATTTCAAGAACAGAGTGATCCTTTCCTGATTGACCCATTTCTGGCCAAAGTAATTTAAGGACATCCTCAGTTGGAAGCTGAAACCAAAAATCTTCACCTTACTCAGCTTGTCCTGATGCTGGGGACCACACACTGTTACCATCTTCCTTCCTCCCACTGCATTACCAGGCTTCTCCCACCTCGGTAGCCTTCCTACCTGCATCCATGCTGCTATCAGTCCTCCAGAAGCGATAGGAAACATCTCCATGCTGCTCAGGTCTTCAGGACAGAGCTGCACCTGGCTATGTGCTAGGGAGGCGAGACCCTTGGTTTATCTGCTTTGACTTGCCTTCCTGGGCCAGGTGCCCATATCAGAAATGAGCAGCAAGACCTGTGGCAGGCAGCAGTGATTTTGAGACACTACAAGGTTATTGCAGTAAAGGGTCACTCTGTATTTGCCTGCTTTTACAATTTTTTCTCCATGACTCCTCACAACTGGCCAGTGCATTTTTGATCCTGGCAGAGCGACTCAGGGACCAGTGCTGGACATCTCACTGGCAAATGCCAGCCCTTGTCTTCTACTCTGGGAACACCAGGAGCCCCGTGCTAATTTCCTACCCAGGTCACCACTATTTCAAAAGTGACCTGCTTCCCATTCAGAGAAGCTTAAGGAAAAGTATCTTCTAAAAATTTCCAGGAGCCCTCTGAGATTGACTCACAAGAAAGTCTGGCAGAGCAGAGTGGGGGAGAATAGAGAACACACAGTCTGGGGACACCTCTCCTGGGATAAGAAGCCCTGGCCAGTTGAAACAGATCAAAAGAGCCCATTCCCTCATCTCCAGGCTATTATTTTCCTTCCACACTTAACTCTGTACATGTCCTTGTTGGACCATAAGGGCAAAGAAGCAGTTTCTGTCCAATATCTAAGGCAGAAAAGGAATAAACAGCCCAAAGAGAAACCTCTTTGCGTGGTGTCTCCATCCAGACAAAGGCAGGAGAACTTGGCTTTCTGGCTTGTGATTTGGCCAGTGCAGCCCAACTGGTTGGTCTGACACAGCAGCCAGCCAAGCCCCACACGTACTCCAGACTGGATGTAGCACACCTTGCCTTTTGGCTGGGGACATTTCACAGTGTGAAGGTGCCATGGGAGGAGACTGGAGAAGAGACCTGGACAAGTCCCCAGCACACAGCTTCATATCCTCAACCGCTCACAAAGACCATGCAGGCTAGTGATAGATTCTTGCTGGCCTGGCCTAGGTGGCTCTTGGACATGCTGTCCTGGAGGGTATGAGGTCCTCCCAACCCACACTGTCCTGCCACACCCCATCTTTCTCACCCTTCTTTTCTTGGTGTAGGCTTTGGTGACTTTTTAGAGATCCCACCATGTCCTGTACTGCACCAAGTGGTGAGCTGATGCTCAACAAATTCTCAAACTCATGTAAAAATCTTCAACTGATTTTATGAAAAGCAGGTTTCCTCCCCAAAGAGCTGTTGGCTGGTGATGTGCAAGCAAGTTCTCAAACAGCAGAGGGGCTTGGGGGAAGAAAATGGTCATGGGGATACCATAGTGGTCAGCACGGGCCTGGGGAGATGGTTAATCTGTGACAGAAATAGGATGGCTTTTCACTCTGGATCTGAACTATCTGGCAGGAAACGATATCCGTACCAGGGACCGCAGGGTATAAGGCACCGCTCTTTTTCTCTCACTCTCCCTCAGACACACTGTCCTGCACATCTCTTACCAGCAAAGGGACTGGATCAAATGTTAAAGACTACCAAGAAAAAGTTAGAGAAATGATCCCATCCCATTCCAGTGTACAGTTTTTACAATGTAAAAGGAGATGGCTTCTTGCATAAAATAAACATGTTCTTGCCTTTTCCCCCTTAGGAATGTACTCCACTTTGAGTTAAGAGTATAAATAGAGCCAGAAAAAACTTAATGTGGCAATAAACCAGTCTGATATTAACTATGCTCCCTCTGGGGCTGCTGTGAAAATTCTTCCCCCCCGCCTTCATTACTGGTTTAAGAAAAAGTTGTATTAACTCAGTAGTTTTCTTTCGGAAAACTATTTCTGGAATGTCTGTTGTTCCAACAGATTATGTAAAGTGACTCCAGCGGCTTTGTGGAGTCTCAAAGGCCCAGCTGGAAAAGACCCATTAGATCATTCAGGCCATCATCTGCCAGAGTGAACCTCTTGCCCACAACTGGAGCTACCACAGGCCTTTAGGACAGGCTCCCGTCTATCCCCTTTGCTTTGTACTTCTGCTTGCCTCTACTTAACCCATTTCCTTCCTTTCCCACTGTTTCTGGGATTTATTTTCTTTTCATCCCCTTTCTTACCAGGAGCTTCTGGCCCATCCCATTCCACTCCCTGGGCATCTGTGCTACGTCTGCAGGCAGCATTGCCCTGCCTGCCCTGCCTGCCCTGCCCTGCTGCTGTCTCTCAGGCTGTGGTTTTATGCCATGGCGTGGCTGATCTCACTGTTCAGCTACTGCCTTATCTTCTTTTTTTTTTTTTTAATTTTTCTTTACAGTTCAGTATCTGGAAAAAATGGAACCGAGAATGAAATAATGAGCAGAGCAACCGTGATGACAGTGGCAATTGCTTGATGAACTGTGAAGGCTGCTTTTGTTGTGCATCGTATCTGTGTGTTTGGTTACCTCTGCAGCAGGGTGCATGTGCTATTTGGGATAGCCCCTCAGTGCCACTGGTCAAAACGGATAAAGAAAAATGCAGGTATTTGTGAATTTTACTTATATTGGACATTTTCTAGTGTCAAAAGGGCTTCAAGCAGGCTTTGATACAAGTGATTTGAGATATGCCCTGCTGATTCATCAAGAGAAAGAATAAACACTTGGGTGATTTCTAAGCATCTCCCCACCATCCTGTCTCCTCTCTCCATCCCATTTCAGTGAACCATTAGGAGATGGCAAGGCAGATGTTAGGGCAAGGCTCAGAAAGAAATTAGCTTCCTAATGGATTTTTCAGACTGGGGCTGAGGAGGTCCACCTGCACAGGCTCCTGAAAATCCCAATATGAGGACCTAAGCTCTCCACTCATGCACCTGAAGTCAGAGAAATTTGGATGCTTTTAGACTGAACAGCTGGTCCTGAAATACGAAATGCAGTATCTGAATGAAGTGCAACTATTCTGTGCAAGACCAAAACCCACAAACGAGAAGCAGCCAGCACAGCACCTCCAGCTAAGTAAAATTGTTCTGAATTAGAAAGAAACATGCAGCCATTGTTTTGGTACAACAATTTACCAACACTTCCTAAAGATAAGACCATGTAAATACATCTTTAGACCACAAATGTCTTTAATCTTTAAAAAGCACTTGTCAAAACAGCTACAGATTTTAATGCAGTCCAAATATAAGGTCTGTGATGTTCATGCCACACCACTTCTTTCTGAACAATGGATCCATAAGATGCAGTGATTGTTGAGACTCTTTCAGCATATATCAGAGGAAGAATACATGAGGATCTTGAAAACTTTAATGAGGAAGTGTTGCTTTATACGCTAAATATAGGAAATCCTTGCAGAACCAGAAATACAACAGATACCCCTAACATTCAATATAATGCAAGACCTGAAGGCAGAGGTGCCTTCAGCACTCAGCAAAGCTTTGGAAAATTTCAACAAAAATCAGAATAAAATATTATATGTGATACACTATGACAATGTCACATTCATATGGAAAAAATAAAAATGTCTAAAATATTTAGGTAATGACAAAAATAGCTTAATAGGAAACATGGAAATCTTGGTCATAGGAATAGTAGTTGCAACAGTCTTCTATCACTGAGGCTCCTCCTCAGATTGCATCTCCCAAGATGCATCATGAACTCTCCCGCCGAGGAGGTATGATCTGGTGTACGTGGGAAGTATGTTGTGCCTGGTGTGTCCAGTACAGGAGTGTAGGATTCAACCTGTCCAACTGTAGGTGTCCGCAAAATAGAGGTCTCCATCAGATCCATGGGCCCAGGCATCTTCTGTAGTGATGGAGACCTTTGCCATGTGGGGTGTGAGAACCCTGGGTGAAGTGAGTCCCCCAGACTGCCCTGTTTGTGTGACTGGGTCTCTTCTGACTGCCATGGGGGTGTGACACGTGGCGTGCTGTAGACACATGTAATTTTAGATGCTACAGTTAGAAAAACAAACTTGATTATCTTTGCTAACTGTTTATTCTGAGCAGGACTCTCCTCAGCCTTGGAGCTCAATAAAACATATTTTTGGTCATAGAACAGTCAAACTGCTGTAAAAACATTCAAATTTGTGGTTTTGTTTTCAAACAAAATCATAAAACCAATCACTTCTTTGAATTTCCTTTTCCACAAATTTTTTTTCCACAAAAACCCCACACTTTTCAGTAGGGTGCTTTGTGGAAGCGGGAGTTCAGCCGTCTGGGGTGGAATTCATCTTGCCTAATGGCCATGCTCTGCACATCTCATAACACCTTATTTTCCCAAGTCCACTTAAAAACCTCACTGCAGCCCTCCCAGGCTCTGCACATGTCCCAGCACTCTTGGCAGTACCTGCAGGTCTCCCTCCATGCACTGCTCTGCCAGCAGAGTGCTGACAGCTTCTCCCCTGGGTCCTGCCTGCCTTTACGGGATCTTCATCAGGAGCCAGAGGTGGGAACCAGGCATGTGCTGTCCGCCACTCGTGCGATGCTGAGCATCCCTGCCATCCCTTCAGAGCGGGGGTCAGTTTGGATTTACTTCCTCCATCAGTTGCTAATTCTTATAGGACTGAACAAACCAGGAAACTCTGAATTCATTTTCTCCCATCAGATCCAGCTGAAATTGCCTAGTGGATCCAATGTAAGTACTTAGGGAGGTCTGGCAATGGGCAAGCACAAAACACAGACTGTGTGTTAATTTAGCACTCATTTCTGGTGGAAACCAATCTAACGTGGGTGGCCTTCCTTTGGACAGATGGACATGGTCCTGGGGCAAGCAGTTTGGGTGGTGAGATAGGGGGGGAGATGCATAATGCAGGCAACTTCCCACCTCGTATTTCCCTCACGCTATAAGAATCGCGGTCTGTGCAATGAGTATGACAAGCAGTATATGAAACACACTGGTTTAAGTATTGTCTACTGAAGTGTAGCTCTTCCTTTTTGTGCATGTGAATTGTCACATAGTTTAATCGCATGATCATGTATTTTGACTTCTACTGGCTAATTGCTTCTTAACATCGTTATTCACGGAGAGTTTCTCTCCTTTGTTCTCATTTCAATGAAACTGAGACAATAAAATGTCAAGAAATACCAAAACAAAAGCAAACTTTCTGTAAATGAAGCATTTAGGTGGCATAGTTGACAGAAAAAAGATGGTGAATTCGCCATTATGGATTTAGTGTTGCTGTGAAATCACCTTCATTTCAAGTTGTAGTTTCTGTACCGTGTTCTGTTTGTTTGATTAATATTTTACAAATTCTGACAGAAAATGCATCCTGTAAAGTACAAAAAATAACATCCATGGTAATAAACAACCTACTGAGTCTTCTTTTCCATGCTTTTACTGCAGCTGAATAAAATAGCACTGACTAAACATCAAGAGGGTTTTTTTGCACAGAGAAGTTATAGTTATATATGGAAGAGAGTTATTTCTAAATAACTATCACTGGTTTTATTCATAAAGGCTTAGGCATAGAATGGAAAATAGATTTAAATGATCAGATATTTCCCCTGACTTGCTTTGAATGGCTGGAAACCTGGGAAAGTGTCAACATGTTATAAACAAAACCACGCTTCATTTATACTTCGTGTGCCTCATAAAACAAAAATATGGATTGCAACCAAAACAGCATCTGTATTTGTAATCTTACATCTAGCATAACTCCAAACTGCTTTTGGCCTGGTGGCATCAGGTATTTCATATTTCTGAGGCTATCTCTGCAGTAACAGCCAGCAGCTCCTGGTTTTAAGCCATGAATTTTAGGTGTGCATAAAGTTGCTTATTTGGCTTGGGGATGTCTTTTGGGTTCCATAGGAAGGTCCACACATGTGGTAGGAGCAGGTGATCTGGTTGGGGACCCTCTGAGGAGCGTTGCCCATGAGTGATGGGGTGGGGAGGAGGCTTCCTCCCAGGAGCCCGTACCCTTGGCGGGGAGTTGGGCTGGAGACCAAGGAGATCATCTGGTCCTTCTCATGTCTGATTGTCACCCACCATTGGGATTGGCGTTGAATGGGCAAGGAGCACTCCAGCTGGGGATACTGCTGCCAACGGGGGAAGGGAGCAGCATCCCGCTGCATGAGCATGTGGATTTGGATGACCCTGTGCCACAGACCGAACGGCAAGAGCTGGCGGAGGGGCTGTGCTCTCCCACCCTCATGGTAAGCACTGAAACACTGGCATCGGCTGGAAATGCAGCTGCAGAGAGTATGAGACGCTGATGCAAATCCTCATGTCTCCACTGATCAGGAATCACAGTGTTTATGCCAAATAATAGTCCTAATTGTAATTAGATTCAAACTGAACTCCTAAATCAGCCCTAGATTATATTTAACTGTAATCTACTATAATGTAATGGGTAATCATATCTAACCTTAATACCAGCCTAATCCTTCAAATTATTTCAAATTTAATTCCAACCCAAAGGCAATTATCTCTTGAAACTTAAAATCTAAGTCTTTGAGTTTAATCATCACCATAGATTTAACCCTAAAACTTGTCTAAAGCTACAGACACAAACACAAACCTAATTGTATATTTTAACCTTAAAAGTAACCCATTGCTAATTACAGCTCAGTACTAAACTCATATCTTTATCCTAACCCAGATTAACTCCAACTGTAATCCCTAATCCTGATCTACAATTTTAGTCATAATGTCAACTGTAACCTTACCCAACCTAAATTCACTAAATAAAAGGAAAATAGCAAAGGAGAAAGCTTATTTTCCAGGTAGACCTTGCACACAGACAAGGGAAAGACGTGGAGAGCTTCAGCTTGGCTTTGAGGTCTAAAATGGATGTCCTTGCGTCCATCTCGTGCCAGGGAAGGGGCATGGAGGTGAGCTCTCCCTCAGGCATGTGAGACAGAGGCCAGTGCTGGAGCTGCAAGCACAAATATCTTTAGTACACAAAATTAATCTGTTTTGGAAGCTTTTTATAGCTACTGCAGCTGCGGCTGTTGGAGTGTTCACGCCAGCCCCTGTGATGGTTAACGGTGGGTCTTGGCCAACCTCTGCACAGAGACATGCCCAAATCCACCAGCAAAACTTCTGCCTTTGCCAGGAAGGGTCCCTCGCACTTACCTCCCTCCCTTCCCTGGCTCACCCAGGCGTCCTGTCCCCTGCGGTCGGCTGTCGAGGGGGTCTCAGCGGGATGGGAACCCACCCCCGGCAGGGACCGCAGAGTGGGGGTACCAGTGCAGGCAGGAGCACGCGTGAGAAGTGAAATGCCATTTTTATGTTGTTTTTCTGCCAGTTTTGCTAGGATGTAAATTACAACCCTCCTTCAAAGCCTCCCTGGCTCCCACTTTACTGAACTACAATCTAACCACAAGATACAAATACCATGGAGATCACCGGCCTCAGCACCTCATTGGGGTCTTATCTGTGGCCTTTCCACTGCACTGATTTGCACCGTGCCACTGTTTGAAAGATAAAACTCCCTTTTCACTCACTCCTGCCAGCCCCCAACAGCCTTGGTATGTGTATGCTTGCAGTGAAGCCCCAGCAGCTGCGATGGGTTAGCGGCTGCTTGTGGGTGCTGCTGCTCTTCACCCACATCGGAGCTGCTTGCTTTCTGCTGGGGTGAGATATGACAGACAACAAAAAGGAAAAAATGGAACTGTTGTTTGCTGGTGACCTGATTTCTTTGAGGGGGGGAAAAAGACGACGTTCTACAATTAGTTGAAATCATTTTTTTAGCTGCAGGTATAACTTATTTGGCTTGCTCTCGTTTCCCATAAGAAGGGAGCATGTAGAATACCACCCACAGATGCCATGGGGTTGTATTTAATGCAGTTAAGACGATGTTCACAGTCATGGTGGGGGACTGCTTTCTAATGCGCTGTGGTTTCTGTGCATTAACTGACTGGCTTCCTTTTCCTGCTTTTGCTGAAGTCTGCTCTTCAGCTATTCGTTCTCATTTTTCTGTGCTTGGGCGTGGGAGCAAGTCGGTCTGTTTCTGTGCAGAGATGCACATGTGTTTGCCAGGTCTCTCAAGCAGGGCTGGAGCTTGTGGCAGCCTGGGCAGGAGGGGGCGAGGGGGGACGGGGGTCTCCCTGTCACCCTGCACAGACTCTGCAGGTCCCCGCTGCCCTGTCTGCTCTCCCAAAGGTCTCTGCAGAGCAGAGCTGGGAAGGCACCGCTGCCACATGCCGCTGAAGGTGAGGAAAGGCTTGGCTGCCAGCTGGACACAGGAGAAAACAGACGTGACAAGCGGGATGAAAAGGTGGTTCCTTGCTGTGGAATTCCACTTATTTCCCTGCTCGCTTCATTTGAGTTTAGGAATCTCAGATGAAGAGATATCGCTCCTGATATCCCCTCAGTTCCTCCTAAGCCTCCTGTTTTCAGCACAGGATGCCTTGTCCTAGCTGCAGCTGCCCTCTATTTGCTTTTCAGTTTTTTTGTGAAGTGCCTGCAGGGAATTTTTTTGAAGTCATGTAACAGCATCGTGGGGGTTTGAAGGGCTCTCAGCGCTGCTGCCTTGTAGTTTCAGTTCTAAAGGGAAACATGTGGTCCAACAGTTTACAGTGCGGGGCTGTGGATCGAGCAGCACGAGCTCTGCGGAGCCGGGCTGGGCCACATGCCGGGGTGTCACAGTGCCCTTGCAGAGCCAGCTGGACTCGGTGAGCTACAAATGCCAGACCCTGTGTTTGTGGGTCCCTGACATGGCCCACCTTGGGTCATCTCCAACCTTGGGTCATGTCCATGGTCCCATGTCATGGCCCACCTTGGGTCATCTCCAACCTTGGGTCATCTCCATGGTCCCATGTCATGGCCCACCTTGGGTCATCTCCAACTTGGGGTCGTTGTAAGTCAGGGCTCTCAGAGCCTGAAGGAGAGCTCAGAGAGCTGGAGTGAGCCTTGAGGGAGGGCTGGGAATACAGAGGTGCAATGCACAGGCTTTTGTCCTGCTCAGTGTGTAGGTTCATAGGGACGATATTGTCTCCCTGGGGGCATGAGGGAGTTCTGCCCTACAAGTCAAGAGGAGGGAGAATCAGCATACCTAGAGACCCCCAACACCTGCACAGCTGTGAGTGTGACGGAGGGACACAGTCCCCAAACTGGTGTTTTTAAAGATACAAAACATCTGCTATGAAGAAAAATAAAAGAAACTCAGCAAAAATCTTTTTATTCTGAAGACTGAACTTTAAGACTGTAGTGTGGAGTTGCAAGGGGTGCCGGTATCCACTGTACCAACCATGACATGGTTGAAAATCATGATACATTCCCCCAGATCATAAATTTGGCTTTAATATGGTGTCATCTCTTCAGAGAATAGATCCTGGGTTTTTCTTTACCTTCCAGTTTCTGTGTTTTCAGGTTCCTGCTTACATCATGTGTTCCGTGAAAGGTTCTTTCTCCATTAAGAGAATATTTTTATTTAGCAAAAATGAGGAACCTTATGTAATTCTGTGACTCCTGGAGCAAAAGTTCAAACATTGCAGGAAAACATAAGCCTTGGCAACAGCCTTTGCTTTTTGAAGCTTTCCAGCTTCCAGCATTTCTGATACTTCTGTAACAAATGAGTCTAAATAGGAAAAGCTGGTCCAAGTCCATTTGCTCTTTTTGTGCTTCCTTCCCTCTTGTGGAATTGCTCAGACAAAGCCCTTCCCCTCCTAAAACTGCACTTGCAGCAGCACTGGACAAAACCACTCAGCTCTTTCTTGACACTGCTATCCGAAGAGGCGTCAAAATCCCATCTGATACTTTACTGCAGTCTTGTAAAAGGAGCTGTGCATGTGGCCAATGTCTCTCTCCCTGTTATTCCTCTTTACTAGTCGACCCTGTTTCAGAGAAGAAAGATCACCCCGAGCAGCTCCCTCCTCCCACCGCTCCCTTCCTTCTCCCCATAGACAGCACAACCTCCCTCATCCTCCCCCATCCTAGTATGTTGGGGAAGAGAAGGCGCATGGCTGGGAAGGGATGGAGGGAAGGAGAGCATCTCCAGCCCCCATTTTCCCTCCTGCCTGGATGGAGGCTGTTGAATGTGCTGGGACTGATGGGGCAGGGAGCCCAGCGCCAGTGAGGGGCAGGGCTGGGCCCCAAGTGCAGGGAACAAAGCAACTTTTGTGGGTACCCAAAAAGCCTGCTGAAATGTCAGCTGACACTAATCCTGTTTGGCACTGATACGTGTAGTTGGGATCTCCTAGAGTCTCGAGGTATCCTCTCTCTGACCCGTCTGCAGCTGTTGGGCACATTTCGTTGTGCCTCGATGGGGATAGTGCGGGTCACCCCGGCACCTGCCATGCAACATGCTGACGCTGTTGACAGCGCTGGCGAGGAAGGATCTGCTGGTGCAATTGGAGTAGGGTGCTCGCTGGGCCCGTCGGTCGGTGTGTTGCTGATGGAAAGCTGCTGGCCTTCTGTGGCTCTCCATGGCAGCTGCTCACTCTGCTGCAGGAAGGGAGAGGGGAGGAAAAAGGACCAAAAATGCAGAGGAGGAGGGGACAGGAGTGGTTATGGCCAAACTCCAAGAGAGTAGGCAGGAGCTGCTGAAGATGCTGTTGAACCCCATGGGCATGTCTAGAGGCTTAGCGGAGGCTTTTGAGTTCAGAGGAGGATGGGTTGTAGAAGTGACCTCCTCATACTCCCATCACTCTGGGTCAGAAGAAACATGTATTTAGGAACAGGTTCCCAAATGAAAGAGAAAATGAAATTGAATATGTGGGTGGTTTGTGGGCTGATTTGGTAAACAGCTCAGTGCTGTTTGAACATACACTGAAATCCTGGAGTAAATCCACAAGATTTGGACGACGGTGCACTGTCACAACAACATAGTTCCTGTCTTGCAAACACAGCACAGGGCAGATCCTTGCTGCTGGTGGATCTGCTTCAGTGAATCACAGCACCACTGAATGACCAAGGTTGGGAAAGACCTCTGGAGGGCTCTAGTCCCACTTCAAGGATCTCCACACGGCAATCTCCCACAGACTTTCCCCTGACCACGCCTCAAGAGCAGCCACCTCTCTGCTGACATCTGAGTCCTGGTCCTGCTTAGCTTCCTCCACAGAGGTGCTTTAGCACTCCATGTGACCAGGTCTTGCCACTCATGCCTGGCTCTGGCACATCTCTTAGCCTGCAGGATGCACCTGGCAAATTCTTTTCCACCCATTATTCTGCCTTTGTAACTGCACAGCAGCTTGTAAAAGAACTGAGAGCCTAATGGCATTTTCTTGCCGGCTAAGGAATTCTTGGCCAGTGACATCCTCCATCCGCTGCCCAGCACAATATGGGGAAGGACGGCAGGTGGCTGCATCAACCTGAATAGCCGAGCAGCAGGAAACACCCGCAAGGAGGTTTTCAGGCTGTAATGCCAGGAAACGAGGCTTCCAGGTACCTGACTCATGACTTCCACCAGTCGTATTGCCCAAAGCCCACGCTGGCTCTCTCACTGCCCCTGGGCTTCTGCATCCTCCTCCTGGCTCCGTTGCAGCCCTTCGTCACTCGCCTCTCACTTCTCTCCTGAGGTTCCTGCAAGCTGCTATGTGTGGCCAGAAACTTTTAGGATTTCTTATTGTTTCCATTCCCCTGTGCTCAGCAGGGGGATGTTTTGAAAAGACATGGGGCTGCTTTCCCCTGCTCCCTGCATAGCCTTGGGCAGGATTTTCACATGGGTGCCTCTCTCCTAACCACCTACAGATAAGGTAGCTGGATCTTTCTCTTAAGACAGCTGAGCTTCTTGGGGCATCCCTTTACTGCTGTGACAGGATTTAAGCAGTTTAAATAATACTTTTCTGAACACTGGATGGGAGAGGCTGAATTGATTATTCTTTGAGCGTTGACCTCAGTGTGGTCATTTGTGCTGCATGTTTTGTGTTTTGGGGGCTACTTAAGATACCTGCTGCAGCTCCCGCAGACCTCCTGCCACATGCAGATGCTCACAACCAGGACAACTTTGGATTTGCTCAGTGAAACACTTTTGCTTTTGGTTTTCTTGCTCCATGCAGTTGAGTTATGCTCGGCTCATCCCGTGTTGTGAAACACGCAGTCCTGCTGTATTTGGTTTACCTCTGTGATGCTCTTTGCCCCCAGTATCCCCACGTTGCACAGGGAGCTTGTGGGGAAGCAGCAGGTGCACAGCCCACACCTTCCATCCCGGAAACCCTGGACATTTTTAGCTCAGCTTTACCTGTGAGCTGGGAACGTGGTGTGAGAAGTGAACTGAAGGTGAGTGAATGAAATCCCAAATGCCTGAACGCTCTGTGGTCTGCAGAGAAACGTGAGACCTTTCCAGCTGAACTGGTTCTGTGAGGACACTGTGCTCAGGAGTCACATACCAAGAAAATGAAGAGAAAAACCCTATGGGCACTGTAGAGTTACTGGACAGCTGTTTTCCTATGTATTGCTCACAAATCTTTTCCCTTCTCCATTTAATGCTCAAGCTGAATCACAGAATCACAGAATCACAGAATCATATAGGTTGGAAAAGACCTTTAAGATCATTGAGTCCAACCATAAACCTAACACTACCAAGACCACCACTACACCATGTCCCTGAGCACCTCATCCAAACGTCTTTTAAATACCTCCAGCGATGGCGACTCAACCACGTCCCTGGGCAGCCTGTTCCGATGCTTGATAACCCTTTCAGTGAAGAAAAATTTCCTAATATCCAGTCTAAACCTCCCCTGGTGCAACTTGAGGCCATTTCCTCTTGTCCTATCACTTGTTACTTGGGAGAAGAGACCGACCCCACCTCTCTACACCCTCCTTTCAGGCAGTTGTAGAGAGCGATGAGGTCTCCCCTCAGCCTCCTTTTCTCCAGGCTAAAAAACCCCAGATCCCTCAGCTGCTCCTCATAAGACTTCTGCTCCAGACCCTTCCCCAGCTCCGTTGCCCTTCTCTGAACTCGCTCCAGCCCCTCAATGTCTCTCTTGTAGTGGGGGGCCCAACACTGAACACAGCATTCGAGGTGCAGCCTCACCAGTGCCGAGTACAGGAGCACGATCACTTCCCTAGTCCTGCTGGCCACGCTATTTTTGATACAAGCCAGGATGCCATTGGCTTTCTTGGCCACCTGGGCACACTGCTGGCTCATATTCAGGGGGCTGTCAACCAACACCCCCAGGTCCTTCTCTGCTGGGCAGCTTTCCAGCCACTCTTCCCCAAGCCTGTAGCGTTGCATGTGGTTGCTGTGACCCAAGTGCAGGACCTTGCACTTGGCCTTGTTAAACCTCATACAATTGGCCCCAGCCCATGGATCCAGCCTGTCCGGGTCCCTCTGCAGAGCCTTCCTCCCCTCAAGCAGATCAACACTCCCGCACAACTTGGTGTTGTCTGCAAACTTACTGAGGGTGCACTCGATCCTTTCGTCCAGATCATTGATAAAGATATTAAACAGGACTGGCCCAACACCGAGCCCTGGGGAACACCGCTTGTGACCGGCCACCAACTGGAGTAAACTCCATTCACCACCACTCTTTGGGCCCGGCCATCCAGCCATTTCTTTACGCAGCGAAGAGTACCCCCGTCCAAGCCATGAGCAGCCAGTTTCTCCAGGAGAATGCTGTGGGAAACCGTGTCGAAGGCTTTACTGAAGTCTAGACAGACAACATCCACAGCCTTCCCCTCATCTACTAGGTGGGTCACCTTGTCATAGAAGGAGATCAGGTTGGTCAAGCAGGACCTGCCTTTCCTGAACCCATGCTGGCTGGGCTTGATCCCTTGGTTATCCTCTACATGCCATGTGATAGCACTCAGGATGATCTGCTCCATCAGCTTCCCCAGCACCGAGGTCAGGCTGACAGGCCTGTAGTTCCCCGGGTCCTCCTTCCAGCCCTTCTTGTAGATGGGCGTCACATTCACTAATCTCCAGTCAGGAGGGACCTCCCCAGTTAGCCAGGACTGCTGGTAAATGATGGAAAGGGGCTTGGTGAGCACATCTGCCAGTTCCTTCAGTACTCTCGGGTGGATCTCATCAGGCCCCATAGACTTGTGAGTGTCTAAGTGGTGCAGCAGGTCACTCACCATTTCCCCCTGGATTATGGGGGCTCCATTCTGGTCCCCGTCCCTATCTTCCGACTCCAGGGGCTGGGTACCCAGAGAACAATTGGCCCTGCTATTAAAGACTGAGGCAAAGAAGGCATTAAGTACCTCAGCCTTTTCCTCATCCTTGGTCACTGTGATCCCTCCCCCTTCTACTAGGGGCTGGAGATTCTCCTTAGCTCTCCTTTTGCTGCTAATGTATTTGAAGAAGTTTTTTGTTGTCTTTTACAGCAGCAGCCAGATTGAGCTCCAGCTCAGCTTTGGCCCTTCTAATTTTCTCCCTGCACAGCCTCGCTACACCTTTGTAGTCCTCCTGAGTTGCCCGCCCCTTCTTCCAGAGGTCGTAGGCTCTCCTCTTTTTCCTGAGTTCGAGCCAGAGCTCTCTATTCGGCCAGGCCGGTCTTCTGCCCCGCCGGCTCGTCTTTCAGCACCTGGGGACAGCCCGCTCTTGTGCCTTTAGGACTTCCACCTTAAAGAATGTCCAGCCTTCCTGGACCCCTTTGCCCTTTAGGGCTGCCTCCCAGGGGACTCTCTCGACCAGTCTCCTAAACAGGCCAAAGTCCGCCCTCCGGAAGTCTAAGGTGGCAGTTCTGCTGACCCCCCTCGCCGCTTCTCCACGTTATCAAAAACTCTATCATTTCGTGATCGCTCTGCCCAAGACGGCCTCCAACCATCACATGGCTCACAAGTCCTTCTCTGTTCATGAACAAGAGGTCCACCGGGGCCCCTTCCCTCGTTGGCTCACTCACCAGCTATGTCAGGAAGTTATCTGCCACACGCTCCAGGAACCTCCTGGACTGTTTCCTCTCTGCTGTGTTGTATTTCCAGCAGACATCCGGCAGGTTGAAGTCCCCCACAAGAACAAGGGCTAGCGATCGTGAGGCTTCTCCCAGCTGCTTATAGAATAGTTCGTCAGTCTCCTCGTCCTGGTTGGGGGGTCTGTAACAGACTCCCACCACAGTATCTGCCTTGTTGGCCTTCCCCCTGATTCTTACCCATAGACACTCCACCCTATTGTCACCATCATCGAGCTCTAAACTATCCAGACACTCCCTGACGTACAGGGCTACCCCACCACCTCTCCTGCCTCGCCTATCCCTCCTGAAGAGTTTATAGCCATCCATCGCCGCACTCCACTTGTGCGAGTCATCCCACCACGTTTCCGTGACGGCAACCATAGCATAGTTTTCCTGATGTACAATGGCCTCCAACTCCTCCTGCTTGTTGCCCATGCTGCATGCATTGGTGTAGAGGCACTTCAGCTGGGCTGTCGTCCGTGTGTCCTTCATAGAAGAACACCCCTTGCGTGCTTTGAGGCGTTTCACTGGTGTTTCCCTCTTGGCTCCTATTGCCTCAGTATCCCCTGGCTCAACTCAGTTCGACTTCGGCTGTGCCCCAGCGGAGACACAAGCCGAGTGCCCTCGCTGGCACCCGCTCCCTCTAACTGTGGCATGTCGTCCCTCAGCTTCCCTCGGGCAAGCCTGATATTATCCCCCTCCCCCTTCGAGTCTAGTTTAAAGCTCTGTCGATGAGCCCCGCAAGTTCCTGAGCAAAGATTCTCTTTCCCCTTTGAGAAAGATGAATCCCATCAGATGCCAGCAAACCCGGTGCTGTGTAGGCCATCCCATTGTCAAAAAACCCAAATCCGTGGCGATGACACCAGCCACGGAGCCATGTGTTGGTTGTCTCTGTTCCTTCTTGTGTCGCTGCCCACAACCCCAAAAGTTGAGCTTGATGTTTGGCACAGGTTCACCTCCCACGTGCTATGGGGGGTCTAGGAGACAACCTCTTCCCAGTTACCCCTACGTGATTTTACAGCCTCAGGGATTTGATACAAGCCTCTGAATCGGCACCTCAGTTCCTAAATGCTTGTGTGAACCCAAATCTTGGTGTCACCTCAATTCTCACTCCAAGCACAGCTATTAGCGTCTTGCTTGCAGGGCGTCAGGAGAAGTGTGGGCATGGTGCTCCTGTTTGGCAATGCTCTGCAGCTAGACTGCTTACAGACTGCACCCTGCTAACATCTGTCCTTGGGTCCTCACCTGGGTCACTTACTGCCTTGCATTCTCAGGCTGCTTTACTGCCAAACTGCCTGTCTGCATACGGGGTGACCAGCATCTGTCCAGGTAAGCAATAACCAGGGTTTTCTTGACCTAAACCTCCAGCACATGGAAACAGTGGTGGATGCCAGCTGAGTGCCATTTGCTTCTGCTTTGCCTCGTGCACCCAAAACTATGTCCCTGCCTTTGATTTCCAATTAGATGAATATTTCTGCTTGAAGGTTAATGTAATAGACAGATCATGAGCTTTGCATTTGACACCAACATATTCCCCTGTGAGATCCCAAGGAGATCTTGTTTGTGTTCTAGGTGGGGAGTGTGTAAAAGTAGCAATTTCTAGTATGAGTCACTACCTCAGTGTTTGATTAATTCTCTGCTTCTGAAACTCTGATGAAACTAAATGGTTGGAAGCCTCAGAGGAGAGCTACGGTACAGGAGAAAATAGAAGCTGTAGAACAGAGTGTAGCTTAAATTAGTGGGCCAGAAGGAAAGGACATAAACCATCGGTTGCTATCAGA
This sequence comes from Mycteria americana, assembly GCF_035582795.1. NCBI lineage: Eukaryota > Metazoa > Chordata > Aves > Ciconiiformes > Ciconiidae > Mycteria > Mycteria americana. The sequence goes on along the minus strand of NC_134381.1, from coordinate 2,491,654 downwards.
ATATATAATTTCAGCGCTCACTCCTCTCACCTTGCAGAAAGGGCATGACCTTGTCCCAGTGCCTGTGGAAAGGCAATAGAGAGTGTTTGGCAAGACAGGAGGAATTCTGCCCGAGTCCCACCAGCAATGCTTCCATGGGAACATCTCCCCACTCAACTGCAAGCTTAGAGGTACAACAACAGCATCAAATCTAATGGTGTATGGCACAGGTGGACCTATGGGGCACGGCCATATCCAGCATGGAAAAAGGTGTAACTTGAATCAGGGATGGTTCCAGTGCAGAAGAGATTCTGGACAACATCCAGGGTCTGGACTAGGTCCAGGACTAGACTCAGGACTGCAATGAACATAAAATTTACCTTGGGGTAAAGGCTCAGAATATACAGTATTTACACTTAGAAAAGCAGGTGTCCAGCTGAGGGAAATGGCTGTAGCGTCTCAAGTTGTGACGGTGTGCGCCAGCTGAGGCTCTGCCCTGAGGCTATAAAAGGGGTTGAAATGGAGCCAAGGCTGCATTTTGGCCATCTGCTTGACTGGGGCCAGGGGGCTGAATTTGCCATTAGTGTTCCATGAAATATAAAACAAGAGTTGAAGTCGTCTCTGGACTTCATTAACACTTTGAAAAGCCAGAGGGAATATCACATTTGACTACGGGGCCAGCACAAGTCAGCAGAGAATCTAACATTTCAGTTCCCACTCAGAAAAACCCAACAGCTTTGTTTCAGTTCTGACTGCTCATTCCAAAATCAACTGAGATGACCAGTTATTGTGAAAAAAGGTCCTTGCCAATGAAACCATCTGAAAAGGTTCATTCTGTTCTCTTTGGGGATATTCATCCTCTTTCGTTTATACTCAGTCTGTGAATTTCATGGCAGAAAATGAACTCCTTGAAACTAATCCTTTAACTTCTCAACCCCTCACATTCACGTGTTCTTGGTATAGGATGAACTTCTCCTGGTCTCAGCCTTGAAAAGGACATGGGACGGATCCTCAGCTGATGTGCCCAGCAGAGCATCAATGGCAATATAATTATGCTGCTTTCCACCAGCATTGATGCAGCTGCATGGTCACAGTCAATTGTATTTGAATCAGGAAGTTCCTGCATGGTTCCCGGGAAAATTACCTCTACAAACAGAAACAGTGACTCCCAGAACATGGTTTTCTTCAAAAGTGAATGTGCCGCCCCCTGGAAGCATTCAGATGGACATCCATGTGATGTATAGTGTCTACTGAAATTGCTCTTTTGCTTTCCAGCCAGAAACACCCAAATATAGAGAGCAGCTTCTTTGTGTTCAGCCCTATGAAAGCACTCTCTGCACTACAGCATACGCTGAGCTATTCAGTACTGTGCTGCTTCTCTGCAAATTGGATCCTGCTGCTCCCGCTGCTGCAGAGGGGGAAGGGGAGAAACAAGGTAAAATAAAAGCAAACATACACGTCAAGCAGCTCTGCCTTCCTGAGAAAGGGAACATAAGGCTCACTCGAGAAAGGAAGCAAATACCAGGCTCCCTAATTGTGCTGTGGACTTCATCGTTCAGGTTTGTTACTGGTGACGAGCTGGGGAATTACAGCTGTGGGTGCATAGGAAACCCAAAGGCCTGACTGGAGACTTACACTCATAATCCCTCTCCGGTCCCCACAAATTCTTGAAAAGCTTTGGTTACAACAGCTGAGAAAACAAAACAAAATTCACCTCCATCCTGAGCACAAGTAGGAGAATTTCTTGGCAATTTGAGATCCTTTTGTGAAACATTATACAAAGAAGCAAACAGCCCAACTGTGAGGGAAAGCTGTGTGAAGGGTTTAGTTTGGACCCGTCACCTGCATAACTGAGTCTTAGAGTTGAAGAAAAAGAAGAATTCTCTATAAGTTTCCTGAATATTTTCCAGGGAGCCTGATGCATCTTTGCTGGAAGCTCAATACCCAGGAACTCTTCCAGAAATCCCAGGTGCTGCCCTCTCATGGTAACAGAGAGAGCCCCAGCGCTGACTTAATGCAAGAGAGGCCAGATCAGACTGTGTTAGACTTTGAAGACACCAGGTTTGATACTGGTGCTAATGCTCTGTCTCTTCTGTAACTGTGGTTAACTTGAAAGGTATTGCTGGACACGATAGCCAAGCGGGGACAAGACTTCTGGAGCTGAGCAGTCGTGCAGGGCTTTCCCACCACCTCCTCGCCCTTTGTGGAGGACTATTGCCTCCTGGTGGTCCCAGACACATCTCACTGGCAGTGCAGAAATGGTTCTGTGCACCTTCCACTGCTAGCAAGGTCTTCTGGCTGCTGGGATGCCTGGGGAAGTCCCAGCTGGCACCTAGAAGTGCACATGGAGATGCACGGGTCACCAACTGGGACTGCTCAGAAAGTGGAGTCAAAGCAAGAAGGCAAAAGGCAAAGGCTGGGAAATGAGGAAAACTGAAAGGCAGAGAGGTGGTGTAGGGCTATGGACTGACCACGGAGGAGCAACAAAGCTGGAGCCCATCAGAGAATTGCTGAAAGCTTCAACTGTGAAGAAACTCCAGACACAGCTGTGACCAGGTAAGAAAAGGACAACCACAGAAGTGTGAACCTGAGGCTTGACTAATGAAATCCCACAGCCCACTGCTTAATGAGGCCCCACTCAGTTTGGCAGAGAGCAAGGGTATGGCTGTGGCTTCGGGACTCGACTCCCCCAGTCCTATTTCCCCCCACAAAGGGGGGGGCTGTGGTAAGTCTGAGCCTTGACACACGGACAGCAAAGAGACAGACTTCTCCCTCTGGTTTGACATTCCCCCAGCAGGTAGGACAGGCCACCAGCATTTTCACCTGGAGATACATGGAGAGAAAATCTCTTCTTCAGATTAAAAATATCGTAGAAAATTGAGAAAACCTGGAGATCCTCTTCTGGAGTAAAAATGATGCAGTTGTGCACTACAGTCCGCAGTGGCAATAGAAATGTAGTGGTAGCTATGATGGTACAGAGATCCGTGGGAGGAAAGGGTTGGAGAGTATTTCATCAAGCCAGTTGTGCCAATTCCAACAAAATTTAATAGCTAGCCTAACAAATAATTAGATTGTCATCTCTGGTGAGACACAGTTATGGAATGAGCAAATTAAGCGTAGCCAGTGCCATCTCCAGACTTTGCCCTTCTGCTGCTTACAACGTGCCATCACCAGAGACTCTGGGCAGAGGACTGAGCTGCTCTGCTAGCAATGGGCAAGGCTGTACAGCATCGGGATCATTTTACTCTGTCCTTGTTCTGCTGTTACAAGTTTTAGGGTAAGCCAGGCTCATCTGACCCAGAAGATTGAAAAGAATTGAAGGAAAACAAAGAGAAATTCTGAGCTTTCATCAAATACCTATTAAAGTCCATATCATTTACTCTGAATACATGAAATGGCCTTTATTACAGTCATTTTTCTGAGCACAAAAGCTACTTTCAGTAACACAGGAAGGGAAAAATCGTTACAAACTTGCAAGAATCAAGGAGCATCTTGTAGAAACTCTTTGTCACGAGACAAATTATAAAAGGCTATAAATAGGGGACCATTATTAGAGCAACTGAGCTCTCTAACTAGGCTCGCTGCACAGGGAATGAACTGTTTCCCTAACAGGCAGGGGGAGGTGAGGCAATCAACAGGTACATCACAAGCTCTCTGCGGTGCAGGAGAAAGCAGGCCTAAAGTCATCACCTCCTGTTTCTGGAAATGGAAGAAGCATTTGGAGAAACAAGTTACTTAAAAGACTGATAAAAATACACACGGATACACACAAGTATTCACACAAAACAGGACGCTGCTGAACTTAGACAAGATCATAACACTGATGGAGTACAGGATGGGAGCTCTTGGCTCATGGAGTCTAGCTCTGCTATCCAGCTCCTCCATAACCTGCTGGTGCACGTTCTGACCTCTCATGGGGTTTCCTCCTCCTGTTGCTTAGGCTGCTTGAAAAAATTACTCCTCTGATTTTTAGAGATTTTTTTTTTAAATTCCAGCCTAATATATTCATTCATGCTAATGATGCAATTTAGTTTAAATAATTCTTTCTCCTTCTAGTTGTTTATCCCTGTGGTATTTATATGAGCTAGTCATGTCTGCTTTCAGCCTTCCTGTTGCGAGACTAAACACAACAAACTCCTTACATCTCCTCATCTAAGGCAGACCCTCAGTTCCTCTGCTGTATCGTCACAGCAGACTCCTACTCCCATCCTGGATCTGCCTTTCAGTTCTTACTTGCATGGCAAGGTGCCTAGGTGAAAGCGGATGTGGTTGGCTTTTTATAGTTTGGTTAAATTTGCAGTAACTACAGCAACCTTATATTTTTTTCTAGGTCTTTCGTGGAGGTATGGCCTACAGGAATGAGCATGTTTGCTGGGAAGTTAACCTCATACTCACACTGCCCTGATTGGGTCAACTGACTCTCACTGAGTCCAGAAGAACTACAATGCCAGTATCAAAACCTGAGGGACCTGCCATTTAGAAGACAAGGTTTCCTAGTCTGTTCAATAGATACAGAAATTGTAAGGGTGAACACCACAATCAGTAAGAGACTGGGATGCTGCAGCATTTCCAGAAGCAGGGTGTTGTGCAAATCACACTGGGTGCTAAGGAAGAGTCCTGAAAACCTGCCCCATCAGTCTATGGCTTTGAGACAAGTTGCCAGCACTGTTACCTGGCCGTGGATGCTCTCATCCCCATGTGGACTGCTGTTTTGGGGTTTTCTCCTTGAATCAGGGTGTAATCCTTTCCACACCTTCATACAGAGATATTTGCGATATGGTGATATTGGCCAGAAGCTTTTGATTATGAGCTGCTGTGCCTGTCTTCAGCATGGAGATGACCTTTGTCAGCTGCCAGGGCTGCTGTGTTTGTAGGAGGCTCACGTATTTGAAATAAATGGGCAGTTGGTGATAGGTCATCAAGATTTTCAAGGCTTCTGGGAAGATGCCATCTTATATGTGGTGCTGGCAGCTGGCAGACTTGGGGAGCACCAAGGCCACATTTATACCAGTTTTAGTGCATGGTGCCTTTGCATTCAGCCTTTCTGGGCAGCCAGAAGGTCTCACCGAAGCTGTTGCATTACTGGATTTTATGGTAATCTCTTTTCAGGCCTTGGAGTTCAGGAGAAGCAGGTAGTGACTGCACTGGCTCGAAGAGACAACAATCTCCCTGGGAAAAATTTTGCACCAAGGTGGTGGAGAAATCTCCAGTGGTTGGATGTGGGTGGATGATACGTAGGATGTGCATAGATCTCCCTGTGGATACTGTGGACCTCCCTGTGCCTTGCAGACAGGTACATATAGCTATTATTGAAGAATGTCTCTGTCCTCCAGTCATGAGGGAAACTTGACTTCTCTGCATTTGAAAGAGATACCTTGGTCCATGGCCACTGCAAAACGTGGATGAACCTATCAGCATTTCTCATTCTCTCTCTTTTTTATTTTTTACTTGCTATTTGGTGTGAACCATTTTTTTCCTAGGGTTTGCATTTGATTTTCCCTAAAATGCCAGTTTGGCTTTCATAGAGATGTCAGCAGAAGGACTGGGAGTCCAGCAGGTGGGTTTCCTCCCACTGAAACATCCATAGTGTAGCTGTCTGCAGCTGAGCAAGGTGCCCAGCCCCTCTTTGCACAGTTTATGAATTTCAGTGTGTGCTTTATCTGACTGTACATAGGTGTGTGGTTCAGGGTCTGTAGGAAAGCTGGGGTTGAGCAAGGAGGCAGCTCAGGGACATGGTGCAAGAGGCTACTGCAGCAGTAGGGTAACGGTGTAGCCTGGTGCTGCCAAGCAGAAGCCTTTGACAGCTGCAGTTACCCTTTCTCTAGGGTGCGAGCAAGACATCTCATATTTGTTTTTAAAACATTATTGTTAAAACCACAATATCTTTTTTGGAATAAGGGATTGAGCATATTCATTATGGAAGAACTGGAAAATAGATAAATTTGGGTGATTTTTCCCCACTCTGAATTCTGCAGTCCTACTGATTTTATTAGATATTTTTCCTCTGGGTTGAGGCTACAAGGCTGCCATTTGACCCTTTTGTATGTTAGATTTTAACATTAGCCTAAATTGTATTTCTAAATCTAAAAACTCTTTAAACATGGGAACATTTTCACTGGCTCTTGCTCCAGATTTCCCTTCCTGGATTAAATTTATTGGTTGCTTCCCACATGACTTAAGAAATGGATTAGTTGAGGCATATGTGGCCTTCACTAGAACTGAATTAGGGGCAGAAATGCAGCCCTGCTAACATGGTCCTTGGATTCAGGGAATGACCATGGGCACCTTGATGATCCAGGCTGCTGGGCCACAAAGTTCAAAGTTGTTTATATTAGAATAAATGATTTCTCTGTCCAGCTCAATGCAACCCTTGGAGGGAGAACCAGGAATGAAAAGCACGCCAGAGAAATGCACAGCATCTAGGATGTCTTTTAAAAACATAAACAGTATTCCGAAATTTTCAGGAAAATATGAAAACCAAGTTTTCTAGGATATACAGGAAGATACCTTTAAATCTCCCTAAACAAAGCAATAAAAGACTGTCTAGATCTGGATTAGGGCAGGTCATGACTTTAAAGAGCTGAGTGCACCACAAGCGCACCAGCCTTGTTACAGCCCTTGTGGCAGAGCTACACAACCTTTCCTGCATCTCTGAACACGTGTAGCATTTCCATTTCACAGGCTGACAAAGCTGAAGAGGTGCTCTTCCTCCTTCCCACATTTACATGGGCTTCAGGATATGGGTATAAATGACTTTGCCCTCTTTGCCCCTCCTGTCAAGCTCTATCTTTGAAAAGCCCTGTTTTCAGCAGAGAAAAAGATGATGGACGATGGATACAAAGGGATTTAGCTAGGACAGGGTCCAAGGTCCACTGTTAAAAGTGATCTTTGCATCAGGCTCATGTTTAATAAGTGGTATCAGTATGTTTGGTGTTGTGCATTGCAACAGCATTACTGAGGAGAGGAGTTTTTGCATTAATATTAAGCACCGTGTAGATAAAGAATTCAGCAAAACGTATCCTGAACATTTGTCATTTTTGCACAGAGATGAAAGACATTAATTTTTCAAATGATCATTTCCGTCACTACCAGGCCCAGCTAAGCTGAAACACAAAAGTGAACTTGAACCACAAAGATCTTTTTGGATATTGCTCAGCGGTGTCATATGAAAGCGAAATAAAGCGATGAGCTGGAATGAGGAACAGCGTAAATAGATGTATAGCCACAAAGTCTAGAAATAAATTCATTTTTAGTAAAACACATCTGTACATTTTCCAGTATCTTGGGTTACAATAACAATAACTTGTCGTAGTTTATTAGGTTGCAGATTAATGGGAGCCCTGCTGACTTCTGTTTCTTTAGCCCTACTGTGATATATACAGAGGAAAGCTAGGAAATTCCTGCAGGTCACTTCTCATGTGGAGAAAACACATCGACCCACCAAAGCTCTAATGTGCTCACTGTTTTGGGAAAACAGAGCTGTAAGGAAACAGGCTGAAGAGAGGTGGCCAAAGCGCCATGTCCCTCCTGGCACCCAGTGTCCACCTCCACAGGACAAAAGTGTTTCAGGCTTTTGAGCCTTCTTTCCCTCAAATGGAAAAGGCCAGAAATGTCAAATTCAGAAATGTCCTTTTACATCACTGGTTTGGATCATTCTGATGGAACAAAATAGGAAGTCTATTTGAAAATGAGCAAAAAAACCTGGGAAATGTGCAAAGGTAGAGTATGAAATCTCATAAATCTGGACTGCAGTTCATTGAACTCGAGATGCAAAATAGGTTAATTCCTAGCTTTTTCTTTTTTCTTAAAAATGATAACTTTCCAGCCCCCCCAGCAAACTCTGAAGGAGACCAATGTTACCATTCCTCTACAAACTGCATTTATGATTTTTTCAGCCAGCTCCGTAATTACTGAGCTCTGGAGACATAATTTGATTGTCCTGCTGAAGTATGAAGAGATGAACCAGATCTGACTGTAAATATCTAGCAGCCATTTCAGATTTGTTCATCAATGAGCTTCACAATGTCTGTGGGGTTCAGAAGGCTTTAAATCCCATTATCAGGTATTTCCTGTCTCCAATTGCTATATTTCAAGGTATTCTTCTGAGGGTTTAACTCTGACCATTGCTATTTTTCTCTGTTTCTCATTGCCTGTTGTTTGGTATAGGTGCTATATGATGTTTGTATTTCACCTAGGCTGGGGTGGATGCTCCAAAAAATGATGCCAGCAACATTTTGGAAAAAAACAGAAAGGTAAAGCTGTAGGTCTTTGCAGGAGGTACAGAGCCCCCCCAGGCTCCAGTGAGATTTGAACTCACGACCCCTGGTTTACTAGACCAGTGCTCTAACCCCTGAGCTATGGAGCCTCTGAGCTTTGTGTATTTTTTACTTTGCAAACATTTCATATAATAATTTTCTCTGTTAATTCTAGAGTGAAACAAAACCTGCTCTGCTACATTGTGCTGCTCCAAGGATTTTCTATTATCTTTCCAAATGGCACTAACACAAACATCAGGGTCACAAAACTAGCAACACAGCAGGTCAACCCAAACCTGGATTTTACTCTCCTTCAGCTCATCCCTGCCAGGACATCAAGAGTGATACACAGCTCCCTTTCCCCAGCCAAGCAGCTCTGGAATTTTGCAAACAAGAAGCAATGATATTTTGCCTCTTCATAGTTGTTGCACTAATTTATCAAAGAAGGAAGTTAAGCTTCTAAAAAATAACTCTTTATATCCCGCTGCTTTCCTTCGGAAATCAGCTGTGTATTTGCTTTTTTCCTCTTGGCTCTTATTTCAATTCTTTCTCGGTCAATCCTTTCTTAGGAGTCCGTGATGTGCTTTGGGCACTGTGGCTGATGCGTGCACTTTCACGTATCTAAGCTATTCTTGGTGTCTGAAATTTCAGGGTAACCTTTCCTGTAGTTTCATTCTTCACTGAAGGTGGTTAGAAAGGGCTGTCATAAGAAACACTCCCAGCATTCGTACTGTTTCCTCCCTCACTAACACACTCAGTCAACGGAGAATGTTTTTCTGGTTTTATATTTGTATGGCATACGTCTATGCTTGTGTCCAACCCCTGGATTTTGTGTGACTTTTTGAAAAGGCTTTGTCAGACAGGATTAACCAGGCAGTGAGATTCCTCAATGCAACTGCTTTACACAAAGTGGCTGGATTATATTTCATTGGGATGTGTCATTTCCATCAGGAGGGTTCTCCCAAGCATGTATCCATCAGTGGAAATGGGAATCTCACCTTTCTTTCTTCCTTCTCTTACTTCTCTTCTCTTACTTCTCCTTCTTGACAAGCTGGAGAAATGGGCTGACAAGAACCTCATACAGTTCCACAAGAGCAAGTGCAAAGTCCTGTACTTGGCACGGAACAACTCCATGAACCAGGACATGCTGGGGGCCAACGGTATGGAAAGCAGCTTTGCAGAATAAGACCTGGTGGTCCTGGTGGACACAAAGTTGAACAGGAGCTGGCAATGTGCCCTTGCTTCCAAGAAGTCTAATGGTATGCTGGGCTGCAAATGGCAAAGCATTGCCAGTAGGTCGAGGCAGGTGATCCTCCAGGTGATTCAACACTGGTGAGGCCACACCTACAGCGCTGTGTCCTGGGCTTCTTGTTCTTGTGCTGGGCTCTCCAGGAACCCTCTTGCTGTGTGTGCCGGGAGACGTGTGCCACCTCAGGCCAGAGCGAACTGACAGAGCCCTGGCAAGCCACGGCCAAGGCCTCAGTGGCTGGCTTGAAGCACCGAAGCACATGACAGAAGACGTGGGGGATGGAGCGGGCAGTGGCATCACAGTAAACCCTGAGGAGTGTGCCAGGGGCACAGGGCTCCTGGGGCGAGTGGCCACAGGTGAGGATGGCCCATGCTGACATCCCCCAGCCACGCACTGTGTCATCATGGCCCTCGCTGCTTATATTCGGACACCCAGCCTCTCCCAGCCGGCTCGTGCCTTCACTCCAGCTGAGCGTTTCGGCGAGGCTTGGCGTGTGGAGCAAGCCCTTGGCTCGGTGCTGGGCTTGTGCCCCGGGCACTGGTGGCTGCAGCTCTCAGTGCCCATCCCCGGAGCCACTGCAGGTTTTTCCCCGTCCCTGCCTGGTCCAGGCAGCCGGGGCACGCCGGAGGTGCGCTCGCCGCAGCAGAGGTGAGCTGTGCGGGCAGACTTCACCCTGGGGAGCTGGGCGGGTTTCCTTCTTGAGGGACCTGGGCTTCTCTTCCAGCCCTCCCCGGCCCAGCCAGTGACCGTGGCCTCTCTTCCTCGTCTAGCGGGACACCCGCCGCTGCAGCGTTGGAGAGGAGGAGTCGTCCATCCCCACCAGCTCTCCCCAGCCCACCGCAGCGCTGAGCACGGCCACAGCCTCGGAGGACCGCTGCCCGATGTGCCTTGGCACCTGGGACAACGCAGCCTGTACCATGCCGTGCCTCCACCGCTTCTGTTTCAACTGTATCCGGTGGTGGGCAGGGACCAAGCCCGAGTGCCGCCTCTGCAAGAGGAGGGTGACTTCCATCCGGCACTCACTGCAGGGGGACGAATTTGAAGAGTTCGCCATAAGACCACCTGCGGCATCGCTGGGCAGCGCCCAAGAGAGAGACCTTACAGATTGCCAGCGCCAAGAGCGTCCAGGGTACGCCAAGAGCGTCCAGGGTACGCCAACCATGGAATCTGGATCCCGGGTTTGTGGGCGGCCTTGACCCAGCACCTGGGGGCTCCTTTTCTGGAAGCACCCAGATCTCCTCCAGCTCCTGCGGCCCTGGCTGCCTGAGGAGCTGGGGTGCATCTTTGGGGAAGAGCATTCTCAGGCGCTCATGCTGGAACGTATGATCCTAAGAGCCCTGCCCGTCTTGGGTCTGCAGGAAGAGGACCTGGTCAAGTTGCTGCAGGCCGACCTCCGAAGCCGCACGATAGTGTCTGTGCAAGGACTCACTGAGTTCACCATGGAACGGTGTGGGATGGCAGCCCATCGCCTCCTGCTCTGGGAGGGCTCCCGTGCTGCCAGGGGGATGGAGGCCAGGCCTGGGGCCATCGTCTGCTCCGCTGTCTTCATGAGGTAGTGGGAGTGTAGCCCGGTAGCCAGCACAAGCTGGGCTGCCGCCCAAGGGGGACGGGAGGGCAACCTCATGGCCAGAACCAGCTCCGCTGGCTTCCAAGAGAGAGGGGACTGCTGCCTTGTGACCAGCACCAGCTGGGCTGCTGCCTGAGGGCAATGGGAGCTCAGCCCCGTGGCCAGCACCAGCTCCGCTGCCTCCCGAGGGCGATGGGAGCTCAGCCCCGTGGCCAGCACCAGCTCCGCTGCCTCCCGAGGGCGATGGGAGCTCAGCCCTGTGGCCAGCACCAGCTCCGCTGCCTCCCGAGGGGGGACTCCTGCGCCCGGAGCAGCCCCCTCCAGCAGCGCTGCCGCAGCGGATGCAGACGAACTCCCAGGCACCTCAACCGCTGCTCTTCGGGGGGGTCCCGGCTGCCCCCCTCCATCCCCGCTCCCGTCCCAGGGGAGCAAGAGGAGCCGCACAAGGAGCCGGGGGAGGCTGCGGCAGGTGCCTCTGCTCCCAGCCAGGACAGGGCTGCTCACGCCGGGGCCCGGCGCCCTCTGAAGAGGAAGGCTGGCAGCTCTGAGGACTCTGCCGCACCCGCCAGGAAGCTACGCCGCTGGTGATGCTAGAAGGCGGCCCCGGCAGCTGGCGAAAGGAGGGCCGGGCCAGCAGCGGGACCACGTGCTGACCCCCATGGGGACCAGAAGGCTCTGCTTGGTACTCGAAAACCTAGCTCTCCCAGCAAATAAAGACATGAAAATGATAGAAAGAGTCTAAGTATGATTAACAACGTGGCTGGCATCGTCATCCCCACCCATGCTGCTTTCTCCCCCTTTTCCTGGTGCTCAGCCCACCTTCTCCTCCCAGCTCCGCTGAGCCCTAAGGCCTCCGGGGTCCGTCTGGTGGGAGAGGCTACGGCGATGGAGGTGACCCATCGCCTTGGGCCATGCTAGCTGGATGGTGTCTGTAGCACCTCCTGAGGCCTACGGGGTCCGTCTGGCTTGGAGAGGGGCTGCGGCGATGGACATGGTCCATTGCCCGGGACACGGTCCTGGGCAACTAGCTCTGGGTGGCCCTGCTTGAGCAGGGGGGTTGGCCCGGATGACCTCCGGAGGTGCCTTCCAACCTCAGCCTGGCTGTGATTCTTGGGACTTCTGTGGAGCCCGGGTTTGTTCCCCATGCGGCAGCACAAGGCGCAAGTCGCAGGCTGCTGGCATGTGCAAGCTGCTTCTTTTTACTTCCTGCTACAGCATGCTGCCTTTGCTTTGGACTCCTTGCTAGTTTTCAGTAACGTGACGGTTGTCAGCCAGTGGTCATCACGGTGTGGTTTATCACGTTCGTATCACGCACTGTCATGATCTTCCAGCTGGTGTCTGAAGGGAAGGGGATATTCAGTGCCAAGGTTTTCATGGATATAATCTGCAGTTTATTCCTCCTTCTGTGTCCATCCTCAGCATCACAACACTTCCCACGCTTTGTGCCCTGTTACAGCTTTGCAGCCAGCCATGCAGCATGACGACTTTCTCCTTTGAAACCAAAGGCAATGAAATCACAAGAGAAATTACCTTCAAATGACATCAAGAGGCATAACACGTACACCAAGGCTTTGCTTTCCAGGGAGATGGAAGCACCGTCCCAGAGTGGCCGGTCGTGCTCAGGCATGGCCAGGATACGTGGCCTTATGAGGGAGGCCGAGCTGCAGGCGGGTGGACACACGTCGCTCTCTGCACAGTGGTGCTCGATTTGGGGCAACTTCTGATCATGTGGCTGCTGCCACACTTCGTGCACGAGGCCGAATAAGCACCCGACTAAAGCCTTGCCTCCAGCTCTCCTTGTTTCTGCTAGTTTGTCGGTGATACAGCTGTTGCAGCTCCAGAGGCTTCTCAAGCCACCACACTGCCTGCCCAAACCTGGCTGATGTCTGCTCCAGCATGTAGGAAAGATGGGAAAGTGGAAACTTTCCTGCCGTAAGGCAGCATTTTACCAATCACTTACATCAATGAGATCCTGCTGGATTCCCTGTTTCAGTATTGAAATCGTGCCTCGTGATACAGTCAATTGTAAGTTTTAGCTCCAGCATCTGCTTTTACTGTCTGGTGGTCTTTCAACGGAGAACCATGACGTTGCTTTTTGGGGTTATGTTTTACTCAGCTGAGGGAAACTGAGACAGGTTGTCCACAGGCAGTGAGCAAGGCAGGGATACTTCAGCCTGTTCCAGGTGCAGAAGAAAGCAAGCTCTTTCCCTGCAGACTCCCTTGCGCACCGTGCCTTGGCTTCTTCGCATCAAGTAGGTGAGTTCTGCGGATCTGGGGTAGAGAAGCCCAGTCTGGAGTACCTCAAATTTGAAGGCAATATTTATGGAGCCTGCAGAAAGCCTGGGAGAGGATGCTGGTTGTGCATGAAACCCTTAGGCACAGAAATGTCTCATGGCAGGGGAAAACGTACAGCAGCAGCTAAAGAGAACTCTGAGTTTCAGGGTCTTAGTCGGAAGATGTACAAAGAGAAAGCATCAGTACAAATGGTTAAAGGGTGACTCAGAACAAGCCACTGTATCTATTATTCCCAGTCTCTTTTGTGGAAGAAAATTGCTCTCTTTGAAAGAAATCGGAAATTAAGACCATCCATCCTCCCAAGCGTAGAAAAACACAAACCCTCATTAGGTGGGCTGAAAAGCAATTCTCAGGCCTTTATCTGACAAGCTAAGAGCATGGGCTTGTCTATAGCATTTAAGGAGAAATGATGAATTACCTGGCATGGGTTCAGTGCCTGATCTTGGCACTGGGTAAACTCACAAAGAAGCTTGAAGCCAATCAAGCAACTTTGTACAAATCCTGCTGAAAGCAGCCCTTTGGGGGCATGCAGTGAGGACATATACCAATAAAATAATTCTGAAAATAATAACGAACATCCCATGCAAGAACATGTGCTTGGAGCGTGGTTTACAACAGCAGCTGGGCTCGTAGCTTGGGAACACATGGCTGAGCCATGAGAGACACTGGTTGGCAGAAGAAAATAGGGGAAACAATTTGGTACAGGCTGTTTTCAGACCCTGATTTGAAAAATAATATGGTTTAAATGCGTAATGATGCTGGAAGCACTTTTATGAGAAAGAAATGCTTCTGGTAATGGAAAGTGATGGAGTGGTGTGAATGCAGAAGGCTTGCTGGTGTTGGAAGGGCTGTCGCATTGCTTTCCTGAGTGAAACTCTCCTCCTGCAACTGCATTTCTCAAAGTCAGTGTTTCCCGAGATACTTTGATATTTTCACCTCAGTGGTAGGCCCTTGCAATGCTGAGAGCTGTCCTGGAAAGGAGTTGTTACTGCTGACTTTACAAGCAAGTCAGCTAATGCACCGGGAGCTGCCACTGCCACCCCTGTGCTTTCGCCTCTGACACTGGTGAGCACTAGAAGAGCTACTGCTGTGCCCTCACAGACTGTCCCCACAGTCCCCTCAGGGGGGGCTGTCCCCCGATTTCATTTTTTGTTTGATCTCTGCCACCATCCCTGCCCATCCCAGGAGCCTCTCCTGGCACAGCTCCTCTTTTGCACCTACTCCCCATGGGTAACAAGTGGCTGCTGAGTTCTGACCCAGGCCAGGCGGGAGGTTTGCATCTTGCCTTGTGACCAGCGCTCCAAGCAGAACTATACCTACATCCTCAGATGAAGTGCCTGCAGGGTGCAAGACTGGCAGTTGTTCCACTTTTACCACTAACACTCCTGCAAATAGCTTACTTCCCACAGCCTAGAGGCAAATCTGCCTCCTCCATAGAGGCAGTGGAATCTGGCCCAGTTAGACAAGTGATGTTAGTCCCTCCCAGGCCTTCTCCATGGTGGAAAGCTGCCATAATCCTCTGCCAGCTGGTAAGAGATTGCCAGCTGTATTGTGGCAGTGCAGCTAGGATCAGTAGTAAAGCACACGTGAACGCCTGCCTTGCCACACCGACCACGTGAACCAAAGCAAAACTGTCTCCTGCAGTGCTGGGAGGGTACTTCTGAGGGCTTCTGATGGGAATGCTACTGTTAAAAGTGAGGAAGACTAGAAGGAATAATAATTGCTAAATGAGACATAAATGCTAATCTGTTTGCTAGGCCCATGCAGTGCAGACCGCCACTGCTACCAACAGGCTTGATAATAAAGGAACTTTCTGCTGGTGGAGTCTAAAGGACCTGAAACGTCTTGCCCTTAAGTCCTTCCATACAGTGCCTTGGCCAAGTCCTGATGAAAGGTTTGTCCAGGGTCATTATGAAACGACTGTTAATGAAGGCATTAGGGCTGGATTGTCTTGTTCAGTGGGAGTTAAGCTAATGAGAAACCATCTCTTTGTTTTCCACAGTCTATTGTCTGGATCTATGCTGCGTTTATAGCGAGGTGCTATGATTTGGCTTCTACTCTAAGAAATACTTGGTTATCAGAAAGATATATAGCTCTCCCCCAGCATTTCTACATGAGATACTTCTTCGGTTCAAAACCAGCACCAATGCATTACATATGAGCACAATGCTTCACTGGGCTGTTGACATAATTCTATTTTTCTTCTGGAATAGATCCTTCATCTTCTTCATGTGGCAAGATGTAGAAGTCATCCTGCTGTTAGGCACAATTCAGCGCTCATCCAGGAGCAGTCCTGGTGAAGCTGGTTGCTTGGGCTCTGACACGCAGCCCACCTTGTCCAGCTGTTAGTGATTAAATTAGGATAAAGAGAATTTGGTGGGAGATGGTGAGGACTGTGAGGGTTGAGGAATTTGGCAGGGTGGGGTATGGAAACTTAACGCAATTGCACAATTTGGGGATAAAATGTGTATTTCTTACTGTCTATCCCAGCAAGCCCTAACTTGCTAGATGCTTATCTAATACAGTTGGCTTTTCCAGTTCTCATGATTGACTTTTGCCTTGGTCAATCCCATCATGCTGGCTGCTATTTGCTCATGGAGCAGTATGCATTGCACGTACCCATATTGGCTACTGTCAGTTAAACTTTATCTGTTTAGCTGTAACAAACTTAAATATTGTCTGACCACTGTGGCAATACCAGTCTAGGGATAGATCCCCAGTGCTTATTGCAGATTCCAAGCACCAGAAAAAAATCTTTTAGATTGCTTCTCCTACCAGGTGATTCCTGTCTACATGCCTGTTTTTTGTGATCCAGACTGCTTGACAATGCCATTGAGTTGTCCCAGTTTTACCTATGAGATGCGGAGTATGAAAAGCAAAACTTGACAGTTAAAATGCTTCTGCTTTTCATGGAAAATAAAAGCTTCCACTGTGTTCTTTGCTTTTACCCAGAGATCAGGGAAATTGCTACAAAGTAGAAATGTTTGTGTATGACAAATTAGGCTTTATTGGCATGAATCACAGATAATCTTAGCAATCTTCAAACATATTTTCTGAACAAAAGGGATTCACAGGACAGTGACCTCCCACTGCTATGCAAAGGCCAAAGCTCAGCAATGGGCAGCATCTCTTGCAATAAAGCAACAAACCAAAGACGAGATGTTTGTTTTCCATAGCTGGAAACATCCATCCTGAAGCAACAGCGAGCTTTAGTGACATTATTTACAGGGCTATTTATCTACAGCAAAAGAAATTGTTATGTCATGTTGGATTTCTAGCAAGCAAACAATAGCAGCCCACTGGAGCCCAGCTTTCAATTCAAATTGTGTGGTACTGTGGATTAGAGACCACCTCATCATACAAACAGGTTTGACAATGTGATGGACTCCGTAAATGGCATGAATAGACCCTGGTATTCTACCAAAAGCTAATAAGCTGCATACTATCAATTATAAGAAACCTGGAAAATTTTAGCAGTACATTTGATCTGATGCATGGAGGAGGAAAAACGTATTTTGCTATTGCTCTTGTAGCCACAGTCGAAAGACTTTTTTTGTTTTTAATCATTCCAACAGTGGGAAGATGAAGCTAGGTAAGTGAAAGCTGAAAAAGTTAATACAGTATTACATGGCATGGGGTTCCTTCTGGCCTTAAAATGAACCTTGAAGTTTGGATTGACTCTCCTTGCCTGCTGGTGCTTGTGAGGAGCCCAGTGGCAGCCATTACCTTAAAGTTGCTGGCTTCCTTGTACCCTTGTAAAGTTTCCTTGGAAGCCAGGAATAGCTGATTCAAGCTCCGGAAAAAAATTGTCTGATGTTTGGAATAAACATCTTGCTCCAAGGGTGCCCGTTTTGTTCCCTGTGCTGAGAGGACAAGAGTTATTTCTGGAATGCAGCTGTCCCTCTTTAGACCGCTGTAACTTCTCCCTGGAGTCCCCCTTGGAATACAAAGTTGGTCGAAATTTTACCCTTGACCCTCTTCAGATTAGCAAAATCCAACTTGTTCAGGGAACAAAGTGTAGCTGTTAGTGCTGTGCAGGCCTAAGGAGGTTTGAAGGCAGAAATCAAATGGCCTTTCCAAGAATTTTCAGGAACACTTGTGAAACTTAAATAAATTGTTTTTTCTTAGTATTGTATCGGCCACTTCCAGTCCCCCAGAAGCATGGGGGTTTGTGCTCCAGCTGGCAATCTGCATTTAATAGGGGCAGGCCACCAGCCTGCTCTGCCACAGGCACCCCAAGCCCTGCCATGGCCCCAGGGCCACCACTCTGGGGAGCCGGTGCCCATCACACAACGGGCCTGATGGTCCCCTGGTCCCAGAAGGGGTTGGCAAAGTCACTGCCTCTAAGGAGCTCTGTCATTGTCTGGGAACAAAACCTCAGCTAATGGCAGCCATTAGCACCTGTCAGCCCAACAGCCCGGAATAGAGGAGGACGTTTTACAGACAGATGCCCTTAATTACAGGTGAGTTGCTAAGCTACAGGAGCTTAACCATTTCTGAGCCATGTCAAAACCCCCAGCGCTCGTGTTAGCTGCAGAGGAAAAATTACTTCAGTTTAGCAGTAAGTCTCAATGCTGATTTACATGTTAATCGTAACAGAAGAAATAAAAGTAATTTCCCATCCTCGGGATAAAGGATGCAGTACATCACAGGTTCTCATGCGGTAATTGCTAGGATAGGTTAATAATGTAAGTGCATAAAAATAGGGATTTACACTTCTGTTCTGATGTAAGTAACTGCTTCAGCAGAAGCAGACGTATAAGCTGTACTGCTTCAGCTCTGTAAAACACAATATTTCAGTGAGCAAATAAGCAAATATTGCCACCGTCATTTTGCTGTGTCACAAATCAGACCCAACAGTATAAATCACACAAACTAGAGCGTGGTGAAACTTCCATGCTGGTCCCTAGCAGCATCGGTGCTTGCTCCTCGTTTTACTCTTCTCCAGAATCTCAGCTTGTCAAGGCTCAGATGAAAGGTTTGGGAAAGCACAGCACCACTGACAGTTCAAATCACCGCTCTGTAGAAAAAAAATGCAAATACTAGGGATTCAACAAATGCTAATAACTAAATGGCAGGAAGGCATGCTTTATGCTAGAACCTCCCGTGACTGGATCAGGCAAACTGTCTGCTTTCCTGCAAATACAAGCTAGTAAGAAATGAGAGCAAGAAGGGGGGTGAAGAGCTCAGCAGTCCTTGGGTACTGTAGAAAATTCTTGGCCCTGTGGCTGGAAATCTCTGCTTGTAAAACCCACAGGGGTGAAGCTGAAGGCAGTGGCAAAGTCTCCCGCTTGCACTGATGACCTTCACATTGCTGCTCTGCAGTACCCACTGTAAAGGAGGAGACCAGCACAGATGGTCTAATACAGAGCTACATATTGTAACATGCCATGAGATTTACACTAGATATGTTAGGAGTGATGCCGTACACGTCCACCTGCCTGACAATAAGGATCTCTCATGCCATTTAATTTCCAGGAGACGCACTCCAGATTGTAACTGCTGTAGCTGTAACAGCACCACATGGTAAGTTTGCAGAATTAATGCAATTTCAAGAGGAGATTTAAAACTGTGCACTGTAAAAATCTCAACAGAATGCCAATGTTATTGTCTTGAGTGCAAGGGCTCAGACCTAGCTCATGGTGGGCAGCAGGAGCACACGCTTTAGGGACAAAATAGGTAGGACGTGACAGCAGGTGTCTGTTTGACTCAAACTGCATCATGAAACCACCAAAGCACCATTCTTTGTTGTGCCCTGGTGAGGATTCATTCACTGTTGCATATTGATTCTTGCTGAGCAATGCCGATGCTGATCAGTAGGGTAGGAGACAACTTCTTATCTGCAGCAGAAAAGACGTACGAGCTGAGCAGGCTGAGCTTGGCTCAATATTGGGTCTGCCAGGGCTGAGTAGAAAAGAGAGGGTCCATGACTCATATACTGTGGCTGAGGGTATAATTCACTGGGCCCCACTATGGACCCTTGGGTACTTACTGGACACCAAGCAGATGTAGAACCATTGATTCCTGAACAAAAATTTCCACTCTGGCTTATTGCAATTTCTGGAGATACCATCTTTCCTAACTACCCTCAAGGCAGCAGCAGGCACTTCTGTAGGACTAAGCAAGCTTTTGTTCATCCAGAATGATCAGGGTTAGGTGGAGGACTGTCTTCTAGGTGCCCTCAGGAAGCTGTCCCTAAAGCTGTTTCCCATCGGACCCTCTAATAGCATACAGCCTCATTTCTCGTCTTATACTGAGCAAAACTCCCTCTGGGTCTCTTGGAAAGGCTGTTCTTCGTTATCTTTCAGGGCATTGCAAAGAACCACCAGCATGTTTTCTCTTCTTCTTGGCTTGTGCCATTCTAACGAACCTATTAAAAAAAAAACTAAACAAAACACTTCAGCACACCTGAATGATTGGTAGGAATGAAGAAGCTAAAGGAGCGTTTGTTTTGTTTCCATTTGTTTAGTTGGTTGCTCCGAGTTCAGTGGTTTCCAAGAGAATCCATTGTTAATCCCGTCAATTAGAAGATAACATACTGCAAGAATCACCCCAGACTTTCCATAGCTTAATCTGTGCTGTTCACATCATTAAATCTGTGCTTGATGGGGTCTGGCTTGTATTCATTTGGACAAGCAACATCTGGGGACAATTAAGTAATCTGAAAATCTGCCTCCAAGTTTGGGGAAATGTCCTTCTGAGAAACACATTAGCTGCTTTGTCCAGAGCATATGCAACATGTTGGCAGCACCCAAGATGCAGTGCTTTTTCATTGCCCCTATCACGTTGTGGTTTGGGTGATTGTCAGCAAGGAACCGCTGCAGCTGTCTTTCTCTTCTGCCATCCATTGTAAATAAATAAATTTAGTTATTTAGAAGTATAAGTATATTAGTAAGTTATAATCCTAAAGTAATTTAGAAGTTATGTTAGTATGTTAGAAGTATGTTAGTAAATAATTCAGGGGATTTAATGAGCAAAGTATGACAACAAATTAAATGTGTCTTGCTCAAAGTCATCACGCTTAACTTATGGGGAAGAGACAGTGCACTTTTCACGTGAAAAGGCAAGGACCAGACATTGATCTCTGGGACGTGCTCTTGCAGTCCTTCCGATTTGAGTACGGTTATCCAGCGCAAGCTAAGGCAAGCTAAGAGCAAGGGTTTTCCTCTAAAGCAGGTACAGCCTGGGGATCTGTGATCTCTCTTTTTGTGGGTGCAGCTATCGGCAAACGGACAGGATAATTTTAGAATGAATGACCAAGCTCACAACAAGCCATCTACAAAATAAACACTCCAGGGACTAACCTGAAATCAATAACTCTTCACATAAGCAAAGAAACAGATGGCGTCTAAATCAATTACAATGCACTTAGAGGTGTTTGCCTATCATTTGAAGGGCAAGGTGATAGGATTGCAGGGATCTTAATATCCCTATTTAAACAGACCTCTGAAATGTTGGCCACTCTAACAGCTGAGATTCAATGTGTTGGCTTATGCAAGATGAGCTTAGGTCAGCCATGACCTACACATGGGGATGAGCCCTTCCAGAGGGAGTCTCCCAGATGAATGCATGAGATAAAGGCATCTCTGCAGGGACAGAGCAGTGTGGAGAAAGTACCATAAGCCTTACGGTCAGCACATGGACTTGGCATGTCAGGCTTTTCATTTTGTTCCTCATGCTTTGGAAAGGCTGGTAGGGTGCACTTAGCTGTGTAGCTGGCAAGTGATGGAGCTTTAGAGAACATATCATCAGGTTCTCTTATCAGCTTCCTCAGAGACGCTTTTCTGTCGGGTTGCCTGCTAGGGTGGCTCTATATGTTAGCTGTATTTTGGGACATACGTGCTTCCTTCTGCAGCATGCTATCATGGCATGACTATGGAAAAGCGGTGGCATGACTGCAGAATCTGGGAGGAGGGGTGTTAATACTGAACTCCCAAATGATACAGTCTATGTGTGCACCAGCCTCTCTTCCAAAGTTTGTGTCCAACCTTGCTCCGCGAAGGAGCTTTTGGACACTACAGCAGGACGCGCCAAGCCGTGGTGAGCTCAGAGGGCACAGCCAGGTCCCAGAAGAGCAGCAGGTGAAGGCACCTCCAGCCACGTGAGTCAGGCTGTGGTCAGACAAAGAGGGGACACAGCTTGACCCCCAGGAATGGGGCTCTGCGCAGGTCCCCATCTCCCTGCCCTTGTGCTGCTATCGGGGTGCTCCGCCTGGCTAGGGCAGCCCCGTCCGGCTGCCACAGCCTCATCACAGCACATTGGTTTAAGTTCTCAGAGGAATATGGTCTGGGGGCAGATCTGCAGGCTCGGTGCATCTTGGCCAAAGCAGTTTGTCCCTGAGCTGTAACGAGGCAGAGGGGGACAGTTACTTTCTAACTGCATCCAGCACAATATTGCTCTATTAGAGTCACTCATTTGAACAGTAATTAAAACATTTTCATTTGAGTTTCATGTGGCCCAATCCTTTATTTTATTCCAAATCTTTTCTTATTTTGTCTCTGTTTTGTGAAATAAGACTTCAAAGCAAGAAAGACACTCTGAATCCAGTTTGCCCTCTTACGGGTCTAGAAAAGCCAAGGGAGCATGCTTTGCTCTTCCAGTCCTCTGAGCTCCAGCAGCTGGAGCCTGGCTTCCATGGATAGCAGCTATACATCTGCTTTGCTCATTAAATGCGAACGGTTTAGAAGTTCCCCTTTTCTTGTTAGGTGGGCTGGATCCTGCCAGCTACAAGTGCCTGGTGCTGCTGAGGCAGAGCGAACTCCCCCCCCCCCCCCCGACACAGCGGTCCTTGGCTTCGCAAGTTCATTAAAATACAGCTGGATCTCAGACCTGTCCCTTTGTGCTGATCCTCTTTGTGAAAGAAATAGGATTTTGCACTTGTCGGGTCCCATTCAGAGATGTCAGAGCTCTCCACGCTGACTGAGGTAGCAGCAGTGCTGTCAGCAGGCTTCTGCCAGCCTAGCCCCAGGGACTGGAAGACCTGTTGCCGCACCCCATGGCTGAGTCCTGGGCCTTTCTTCTCTCCAAGGACTGCCTTCCTCCTACCCAGGTCACTAAATGGAAAACTGGTCCTTCTTGTGAAGGAGCTATGTCTTGCTCTTCCTTGTGAAAGAAGCCCTGGCTGCAAGGGACAGAGGCACCCAGCTATGAGCAGTGAGGCGTGGACCAGACCAAGGGAACCTGGGTGTCTAGGTCATGTCCTGACCCGCCAGGCACCGTCTGAGCTGAGAGGCCCTGCCGCTTCCCTTGGAATTGTCTCACACGTCTTCTGTAACGGCCAGTCCTTCACCTCTGTGCACTGCTTCTGGCTTGATGGAGCTGGAGCGACTCTTGGCTACTCTGCTAAAGAGCTAAAATCCTGAATATTTCTCCCTTCCCAACAGGTCAAAGGTGCCCCAGGTCCTGGTGGTGCCAGGCAAGGCTGGGTGATAGACACACTGTCCCCTGGCACTTCGTAACCCGGAAGCCTTGGGACTACATGTTGGTTTGGCTGTGTTGCACCGTCAGTCTGCTGAAAGCTGCCTGCATCCTTTTGGGCATGATGGGACTAACCCCTCTCCTCCACACGTCTCCTTTTGTACTTGGTGGGAACTGTAGAGTTCACAAGCACAGGCTGAAGCCAACATTGGTGAGCAGTCTGCAAGATGGCTGGGGGGAAAGGAAGTCCTGATGGTGGTGGTGGTGTCTCTGTATCTCCGATCCCCACCTGATCTCCAGTCTTTCCCATCCTTACTTCTACCTCCTTAAAGGAGATCCCAAAATGTCCCAGGAAATGACCAGTGGTTTGGGCAGGAGGCTGGCTTGTGCTGTGAGTGTTCAACTCCAGCCCATGGATGTGCATCCCATTATAGGGAGACAAGAATCAGGCGTCTGGCTGGAGGGAGGTTCTTGGAGCTCTTCTCCGATGGCCTGAAAGGATAAGAAAGCCCAGAAATCACTCGTTTGTGAAAGCAGCTACCAGCAAGTAGGGAACAGGACTTGGGGGATGGGCAGAAGACGCTGACCTCTCAGTAAGGAAAAATAATGATCAGAAGAGAAGAACTGTCATATCAGAGAAACAGCGCCCGTACACAGCTACGGGTTCCTGTTCTTGGGACTATCAGCTGAGACGATCTTATTTCTCTCCTCTCTGAGCAGGCTTTCATATTAAATCTCTTATCAGTCAGTTTGTGCCAGCACAGCACAACGCGTGTCTGCGCAGCCTGAGCGGGCAGAGCTCCTCAGGAGACAACTGTTCCAAACATCCAGGGGTGGAAATCAGCCATGGGAAATGAGGTCTGTAGGTGGGTTTAATGAAAGGAGCTTTTGCAGAAGCCCAGAAAGCGGGTTTGCAGCCCCATCGGAGGTTGCTGATGCCTGGACTCTGTCAGACTCAGGCTTAGGGGTGGGGGAACAATGGATCGAGCACATCCCTAAAAATCCCTGCAGTGAGAAACACTTGGGCCCATGAACTCAGTATTTACCTACTACTTCACACACCAGCCAGGACCTGTTTTGACTGTAGGTGTAGAAATTTGCATGTATTGATCTACCAAAATGACCTGTCTGCCTGTGGTACACACAAACCCCTGTTGCTTATTCAAGCAGGAACCAAATCCTGCCCCTCTTCCCGTGCAAGCACAGCCCATTTGGGGAAGCTTTCTCACGTTTTCTCAGTTAATACAAGAAGAGTTAATAATGAAGCCATTCAGTCAACATAGTTTCCAGCTTCTTGGGAGACTAAAATGTGATCCTTTTTTCTTCTTTATTAAGGCAGCACAAGGATTTATTTTTCTATCCCTAAAGAAAGGGCAGGGCAGAGGTGATTAAAGCAGAATTTTCAGGCAGCAGCACCAGACTCCAAGTGGCAGCCCAGACGGATCAGTCGCCTCAATAAATAAACTGTCTGCAGACAGGAAAGTTGTTGTCTAACGCTCAGCGGTGCCGTACAGTAGATGTGATATGGGGAGTGTATTTGCCATACATATTTCACATCATGTGAGCTAAACCCTGACAGCAAGTAAAAATAACACTGAGGAATCTGAGCCCTGTGGGACTGGATTTTGGCAGCAAATGCAAGATCAGGCACCACGTGTGTGGCAAGAACTGCATGTTGGGGGGGGGCAACATGGTGGTTCCTGCCACAGAGGGCTGACGTGGTGTCGGCTCCTGCTGGAGACGGTGGGAGAAGTTCTGCTCCAGTGGAAGAGAGACTTTCGTGTAATTGCCTTATTCCCAAGTGGTGGTGGTGAGCCCAGAACCCCTTGGGTTTGTCACCAGTTGTACCACTTTACACTTATCTACACCAGATTTCCTCTCCCATACCATTGCCTCTTCACACAGTCTGGCTATGTCCTCCTAAAGCTAGTCACATTTTGTTCTTCTCCTTACTACTTCGAGTAACTTTCTGTCGCCAGCAAATGTTGATACTTTGCTGCTCACTGCCTTCTCCAGCCCATGAATGTGTTGAACAGTCCAGGTCCCAGCACAGAGCCCACAGGGTCTGCTGGAGACCTCTGCACCATGAGAGCTGACCATTCACCTCTGCCTCCTCTTCTCTACCTGCTATTAACTACCAGTCCATGCCAGGACCTTCCTTTGTCCTCTGTTCTCTCAAATTCCTTAAAACTTTTGATAAGGATTTTGTAAAAAGCCTTTAGAAATGCAAGGAGACTTTATCAACTGGATCACCCTCGGTCCATGTGCTTGTTGGCCCTTTCCAAGGTCTCCAGAAGGCTGATGAAGCAACATTTCCACTTAGGGCAACCACATTAACACTTCTCGAGCAGATCACGTTTACCCAGGTGCCCACTCTTTTCTATCTGAACAGGCCTAACACGGCGGTTTGAACCCCCCTGCTTGCCCCTGCGCACTTCTCTACCAGATCTGGGAGCCTGAAACAGCCCAAGAAATAGCAAGCTCCTACCCCTGTTTGAAACCCCTCCTGAAGACAGGGCTGTGCCTTCAAGGACGATGAGACCTGCACTTCATACATCTCCCTGCAGACTCCAGAAGGAGATTTTGGCAGGAGTGGAAGGAAGGAAGGTGTATGGGGGTTTCTCCACCGCAGCCCCGCTCCCCCTCATGGAGCAGCCGCGTACCTCCCCTGTGCGCTCTGCTCGACTGCAGCCTTGGAAAGAGCCGAAATCTTTCTGGAAAGCACCAGCACAACTTTTGCATGGCAAGAGTGCCCTCTAGTGCAGACTCAGAGCTCGCGCGCCTTCACCCCAGCCTCGGTGCACCCCTGAGAAAGGGACCCCAAACCTGACCCCGAGGCCTTAAAGAAAGTGCACTCGCCATGGGCCATCTGCACTGCCCGAGCTGGTGACGCCTTTGCCATGGGAATGGCAAGAAGGAAGAGGGACAAGGAATAATTGTTTTAAAAGTTGTCCAATGTTTTAAAAAAATTCAGGTTATTTTAATACTTTTCAAATAGGTCTGAGATTTCAGGATTGTTATGGAAACTTCCTTTCTGATTATTTGTTTCAAATTTTGCACACTTGTCGTCTGGGAAGAAAACCAGGTGAGAAATATCTCCCATCAGGTGTCACTGAATAACTATTCATTATGTAACTACGTAATACCAAAACGTCACACTTGCAGGATGTCCCAGCAGAAGCCCAGATCATCTTCTGAATGAGAAACTCCCACTGAGGAGAGCCCAGCTCACGTGGGAAGGCTTCCCTAAAGGGAAAGGATGGCTGGTGCACCCACAGCAATCGCTGCAGAGCAGAGCTGGGTGCCAGGTCACCTCCCTCCCACTGCCTTCCACAAGTACTGGTATCAGAGGCATCGTGCTGCAGCGACAGCGACTCAGTGCACAGGGCTGAGCTCCTGGGACATACCCTCAGATGAAGCATTCAGATGAATGCCTCAGATGAAGCATTCAGCTCTACAGTCAGATGAAGATGGCGCAGGGGAGTGCGTGCATCACCCTCTGAAGTGCCAGTCACTCAACCAGAGCATGTTGCACCAGGATCAGGTCAGAGTTTTATTGAGATGGGCATATTGCCAGCTCTGAAGCCACCTGGCTCAGGGTAGAAGTCCTCAGGAGCAATGATCTGAGTCATTCATGACCCTGATACTTGCAGAATGGTATAAACTCTCCATGGGCTGTTAACATCACACAGGGCAGTGTCCTCCAGAGTGTTTGAAGGGCAAGTACCAATGGGCATCATCAAGAGGTTTTGGGGGTTTTTGGTTTTCTTTGCCATGCCAATTCCAAGATGTGTTGCTGCGAGTGGGCATTACTCAGTTACTGGAAAGGGAAGACTTTAAAAAACATGGTCAAGGTGGGCAGGCTGAAGGGAGGTGCTTTTCCTCCAGAGGACCTGTCTGAAGCTACTCTCCTCCGAGCCCAGGAGGCTGACCTCGGAGCTGTGCTAGCGGATGAGTTGAGGTGGAATGAGGTAAAAGCAGCCTTTTCCCGCAGAATATGGATGATTTGTCTACACTGATTTTTGACAATTCCTTCAAGCCGAGGCAGCTTTCAGGGCAAATGCTAATTTTTTTTGTTTTGCCTTTTTTCTTTTTAATCAGAGCAAATTCTGGTCTGCTTTCTGTTTTGTGAGCTGTTTGTGGCTATTTCTAATACCCCTCCTTATCCAGCTCAGACAGGACAGGGATGCAGTACTGTACCAGCAAAGGTTGTGCTCTCACCCTCGTAGCCGCTGCCTTGGGTCCCAGCCTGGGATTAGGGAGGCTGGAGTATCCCTTGGGTAGTCTGGGCAAGCCAATTTCTCTCTCTCTGCCTCATTTGCAAAGTGGGATAACAGCCCAGTCCCGCAGCCCAAAAGTGATTCTCTGCAGCAGGTATCCAAGGGCTTTAGCTAAATTTCCTTCAAAAATCCCCAAATGAAGCTGCCCTAAATTATACCATTTAGACTAATATGACAGTGTCCGTGAAAATTGCATTTTCCCAATTGTTGGCTCCTCCTGAATTTGGGAGCGTGTTAATTTTCTAGAGCAGCTAAATAGTTTCCTCTGATGATTAAAAAATGAATAATAATAGCAGTGCCCGCCTTCCCAAGGCTCATGTAGGACTTACCAGCAAGAAATTAAACACAGTAGGAAATTCCTTGAAAGAGTTAGAAAACAAATGATTGATACGATCTCTCCCTCCCTCCTGGCTCTGTGATCTGCTTTTAGAATGATTATTAAACACAGCAAAATTCATTTGGTGCTGTAACATGAACAAGACAAATTACAGTCTCTGGAGCTCAGTTAATTGCTAAAGAACATACTGACCCTCTGCGGGTTCATCAGTTATGGTAACTAATGAAAAGCAAGGTAAGCCTTGCTACATGGGTCTGCAGCAAGACTGCCCTCCCGCTGCATGCAGAGACAGGTCCACCTCAGCCCTGCGTGCTCTGGGGTAAATGATGTGAAATGAAGCATCTGCACTACTTTACTGGGCAAAACAAAAGGCCTTGAGTGCCCAGGATCCATTGAAGGGATGAGTAGTTCAGTGATCAGACTCCCACCCTTGATTTGCTGCTGCTGCCCTAAAGGATCTTGCTGAGACATTAAGTCTTCCTGAGGTGGGCTCCATATCACCTAACTTTAGACCTTTGGAAATAATCCAAATTGCCCATTGGCTTCACCAACACCCAGCAAACCCTGTGGGCATTTTCCGTACCCCCGCCACCCAAGGGCAGGCAGCAGCTGCTCTGGCAGTTTCACACCTTCCTGAGGGTTTACCAATGTGATCCCAAATCTCACCGCAAGTTGACTTTGAAAGGTCACAAGGTTGCCCTAAAAATCACTGGGTAACATGTAGGGATGGGGGGGGGGGTTCAGGCCAAATTCAAGTGATCATTTCAATTTTCTTCTCATCACAGAGGTGGACGTTTGAGATTTGCATGTGGACTCTCAATGCTCAGTGCAGGCACTGTGCATCACAGGAGTCATGATAAATTCATGAGTGCTGACAATGCTGCATGCAGTTTCATAAACAGACCCATTGCTCTGTTTTCATCAAAACACGCCCAAATTATTTATTTCTTTTCTTCCTTTTCCCCATTCTATTGTATTAGACCGAGATGTAAAATTATTAATAGAATAGTCCATTAATTTTATGATATTTCATTATTCAATTATTTCCTCCATTATTCTTCCACATTAAATCTGAATAATTTATTCAGTGAATTTTGCAAGCAAAATGTTCAATGCATAATTTTCTCCTTTGTTAATATTCTCCTAGTTCTAATTGTCCATGAGAATTTGATCTAATGCTCTACAGAAGAGCAACCTGAAGACAAAAGGCCCAACACTGTGCTGTGCTGAGCACGACTGTTGGTGGTTGTTCCCCATTTAGGCTCTCAATGCACGAAGTGTGTGCTGTGAAGCCAGCAAAAGGAGGCAACAGGCTGCACCTGGCATGGGAGCCAGCAGTAGCTCACGCTGCTCGTGAAGCAGTGTCACTCCATCTGGGAATGTAGTACAAAGCTTTGAGAACAACAGAGTGGGAGAGCGGGAACGTGCATGACTCCCTTCTCCCAACATTGTTCTCTCTGTCCCTGTGCAAGGATCTCACAACCCCTGGGGGGACATCAAAATGAGACAGAAACAACAGAAACAACTTCTTTCCCACCCTGTGCATCAGGTCTGTGCTGATCTCCACTGGAAACCTCAGGAAAAAGAGTCAGGTTGGCTCACCGGCTTCTCTGGGGAGGCACTCTGCACATGGACTGCAGCCCCCAGCCCATGTAGGAGTCCAAACTCACCTCATGTCATTGAGCTCCCATACTGGCCTTTGGGCATGCTGGGGTTCCCCCCTTGCAGTGTGTGTGGGTTGAACATGCTGTGCCCAGCCCAACCATCTCCATCTGTCCCCTGGCATCATCGATGCTGTTGTGTTGTTGTGGAGCTGCTGGAGTCTGCAGCTTGGGTTCTCTTATAGTGTAGGCACACAGCCCGAGCCATGGGCTTCCTACGGAGGGTAATACAGAGGTGCAAGATCAGCTCAGAGAGTGTGATGGGCTATGACTCGCCTCCTGGACATGCAGACTCAGGTCCAGTGAGCACGGACTGTGTCCACATCGTACCTAAATCCTTTCCTGTGGAAAGCAGAAAGTACGAGCACTAGGTAGTGATGATGTTAAGGGCAGGATTAGCATCATCTGTATTTGGCTGCCTGACAGCTTGGTGGATGCCCAGAGACCCTTACAATCAGCCATGAGAGAGCAGCTCCTTCTGCTGGTCATTCAGACCATGTCAGGATGGACTAACAGCTCTCTGCAGGTACCTCTGTCTTTCCTTCACAAGAAGCCTATGCAGATGACCAGAGACCAAACTTTGAGAAGGCAGAAGTTAGGTGACTGAAACCGTATCCCATCATGAATAACATCGATGACTTCTTCGCAAACAAGCAGGTCAAGTTTTAGCTTCAGTTAAGATTTGTTTCCGTTTTTCTGTTGTGCACTTTTCAAAAAGACCCTCACTTTGCCTGATATCTGCTAGCAGTTACCAGTTTGCTTGGAGGACTTCCAGTCTGGGGAGTGCCCGTGAGCAGGGACTGAGCTGGAAAGGGTGGGAGACCGGCAGCACATGGCTGCTTCCTGACATCAGTGAATGAAGTGTTTTCAAATGACAGAGTAGAAAATAGTAAACAGGGAACTTTTAAGTCAGAATAATTTTTCGAGCCAAAATTTTGGGGAACTTTTGGAATTCACTATCATTTCCATGAAGCCTCAGCCATTGCTCGGATGTTTTTAGCAAATATGGTGAAGTCTCACAATTTCCCAAATGAAAACCACAAGCAAACTGAGCCCTTTTGTTTTCATTGAAAACCATTGACCAGCCAGTCACCTCCACTGTTCACTCAGCTCAGCTGCCTGTGCTGTTTTATAGACAATATCCAGTTAAAATGGGAGACAGTAACTCCATATTAAGAGATTGCCGGAGTCGCGATGAACATCATAATGATGTTGGCATCATAACAGTTACAATTCAGGGAACAACATTTTTCCTAGCCTAGCCAATAAATTAGTGGTAGAAATAGTGGTAACATGAAGTGGTAAAAATAGAGTCCCACAAATGCAAGTTTTCCATGGTAAAAGCTAATAACTACTATTTTCTAAAATAACACATTAGTGCTTACCAGTTCAGCAGAAACATATGGACTGTATCAACGCATTGCAGGGTTCCCACCAACCCACATGAACGGAGATTTTCCAATCCACTTGGACAAAAGTCTCCAGAAATAAACCTGCCTCGAATCACCTAGAGGAAGACGCACTTGAGACACAAAGAATAATGGGGCTACAGTGAAACCCAAGTGCTCTGGCAACCTGAGGAGCCGAGTCACCAGTTGCAAATATCCATGCCAAGTCCTGCAGAGTGTGAAGGCAATACCAGCTTCAGACCCTGCTCTCCAAGGAGGGGAATGTGACCTGGAGACCTTGCTGAAGCGCAGCCGCATTGTCCCTTGGTGGTTTGTGGTTTGTAATGGCCATTGGGAGGGGCCAACAAAAACCAGCCTGGAGCCTGTATCTCTCCAGGGAACTCTAGTTTCTGCCCAGAGGTGTCTGGCTGAGCCATAGCTGGTGCCTGTGGGTTAGTCCCGATGGCTGTTTCTCTCAGGAGATCCGGGGCTGCCCTAAGCTCTGCAGGGGCGACCTGGAGGACCTCATTCATAAAGGTTTGCTCAGGGGGCAGGAATAGCCTTTACTACTGACAGCAAGTGTTGCTCCATCAGTGTTTACAGCATTGGACATCCTGGGCTGGATGGAGAAGAGGGGCAGGGAGACCTATGAGAAGGGTTTCACATGCCCCAAGACAGGACAACATCTTGGCTTTTCACTCCGCTGGAAGGAAGACTTGTCAGGGCAGCGTTAAAGGTGTTGTCAGGCAGTTGGACTTCCCCTTCCTCCTGCCTTGTCCAAAACAGGTGTAAAAATCGATGAAGGAAAGAATGCTCATTTAAAGGCTTCACACATTGTCCCTGCCAAACACAAAGTGTTAGGATTGCAATAGAATACAGCCCATACACTACAGGCACCCAGAAATAATGAGCTAAGTTTCCTCAGTAGGAAGCCTTGTATTTTAGGAATCACTAAGAAAACACAAAGTATAGATTAAAAATGATATTTTCCATGCAACACAGAACCACCTTAATTCTGACCTTGCTGCAAGAACTGAGCAGAGGACCCAGTGGACTGAGCAAGGAGCACAGCGTGATGGAGCAAGGTGTTTGCAGTGGGCTTCAGATGGGGATGTCACCTGTGGCTGCAATACCTCTGAAAATAGTTTTCTTACCCAAGTCTAGGCATGGAGCTCATAACAGGGGAAAAAGCCAAGAAAATAAATGAAGGAAAGCTTTTTTTTTAAGTATTATTTCATGTGCGGAACAAGTGAGACACTGCTGTAATAATAATGTCTGATGAGTACTATGACCGTAGACACAAGGACACTAAAAGGAAATATTAGCTTTTATAATTGAAATCAAAAAGCAGAAAACAGATTTGATACTTATTGTGTGGTGCAGAGAACTTGGGAATCCACCTAGTACTTTGGAGCCATTAATTATTGCTTAATTAGAGCAAGGAGCATTTGCAGGATATGTGATAGCAGTTAATGGCTGATTCTCCTGAGAGACATGGATCTGGGTACAAAAATAGCAAGTTCCTTACACAAAGGGCAGCTGATTTTCTTGGGAAAGGAAGAGAAGTGGCTGATCGAGTGTGTGTTCATGGACAGGGTATATGTTCACGTGGTAGAACCACATGAACATCCCTGTGTCAAGACCAATCCCAGTGAATGTTTTGGACAAATTAAGGGGAAAAGGAGGTGACCTGCAGGAGAAGGTCTGGTGCTGGCACTGAACATACATCCCTGCGGAGGATGGAGAAACCTCCCTTCTTATTAAAGACATCCTTTAGGGAGGCTGCCACCAAGTGCCCAGACTTCTGAGTGGTCATCTCGATTTGGGGCAAGGCTCCCCGTGCTGGGGCTGGCCCCGGTCTGAGGGGTGATTTGCTGCACAGGAAGGGGTTGCCATGGGGTGAATCCATCAAGAGCAGCAAGCTTGGGTTCAGACTCATTCCTGCTCAGCTCTCAGCAATGGTACAAGAGAAAATCCTTTCCAGACTGTCATTTTGGGTATTCTGGTGCCTCCCAGACCTGGGCTGATAATGGCAGGAGGTGTTGGGTCAGGCGGACATGAGACAGGCACACAGGGCTGCTGCGGCAGGCGGTGCCTGGCCCACAGCTGCCCAGCAGACCCAAAGCAAATTGCTGGGCTCCAGGGGCCAGGCACCACACTGCACCCCTGGGACCATGCCTGTACAGGCCGTTTTGCATCTTTTATGATATGGTAATAATGTTAATGTAAGAATTGAAGCAGAAGATCAGATAAAAGCCTGCAAGAACCAATAAAACAATCTTTCATTTGGAGGCAGCTACAGCTGTTCTCTAAGTCCCAATGTACAGAGACCATTTGGATTGTGGCCTCCTCAAGGAGATGAAAAAAAATATTTCTTGATATTCATCAAAAAACATCCATCTAAAATTGGTTATCTCTTGTGCAAAAGCCAGACATTCGAGTTACGACAAAGCTTTTTTGGAGTACGCGCATATACTTTTCAGAGTGCTTTTTAGAATAAGAAGGTACATCTCGCTTTGTCCCACCTGCGCTGTCTCTAGCGATCGCCTTTATCCCTTTCATGGACATGTTTGAAAACAATGGTGTGTCCTATCACCATGGCTCCTGTTGACAGACTTACGTGACTTGAGTCCTGCTGTTCAGGACCTTCTTCTAACTCCTAGCCGAATCTGTTCATGGTCCGCTATACAGCTCTGTTCTTGCACTATCATTGCTCTTTAGAGATCCCTTCCTTCCCTAAAGTTTAGTCTGCTGTGTAATTTATAAAGATCAATCATTTCTCTTCCAGCCTGGCTTCACAAGCCAAGCTTTTAATCTCCTCCTGGAGAACAGACTCTTCATGCCCCTTTGTTGCACTTGCTCCAATTTCTACTCACCTTTTTGAACCGCAGCTGTACATGGTGTTTCAGATGAGGTTTGATCAACAGCTTGTGCAGCAATATTAACATGCAAAACCTCCTGTGGAAACACTTTATCTGCTATTGCCTCATACCTTTCAGAGTACTCAGTTACATCACAATAGTGGCGATACAATGACTGTATTCAAGTATTTCTCTACCTCTCTTGCTTCCAGCTGGAAGCCCGATAACATAGCAAAATTCTGGTACTGAGCCCACAGACGCATGACCTAAAGCCTTACTTGGGAATTTCATTACATTTCTATTGCTCCAGTCCTCAAAGTCACCAAATTCTTCAGATCCTCCACTGAACCACCCTCGCCTTCCAGTTCTGCGTCAGCAGTAATTTCATTACCTCATTCCTGCTTCCTCTGCCAAGGTCACTGAGCAGAAGATCAGTTTGATCTGCTCCAAGGCTGAGTCCTGAAACCTCACCACTGCCCTCCCCAGGCCCGACAGCTCCCCTTTCAGCACAATGCGTGTGTGTTTTTCCTAGCTAAGCCTTTAGCTCCTTACAATTCTTGCACTAATCCTCATCTTTTCCAGCTTAAATAATAATTTCCCAGGAGGCATTGTATCAACTACTTTACTGAAGTCCATGCAGATGAGCTCTGCATTTCCTTTGCCTAGAGTATCATCTGGTATCTAATTGAAAGAGGGTACTGGGTTAGTCTGTCTTGAGCTGTCTTGGATAAATAGCTGTCCCTTTTCCTCCTAGTTTCTACCTTCACATCTCTCATCTTTGTTTTGAAATTTGTTTTAAACTACCATGTACCATGGGGGTCAAATGGCATTGTCCCTGCAGTTTCTATACTACCTGATTCGGTTCAGCACAGAAATTCAGTGTATTAAGTGCTCTGATTCTGGTTTTTGCCTCAGGCACGGGAATGTCCAGTTCAAAACTCTCATTCATCAGCCTTTTCTAATCAGAAGTTGATCTATTAGCATGGAGCTGTTACACCTCATTATTTTAAGCCTTGATCCAACCTTACCGTCTGGTAGCCCTATATCTTTCCTCATCCTTCTGTTACTCATAAACCTAACACCGCCTTTTCTATTAGGATCCCATAACACCACATCATGACATAATCCTCCTCTGCTGTCCGCTCTCCTCACCCCTCCCATGGAGCCACCTTTGCTGCTCAGCCCTGTGCTCCCATCCTCAGACCTCACCACTCAGTGCTCATATCCTTCCTGAGGTTGTTATTTGTGGAGTCACCTGGGAGTCTTCTCTACTGTTTCCTCCCTGCTCCACTGAGTTGCAAATTCCCTGTTTCTGGACCTTTGACTTAACTCCCACACTTCCTCCACATTTAATTCCCTGAGCCTCTGTGTCCAGTTGACTCCTCTAAATAGTTTTCTTAGTTTCTCCTAACTTGCCCTTTTTGAAACCAAAACCCCACTTACAGGCTTAGTTGGTTTTTTTTTTTTTTCCTTCCCTTTAATTCAAGCTGAATCAACTCCTGATCATGCAACACAGGGTTATTTTCTGTAACCAGTTCCTCTACAGAGTCTTCATCCCTTGCCAAAACCATGTCTAAAATAGCATCTAGCTCTTATTGTTTCCGTGACTAATTGATGAAGAAAGTGGTCACTGTTCCATCCAGGAATACCTGGCTCCTTCTATTAATAGGACCATTTATCCTCCAATCTGTAGCCTATAAGATGATGCTTACTGCTATATTCTTGCTACCAGACTTCTCAGCTCTCAGGCTGAGCTCCGTAATTCTCTTTACAGAGAATCTCGAATGGATTTTATGTTGACTCTAGCTAGGTAGGAACACAGGTTTAAGGAGATCTACAAGAAGATCTACAATTGCTATCCAATATTCATACTAGAAAACTACTAAAAAGCATGTTCAAATTCACGCCAATAGCCTGTCTCCCTACTGCAGCTTTGCAATGAGATAGTTACAGATGAGCTTATCTGTGAAGAAAATTCATTCATTGATAGCTTTGAAAAATTATAAATCATAATTTTAGACTCTGAAATGTGCAATGTGTTTCCAGTACAGTGCTTAAACTAAATATGCCTGTGCTTAAATTGTCTTGTGTTGGACATAGTCTCCAGGAGAATACACAGCAT
Organism: Mycteria americana; assembly: GCF_035582795.1. NCBI lineage: Eukaryota > Metazoa > Chordata > Aves > Ciconiiformes > Ciconiidae > Mycteria > Mycteria americana. Next base: position 2,456,243 of record NC_134381.1, on the reverse strand, counting down.
GTTAGTACAAGAAGGGCAGCACACACAGCTGGGCAGGAATTAGCCACTGGCCTCTGCTGGTATTGTGTCTCTAAATATGACATTTATTAGCAGCAGTACCAAGGGAAGATAAAATTCAGGTACAGTCACCATGACTGTGTAATTTTAATAGACTCTTAATTGCAGTTTTGCCAGCTTAACAGTATTTTAAATCACACTTTAACTTTACAGCCTGGTGATTTCTACAACCACGGAGCACAAATCAAAATTAGATTATTATTCCATGTTTACTGAACTTTGCAGTCTTAGAACCATGAAACAGGGACTGAATCCGGCTTCATCACGGGACATTATCTGCCCATTTCCATATTTTCCAAGGGAAGAAAAAAATATTTGAGGCAGATGGTGTGACAGTCTCCCCGCAAAGGGCTCAGCAGCTGAATGGGTTGGGGCTGAACCCAAAGGGTGGACTTGTGGGCATTTTCACAGGTGATGCTGCCCACCCATCACCCCCACACACTGGTGACTGTGGAAGCCGGGCAGACCCGCAACACTTGGAAAATGCTTCACTTTTTGAAAAACTCTGATTGCTTTTGGACCACTAGAGGGAGGTGCCTGTGCTGATGGGAGCTCCGGAGCCCAGCAAGCGCTGCGACTTTAAAGCATTTGTAGATAACACGAAAATATCAAAAAGGGACTTGAATCCGTGTTACTGGGCTGACAAATGGCAAATAAATATAAAATAAAAGCTGTCAACTAACAGATGTGCTGCTGAGGGTATGGAGAGCTATCAAAAGAATCACACAGGAGGGGAAGGCTGTGGGCACAGCTCTGCTGCTGGGTGATGGTGGGAAGGAGCTGGGGGTGAGCGTGCCACAGAAGCGGACGGGAAGGGAGGTGGATTTTTAGTGGACGAGGTGCCAAATCCACAGAAGTTGCTCCGCAAATTCCACTCGCTGTCAGGTGTCTGGTCTTGAGCATCGAGAGTCCTCCAAACACCAGGATTTTTCGTACCTGCATCCCCCAAGACATCGCAGCAAAGCTGTCCCCCAAAGCTGTGGGGAGGGCTCGTGGGGTGGCAGGGTTGCTACGAGATGGCTACAGGGCTGCGATGACTTGTGGGAGCAAATGGGCTGTTGGCCCAGTTCTGGTTTATTCTCAGTTTGGGACGGAGGGGGAACCTCACCCAGAAGCATGTGCAGGAAAATTATTCGGGCAATTCCATTTCTCCCAGCCTCGAGTGCAGCAAAGGTGAGAAAGAAGAGGAAGAGAAAAGAGGGCTGCAGCGAGATGGGCCAAAGAGTACTTGTTTGTATGGAGAACAAGACTCACATTTCAAAACTGCTGTGGGGAATGAATTTTCCTGTTGTGGCATGTGCTCCCCAATGTTATCAAACTGTACACACTCATGTGAATCCACCCGTTCACGTACGTTACCCCCTCTGGCACGGGACGGCGTCGCTGTCACTGTGCATGCTCCGCATGTGCGAGGTGCAGGGAGGGAAACACGGTGCTGCTGTCACAAGCTGCCTGCCACATCCATCCAAGCAGCCCAGCCTTTCCTTGTCTGTCACTTTGTTATGGGGAATGTACGGCAATTAGCGGCTCAGACTTCTGACTGTTTCCTGGTTTTTGCTTTTTCTTTCATATATTATTCATTTTTCCTACTTGTATTAGATGTTTGCAAGTCTTCCTGCTTTGAGCTGTGAAGAGAGCATTGGGCTTGAAATGCTTGATGGTGGTGACATCTTGGATATTTTATGCTAGTGTTTGCTTGAGCAATTCTGTGTATGAAAGTGGAATTGATGAGCCAGGAAGAGAGGGGTGGGATCTGTGAACCAAGCTGCATGGCTGCCATGGGCGCTCCAGGCTCCCACCAAAAAACAGTCCTGGAGGGTACTCCTAACCCTCTCTGTGCCAGGCTCCTTCCCATCCCAGGCCAGGTCTACCTCAGAGATGCTGAGGAAGAATGAACTTGAATGTTTTTAGATTATGAAGATTTTTTCGTATACTTTCTGCAAGGTATCTGTCCTAAAAGGCCCCTTGTAATGCAAAATACCCAAGCTTTGTTCACCCAAAATACAAAAGACTGAGCTCTGTGCCCTGTGGCACTGAATGAATTTGTTAATTGTTTCTAAGTAGGTACCTCTCACTCCTGCAAAATTATTTTATCTATTCCTGAAGGATCTATTAACAAAAATGGATAAATAATTTTTAAAAAAAATTATTTTAGCAAGTTAGCTCACACTAACTTGCCCCTTAGCATTTCCCAAAACCTCCGTGGGAATATGCATTGCCATCAGCACCCGAAACGAGCCTCTGCGAGGTGCTGGAGTGAAGTATTTCCTGGAGAAGGTTGACTGGATAGACAGCACGTCCAGCCAGAATGGCTGAGAAGCACATTTCCAGACTCAAAAGCCAAAGCTAAGATGATATCAGAAGGAATATTAATGGCACAGACTCCAATATAACTTTTATTTGGAAACTGCCAGGCAGTGATTTAAAAATGGAGCATCTAAAAAGATGTCTGCCTTTCAGCATTTAAACAATGACTTTAAATTCAGTTCACACATCAATAACGTCATTTGAACACAGGACCTGGCATTTATTTCACCTGGAGTTGCAACTGCTGAGCTCTTGTGAAAATAGGGACTCAAGAGCAGAGCTGTCCACAATCGTATTAAAAAGTCTTGCTCTTAAATTTTTGAAACATACTACATGAGTTTTGAAGGGTCTGCCTTCAGTGCTAGACATATTCAATATTCCTTTAAAATCTGATTATGGCCCAAGCATCAACGTCCTGTTGTTTCAAACAGAGATTGTCAGAGAACAGAAGATTTTGTCAAAAAATTTTGAGGAAGGAACATATGTACAGGGGCAATTCTCGCTTTTGTCAGAAAAATGAATCCCCAAATTTCAGCGGATTTTAGACAAAGAAGGGGAAGTCAGAGCTAGATAACTTGCCTGATTTTTCAGAAGAACCAAACCAAATTGCTGCAAATGACCCTTCCATACAATGTTTAATTTGATCAAAACGGAAAAAGAACACCCTCACTCAAGTATTTTCCTTCAATAATAGTATTGGGTGGTACTTTTTCCTCTTCCAACCATCCTTGAAGAGTATTGGAAGTGCCGGTATACATATTTATGATTTGAGTGGTATCAGCATTTTATCATATCAGAGGAGTGGGTTTGTCCAGTCTAACTAAGGTTTTGGTTAATGCATTCGGGCCTGGTGGACTCTGTTATTGTGTCCCCAAAACCTCCCCAGGAAGAATTGATCCCTAGAGACAGGTATGGAGAAATGCAACAAGTCAGTCCCTACACACTGATTATAGAAACATCCACAGGAACTTTGCTTTGGTCAGGTCTGTCCTGAAGGAATAATTATTTCAAAGTGGATGAAATCATGCCATACAGTGTGGACTGAGATGCAAGACCAGCATTTTTTTGCCATTCCACAGAGAGTCAGACTTGTGGGGAACCATTTCTACGGTGGTCAGCAGACTGACTGGCTGGTGCTCCCAGGCAGGTTTGGGAGAAGCAATCACAGGTTTTAGAGGGAGATCAGTTTTATATCTACCACTTGTCTAGATGCATTTTATTACAGTTGCTTTGCAGCTGTGTAGGAATTTTAAGTAGGATGGAGACTGGAAGGACCTGGCAATGATAATTAATGTGGGAGCTGGGACTCATCTGTGTGAGAAAACAATAATCTGTCCGTAGCAATCTGCAGGCTTGGGATAATTGTGTTAAAAGGCCTAAAAAATCTTCAGCAATAGACGCTCTGTGTCATTGTATCCACACAAGAACAAAGGAGGAGGAAAAGCTGTCCTAAACAAAACAAAGCAAACCAAATAAATACCTACATTTGCTTTTCTGATGGAAAATAGTAGTGAGACCAAGAAGAAATGTGGGGAAGTTTAAAAGGATCCTGTGGTGGAGGGCGGAGGAGGGGGGGCAACTGATGAGGAGTTCTGTGCGTATTGTACAAGTTGATGGGTCCTGCACTGACCAAACTGGAAGTAGTTCCTGAACTGTTGGGGTTGTACCCATGTAAAAGGACTTAACTGATCTTTAGTTTCATGCAGGAGGTCTTGAAACTACTTCTCACCATCTGCAGAGCGAAAGCCAATGTGATGGAGAAGGCCAGCAACGACTCAGACCCTGAAAGTCCTCAAAAGAGAGCAGCAGCTCAGCACTGGAGGGATTCAACGGCCACTTTCCCATCGTTGGGAGAAGCCTGGGGGGAAAAAAATCTGACTTTAACAAAATGGGTAGGCTTGGTTTGAGGCATGGCACAGGTCAATGGGTTCCATCAAGCAAGGTATGATGGAGAGAAAGGACTGGGGGAGCCCAAATCTTTTAATATTAATGATTGTCAGAGTTTTGTACTCGGTACAGACGTGCCTGGAACTACAGAAACAGCTCCAGGGAGTTGCAAGGTGTACAAAAAAATTACATTAAAAACTGTTCAAATTGGAATAATTTAAAGAGAGTTAAAAAAGGGTATTCAAGAATAGACTTGTTCTAAATGTCTCCATGCTGATTTCACTGCCTCCAAATGTGAGGTACAGGTATTTGTGGAGTTATAAGTAGGTCAGTTATTTTTGTCACTCATTATTACTTGTGAAAAATGTGTGTAGCAAACGTACTAACATACTGAATTTGGGACGCTAGCATTTCTTTTACACATTTTTAGGATATGTCTAAATGACACGATTTCCTGATTGCAATGTAAAAGCCAATTATTTCCAAGTCCAGCATATTGGGACATGCCGACGAAACCCCATTCTGCTATCACAAAACTGCCTCTGAAAATACCTGTGATAATTTGCTGCATTGTGGTTCTCAAAGGAGCTGGATGCACCTTGCTGAAGCTTGGTGAGCTTGAGTCTCACCTGAGCTACAGGATTATTTCTTTTGCTGTTATTTACAGAAATGTGTTCAGCCACACAAAGCACACAGTACTCAAGACCACCTGGCAGGGCATGCATAGTGTCACAGCAGGATACATCTCCTCTTGCTTCAGAAGTCAACACTGGCTGCCTCTAGAGTCAGCAGAGAGACTTGGACACCCTCAAAGGGGAATCCACCTTGTCTGGAGGTGGGGGCTGAACCTTCTCCAGGAAGCTTTTATCTCTCTATGGACTTGAGCTGGATATGGGCATCTTCCTTGGGGAAAAAGACAAAAAGAAAAAAAAAAGTTTTTTCTACTTCTTGCACTGTAGACTCTGCTAAAATTCTGGCCTCAAGGCTAAATTGTGACATTGAGTCCCTCAGAGTGATCATTTATTGCATTTTCTTTCAGTATTTTTAAATTTCATGTCATTCAAATTCATAGACTATTCTTTGGTGTTCCAAATATGAAAATAATAAATCAGAAAATTACTTCTTTCCTCTAGACCATTCATTATTTCCCATTACCTTACCTAGTCCCCACTTTTTTTGTCTCCTTCAAAACTTAATACTCCCCATCTTTGAAGTCTGTCTTCACAAGAGAGCCCTTCTCTTTCTGTAATACCTGTTTTGAGATGGAGTTCTGCTATTCAGAGATGCCTAAGGGTGATCCTCAAAGATGTTTAAATATCTAAATTCCACAGAAATTGAAGGGAATGAGTTTTCTAAATGCTTTTGAAAAGCTGAGGCTTGTAATTCTACATTAGGTGCATTTGAAAGCCCAGCTCTGAGCAGAACTGAATGCAGCCGCAGGGATGATGCGTAGACAATCTGGGCAATGGTTTTAGGATGTTCTTTGGATTTTTTTTCCACTTGTTCCAAAAAATCAGTCAAAAGGCATTTATAGAAAATTGTTGAGTCCATTTGGACATGCTCTCAAAGTGAATCCTTAATTTCATTCTAACAACCGTGTGTGAGCAATACTTTGAAATACTCCTTCACTTAAAAATCAGAAAAGTTGACCAAAACCAGAGAAATCGCACACAAAATTATAGATGATATGAGTATCAGGCAAACACGGCATTTGCTGTTGAGCAAGTAAGCACATGTGAGCAATTGTGAGCACTGCTGCCGATTGCCTGATAACGACACTGACCTATGGACCCAGTTATCCATGCTGAAATTTCCCATTCTCCTTGAATAAGTTTTCCGCCTCCCAAATCTCCCCCTTCTTGTTTAGACCATTCCACTCATCTGATTTGACTTTTAATATGTCTGAGATAGAGAAGTTTATCTTACTTTTAAAACTTGGACTCTATTAAGGTCAGTGGTAGTACAGTGCCAGCAAGAAATGGATTTGGATGAGTACATACAAATATAAATAAATAAATAAATAAATAAATATATGTATTTCCCAGCTCAAGGAGAACCTGACTTACTGTGTGTCCCAACCAGTGGTAACCAACCCCCAATTAAACCAACACAGGCAGTCAAAAAGATAGCAAAAAAAAAAGCACACCTACAGTGCTGCTGTAGGAATATGTTTAAGCAAAGCCAGAGGTGCAGGGCTGAGAAGTGAACATCACCTGCATAAGAAAGGAAACCTGGAGTTTCTTTATCTGAGCAGGAAAGCACCACTCCTCTTAATTATGTAGGAATCCTGGTTCCCTTGTGACTTGGTCCTAGGAAACCTATGCAAAAGGTACAGTTTCTCAACGCTATGATAAATCCCTGCTTCCACAGAGACATTAGCTGAAAGCTGGAAATTACATTTGAAAAAAAAATAAAAAGGATGGTGGGGAGGTGCAGTCGAATAAGGGAATACTTTCTTGAATAAAAACTGCCCTCTTCCTCTGTTTGCATTTTTTTTCTGTGGCTTTTGCTTTGCTGGCAAGTGGCAAAATCTCTCACCACCAAGGACACCCTCCTGGCCAGGAGCTCTGTGCATGTGTGATGAGTTGGGGGCTGAGAATGCCTCCAGGGGAAGGGACCAGCGCTGTTGAAAGGACCCTGCGCTGAGTGTAGGGTGAGTGGAGAAAATAACTCACCCAGGCCACTCACCCCTTCCCAGAAGGAGAGGAGGAGAAGTGCTTGTGGACATTCTGCATGTCACACCCTCCCCACCCATGTCCCTAGATAAGGGGATGTGGAGGAATGGAATAATGCAGGGAAAGATTATTTTGCGAAATGCCCACTACTAGTGCCAAGATATAACTAAGCAGCCATGTTCAGAAAGGAGCTAGAAACATTCTGAATTTTGGATGTGTTATTACCCCGATTTAGTGTCTTCAGCCACTGAGTGGGTGGAAACATGTCATGTCCTTCTGTTGGGCTTGCAGTGTTTAACGGAAGGCAAAACCTGACTTGAATCTGTATTATGCTATGGGTTTTAAAAATAAAAACAGAACAGGCTAATTCCAGACATCATTCCTTGTTTTCAAACCAGGCTTTCCCTTGCTGCAGCTTTACAAACCATTTTTAATAGCTGAGATGAAACATCAGACTGTGACCTATCACATCACATTGCATCAGTCAAATTGTGTTACATCCAATAATAAACTACTGCAACTGATGTTACCCAACATGACAAGCCAAATATAAACCTAGAGCTGGAGAATTCAAAGAAAAGTGCAGTTTTGATAAGCCAAGATCTTAAAAATATCTGAGCTGCTTTTGATGGTGATTCTTAGATTTATTCTGAAGTCTAAAACCCTTGGAGAAATTGGACTGGCTGTGAGCAGGCATATTTTTCTAGACAGTTTTGAGGATATGTGCCCTATAATTACTTTTAAAATAAACTTCAGCTACTGTTTCTACAGAAACAACATTTCCTTGCATTAAGCGGGTAGTGGAGGAAAAACAAGAAAACTAGGACCTAGAACTCCCTCTTGAAATCACAATTGTATCTGGATTTTATTAATCCAAATATCCAGTTTCAGGATGTTCCAGGCTAGCAGTGAATTCCTGTCAAAAGAAGAATGGGTGAAAATGTATGGAAAAATTAGAGCATTTCTGACTTTTCATTGTCATGGGGTTTAGTTAGAAATTTAGTTGTATGGGAATTTTACTAAAAGGAAGAAAATCTCATCAATCAAGCCAAAAAACTTGCTTTGGGTGAAACATTTTGGTGATTTTGCGTTTGGAGAGCTTTGTTGGTTTAGGACACAGGAAAGACACAGAAAATATATTTTAGATATAGTTTTAGAAAGAGTGCAACAAAAATACAAAATCTTTCAACTTGGAACTGAAGTAAAAACTCAGTTGTTTTCAAAGTCCTAATTCTTTCACAAGGAGTAGCCCCATCTTATTTTCCTACAACCACTGTATGTTAAGGGTGTGCACGGGAGGATGAATGGCAGGGTCAGATCCGTGTGTAGTTCAGCAGAGTCATTTTCAAAATGTGACCGTCTTGGCATGGTTTAGCCCAATTTGTTCTTAGTTCCTTTTGGTCTGGTTTAGTTTCATATTTTGTCATGGCTAAAAAAAGTGTACTCTGTAGCAGTAGCATGGTATGACTTCGAATAATTCCATAACTAGTAGGTATCAAGAATAACATTTCAAAAGTACCTACGATTATAAACTACCTTGCATGTGCCTTTGAGATACGCTTATGCATTCAAGTTGTAGCTATTTACTCAAAAATACCTATTAAAAGCCACTATCAAAGAGTCTAAATCTCATTGGCCACACTTTCTGGTCTCTCTGAGCAGTAGGCCAATCAGGATCACCAGCTATCACAAAATCATAATTATTTTGAACTGTGAAAAAGTCATGAGATCAGTCAATTATGTTGGTAAGTGGTGTTTAGGGTCAAAAATTCATGGCAGCAGCTGCTTCCCTGAAAATTGAGCCAGAGCCCTGTTCCTGTTGTTCTGGGGTCCCTATTCTCCACATCAGTGTGTTAGACAACAAATGCTTTCACGCAGTGTGGTTGAAAGACTCGGTGATAAGGCCATAAGGATTTTACATAACAAGTCATGAGTCATTCAAAGGAAAAATCATATTAAAGCTCAAAGAATTTTACTGCTAAAATGAAAAAAAAAAATTGGGAAACCCAAATTTTGAAATATCTCAGTCTGTTTACTGGATGCTTTGATATTAAACAAAACTCTATCAAGTTGCATCTACTCTTAAAATTTCTATGTTCATGGGAAAAAAAAGTCACACATAGTATATCCACTGTTTCTTAGTCCTTTTCCTTTATTTCACACAAAAAGAGAAAAGAGATTGATAGAGCTGAAATTTGAAGCCAATCTCAGGGGATTAGTTTCATATTCACTTAGTTTCCTGTAAAGCTTCTGCATTTATAGATATTTTTAAAGAAAAACGAAACTGAAGGATGAAAGCCATTAGCAATAACTCACTTGGATTTTAACTCATTCTGATGTTTACTTATTTTGATTTTAATGTACTCTGATATTCTTATGCCATTTGTTGGCATATTTCCATGTATTCAAGGAGCTGAATTGTTCTTATTTGCAATACTGCAAGCAAGAAGGAATACAGAGTACCAGACCCACCAAATAACCAAGTTCCCTAAGATTTAATCTGTCCGTTTAATTTCTATTGATAACGATTTAGTTTAACCCCTTCAGAAATTTTGTTTTCATCCAGTGTGATACAAATGCCTCCAAATTCATTGAAGGCCCTAAAATCTCAGAGCCACAATGACCAGAAATATTTTTCTGTTTGGTGAGGAGCAGGTACCAACCTGCCAGGTGCTGGTGCCCAGGCTGATGCGGGCCGGGTGTGAGTGCAGGCTCTCTGGTTGTCGTGGTTTAGCCCCAGCCGGCAGCTCAGCCCCCCCAGCCGCTCGCTCACTCCCCTGCGGTGGGGTGGGGGAGAGGATCGGAAGAGTAAAAGTGAGAAAACTCGTGGGTTGAGATAAAGACAGTTTAATAGGTGAAGCAAAAGCCGCGCACACAAGCAAAGCAAAACAAGGAATCCATTCACTCCTTCCCATGGGCAGGCAGGTGCTCAGCCATCTCCAGGACAGCAGGGCTCCATCACGCGTAACGGTGACTTGGGAAGACAAACGCCATCACTCCAAACATCCCCCCCTTCCTTCTCCTTCCCCCAGCTGCGTATGCTGAGCTTCAGCAAGAGCAAAGGATGGGGGGGCTGTGTCTAGCACTGTGACTCCAGACCACATGCAACCAGAGAGCAATTTCTGGCGTTGCTAATGAAAACACTGAGCATTAGAAAGCTGTGGGTCTTGTCACACACCGTGTGGGATCTCTTCCATCCCTTACACAAAATGTACCAGAAGCTCATAGAGGATCCTCAACTACAGGGCTGACAGACACCGCAAACTCAGCGTTGCCCTGCTGAGAAGCAGGGGAAGCTATTTTCGGCCAGCAAAAATGTTGACAGTGTTAATGTTAAGCCAAAAGGTCCCCAGACAAATCCCCACTGGTGTCCCTGTTAGACTACCTGGGTAAGGGCTGTCCCTGTGCTTCAGACGCTGTGATCACACAAGAGTTTTCTATTTCAAGGGAGCTTGAGGCTTTCTCCACTGCCTTACTGGCATGCCTAGGGCTGGCTTCATGGCTCTGCTCCAGAAGAGGAGCAGAAGGGGCTTTTTCTTAGTGCAAGAAAGGTTTGAGCAGGACTGTTAAAACCAACACATCTCCGCTGCATCACCCTGAGCGGTTCCTCCCACACAGACCCTGCCTGGCTCTCCCGGAGGTCTTCTCCAGGTCTGCCTGCACCCAGCATCCCCTCCACTGCTTGTAAGGGGTGAGGGGCATGCATGTGGCTCATGCATACACCACGGACGCATGTACATGCCCAGCATGCACCCTCCCAGACACCACTGCTGGGTCTTTCAGACCCAGAATAGTCAAATATATTCCCAACACACCTATTCGCAGTGTGCAAGTGCACACCCACCCACCGCATTTCCACTCACTGACTCATTCCCAACCAAAAATCCCCCAGTTATCCTGACAGGGACTCAAGCCTCAGCTGGAGTCTGTGTCCAGTTTTGGGCCCCATGTGAAGAATATTGGAGAGAATCCAGAAAAGAACAGTAAAAATAATAAGAGATTGGAAATCACAACCTCTGAGGGCAGGTTAAAAGAATAGGGTTTCTCTAGTCTAGAAAAGTGGAAAAGTCAATTGTTTTTCATGGCTGCTTTGGAATAATTTGTAGGAAGAAAAAGACACACTCTATTTAGGAGATGATATTGGGATGGTTTTGCATTCGACTAGAATATCTAGAAGAGTTGTAGAACCTCTTTTGCTGGAATATTGAGGCATAGGGGAGCGATATGCAGCAATTCTCAGAGCAATGCAGTGCACACGTGGTCAGAACGTGTCGGCTGAGGTTGCGTTTGCAGGTTCCCAGCTCTCAGGAGTGGAAGGAGGGTGCCCTGACTTGGACTCTGCTTCAGGAAATTGGGAACAAGTATATATGCATGGACACCACTAGCTTGTCGTTTCCAAGGAGGCAGCCCTGGCTTGGAGATGACAGAACCACCACGTTCCCCTGTGGCTAGTTCCAGTAGTTTATGTTCCTCACAGTTAGAAACTTCAGCTTTATTTCTCATTTCAGTTAAGTCTGGTTTCATCTTCCAGCCACTGGTTTGAGCTATGTCTTAGTCTTCCTGGTGAGTAGCCCCTTGCTCTTGTTCCACAGTATATCTCCCCATGAACAGCACGGTTAAGTCACTTCACCATCTTTTATAAACTGAGGCCACAAATCCTACTGGACACATTTATCTTAGATGTTCATAGAATCATAGAATAGAATACCAGGTTCTTGTTCCTCACTGGCACCTACTGCATCTCATCTTTTATTAAAGGAACTGATAACATTGAAAAAGAAAACCCAAAGTTGAAACAAAAATTTGAGGCATCAAAGCTGTAAGATGGTAAATGTTCAGAGCAGAAACCTGTTGTTCGGACCTTTGGCTGTCACTACCTGTAACCACTCACCATGAACCTTCCCCTTCTGCCATCTCCAGGCTATCATGGCCGCTATAGTACTGTTATCTTCCATGTTTGCTTGGCATCAGCGATCCTTTTAATACATACTGATACCCCTGAGTGCAGTGCTTTTTTCCAAATGCCACGCAGCACTGCAAGCAGTGAATACAACTTGCGTAGCTGCGCTCAGAGCAGCTGTGATCTCACCTGATGGGAGAGCAGTGTAACCAAAACAGAAACTAAGCTGCGAAATCTGCTTGGAAACTTGGGGAAATACTCATAAGTCTTCCAAGCTGAGCTTCACTACCAATTCTTTATCTGCTTAATTCAAATTAGGTTAGCTTTGACTACACTAGCTCCATTGCTCCCCCGGGTTGCCGTGTAGACACGCTGGCACACTACACTCCATCCATTATGTCAGCTGCAATCATATCCACAATGTGAAAAAAGGAGGAAATCAGTTTTGTTCAAAATGGTCTATTTTTCCATAAAATCCTGTTGATGGACATTTGCCGTATTGCTAGCTCTGCTTTATTAGCAGCTGGAGCTGATTCTGCCTTTTCCATTATTGTGCCAGGACTGATGCTGGTTTGCAGTTTCCTCAGGTATCCTCCCGGCCCTCTTGCCATACAATTACCACTCCTGTTTTCTAGATTTTTGCCCTGAACTCCCGGATGAGTCAAAAATGAATATCTGTAAGACAGAGATCTCAGTCAGCTCTCTTAGGGCGTTTGGTACATGCTACCCAAGACTGCTGATCTTAAAATGTTCTTGCACAGCAGATGTAGCATAATGTTTTATCTTTGGTTACTGATTATCTTGTAAATACTTCATTGACTTTATGCAGGAAAAATACATCAACCTCCTTCTTTCCAAGTGTATAACAAATATTTATTGCATATAGCCATTCCCATTTTTAAATATCCTCTTGACCGTAAATAACTACCAAAGTAATAAGTATTTTTAAAGTACCACTGCTGCGCAATCTGCTGGAAAATAAGCATGTGTGTGGTTGTCTCCAGGCAGTGTGGATGCAATTAGCCCCTCTTTTTAAGATGTCCAGATTGCTGAGGCATCCTTTGCAGAGAATACAAAGCTGTATCCTAAGCCTATCCCACAGCCTCATGCAATGGTAGAAATACTCTCCAGCGCGGTATCACCACAATACCACCCTGCCTGAGGTTATTGTCTGCAGCACTGATTGCTGGAGACAGAGGAGGATACCAGAATGCAGCATCTAACATCAATAAGAAATAAACAGCAGGGCTGCTAAAAAACAAATCATGCCAGGCAAACCTGATGGCTTTTATTTTGTTCTATGGCTGAATTGTTCCAGTTCTGTGGCTTTTTTTCTGGGAAAATGAATCTTTTTCAAGCTTTTTATAGTGAAGGTCAAAACACAAAATGTTCAGGACAAGGCTTCTCCATGCTGGAATGATCTGATAAACTCAGGGAAGACGAACAAAATTTGGGGGAAGAAAAAACTTTGGATGTATTTGCTCTTGGAGAAAGATTGAAAGCACTAACTGCATAAAATACTTAAATGAATACAGTAGTATCACAGTGTAGATTCTGCCCTCAATGTGTGGCTCCAAACACAAGTAGTGAAATAAGTTACAGAAACAGAGTTTTGTAGATCTGCATCATCAGCCTCCCACAGATATGAGAGAAAGGGATTGAGTACTGCTCTCCTAAAATATTGTTTAAATGATCTGCTGCAAAATTCTCTGCTCAGATTTTGGCAACAGACCAGAACTTGGATTTGACATCAATTACAGCATGATACAATGGGTTTTCCCAGCTTGAAAAGCCAGTTAGATGAGACAGTCTTTTGTCTAATTGGTGCAAGAGCGACGATGGACAAGAGATACCAGACAATACTGATATGAGATGTTCTGGATGTTTAATTTCTGACTCCTTTCTTCCCATTGCATAGTCAGGGTGCTACACCTACTGCTAATGGTGGTTTTGCCACAACACCTCTAGCAAAAGTGCATTCAAGTGCCACGTTGAACTGTGCTGACTGAAGATGTCCACTCTGCAGATGAACAAACCCACAAACTTTCACCTAACCTGCAGATTTTCCAGCCCTGGTCTATTGAATGGAGTCTGGTCCTGTCTAAAAAGTGATTTAAACTGTCCTCCTTTAGGCAGTGGCACCTGCAGACAAGCAGGTACCCTCTGGAGTTACGTGCATATCTCCCAGTGTCTTGGCCTGAGGTCATATGGTATGTGCAGTCAGAAGCTCCACCAGGTGAAGCTAAAGAGGTTTGCACATTTGTGTGGGCATCGTAGTCAGTTTTAACCTTGCTCTGTCACTTTGGCATGAATAACAGATGCTCAAATTATCCTGAGGAAGGCTGAAGCCCATTTGAGAGCCTGTAAAAATTGCATCAATTTAACCAAACTGTATAAAATGGTGCCTTTCATTGTCAGGGTCAACGCAGCATGCAACAAAACCCGCTGATAACAGAGGCTGAACCATGCTGGGGCAAGGATAAGGTGTGTTACCTCAGAGATGGTATTTGAGAGCTTCAATCACCTTGAACAAGTAACAATTGTCCTCCGGTACAGCCGTCCTGATGTGACAGAGGTGAGGACAAGACCTGTTTGGTTTTGTCTCAGATTCATCCTGCTAGTGCTGTAAACAAAAAATATGTGATGTTCACAGAAGAAATCTGAGCATTTGGTTTCGTTCCAATTCAGAACATGAACAAAATGTTGAAACATCAAACAAACTGGAAATTTTGGCCAGCTGTTAGGGGGAGCTCCTGCTGGTTCAGTGCAGCCTGCAAGCAGAACCACAGACGTGGTGTCAAGAATAAGATACAATTATTTCATCTTTTGGTGAGATTGAGGATGTTCCCTTGCTGCATGCGGGATGGTGAGGACATCTCTCATAAAATAACACAGCTGGAATGGCAGTGTCTGTCTCCAAGGCTTACCAAATCAGAAAAGGGAAATTCCTGCCTTGACCCGTGAACAGCTCTGTAACTCACCTTTTAATTCAAGCCAGTTTTATACTTCTTTCCCTATCCTGCTGTGAGGAGAGACTGAAACTGCCACTCCCAAACTTTTCACATCCAAAGAGCTGAATCTAACCTAGTTTCAGCCTTCCCTTCCCCAACTGCCCTCTGATTGAGTGCAATGGGAAGGAGCAACAAGGAAATTACTGCTCTTGGAAGCATATTCACGTGGTGTTCCTTTAAAATACACAGAAAATGTACAGTGATTAATGCCAGTGATCAGCACCAAAGGAAGATTAGGAACTTGCTCAAATATGGTGTTTCCACCTTTGATATGTGCCAATAGCTTAAAGAAGTGTACCTATGCATTACACTTGATGAGCTGCAGTCTTCAAGGTACTTATTTTGGATGGACCTTGGTCTAATCAATTTGTGTTGTGAAGTATCAAACCTTACCTTTTCCTTGCTGCCATCCTGTTGGTCTACTTGTGATCGGCCCTCAGCCCGTGGTTCATAAGATTCCTCTTAGGGCGGCTGCTATGGGAAATAGTCAGCACATATTTTGCTATTTCTGTCTAAAAAATCCCTTGTCTAGATGATCGCCTTAACCATAATTGCAGGAGTGCCTAATGTCTTGTGAAACACCGAAATAAAAGGGAATTGCAAGTACCTCTGGTGCCTCTGACCTCCATGAGCTCTAGAAAGCAAGAGGAGGTCAAAGTGGCTTTGGAATGGAGCAGAGGCTGAAGGGCCTTTTGGAGCATCTTCTGTCCATATGAACTCTTCCTGTGCTTTGAGCCCAGCAGATCTCAGGAATCTGCTCTAGCTGACCCTCCTTTAGGCAGCGGAGTTGAACTAGCTGGTCTGCAGAGATCCTTCCAGCCTCAATGGTTCTGTGATTCTATTATCCTGTATACTTGCTCTCTTTGTCTCTCTTCATCCCATCCCTTCTTATCCTGCCTCCTGGCACAAATGAGCTAATATGCTGAGATAAATCCGTCAGGTTGCTCTAAGACCCATCCCTAGTTTGTAAAATGAGCATAATAACAGGCTTCTACATGGTAGGATAAGGTTAGTTCATTACAACAGTGTCCAAGACATGGTAAATCACCTGCCTCTATATCAAAATGTGTAGTAACAGCTCATGCAAAGCACTGAGTTGGCGCAAAACACTCTGCTAGTTCAAATTTCTTGGAGATTGTTTACAGGGGAACTTTGCCTTAGCAGGCTTTCTGCCTGATCTGGTATTGCCCGTCCTGCAGCTAGCAGAAAGACAGCATTAATACAATGTCACATGGTCTGGTTAATCCAACAGGAATGTGATTGATGCTCATGCTTGATCTGGACCAAACTTGTACTGAATGGTGATCTGAGACTGCACAGATTGCACTACTAGACACAGCCTAGGAAATGCTACTGGCCTTGACATTCAGTTAGAGTAAACCTACTGTTTTACTAAGATATGAACATTAGGAAAACCCTCAGACATTACCTTAACCCTCAGCTGGCTTGATAAACAACAAACATCCTGCAGCCGCATCATCTTACCTTCAAATCTTCATCGTCTTAGGACAAGGTCCTATGCAAACACTGTTGGCAGAAACGTCCGATCACTCCATAGGGCTCATCCCTATTAGCTGTTACGAAAACCTTCCTGTCACCGAGTCACGTGTGGGCAGATCCATCGCCCTGACCTCTGCAAACAAGATAAAAGCTCACCTTCTCAAAGTGCCCCTTTAGCACACAGGCGAATTTGCTAACATCCCCAAGAGAACTGAAGTGCACAAAATAAAAAGCAAGTTGCAAACCCCGCCACAGCAGTTGTGGCTGGAAGGATGGTTGAATGCTGTGCTTCTCCTGTGAAGTGCTGTCAGTCCAAACTGAAGCTGGAGTCTCAAATAAAATGAACTAGTTTTTCCTGTCTGGAAACATCCCCGGACTTCCAAGTAATCTGGTGTCACATTGCCAGCAGAATTCGGCAAATGATTTATTCCACAGTTTTGGTCATTTTTTTCCACTTGCAACATCTGTGAGTAGTTCAGGATGTCTTCAAATATATTGCTTGATCAGATTTCTTCAATGCAATGATGGCAGGGCTTTTTTCCAGTCCGTGAGCATTATGCTAGGAAAATCAGACTTCTGCCTTATTGTGAGCTGTGTTGTAGTTTCTATTCCTGTACCGTTTCCTAACACCCTTACAGGCTAAATTAAGAGCCTTTAGAAGTAACCCCAAGTATGCCTGGGCAATGCCTGCTGGCATTTAGGTTGCCTAATGTATGTAACTTCCAGTTGCTCAAAGCAAAAGGAGCAGTTGTCTTGGCTGAGCCAAATGCTATCCCAGTTCCCCCTGTGGGACAATTTGGGACACATGGATGGTGTGTACCTAACCCAAAGAGAGCAGGTAGACATGTGTAACGGCTAGAGGAGAGCCATGGCCACCTCTGGAGTGATGCCCCAGAGACAAGGTGTTTGCACAGCTGGGAGCAGGAGGGCCAGGCCTTCTCTCAGCCTGAAAGGGAGGTGTTGCTCTCACACCTCAATATTGCTCTCGCACCTCAATATTGTGCCCCAACAGCCAACCTAAGTGTGAAAGAGCAGGGCTGCAAATGCAACACTGGGGCTCCAGACGCTTACTCAAGCTTGTAAAGTCCCACTGAAATATTTGGGGAACTGAGGTAGGCTTGATGGACTTGGCCCAACCACCCATTCGAGAGACCTAAAAAGTTATGGCAATGTCTACTGCACGACTCCAGAAAAACTGTTGTAAGAAATCGGATGACCACTAAGGACGTTTAATAAGTCTGTGAAGTGAGGGACAGTGCACGTGGACAGGTGAATATTAAATTTATGTACAAGGTAGGGGGAAATGGTGGAGGAAGCTGAAGGTTGCTAGTCCTAGCTCAGAAGAGTTCAGGCTTTAGAACAAACTAGAAAGAAAGAAATCTTAAAGGTGTGGTGGAAAATGGGATTCCATGAAACAAGGAAATTGCCTTAAAAATAATTCTATCTACTCTTTAAATGCTTGGTGTATCAGACAGTAAGTTGCAGCAGAGTGTTTAGAAATATATTTCATTGAAAAAAAATCATATAGTGCAGATAAGTGTTTCCCTCTTGGCAGACAGCTAAAGAAAATTCGCTAAACAAAGAACAGAGAGTGGTCTAGCAATAAATGTAATCCAGGTGAACAGGTTTCAGGTAGAAACCAACAATAACTGCAGGCAGCAATGCCTAAATGTGCCGACACTTCCCATTATGAGGCTCAGTTTTCACTTTTTGATAACTTTGCTACTTTAATTCACTTGGGCTGCAGCTCTCCCAACCAGGGTCTGCTTCAGACTGGGCTTGTAAAATTGCTACTACGGATCAGGGCTAGGGGTAAGGTCTTTATGAATTTATTAGCCCTGACTCTGACAGCAGCACATGCAAGAATGACTCCAAGTTCTTTTCCTCCAAAATGTTTTAAAAATCAGGAAACTCATCCAAACATTACATTAAAAGGAAAGTGAGGCTTTAAAGGGAAGCACCAAAGAATTTTGAAAATGGCAGTGAGGAGGTTGCCCTGATCTGTTGGCCATATGGCCAAACAGCCCCAGCTTGCCTGCCAGGCAGAATGGTTGTGTAATATCACTGCATGAAGGCAAGAGATTATAATGCCATACAATACCAGATTTTCCATTTTAGCCTAGGAGAGAAAAGATCTGTAAAAATATGACTTTAGCATTACAATTTCATTTGAAATATTTATTGCTGTTTGTGCATAGCTTCAGCAATGGAGAGGATCTGCCGTTTCAGGTTTGTTATGACTATTTCAGTGAGGGTCATGAGTTACATCCACAAATGGGTTTTGGTGCCTAAATATCTCTTCAGCTGTTTAAATGCAACACACAGGCTGTCCTGACGCTCACTAATGCTCTACTTAGCAGTCATCTTTTCTTGGAGAGACTCAGACCTTCTATGCTTCATGGGCTAACCCACCCCAAGTCCTGGCACTACCCCTCTATTTACAACCCTGATTGGAGTCTGCTTCTGGCCAAAACCTGGGTTAAACTCTCTGTGTCTGATCCAGACGCACGTTCAGAGCTTTCCCAACTCTACCAAGAGATGACCAGAGGGAGACCCTGAGCCCAGCAGAGAGCTAAACAAGTGTCTTCTGCATCTAGAAGGATGCCCTAGTGTGGACAGGCCAATGTGGGCAGGCTTTTTTGGTCTCCCACAATGGACAAGACACTCACTGGACAGGAAGAAAAAAGCTTGAGATGCTTTTGCTACAGCTCAATGGCCTTGGCTTTTGCCAGGGATTGAGGATAGCCAGCCTGGCACCCTCCTCCTTCATTATGGCGAGAGTGGTCCAACACTGGAGCAGGTTGCCCAGGCAGGATGTGGAGTCTCCATTCTTGGAGACGTTCAAAACCCAACAGGACTCGGTCCTGAGTGACCTGCTCTAGCAGGGCTAGGTGATCTCCAGAGCTCCTCTCAGCCTCAGTGATTGTGATACTTCACAGTTATCTCAGACTTGTCTTCTGAAGACCTACATCCCATTGAGGAGTGAAATTATGAGATCCTTTATTTTACACAGACTAGATGAATTCTCAAAATTTAATGTTTTTATGAAAAGCATATGCTAGCGCTAGATGATAGTATTCTGGGATAATATGAGCCAAATTTGATTTTAAGTTAGTCCTTGGAACAGAACTTTGTGATGCTCAGAAAGCTACTAAATCATAGGCTGACCTGGCTGAGATTTTCAGCTTCTTGCTTCTTTTTGCACACAGTCCCATAGTGCAGATGTGGGTGGAGATCATGTGACACACTTTTATTTCCATCAGTTTGTTCTGTATTTGGGCATCGTTTGGGTCAATGGTGTCAGGATGCGGCCCTTTATA
Source organism: Mycteria americana (assembly GCF_035582795.1). NCBI lineage: Eukaryota > Metazoa > Chordata > Aves > Ciconiiformes > Ciconiidae > Mycteria > Mycteria americana. Next base: position 2,436,586 of record NC_134381.1, on the reverse strand, counting down.
ATCATGTTAAGCTGCCTGCCAGTGCTCTCGTCTGCAGAAGAGCTCCAGTCCTGCTGCTTATGTGGGTATCACCGTTACCTGGCATGTATTCTTAGATGAAGTTTCAGTGCAGATTCCACTTCTCCTCAAATAAACATGTTCTAACCTGTTCTTCAGAAGGCTGCTGACCTCCAAATGTAGCTGAGGCACTTTCCAAACAGGTCATGTCCTTTAGAAAAGCACAACCTGGTACCTGGAGTTTGAGGTGTGCTCCAAAACAGCCCCCCAGTAACAAACAATAGTGGCTAAAAGAGTTGTTAGAGGGTGCTCAACCCTAGGAATGCCTGTTTTTATCACCATGAAGTCAGAAGAAATCTCAGCACTGCTGCTGCAAATTTCAAAGGAATCCAAGATACATATGGATTTAGTCTGCTTGCAAAGGAAAATTCAGCAACTTAACTCTACCAGGGTAATTATACTCCTACAAGTACAACTCCTCACATGAGCACTTGTACGCAGCACAGTTTTCTGTTTTATCTTGCATTGCATTCAAAGCAAAGCAAAGACACTAAACTGTAAAAAGCATCTGTAGGAAGGGACGTGAGTGGGAGTTGTACTGGTAAAATTATAACGGTGGTATAATTATCCTGATCAATTTTCCATATAAAACAGACTTCAGAAGAACTCATTTGTTAAACTATGTAAGCCTCAGCCTTTACTCTAGTGGCGTCTCTGTTCACCAATCAACTTAATGAACATAGGCAATTAAGGTGCACCAGAAACCTGGTTACATTTCCTAAAGGCATTTCCCAATGTCCAAATGCTTGATTTGCAAAATTAATGAGCTGCTAAGGTCCCTTGGTATAAATCAGCACATCTCCACTGACTTCAGCTGAGATCCTCTTATACTTACCAGCTGAAGGTTGGGTCCTTTGTAAGCTACAGACTGCTCTGGGAAGCAGAATTGTGGTTATTTTCAATATTTACAATTTGATCCTAGAAGTTAATTTGGACAATGTAACCAGTGATTGAATTAAATAGCAGCCTCGGCACAACCACAGGCACTTATGCTAAGAAAAAAATGGCAGTTTCCTATGGCGTGAGTTCTGCATAGCGAGGCGCCATTCAATGCCATACCATAATGGCCAGGCTTACAGCCCCCAGTTTTCATCCAAGCAAATTTCTTCCCAGAAAACTGCATAAAAACTGCAGGATTTAGCCCCCCAGAAATCGGGAACCAGCACTGCCTCCTCATTAGCAGAAGGATATAATAGTAGCTGTGGTACATTTGCCATTTGCTAGGTGAATACCATTTAAATGTATAAAAGATTCTGGTACTTGATTGTTCAGCAGCAGAAAGCGAATGGATGTCAAGTCCTTTGCTCACAACTGTGTTGGCTAATGCTGCCCTCAGGGGGTGAGACTCTTTCTAAAACCTGAAGTGTTTATGGCTGATTTGAGTGAAAGTGATTTGCTCAAAAACCTCCCTGCATTTAGCGGCTTTAGCATTAGAGGACTGGCCCTACTCCTACAAAGGATCTGATTTCAATTCTGTTACCAGCATTTTGTTCCAGAAAAGCGTTGAGAGGAGAAAGAGTGCAAGGAGCAGTGCCAGAGAGTCCTGCCTTAGCAGCAGTGCGACCCCACAGCTTCATCGCCCTGCCTGCAGGGATCTGGTTTTACACCCACACTCACACGCGGGAGCAGCACTAATTTGTAGGGGAAGGTGCCACTCAAGAAAAGGGAGGAGTTTGGGATCTGAATTGGGTCCATAGCTGCTGGCTGCATCCCTCCCCGGGGCAGCTGGCACCCCTCAGACTCACGCTTAGGCGGCATCGTTAGGACAAGATTGATCACTGGGCCACCTTCACTGCTCTTTTCTTCCATGCTTATTCTTATTGACAAAGCTCCAGGCTACACTGTACTAATCAAACATCATGCAAAGTAGGGCTTGTGTATCCCGAGGCAAACTCCCTAACTTTTGAGGCAAGAGTTTTGGACAACTAAAGCAGATATATGGAAATCCTAAAGGACGTGTAATTTTAAATGGATGATGAATTATGGCTTTCCCCTGAACCTGGCTATGTGTAACTGCTGGCATGTTGGTCTTGTGCCATATGAGAAAGGTGATTGCAGCTCTGCAGCTGAGCTACTGCCATAGAATAGAATAGAATAGAATAGAATAGAATAGAATAGAATAGAATAGAACAGAACAGAATATTTCAGTTGGAAGGGCCCTACAATGATCATCTAGTCCAACTGCCTGACCAATTCAGCGCTGACCAAAAGTTAAAGCATGTTGTTAAGGGCATTGTCCAAATGCCTCTTAAACACTGACAGGCTTGGGGCATTGACCACCTCTCCCGGGAGCCTGTTCCAGTGTTTGCCATGTAGTATAGGTGGCTGGGGGACTTCCAAACAATGTTTAGGGATGAACATCCCAAGGAAAGCCAGCAAAGCACTTCTGTTTGTGAGCTCTCAAAATAATCTGAAAATTAGGATGTGCATGGTGACAATGAAGGACAAATTCTCCTGTGCAGCCCACTGCCCCAAAGTATCACTGAGGCCATGGGGACAGAAGACTGAAAAACAATTAGAAACTACCCTAAATGTTATAAAGACCATCAGTGACTCTTAGGGGAGTAGATATGATTGCAATAAGCATTTATGTTTCTGGGCACATTAAATCACATTTAGAGGCTGGTAGAACTTCCCTAATGTCCTTATGGGTGCAGACATCCTCTTCACCTGGCTCATCTCCTCTTACAAATGTGCCTTGTTTCAACTGGTATCAGACCTGGTGGACCAAAGTCTGAAATGTTGGTAAACGGAGACTTACACTGTTGATGTTGGGGTTTATTTCCTATTGGAGACACAATTTATTAATGGCTTTGACAGAAAGTGAGGGGTTGGTCTCTAATTCTTATACTAAGTCAGGAATTTTTAATGTTTTCCCAAGATACCAGCCACACCACAGAGAGAAGTCAGAGCATATTAAAAAAAAAAGAAACAGTCAGTGGCAAAATTTTGGTTTGCTTTTGACAGCAGCTGTTAGATAGCTGCTCTGAAGGCTGGGCTATTAGGAATAACTCCATTAGAGAAGATGGCTAGGCTGGTGGAGGACAGATGACAGAGTCAGTGGTATGTAACAGAAAGACATTTTCTTTGTACATTAGTCACGAGAAAGATCAAGGAAAGGTTCGATCCACTATTTGAGTAGAGTAAGAGATATCAATAGGTGACACGAAGGTGACCAAAACATTTAGTGCCTCTTTGGCATTCACTAAAAAAGTCAAATCTAGTCAGACAGAGATCACAGTTAAAACAAACCGGTGTTAAATGGAAAGTCCTTACCCTTGAATATTTGCAAGGACTTGTAAGAGAAGAAGATATGTATTTGTATTCAACAAGAGCAAATTGTCTGCTGTTTATTTAATTTCCTTCTGAAACAGGGAAAGGAGTTGTGTGGACAAAAAAGGAATTGTATACCTGTACTTTAAGGACATGTCTTTCAAGTGCTCCCGTTCTAGTAAGCAAGTGAGAAAAAACAAGGTCTGAGTGAATCCACAAGAGGTGGGCTCACAGCTGAGTACCGAGGAAGTTGTCATCAGTGGCTACAGAGAGGGATGCACTGAGAAGGGCTCCCCAGACGTCTGCCCCAGGAACTGGATGATGAAGTAAGAATGTGCATTTTAAAGCCATGGAAGACACCAAGTCCAAAGGGTCTGTTAATATGCCAAAAGACGGTTACATTTCAAAATTTCTTGGTAGACTTGGCAAACAGTCGGGGGGAGGGGGGGCGGGGAAAGGGGTAATACTCAGTAGTGCTTTGGCACCAGTAGTCCTGGGTGGAACAGCTGGCTGGAGAGCAGGATTTAGGAAGAGATGGAGGAATACATGAGCAGTGATATTCTGCTGCTACAAAAAGACCAAACTACATATAGGACTCTATAAATGGGTGTTCCACCTGCTAGATATGGACCAAAACCCTGATGTTCTTCTTAGTGCTGGGGAGGCTTCAGCCAGAGCTGGGATCCAGGCTTGGGCTCTGCACTTCAAGAAAAATGTGGGACAGTTGGCATAGAGGAGAGTGATGAAGGTGACTAGAAGTCTAGAAAGCTGTGGGTTGTTTAAGCTACAGTAGAGAAGGAGGGATAGGGACAGAACCAGTAGTGCTGAGAGCATCTTCAAAGAGGTCTTGTCCAGTCTCTGGGGCAGGCAAGATGAGAAATGGGGGCTGGATTTGCTCCAGTGATTATTTGAATTAGCTGCTGGGAAAGCCTTCCTAAGGATAGCTAAGCACACAAGCTGCTTGTGTTGAAGACTGTTAGTATGTGTCTTTGTTAGTCTTACAGAAAGACAAATTTCTCTTGAGTTGCTCACAGACTGAGCTCCTCTGGCCCTAGGACAGAGGATGGAGCAGGCAGGTCCATGAGGACACCAGTGTGTCCCTGGCTGTAATTGTGAAGCACTCAGTTGTTTGCCACAGCACTCTAACATGAGTTTTGTGCTCCTGCCTCTGTGCATAGTCGTAACCATAGATAGACACGCTTGCATGTATGGCTTAAGTGTTTGGCTCCGTATGGTCTCTGCCAGCAGAAAAGCCTGGGAGATCAGCTATCAAAGATCTGTTCAGCAGCAATGGGACTATGAAGAAGGGTAGGGATGGTGCAGGGAGCAAGAGCAGAGCTGTTGCCCCACTGTGAAAATGCATCCTTGTGGTTCCAGGAGATATTGAGCCACAATTCGGCAGAAACACAGAGATTTTTTGAAGAACCCTACACATTTCCAGGAAGAGTTGCATTTCTTGCAGTGCACAAGTAGGCCAAGCTGAAAGTCCTTCACAGAACAAGGACACTGAAGTATTTCAGATGCAGAATTTAAAGCATTTTTAATGACCCATTCTTTACTCACATTCATTATTTAGGTCTGACTGCTTCAGAAACCTCACTATTCTTAAAGACACATACTGATGCTGAGCTGCAAGTTTTTCATCTTGTATTTACATTGAGTTGACCTCTGTCTCTCCTCCTTACATGAACACTGAAATACAGGAAGACAAATCCAGAGTCCTCATTCTGTTCTGGAGGGCACAGAGGCTAAAGCCTTTCCTATCATTGATAAACTGGTGTGATACAAGTTATGTCTTTATCTCACTGGGCATCTGTATCAGGCCTATCTCTTTGTATCATAAGTGCCTTATAGCTCCTCAGAGTCCACCCCACTCTTCCCTGTGGCACCCTCAGACCTCACCTAACACTCAACTATTTTTGATAAAGCAAGACCAGCTCTAAATAATGACATGTTGTTCCTCAGTGAGCACCCCGAGAGTAACACACGGCCCTACCTCCTGGAGAAGGTCATGCCAGACCATGCCAAGAGCCAGCCTAGCTCTGGAGGAGCTGAATCAGGAATGGGCAGAGGAACACAGTGGAAGCACAACATGTTGCACTTTGAATTAACCGGCTCAGTTCATTAGTCCAGCACACTGGCTACCTTGCTTTTGCTATCTCAGTTTGCTCTTTGCAGGGCTGGGTATGTCCTTTGCTCTTGCAAGGCTGGGTATGTCTGCACAGCATGGTGCCATCAAACAGAGGGTCTGACGACGCCGGAGACTTTGAGATGGTTCATACTGCAGCGACAGATATATTAAATAGTGCCTGCTCAGGAGGGACCAAGCTCAGCTGGAGACATTATTGTGTCATGGTTACCGTAATCATCACACACGCTAAAAGCAAATATTCACCCATCAGCCTCCAAATTTTCTGCAGCAAAAGCTCAACAGACAGGGATGAATCCTGCCACCGGCTGCACCTCTGGGTTTCAGGGGGTTGTAATGGTTTAAACAGGGCAGAATTTGGTCTCTCACATGCTGTCTGGAGGGGGGCAGATAGAGGGAGACACTGAGGTTTCCATGTAGAGCCAGTTGTTTTAGCCCGTGTTTCTTATTTTACAGGTTTTAATGTGTTCATTCTAATTTCTTGCTCCGGTAAAGCCTCTAAAGGTTGTACGTCAGAAATGCACGTAGGAGAATGTCAGTCTTGCACAGATTCTGTAGATGGAGATAGTGTTTTCTGACCTGAGTCTGGGAGGGAAAGACAGGGACAAGTCTCATCCTGCATCTGCAGGTACGTAAGAAAAAGCCTTTTACCTTTATAACAAGTCTGAGCTGCAGCCTGAATTCTGGAAAAAAATGACTGATGGGGACCTAGCAACCTTTGGTATTTTAGTTCTCATTTTACAGTATCCATAGGCAATTAACATTCTGCAACCTCCTTTAGAAGCTCTTGTGCTCCTTTAGAAATACTCGTGTTCTTTTTGGGAAGCTGACAGGCTCTGCCAAGTCACTGCGTCACTTCAATTCAAAATGTTCAGAATTGCTGTTATCCAGTCAGGAGAAAATAAAAAAAATCTTCCTGTTACTGAGGCACAAGCTAGGAGGTATTTTTATGGTCGTACTCCTAAAAACCGTAATGGAAACTGGGGGTATCTATTGTAGGGTAGCATTCACACAACATGCATTTGGAAGTACCTTAATAGGTGTAAAAAGCCTAGAGAATGGAAGTTGAGTGGTCATGAAGAGAAAGCAATGCTGAAAATGTTTTTCTATGTGTACAAATAAACTGAACTGTGCACTAAACCTTGAGATCAAACAAGAGGAAACATTACGTTTTGGTAAAAGCAAAAAAAAAAAAAAAGAAGGCACTCCCCCCCAACTTGTCTCTCTGTGACTAAATATTGCTTCTTTGTGTGGGTCAAGTGGCCAATACAATTTCTGGCTTTGAAAATGCATACAATTTCATATCGCTGTGGATATCAAATTAGACAATATTCTGCAAAGTCATTGTGAAGAGGGCGTAGGAAACACACTTGTGAATTCCAGAGTCAGTAAGTGGAGGAAAAAAGCCTACAGGAAAATAAAAACTGTAAGAGAAATTTAAGAATTTAATGTTGTTTTTGTTTGATTGCAAATGAAAATCATGTGGAGGCACTGCAGAAAATATTCTGTGGATATTTTATTTTCTTTTTTCTTAGGCTGAGTGGTCTTTCAAGATTAAAAGGTGGAGAAATGTTTGTCCATGCCTGCAAAAGGGAGACACCCCCCTTGACAATTTGGGCTGGAGAGGACCACGTGATAGTCTGGGATGAGAGAAGATCAGGCTGCGAGCAGCACATAGGTACGATGGCATTCGACAGTATGAACAGGGTGCTCCCCTGTGTGCTCCCCAAATTACAAGATCAAGGACCACAGCACCTCCCTGATAACAGATTTTCTGAGAAACCACTATCTGTTAAGAGACTGGAGACTTCAGAAGCATAGTTCAGAATAAGACATAGCCTGCTTGCTGTCACTTCTTGGTTTTGCTTAATTTTCCCAACAAACCTATGGACCTGAGAACCTGCGACTACACACCTGGGGTGAGGGTCTTGAAGGCTGTATTTCTAATCTGAGTCAAACGTGGCTGAAGCTATTTCAGTCAGATCCATTTCAGGACCTCCAGCCTGAAATGCTAGGAAAAAAAAAGATCCATAACGATTTCTCCTGAAGAAATACACCAAAAATAAAATGAAAAACAGAAGACAGGCTTCACATACGGTGCAAGGAGCTGAATGCTAACATTCCTTCAAACAATAAGCAAAACGTTGCTCTCAGCTCTTTCTCAGTTATATACGCTTGAGCTGTCTAGTTGTGCACCTTGGTGTGCTGTGGTGGGCACACACCGTCCCGCGGGGCTGTGCTTGTGTAGGTGGTGTGTTGCGTACCACGCGGCTATAGGATGCTGTCAGCGTGTAGCTGGCACGTCTCCTTGTCCCCCCGGATCACTTGCTTTGTGCTATGGGACCTGAGAGTGCCCGGTGCCCCTCTGCCCACCAAGCACCAGCCCGTTGCCTCCACAGTGACAGCGACCGGTCCCTGGGCAGCTTTTGAAAACTAAAGGTGAGGCAATGGGTAGGATAAAGTCTCTAAGCTGTGCACGAGCTTCAGTGGAGCCATCTTCACAGGTGGATCAATACCACAGAAACCTGGGCTGGACTAGACAGGTCTGCTCTGGTACTGGAGGCTGTGACCTCATTTTGTTAGACTGATTTTTGTTAGACCTCATTTTGTTAGGCTCTCCGAGGATCGGTGAGGGTGATGTTCCCCAGGGCAGGAGTAGATGTGGAGTCCGAGCACATAGTGTCAGGCAAAGGAATAATGAAGTCTGGGAGAAGCTGTACAAACCTCGACCAGGTTTGGCGTGGGTTGTATGGCTTCAGGTTTAGGACTTCTTAGTTGTGGCAAAGTGTTTGCCTCACATCAGGAGAAGAGTCCTCTCCAAAGTCCCTCTACTCTGCAGATGTCTCAGAATTTCTATTTATGGGTGATCACAAATTTTCATGTTTCTGGAGTGCCACCTTTTCCTCGAGCTCTGCCCGTCTGCCCTATTCACTCAGAGAGGTGCTGGAGTTTGACAACCGACAGAAAATTCCTGTCCACCCTGGTTTCTTTAGGCAGCCTTCACTTAATTAGGTCCTCGTTACAGTATCTTTGTCCAGACAGCACCTTAGCACCATGCTCATCAGATTGCTCCCCTGACTCACAGGTAATGGGTTTTTAACCTTTAAGTAAACATTTTCATATATATCAGGAAAAAAGCTAGGGAGGGAAATTAGTTTTGAAGCAGGATTGAAGGGCACAGAGTGGGAAGAGGAGTGTTTTAAGCAGGTTTGGCCACCAGGCTCTCCAGAAAGTGAAACTTTGCCCTAAGACCATCACACAGATCACAGAAAATCCACCCAAGGCATTGCTTGCTGGACCCTGTGTCCCAAAGTGTGGGCTGAGGGGGGGGGTGTCCCATGATGTGGTGGGGCTGCAGCTTGGGCTAGGCGAGGGGAGAAGCAGAGGAGAGCAGTGCAGGGGAGCCCGTGAGGGCAGAAATCAGGAGGGAGAAGCTTTACCATGGCAAATTGAAAGGTCTCTAAGCAAATTCAGATCCTGCTGATCCTGACTCTCGCCTTGAAGTTTCTACGCCGCTCGTCTCTTCATTGGCAGGGATATTTCTGATCAAATCAAAGGCTTTTGTCTTCAGTGGCTGCTCTGTTCCTCTGCTTTTTTTGGCTTGCTAGAACTCGCAGGGAAGTGACCCCAGCAGCTCCAAGCCCCAGTGCCCCTCTGCAGCTCCAGCCGCATCTTTTCCCTTCTGCCTCTGAGCTACACCAGGGCACTTTGGCAGCCCAGGGCAGACAGCGTAAGTAGGATTCAGGGATGCAGATGGATAGGATGGGTCGGAAGTATTTAAGCGTGAATTAGCAACACAGTCAATTCTAGTTAAAGCGTGTGTCTGTTTTACACGGGTACCAAAGCTTTCTGAGACCTCAGATACAAAGGGAAATTCAAGAAATGAGAAGCCAGGAATGTGAAGTATGTGTGATGTCAGACAGAATGGTATTTAATACTCTGGACATTTGATGATGCAGTTTGAGGCGAGAGGGTGCAATGCAGTGTTTACTCTGGAAAGAGAAAGAAGGGTGGGAGGCAAAATAAGGGACCTGTCAGAGGTGCAGCATCGCTGTATCCCGACTGTGCTCTAGAGGATGCGCAAGCATGGGCTGTACCCGCTGGAAACCCCCGTGAAGGGAGGTGACCCGCTCCTAGCAGGACAGGGTATTGGCTCCGTTTGTCAGGTTATTCGGTGCCTGAGAAGATGGGCAATTCCAACAGTTTCCCGTTTCGCTGGCTGTGCTAGCACAGGCCCTGCTGTTAGCTGCACCGCACCAGTGATAGCTTTTTCTTCCGTTATCAGTGGTGAGTTGTGATGCTGCTGTCATGTCAGCATCAGGCTGACAGCGACTTGGCGGCTGCCTTTGGAGAAAACTGGCTCCATCCATTCATTAAATACTAACCCAACTTGAATTTGGCTGTTAGTTATTTCTGTGTCTTTGCAAGCATGTGCTCCACTCCAGCAAAGGTCTCTGTTTCCCCCCCGTCCCCTCTGTGAGCAGAGCCACTCTGCACTGCTGAGCTCCGCTGCCATTTCTTCTTAACCAGAGCAAAACCATGCAGTTCTTGAAAGAGGGCTTATTTCAGAGGGAGAGCACAGAAGCCCAGTGACTCGCCCTGCAATATTGTACGTGTGAATTGAAGCACAAAAGGGCAGATGCTGAGGCACAGCGAGGCCTCAGCGTTGAGGGGTGAAGCACGGAGCGAGCAGGGTGCCGTCCCCCTATGGCCCCATCCCATCCCATCCCATCCCATCCCATCCCATCCCATCCCATCACCACAACTGCGAACAGGGGGCACCGAGTCCCCTCACGGGCAAAATCATGGGCAAAATCTGGTTACTGCCGGTCCCCTCCCATGGGAGCAAGAGGAGCAGATCACCCCAGGTGCTCTTCCTTCGGGGGCTGCTTGTCCCCAGACCAGAGACTCTTTGAAAAAGCTAGATATTTTTTGATAAAATGCAGTTTCTGCCTTGTGAAGGACCAGCAGTGCCTCCCAAACCACGTGCCGTCAGCGGTCATGTTCACCTTCACTCTGCTGCTGACACGACGGAAGTTGTCCAAACTAGCAGAGATTTTGTGATTGCCACTAATTGTTGTGCCGTGGTAATCAGACGTGTTTTGCCTTTCCTACAAACCTGCTAACTCTATTTGCCTGCCTGTTTGCCTTTTTCATATTAAAGTGTTTAGCAGTTGTGCTTTCTAATTCTTACCACTTTTAGAAAATAGATTAATATACAAAATAACATCATAAGCAGCAGGAATCTGATAAACTCAATTGGCTAAATGACTGATGGCAGTGTTTGTTCCTAAATTGGAAATCATTATGTAAGGTACAGGATTAAATGAATAGTGAGGTTCAATGGTATGTTGTCTATGTGTGCGTGCAAACCTGTGTGTGTGTATAAGCACTTGCGGGTGTTTTTTTAAATCAGCTCAGCATGCAAATATATATTTCTGCTGAAATTATGTTCAAACAGTCAAAGTAGAAACAGATGTATTGAAAATATAAATACAGGGCTTAATGAATATTTTATCATCAAATATTTCAAAAATGTCATCTTTAAAAACATGAAAATTCAGCCTCGGGAGGACCAAAATATTTAATCACTCTCAAGAAATTCTTAAAAGGGAATCTCTTTCTATCAGATTCCTTCTAAATAGAAGAATGAATTTCCAGGTGCTGTGAGCTATATTTATTTTAATCAAAATCAGTCACTCAGTTAAAGGAGATAGAATAATCAGTGAGGTCATTATTAAGTGAGATAACTTCTGAATGAATGCTCTCATTAATCTAATTATAAAATGGAATAGTATCTTACTAATCAGGCTGTTAATTGAATCACTGAAAATGTAAGGCTGTAATCACAGCTATTCGAACCACGCCAGGCTCCGCGACACCGATGCTGTGGGGAAGGAGCAGGAGCCCGCAGCAGCGCAGCCGTGCAGGGACAGCCCTCCCCTTCTGCACAGGGGCACGCTGGTGGTGCAGGTAACTGCCGGTGGAATATCACCTGCAGCTCACCTTCACAGAGCTGAAGGCCATTTAGAAATCGTCTGAAAAACCAGGAATTATGAAATCTGCATGCGGCAGCACTCAGTGCCTGGGGCGAGGGCCTGCGTTTGGGGGATGCACACCGGATCAGGCTGATGGTCCCTTCTGAACCTCTGCCTCCCGCTTTACCCTCAGTGCTACCCCGTGCCTCGGACACACAGCAAGTTCCGTGAGCGTTCCCAAGCACCAAGGATCCCCAGGACCTCCAGCAAGGCCCACATCTGCTCTGCAGGGGGGGTTATCGCTGGGGGGGTGTTGGAAAAGGCAACGCTTTTTGGAGGAAGCAGATTTAGCTGGGCACAGGCAGCTGAGGAGGGCTCTGGATGGCCATCTGGACTGCCTCTCTGCGAAACCTGGTGTGGGATTCACAGCCGGGGCTCCTGCCACCCCAGCTTCTGCTTAGCCTGGACACACCTTTATAGACAGAAATACCTGATTTTAACATTAGGACTTGAAAAAACCTGGTGATCTTCATACAACACACTGAGCACGTTCAGATCCTCCAGCACTCAGCTCCACCTACCCCAGTACCCTTTGCTTTCATTTTATGGCATCTTCCCATTTTCTGTATGTTATGCATTTAATTTTTGAGGGGTTTTCCATTATCCAGGCAAGCCGTCCCCTTGGCCTGCCCTCACTAGGAGCGTCCAAACCCACCCTCCCCTGTCTTAGCAAGATCCACGCTGTCGTTGTGAGAAAACAGCACGAGGGTCCTGGAGACCCGGGTGGGCGAAGCCTGCAGGACAGGCCGGCAGCAGGTTTCTCAGGGCTCTGACCCTTTGTCTCCTGCAGATCACAGGCAGTTTCCTTCACCAATTTTTCTCTCTGAGTTGGTGATTGCTGGTGATTTACCAGTGTCAGTGTTCCTGGTCCACTTAACACCAGGGTGAGGATGTGTCGGTAAGAGTAGGCACGCACACGTGGCTTATTGACCTGCCATTGAGGCACGTTGATCAGGCACATTGAGTCTTCCTCAACCTGAACTACTAAAGAATCTTGTGTCTCCCATTGTTAAAACAGGCTGGTCAGTCCTGACCTGGCTGGTCAGTCATCTTGCAAAGTGCTGGCACCTCTGGCTTTTGAGGGTGCAAACGGACAAGTTTTTGGGAATGTCTTTGTGTTTCAGCTCTAAACCCTTCATCCAGCCTTGCACACAAGTATTGCTCCTCTTCTCAGCTCCCCTCTTTGCTGCTTGCAAGACAGGACAGTTTGGAGCAAAAAATGCTGCCAGTACATCTCGCTCTGATCCAAGTCATCCAGTACCTCAGCAGTGACAGCTCTCTGAGATTGCTCTGCTCAGGAGGGAGAGCTAAAAATTCTGCATCTCTAACTGATGCCAGGTGAACGAGGAATGCTTGCTTGTTTTAAAATGTATACTAACAAATACACACATTGGAGGTTGATGAAAAGCTAAAATGACATATCCCTGAGTGAGCTTTCCAAACGGCATAACAGGTTTCTAAATATTTGAGAAGAAAGATAACATTGTACAAATTGTATAAAATGTATGCAGCTGTACCACTGCACCAGCAAGGAATGCATTTCAAGGGGAGCAAAGGTTTATTTCTTGCCTAGGTGTTTTCATAAATCCTACCCAGTATCTTTCTGTATTTTTAGTTCCTAAATTCCTTTAAATTCTGACATAATCATTTATTGCCTTGCGGAGGGAAAAAGAGAGAAAAGATTTTTCTCCTACTTATTAGTGCCTGCTAAGAATTTTCACAGCTATTAGTAAAACCACAGTATTTTATTTCCCTTCAGCAGATACAGGAGCCAAGTGATGTCCTACCAGATATGTTTTGAAATTTCCAGTAAAAATACTTTGCCACAAATAATATGGAAAGTGCAGTTCATTACAAGATTCACTCTATTTTCTGTTGTCCATATAAGTGTTCTACAGCCAGGTGCCTTTAGATTTTGAAATATGAGATAAATTTAAGTTTAAATTAAGTAAGAAAGGTTTCTTGGAACCTGTTGCAGAAAAAGTCTTCCTAAAAATTTCAGGTCAGCTCCCCTGGATTATGGGAAGAAGGTCCTCAGAGAAGTGGAGCATGTGAGGAAAGAAGAGCAGGGGTAGGCTCAGGGACCAGGCTGGAAGTTGCACAGAGGTAGGGCTTGTTTTCTAGTGCAGTAATAGACATCATTATTTTGTATTTTCTTAGATGAATAGTCAGAATTACTCAGGTGGTTCAAAATAAGTGCTTGTTTTTGAGACTGGCCAGGACTAGACACACCAGAGGAAGGTAAAAGATGCCTTTGGTGGAGGATGCATGTCAGCACATGGAAGATGCCACTTGATGGGGCAGCAGACCTGGGCCTGCACGTGCCTCAGGCCTCTGTATTGCTTCCAAGCTCTTATCTGAACTTTCCATTAAGGGGAAATTTTCAACCCTTCATGGTAGCTCTGCTTTCCATAATTTCATGCATCATGCCATACTTGGACAACATCTCGGTCATGAGTTCAATGGAGGATGAATTTGCTGAGTGACTTAGAGAATTTTCATGAACATTTGGAAAGTCATATGCCTGAGTTAAGAAAGAAAGCAATGAGTGTGACCCTCCTGTGATACTGCATTGATGCACATCACTCTCTAATATTGAAGTCACTGTCATCCAGGCATTTCCAGAGCAGATCAAGGCTAAAGTTCAGGAACACTGGGTGCAGTTTGAGAACATTGAAATTCAAGATATGAAACTATGAAATAGGAGCATTAGCCAAGATGCAAGCCTGATTGCCCAAATCAGTGCTAATATATAATTATAAGTGCAGGTTTCTCTTGCCAAGCTATGCCCCAGACCCTGCTGAAAGCTTGAATGTTTCCATGGAAAGTATCCAGAGGCAATGGTCCAAAATCCAGACTGATTTCATTTGGGTTGTTGAGGGAATGGACTTCCAGGCTGTGGCGGTTTCTTACTTACAATAGCCGGAGATGGTTTTAGTCTTATTACAGTCATCTACCACAATCACCTCTGCTCTTTGGGAATTGGTACCATTTGTGGGTTAATGTGTAACACAATATCTGAGAGTGGAAATGTCATCATCTTTAACAAGTTGGAAGATTTCACTGAAAGCAACCTGACTTGAATCGTCATCAAGGTGCCATGTAAACAGCCCCCCCATGCAATGGTGAGGCTGAACAGATCATACAAAAGTCAAAGATGCCTCAGAAGGGATTGCTGAGGCTCGGTGGGCTGCCTATCACTCATCAGGCCACTCTTTATCTGACTGTTGGAGCAAACCAAGTTCATCTGCTCATAGGGCGGTATCTGCAGTGTCACAACCCTCATCTATCTAAGCCCTGACACAAACAGGGTGCTTTTGAGTATATTTGATATCATGTCCCTTGAGTTCCTCTGCATTGCAGCACTCATGTTTGAAGGAAACTATGGATTTGGAATAAAGTAGACTCCTTCACCAGCTAGCATGGCCTCCACAGCTGTTTCATTAAGGTCTCAACTGAGGAAGGCAAAATCCAGAGCTGTTACACTGGTCAGGGGAGAGCATCCTCGGGCAGCACTGCTCTGGAGGAGCACCCAGCTGTGCTGTTTGAGGAGATGCTCTCAGTACACAACACAAACAAAGCCTTCCTACATCATTTTAGTGGCTGCTTTGTAAGCAGAGGAACAGCATATGGCCTGAACTCCCTTGGCACCAACGAAGAAGCTTAGCTCAGGTGTGACACCGCACAAAACTACCATTCCCCTTGCGCAAGGTGGAGGCAGCACCCCGGTGTCCATGTCCCAGTCCCTGAACTGGATTGCTCCAACGGCAAGGAGTGTCCCTCAGTAACATCATCACCCTCTGACGCAGCCCTTTGTACCCTCGCCCCAGCAACCGATGCCTCTGGCCCCGCTGCAGAGCCCCAACCTACACCTTAGCTTATCCCACTTCATTACACCTCTCTCCTGCCCCAAACCCCCTCCACCTATGGATCCCAGCCCCTTCAGTGCTCCTGGCCTCCCCCTCCCCCCTCATTTCCAGTGCAGCCCCCTTGCCCCAGGCCCCCACAGAGATGTCCCCTGCCTGTCCCGGCCACCCAGACAACCCTCGCAGCAGCACCCGGGATGTGCATCGCCCTCATCCAGCCTCTCATCCCCCCACCCCAGCTCTCCCCACAGCAGCAACGCTCTGGCTCCTGCTCAGTGGAGGGGGAACCCAGATGTGGGCTGCACTGCAGGGACCGAGGGAAACCGTGATGGGGCTGGGAGCCTGCAGCAGCAGGCAGGGATGCTCCGTCTGCAATGGGCAGGCATCGGAGTACTGATACCACAGAAAAAATTCTGCAGAAGGCACTGCAAAGGCACTCGGGGCCGAATGCTGGTGGGTTGGCTGCCTCGCTGGAGTGGGTGTATGTCTGCTAGATAAAGGGTGAAGCACTTGAGATAAAGAAGAAAATCCACCATTATTAAACGGTGCCTTCCACCGTTTACCAAATCACATAATACTGATACACTATTTGCCTCAGGAAAGCCACGGTGGGTTAAAATTAACAGCGATTCTATATTCATTGCAAGCTCCTAATTAACCAGGCTGGGCCGTACTGCTCCAGCCAGATAATTCCCCAATATTTAGCCATTAGTTCTTTCCAATTTGGCCTGATGCTGCTTCTGGCAAGTTTTGTCTCATAAACAATTATGCTGAATGCCAGATGTCCCAACAGACTGCTCTACTTTCACTAGTGGCTGTCTCATCAGGCCAGCTTTGCTGGAGCTGGGGAGACAGTTTGACATTTGACATCCGTGTGTGTATAAAGCTAAGGGTCAGCCAGAAGCCCAGCGAGGACTTTTAATTACAGCAGCCTCACGGGCTGAACACACACATCTGTATCATCACAGCTATTTTCTGACAAGCCAGCGCCCACGTTTCATGCTCCAAGGAGACCACTGTGCATCCAAGCTCCCGCCATCCTCTTCTTCAACTTGAGTTTGATTTGCACAGGAGAAGGATTTGGAGACGGTGACCTGGTTAGGGGGACAAGGCGGAGTATGTATCAATATAAAGTTGATATTTTACTCTGCAGAGAAAATAGAAATAAAAACACAGACAACAGAGGCACAGGCAGTCGTTTCAGCTATCCTCCTGTGTGCAAGAGCCCCTAAGAAGCCACAGGTCTTTGACCTGCAGACCCCCAGCAAACCGTGCATAGGGTCATCCTGTGGGCAAGATTTACACCTCTAGTGCAGGATGTCCCCAGTCCGGCTCCGTGAGCAGTGGGGCTGAAACCGGAGCTCTGGAGACCCCTGTGTGGGGCCACCTGAGTGGGGCACGATAGCAGTGGATGATACCTTTCAAATTTCAAACACCACCCCAGCCAGGTGGATCTTGCTGGGAGTCCGGGACTCGTCCCATGGCCAGCTCACCCCACAGTGGAGTTGCAAAGAGGCACTGGGGTCAGTGGGATCCTCCTCTGTGCCCTCCCTCCATCGGGCTGCTCCTGGGATCGGGGATCTCCGCCAGCTCAGGACTGAGGTGCTGTGCTCGGCCACGTTTCTCTAGACCTGCCTTGGTGGACCAGGGTGTGCAATTGCAGGTTTTACCACAGCAACACAGAAGAGGGTGGGCCAAAGAACTGTTTTATTGTTTATTTTAAGGCAAACTTCACTAAAGGGTTGTGTATTACATGAAGAAACTTTTATAGTTGAAAAGGCTTGATTCACATTAATGCAGAGGAAATCAGTTGCCAGCTGAAATTCCCTGGAAGAGTCTCATGAGATTCAGAAGAGAAGCAAAGAAATGTGCATTTTAATATAATATTCTTTCAGATTCCCACATAAAACACTGCGTGTTTTTATGCTCAGTGTGCAGCTTACTTTTATTTTAAAATAAACAAGTGCAGGTTTAATGGAAGGGCACTTGTTGACAGACACATTAATTTCTCACTGGAGAAACAGAAAAAGCACAGGTAAATTCCTGAGACAGGTGTATTTTGAGATAAAAGGCTAATGATGTTTCGTATTCCTGAGTTGCTGGTGTAAGTAGCTGAGATGAATTGATCGAGGTGGAACAGTTCAAGCTGGCTTTAGGGCAAATAGTGCGGTGGCACCAGTTGGTACCGGCTGTGGAGAGGCAGGGGTGGCACACAGGAAAAACAAACTCTTACGAGATAGGGTGTGGCTATGACACTGCTGTGATTTTTAAGCAAGTTGAGAAATAGAGGAGCTTTTCTACTCTGTTGTCATTGCTAAAATAGTCCACTGGTGTCCACTCCTGTCCTAGATCATACTCCCAGCAAACAGAAGTTAGTAACACTTGCTCCCAGTCATGAGCATCTCCTAACTTAGGTCCTATTCCTACTCGTTATTTGCAGAAAATCAGTGAGCCCCTTGAAATGGCATAAAATGCACTTCTGAGAAAAATTAGGTACACCTCTGTGGTCCTTCCAAGTGACTGTCCTTCTCTCTGCCTCTTAAATCAGGTTCTTGTTGGAAAGCACCAAAGGGAAATGACATTTCTTGCTCCTGACACTGGAGCTGTTTCAGTACAGAGAGGTTGGGCACCTTCCGTCGGAGTCAGCATCACGCTCTGGCAAGCGAGGAGCAGTTCATGACACACTTCTTCAGGCTGGACCACCCCAGATGTTCCTGCCTGTGACAGGCAACGCACCTTCTCCACAACTCTTTTACCAACAGGGAGTGATACAGCATTACATTTGGATTTGACTAGCAGAGCCAGTCACTAATAAATCACTTTATTTTGAATTATTTTAGTTCAGACAAATGGAGGGCTCACTTTATTATCTGCAAATAAGGCTCTTGACTTCAAAGGGCAAAGGATAATAAGCCAAATGAACTAAGATGACTGTCCTGAGCAGCTCAGGGATGCAAGTGAGGAAGCAGTGAGAATGTGTTGAAATCAAATATGCAAAAGTATCTGGCACGGGCTTCCAAAGCAAGTGGAAAATTCCTGGAGAACTGGGCTCCAGGTTTAACACAATGAATAACTTCATCCAAAAGCCTGTTAGGACCAAACAGAGAGGCTGCAAGGACAGGAAGAAAGAACTGAGCAGCAAATAAACCTACATCTTGAATCTCAGAATGCGTAGGGAAAAAGTGAGAATTGGTAAAAGTCAAGCTGAGTTAAAACTGAATTGAAGCAAATTGTAAAGGACTCACTCGTGTTACGAATAAAAAGAGAAGAAAGATGGGGGCTTGCTGATCAGCAAGAGTGAAGATTAAAGATCTTCTGGATATAGCCCCAAAGCTACATATATTTTTTGTGTCAGTCTTTACTAATGAAGAAAACGTTGAATGTAGACGCAACAGCAGGATGCTGCTGTGAATGAAGGTATGAAAATGGAGCTGATCACATCCATGGAGGAGCAACTTTTGAACAACTCAATACACTGGAGCCAGGGGGCCCGATAATCTCAACCTCAGACTTCTAAAAATAACCAGAACATCAAATTGCAGGTCCAGTAACGATTACTTCAAATAAATCTACTAAGTTGAGGGTGGCATTGGAGGAACAAAGAGTAGGCAGGGGAGTTCCCAGGGCAAAGGAAAAGAGCGAACCGGCACCTATCAGCCAGCTAGTTTGATCCCTGTGGTATCTGAGCTGTTAGAGCCAATTTAGACAGAGAAGAATTAAAGATGTGGGATAAATGAAAAGAGGTTAGAGCTCAACATGGGTTTATTAAACTAGATGGTGCAAGACTAACCTGATAACTGAATAAAAAAGTGGTTTTCTCGGTAAAGAAATGTAGTACCTCTAACCACTCACACTGGAGGAAAGCTTTTGATTCTGCATCATATAGGAAAAGATTATCTAAACTACAGTAAAGGACAACCAGGACCAGTCTGAAAAGGTACTTAGGAGACAAGTTAGGGCAAAGCTGCAAGGGCTGGCTGGAGCCACTAGGGAAACTGTTCCGAATTCAAATGTATTTAATATCTTTGTTAACAAATAGCACAAGAACCAGTATGTGATGTGACCGTGGAAAAGGCAAATGTGAGGCTGGGATGGTTTCAAGAGAAGTCAGGAATTACAGGTGTGATGTGACACACTGGTCATCACCCGCAGAGCTGGGTTCAGGCTCTCCCAGAGCCACAGGGGTGACCAGCCACCTGAAAAGAAGAGATGACACAAACTTGTGTTGCCACGCAGAAAGCTGATAAATGGTGGGGTTATTTTCCCTAAAGACAATGGGGAAAAATAATCAAGTAGGGGAAGAGTGAGTTTGGGAACAGAGGAACAGCAGCACAGGAGCAGATGGGTGTCCATCAGGGAAATACATGTCAGCTGTGTGTTGGAAAAAGGTTTGTCCTGCAAGGAGCGAGCTCCGAGCCCGGTCCTGGGGGAATGGAGGACACAGCGGGGTCTGAAGGGAGATGTGCCACAGCACAGGAGGCTGGTCCCTTGTGGTCCCTGTCCCGTGCTTCCAGAACCCTCACAAATCTCAAAACACTCGCATCACAGTCTCATCATACTTTACCTGGAAACTGCTCAGCCCTCCACCTAAATTTGAACTGACGTTTGTTAATTAAGCAAATGCCACCCTTTTGGAGGTTCCGCCAGAAATTCTCTATGGTTTCTCTACCCTTTCTCACCCTAAGCCATGATCCATGTGTTCCCCTGAACTCTTTCCTATATCTGGTCCACTCCAACCTTGCTCCACTCACCCTACTGCTGCCACATACCTTGCCCAACTCCTCACCTTGGATTTTCTCAGCCAGTTCATCTCATTTGTTCACTGTAGAATAATTTTTCTGCTTGCACTAACACTGCTTTTCTGTTCTTTCTCATAAAAAATGCTTTGTACGTGCTTACCAGTCTATTCAGCATGTCCTCGGCCCAGACCCTGCCCCCTCTGTATTATCTTCAGCTCTTTCCCTGAAGGGTCATGGTACGACCTCTCCAAAAAAGCTCCAAAGCCTTTCCTTACATATTCTTCCTGAGCAGTCTTCCACACACTTGTTTTGAGACTACCTTGATACGTTCATCACGGCAGCTGAGTTTTGTGAATCTCCTTATGTGATGCAGATGCATGTTTAGCAAACCAAATGCAGTATTTATTAATAGTACCATAAGAAAAAGTTGATGACATTTTTTACTGTATGTCTCCATGTGAAAAATCACATTGCTGCAGAAGTTGCCTCCGCACTGAAAAGTCACCCGGATGGAAAAAAAATTAGCCAGTTCTATTTCCAAATCTGTCATGTTCACCCTCTGGATATCAGTCTTGCAAATATTTTGGCTTCTAAATATCTCCCCAGATAGCTCGGCTAGCTGCAGTGCAGTTATACAACCTCCTCCCTTCATATATCTAGGGTGGTGGTTTTTTAAGCCGGGCAGAATCTATCCAGCGTTCATTGATCATTGCTTGGTTTCATGGCCCTGAGGTTATGGCAGTGTCCTACTGGTGGAATTTCTTATGAACACCTCTCCAGCTCACCCAAAATGTTGCTGCTGGAGCATTAACTTCTGCAAAGGCGTGAGCTAATCAAATCCAGAATCAAATCCAAATCCATTTCAGAACTGCCTTCGGTAGCTGTGGTTGCACTACCTGGAGGAGGCTGTCACCCAGGGTACCGCCTGCCGGGGTAGATCTCTCCTTGGGCATCATTGATTTCTTTACTTCAACATTTTTAACAGGAGTCCTGGCTGCTTGCAGGCTTTTGAGAAATAATCAGAAAAAAAAAATCATTCTTTTTTACCCTAGGATTGTTTTCTCCCAAACTTTCTGTTAGTGCTGGCCTTCTGAAACCCTTTACCCAATTCAGGAGCAACTCTTACTGCTCGGTTAACAGCTCCTTCATGCAGTGGGAGGATGCAGGAGAGGGACCCTGGTGAAAAGCCTCTGATTTCAAGGGCACAGGACCGCAGGGCAGCCCCTGGCAATGAGGACCAGCACCACCGCCATGAACTGGCCACAGCGTCTATCTTTGCCCCTGTTTTCTCTCTGTGAATATTATCTTCTTATTAAAAGAAGGAGAAATAATTAATTAACCAATTAATTAAACTTTCTTTGCTTTTTATTCCAGTTCAACTTGCAATTTAAAACTAGCATAGTAGCTAAGATAACAGTAATTAGGAAGGCAGTCAGGTATATACCGGGATTTCAAGATGAACTTCGCAACTTAGAGAAAAAATTAAAAGAAAGGCCCTCATCTACTTTATCTGAGTCATTTCATTCTTCTTAGGGCTCAAGCAGCATTAAAGTACCTGTATCGCTACAGGAGGCTAAATAGAGAGGGGACCATATCTACCTTTCTGCAGAGAGACTCAGCAGAGCATGGAGGAGCAGGAAAACTCAGTGTAACAGTTGATAGATGTCGGGTGTGTTCCGCAGCAAAAGGCTGGGTACCCAAGCTGAGTGCATCCCAGCAGGAGAGCTGAGCGTCACCTGCACCCTCTTAGCCAGAACTAAGTGGCCCGTTAATCTCAGCTGGGCTACGTGAGGGTGAATTTTATCCTGAAAATTTTTCTCCAACATCTTGTAATTGGTTCCATACACAAATTTCAACCACTATTGTTACCATATGCATTTTAAACATTCTCAATATCTCTCTGTAGCTGAAAAAATGAAGGATTTTTCCCCGCCCTCAATAGTTCCATGGTAGGTGAAAGTTCCTGCCATGTCTGGTGATAATGATCCTATGTCTGTCACAACTCTGATATGCTCAGAGCCTACTCACTGATTAATGTCAAAATAACAATTCCTGTGCTTTCTGCATGCTTGAAAACTTTTCAGAATTATGCTATCATCAGTAATTATTTTTCTACCCTTATATTTATGCAACATATTATAGTGCCTTAAAATTTAAATGGAGTTTAGGACATAGGACATTGTATAATTTATTCACTCATCTGCATATTACAATTCAGAAAGCAACAAAATGATCATTTATTTTTATTACAAGAGGAGTTGGCAGAACTGCTTTATGCTTCAGGTTGCCTGACAGCTCTGTTTTAAAACATTGTTCTCAATTGCTTAAAACCTTGCCAGATCTTGAGCATTTTGTCTGAAACTTTCCAAGTTGAGCTCCTGTCTCAGATTGGTGCTTTTATATATACTTTTTTGGAAACTAAATCTCAAATAGGTCAATCATTGCTTTGGATGCAATTAAGGGAAATAGATTGCTATGCCAATGTTTAAAAGCTCTTAAAGTTGTTTTGTTGAACAGCTCTAATACTTTCCTGGTTTGGAGCAACATTTGAAGGTTGGGAGGGATGGTAGTCTGGCTAGGTATGTGTTTTATTGTTCCTGTGGACAACAGCCAGATTTATATGTATTATGGACCATAGGAAGGAAAAAAAATTTATTTTTTACAAGTTCATGAAGGTGCAGCTAAGCTGTCTGAAAGTCCATCTGCACTGTACGTGCTGTCTGCAGCGCTGGGGCGGAGGTCTGCGATGCAAATCTTGTCTCCAGGTGCAGTGAATGGTGTGGAGGTGAGGACGGGCATCCTTCCCCCTGCATCCCTGCGGTCCCCATCGGGGTGGGACTGCAGGGCAGCAGGGGGCTGAGGCAGCAGGAACACAGCCGGGACGTGAGCCCACGGGGAGGACAAACCCGTGCGGCTCCTCCGTGCAGGCTTGCTCCGTTCCCAGGGCAGACAGGTCAGGAGCGCCACGGAAAATAACAGTGAATGATCACATAATGGAGATCTTCTACAAATGGATGGGGGAAAAGGGCAGGTTTTCACTTCTTTTGCCCCCAGATGCCCTTTGCTAGGCATTTTTTAATAGGGGCATTATTCACCAGTCCCCACTATCTCCCAGGCTCTGGTCCAGGGAGAAACGAGGGGATTTTTGCTGAAAGCTGCTGGTTTTGCTGCTAAAACTCCATCCGATGTTTTTCTTGTTGTCATGCAGCTAATGATGGGTCTTCCCTGTTGAGGCCAGAGTCCGGCCGGGCAATCACAGCCATCCCTCCAGCTTTGACAACCACAAAGCTGGAGAAGCAAACACAAGCTGGAGTGTGCAGCCTGTGGCTCGGATGCCCGCTGCCGTCCTGCTACCACCTCATGGGGTGGGCATGGAAGCCCCCAGAGACGACCTGCTGGGTCTTCACTGCTCTGATCTCCCTGCGAAAGGGAGAATCTTCATTAGCAACGCAAAGCTGATTGAAGCAGTGAATGATGGCTTCCTTAGAGTGAGGAGAGGGGGACACGAGAGGGGATGGCTTTGCTAGACAGTGATGTGCTGGGGAGGGCACGGGAATTGCTGGGGTCACTGCCAAAAAATGTGGTTTCCTCCTCCCAGGATCCTCCAGGCGAGCAGGGGGCTGGCGGCAGGGCAGGGACGGGGGACGATGCTGGGACCGCGGCAGGGCGTGCAGGCTGCCCACGCACGGGTTTGCTGGGGGATGAAATGCAACTCCTGGGTGTTTCCTGCAATGGCAAACCTTTTTACTTAAAAACGACAAAACCACTAATTAGAATTTTCTTTCCGCATTTGGCTTTGGAAAAAAAATTAAAAATGTATAAGCCCCTCTGTACTGTGTATGTATATTTTATTGCTGTATAATTGGGATCTTCATTAGTTCCCTGGGTGGTGAAGTGACAGGCTTTTCATGTGATACAGACACTAATGCATTGTGATACAGTTCTCTTTTTTTTTTCTGAGATGCTCCTTCCTAAGCACATGCAACGCTCCCTAATAGGGACTTATGTACAAAGCCCCTTTTGGGGGGAACGCTATCCACTCTAGCATCACCAAAAGACAAGACTCTGATTGCAGCAGAAGTAGGGGTGGGGGGGACATTTGGAGATCGAGAAAGTATTAATTATGTTCATCCCAAACCCCAGGGTATAATTGCTGCTGCTCTCAAACAAAATGTTACTTTTATCTAAATTACTAAAGCGGGAAAAGTGCAATCTGGTTTAATTTAGCACTGGTGCTCCCAAGCAGATGTGCAGAGCCAGGCTGCAAAGGGGAAGGCACCGCGGGGGCTCTCGGCACAAACGCTGCTCCCTTCCCTTCAAGGAACAGAGATTTTCCCAGGTCCAGAGGTGGCTGACCCAGCTCCCTCAGAGACAGGAGGGAGAGATGAAGGTGGAGTAAACTTCTAGGAAGAAGGCCACCAATCCTGTGAGGGAAAGGAGATTCCTAGCCCTTGCCTTTTTCCCTTTTTCTGCCAGAATTCAAGACCCTCGTTCCCTGAGGAACCTGAAGAAGGCTGTCCCCTGCAAGCTGCTGAGAGCAGCTCTCAACCAGGCATGTTTCATATTCCTCCTGATGGCTCACCCCTTTTAGAGGCTGATCACTGGCTGATGATTTCTCTGTTCTGAGGCAAAGAAAAATTATATATATGTTGCCCAGTAGTGCAGTATTTTTAGGCAGAGGGTGCTGAAAAATTCATATCATCCCCAGAGGGATGCTGAAAGCCAGCTTCATAAGGCAGTCCAACCCAGACTTTGGGTATCAAGTCCCTGGATGCAGCAGCGTCTCCCTGCTCATCTCCCCGTACCAGGAGTGCTGGTCATCTCGCCTGATCTCCCCTCTCCAGTTCTTCCTTCACGCTGGCTTGTCGGGCTATTGCCTCTCCAGCCTCCTGGCCCAGGCCTGGTCATAACTGAGCTCAGATCTCCACAGACCTCATTTCTCACCTCTAAGCATAAGAACTGTTGAGGGCTTTGCAGCTGGTGGAGGCACAACTTAGATATTCAGTGGGAGGAAAGTGAATTGCGAGATGGTCTGGTCGTGGTTAGAGGTGGTGAAGGGCATGGCTCTGTACATGTGCAAGCTGGGCCAGCTACACAACTAAGGCCCTTCATCCATCTAAATCTAATATTCCGCTGGGAACGTCAGAGACAATTCACTGGGTGAGATTTAGATGCCTCCAAGAGCCACAGATGACTAATTCACCATGCAAGAATCTGACCCTTTGTTTATTAGTTCAAGTGGGTTTGAGTTTGGTGGGGTTCTGGTGTCCTACCGCATCAAATTTTTTTCAATTCATTGTGACAAACTCTTAAAATAAAAGATACAATGTGCTTATGCAAGACATACTCTTTTCCTGACCAGACCCGACTGTGTGCTCACCAGGATCAAACAGCCTGATAGAAGGAGCTTTCAATGCAATAAACAGCGTGAAGAACGAAGACGAAAGCCAAGTGACTGTGCAGACACTGTCAAGGGCTGGTCCTATCCTCAAAGCATGTGTCAATGGTGCTTGTTCAGTGATTCATGATAAGCTCATTAGAACATGGATTTACTGGGAAAAAAACCCTCCACACCAAGAAATATGCTCATGTCACTGTTGAATCAGATGTGACGCCAGCATACATTTTAAAAAGTGCATTTTTTAATTCTAAAAAAAACTGTTGACAAATACGTGTCCCAGTTTTTTAAAGACTGATTGTATTTTTAGTTCTCTAAACAGAATAAAGATCAGCTTCTTCCTTTATTGTCAGAAATTCTAATTCACTGCTGCCCACTACTGTAATTAGTGCTTCTTAAAACACCAAACTGAGAATCCCTACGTGGTGGAAGTCACCGAACTTGCATCGGGATGTAATAAGGATGGAAGAAGGGACGTCCTGGCTCAGATCCATCCTCCCCATTAGCTGTCCCTACCAATGGTCACCATGGGATGCTCAGAAGAAACAGGGCAAACATGGAGTGGCATTTCCCTGATGAGTCTCCCTGCTTCCAACAGTGTGGCTCAAGGATTTTTTGCTGGATGTTGTTCTGCACCACCATGTTTCAGACAACATCCTTCTCATCCATAAATCGGTTTCCCTGCTTTCTGAACCTGTTTGTACCTTTGGATTCCACAACATGCTCAGACATCATGTTATGAAGTGTAATTATGCATTCTCAGGGGATCCTTCCTTTGCTGGTTTTAAACTTCTTGCCTGATAATTTGAGATACTGATTGCAGTGGTTTGTGTTTGGGAAAATAGAAAATAACTGTTCTCTACTCACTCTTTCTAGGTCACTCATGGTTTTGTAGGTCTTCGTCCATGACAATCTTTCTCTTCCCTGTGCAACCATCCAAGCTGAGGTGTGGTAGCCTTCTAAAATCTCCTGCTATGAAAGTTATTCTAAATCTCTGGTTATCCTTCTTGCCCATCTCTAAAGCTCTTTTAGTTTGCCAAAAGATTTTTGGGGCAGTTTCAATAGGAATATACATCATATTCAAAATGTGGTCATTCCATGGATTTATACATGCAGTAAATTGTTTTCTGATTGCTCTTAATGTTCTGTTTTCTAACATTTCCTTTATAAGCACTACCAAAGATTGCGCTGATGTTCCCAAGAACTCTCTATAAAGATTAAATCTTTATACATCTTCATATTATACCTTTATGCATCCTTATATTGCACTTGGCACGGCATGACATATGTCCATATCCTGTATTAATACTCTCCCACCCTCCAGAAGAGGCTGGTCGTACCCACACTGACCACTGGAAATTACTCTGGGCTGCACCGACTGCCCTGTAGTGCCTGTGAATCGTTCAGTACGGTGCGAGTTGACCGGGAAAAACCAAGCCAGAAGCCAGGCTAAACATTTCACATTATAATGTTGTAATTAGTTGATTCCACCGCCCAGGAAGGTTCCCTGGCACTGTTTACTGTTGTAGGCATATTCCCCTGACTCCAGCATTACTCTCTTGAGACATGAAGGTTTTTATTCCTGCATTTTTTCATATCATTTAAGTGGCCATTATGCCATATAAGGGCCTTTCCTTTTATCCCATAACTGCTTTTGGGGCAAACTTTATTGAAAGCTTTTTGGAAATCCAAGTACTCAGGGCTACATCTGTTCTCGCCTCCAGGATCTAGAAGTGCTCTGTTGGTCAGTTTTGGATGAGACAACATCTTGTTCTGCCTTATGTGCTTGCTTATTTTGCTCTTTATTATAGTGTCTTTCAGCTTGCCTTGTAAAAAATCAGGCTTCCCATTTCACAGCTTTCCATATTTCCCCTTCAACTCTTTTTAATAAATTGGCAAGAAATTCTCCACCTTCTAATTTCTGGTGCCTAGGTAGATTGAAGTGACAGATTTCCCAGCACAGTTAATAGACTGGAATTTCATTTTTTGATTCTTTCACAGCTCTTTGGAAAATACCATCTGGTCTTGATGAATTTTTATTATTGAATTTTTAATTTCAAGCCTAAAATATAAAACAGTTCCTTATACTCATCCCTTGTAATGAAAATTGCCCATGTGGGAACATTACTAAATTCCTCTATTTAACTTCCGTGCTGTGCCCTTTCTTTCACAGTTCTCCCACCGAATTCTGATCTTCCATGATCTGTACTAGCCCTATGACATATACTCACCTTCTAATGCTTGAAAAAAATTGTTATCATTAGTTTTTATGTCTTTAGCAAGTTCTTTCTCAAACTCATTTTTGGCCCATGTTAATATGGTTTTACATTAACTTGCCAGAGTTTATTTTCCTCATTTGAAAGATATCCTTTTAGTTTTAGTCGCTTCTTTTATGCTGCTGTATAACCATGGCCAGAATTATTTTTGTTCATTTAAAGTTTTCTAATAATGTTCCAGAGATTCTAATACAATGTCTTTCAAAAGTATCCCTACCACTTTCAATCATTTTACCCTTCTAGCCATTCCCTTTAAATTCCCTTTTAACTAGTCTCCTCATTTTTTTTTGTAGTTTCCCTTTAAACTTTATCAGAGAGATTTCTGCTTTTTTCCCCCCTCTCCTATACAGTATTGAACTTCAGTCTATTACAGTCACTCTTATGGAGCTGCTTTTTGATAGTTAGACCTTGAACCAGGTCTCCTGGACTGCTCCATACTAAATCAAAGGTTGCTTCTCCTCTTTCCTATTCTCCGAAGAAACAGTCACTTTTGCCACCTGAAAATGTAGTCTCAGCACCTCACCCCTTTGTAACAGTCACTAATCACCATGGGGGTAATTGAAGTCTACTTTTATTTTCGTGTTTTCAGCCCTGAGAGACCAACTAACATTACTCAGTGCTTGATGACCCCGTGCACCATCGTGGAGTTGTTGCCTACCCACAGAGTACAGCGTACAGCCACCGGGCCGTTTCTTCCCACATATGCACAAAACTTCAGTCCACAGGAATTGCGCGCTACTTGTTGATACAGTGAACTTCTTTACCTTATTGACCTTTAAGATATCCCTAGTGTCTCTTCTCCACTGATGCCAGTTACTCTGTTGTTACTATATGAATGACACCCTAGTATGAATGTCCCACTGATTACTCTCTCGCTGTCAGGTATCTAGAAGGCCTGTTAAGTCAATACCTTCCTTTAGAATTGAGTCTCCAGTTCACCTATCTTAATTTTAAAAATTCTGTCATTCAAATAAACACTTGCAAATATTTGGCATTGGCTCAGCTGTTGGGTTTTCTACCATATTCTTAAACACCATCTCCTGCCAAGGTCTGTTTTGGCCATGTGGGAACCTGCATCTCCTGGGCACATTCCACCAATTCAAAAATTGTATTCAGTTTCTAGCAGGTCCAGATCCTGATCCTATACACATTTTTCTCATATATTTCTTGAGACTTCTAATTCATCTGCTGTGTACTTGGTTCTGAGAGCATTTTGGAAATTACAGTGTTGAGATCTTGCTACATAATATCCTCGTTAGCAAATTAAGCTTTGTGTCTAAAACTTCTCTCCCATTCCTCCTTGGGCCAACGGTACTCACACAGACCTCCGCCATTGACTTTACTTGGCACCAGGAGCCTACCTAGACACCTTATGAGGTCTGCACCTTTGTGTCTCGCCCTGTGGTCCTCCCAGACCAGCTGTCCAAACACCCAACAACAGGATCCTCCCTGCTGCATCCTCCATCCAGGACACTACATCCTACAGCTGACATTTTGTTGTGTCCATTGGGCAGGTGTCCCTCATCTCTTGGATTTCCACATACGTCTCTCAGATAGTGATAACGGAACAGAAATCCAAATGTTACTGGAAAAATGATGTGTGTGTTCTGCTTGGGTTGGATTTGTTAAAAGTTATTAGGAATGAATGTGACAAATCAGAGTTAATCCTCAAAAACGACTAGCTGCAGCTTTCTCAAAAGCACTTGATAAGATTGCTTGAGAATTTTGATGTCCTGCCAATATTTTTTTCCAGCAAAAGATAATTTAGAAATTGAGCCAAACCACTATAGAAAGCTCTGTGCTATTTCTAACAGTTTTGTGAAGATCAGAACCCTAACCAGTTTCACTAGGGAAAACACTCTTTTCTTGTACCTCTATTTTTATATTTTTAATATTAGGAAATGAACCATTGGCTTACCTGTACCAAACCACCAGGGAGTAGAAGAAATTAAGTCTGGAGACCAAGTACCAGAAACTAGTCTGTATACGGATGACTTACTCCTGATACTAGGACCACAGGAGAATCAGATGCAATGGAGGTGGTGGAGGAACTAGATTCCCAGGGGGGTGGAGAAGTAGGAAATGATGCCCTTAAGTGATAAAATACTAAGATTTAAATGAAAAATTTTTACAAGTGAAGATACATACGCACAAAATGCATGCCTGAGCACGCTGTCAGGAACAGAAATGGTCAAAGACTTGAACCGGTGGGAGGTTTCCTCTCAAAATGTTTGCCTTGGTTAAAACAATCTCTTAAGATACGTGTGCTGCCCTGACCTTTCTGCGGCCACCAGCAGCCCATTGCAGTAGCTCAGTCTAGTGGTTAAACACCGGGATACATTACCGGCTTTCTGCGGAAATGGGCAAGGCTTGTGGTAGTTTCTTAAAGCAGCTGGAGTGACACATGATTAGCCATTTATTCCATTAATGCTGGATTTCTTTTTCTCTCAGAAATTAACTCTGAACAGTTTGTTTTCTGTAAGTGTGCTCTGTTATTACAAATGTACTTATCATGGGAACATATTTCTATCCACTGATGGCTTTTGAACTATTCACAGTGGTATTTCTCTTCCACTACTCATTATTTATGGTCAATAAGCCATCACATAAGTCACCTGGTATTGCTTTGGCTCCCTGACTGGGTGACTGAAACGTTTATAGATAGGTGGAGGGATAACAGAGTATTTTCAAGCTGGCCAAGCAACCACATGCAGAATAAACGCCAGCGCGCGTGTACTGCAAAGCGAGTCATGATAACACGGCTGCTTGTTGCTAGAGAAATTGGAAATACACTGAAAATCTCACAGCACAACAACAAAGATAACATTCTGCATACAACTCGGGCAATAAAAGCTTTTTTTTTTAATAGCAGACGATTTTAACATTAACCAGTGTGGAATTAAAAGAGGTCACCAAAGAAAAACATGAACAGGATTGAAGCTGGATCTCCAGTTTGTGTGAATAAGCACAGTTCAGTCCATGGCCGCACCGCTGGACTGGCGCTGGTTTACAAACCTGGACTTGGCCTTGGAGGGGACATGTTCATCTTCTTGTAGAGTTCAGGGAGAGATGCAACTTCAGAGGACCGCCAAATGCTTCTGGGTGGAAGAGGATGAACCTCTCTGCAGGCCCTGACAGCAACATGTGTCGATGCAGAGGGAAGGTCTGAGCTGGAGAGGGAATGGGAAATGAAGTACCGAGGGCATGGGGGAGCGTTCACGCTAAACGAGTGGCCTCAGACACTGAACTGCATCACCCCAGCTGACACCAGGCTAGCAGCTCTTCAGCCACCTCTGTAAGCCCTGTGGACCCAAATGTGATATTAAAATATCTTTCATTAAAAGAGGTCCCTCTACCCTTGGCACATCCAGGTGTGAAAGCAATCTTCTGCAGCAGTTTTCAGCCAGGACATCCCGTTGCCTTGTTGAGACCCATCCCTCACTATGAGAAAGGGCTTTACCACTGCAAAGAGGCAAATCCTTGATGTTTGGGTAGAGCATGTCTTCCAAAAAAGAAGCCTGGGCCTGAACAGAAGCTTTCAGGAGACAGAGGACACTCACCTTCCCTCAGGACTTTGTGCCAGTGTTTAATCACCTCCATTGTTAAAACCTTGTGGCTTATTTAGTCTGAATTTCTCCAGCTTCAGCTCCCAGCCATTAGTTCTTATTATATCTTTCTCCATTAAATTAAAGAGCCCTTTAGTACCTGGTATTTTCTCCCCATGAAGGTACTTACGCGCTAATCAAGTCACCTCTCACTCTTCCTTTCTACAATCTAAACAGATTGTGCTTTTTAAAATCATTCACTGTAGGGCATTTTCTCCTGTCCTCAAATTATTTTTGTGGCTCTTTTCTGAACTTTCTCCAGTTCCTATACCCTTTTACAAGTGCGAACACCAGACTGGCATCTCATAATCCAGCCTTGATGCGAGCACTTGCACGTGGAGAGAAGAAATCTTTCCTTACTTACCCATCCCTGTGTTAACATACACCAGACTACATTAACTCTTCATGCACTAGCAGCTTACGCTTGCTTACTTGCCTGCAGTGGTCTTCAATCCATTTTTTTGAGCTACTGTTTTCCAGGAGGTCCTGTTTGCCTTTAGAAGGATAAGCTTGCACTTGGCTTCACATTAATACATGCGAAGGGGCCCATGTGATCCCAATCACTCAATTAGCTGCCTTGTCAGGTGCATTGCAGACATCTGCCGCATCCAGGCAATATGCTTCTCAAATCAACTTCCAGTTCCAGCAAAAGAGGAAATCCAACTTGTTTGACAGGATCTAATTGCTATAAAACCATGTGGACCAACATTTGTTGATTTTCTAGGTGTTCAGTCTGTGGTGGTACCATTATTTTGCCTAGGACCCATGCCAGGCTCACTTGCTTAGAAATAACTCATGTTAGCCTGCTACCCCAGCTTGAATATCAACACATGACTATTGCAACACGTATTAAAATCAGCATCAGGGTATAAGAAAACTCCTCAACCTGCTATTTTAGGATGCTGAAGTATAAAGTGAGAGATATGCCTATGTTAAATTGTTCGGATCTGCTAGATGTTGCTTAGTATTACCCTGACATACTAAGGGACAGAAAAAATATATCTGCATGCCTGGACATACATTGGCACTGGGTGATTCAGTGTCCACTCATGCCATCTAAGTGCCATTTTGCTGTTCAAATGCATATTCGGTTTGAGTGTCTGGAAAGGAAAACAGCCAACTGGAGTCTTCCTGTATGTCATTTTTTAATTCTTTATTTATAAAACAAGGCTAACATGGCCCAGTGCATGATAGAGAGTATGTCAGACAGGCTCATGTGAAGGTGATAGTGGCGGGGTTGAAACTACGAAATGACTTGCTGGTCTCAGCTGAGCAGCTCCTGTAGAAGAGGGTTTTCATGCAGTGCTACCGGCTCTGAGTCTCTTCAGACTTCTCTCTCTCTCTCTCTCTTTTCAAAAAAAAGTGTATGTATGAAAAGCATTTGTAATTATCATACAGTGCAGCACATTAGCACAGATATAGCTACAGTCCTGTCACTTTGTAGTGATAATAGTATATTGTTGGTGTTGTGTTTCTCCTACAGTGACAGCACTAAAGGAACGCTAATGCCTGGCAGCCCAGATGCAAAGATACAGCATTATTTTACTACAAATATGGGGGTAAATACAACAGATTTATGGCGTGTACAATGTACACTGTTGGATTACAGCACAACACAGTCCTTCCTCCTTATGCCATGAGTAAGGCTGTGCGAAGAAATGGTGAATATTCCACATATTATAGATCCCAGTTATTGCAGAATAACACAGTGGAGCGAGGTCTGTATTGACCACACACTCAAATTACAAAATAAATGTATTTTATACAGTGCACTGTGCAAGGCTGACATGAAAGACTCACGGGGATGGCTGAACAGGAGAAAGGACTATCACTGTGGAGGAGGAGAATAAACCCAGACCGACAAAATCACAGCCCTGGGTGCCAAGCAGATCCCGCCAGCTCCAAGCTCTTCTTGGGCCAGGAGCATGTGGAGACACCCCACTTTTCCTTTTCCTTTTGCTCTGCCTTTCGCTGGACCCTCACTCCACTTCTTCTCTGTCTTTGATCGTCCTTCTGCAGTTGCTGTTGGGTCACCCGTCAGAAAGTGGAGAGGATCAGAAAGTGGAGAGGACCCTGATGCCGACCTGGGCGCTTCTCTCCAGCCTGACTCAGAAAAGATTCTTTAGGGATCTTCCACGGCAGCCAGTTTGGGATCTCAAGGTCCCACCCCAATACTAGAAATCTTCCTTTTAAACAGGTGGTGAGCTCTGAAGAGCTAGGATGATGACAGCACCATCTGTGCAGAGTACCTGCCTTAGCTCCCACTTTTACTGAAATGGCCTATACTGAAGGAAAAGCAGCTCCACATGACACTGTATAAAGCTGCGATAATACGACTCTAACTAGATACCTACTGTGCCCACCAGACAACAGGAGAGCCCACAGACAGGGATTTATCCTGCAGCCGGTGCTGGTATTTATCTTATCGTCTTAGCACCAGGCATCCTCAGGACTGACAGCAATTACGGTCTGAAGGAGAAAATGAAAAGATTGACCCTTTGCAAAGTGGGAATGTGGCTGCTGGCAAACAGGAGCTCCTGGAAAGAACAAGCCCCAGCGTGGCTCAGCACCATTTGCCAGTCCCCAGTCCCAGGCTGGGCAAGTGCCTGCAGGAGCGATTTTAACAAGTGACCCCCTGGAGCAGCTCAGGAGGCAGAAACCTGACAGGAACAGCCTGCAAGGGAATATCAGTTTGCATTTTCCCAGACTTTCATTGCTTCTGTTAGCAAGACGGTAAAATCCTGACAGTCCCGAGGAAGCTCCTCACACCTATCTCCCTCCAGGCCATAGCGAGGCTGTGGCTGCTGTACGCCATCCACCTGCTCTGCCAAATAACTGAGAAACATCAACCATATGTTTTTACAACAGTTTGTAGAGACCTACTGGGAGTTCAACTGTATCTGACACAAGGTTTCTACAGCATGCAGACCCTGGATCTTCAGCCTAGCATTCAACCTTCTGCCTCTTTCAGCCTATTTCTACACTTTCAGCTGCAGGCAAGGTCATCAGGACTTGTTTGATGGCCAGAGAGTCACTATTTTCTCCTGACACTTGATGCCAGCTGCATTATTTTTGTAATATTCTCAGAGGAAACCCACCTGGGAGCAGAGGCAGAGTCCAGAAAATATCAATCCAAAAGGTTTTCAGCTGTGTCCAGCTACAAGGCTTGGAAACAGGAGGTTGGAAAGGCAAGGTATCAGTAGCCTGATTGCATTCACAGATGGTCCTATTTCTCCGTACACTGTGGACTCTCATACCAATATTTTGCTGATTTAGGGTGACACAAAAGCCACAACGTGTCTAAAAATTGCAGACAGAGGTGAACAAATGTCAGACGGCTGCTCTGGCCGGCTTTGTACTCAGTCTTTGATGCCTCTAAGAAAATCCTCACATAAGCATCACTGATGGCTCTTGGGTCTTCACTCTGTTGGCGGTACATTGCCCTTCAGTCTTGCCTGGCACACTCCAGATGCCTGACAACCCCGTAGGCCATTGGTTACAGCAAAGGAAGGGAGCATAAGACATTTTTTAATTATTTGGATCTTTGATATTAGGTGAGCTCTGCCCTCCTGTGCCCTCTGAGCCAGGGTCATCTCTCTGCAGCTCGCCATGAGCTCGTCTGAATTGCTTCTTCACATGAGTTTTCCTTCCTTGAGGAAGCATGTGAGGATATCTTTTTAAGATCTAGGTAAAACAAGGTGGCTTGGCATCCTCACCATCCCATTGTAAAGGCTGCATTTTTCAGTGGCAAATTAAGAAGATTGATTGATCGAATTCTTCTGGCGTTTTCCAGCTGCTTTGTCACACAGGGTCACTTCTTTGGCACCCTCATGTTAAGCCTTCATCCTGAGACACTGCTGCCAGGAAATTCATTATTTAACAAGGGAGTTTCAAAGCAAGGTCCGGGGTTCCCTCTGCCATGGCCTCTGATGGGTTTTCCAGCCAGCTGGTGACATTTTCCTCCTGCAGCTCCTGCAGCTTGGCTGAGGAGGGCTGCGAAGGGAAAAACACCAGGCAGCTTTCCTGGCATGGGCTCTCTGAACTGCCACAACCTGCTCCAGATTTCCAGATTCAGGGACAACTGAAGAAATGGAGGTGCTCCACGCTGGCCTTGCAAACATCCATCCTTCACGCTGACACAGACGAGCACTGCAGTTCCTCTGCCACTTCTCTCAGCTGGAGCCTGGTGACCTCTGCATATGTTAAAGATAAATGTTAAGCAAAGAAGGCTCAAATGTACCTACTCAGTGGTCTAGAGCTGCCTGACATTGCTCTAGGTAGCAGAGCAGGAGGAGGGGACGTGACACAACGAACACTGTTTCTATTGCTATTGCCATTAGACAACGGGTGTGCGTGTGGGCTGTTACATTTGAGGGATGTCCCAGAGACCTTACCCGCCAATGTCACCCCTTGCTGTTGCAAACTCAGGTCTCTATTTCGGGGTGCACACACTGACTCATTTTGCCAGGCTGGGGGGAGATCAGGTCTGCATGTGTGCCACACCTCAACGTGCAGTGCAGGTGAAACCAGCACATCCCCCGGGCACGTGGGTGTATGAGCTATGGAGGTGGCCAAGCACCCCTGGGGCATCCTGACCAACAGTCCAGATGCGTCCCAGTGGGTCTTGCAAGCTTGCTGACCCCCACTTGTTTCATGACTCCCACACCTTTTCCCCTGCACAATGCAACCGTTGCCAGCACAGCCTCTCATTTCTCCCTACCAAGCCATGGCATTACAGCTCTGGGAGGCCAAGGAGACCCCATCTCAAATTAACATCTGGATCAAAATGACAGCTGTTTGATGCTTCCTACCATGTTTCCTTGTAACTTTTCCCTACGGAAAGATGATGCAATTGCAGCTGAGCTGTTCCACGCAGTTTTCCTTAGCCCTAGACTGCTGGTCTGGGGAGTAATTGGCCCATATTATGTCTAACTGCCTTGTGTCTTTGTGGAGGGGGCGGTCAATGGAGGTGCACAGCCTTTTGAGGTCAGGCCCTTATCCCCAGGTCTCCCTATGGGATTTGAGGAGCCAGAACACTCGAATCTGGGGAGTGTATTTCCTCCTACCACAGACCTGAGCTTCAGCCCAGGAGATGCTCTTGACTGCTCTATCCTCCTCTCCATGGGACATCAGGCGAATGACCCCTTTGGGGTTTGTCTGTGCTTGGACTTGTGCCCATTTAGCGTAAGGTGTCGTGTCAACATGATTTAGTTCAATCTGAGGAAAGGTGCAGCTTGTACTCTCTTTTCCGTATCAGCCAGGCCTCTTTCAGCTTGCCTAAGATAATGAGGAAGAAGCTTAAGCTCATTTGAAATAGGTCACTGCAACCACACTAAAAATGCCTTTGCATTGGTTGAATTTATTTAACTGGACAGGTTTAACTCTGCATGGTAGCAGCAACCTAAATCCTCCTAAGTGAGTATTTTTGTTTCTCCAAATGCTCCAGAGCAGAGAAAAATAAGGAAAGCAACACATCTCGGTGACCTTCAGACAGATGTATACTCTGTAAGTAGTCTGTAATCTGGAAGAGACTGTATCCTGAGCCATAGAATTATGGTGTCGCATGTTGGGCTCCTATAATTAAAGTGTTTCCATTGTAAACTCAATTTTTAGGGGTTTATAACTTTTCTTAAGAGAGTGAACAGCAATGATCTGTTTCTGCATTCTAAGCAGGTTTTAAGGTCATTACGTGACTGTTAACATTCCGTTACAGTATATTGTAATGAAATGAGTCTTTCAGAGTAAAAGCATTTCACAGTATTGGCAAAAATGAGCATATTCATCTTAATTTTCGCATATACTTAATTTCAGGATCTTTTATAATTAAATGTTTGGTTGCACTGGCAAATAGAGGAAGCAAATCCTTGTCATCATGCAAACAATCCTATTCCATCTGTGTGCTCTGCTGGGGAGGAATGAAAATAGCTTTACATGGAACTTCTCCTTAAAAAGCCAAATGATGATTTTTCCACACTGGAGGAGCAGATGGGTGTTATTTTCTCAACGTACTCACAGGCATTGGATGCTGCTCCCCAGCTGGTATCCGGCAATCACCTGCTTGACAACGGGCACTTTCCAAGGTAATTGCGTGTTTTCCTGCACTGCTGGATAGAGGTCTGCTGCAGCACCAAGAGTGGCCAAAGACCCCCAGGGAACTGCCACCCTGAAGTTAAAATAGAGCTGTAAGGAGATGGTGAGTGAGAAGCAGAGTGGTGGTCATGGGGATCAAGCAATGCCCTGCTCTTTACAGCTGCACAAGGGGACCAGGCCACACAAAGTCTTCTGCTTCCCATGGGTGAAGAGTATGAGCCACCACACATACCACCCTTCCCACAGGCAGGTGACTGGCAACAAAGCTGGCCAGGTGACCACAAAAT
The DNA here is from genome assembly GCF_035582795.1 of Mycteria americana. Taxonomy (NCBI): domain Eukaryota; kingdom Metazoa; phylum Chordata; class Aves; order Ciconiiformes; family Ciconiidae; genus Mycteria; species Mycteria americana. The sequence goes on along the minus strand of NC_134381.1, from coordinate 2,398,808 downwards.
ACATTGAGAAGAGTCTGGTTCACACGCATTACCTTTTTCCTAGAAGGAGACCATCATATTTTGTAGGATTCCCATTGGGATCATTCCTCAGCATGACTGCAGACCAATTCACGACAGTGCTTAAGAAGTTTAGCCTCTCTCAGATGTATGATTCTACCTTCACTCATAGTCAGAATTCTTTTTCCTTTAGGAAACCACCACTACATAGTGAGAAAAGTGGGCTGTTCCCAGAGATACAGGTCTTGCAGCATGGTCACCCACCTGTGACTGGTGAGCCCACAACTGGAAATCACATCCCATTGGGGTGCTCCTCTATCAAAAAGTTGTTGACACATTGGACAGGTGGGAGAGAATAAGAATGATTCAAAGGCTGGAAAATAGTACTATAATTAAAAATAACCACCCAACCTTTTTTATCAGTCCAAAAGATGTAACTCATAGATTTCAAGTTCTACCATGGGAGCTCGAGGAGGAGCTCAAATGGTGGATGATTCTTGGACAGAGTAGGAAAAGGCAGACTGACAGCCAACAGTTAGAAACTAAAGGTAGACATGTTCAGGCCAGAAATAAAGTGCAATTTTTAATAGAGAGGTAACTGATCACGGAAATAGCATGCCTGGGGATACAGTGGATTTTTAATCACTTGGAGCCCTTAAATCAAGTCTTGCCATCTTTTCAGAGGTGATAAAGAGAAGTTATGGGTTTAAACTATAAATTATTGGCAAGAGTCTTTGGCCTCTGTTAAGCAGAAGGTCTGACCAGCAGTTGCGATGGCCCTTTATAGCCTGAAGTCCATGAATCCCTGCCTTTCAGCAGATTTTTCAGTCCAATGATGAGAATACCCACATCTTTGAATCATACATCTAAGAGAAGCTAAACTTCTTAAGCACCATCCTGAATTGCTCTGCTAATAATTAGGGTTGGAAGCAGCTGAACTGAAGGATTTGCAGACACAGATCTAGTTCAGGAGAGCACTGCAGCATGGGTTTCTTCAGAAACATGTCCCTGCATGTGCTACAGCAAGCTCCAGTCTCCATCTGCAAAAGAGAATATACACACCCTGGGTGCTGCTTGGGGATGGGATGGGATGGGATGGGATGGGATGGGGCATGAGCCACCTTCATCCTCATGCTTCGGTGGGGCCAACACTCAGGGTAGTGGAGATTGCTTAAAAATCATGAATAGGGAATGAGGAACAGGAGAGAAAGTGACAGAAAAAAGGACTTGAATGGTGTCAGATCCAGCTACTGGGCTGTAGTTTGCTGACCTGGACTATGAGTTCTCCTTGCTCATGTTCAAGAACCTGCACTGACAGCTGCCAGGGAATGGGGAGCCTTTCTTACAGGAATGAGCTAAAAACCTGCGTCTGAGCAGACTAGCAAAAAAAGTTTACTGTTTGTAAATCTACCTGGGGGACATCAGGGAGGGAGAGGAGCTCTTTGAACTACAGATCCATGGTGGCACAAGAACAGGTGCATTGGCCATAGGTAAATGGAGGCTGTAACCTAGAAAGATCCAAGCCCCAGAGAACTGGGGTTTGGGTGGGATAGGCAAGAAACCAAACTGATTTCCAGATGGAAAGGAAAACATCTCTGAACATGACTGTCATGCACATGGTACAACCCTCGTACTGAGGGACACATGCTTAAGATCCTTCCGTTTTGTGTTCTCCATTCCTAAATTTCCCAGTCCCCATCAACAGAGAGAAATGTCCCATGAAGCAAAGGATTTCCTAGTTTAATACAGTGCTAAAGCAGAATGGGTCCACCAGCAAAGGAGAATCAAAAGAGACCCAGCTCTGACTTCAAAACCCAAGGGCGTCAGAGTTGGGGAAAAAAAAAAAGAAAGAAGAAACTGGTCCTGAAGCTAGATATTTCAACACTTCTGCCAAAAAAACCACCTAGTGTGCACCATCATAGCCAGGTCAAGGAGGTACCCTCCACTGGCAGGGCTGTCACCAACCCGCCCCTTCCAGGATGGTCGCCCTGCAGCAATGCTCCCCTTGCACCCTGAACCGGGACCTGGTGCTGATGCTGCTCATTTGTTTGATGTCACCATCCCAGTTCTCTCTCTGTTTCCCATGCACACCTATGTAGGCACATGGGACATGCCGTAAAGGAGATTATGACAGGACATGCATTCCAACATCTTTAGAGGAGCCAGTTTTACTAGTTTTACCAATAAAAGCTTGGAATATTTTAACGTGTCTTCAAGATAGAGCACTTCCTGAAAAATGAAGCGGTTCATTGACAGAGATCAGCTGGAAGCAGGCAGAGAAATGCTGTTTTTCCAGTGAGTAAGAAAAAAAGTGTTAGGCTGGGATGAAATCACTGAATAAATCTTCTTTTCATCTCCAATTCTACAGCCCCTGCACCGTGCCACCAAGGTGATAGCCAGGATTTGCAGGACAAGGGTTAGCAAGTGGCTTGTGAGAATTAGGATTTTTTCCAAGGAAAGTGAGAGGAAAGCTGTTTCTGAGCCCTCGGATCCACTGCCTCCCACAGCCCCACACTTCCTCCCCTGAGCATCTTTGCTCTCGTCAATGGGGCAGCTGGGTGCTCCTGCAGCCAGATGAGAAATGTCACCCCTAGGGAAGGGATCACCTTGTTCCCTGGGCACACAGCAGAGAAAGGAGTAAAGAAGGGTTTGTGCTGAATGCACCGGACTCATGGGTGCAGGGGGGCTGTCTCAGGGCGTAGTCCTGCCTGTTTTTGTAAAAGTTCACAGTAAAGCCCTGGGCTCAGACAGGGAGCAGTGCAGAGCACAGTCTCTTTTCAGACCTTTATCAGAGTTCACATGGTTAACTGAAATATTTCTGCTCCTACAGCTTTAATTCATTCAGTGTAGTTCAGAAGCTTCTGATAATAAGACCTAATTTATAATTAGGCTTTATCAGTAATCAGTTAATTTATAGAACCCTAATTCTCACAAAGGTATTTCAGAGGCTTTGCTTATTATATTGTGCCGCTAATGCCCATAGACAACCAAATCACAATGACAGGATGGAAACAAATTTCAGGGTAATCCTGCTCCATAACTACTTTAGTTATTTACTTCAAATTTCATGCAGTGGGTGTAATACCATGTATCATTTATGCAAGCAGCCAGGGACAAGGGTACTTCATTCAGACATGTCAGGAATAGCGTATCAATAACAGGTAGCCTTCCCTGTGCATTTAGCCAGCTGTTACCTCCCGGGGATTTCCAGAGGTCTGATTCGTGCTGAGAAGCGAGTCCCACACGGGGGAAGGGAAGATGCAGCCAGGGCTGGATGGTGAGAGACATCACTTCCAAGTCTGAATCGACAGCCCATGGAGAACCACAGAGAGCTTCTCATAGGCTTCAGGTCCGATGGTTCCAACATTGCCAGTCTGGATCAGTATAAGCTCCCAAAAATTCCCAACTGGTGGGGTATTTCTGGTGGAGCTGATTCCCTAGATGGATGGTCACTGCTCTCTTCTGGCTCTTTGGGATGCATTCCCAAATTCTTCCAGCTTTTCCTGCAACCGTATCACCCTGCAACCGTATCACCCTGCAAACCCATCTTCACCTTCCCATCAGCTCTCTCCATGCTTTCAGACCTTTCCACAACTCTGACTCCTGGTTTCTCACTCTGGCAGCACGTTGCTCTCACATCATTCCCTCCAAAGCACTGAGAAAAAACCAAGACAAACCCTCTCTCTACCTCTCTAGCCCCTGTCAAATCACGTTGCTGTCCATTCATGCTTGTTTCTCTTCCAAATGAAGCACAATCCACGAATATTATTGCCGTGCTTGCTCTCAGAGAACTGATAACTATTTTAAGACCAAGCCCAGGCCCTAATGAGCCCAGATTGTTGCCTTGCAGTGCAATGCTCTCCTTGGTTGACTGTCATTTCCCCAGCCCTTAAGCCCTCTGAGAGCTCCCAGCCAACCAGTTTCAATTAAATTTCAATTAACATATCTGAGCAAAATGTTATATGCTACAAAGACGCCAGGAGGGCTGGATTAAAGTACAAACACGTGCAGCTCACCCCTGAGGCACTTGCTTCTGGGACCGTGCGGCCATATGAAAACTTGACTTTTCTCTAAAAAGCGTGGCTGTTCCCAGTGGCGGATGGCCCAACGGCAGGCTTGCGGGGGCAGAGCTGGTGAGAACTGAAAGGGACGTCCCCCACCAGGGACCTCCTGGCCTGCAGAAGTGCTGGGCCAGCACGTTGGTTGATGCTGCCCATATGGCACGGTATGGCTGTTGCACCACGGCACAGTCCTGCCCTCGCCCCCGGGAGGATGCAGAGCCCTGCACGGGCGGTGAGCCTTGGTCCACATTTTCCAGTACATCCCTTTAGCTCCTGAGTTCCCTTCGGTTTTGTCTTGTGAGTGCCTCACTCATGACTTGTATTTGTTTTACTGAAATTCCCTTTGTGAAGAGAGATTTTAGTAAGTCATTCAGGGTCTCAGCTCCAGCAGCTGTGAGTCACCATCTATTTCATCTTTATCCCATGGGCACTGCTTTCTCCGATGTCCTTCTCCCGCCCCATCGGCCCACGGGATATTTCTGTTCTTCACATGCACGAAGGCAGCGCAGCTCGTGCTGTTGTTTTCCAGCCCCTGCTTTCTCCCTTTGAACTCCGCCATTCCTTGCTCAGATCCCTCCCACTCCCCAGTCCACTTCTAGGACAGGTTTTCTTTTATCCTCAAATCTATGAGCCGCCTTTTCCTGATGCCACATCAGCCAATTCTCCTTCCTTGTAATTGCAGAGGAGCTGCAGTCTGTTGTGCTTTAATTAAAGTGTATTAGTAGTGGCATGTTATTGATTTACTATACATTTGCATTAGCTGAGTACTTTACACTCTTATCTGATGGGCAAAGGATTGATATGGTGCACTGAGCCTCCCTTGATGAAATACAAACAGGCGGTGCAGAAGGCCCACCTGGTCTGCGCAGCGCCGGCTGGTTGGCAGTAGCTTCTGGTATTGCCAGCCACAAATCCAGATGATAAGGCATGAAGCTTGAAAAACAGTTTTATTTAGATTGGCAGAACTTTCCAATCAAAATCTTTCACATTTCATACTTCTGTCTTTATTTCCCTGCTTGCAGCACAGAAAAATGCTTTGGTTTGTGCCCCTCCACGCAGAGTGGGAACTGCCCAGCACAGCAAAATGCACAGAAAATTGCAAGCCAGTTCATCCCTTCAGAGCAGGCTCATAGTGTGTGGAAGCCACGTTATCAGGGTTCATGCCTTACAGTTTTGTGACCATGAGGATACCCTGTAGGTCTGCAGGGAAACCTGGTTTTGTCCCCATCAAGATGAAAGGACAGCTCCTGTGCTCCAGTGTGTCAGTCCACCAGCGGCACAGCTGAGCCAGAGCCATCTTGGTACCACGCCGTGAAATGCAGCTTACTGCATCCTCTTTCCATCCCAGAGCCTTTGCAGAGACGGGGACACTACAGGCAACATCCCTTCGTGCCTGGTGAACGTCTCCTCTCTTCCCCATCACGTGCCGTGCTCAGCAGCCTGTTTATGTGGCAAGAGAGGAAGGGGACGTGAAACATCTCAACGAGCTCAATGAACTGCACCCCACACAGATGAGACAAGTTTGGCGAGAGAAAGCGTAGAAACTGGTCATTCTGTTGTGATTTCAGTTCACAGACAGGCTAGGGCATGCCAAGCTGTGGATGGGGATCGGGGTACCAGAAGGGCTCCATAAAGGATCCCAGCTGATCAGACCTGAGTACCTGGATCTGGGCTAGCTGCACTTTACAACTTTCGCTTGGTGTCATGGTCGTCTGTCATACTAAGCCAAGCAGAAAGTCCTGGCCAATATGGGATGTGTCTGTAGTGCCGATCTGCACAGCCTCGTGGGAGTGCATGGTGGAAACGCGGCTGCTTGCCTACCCGTGAACGTGCTGGCTGCCCCAAGGAGCCGCGAGGAGCCCTGGCTCCTCACAGAGTGTCAGTGGGTCTGGTTTCCAGAGGCAGCTGAATTGGACTTTACTCCATAAGGGTCCGCGCTGGGTTTCCGGTCCCACATGCCCTGAGCACGTGCAGCAGCAGAGGCGAATCACGCTGACCCCGCTCTGGAAAGGCACTTCTGCCCCATAGCAGGGTCTCCTTGACAGTCTTTAACATCACGATCTCTGCACAGGTGCTATCAGCTCCTGCGTGCCAGGTTCTCTGACTGGCACTTATGCATCACCTGCTTTATGTCGAACCTTTCCCTGCAGCCTCTTCTGATGGCATCTCGGTGACAGCTTTCACATGAATCAAGCGGGGATCCGAGCCAAGCAGCAGCACGTGGTCGTGGTCAGCACACTGGTCTCGCAGCCCAGCAGAGCAGCTTTTCTGGTCTCTTTGACTGCTTTGCTACAGAGATTGCATATTTTACAACAGCTGCACTCACAAGAGGTGCACTGGCTTCTCTGCAGTGTCTAACAGACCAGCTCATAGCGGGCTCAAGTATTTGAGTGTTCCTCTCTTCCTGGCTCTTCTGAGCATCTGAGCATCTACGAGGATCTTTGCAAGTACCAACAGTGAAACCACATCTCCCTGCATGGGCAGAGCCTGGAATTCCCCGTGCTTAGGCTAGCAAAGGTGCTTCCCTGAAAAGTACCCTTACCCAGAGTGATGGCTTTTTTTGTTAATGTTAGAACTGAATGAAATTTGTGTCCTAAAGAGCAGATTTATCAAAATCCAAAAGTGTCATAGAGCTGTAAAATTTTCAATAGATATTTGGGGTTTAATTTGTTGAAATACTTGAAGAAAGTAATAACTAATTTTTCTGTTCAAATTTACTAGTAATAATTACCATGCAACAACATTTTCCATCTTATTGTCAAGGTTTTTTTAATTTTCTTTTTAGAAGGACTATTCATTTACAGGTTTATTTTATACAAGTTGCAGCGTAGTATTCATTCACAAAATACACCTTATGAAATGGAGCATAGACTAAATAAAAAGCTAAAGCAACAATACTCAAGACATGAGAAGGCTGAAAAAAACAATGTTGAAAGTGTTTTGATGGATTCAGAGCGGATTTGCTTGGCACCTGAGCACTGCTCGGAGCTCTCACCCGATGCTTGCGAGGCAGAGCAGCCGCGTCCCTCCCAGGGCCACCCGCGAGCCGTCGGGGTTTCTGCACAGAGAAGCCTGCCGTCAGGGCTGTTAAATACTGCGCTGTATTGATCTGGGACCACGTTTCTGCTGCAAGGGTCAAAATCTCAGCATCAATTCTTCTGGTGACAGCAGCGGGTTCTTGCTGCTCCGGGGTGACTGGCATCGCTAGGAATTGCAGTCTCTGTGCTCTCCATCAGAGCCACTTCATCCCCTGGTCTCTGTTTTTGGGCACCTTGAGGGGCAGCGTGACACCCCCCGGCTGCTCCAGGGGGGCTGGGGCAGACACGGGGATTGTGTGCCAATCACCCCAGCCCCGTGCCAGCGTACCACCCCGGATTTCAATACCACTGTTGCAGTGCTGAACAGAATCAGAGGTGGTGATGCTCATTGTACTTTTAGCAAGGATTTTTTTATTGGTCATTAGATGGTCAGGGAGAGCATTAGCACAAAATGCAAAACAGAGACAGCTAAGCCACCCACAGGAAACAGCCCCACATTGGTATCTCCAGCAGGGCCAAATAAAGACTTTTTGTCTCACAGTAGGGTTTGCACCTCCCAGCGCAGTGCAAAGTACAAACTCCCAGGGAAGGACCACGGTCATGGGCTGTGGCTGCGTACACCTCCTTAGATTAGTCTGGAAGAGGAGCCAAACGCTCAACCCAACGTCCACATGAGTTCACAGCCCAAGACCAGGGCTAAACCCCATCTTGGCTGAATGCCATCTGCTGCTCTGGTCCCAGCTGACCCTGCAAGCATGGAGGAGAATGACCCTCCGCTAAGCTCCTTGCCCATGGACAGTATGGCACAGGAAACTTGCCCTCAGACTCAAGGAGGGCTCCCAAAAACAGTGTGGGCACAACCTCAGCTTGCCTAGATTCAAGGCACTGAGGGTTTGTGGCTGGCCTGGAGGTAGACACCAGGTCTCCAGCTAGCACTCTGTGCACTGGTACAGCACTCTGCTTGTGGCCAGGTTGGTCTGAGCGCACCGTTCCCTCCAAGAGAGAAGCTGAACATTTGACGACTTTAAATCTCCAGGGTTTCACATGCACCTTCTGCCTTGGGGTAACAATTTAGCAGCAGAAGCGAACCCCACCCCACTGGAAAATCCCAAGGCACATCGGGAAGTCCCATATAACAGGTTATCTGCAAAAAAGCTTGTGGACCTGCCCACGCAATGGCACTGTGGAGGGTCCGCTCTGCTCCCTCGCCCAGCGGGTGCCCTGCCCACCACGCACGCATCCACGGCATTTCCACACTCGCTCTTTGCCAATGCCCAACCGAGCAGGCAGGGGAGCCTCGAGCAGCGTCCTGAGCTGCTGCCTGCTCCTCGTGGCTGGCTAGCTCTGTGTTCCTAGTGGGAGAGGAGATGGGAGGATGGTGCCCAGCCAATACCACTCCACGATTGATCCCACAGCCTCTCCTGCCATGTGAACTTGGGGGCTAAATTAGCAGCAATCAGGCACCTTCCGGAACCCTCAAAGATGTTCTGCTGCACTTAGGTTGACGTTTGGGACCTCTAACATCTCCTGCTTGCCCAGCTAGGGCTTCATCACAGCTCGGGCATCTCATCCCTGTGGTGCCCTCCCGGTGCCCCAGCCCACTGCACTCCTCGCTCCTTTTCACAGGTCTGTCAGTGCAGAGTCCAACTCCAGCCAGTTTGCAGTGATATCAATTGAGTGACTATATTCAAATGCTCAGGCAGTTGTAAATAAAGAAATCTTCGGGGTAATTCAAAATAAAACTGAAATGAGAGAGAGTTGGCCTATATTAATCTCAACTAGTTCTCAGCAAAAATGTATGCAAAAAGCACGTTTCCATATGGAAGCTGTTTCATTAGTTGACAAAGATGAGCTAAATCACTCAGTCTCTGTTCTTCGCTATGGATGTGGCAGCTATTTTAAGTAGCTGGGAGTTCAGAGTTATCTGCTCCTGCACCTTTGTTCAAATTGATTTGCAATGGTGCCTTATTGACCTTGCTGCATAAAGCAGCTCAAAGAAAATAAAAATGTTAGACACTCATTAGAAGATCCGGAACAAGTATCAGCCAAACTGTGAGCATTATCCATCCTACCACCTGGAGCAAACTTCAGCCTGCGTTTGCATCTAACTTAAATTATCATTTCACTTGTGTTCATTATTGCAGAAGTCCTGTCTGCTTTGTGGGTGCAGAAACACCGCATGTCTCTCCCCACAGTGAAGCCCAGGCTGGGGACTCTAATGCACAGCAAATGCACCACTCGGGCTCGCAACGGACTCAAAAACAGGCTTGGAAAAGCACCCAGCTAGAAACTCTGCTGGGAGACTTGCTTGCTCTTACACTTCAGCCCACACCCGTCTTTCTGCTTGTCACTGCGCTGCTGAGATCTCTGCCTCACGCTGCGTTACAAGGTGCTGGTCTGCCTAGTAAATCCTCCAACTCGATCACCATCCTCCTTCTTCTGTGATCCCATTCAGAGATATTCCCTACCCTAATTTTAATCCCTGCCTTTCACAGGCCACGTGCCACAAATGTTCTAGCTGAAGTAACTATTTCAGCCTCCATGAGAACACTCTGTCTTCACAAACTTGTACCTTTTCCCAAAATTCTCCTCTTGGAATGAATCTGTTTTATGGAAAGTTGGAGGGAAATCAATTTGGCTACATTTGCATTAGGAGAGAAGGGGAAAAGCATACAATTTTCCTACCTTGGAAAAAAAAAAAACCACCCTACATTTTTCATACAATGCAAACAGCCCTAAAATCCTGAAAGTCTGCATTCTGCCTAACCTGCCACAGCTGGGGGTGCCAACCGGAGAAGGACAGCAAAGGGGCAGAGATGTAGAGGAGGAAGAAGAAACGTGGGGCTGAGCGTTCTGACGTTGGTTGTTGGCCACCAATGGGATAAATCAGGAAAAGAAAAGAAGAAAAGAAGAAACCGTTGAATAGGTAAAGAAACCCTGTCAGGCCCAGGTGAAGCACTTTCCTTCCAGTTCCATAGTTTCTACAGTTATGTCATCATGTACACACATACCTACTTATCTCTATATATTCCATATGTTTTAAAAGACTGGTTGTTCTACCTGGATGCAAGTAAGCATTCTCCCAGCAAACCAGATAAAAATACAATAATCCCAGTCCCTTCCCAAATGTCAGAGGGAAGAAAGCAGGGAGACAAGCTCCAGACAAGCCTCCAGTGGTGAATCATCATTTGAAGACACACAAGTAAAAGTCTTCTTGTACATCATCTGGCTTGACCACCAGACCAGGACAGGGAGGAACTGGGAGATCTTCAGGGGGGTCTTTCTCACTTCCTTGGTTTTTGTGTGCTTTTCCCCTGTGTTTTCACAGCAACAGCAGTCTCATATTCCAGGTATTCCACAAAACCCAGGTCTTCTCCTTGTGGCTTACTGCAGTAGGGACTGTCAAGCCAACATCAAGCTTTCTTCAAGAATGTGCTTTTCTGAAGAGAAGTTTTATTCTACGTTAATAATCTCTTCTAAAGTCATGGGGAGCAACATTTTTCTTGGTGGTTTGAGACAAAGTCCCTCTCCCTCCATGTTTTCTGTTCTGTTCTTCAGTGGTTATTAAATAACGCTATTCTCCTCTTACTGCCACCAGAACGCTGCTGGTGTTTTGCTAACACAATTAGATCTGAGTGGGAAATGAAGGAAGACTTCAAGACTTCAAAAATTTTCCCACTCTAATCAGGCCAACACAAAACTTTACAGTGTTTTGTATGAAGCCCTGCAAACCCCCTCACCTCTCTTACGCCCAATAAGCACTTCATTAAACCAAGCAGAACAACTGCAGCCTGACAAGTGATGCAAAATGGCGCAACTGTGTCTCTGGTCCCAAGGTTTGTCTTTGATAGTCCAAACTTAGAGCTGGTTCTTGGTGTGACTCAGATGGCTGGGAGATCTCAGTGGAGGTTTCGCCTACAGCACAAACGTGCGCAAACAAGAGGCAATTCAGATGTGGTCACGCGGGACTGTCCCACCACGCTGTTATGCCCTGGCTACACGGGAGCCATGGGAGCTCTCTCATGATGGGAGAGCTCTTCTCAGATGGGATCAGTCTGGCTGACAATCCTGTGGCCTGAATGAGATCTTCCACCAGGAAAGGAGGCTGTGCTCAGCACTGGAATCAAAACCAGAAAGGAGTTTCTGTCTTACCTCCTGCCCATCCCAGTTTCACCCTGTTTCCATTGGGCTGGGACCAGTGAGTTGTTGGACTAACATGTCCAGAAATTAGCCAGTCCTGAGCAAAAAGAACCAAGAAAGAGCGAGCTCAATCTCTTTCTTAAGCAGTTTATCCCAATGATTAATTGCCCTCATTGCTAAAATTTGTGCTGGTTTCCACTGCAAATTTAACTGACTTCAGCTGTTGGTGATGGTTCTTTTCATGTACTTCTCTACTAAATCAAAAATCTCTCTGGCACCTGATACTCCCCACAAGCACACACCAATACAGAAAGTCTGGACACACTGTAAGTCAGTCAGCTCAATTTTCTTTCTGATAAATCCCAAATTGCTGCAACCAAAGTCAAATACTTGGCTCACCTCGCAGAGTGGACTTAGAGCACACAAAGTGGTGTCCTGTCAAATGAAATTAAACCAGTAAATGTGCCCCCACAACACTTGGTGCCCTCCATCCATTAATGTGCCACGGGACCATGCTAGAGATAATCCAAAATTCCAAAATAACCCCACCAGAACCCACACGGATGCTGACTGCTCCGTGCCAGCTGTTTCACTCTACACATCTGCTCATATTGAGCTGCACAACTTCTTGGTGTAACAGTTCACCACTCCACAGACAGAGAGAGAATAGCTCAAGTTTGTTTGGGTAGGGTCACTTACAGAATAGTTTAAAAGCTTGGCAAACATACAGTGTGCCACAGGGAGAGAGTCGATTGAAAGCCTCTAGATATGACTTTCTGGCTGGTGGGCAAACAGCTGAACACAGCAGTGTCTTCAAGTGGCTTTTTAAAGATTTACCTTCTGGAGTGGGTGAAGGTCCTGTCTGTGTGGCCATGATAAGATTGTAAGACTTTTGGAAAAGCAGTCTTCCTCTGGTCTCTTCCCTCTTCAAATGGTTTGCTCCTGTGGACATCATCTTCTTCACTGGAGGTTTATGGGCCACTCTATCAGCGGCCAGAGGAGAGGCTGTTACAGAAGGTACTGCAGGACTGTCCTGGTCCACAGGTGAGCAATGATGGGGCTTCCTGGCAAGCAAGCGCAGGCAGATGATGACGGAAAGGGTGCTGTGGTGTGTGGAGGTGGAGAGGGATTCAGAGGAACCACCAAGGGGACAAAGCTTCAGCTGTCCCCAATCACAACGTGGGTGACTTGGGATGTAAACTAGCATTGGTGTGCCTACACAGTGGTGTCCGTCTAGCTCATCTTTGTGTCTGTCACAACAAGGTATGATTTTGCTTTAGCTTAAACCAGTTTCTAACTGGCTGCTCATGGCTTGGACGGGTGTACTCTTCGCTACGTAAAGAACTGGCTGGATGGCCAGGCCCAAAGAGTGGTGGTGGATGGAGTTTACTCCAGTTGGCGGCCGGTCACAAGCGGTGTTCCCCAGGGCTCTGTGTTGGGCCAGTCCTGTTTAATATCTTTATCAATGATCTGGATGAAGGGATCGAGTGCACCCTCAGTACGTTTGCAGATGACACCAAGTTGTGCGGGAGTGTTGATCTGCTGGAGGGGAGGAAGGCTCTGCAGAGGGACCTGGACAGGCTGGATCCATGGGCCGAGGTCAATTGTATGGGGTTCAACAAGGCTCAGTGCTGGGTCCTGCACTTGAGTCACAACAACCCCATGCAATGCTACAGGCTTGGGGAAGAGTGGCTGGAAAGCTGCCTGGCAGAGAAGGACCTGGGGGTGTTGGCTGGCAGACAGCTGAACATGAGCCAGCAGTGTGCCCAGGTGGCCAAGAAAGCCAATGGCATCCTGGCTTGTATCAGGAATAGTGTGGCCAGCAGGACTAGGGCAGTGATCGTGCCCCTGTACTGGGCACTGGTGAGGCCGCACCTCGAATGCTGGGTTCAGTTTTGGGCCCCCCACTCCAAGAGAGACATTGAGGGGCTGGAGCGTGTCCAGAGAAGGGCAACGGAGCTGGGGAAGGGTCTGGAGCACAAGGCTGATGGGGAGCGGCTGAGGGAACTGGGGTTGTTCAGCCTGGAGAAAAGGAGGCTGAGGGGAGACCTCATCGCTCTCTACAACTGCCTGAAAGGAGGGGGTAGAGAGGTGGGGTCGGTCTCTTCTCCCAAGTAACAAGTGATAGGATGAGAGGAAATGGCCTCAAGTTGCGCCAGGGGAGGTTTAGACTGGATATTAGGAAATTTTTCTTCACTAAAAGGGTTGTCCAGCATTGGAACAGGCTGCCCAGGGAAGTGGTTGAGTCCCCATCCCTGGAGGTATTTAAAAGACTTTTGGACGAGGTGCTCAGGGACATGGTGTGGTGGTGGGCTTGGTAGTGTTAGGTTTACGGTTGGACTCGATGATCTTAAAGGTCTTTTCCAACCTATACGATTCTGTGATTCTGTGATTCTAACTGGCTAAAAACAAACAAAGGAAACTTGGTCCCATATTTAATGAAAGGATCTATAGGCAGACTTTCATCATTTAAAGATGTCATTTTTAAGCCACGCAATGGTCTATATGACGGGGTTCCATCAGCTTGACACAGTTCAAAACCTTTTGGTGTGTGCTCTGTTTGGAAAAACATGGTTCACAAAATGTGATGCTCCAGCTGAGGTATAAGTAAACACAGACCTGCCAAATTACTGCAGCTTAATGAGTTACCACTCATCAGCTGAGCTACAGGAACTGGCCTTGTGTGTACCCTCTTTGAAGTGTAATGTACTCACGTAAGCCACCCTAAGAGGCTTTAGGTAGGGATTCTTGTTTGGGCAAAGCTTCACAATGGCTGGATCGTGAAGAATTAGGTGGTTGCTTTGGTAATATTTTCCTCCTCCAGTTGAGTCTCTACTTCATAGCCTAGCTCTAAACAACATCCCTGAGCTTTTATCTGCAGGTGACAAACAGAGGCGTACAAACTGGATTGGCAGGAACACAAAGAAGGCTTTCATCTCATCATTGCACGAGGCACTTACAGTAACTTCTCAAGGAAAAAAGAGATTATGCATCAACATTGTGAGCATAAAGACAATTTAAAAGGGATGTTAAGAAACTTCATGTCAGGAAAATATAGAACATCTGCAAACAGACGAGTATTCAGTAATAAGCTACGTCAACAATCTTGGAGGAAAGAGCCTGTTTTCTTGCAGTGACAGGCCCACAGAATATCCCGAAGGGGATTTTAACAGGCTGAAGTGCTCCTTGTGGTCAGAAAAATTAGCTGGCTGCATGCCACAGTTAGGGCTGTTTGGCTGGGTTTGTCTCACCTGCTTGAAGCTCTTCGCTGCCTGTCCCTGCCACATCTCACAGCTGGGTTTGTCCTCGGTGCAGGGTGGTGTGAAGGTCTGCCCCAAGATGGTGACAGCTACTGTCCTGGAAGATTTCTGGACTTGACATATAAGCTACCATTTGGTTGCATGAGAGTTTATGGTATTTTGCCACCATGCTTGGCAGGACCAGGTTTTCAGCAAGGTGTGAAAGAAGCAGCAAGATAGTTGCAGGGTGTACTACACTCCCTCCTGGATGACACTGTGACCGGTGGTGCTACGCAGGAGCATGCACAGGGATCGTTACAATAATCCAGGGTGACAGGGGAGACTCAACTACTCAACAACAAGCTGGCTTAACTGGTTATTAGTCAACTAATTAATGGATAACTAGTGGTAATACATGTTTATTCCCAGTTGTCAGTAAACACTACTTACACTTCTCCAGCTGATGCTTTAGAGGTGCTTACATCCACCAGGAAAGCACTGAACTGAGCTCATGTGCTAGTGCAAACGCTGCCAGACCTGCCAGGGTGACGTGGTGCCTGGGTTTCCCCAGCTGTCTTCACCTCTTCAGGGCTCTGTGCTCTTGCCTCTGCCAGCTGGATCCAGCATGTGTGCCAGCTGGTGGGATTTCTAACTTCTCTGAGATGCGCCTCCATCCGAGCTTGTTGCCTTCTGCTGCATTAACAGTCAATGGAGAGCTGGCTCGGAGGTTCACTGTGGTCCAGGTGTCATCACCAGGCTCACCTGAGACACCCTGCGGTGAGCCATTCCCCACTGCATAAGGCATTTTGCTTACCTCTGCACTGATGACCACGTGCAAGTCAAAAGTGGCCTCCTCGGGTAGAGTTAGCCAAATGGCTGTTGGTTTTGCAATACCGTCTATTTGTGATGCACTTTTTCAAATACCTCCCTACTGCTGCACTGGGACAGGATGTCAGCAGGGACAGGCTGTCCTGCCCTTTCTCCAGCTGTCCTTTTAACTCAGGGCAGCATAAATATCTTGACAAATGAACCTGGGGAAGCCGGTGGATTTTGACCTGTGCTACGTCAGTGTTTTCCCTCTCGAGCTTGAGGCCAGCAGGTGGGCACCGTCACTGCTCCTCTGGTTTTAAGACTAAACCATGTGAGATTTGGGTCTCAGCATAGTCTGGAGCCTGTCCCACCAAAGTGCCTGTCTGCAGTCCTGAGGAGGGTAGTTAAGTCCCAGGTATATCGCTCGTTGACATCCCATTGAATGAGGCATCCCAGTGCTCAGTCAGCATGCTCCTGCCAGTCACAGCCCCGGAGCTCTGCAGTGTGGGCATCTACCACAGCATTGCAAAATCCACTCTGAAGTCCAGGTGCTGAATTTCAAGCACTGGTTGTTGTCATGAGACCTCTCGAGCAGTACGTGCCCTGTTTCTGCAGAAGAAACTGAGCCTGTCACCTCCAGCCACTTGCCGCTCTCCATTTGTCCCTTCCGCTGCCACTCTGAGGGCAGAAAGAAATGTGTTAACTTGCCTTGCCTGCAGTGGATTTGGGAGTGCTCCCACTGCCCCTGTGTCTAGCAGGGCTGGTCAATGGGCAGGAACAAGTAGCTGGGGAAGTGGCCACGTTTTTCGCCACTTCAGCCATTTGAAAGTGAGCTCATAGCTAGCAAGGAGAACCAGGAGAGCCGGAGGAGCAGCGGGAGCTGGGGGGGGACTACACAAACCATCTGAGCGCAAGCTGCTTCCTGCATGAGTTGGCTCAGCAGAAAGCAATATTTCTACTGAAATGTTTTAAACTGCAGTGGGCATGAAGGGTGTGAATTATCTGACTCACAGCAGATGCCTGGTGCTGTTTTAAGCACCTAGATGTTTGGCAGTGATTCCTCTCGACTACCCCAAATACCAGCAAGATGTTGCTTCTGTGAGTGACTGCATTTAGCACACTCTGTGCAGAAAGATGTCTACGCTGTCTGCCACGGGCTGGCTCACTGTGCACAGCCCAGGGTGAGACTTGCTGAGATTCACCTCCTCGAGGTGTCTTCCAGTCCCTGCTGATTTTCCAGCCGCCTACTGCTATTTGTCAAAATAGACATTTCTCCCCAGATGTGTTTTTTAACTTAAGGGGTGTCTTTCTATGAGCTCAGGCTGAAAAAAAGCGATCTGCTCCCTGGACCAGGCAGGCTTGTGCCTTCCCAAGGACACATGGCTCACCAAGAAGGCAGGAGCTGTACTTCTGCCTGCAAGGGGTGGGTGCGTGACACCTGCCGACCGTCCCCATCCAGCCCCAGCGGTGGCATGGAGCTGGGCTGCAGGAGGGAGGGATGCTCAGTGCACAAGCGATGGCAAAGCTGCACCTTTGCCTTCGGCACGGTCTGATCCTGAGGCCTCCCTCCTGCCATGGTACATGGTGCTGATGGCTTGTGGGGCTTGTCGGGAGACAGAGTGACACATCAAAGGTCTTCTGGCAGAAGTTACTTATGGCAGGCGTGATGGAGGAGGAGGAGTGTGTGCAGAAGAGAGTACGTGGGAGACTGCGTGTGCTTGCATCTGTGAAGGGGTTCACTGACTTTTGACCACCTTGTGAGCATCTTTTACATGCAGATGGCTGCTGATGTCCCCATGAAGCAGACTATTTGGTCTGCATGGGAACCCAGACAGCTGAAAAGCCTTTTGTGGACCAGCTGGTCAATACATCTGGACCACAAACAGACATCTAGTTTGGAAAAGTCATCTCTCTCTACTTGGAGAAATTCCACCCAAGACAGTTACACACATAGGCACTGAAGCACGGATGTATAAACCTCTTCCTCTATGTTAATTGTTTGGGGCTCTTCCTTTCTAGACTGAAATGACACAGATGAAGATCTTAAGTACATGGTCCTTCCTGCCATCAACTGCCTTTCCCAAGTTTTGACTGAATTTCTACTTAATGAATCCAGCTTTGTCATTTAGGGGATGTTCCGGCAATAAGATATGACAAGGTGTGAATTATAGTACAATAATTCATGCCTGGAGCATTGTCAGGCACAAGGCTGAAAGCCGAGTGCCGTCCATGCAACTCCGCGTGAATTATTGCACCATAATTCAAGCCCTGAGGAAACAATAAGGGACTAGCCAGAGACTATCAATACAAAAAAAATTGGGTTAAATCTATTAATTTTATTTAGGTTGCTGGATTAAAAGGCAAAAATATGCTCTTTGCAACATTCCTTTCTGTCCGTCTCCATGTCTTCTTTGCAGAGAAGTCAAATTAAAAGAAAAAATCCCAGCTTAATATGAAATGGGAGAGAGGACCATCCAGGCTCCTTGAGGGGAGAGCGATCAGCTGCAGGCAGAGCAGCTGGCAGCTACCTGCTCATTTTTCCTTCTTCCTTGCTTTAAATATTCAACACCTGTCACCAGATCCTAAAGCACTTTACAAACTTAGCACAAAGTATGAACACGGATCGCCTCACCTGCAGGGAAGGAAGGCAGAGCTCAAAGGAGGGTATGGAGGGCGCAGATGGGAGTGTGTTACGCCAGGTGGGACCTGAAGCAGAGAAGCAGAGGGTTGGTCACGCACAACATCATAGATGTGTTGTGAGTTGTGTCTACTACTGAACCTGAAGATGACCTTCCCCTTCACCCAGACGAAAAAAACCCGAGTGACTGCGGAAAGTGGGCTAAGAATTTGCAGCAGCAAAAGGGATGTCTCAACATAGCCTCTGCCTTAGGTCAGCTGTTGGGCTTCTTCCATTTTTTATTGCTTTTGATGCCCAGTAGGGTATGCAGCAGAGACTCTAGAAAAGGGTTTCCTGAACATTTTAAAGGCTGGGTTTGCAGTTTTCATGTAGTCAGTCCACAGAAGGTCACACTTGTGAAACCTTTTTTTTTATTTAATCTGAGAAAACAGCCCCCAGTTTTATTCAGCCCTTCCTAGAAACATTCTAGAGTCCAAAAATAAAACAGCCAATTTTCCAGGGCTCTGTGAGAGGTGATCTTCCTCTAGGAGCCCCTGAAAACAACTCTGTTTTGCAGTACACATGATCCAGCTTGACCCTGTTTAGGGTCTACAAATCCAAATGCCCTAAAATTTCCTTCCAGGATTTCTTCTGTTGAACAAGGAGGCAAGTCCTCACCCTGCAAGACGTGCTTCTCTCCGTATGTCTCTTGATGTCTTTGTAGGGGTGTCTCCAACCCCTCCACTGCAATGACAGACCTGGGACAGCCCTGAACAAGAGGAAGCCCTCTTCTTCCCAGAGTTGACCATCTCTGAATCTGGGGCCGTTGGTGATTCAGGGCTGGCTGCTGACTGTGGTGGACCGAGGGTGAAGGGCAATTTAAGGTTATCCAGGGCAAATTTTAAGTCATCGTTTGGACCTCAGTTGCCCAGTTAGTACAGATCTCATTTTGAAATGTCTCCAGGTTAATTGATTGCTGTTTCAGACAGTTATTGATTTTCAAATAATTATTCTAATTATTTTTCATCTCGCTATCTTTCTGTCCCTCTGCTCAGGCAGTCTGACACAGTCTTGAAAATATTTCCTTGCAAAGTCCCACACAAGAGGTTGATTTTTAGTATTTCCATTTGACAGTGGGACACTGAGACAGAGCGATGCTCGAAGGCAGAGACCCACCTCTTCCTCTGCCCCTGGAAGGGACACAGGACTCCCCATGATGTCTACCAGCAATGGAGCAAGGGACAACCCCACACGCCCTGCCACAGGCTGCCAAGGCATGGTGCGGTATTTGTCATGAGTGGAAGTGGGTGACGTGTTCATGTCAACTCTTTGGGCATCCGGGACAGATGCTCTGCATGTCGGTTTCCACCAGCCACCCCACCTTCTGGAAGCTGGAGAGCCCAGATGAGCGCAGCTGCTCCTCACCTCCTGGGATTACATGGGTCCCTGTCCACATTAGGACAGAAAAGTTCAACAGATTTACCCTAGACTTCAAGGCTGCAGGAGATACCAGCTCTATTCCAGCCCTGGTTCTGCTGATAACAAAGGACTCCCTGTGAAACTGAGTATTACTATTACAGATTTATTTACCATTTCACTTACAACGGCATTTAAATATGCCAAACAGGAACAGGACTTCTTTCCCAGGATCTACACAGATAAAAGATGCAATCTCAGCTCCAATGACTACAGACAGTCAGTCTTTCTTCAGTCTAAAACCAACCAAGAGGAAATAATAACGGACAGAAATACAATGACAATTTTGATTTAAAAGTCAGTTGTACTCAATAAGATTGATTCTTTAAATCACCAGTTTTCATTACACTTCTCAAAATTTCTAATTACCCTAACTGATCAAAAATATTTCAAAACATATTTATAACTTAAGACATTACAGGTGGGCTGGATGGGATTGCCTCCATTATCATGGTGGAGACACAATTTTGAAGCTCTTCCATTCATGCCCATAGATTTGTGCTTGCCTGGCATGGCACAGTGAGGGGGGTGGATAAGTTAGAGGGTCTTATGAAGGGCTGGAGGATCTTCTTCCTAAGAAGAAATTCAGGGGGTCATGAGCATATTGAAGCGAGATAAGAAGGACTATAAAGAGAAGAAATAGTTGTGATATCTTATCTGGCCATAGAGGAGAGGAAGTGGCAATTCCCGCTATGTTGATAAGCAGTAGCATGTGCATGGTGCAATGTGTTAACTAACATTGTGGGAAGAGGCTGCTGGCGGGCTGGCACGTGCCATCACGCCCCATGCTGGGTGCACCTGTCTGTCGGATATCAAAAGAAAACTTGCCCTTTTCCGTGGGACATTATTGTGGGAAGTAAATGCTGGAGACCTCCTGCAGGCAGTAATAAAACATCAGTGGCATCTCTAAAAATTATATATGATAATTTTCTAACACAAAAGGGATGGCACCTAACGTGAGGTAATTCTATTTTAGATCTTATTATGATGGATAAAGATGAATTGATCACTGAACTAGAAATCGGTGGTTGCCTAGAGACCGGTGATCATGACCTGATTACATTAATTATGGGATAATAAAAGACAGTCCAACCAGTAATATATACCTGGTGCTTTTCGCTGGATCTATGAGGCTGAATAAAGAGATGAGTGAAACTCACTGGGAAGAAAAATAAACATGTAAGTAAATGAGTGAAAAATGAAAAGTTCCCACTAAAGAGTTCACAACCTGGCTAAAAAGTTATATTTCCAGTATAATTTTAAAAGAATGGTGTTTGATTTTGAGGTCTTTCTAGGTGAAAGTGAAAGCAGAAATTAGAAAAAGAAACAGCAGATAAAGAGTGGGGAAAAAGGGAAAAACTAGTAATCAAGATAATTTAACATTTTTGAGTGGTAGAAAATTGGTAAGGGAAGCCAAATGCATTAAAGAAAAATCTAGCTGATGAGTTATAGATAATAGGAGCTGTTATTATCAACAAGAAAAAGAACTCTAATTGTGGTATATACCGACTACTTGAAAAAGATGATAAAAATGATAAAATTAGATCATAAAATTAATAACAGTGACACAGAGAAGATCCAAAATGTCAGAGTGTCATTATCTTGGTCAAGCAGCTCATAAGCTCCTCAGGGCATTGGAGGAAGCTTAAATTTAGAGAGTCTACAAAAGACTTTTTCCTTTGAGGGCTTTAGGGCAGTGTTGCAAATGGTACACTGCACGTTGCCTGGACTCTCTGAAACACGGCATTTCCCACCCTTCGGTCACAGTTGTGAACCATGTCACAGATTTCCGCTTTTCCTGAGCTTGTCCTCAGTCATTGTACTTACAGTATTTAAAAACCATGTCTTTAAAAACGATGGCAAATTGCCCTCTCTTACTTTGTACAGATTTCATCTAGGGACAGCTGCTGGCTTATGGCCTGCTGTTGCAGAACATTTTGTAAAAAGCAGACAAAATTATGATTATTTTTATCTAAACCCAAGATTATTTGTATAACCACCATTATTAAAATAGCTGAACCCCTTGCATTCATATATTCATCCTTGCAAGAAGCAATGAAGTAGAGAACAGGATTGGTGTAGGTCTCAATGCAGCTCACACAGACGAAAGGGAAGGTTTGTCTACAAGTAGCAGGATGGGTCCCCCGCCCAGTGAAGCCACAGCCGTGTCACCACCAGCACTGGATCTATGAAGCTGATCATGGACACCACCAGTGCCCATGCCCAAGTGTTTACCTGAGCTTGTAATCAGGTTTTCCACCCCGTACTGACCTCCGTGCTACTACAGCCATGGACACTGGCCTCGTCCCTGAGCTCCAGCTCCAGTGCCCCAGTACTATGGGTGGAAGGTGGGTCGGTGATGGGGTACAGGGTCCTTACAGGTGTTTGTGATGGTGTTCCTGCACAGACCCAGCATGAGACAACAGCCCCTAGGCACACAAGGAGCTTGCAAAATGGTTGGAACTGGATTCAATCGGTAAGCCCACAACCGTGTCACCGTCCCACTACGGTGATTGTACAGTTGTCCTGCTGCAAAACGAGTGGCGTGAAGGCAGATCCTGCACCCACAGACAGCCACAAAACTCCTTTTGAGTTAAAATTTTACTACTCTCTTATTTATTGTTTGCATTTCTACAGTATCAGGAGATCCCCCTTGGGAACAGGGCTTCCTTGCCAGCCTTTGCACAAAGATCAAATAAGATGGTGCCTGTCGCAAAGAGCCTCCAGTCTCTCCAGCAAGTGGAAAAGGAGGAAAGACAACTGCTTCAAAAATCAGTTGTATTTAGTAAAATCTAAAGTTGCTGATTTTTGCCAAGCTGTTCAGCTCTCTGGATAATCCAAATGAATCCAAAGCATTTCAGAGCAGGTTTCAGTTCCACTTGCCGCGGGGGGAGCTGGCAGCAATGCTGCACACCTCAGAGCCCTGGGGATGGGTCTCCTGTGCCTGGTGGACCTCCCTGCTTGGAAGGAGGTTTACCGATCAGCAGCTTTGGGACCCTTGAGCTTTTGGTGCCTCCCCAAAGACAGCAACTATGTTATGCAACATGGGCCTGACTTTCTAGCAAATACTGAGCGACACAGGTCCCCACCTGAGCAAACCGATCTGTCACCCATGTTTTGGAGTCGTGCCTTTTTCACAGAATCATTCAGGTCGGAAAAGACCTTTAAGATCATCGAGTCCAACCGCAGACCTCGCACCGCCAAGTCCACCGCTAAATCATGTCCCTAAGGGCCACATCCACACGGCTTTTAAATGCCCCTGGCAGGGGTCCCCAGCACGCACGCGGGGGCAGAGGCGCTGCGACCGAAGCTTCCCGGCCACGGGACACGCCGCCCGTCCCCCGCCGCGGGCTAAGCCACGCGTGCAGCCTTGTAAACGCTCGCCGCGATTTCTGCACCCATCACCGGCAGCGCTGCAGAGGCCGGAGTGCCCGCGGCCACCGCGGGGCCGCGGCCAAGGCTCGCGAGTCCCCGCACCCAGAGGCGAGGGGCGGCCCGGCCCCGGGCGGGCGGCCCAGCTCAGCCCCGGCGCGCTTCGCGGCGCGGCCCCCGAGGCGGCGGAGCCGGCGCTGCTGCGCGGGGGCTGCGCCGCGGCTGCCCGGCCCAGCCCGGCCCAGCCCGGCCCAGCCCGGCCCGGGCGCTGCCCCGGGCGCGGAGCCGCCGCCGGCGGGAGGAGAGCGGGTCCGGGGGCTCCGGGCTTGGCACGGGGAAGCGTTTGCCTTGCTCTGGAATGCAAAATACAGGTTTCCAGAATGCCAAAAAGGTAATTTAAATGTTAAAACGTATGTGATTGCATAAATTGCATGTATTATTCCAATTGAATTGTAGTGGGATTAATCTGACCTTAATAGCATACTACTAATAATTTATATTATTATCTTTAATAATATTAATTCTACTTAATTTTTTTCCATTTACTTTGTTCATTTAAGGGCAGCTCCATTGAGCTCTGGAGCATTTAGCTCTTGGTATGCGGCAGTCACTTATCATTTGCACAAGTGGGGATTCCACTAGGCAATTTTCAGAGAAATAAAGATCATCTTTCAGTGAAAGGAACTTTTAAAAAATTATAGTATTAAATGAGTAGATATTAATGTGTCATATTTAGAATATAAAACAACCCATAATCTGTTCTGAAGTCTCTTCCACCTAAACATATACTTTTTTCCTTCTAGAGGGATCTTTTATTCTGCTGCTTAACTTCTAGGCGCTACCATTCTAACTGTTAAAATAAAATTGTTAAGATCATAATGTCAGGGAAATAAAAACCTTGGCAGTATGATAGTGCCTTCTGAGCAGAGCATCACAGTTTGTTGGTGATGAATTGGAATTGCGCATTTCATTAGAATTTATATCACAAGCCAAGGGATGAAGCATTATTTCATTAAGTATCTTGAAATTTCACCAACCTAATGAAGCTGTCAAAATTCTATTAATAAAACACTGGAAATATTTATTTGTTTGTTAGTATGCATTTGCCATTATTTAATGTTGTATTTGCAATTTGTTAATTTACGAGCACAGGCTCGGCGGCGCAGCAGGAGGACCAGCGCCGAGGCCAGGAGAGGGGCTGGTGGCAAAGGCCTCTGGGCTCAGCGGAGGAACCGGAGGGTCCCGCACGGCCGAGGAGCTGCTCCGTCCTACGGCAGGATGGGACTGCCAGCCCTGCTGCCCGGGGAGGGGTGAAAATCCCTCATTGCTACGTACTGCGAGAGCACAGGTGCTCGGGGAAGGAATGGGGCTCTCTTTATCGAACCCGCTGTTGTCGGGGGACCCAGCATGGTTCGGTCAAGGAGAGCTACATGCCGCTGCTCCATTTTTAAAATGCATTTTTAAATATGCCCTTTTCTGACTTACTCTATTTTATCTTTTTTTTTTCTCAGTTCATCTCTGAGGAGTAGCCAACTTCGGTGAGAGCTGAGTAATGTTAGTGATTATTACCATTAAAGAAATCCCAGGTTTTACTGAGTGCCATTCAGTGAGGATCCGCGATTTTCTGCCAGTTGCACAACTGGACTGGGCACAGCCCAGACTTACCCGAGGTGGGTCAGCAGCTGTGGCAGGATTATAAATTACAATATGTTACATTTTGGTCAGGTTCTTTGTCTGGAATAAGCCCATGGAAGTTTACGGGCTGTTTTCAGAGGTGATGCTGTCTGCGGCAGCGCGGCACAAAGGGTTTTACTGGCGTGCACCTGGGATGGATGCATTACTCACACGCGGCGAAGCCATGAGTGGATGGTTTGGAGCACCCCAGATGAGTGCTAATAAAACTAATTATACCAGTTCAGTCATGTATTCAGTATATTTTATTTGTGATGGTAAAAAATAGTTAGGAAATGCTTCACTTCTTCAACCTCCCATCCTTCAACCCTCCCGTCCCATGGCCCACACGCAATGTACTAAAGGTGTTATAATGACTTTAAAAGACAACTTAGGTTCATTATTCAAACTAACGCTTACGGCCCGACTCTCCCATGCGTCTGGCTGCTTCGTGTTGCTCCAGAGCAGCCACAAACCTCCAGAGCTCACTGCTCCGTGAAGCTTCACTCCGGCAGAGCAGCACGAGCGTCCCAGCAAACACGGGCCGGGCTTGCATTTGTGACCCTGCTATCGGGGACCGCGGGAGCTGGAAAGGAGGCAAATCCTTATGGGAAACTGAAGGAAAACCTTGCAAACCAGCCTCACTTAATAAACTTTCAGTTATGAAGTATAATCTCGTAAGAGACCATTCATTGTAAAATAAATTCTCTGAGTGAAATTTATATGTAAGATTTCAGTGAGTATTAATTACACATGAAGGTTGCAGGGTCTGCATTATTCTGTTAATAGGATCTTCAGGAAAAAAAGACAGGTCTGACACAATGCATTAGATTTGTTAAAGGACCGATTTTTAATTAGTTTTAACTGATAAGTTAATTAATGAATTTGCAAATACATACCCAGGACATGTATTCGATATTCAAAACGCAGATGCTGGGATTTTGCAGGGAATACTCTTTAAGAAAGAGATTGTGTGCCTGCCTGAAGTGCAAAATTCAACATAGCCATAACTACGGATCCCTAAATAGTGATTTCCATAATTACACAATTAAAGCAGAAAGACTCAATTTAAGGCATGCAAATATTCTTAATTCTGCTCTGCCATGACACTGTAAAGAAGAGACAGATGAATCTGATTATGGGCCCAGAAAGCTACAATTCCGCTCTAATACTCAGTCGATGGTTGCGTGTTATGGCAGAGTGGAGTTAGGATTTTCTCAGTGAACTGCATGCACGTCTTTTAAGTACAACTTTAACTTTCAATTTCTTCCATTTATACTACTTAGCATGGGGATAACTGCAAATCACTTTAATCTAATTTACCCCCAAATAGTGATGATACATCTCTCAGTATAAACTCCTTCTTAACATAACATCTCTCTAGGAATATCAATACCACATACGATTTTTCAATTAAAGCAGAAACTCAACCTTTTCTGTCTGAGGAACGTTTTGTTATCTTTTTCTAAGCTTACAGCACCTGATGTGTGGATAAAAAATCCGTCTTCTGGGGATTTTCAGCTAAATCTATTATTTAAATCCCGTTTATTAAGGTTCTTTGCTTCAGTGTCTGAATTTTCTTGGACACCTTTTTCCTGCCAAATACAATCCTCGGCATAATGCACATCCTGAGCCATACCCCAAGCACACAGCCCTGCCGCCTGTGCAGCCGGTGTGCACGTGCCAACCCTGAACGTCTCCTGGGCCAGGCTGACTGCGCCCGGGGGCTTCATCCACGCAATGGGATGTTCTCCTTCAGTCCGGCATGTATTTCCCGGATGAGGCAGAGCTGCTCGAGCTCTGCTCGCAGCCCTAGGACCCAAACATTGCCTCCTGTGCAGCCCCCGGGAGGGCAGATGGGCTCCAAGCATCCTTCTCCCATAAAGGTAGGTGGCCAAGCGCTTTCAGCTGCCACCCCATCAGGTGGACCCACAAGTGGGGATCTGCTGCCATTGCACCTCCAGATAAAGGCAGGGTAGATTCCCGCGCTGGGAGGTGGCTGTTTCATTATGTCAGAGGCAGAAGGAAGCTCACTGTTGTAGCAATAAACCGCTCACCATCAGCAGAAATGTGTTGTACGGCCATTAAAGAGTGGGTAAGAGGTGCCCCACGGCTTGGGATTTTATTGCTTTGCAGTTTGCTCTGGAGAGTGTCGTGTTTATACAATCTTAATGCTTTCAAAACCAAAGGTTTCTTTTTTTATATAGGTAAAATGCACGCTCACTTGCTTATAAATGCTCCCACATCCTCGTGTTTGCTCCTGAAATTCAGCTGCGTCCTGAGATGTGCGCAGCTCTGGCCTCTTCACAAAACCGCTCAGAACAGGGGGAGCAAAGCACCATGCGCATCTGAAATCATGCCATCGGCTCCGCAGTCTGAGGCTATGGCTTTCACCGGATTTCCCCAGGACAGAGGTTTATCGTCATCACCCAAACAGAGCCGATCTTAGCGACTCAGCCGCTGTGATTTCTGAAGAGGCTTTGATGCAAATGAAGAACTTGTTAATCATCCTGCAGGGAGAAGTATTGGACCTAAAACTGTATGTTTTTGGGACTCCTGTTCCACACAGCTTGTTATTTGATGCGTTATTGGTACCAACCCATTGCAGAGAGCATCAGTCTGTGTTGGATATAAGATCACTGCAGACTCTTTAGAGGGACCTGTAGGCACTGACAGTGAGTCCTCAGAGCACACACGGTCCCGGCAAAGGAGGGGACGAAAAGAATCACAGCTAGAAAAGGAAGGAGCAGTTCAGTGCTGACAAGGACAAATACAATCCAACGCTTCCTTTTATATAACCGTTGGCAAACATTTCTGATGAGCTTTAATGCCTCAGAGTGAAGCAAATAGACAGCACTGGGGTCAGGAAGAGTGAAGTGGGGATTTTTGTTTTTTGCTGGTCTCACAAATATCTTTGCAGATAGCGGTGATTATAAATAGTCCTTTTGCCGTTTCCTGATTGTGGTTTGCCGACGCTGCTTTATTTATGGCAGTGCATGAGAAGCGTTCAGCATTTTGCCCCGGCACGGGGCTTGACTTCAGCGGTTCGGACGCAGAGTTCAAACTTAAAGAGTGGGCACTGAAACAGAGGGATCCCCCGCGTCCTGTCAGGGTAACCTTTGGTGCAGGTGAGCAAGCGCTGTGGTGGGACTAAGGGGATCGTGAGCTCTAGATTTACTTGAGCAGACTGCTATCAATAATTTTCTCCTCCAGACTATTGAGCACGTACCCCGCAAAGAGGCTCCTCGCCAGAAACAGCACAAGTGCCTTATGCAGAATCCTCATCACCTCGCCGGGCTTCGCCTCCAGTGCGTCACAACGTTACCCTCAGCTACACTTTTGCAAAATGGAGTCCGCTGTGCTCTGTAAAACGGTTTCCAGGGGCTAAGAGGCATCTCCCCGACTCACTCACCCAACAGCCTTCTCCTATTACCAACATCTTTAACGCAACAGCTCAAGCAGAAGTCTACGCTGCAGCACGGAAACTCCCAGGGTGCTCCATCGCCTCACGATAGATGCAGTGCGGGCTGTGCCACTCGTACAGAATAGAAACTATTTGTGCTGCCCGCCTTAAAAACACGCTAGGGTAATACAAGATTATCAAGGTTGTAGAACAAGGCCTCGTACATATGTGTGTTATGACAATCTTTAATCATATTATCACATTGGTTTATTGCAGCTGAGACCCTACCTCCTCCAGCACACGGGAGGTGGGTTCCTACCAGGAACGTACTCCTGGTTCCTACCAGGATGGCATTCCCAGTCTGCAATGACTACAGAGCTTCCTTGGGAGTGGGGAAGCATTGCTACTGCCCCATTTCACAGGTAGGAAAGCAGACAGAGGCCACCGAGTCACCTGTGGCAAGTCCGGTGCCGTGCAGACACTGAGGTGCCAGGAGGAATTCAAGGCTTCCAGGCTGGGAATCCTGCGGAGGTGTGAGCACTGCTGTGCCCTCCACCCACAGCCACCGGGAACTGGGATAAGAAGAGAAAAGAGATTGATCTTTATTGGAAAGTCAGGTTTGAAATGTGGTGGGGAGACCTCCCGGCTGGAATGGGCCTGTCAGTAGTTGTCACCCAATGAAGGTCTGAGGGCACTAAAAAAGTTAGGATATGGGTTTTCAGGCTCTGGTCACTGATCATGGGGAAGTTTTGAGAGATAAAGCAAAAACTGGGTACCAGTTTTTGCTGGGTGCCCTGACTGGGTACCAGTCAGGACAGAAGAGCCCACCGAATGCTACCGGAGTGGCAGCCTGGCACAGCTGAAACGTCTGTCCCTAACATGCAGGAGAAAAGGCCACCTCATCATGGGAGACTTCAGCCTGAGTGACATGATGGATATCTCATCCTGCCAGGATTAAAACATCCTTGGAATTCCTTAGACCTCATCAATAGAAATTTCCTAGCTCAAAATGTCTCAACTTACAGAAATTCTGCATTTAGACCTCACCCCGACAGAGGAGAACGGGCTGTTCTTCAGGCAGAAGGGGTCACCACTTGATGATATTTATGTGCAAACAGCATGAAATCCATGCTCAGCAGTAGAAACACACGCTGGTTTTTGAGGGACAGTTTCACAAAGCCAAGACCAACCAGCAGCCAAGTCCCTTGGGAGGAAGGCTTCAAACTCCAAGATCTGACCAAGAACTGGCAACTCTCTCCTGCGGGGCCCCAACCCCACCACCCAGCACGATGGCTGCGTTAGTTGGACAGCCAAAGCAGACTGCAAGGCCATTGAAAAAATACATATGAAAAAGACCTGGTTGGTGTCTCTGGCAGTTTGCTGGTTGCTGCTCAATTCCTGCATCTGTTCTGTGTCCACGATCAGAAGAAATGGGAGAAGGTCTGGGCTGAGGAAGCTTGGAGAGCTCAAATACTGCCCTTCCAGAGGGAAGACCCCAAAGGAAGGCAAAGGGATGATTTACCTACACGGCTCATGGACAGGGGATGGCAGGAGGCTCTTCCACGTCACAAACGTACCGAATGGGACCCAAGCAGGGTTAGGCTAGACGTGAGTCACGGTTTTGTCTTTCAGCAGTGGAGGTGATGAATGGTTGGCCAAGTCACCATGAGTTGTGATGGGTTCTCCATAGCTGAAGACGCTTAAAAGCACGCCGTGACTGCTCGAAATGGGCCCTTAGACATGATAGTACACAGAGGGGTGGAGATCTTTTCTCCGGGCTTTGACTTCAGGAAGGAGGGCAGCGAGCAGGTTTCCCAAAGGCTGTTGAAGGTATCTCTATGCACCTTCTCATCCTGCAAACTCCACGTCGAAATGGCATTTTTTCCCAAACCTCCCTCAAACTATATTATTTGTTAAACACCCTATTTTGCTTTATTCTGGTCCACGGGGGATTCCTTCTGGCTCTTCTTCATGCCGACACTGGGGGTGAAAGAGCCTCGTGAGTGGTTTTTGCCTCTTGACTTCCCACATCCCTTCTAAGCTCATTCGGAAAACATCTTGCCTTGCCCAACGTCTCCACCAATTCCCCTGCCCCTTTGTTTTTATTTAGCTCTGTAATTACATTATCTGACTGTACAGCGTTTTGGAATGAAATCTGCATGAAAGATATTAAGAAAAATAAATTTGTGTTTTGCAATATCTTTGAAGCTATCTTTAGTCTGGGCAAACAGAACAAAATCAGCGTTCGACTCTCCGCACATTTGTAGCTTTGTGGAGCTCTTGGGAAAGAGGGTTTCACGGGCCAGGGCAGGGAAATCCGTGAGTTCAGATTATTTTATTAATACTATTAATAACTATTTTTGGCAGTGCTTCACAAGGGAAAAAAAACACCAGGTATGCACGCGATGTAATTATGTTTACAGTTAATGCTGTATGTTTTCCACAGGAAGAAAAGCGCCGTTTTTTCTTTTTGGAGGAAAATAGCAAAGTTTGCTGGGCAGCAGTGAGCGTCGTGAGCACGTGCCAAGGAAAAGCTCTTTGCGGAGGGAGACGGTGTCGGGATGAGTTTCACACAAGGATGGGGGAAGACTTTCCCCCGTTCTGCAGCGTGGCGAAACGGCTCTCAGAGATGGGGGGACAGCAGCATCTGGCAGCTTCGGGGCTAAAAGGACAGGCTGTGCTTTGGACGAGGGGCGTGCTGCGGGGGAAGAGGAAGGGGAGAGCTGGCAGGGGCGATGCTGCCCGGACCCTTCTGCCGCTCCCGTCCGCCCCATCACACCCCGTTTCCCCGCGGGTCCCGCTTCGCCCCTGGGCCCTCCGCAGGCCCGCGCCCGATGGCGGTGGCTCAGCCACCACGAGGGACGGCCGTCCCCTCCCCGGGGCCGGGGGAGACTCGGGGGTGCCGTGCCGGACCCCGGGCTCCCGCCCCCGCTGCAGCCCGCCGGGCTTTCGCCCCCCGCCCCGGGCCGAAGGCCGCCTCGACGCCCTCGGGGCCAGGCCGGGGACGCAACAGGCGAGGCGGGGGGCCCGACCCCGGCGCTTTTGCCCGGGCTTCCCGGGGCCGGGCTGCGGGCCGGGGTCCGCACACCCCCCCCCCCCCCCCTCCCCCGGCCCGCGTCGCCCGCGCGGGGCCACCCCACGGGGGGCGCCGCGGCGGCGGCCCCACGGCGCGGAGCGGCCCCGCGCCCGCCGGGCGGCGGCGGCGGCGGCGGCCGGGGCTGGGCGGCCGCAGCGCGGCGGTGCCCGGCGCGGGGCCGGGCCGGGCCGGGGCCGCGCGGGGGCGGAGGGCAGCGCGGGGCCGGCCGGCGGCGCGGCGCGGCTCCCGCGCTGGGCCAGACTCAGCCCCTTTCTCCCGCCGCCGCTGGCTGCGAGCGCGCTGCGGCTGGAGCTGCCCCCAGAGCGGCTCGTGATGGCGGCGGCGGCGCGGGCTCGGCAGCGGGAGGCGCCCGCCCAGCCCTGCGCGCCGCGCCGCTAGCGGCAGCGCCTGTGCCCGCGGCGGCCGCCCCGGCCCATGCCCCCGGGGGGAAGGGGGGCTGCAGCAGCCCGGCGAGCCGCCCACCCGCGCAGCGGGGGCATCGCCCCCACTCGCCGCTCCTGGGAGGGCGGAAAGGAGGCAGCGGCGGCGGCGGCGGCGCCGGCATTGTGCGCGGCGGATCGCAGGCCCCGGCGGCGCGGGGCTCGCCTGCCTCCCGCCCCAGCCTCATGAACCAGCCGGACGGCTCCGCTCCGGCGGCGGCGGCGGCGACGGGAGCGCAGGTACGCGGCGGCCGGGCGGCGTGTCCCCCGGGGGGAGGCGGAGGGAGCGGGGAGGAAGGGAGGGAGGGCGGCAGCCGCAGCCGCCCCGTCGCGGAGCCCCGCCGGCGGCGCTTTGGCGCAGTGCGCGGGGGGCGCCGCTGGGGCACGGCCCCCCGGGCCCCCGCGGCCCGCACCGGCCCCGCCGCCCCCCTCGGACCGGGGCGGAAAACAAAGCGGCGCCCAGCAGCCATGTCGGCGGGGACGAGCCGCCGGCCGCGGCCCGGCCCGGCCCGGCGCCCGCACCCCGGCCCGCCCGCCTGCCCCCGGCCTGGCCCGGCCCGGCCCGGCCCGGCCCGGCCGGCCCCGCGCTCCGGGCCCGCCGAGCTCCCTCTCGCCGCTCCCCCGCTCCCCTTCTCGGGGCTTTTTCTTTTTTCTTTTTTTTTTTTTTTTTTTCCTCCTTTCCCTTCTCTAATTTTCCTCCCGAACGGTAGGGTTTTTTTTTTTTTTTCCATTAAAACGACGCCACCTAGAGGAGACTATTTCGTAAATAAAAAAAAAAAAAAGAAATTAAAATTGAAAAAAAAAAAAAAGAGGAAATATTCTGCTATTTCTTATTTTTCAGGAAAGTTGGGGCCGGCGGGGCGGGGCCGGGGTCCCCCCGCCGCAGCCCCCCCCGGCTCGCCCCGCAAATTTCATTTTTGTCCCTTTGGAGGCAAAGCCCGGCTAATATGTAAATGAAAATTAAGCTGGAATTTGAATGAATTCAGGTTTCCCCCCCACACCCCCCCCACCCCGTTTTCTGGAGGAAAACGGAGGCTGGGAGCAGCAGAGTGCTCGAAATGAAAGTAATTCAAGTTTGAGATGGGCACCCCTGGATGAGCTGCAGTAAAATGATTAGTTGGGAAAGTGGGAGAATTGCTGTTACGGAGCAATTATGAATTGTACTTCATTGTAATTTTGAACTTGTGCAGTACGCTGTGCCAAAACTGATTTTTTTGCTGCAGTGCTTAAAGTTATTTGTTTCAAATGAGGAGTTTTGCAGGAAAATTAGAGCATAGAAAATTTGCTGTGGACACACCCAAATTTTTTTTTTTTTTTTTTTTGGTGATTTTGGATTTCATGCAAAACTGCTCTTAAACAATGAGGTTCTAAACACAGTCCAGGAAAACACGAGGACAAGCAAAATTAAGAGTCGAATGTCAGTTTTATTTTTGAATTTCTTGGCTTTTCTGATGGTTTCTCCTGGCATAATTAAAACATAGTTTCCAGCATTTAATTTCCTACTTCTTTTGTAAAGAAAAAAATTTCCATAGTAGGGTTTTCAGGTTTTTTTTTCCTTCTTTTTTTAAACACACACACTGTAACAACTCCAGATACTGTGGATCATAGAAATCTAGTATTTACACAGGTTTATTATAAGGTCCGCCATGATATTATGAATATGCATAATTAACAATATTGTGAAAAAATAATTGCAGATTTAGTGATTTTGATTTTTTTTTTTTTTTGTGTAACCAGTAAAACTAAAGTGCCTTTAAAGGGCTCAGCCATGATATTTTTCACAATTTCAAAATCCTTTTTCTCCTTGACTCTTACTATAAAGGCTTCCAGGAGTTTGACTTGGAAATATTTTTTTTCATAATTTTTTTGGTTTTGTTTTTTTTTAACATGCTGTTACGTTCCTATTATTTTGCTGTTACGGGGTGCCTGCGAGTTCTGGACTGTGCACACACTGGTTTATTATTGTAGGGTTGCCCTTGAATACTGGGGTCTTGGTATTGATCTTTTTAAAAATAAATAACAAAAGAGCACTGAAACATGCATTGTTTCAAGAAAAAAGCAATATAGGAGAGATACATGGCCTTTCCACCCAAAAGTGGGGGAGGGAGAGGAAGGGAAAGATTAGGTCAACATTGAGTTTTACCAACCTTGACACAGTCTCCTCTCTAAAATGGGGACAAAATAGCAAGATGGCTGGCTCCACAGCTGCAGCAGTTTTTTTTTTTTTTTGAAAAAGGCATTTTTAAATTTTGAACTCAGAAGTGAGTTTCTGGAGCTGCCGGGCACCCACCCGCAAATGCTGAAATCCAAGCACTTAAAAAAAAATTAAATTTCAATCCGGAATGAATTTTTAAATCTGAATCTCAAAGCCCTGAAAAGTTTTTTTTTTTTTTTCTGTTTTGATTTTTATTTCACTGTAACTTGATATTTGCTTGAAATTAGGCAGGAGTGGCTGGTGAATTCAGGGTTCTGGGGCTGTTTTTCACCCTCCTCCCCTGTATTTGTTTCACGTTTTGTGTTGCTCAAAGAGGGGGGGCGACGGAAAAAATTTGCAAAGCAGGATAACTCTTGGGTGGAGGAGAAAATACTCTGAAATGTCAACTTCATATTTTTATTTTTGCATTTATCCCCCCCCCAGCCCCCCTGAAAAGGACCCACCCTCTTCCTGAATCTTTTTTAGCAAATAATGAAGTGAATACCACGGTGACAGACCAGCAGTGGTGCAGTTAGAGTGGGGTGGCACATGTGGGTCAAAATTACAATGCTCTAAATTGGATTAAACAATCCTGGAGAATATTTTCTTCATGGTTTCATCCAGGAAGCTTTAACGTGGTGGCTTTTCCATATTCTTATACTCCAAGAATTCCCTTCCTTGAGCTGCACCCCGTAACTTTCACTTACTCTATGATTATACCCAAAGAAACTGTTTAGCTGTAATTTATTTTTTTTTTTAAGGTTTCATACATTTTTTCCAAACTGAGATCTTTCGATGCTGCTTTTTCTCTGCCTAGCCCCACACCCTCACCCCGAGATTTGGGGAGCAACACCATGGCCGTGCTTTGGGATGGGGGGACGCATTGATGGGTGCTACATTTTAAGTACAAATAATGACATATATTCAATTTTGGGTCACAATGACAACAGTTTACAGTTGTATCTTTAAAGTTTATCATGTTATTCTAATATGGAGGAATTGAAACTTGAAAGGCTCTAGTTTATATCTGTTTTAACCTGTTTTCAGCTGTTGTGGGAATAAGTGAATTTTCTGTCGATATTTGAAATGGGTTTGCGTGTTGCACATCTCCTCTGCAGAGATGAAAATGCAATGCCATAGTACTCGGCTGCAACTTGTGGGGATGCTGTCATACCGTAGGTGTGCGTACCGCAACCTTTACAATCTTTAACTCTGTGTATATCAGTTTCTTTTAAACAACGGCTTCCATTATATGTTCCGCTGGTGATGAAAAGCTACGCTGGAGGTTATAATGGATTTCTGAATCTAACCTTTCTGTGTGCCGATGTCCTTCCAGGAGAAACCTCCTCCTGCTTGAAAAATTTGTCATAATTTTTCATTGCAGTCTGCTTTCAGGGCGATTTCTTTTTTTTTCTTTTTTTTTTTTTTTCTTTCTGGAAAGTTGATCAATATTTATCATTTTAAAAATTGCTGTTTGGCAGCCTGGAAGGGGGAGGGGGAGGAAGGGAGCCCGGCAGAGCGATACCAACAGATTTCTTGTGACATAGCTGAAATGTATATTTTAAAAAAGGAAAATTTCAAGTACCTCATCCTCAGTGAGGATAAAAATAGACATATTTTCATCCCTGGATGAAAATAGACATAATATTATTAAAGTAGTAGATAATATTTACACAAGCGCCATATAAAACCTTAGGATGCTATTCGCATAACTCCAGAATAATTTAAATATATATTACTGCCATAATGCAACGCTGTGAATAGTTCGGTTCACGGGTGCAGTCACGTGGCCTTGGTGATGCACAGTCAAGTTTGCAATTATGCAAGTGCGGTAGTGAAATTAGTGTTCTAAAAGTTAGATTAATTTGATTTTTTTTTTCTTTGGGTTGAAGCCTGCTGTAAGGCTCGTGCTGACACAGATTCAGGATTTGGATGCTGTGCCTGTTGAAGGATTGAGACCTTTCCACCGCGGCGTGGTGGGGCTCGGTCCCTGGTGCTGGCTGCTGGGCTGGTCCCGGCTGGTCCTGGCGGCACAGCTCCCCATGGCACAGCTCCCCTCGGGGGAGCTGGCTCTGGGTGGGGGGGTGGCGTTGGGAATCGTACCTTTCAGGGTCCCTGGTGTTGCGAGTTGAGCCGCCGGCTGTCTCAGCTTGAGCATCTTGGGCATTGCTCAGATTTCGGAAATGGCATGGTGCAGGCGTTATCCACGTAGGGGAGCGCGTGGTCGCCCAACCCAGGTAGCTTCTGGGGGGCTCCTTGCGTGGGTGAAGCGTCTTGCACATGCAGAAGGGTTTGCCGGATCCCGCCTTGACCTGCTGGTATTACACAGGGTGCTACAGGTTGCTCCAATTCACGCTCAGATCCACGTAAGCAATTATTTGCGTGCTGATCGTGCTGGGGTCTTTCAGAAAGAAAATGCCATAAAACGGACAGGGTTAGTCCTGCCTGCAGTCGTGGGGAGCTGCCCATCAACGGGACTCTTGTCAGAGGTGCCGTTTGCAGGGTTAAGCCCTATTTGTACATAAGGTGCCAAGCGGGGACACAAAGGGGAGGGCGAGGGGAAGAGGTGCCGGGGCAGGGACTGCGAGTGCGGCTGGAGGTTGCGGTTGCTTTTTGGTAAGGGACACGAGTAAATGGCACCATGAGATATTTATTTGTTGTAATTTCTAAATTTCTGAGCAGTTAAAACTCTAGCGTTACATATATTTAGAATTTTGCATTTATGGATTTAGTTTGGCCATACCGTGTTTTCTGGGGAAGAAGTTTCTAATTTTTAGAGGTCTTTTATGGATTAATTGCTAGTCATCTGCCTCCTTTTTGCTTTTGTTTGGTTCCTTGAATGTCTCTTGATTATTTTGTACTATGTGATGCCAATTTAGTGGTTAACTAGTATGCAAACTACATCTGGACGTGTTGACTTTGCATTAACAATCATTGATTTGTCTGGAGCAAGGGAATAGAAATGAATGATGCTGTTTACCGTGGATCGTATATGAAAAATAACCATTTGCGATGTGTCTTTCATCAGTGGCACATGGCTCTGGTGCAACTTGTCACAGCAGCTCTGCCTTGTCGGCAGTCGTGTGAGAGCTGAATTTTTAAGCCACGGCACCAGGAGTGGGAAGAGGGACCTGGGAAGGCAGCGGCACGTGGTGTACGGTGAAGGGGTTGGCTACGTGCCCTGCCTGGGAGAGGCACGGCACGTGGCTCCTGGTTACCTTGGTTAGCTCTGGTGACAGTGGGAGTGGGGTAAAGTTGTAGCAGAAAGGGAGTGGAGAGAAATTAATGTATATAATATATAACAGATGTAATATCATATCTAACATACAATACACAACATATATATATGAGAGAGATTTTCACTTGGGACAAAATCAAGAGGATGCAAAACTTAATAATTGTAAATAACAAGCAGTGGATCGAGTCCATGGCTGGCTTCAGCGACAGTTGGTTCTCCGCAAAGCCTGTGGCCACAGCGGCGCGGTTGGCTCTGGCTGGAGCAGTTTGGTGCCTCCCATCCCCACCTCGTCTTAGGGAAGCTGAGATGCATCCGTAGCTGCTGCACATTCAGGTGAGTCGTGGGATGTAGGAGGCATTGGTACGTGCTTGTGTCTTCTTTGGAAGAAGGGAAGGGCTGGAGGAGATGCCCTTTCTGTGGAGCAGGTCCCTTGCCAAGACACATGCGTGCTGGAGACATCAAAGCTGGCATGCCCCACTCCGTGGACAGGGTGTTTATAAAGGCAGGGTTGCTTTCCATTGGTTGATGTTGGATATTTAGACCTTGAATCTATCCTCCTGTAGTCCTGGACCTTATTTGCTGTCTCCTGTTGAGCGCTGCCGTTGCTGTTGGTGGGACTGTGGTGCTGTGTGAAGCTGAGCGTGAGCGCTGGTCTTCCTTTTGGGCTGGGGTCAGCAGCCTGGGCTCTTCCCGCACAGAAGTTGCTTTGCTAGGCTTTGAAATGTGCATGTGCTGGTTGGATACCAAAATGATGGACATAGGTGATCTCCTGTAATGCGGGTTTCGTACACTGACACTATTAAGTCTGTAAACGCATGTGGAGGTGCCGGGCAAGCAGCGTGATGGCTTTTCTGAGTTACTTGGGTTTTACTTATTTGAGTCTTTGTTGCTCCCAAGGTGAGCAGTGTAAGATGTGGCAGAAAAAAGAGGTTAAGTAGAGAAAATCCTCCTCCATACTCTTTGAAAGTGCAACCGCAAAGAAGTTTCTTATTCAGAGAGGTGTTTTTGGGGAAGGATATATCATTGAGGTTACAAGTTGTGTAGAAGTGATGTTAGCAGATTAGACTCTGTACCCCTACTTAAACCACCTCTGTACCCATATAGAAGAGTTTTTGTGCTCTACCTTTTTTAGATTTTTTTGGCAATTGAATGGCAGTTAGCTCAGGTTCATTGACCAGTCTGTGAATGCTCGTGCCAGCATGCTGGAAACCTTTGCTCCGACTGGGATGCTGCGTTAGGCGGCTCGGGGAGCGGAGGCAGTGTGTGGGGGCACAGGGCGCGTCGTGCCTCCCCTGGGGAGGTCGAACCAGCTGAACCCCCGTGCTTGTGCCTGC
The DNA here is from genome assembly GCF_035582795.1 of Mycteria americana. Lineage (NCBI taxonomy): Eukaryota > Metazoa > Chordata > Aves > Ciconiiformes > Ciconiidae > Mycteria > Mycteria americana. The sequence continues at coordinate 2,360,702 of NC_134381.1, read as the reverse complement.
ACGGGTGTGGATGGACCCGGGTGACTTTTGGACGAGGTCAGGGCAGGGTTTCAGACTTGTGGTTGATGGAGTTGTGCTGCCTCTGGAGAAGCTGGAGGCCACGCGGCACATTTGGGGTGAAACTGCGGAGCTCTGGGTTGGCCTGGCAGGGCTGGCTGGTGGGGGGCTGCGCACGCCCCCACGGCTGTCCCCATGCGAAGGGCCTGGGGCCGCCTTGCGTGATGCTTTTCGGTGGTGGGACCGGTGTGACCATACTAATTTGTCTGCTAGGGTACCTCTTCTTGGGCGTCTTTCTCCTCTGTCTTTATTTCTCTCACCTGTATTTCCAAGGCACTCTTCGGTGTGCACTTAGAAAGGTTTAGCTGGTGTACTGTACCTGCAAAGATTTAATTATATAGGCAAGGCCTTCTTTACTTGTAATTTACAGTACTCCTGTTCATTTCACATCTATATTTGGCTGGCATAATGTGAAAAACAAGGCTGGAAGTGGAAAAGCAGCAACTGGAGATTTTGCCTGCGCCGATAACGGGTTGACACAGGGAAACACAAACGTCGGTGTGTGGAGCAGAGGCTGGGGGCTGCCGAAGCCGTCGAGGAGTCGCCGTATATATGAGGGATCAATACGTGTGTCTACATATTTGTGCATATGGACGTGTCTGAAAGACTCATCGATGCAGAGTGCAGATCTCTGGTGAGTCTGGGATGCTGCGTGAGCTGTTGGGTCTGTACCGGCAAGGGGCTCAGCAGCGCTTGGGTCAGATAACACAGGAGCTCAGTGAGCCGTCGGTATCCTCTGTACTGTTTTAGAAATCAGGGATGTTATCACACAAGGTTCAATATCTCAGCAACTGATAGAAGTGAGAACAGCCGTGTTTGTCAGACCTTTCCCTTGGCAGTGAGCTGAGCAAGGCTCTCACTCAACAGCTGCGACGGGCTAAACGTGGTCGCGTCCTGGTGCTGGTGCCCCGTGGCACCGCTGTGTTTCCAGGGTCTTCAGATTTTAATACTTGTTGTGATTTCATTTTACTAGATACACTCAGGCAGCAAGTAATTTTTTGAAAGTTAATTTTTTCCTCTGTGTGGGCGTAGGTATCCTTTCCTGCCCAAAAATAGCAGCAGAAGTGAGTTTTCAGTAGAAGTTGGGTGTGCTTGCGTTGAAGGCCCGTCATTTAGGTTCTGCTTCCAGTATGTTGAGAACAATTTTAGTACAAGTATTTAATTGCTTTAGACCTATTTTTAGAAGTATTAAACCTCAGTTTTGAAAACTCTGCAACCAAAGCCAACAGCTCTGCCGGTGCAGGAGAGCCAGGAGGGGAACCTGGAGGAAAACCCAAAGCGATGTGGGTTGCCCCATTGGGAGCAGAGCGTGGTCGTGGTCCTTGGCCAGGGCTTGGGGCACTGCGGAGCCTTTGGAGTGCACACTTGAAATGGAGTTGTCTGTATTTTGGTGAAGTTTTTTTTATTACTATTCTAATTACTTGGCTACACAAGGGGAGAATTAATGAAACCCTATTTCAGCAGATTTGTACAATTTCTTATATTAAGTCTGCAGTCTGTTGGATGTAGTTTGGAAACTGAGCTGAGAGCATCCCGGTGAAGAGCGTGCAGAGGGCCCCGGTAGGTCCCTAGCTTGAAACCAAGAACAGCTACTGCTTTCTGGGTGTAAATCTGTCACTTGAGGGCTGATGTGCTTTAGTCTGTGGGCTGCAAATCCTGAGCTTTTACCAACATTTGTGATATTTGTCATTTTGAAGGTGGGAAGGGAGGGTTGTAAGGACACAGGATAATTATTTGCTGGAAGCGAAATAGCTTTTTGAATTTCTGTATGCATTCTTGAAACCTGTGTAGGGAGGCACGGCTGCATTTGGATCGGGCTGGTAGCAGAGGGGATCTGAAAATCCCCTTGGGAATCAGCGGGATTTCTCTTTGCGATCAGGTGATGCCATCGACACGAGCCCACGTGGGCCTCTTGAGATGCTCGGGTGCATCCTTTGGACGACAGTGGTGGCAGCGACACCGGGGGACGGGTTGGGACCTGGCAGTCGGTGGCCCTGGGGTTGCCGGGTGGGTGCTTGGCGGTGGGCATGAGCTGGCAGGACCGGTGCAGGCTGGCAGGGCTGGGGCTGAACTTCGCCAGTGAAGGAATTAATAATTGAACACCAGGAAGACTGTCCCCGGGTGAGTTTCGACTCTGTCATGTTTAGACTGCTTCGGGGCATGTGGCTTCAGCTATCTGGTTATGGTTAATACTACGACGCATACTACATATTAACTCCGAGGGAGGGATATTTTTACCTTCTTATCTGTCTTTATTTTAGAGGCCTATAAATTTGGCTGGTTGGCGATAACAGCAGTTAGAATTAGCGTTTCTCCTTAATTGGGTTTGTTAGGACCCTGCCGAAGAGACAGCCTTGGAGGGGGACCCTCTCTGCCGCGAACTGGAGAGGACACTGGGCGAGAAATGAAAAATGCAAATGTATCCAAATAATTGCATTAGATGGAGGCAAAATATATCCGGAGCGAGTTTGCAAGGTCCAAGTTGTATTGCACGTGGTCTGAGAGCAGCCATGCAATTCCGGCTCCTGGAAGAGGCTCGCAGACGTTGGAGGGATGGAGGCACGAGTCCCTGGAGCATCCTCAGTGGAAATAGTGGTCCCGTTCGTAAAAGAGAAAAAACACCCCAAAATCGAGAAAAATAACAGACCCTTTTCCTGAAATCTTGCATGTATTTAAATTTTTGGGTTTTTTTTATGCCTTAGTCTTAATTGGTTTAGTTGCTACAAAATAGATTGGCTTACAAAATAGATTCACTGAGAACGCTCCATTTGCTTTTGGTTTCTGATAAGGTCGGGGAGATAGAGTCACACGTTGCAAATGTTTGTTTGCCTGACTCGTAAATGTTTGTGCTTTCCTCCTTTTATGGAGAGCTCTTTGGCCGTCCTACTCCAGCATCAACAGTGTTTGTGATCGTAGTTCATTATGTGATATTTAAAATGTATAAAATGAAATGTTCCTGTCTACTTTAAGCAGACATATGTCTACATTTTACAAATTAACCTAATTAAATATATATGTAGAAATGTATGATATTCAGCTCCTAGCATAAGGTACGCAATTAGCATCCATGGAGCCAGGAAGGAATTTTCCATTTGTATCTTGACTTTTCCTCATAGGATGTGTGGTTTGGGGGTTTTTAATTTTTTTATTTTTTATTTTTTTTATTTTCAGTGCTTTAATTTTTGTTCTGCTTAGGAATTCACTTAGGGAGCAGTCCTGCAGGGATTTAGGCTTGTGGTTAAATTTCCCCACAAGTAGCTTTGACTGAAGTCAGTAAAATGGTACCTAATTCCTGTGCTTCAGCCTACCCCTTGGACTCTGCAGGACAGAAGGATTTTGTTCTGTTAAGAAACTATTATCATGAGCAAAATATCATTCTGGAGGAAAAATGGCATTAGAATATTTACATTTTTCAAGCCTCTTCCTTCCTCCCACCCAAAAATAGCAAAAAAAAAATTATCTGTCTCCTCTGGATTTATGTAATTTTCAAGTGTTTGGCCAACGTTGTTTCCAAAACACACCGTCCCTCTACCTTAACTCTCGCTATGGCAAGAGAGCCCTTATGCAATAAATACAAGAAATATATTCCATTAACACGTGCTTTCATTTAGAAATATTCTGGCACCAGGAATAATACATTTTAGTTTCTTTTCTGACAAAGTGTTGGGTTTTTTTTTTTAATATTTAAAGTTTGATCATGTTATAATAGTTTGTTATATAAATAATCATTTGGTCTGTTTTGCATATCAATAGTTGATTCCATTTTATTCACAAAAAGCCTTTTTTCCCCCCATAAACATCTCCACTGTTCCATCCCAGAAAGTACTCTTTCTTAGCAAAACCAACGAACTAAATGACGTTCCCAGCTCAGCTATTTTAATGATCCCACAAACCCAAAAAAGCAGTAGGAAATTTTTCAAAAGCAAACTGCAGAAATGTTTTTTTGGGGACATCATAACTTTTAAACTTTTTGATCAATTATTTTTGTTAGATTTTTCTGAATAGGCATCACAGTGAGCTGTAAACTCAAAGAATTTGGGACTGTTCTTTCTTTCTGGAGATAGTTTAGGGGTTTCAAATGTGACCCAAAGCTGACTCGAAGAGCATTTCCCAGCAAAGCCGAGGACCCAGCAAACACGCTGGCTCCATTACTGATTTCTATGTGAGAACTATTAATAATTCTGCATGGGAAGGTGAGGTGTTGGATCATAACCATTTTTCCCCTCTTGGACACCTCTACGAATCCATCCTCCAGTATTTTCCTTCGACTTTCTGTGTTGCCGCGTTACCCCGTCTCTCTAGTCAAGGCAGAGGAAATTTTGCTCTAAGCCACGGCTCCAGCTCTGTCCCTTTGCAGGAGCTCTCTGCTCCTCTGCTGTCTCAGGTTGAGGTCATCGGTTTCTCCTACCCTCCCTAGAAGTTTTTGTGCCCTCTCCCTTACCGGGGATGCCTTTGTCTATGAAGTGCTGAAGCCGTCAGCAGCTTTGGTTCCCACTCCTCCATCACCAGATGTTGAGTGGTGACTGACTACATAAATTAGAAGAAAAAAACAGTATTGCAAACTCTTTTCTGGGTTTTCTTGCGAGCTTGCGGCCTTGCCAGCAAGCTCTGCAGGGCAGGAGCTGTCTTATATCCACCCCCTGTGTAAGTCCAGGTATGGGACAGATGATTTACTAATAATAGCTTTATTTTCCACTCTGGCAGGTATAGCATCCAGCTGTTTCTTTCTCACGTCTTCTTCACAGTGCTGTGCCCACCCTTTGGAAGCTCCTTGTGTCTTCTCCCCAGGATGTGCTGCAGCCCCTTGTTATGTGGATTTTCAGTAGCCTGGTGTTACTGACCACCAAGGCGATGATTTGATAATTGCAGCGTCTGCAATTTATTTAGGCAAATAGGAGCACGAAAAATATTTGCTTTCCCTTGCTTGCGGGGTTTATTTTTGGGGTTTAGCTTTGTGCTTTGGGAAGCAACAACAAGCTCTCCTGCGTGCCCCTTCTCCCTGCCCGTCCCTGGGGCCCGGCTCCTCGGGGCTGCTCGTGGCCACCCCGTACACGCCACGGGAATTGCTCTCGCTGGATCGCTCTAGCCACCCTCCTTTGCTTCCTTTCTTCCCACTTTATTTCTGCAGTTGCTTTCGAGGTGGGCGCACCAGAACTATGCACAGTGCTATGGACGCAGCTTTATGCATCGGCACATCTTCTGTTTCTGTACTCATAATTAGTTGTTGCCTTGCTGGCTACCGTCGAACGCCATGCTCGCACTGCTGGAGAAGTGCCCTCAGTGTGTCCTCGACTGCTTTTGTGAATGCTAATGTCTAATTTAGATGCCCTGATTTTGTGTATGTTGTTGTTTTTCCCCCGGCGTATTCCTTTCTCCAAATCTTCCTTGGTGCATGGAGCAGATGTCTGCAGGACCCCGCTGTGATAACGAACTATTTCTGCCCTTTATTTTCCATCTTTTAATCAGTTGTTAATCAATGAGATGACTTCTTACTTTATCCTGTGCATATGAAAGTATTGTGAGTATACTTGCCGCAAGAGCCTTCGTAGAGGAAACTTGTCTCAGGCTTTTTGGAAATCCAGGTATGCTACACTGCTCACTCACCCTTTTCTGCTTGCACATTGACTCTTGCCAACAGTCCTCATAGCTCAGTGAGTCATGACTGGCTACAGAAGCCATATTGATTCCTGGTGTTCCTTTTTTATTTGTGTGAACACTGGTTTTTAGTTTGGTTTTTTCTTTAATTGCTGTTTGTACCAATTTTTCTGCTACAAAAATGAAGTTCTGTGGTTTTGTAGTTCCTTGGATCTCTTCTGTAGCTCTTCTAAAATGGTGGGATCACATTCATTACTTTCTGGTTCCTAGGTACTGAGGTTGATACCAGTGATTTTGTGGTAGCTAGGTAGTTTTAATAGCTTAATGTCTTTTGGACTTTCGGATGGATACTGTCTGGCCCTGTAGACTTTTTTTTTGCTGTTAATTTTGCTAGGCAGGTCCGCATCTTTTTCTGGTTGCCCTGCAGTTTGAGGCAGATACTCGGCTCATTCCTGATGAAGGAAGGGGCCAGGAGGGGAATTGCTGCGCCCTGTCACAAGTGAGGACTGGTGCAAAGAAGTTGGGTTTTTTATCCTGTGGTTTTATCTTTCTTCAGTGCTTGATTTATACCAGAATCTGGCAGACTTCTGGTGCGTGTGTGTTTGAGTTTTTTTTTTAATTAGGTTTTATTCCTTCAGCGACCTGTTTCTCCAAATCTTTTTCTGGATTGGCTTTTTACAGCTTTGAGTGTAGCTTCCTTGAGTTTGCTACACTTAATCAAGTGTAGTAAATCGTAATTTTGATTTCTTTCTGAGGGTGTCTTTTTGTTTCTAATGGCCTTTTTCACTCTGCTGTTAAACTATGCTTATTTGTTTAACAAGCCCCCTTTGGCAGGTGATCACCATCTCCTCCAAGTGCTCCACCTCAACTGCAAGCCCTTTTAGCTGCTCCATTAACACTCTTAGCACATTTTCCTGGGTAAGTATCCTTTTCTTTCGTTAAGTGTTAGCATAATGGACTTTTTTGTGTTCTGAAGACTTGTGGGTTTGGCTGCGTGGTGGGCTCTACAGCAGGGCTGGGTTTTGGCGGTTATCTCTTGAGTCGCATCTGTGCTGCCAGCCCCGGAGGGTGCAGGAGCAGCAGGGCTGGGGGTGGGCTGGGGGGCCGCGCAGAGCCCCTGCGGCCCCGGCCGTGCCTGGTGTCCTGCTCCTGCTTGTGCCAAGGCCCGTTGTCCGTGAGCAGCAGGGCAGGACCCCCGCCCAGCCGCGCTCCCGTCCTGCCTGGGGCCTAGAGCGTCATTTCTGCATCGAACCTGCTTTCGCATCTGCAAGTCTCTGGGGGATCCACTGGATTCTCCTGTTACCGAAACTGTATTTTCTGCCTTGGCAGAGACCTGCAGCCTCTCCGGTATTCCTTGACGTTTTGAGCATCCTTCGGTGCTCACCGATGCTGGAGCTGTACCCTGCCGTTCCCGGATGGGCTTCCAGTCTGTAAAGGTTCTCTGCTGCCTGCCAACATAATAGTCACGTGTAGTTTATTGGGCTGCGCTTTGCTTCTCTGTCAACACAGCTCCATCATTCCTACATAATTTGGGTATGGACTGTAATGCCGTGAGTCTTTTGTTTCCTACCTGAATTTTTATAAAGTTTTTCAGGGATACAGTACATTTATGACCTCATCAATAGAAAATGCTTCACTTAAACTGGATGTTCTCCTACCCTTGTTTGATTTTCTCAGGGTTTAGTTTAAATAGGCCTTTATATGCTGGCATCTGTTTTCATTTTGGTTTTGATGGCGTCTGGCTTTCTTGTAGGGGCTCCGTCCCCTTTGGCGTAAGCCCTCCTGCAGATCACACCTTGCAGCCCTCTTGACCTGCCTGGCCGGGCAGGTGGGTCCTGGTGGGATTTCACAAAAAGGTACCATGTGGGTCCTGAGGTTTACTTCTTCAGGATCTGTTCTCTGTGTCATTCACAGGTGCTTTTTAGCAAAGGATGGTCTCTGCCATGAGATGAGAACCGTAGTCTGGGGTTAAAATTGTTCTAAAACTAGGATGTAGCTTGTGTTGTGCAGGACCCTGAGCTCCCCTCTCCTGCCTCCTCTCCCGCTGGCCACCCTCCCGCGCGAGCGGGCTGAGCTCACGTGCGAGCCTGGCAGCACTGCGCTGGTGAGAATTAAAAAAGAAAAAAAGGAAAAAAAAGGGGGAATAATAAAAGGAAGAGATGACAGTTATCCTTGAGTTAGAAGTTATCAAGTGCAGAAAATTGATAAAGGAAGTTAAAAACACAAGGGAAAAAATCTGTGACTGTCAGTGCAAGGAACAGTAAGAAAGTATTTGTATTGGGAACAAAAGAAATTCTAATAATGGTTTGTGTAGACTTATCACGACTGAGGAGAGGTAAAATGCATAATAAAGCAGAAAAAACTAGACATGTTTAATAAATACTGCTGTTCCCTATTTGTAAGGAAGAGGTATGATACTCTTGCAGCCCGTGTGCAGCAGAGCTTCCAGGTCCAGCGTTACCCAGGGCGGGTGTTGAGCAGAGGCTGAGAGGTGGGAGCGTTTTCCAGCCGGCGCGTGTGGATGATGTTCACTGGGACTCCTGCGGGGTCTGGCCATTGGGTTTCCATCTTTTTTTTTCTCCTGCAAGAGTTAGATATAGTGAGAATATTCCAGAAAAATTGGTGAATGCTGCTGTTGTGCTGTCTTAGCCTGACATCAGTCTGGGGACAGGGACTGACAAAGCAAAGGAGTGCACAAAATGTAGGGGAGGAGGTGACGGGAATATCAAATTGGTTCTTTAGCAGAAGTGATGGAGGATGTGTCGTTTGCCAAGTTGGCAAAATGTCTGTTTTGGTGTCATGCACCAAAACACCCTCTGGTAGCATCAAGCTGATGTGAAACAGGTTGTGAAACGGGGTCTTGGACGACCACATGCATGGCCAGTGGCCCCACGGGGTCCAGCTCCACAGTGCTGGGGGCTAATGGTTGTGCTTGCGGATGGCCAAAGGGTTGGTGGAAATGAGGTAACGCGGGAGTGTAGCTGTTCAAAGGGATTTAGATTATTGGTTAGTCTCCATCGGGTGAACTTTGTTTGATATGGTGAATCACAGGATTCATGCATCTGGAGGTGAGAGCTGGAGGGAGTGCTTTTGGGATGGGGAGACCAGAGAAGGAGCAGAGATGCCAAACCAGGCTTTGGGGTGGGAAAGGGACAACTGCTCCAGCATAAGCAATGACACCGAGTTTGTGGGAATGGGGTAATGCAAACCACGGGTGTGCAGAACAAGAGAGCTATGCGAGAACAGCTATTCTGTCTTCTGTTGCTTATGCTTTAATACAATATCCCCATTTTCAGTGCTCTCATGTTTTTAAGAGATGTTGAAGAGTTGGAGAAGACACAGACTGTGTGAGTGGAGTGAAGCGATTTGAGGAGTCAAAGGAAATACTCATTGGTATTTGTTCCTAAACATTTGGGGATGTGCACCATATTTTGGGAAACTCTCCCTGACAATAAGAGTCTGAAACAAACAAAAAAAAATCTCACTTGTTGATTTTTATCTTCGTGGAGCCAGTTCTCCATGGGTTTAAATACAAGAAAAAAAAGCAGGTGCCAGAGCCCTTCATTTTAGCAAACTGCATAGCAAGAAACAATACCTGGAAGCTGGATCCAAACATTCGGATGACAAAATGAAGACGCAAAAATATTTTTAAGAGTAGGAGGTGGAAATTTTGAACGGCAGGGGAGATTAGGTATTAGAACAAACTACCAAGGGAAACTGTGGACGCTGCATATCTCGATGCTGTTGCTTATTCTCTGCATCTATGGAATATGTGTTTCAGAGTTTTCTGGCAGAGCTTAGTAGTTTAGACAGGGCAGAATTGCTGTTATGTTATAAAGAATGGCTATTCTGTGGTTTAAACAAAAGGTCTCGCTTTCTGTCTCTCTCTTTTGGTATCCTGTTTCCCAGTGTCCAGTAGCAGATGGTTGGGGAAGGATTATAAGGAACAGAGAAAATACTGAGTGAGCCTCCCTTTAATACACTCTCTCGCTCCTGCCGAATGGACCCTAAATTGCTCTCACTTCCACACCCTGTGGGATGCTCCAAAACCTCCTCTGCCAACGTCGGACCATTGCACGTGTGCACACACCCCCCGGCATGAGCCCTTGCCTGAAACCAAAATACTCGCAACTGTTGTTTTCCCCCTAGTAGAGATACAACTAATGAAATTCATAGGTAATCTCCTGTAACATTGAGCATAAAAGGCTATCTGTTTACTTTTTCAGGCTGGAAATAATAATGAATAAGGTAGTTAGGGAACACATGGGACGCAGTCATTAATAATCTGCTTAATATTCCTAATGCAAAAGCAATAGGCAAAGCAGTGGAGAGAAGTGTGCCTAAAGTAATATATAAGAATATGGATTTTTCTCGGAGTGCTTTGTGGTCTAGAGGGGACTTCATTCCCTCTCCCAGATACAAGGGAAACGTATTGTAGAAAAAATGGGAGGTATTTACAAACTGCTGTAGAGATCAGAGAGGAAATTTCCCCTGGTTAACTCTGAAATTAGGCAAAAAGCAGCAACTGGGCTGAGGTGGCTAAGTGAAGATGTAAACAGTATTAGAAGCAGTAAGCAGTAGGCTTTTAAAAAGTATAAACAGTCTGGTAAGGAGGAGGATAGGAAGATCTATTAAAATAAGCAGAAGGCAGTTAAAAGGATAATTAGGAAGGCAAAAAGAAATAGAGAAGATCTAATTGCTAAGAATATTTTGACTTCAAAGGCTTCTTTAGATATATTCAGAGCAGACAGAAGCTAGCAGAGGAAACTGTCCACTGAAGACGATGATAGCAATTGGAGGCAGGAGATAGAGGAATAGCATATTTGTAAATGAGCTATTCAGTGCCTCTGGTAGGTGTTTTATGCCTCTGGTAGGTGCCAGGCATACCTGCGTCCAGGACCCAGTTTGTGTCACGTGCTGGGAGCTCTGTGATCAGCAAAGGGAGTTGCAAAACACTCGGGCACGTTCATTTTGTGAGGGTATTGTTTTTAAACTGAGAGGTATGTGCAGCTTGCCAAGAAGCTTGAAGTCTTCTCGTTGCACAACAAAAATGCCTTGTTGCTGCACTCACCTGCTAAGTGCAGAGGTGACCTCGTGCCACAGACAATCCTGAAGGATTAGCTTTTTCTTATGGACTTCATGACTGTCAGGTACATATATATATGTGTGTGTGTGTATATACACGCATGTATTTGTATCTATTGTGTGACTGTGTGTGTATAGAAATATTTTGCACAGAAACACAAAGCTTGTCATCTGGAAGTGGACATTCCTGGTAAAAATGACTATTTTTGTGTATGTGTGTTTGTTGTATGCCTCGCCTCCAAAATTCTCCCTCTCGTAAGTTCAACAGGCACATAAACCAGAAAAAAAGGTAATGCCACAAACGAAATGCATTCTGGCTAGAAGTTCATGAGTCCTGTGCATAAAAACCTGGGGACAATTTATGCAGTTACTCAGTAAGCTCACTCGATTTTCTTTTTTATGGTCTACAGAAGGGGCCTGAAAGCTTTGATCAGAGTTGCTTTTCTCAGCAAGCTGCCCTTGCAGTAGAGCTGGAGTGTTACGAACTCCTTTGTATACGTAATTAAAAGCCGTCTTCTATCTTGATATCGCACTGTGGTTAATGTTTCATTTAGAAAAATGGGTTGACTTGAACAGGCTGGGAAAGTTGGTAATTCTTCTGGTGGCTGATGCAGGGGCAGACGGGTCTGTGGGCTCCTCTTCGCCTATTTACCCTGATTTGGACAGTAGGATTAGCAATGCTAGAAGATATTGTTTTGTTCTGGTTTTATGAAGATGGATTCCATGTGTTACTATGCTAGATAAGTTGTCACAGCCTGTGGCAGGGAGGCTGTCCCAGCGGTGGACACCTCCTGTTGGGTCCACCAACATGCCCCATCACTGGCTGGTCAAAGACATTTCTGGAGTCCAGGGTTTGAATTCCTACTTTTCACCCAGCCGCCACCATAATCTGAATTTCAACAAATTTGGGAGGAAATTAGCAATGTTTCAAACAGCTGCAGCGCACGGCTCTTCAGTTATACTCCTGGGGTGCTGTGGTTGCACGGGCAGTGCCTCGCCAATAGACCGAGTTTCCATGTCAGCGAGCGCCGGATGCCTGGTGTCACTTCTTGACTGGAGGGTGGAATTCGCCTTGTCGGGAATGTGACCAGATCTATTGTTCATAGATTATGGCTTGTCCCTTAAAACATTACAACATTTACGCGGAGCGTTTCAGACTTGCAGCCTTGCCTGCCTGTGTTTAGCTTGGGGTTGCCAACTCCATCTGCTTGAATGAGGTGTCCAGCTGTGCATGGCGTTGATGCTGCTCTCTGCGCAGCCCACGCTCCGTGTCCTCATCCCAGAGAGGCCCTTGGGCCTCCTGGTTGCTGTTCCCTTGCACAACCCTTCCTTTCTTTGCAGGCAGTGAAATAGCAAGATCCTTCCTCGGCATAAAGGAGCTGGTGGGGTGGGAGAGCGGCAGCAGCACCCTGGATTCACACCTTGGGGCTCGGGTGTAACCAGCAGATAAGTAGTTAGCTCGTTTTGTGATGGCAGCAGGGTGGTATTCTTTAAGCTGTTACGTTTCTAATGGAGTGGAGAAATGTTCTAAATATCGAATACTTAAGTTTTCAAATGGGATTTGAGAGGTTTCATATTGAACGTTACTAGCCCAGATAAAGAGTTACAGTCTTGTGAGTTAAAGAGCTCCTCATATAGAGAAAGAGCTTAGCATTGATACTGGGCAAGTTCCAACAGGTCCGGAGTGGATGTTTTCCATGTGCCATGCTGTTTTAATATTAAAACCCTTTATTTTCACCTGCATTAAGTGCTAATGAGAGCAGGGTGTCTTTTGGCAGAATGGGAAATGAAGCAAGACAAGAGCACGCCGCATCTGTCATCGTGCTCTGCTTTCCTCTTTTCTTCAAATCTGATATCCTTCAACTTTATATTTCATTTGACCAAATTATGATCAGAGGAAAATGGTAATTTGATTCAAGGGGAGAAAAGTTAAATTAAAGTCAAAAACCAATATGTGGGAGATATTTGTGCAGAAGTAATGTAGATCTTGAGGAAAAGCTTTTGTAAATCAGCAGATGTAATCGGCCACAAAGGAAGTTGTGTGTTGTACTGGAAAAGAAAAGGAGGGCTACGGAGTCCTGGACCCATCAGCCCAGACAAAGAAGAGATGAAAGCAAGAGATCCTGATGGAGGGAACAGTTTGCTAATGAGATGTGGTTACCGCACCAAGCCTTGCTTGTGCTGGAGCTGGCACCGCTGCTGTTTTCAAATCGCAGCCTGCTTTGGAGAGGAAAGTGAACATATTGCTTGCGAGTGTGCCTGCAGCAGAGGACCTGCTCTCGTTCCAGCCTCTCTGAGTGTGTTTATGTGGTGCAAACGCAATATCGGTAACTTGCTTGGATGGAGGAAAAGACGACCTTGTGGTTAGTGTTCAGATGTGAGAGGACATGGCAGTACCCAACCTCAAGTCCCGGTGTCTTATGTAGCTTATTAGAGCTAGGTTGCATTGTAGGAAAATCAGAAATACACCCTGTGAGTAGTGAAAACTTGAAATTTTGGCAGACCTGGTCTCAGATTCCTTGTTTGCCTTGCAGTGATCCCGGGGTTAGCTAGCCAGCTTGCTGTCTCCACCTCAAGGTTGACTGCTGCAGCTATCAAACTGGTGGTGCCAGTCATCAGATGATTTCCTCTGAAAGCAGAAAGAGTGACCAGGAGGTGATGGTTTTCACTTGACGCAGGCGCTTAGGTTGGAACAAGAGCAAACCAGAAGAGGTGTCTTGGTTGCAGAGTGCAGAAGTTAAGCTGTGGGAAAGAAGTGGCAGGGCTTGTTGTGTAGTTTGGCTTGGATGTGCAGCAGTGCTGGATTCTTTCATGTCAACCCTTCTGGTTCATTACATGGAAAAGGAAAAGTGTGAACAAACCCTAGAGAAAGTTTCAGATGTTGTGACCTGCCTTTGTTCCTCTTTGTGGAAGATAATTGAGGTAGAAAGCTTCAAAATGAGATTAAATCTGTTGTCTAGACTGTGTGAGAGCTTCCTCTCCCTGTTTCTGGGGCCTCCTGGGAAGTGCATCCTTGGTATTTGCTGTGGGATTATGAAGCCACAAATGTGCTGGGAAGGGGCACCTTCTGTCCACCATCAGCTGGACACGGGAGGATCTCATCCAGTATACCAAGGTGCTTTTCTGGTATAGGACCAGCAGAGAACTTTGAGGCTGGTTTTACCATGGTGCACCGAGGCTGGGAAGTTTTATTCCTGTTCACAGATGGACAGTAAGAAGTGTCCAAGGAAGCCTGCATGGCTCAGTGAGACGTGAAGACCCTGTGTCTCAGAGGAGCCCAAACCCGTCCATGTGGCATGGTGGCCGTGTGCTGTGTCAGGTGCAGGCTGGGCTGCTGGCTTGAGGTTCAGGTGGGGCAGGGCACATTTGCAGGGTCAGTGGAGGATGAATATTTCCATGGTGCAGATTTGCCATAAGCACCTTTCTCAAACCGTGCAGAGTGTCAGCTCTGGGGTCATTCCGTTAAGGCCCAGATCACCCCCAAAGCTACAGCTCCTTGCTCTTTGGGGTAGGATCCCACCAGCGTGTTCAGATGGAGGATGGATTTCCGTGGACTTGCAGGATCTTTCTGCTATTTAAACGTCTGCAGTTGCTGCCTGTGACAATACAAGATGAGCTGAGGCTTACTACAGAGTCTGAGTGGCGTTTCAGCATTGGAAGTTGTGCCAGTGATACGAAGCGAAGGAAGAAGCAGGAGATAACAGTCTGTGTGCTTTCCAAAGGGTTGAAGGACAGGGATGCTTGAGGACTCTGTTAGGAAAAGCACCACGCTGCTGTGGTGGGAGGGATCTCAGGGTGGGCATGGGTGAGAGAAGGGAGATGGTTCATGGAGGAGGTGGGAGAAAACTAAGGGTGAGACAGATATGCAATGTTGCTAAAAATGTGGTGATATAATTAATATTTTTGGGGTCACCTTTGTCGATGGAACTCGCCGATTTGCTTGACGTTCAAAAAGAATGTAAAAGTGAAATCTCTCTGCAGTGCTGATAGCTCTGCTCTCTCCCCACACACTGCAGTTGGGTAGCATCCCTCCCATTAGCCCAAATGCAAATGAAGGGGGAAGGAAGGAAGGAGGTGACCGACAGGAGTCTCTTAATGTGCCTCTGGCATCACGGCACAGGTGTGAGTGGCTGCAACAACATCACCTTGGGATGCAGGACACTGTTGGGACTCATCGCTCTCAGGAGACCTTGCTCTGGGAAAACGTGTCCCTGGAGCTCAGGTCCTGGCAGAGGAGAGGTAGTTGCATAGACCGTCTGCCTGTAGGAGTAGTCATGGTGGATGAGACCAAGGTGTTGCCTAAGGTGCCCTCCATGAATTGTTCTGTCTCTTCTCCTCTGTTTTGTCGGTGAAAGATTTTCCAACAGTCCTGTTCTTCAAAGACATTTCATTTGAGGTTTTGCTGGTTTTGATCCATCCCAGTTACTGGATTTATAGTGAAATGTTATTCCTAAAAATAAGAAATTCTGTTCTTTCCATTTCTAGAGATTAATACTTTTTCTTCACCAGTTCTTCCATGAAAAGATGGTTGGGAGCCTTTAAAGGCTGGATAATGTAATTTTCAGTAGAATTCTCACTCCAGTGAACTTTCACTAATTGACCTGTTTGCATCAACTCTTACGAAAGCAAGCGCAAAACTAACTACCCACAGTTTTGCGCATTGTTTGGCATGACGTGCGCTGCGTTGTAACAGCCATCGGCACTGCGCTAGTTGCGTTAGTGATTTCTGACCTCCAGCGAACAGCTGATGTGTCCTCTGGAGATCCTCCTACCATGCTCCTGGCTACGCTCCTGTGTCTTTTGGCATCCATCTGCAGGACCGTGGCTTTGGCCGGCACTTCAGCCTTGTTCCCTGCTTGGCCGCTGCTGCTGGAGCGGTGTAACAACGCGGTGTCAGACTACCAGATCCAACCCATCGACTTGTTGGCTTGACGTACCTTTGTGGCTGCCTGCTGCATTCATGTTCAGAAGCATCCAGGATTTCCTTTAAAAATAGCTATGCACTTTTTATAAGGAGTATTTTCCAAGTGCAATCTGAAGGCAGAGCAGCACGTTATAGTCTCCTTAAGTTTGCCGGCAGCGTTACCGACTAACTCGAGGTGTGAACTCCCTTAGCCCTCGTTTGTTGGATGTTAATGACACTGCTAGTCATCCCGTGGAAGGGAGGAGTGGGTGGCAAGCAGAGCCTGCAAGATGGGAAAGGGAGCCTGGCCAACAGCATGCTGTTGCCAAAAGACGGAGGTGCTGGTCCTCTGCCTTCTGTCCATGCTCTTCTGCTGCCTGTCTCGTGGGCTAGTGTTTGCTGGAGCCTTCTGTGAGTTGATTTATCTCCCTAACCCAGGAAGAGCACATTAAAAAAACTACGGAGGGGAGGGAAAGGCAGGGCTTTCTGCCAGGTTGGTGAGTAAATCGGCTCATGGGAGGGGAGCAGTGAGTGGGGAGCAGGCACAGGGAGAGGAGGAGCATGGGTGGGAGGAAGAAGGCACCACACTGTACCATTAGACCACTTCAGCCACTCAAAGGCTCGCCTCTGGTGTGGTGTAAGGGGCCGAGGATTGTGGCATTAAAAACAAAGAGAGGATTGAAGTTCAGCAATGGTGCGGATGTGAAGGGGGAAGTTTCCTTCAGCAGCTTTCTCTGCAGTGTGGTCAGCAGCTCACGTGGACGTGGCTGAACCTGCTGTAACGCAGCTCGTGGTGTTGCTGTGACCTGGGTGGGGATGTCACCGCAGCGTCGTTCAGCAAAAGCCAACACCTTGTGTCTTAATTGTCCACTTCTCAGTCAGGCTCTGCTGTCCTTGGACTCGCTGTCTCTCTGGGCGTGCTACTGCCAGTGCCTGCCGGCGTCTGGGGACGGCTGCCCTGCCTGCAGCCTGTCGTAGCCACCATGGCCATGGCCTACCACGGGATTTAAGGCATGGCATGGTTCAGGCTCTGCACCGAATCTGGAGTCGTCATCCCTCTGTGGGCACAACATCAGGGGCCTGACACCATTTTCTGGTGCAACTTGATAGCGGTGGCTCTTTGGCTTGTGTTACATCAGCTCGTCAGCATTGCTGGCTGAGGTCAGGTCTCATGGAGCTGAGCACCATAGAGTCACACAGTTTCTAGTCTGGTTACACAGAGTTGAAGAATAAACTGTTCCCAGGGTTGCCAGAGCCACGGACAGGAGCAGGACCTGGGTTTCTGAGCCCTGGAGCAGTGCCACGTCCCCTGGGTCGCGGTGCCGCCCTGCCGTACCCCACCTCCACCGGACTTGGACCAGACCCTGTGCAAGTTCCCGTCATGCCACAGAGTTCTGGGGCGAAAACACCTCCAAGCAACGCAGTCACCCTTCCAGCTGCTGCTAGGCCTCCACTGGATTTTTACCACATAAACTGTATTTTATGCCTGCAGGCTTCACCGCAGAGTTTGGTAAGCTGCTGTGTCGCAGTCAGCTGTAACCATGCAGTGGTCATTGGAGTCCTTGTTTTCCAAGAAGCTGGTGGATCTTGAGATGAATCTCTTAAGGTGGATCTCTTAAGATGAAGTAAAATGGAGAATTTTGTTTTAGCACATGCTATATAAAAATATTTGTGTCTCAGTATCTTCCTGCTCCCTGCAGTCATTGATGTGCCAGGTTTTGCCCTGAGCACCTTTGCAGCCACAGGGCAGTCCTAGAAGACTCTGAGAAGACACGTGGAAACCCTCAGGCTCGCTCCTGACACCCTTTCCAGCCCTCCGCCTTCTCCAGAAGTCTTGCAGCCCTGCTGCACCCTTCGGACGTTGGCTTTGAGCAGTTGCACTTGCTCGCAGAAGCAGTTCTTGAGCAGGTTCCTTCAGATGCACCAGCCGGTTTGGTTCGCCAGAGCAGAGCTGTTGGGTGCGGGAGTAAGAGCGGTGGCTCGTGCTGGGCAGCCCGTCCCCGCGGGCAGGAGGCCCTGCGCCCCTGTCCTCCAGCAGTGGGTGCTCCTCCCACAGGGCGATCGCTCCTGGGCTGTCACCCACTAATTTGGAGCCTGTGGGATGAGGGTGCCCTGTGTGTCCTGTGGCCTGACCTGTCCTCTCCCAAGGGACTGGGAAACGAGGTGTGCTCTGGGCAGCTCCAGCTCTGATGGTGATGGTAGAGTATTTCTCTCTGTTTCTTCCAAAATTTGCAATGACTTCCCAAGCTGCAGCTCACCAGGGTGTATAAAAGGTTGGTAACAAAAAATGAGATGAAAGCAACCTTCTGTTCCCGGCTTCGGAGGAGGCTGGTGCGCTGGAGCGTGCTTTCAGTCAGCACCATACCTCAGGAAAAAGGGTAAAACCCCAGAATTGGTGAAGTCCGGCAATTTTCCTGAGACGCTGTTCTTCTTTATGTGAAACCTCTTTATCAGGAGAGCGTCAATGGAGGGCAGCACCTAATTTCACCGGGGACCAGACTCATTTCTGAGCAAACTCTGCTCTGTTTGCTGGTGATACCGCAGGGATGGACGTGAATGAACCAGCTGGGTTTTTCTGTTACAGTGAGAATTTATTACACTGTTTTACTTATCCTGGCTTGCAGTGTCAGTATCTGCCTTACCCTTTCCCTGTAATTCTGGCTGTGCCATGAGGACGGGGACTGCTGATCCCTGAGTGCTGGAGATGGAGGTAAAGGGCCTTTGGCTCCTGAATTTTGAAATAAGGCACACTCTACTTTTATATTTTAGGTTTCTTTTCCCATAAAATGCTGGTGGCCAGAGCTACACGTGGCTACCCTAAGTGTACGGTACCTTAAGTATTGTGTCCGATGGTTCGAGACACATTGCGCTGCTTAAATTTACATTGAGATTTCACCCTGTTAATGGGATTCTTTTGAGCTAAACTGAAAAATATGAAAATAGGTATTACTGGTTTAAAGCACTACTATGTAAAAAATTGTCTTTTTTAAAAGTTAAATAACCTGCTTGAATATTTAAGAAAACATATTTTGTACTTCTGTACCCCATTTCCCAAGTAACAAATACTTAAAGCTTCTGCCCTGAATGCCATCGCTGTGTCCTCCCCTGCCTCTGCCCCGGTCCTGGCAGAAATCTTGGCACCGCGGTTGGCAGCGCCGGAGTGATGAAGTAGTGAAACTCGATGGATTTCCGTTCCTGAGGTCAAACAACGCATAATTCATCCCCTGCTTCCTTTCCCTCTAACTCAAAGGACATTCCCCAGCGAGCCGTAATGGGACCGAGAGGTACAGAATACTGCACCTCTCTCCAAGTGAAACGTCTGTGTGCTGCACGGGAGGAGTGGCTGCGCTTTGGGGTCTGCACCGGTGCCGTGGTGCTGCTGCTGCCATGGGCTCTGCTCTTCCCTGCCTCGGCCGGAGGCTGCCGTGGACATCGCCGTGCACACCACTTGGGTCTTTGCCATCTTGGTGGTGTCCAGGCTGGTGCGTGAGCGCGGTGCAAACCCCATCCCTCCCTGTGCCATCCCATGCTCAAATCTGGAGTGCTGGAGGATGCATTTAAGCATCTCTCACCCGTTTGAGGGGTCCCATCTCCTTTTCCCCCATTGCCTCCTCTCAGCTGAAAGGTTTTAGTTCATTTTAGTTCTGCTGCTGATCGTCTTGCTCTCTGCCTTCCCCAGAGGTAGTCTTTTTTTGGGACAGGATGGCCAAACCTGCAGGCTGTGTTCAAAATGCAGGTGTGGTAGGGATGTGTACATGGCGCAGTTGTGTTTTCTGTTTATTTTGCCTTTTTTAACAATTCCTTCTCTTTTCCTCTTTGACCGCTAACGAGCACTGAGCTGATGTTTTCCCTGCACATCTAAGACATAATGGCCAACTGAGATCAGGTTCAACCCTTTCCTAGCACAAAGCACGGATCTATTGCTTTTTTTGTAATTCTACTCTGATTTGAGGAGTTTGCTTGATTTTTAGTGGTTTCTGCCTGTTTTCCCACTGGTGGTCTTCAGTCCCCTGCATCTCCACCTGCAGAGCTGTGAGAAGGCCTCTGGGTGGGGGCTGCACCTCCCGTTCCCCCGTCGGAGCGTGGTCAGCACAGGGGATGCTTCAGCCGTTTCGTCTTTGCTTTCCCTGAGGTTTTGTTCAGTGCCATCTGGCCTTGGCAAGTTCTTACCGCTCAGTTTATCCAATTCACTCTGAAACCTTCTTGACTGTGTCTTGAAGATCTTTACTGGTATTTCCATGGGCAAATGTGGTTAATTGTATGTGGGGGTGAGGGGGCAGGTGAGGAGCGAACCAGGGGGAGCATAAGCTCCAAAGAGACCCAGGCCATCAATCCCTGGGGTGGCTGGGAGGCTGGTTTAGTTATGCCAAGGAGAGCTTTGGCTTTCAGACCCTGAAGATGACCATGCCTGTGTGGGAAAGGAAGCATTTCACACCTTTTAATGTGGTAATTAGAAATGCCTTCAGGGGGTTAAAGTCTGTATCATGAGCGTGGTCTCCATCTGCAGTGGCAGTGGCATGGGAGATGCTCAGTACCTGCTGGGTGTCCAATGTCACCGCCAGTCGGGAGAGGAGCAACTACGACTGAGTCCTGGGTGCTGCTGGAGGTCCTGCTGCTCACTGCAGCTGTGTTTGGGCTAAGGGAAGATCTGCGTGGTGTGTTGGAGCCCATCCCATCATTGAGCTCTTGGTGGCTTCTGGGATGGTCATGACAGATCTTGTTGATCAGGCAGCACGCGTGGCTGCACATGCTGGCAGCTACTTCATCGGCTAATAAGTTTTTTTGGGGGACAAGATAGGCCCTTTCTGCAGTCCCAGGAGACTAAAGACACCCCCACCCCACCTCCCCCCCCCCCTTGATATATTGGTTTCTGCACATCCCTGCTTGGGTCAACAAGCTCTAGTTGCAGCCTTCAAAGCTAGTTGCTCTCCAGTAACTTGCTGGTTTTGCTTTGTTTGAAGATGTAGATCATGGTTGATCACATCAGGTGGTGTCCATACCTGTTGGGGAGTCAGTGAGATTTACTATGGACAAATAGACCATCAGCTTATTGAAAAGAATGCAGGTCCTGGAGTTCTTGTTTGGATTTTTTAATGAAGTGTTTCTCTTTGAGCAAGCAAGAGGTGGTGTTGGTGTCCTGCTGCCTGAGGACCTGTTTGGTGGGGATGCAGCCCTGCAGGTGTTGCCACTTTTCCCACCTTTGGCACCTCTTGAGTGGGTTTTGAAGCAGCATCTCATATAGGGTAGGGGATGAAAGCTGGCTTTGGCTGCTGCCTTCATTGCTAGCTGAAGCCACTGAGGCTGTGGATGGACATCTTCCTGGAAGCAGCGACCCTGGTGGAAGAGTTTACTTCACTTAATTTGAGCAAAGTCACCCAGGTTAGCATTTATGTTTGATTTCTGGTCTGAGCTATCACACTTCTTTTCCCTAGAGCAGTCGTGTGTGCTGCTGTGGCCATGCCTGGGGTTCAGCCCCAGGCCAGAGGTGTGTGACTGTCACCCCTCTGCCCATGCGTGCCTCGAGGACCTTTGGAAGGCATTGCTGGAGGGGGACACATTCCTCGTGTCACGTTGCAGCCTCGTAGGGCCAAGCTGGCAGGATCAGTGTTATCACAGTGCAGCGGGAGCAGGAGCTGCCGGCTTCTCCTGTGCAAAACATGGGTGAGCGTCCAAAGGAGAGAGCTCACACCAGGTCATCAAACTGCTTCCCCCAGAAACCCCACAGTCCTCTTCCCTGGGCCCTTCTGCTGGGCACGGAGCTGCGGGAGGAGGCAGCGAGCGAGCCCTGCTGCATCCCCCATGCAGAAGGGGCTTATTTGCACCATGATGGTCCCACCGCATCCAGAGCTGCCGGCAGCTGTCCAGACGTGCTCAGCAGAGGTGGTGGTATGCGAAACTACCTTCACATTAAGCATTAACAGAAAGGCAGCCTTGCCTCCAACTGCGTGGGTGAGGCAGTGCGAGGCTATTCCTGTTTTCTTGGAAGAGCGGATGCCTGTGCCCGCTCCCCCGCACTGCCCGTGGTCGTGTTGCTGCTTGTGGTCTTGTGTTTGCCAGGGCTGGGATGCAGCTTGTGCTGTTTGTAGCTAATCGCCTCTGGTTGCACTCTTCTGCTCTCCGTAGTGGAGAAAGAGGCTCCTCTGATCTGATCTTAGACATCCCTCAGCGAAGGGGAATGATGCTCTGTCCTGTTGACCAAGACCAATCGCCTTGCTCCAGCCGTGCCGGCACAGGTCGCCGTGTTGGACCACGCACAACCCTCATTTGAGACATCTGAGTCTCAGCTCTGGTCCTGTTGATGCTGGTGCAGGCAAGGGGATGCTGGCAGCGTCCGTGGGGCTGGGGGCACCTTTCCCGGTGGGACCCACCTGCCCATCCTCAATTTGTGCACGCACTTCGCAACGCACCCTTTGGCCATGAGCTCACAGAGGGATTTTTCCTATCTCCTCCTTGCACAGAGGGGCGATTAATTAGAAATGCGTGGTGGCTGTCCGTAGGAAGCGGCTTGGATAGCGGCGGGAAGGCGGCGGATGGGGCAGGGGGTGCAGGCAGGGAGAGGAGGCGTCCGGCTCTGGGCAGCTGCTGTTTATTTGGGGAGGGAAACGCTCCACGTCGGGTCGTGCCCTTTAGGAGCGTGTCCCGGTACGGGTGAAGGAAACCGATTGAGAGGTTGGATTTTTCTGGACTGTGCTGTAAGTGGTTTGAAACTGTTCTTGAAGTTTTATTTGACTGGAAAGCATTTAGGAAGTGATTTCGAATCCATTTGGTTGATTCACTGCTATTCCTGCAGTAGGATGCAGAGCAGCGATTCTGTAATTAATTTAATTACATGCTTATTCAATCTTTCCTAAACTAGTAAAATTTCAGAATGCTTTTGAATTCAATGAAATGTGATTTTCAGGGACAGGAGGAAGGGAAGGCAGGGAAATTTCAAGTTATTTTCTCTTTCCCTTGCCTGGTGTGCTGGCCCTCCCTCCCTGGCGTCGCCGCAGCCCCACGGACCCGCCGTGCCTGCTGCAGTCGCCTCTGCCCCCGCAGCGATGGGCACCCCCAGCCGTATTCCGGTTGTTTCCAAAATTCCTGCCTCTACTTGGTGCTTCCCAGCCGAAGGGAAACCTTTCAAAGAAGCTTCACAAATAAAATCGTAAAAAGCCTTTTCTTTTTCTCCTGTTCCCGACCTCTTCCATCTTTGCTATTGCCTAATGTTCATTTCTCTCGCTGCTTTTATTGCCTTCAGATTTGGCCAAAACAATATGTTATGTAATTGGGCTAATGAGTTCCAACCCGCTCTCCATCTTCCCATCATGGCACAGCAAGCAGCTAATCTCTTCCCGGTTTACCTCTTTCCCCTTTTTGGTTGTTAATTTAAAAGTATGATTTCCAAATCTGCCTCTACTCCTCACTAAGCCTCTTTTTTTTTTTTTTTTTTTTTTTTTTTTTTTTAAACTCTGCAGAAGGCCTTGAATAAGTAACCGAATATCTCCTGGGCTCTGGAATTTAACAGTCTTTGCCCTTTGTTCGGCTGGGTCAATGCATGAATTCACAAGTTACTAAATTAAAAAGGAGAAAAAAGGCAAATGTCTGATTGCGGATTGGATTTGTATTTTTCTCTCCAAAGAAATGAAATACAAAGAGGAACTAGTATTTTCAAATAGTTTAAAAAGTAGCAATTGATTTTAAAATCTACTTTTACCAAGGCCAATTTTTAATACAGAACTAAACATTGAACTATTTTTCTAAAGGGAAGGTAGTAAAATCCAACTTTCTGTATTTAAGAAGTTAGAAAACGTAAATCTATTTACAGTGTAAACACGGGTAGACTGGACAAAGGTTTGATGGGCAGAGGTTATAGCTGGAGCATAAAATTACCACAATGTCAAGGTGGTTTCCTTAATTTTTTCTTCTTGAAGAGGCAAGTAATGTCAGGCGTGCTGTATAAAGAGTTGGTGTAAAGCAGCACGCAGGTTCTGTTTGCGAGGATGGACTGCAACAGCCGGAGCAGCCTTCTGCCTTGGTAAGCCTGAACAGACCTCCATTCAATTTTTTATGAGTGTGTCTTTATAAAAAATAAAATAAAAAAAAAATAGTAATGTTTCTGTTAAAAAAAAGAATTGAGGGAGCAGTGCTGGCTGGTGTGAATGGGTCTGGTTTAGACCAGCTGAGGGTTTGGCCTTGGCTGTAGCTTTATTCCTAAACTGGGAGCCATTCCCTGGCCAGGATGGCTCCCGATGTGGGAAATGGTCTGGGCTGGTGACTGCGGCAGGAAGACGGGTGTCGGGATTGCTCCGTCTTTGTTGCTACTCTTTATAAACGTGAGGATGCTTTTCCATACCTTTTGATGAAGAGCTGCCCAAGCAGAGCTTCCTTGGGAGGGACAGGAGGAGCGTCAAGCTTTTCGTAGGGATCCTTGCGGTTACACGAGGTGGGCTTTATAGTGCTGTAAATCTCCACAGATGACTTATTTACAAATAACAGGACTCCTAAATCTCAGCAAGTCGGTCGCTGGGTTTGATATTTTTTGGGAGGGATCGCTTGAACTTTGCTTATCTTCTCGCTCCCATATGGCAAGGCGAGGCGGCTGAGCTTTGCGTTTGGGCCGTCACGATGGCTGTTTGAGCTCCAGCAGTGCCTTTGAGGGCTGGTTCGTGCTTTGCGGCTTTGCAATATTTTCCATGTTTGTGGCAGACACCTCCCACCCTCCTCCCGGTGGCCTTTGAGTCAACTCTGAAACATGCCTTCCTCTGCTCCAGCTGCTCAAGAAGATGACTTCCATGCTGCCGCCTCCTCCTCCTCCTCGTCATCATCCCTCAGTGTTTTTAAGCTCTGAATGGAGGATCTCCAGGAGTTGAGCTAGCCGGTGGTGGCAAGCAGATCTGGTGGTGTTAATGCCCGGTGCCGGTGTGAGCCTAGACGAGTGGCAGTATGCCTTGAGGGTCTGCCATGGCAGATGGTTCAACCCCAAACTTTAGTTTGTCTCTGTGTCATGGAACAGTGGCGGTTGATGTCTGGCAATGTGTGGCAAGAAGAGACTTGAAGCCTGGGTTCTCTTAAACAGAAATGCATTTTAGTGTATTAAAATTAGCAACCGTCCCCAGTTTGGGTGACTGGCTGTTGGCTCCCTCAGCATTGCCTTTGCCTTTGAGAAGTTTTTGTGTTCAAAATGATAAATGCAACTAGAGACCTTAAGTGTGACCTTAATTTCTCCAAATTGGATGCCTCATGCCCAATGTGACAGCCTCAGAGTTAGAATTAATACAAATTTTGTAAATCAGTAGACTGACCTTTTGGTGAACTGGAAAGAAATGTCAAATTTCTGGTTCCCCCCCCCCCCCCCTGTAATCAGCAGTCTGTAATGAATGAATTATTCCTAATTTCAAGATTGTAGCTCAAAAGGGCACTCAAATGGCTGAAATCCCATAAGAAAGGCTGACCTTTTGGTTGTCTCTGATGAAAATTCAAGATTTTCCCTGAACTTAGCAGTCTGTAATGGACTGCATGAGATGCTACTGCAGTGCGGTGGGAGCAGCTCCCCATTTCTTTTCTTAATATATTTATATTTATCCCCCAAAGCACCTTCACAGTCTTGTAGGAGCATTCAAGGCATTAAGGTTTGGTGCCAAGGCTTCTCTTTAGGTACAAAGCAACTGTGAAATACACGATTCCCCTCCTACTCCATGAAGAATTGATTAGTTGTCACCCTCTGCATTGGACACAGCATTTTTCCTGTCTGCTCCGAGTTGCTGCTGCAGGTTTGGTGATGTTGGGTACGCGCAGGAGGGTCCTTCAGCTCTCTCTTGCTTGAGATAAGAGGACTTTGAGGCCCACAAGGAGCCATAAATCTGTGTTTCCCACAAGATGTTACCAACAACCGTAGATTTGTTTTTGCTCAGAAGCTGCTGGAGAGAGTTCTGGGTTTGGAAACCTCGTTTATCTGATGGTAACATCATGTACTAGCAGGACTGTGCACCAGCAAGCGTGCATTTGGATGCTTCTTCCCAGAGGAATTTTTGTTTTGGGCATTAGGTGGGGAACATCCCTGGTGCTGGGTAATAAATTGTATTTCTATGTGGTATGTCCTCTGTGTGGTACCCAAGTGTGCTCTTGGTTGCGATAGCTTACCTGGCTTTTTGGCTTCTGGGTACTGGTCAGGTTTGTGGGTGATGGATAGATGAGGAATCACATGTGCCGTGCCTTCGTAGCTTTTTTCACTGCCTGTGTAGCACGGGCTTCCCTTTAGGTACGGAAACATGTTTTGTAATAGAAAACAACTGAGTTTAATTTATGGAGAGAAAAAGTTTCATAAAACTCACCCGTATTGTGAAATGCTCAACCGCGCGGGGCTGGAGGAGCTGGCCGGCTTCGCTGGCATTGTCCCTGCGGCAGCGGTCCTGCCGCTGCGTTTCAACACCCCTCAGCCACGAAACCCCGCGGGGCCGAGCCCTCCCCGCAGAGCCCCGGGGCAGCGGGGGTGTCGCGGGGGTGTCTGCGCGGGGAGGCGGCGGGCAGCGCGGAGCACGGGGCTGTCGCGGCCGGGCATCGCTGGACCTTTAAGAAAAGGGACCCACATTTATTTGGGAAAAGTCAACACTAAAGTGGACTGGATAACCTTACGTTGCTGGCAGAGTCAAAGGTTCCTAAAACCAAATGAAGCAACACAACCGTCCCCTAAAACTGTCCTTTGCATCTCTGCTATCTTAGAGATGGAAGCAGGTTGAGATCATTTTGCTTTTCATTTTCTGGTTCTCCTCTGCTACCATAGCATGGTAAAACTTTGGAGGCAGTGATGTGAAAGCAATATTTAAACATGCCCAGTTTTCATTTTAATTTTATTAAGTCGTGAAAATATTTCTAGTAGAAATAGATTTTGAAATAGATTTTGCAAATTGTGCCGCCAGCAGCTTTAAAATAATAAATGTCAAGTGTTAAATTATTTGGCGCTGTTTCTGAAGTGTCCAAATGCTGGATAACGGTTTAAAACCTCGTCTCCTGTCAGCCTTTGCAGCTCTTCTCTCAGATAATCGAGACCATGAGCGGTTCAGCAAAATGTTTTGCTCGGTGAAGTGCTATCACATTGGGCCTTAAAAAATAATAGGAATAAAAAAGAGCAGAAGGTTTAACATCCTTAAGTTTGTGTAGTTCATTTAAAAATTAAAAAAAAATAAAGAAATTCTGATTTTATTTTCTTTGAGCCTACTGTAGGTTGCAGGTATGTAATAGCGTGCATACAGGACTGGGACTGCTCAGCGCCTTGGCTTGCACTAAAAGGGCTGCCAGCCAGCTTGTAATAGTCGCTCGAATCTGAACATTTGGTTCAGAAATGTTGCTTAGCCCACCTTCTCACACGTCGGAGATGTTTGGTAACAGTCAAGTGTGCCGCTAAGTTCTTGTTTTCCTTTTAAAATCTGTGCCCCTCTTACGCTGCAAAAAACCCAGACCCCCAGAACTGAAAAACGCCCCCCTCGCCATGCAGCGATCTGCGGTGCAGCGTCTGGCTTGGGGGGGAAGAGCCGTGCAAAGCAGATGCGGCTGCAGCCTGTTTCTGGTGCCGAGTGTGAATGTAACCGGCGTGGTCTGCGCGTCCTCCCCGCAGCGTCGCTGCCAGCGGCCCCCGCGCGCCGGTGGAGCCGCGCTGCGGGTACCCAGCCGTGCTCGCTGGCGTGGCTTCTCACCCCGCGCCCACGAAAGGGGCCTCGCTGTGCTACTGCTTAAAAATTAGTTAATGCTTCCAATTATGCTCCCAACTGGAGGCGAGGGGCTCGTGGGTTGAGCGGGATTTGTCAAGTCGTGCACCAAGAAGTGGGTTCTCTGATGGCTCTGCTCTCCCAAGTCGCCTTTCAGTAGCTCCTTTTCCGTTTCTTTTATGTGTGTGATGTGTTGACACTTCACCGAGCAAGACGGTTTAAATGGTTTTTATGGGAATGCTTCAAGCTTCTTCCATCCAGTCTGGTTTTGAGAGTCTGGCGATAGGTTTTATATTTATAAAAGCAGCAACTGGATAAATTCATGAAAGAAATTTCTGCCAACAGCGGCCAAGCACAAAGCAACACTTCTTGCCCGTGAAGCCCCTGAGCTGCAGCTTCCTGGAGGATGGGAGATTATTCTGGAGAAGTCCCACTTACGCTTTTCCTAATTTTATATGCTTTCCTAACCCAGCCACTGCTGGGGACAGAATAGCAGCTTGTAGGCACCCATGG
Organism: Mycteria americana; assembly: GCF_035582795.1. NCBI lineage: Eukaryota > Metazoa > Chordata > Aves > Ciconiiformes > Ciconiidae > Mycteria > Mycteria americana. The sequence goes on along the minus strand of NC_134381.1, from coordinate 2,332,868 downwards.
TCTGAGCCTGCTGAGTCTTCTTCATGGAGGCACTCTTACACAGGAGTGGTCCAGCTGCTTTTAAGGTGGTTTTTTGAGGGCTTCATCCTGCATGAAGCCAAGTGAGAAAGAGAGGATACAGGAGCCAGAGTGAGTTTCGCAGTCGGTGCATGAAGACAGGCAGGTCTGGAGCAAGGCTAGGACTGTTGGCATCTTGCAAGGTTGCACCCTGAACCAGGATGTCTACCTGCGCTGTGTAAGCACCATAATGATGCTTTGCATTCTAAGAAGGGCTCTTTTCTTCTAAGAAATGCTAAAACAGCCAGAGGCAGGTTTTCGTTCAAGTGTGCTGGGGCGTGCAGCTCCTGTTGCTTTTGCTTGCTCTGTTCACAGCACTCGGAGGGCATTGCTGGAATGAGGTGAAGAGCCCGAGCCTTCATCTGTATCCAGGGCTGTGTAACAGTGGGGCTGATGATGTGTCCACAACCTCAGCTGGGCCCAGCAGCTTTCATTCGGGTACAGGATGTCTCCGTCGCAGTCATGAGAGTTACGTTGGTTATGGATTCAATCCATGTGCAAAACTGTTTGGTGTTGGCTGTCTGGAAGATTGTATCTTCTTGGAAGTGTAGATGTGGTATGGGGGTGAGATGTGCTCAGAGAGCTGAGGAGGTGGGTGCTGTGCAGGCGGATGGAGCTCTGAGCAGAGGCAGCGGCCTCCGTGCACAGTTGGGATGCAGCGGAGCACCCCTTCTCTTCCCTTCCCTGAGATCCTGCTTGCTATGAAAGTAGGAGTTTTGAAAGTGGTCTTAAGTCGCCTTTATCTTTCGGCTCAGTATTGGACGTCACATTTATTCATAGACTCAAAATTTGTGTTTCCTTTTTCCTGTGCCTCGCCGGGCACTGGGAAGCACGTGTCAGGAAGCTGTTGTTACTGGCAGCTTTCAGACCGATAGCATAGCTTTGCAAAGGGACAATATTCTGTTACCACCCCTACGTCTCAAAACTCGGGCACGGGTTTGCATGGAAATGTTAATCCAAGGCATGACCCGCTCTGCGATGATGTTTTCAGGTTTCACCAGGCACTGAAAGGGTCTGAGCCCATGGCAGTGGGTGTGTAAACGCAGGATGAGCTCAGGGCTCTGGTTCCCATCCTCCAGGGCTGAATTGAGGGCAAAAAGTCCTAACTGTGGTACTGGTCTTAACGGGTAACTGGTCTATCTGAGCCAGCAGTGATATGGATGGACCTTTGGCTGTTTCTCAGTTTGTAGCCCAGCAGCCCGGATCATCCCTGCTATAAAGTGATGTTTGTGCTGCGAGTCCACCCGTATCTGATGGGGAGGGGATGTAGTGGCAGCACTGGCTGTCACCGGGGTGGGTGCAGGCACCCCTGCGGGCTGTACACGGCTGGAAGAAGGTTCCTGGGAAAGCAAGCCGGTAGGAGTGCACACACCTCCGAAATGTTTGAGACGACTGAAAAAACCAAAGATTGAAACCCGGTCAGCTGGAGCAACCTTTGTGCATTGAGCAGGGCGGCCCATGGTGGGGCTGGGAGGAGCTCTGTGGGAAGGCACAGTCTGGATTTAGCGAGTCCTCCCCTGCCCCCCAGCAGCTTTCTGGGCCTGTCTCTTTTGGCACTTCAGTTGGTGTAGCTCTCTCCTGTGCGTCAGAAGCTCTCAGTTTCTGCGGGAGCGAGGGAGTCCAGGTGAAGCCCCTTGTTATATTACAGTCTCTGTTTCTGCAGAATTTGAGTTGCTAAAAGCTCCCATCCTGCCTTTCTGTTACCTCCCCTCTGCCTCATCTCTGGTGTAAGATGCAACTGAAATAACTTGTGTGGGTATCTTTAACTTCTCAGGCATGGCTGAGAGTGATGAGGAGCACCTGCCAGGGGTACCGGCAGACCTGGCACTGAACCTCTTGCCACAGGGTCACTTGGTGCATTTCCTGAGAGTGCTCGGCAGTGCAGGCTGGGGCTCTGCAGGTGCGTTGGTGCCTCCTTCAGACAGCGCTGAGCTTTGCTCGGAGGATTTCCTTCTCTGTAAAGGAGAGAGTGTGCCCTGGACAGTGCACGTCCATGTGGGAGTAGGCTTTTCCTCTAAGCACTGTGAAAGGTGAAGATGTTCCCACGTCACACTCTTGTTGTCTGTTCCATAAATTAAAGAAAAAAGGATAAAAATCCATTATTTGGTGCTTCCAAATGTATCTCCTCATATGACAAAAAGCTTTTGCTATCCAGCACTTGTGCATAACTGCGCTAACATAGTCAGCCTCCAGTTTTCAAGAAGGCAAAGAACTTTGGCTGGATGAGGGCCCGTTCTGTTGGCTCTGCAGCTCGTCTGCATGCCCTTGCAAGGGATGTTTGAGCAGTAACAGGGTTACTGGTAGGAGGGCAAGGACCACCACTGTCCAACCGTCCACATTCCTGATGATGGCTGCAGGGTCATAGGTTTGAATGTCAGAGAGCCAATAAAGGCAAAAGACCTTTGAACCAAAGTGTGTAATTCTGAAAATACCTTCTGGTTACAGAATCTAGGTTGGTTTTTGTAGGCAACCTCATTGTAGAGTTCCCGGCAGTCTTCATCTGCCTGTCTTAAAACTAGCTGGGATGGATAGTTTCTCAGCTGCATGGTCATGTGCCGTTTGAAGTAAGGTTTTCTCATGTGGTATTCAGAAGCTTTAAAGATGGGAGCTGTGTAGTGCTGAAGTTAAATACGTAAAAATAAAACATGGAGTAAGTATTTGGCTCTGAAAATAAGGATGTGGGTAAGATGTTGAAGAGTGCAGGTCTGTGTGGCATGTGTAGTTGCCCTTTCCGTCAGCTTATTTTGGTTGATTTGTTCTGCAGTTCATTAAAAAATGAGTTAGTGCTCATTCAGACTGACAACAAGTGACACCCAGAGTTGTAGGCCCTCAAAGTTGTGGGTAGTCAGAGATAGTGGGAACTGTTTATGGTCTTCAGCAGTGTTTGCCAGTTAGCTCAAAGCTATGGAAGGTGGTCAGAGAAAAATAAATCTTGTATCCACCAAACACAAGTGGGTTGAGATTTATGCTTTGCATTCCGATTTTATGTTTTCCTACACATTGCTGGAGGAAGACAGTAATTGCATTGGCTTTGCACGGACATAGATTAGAGCCTTAAGACCAGAAGTAGTTGATCTGGCAGTTTGCGTGCCGAGCCACATGTGTTGGCCAGCACTACTTGATGCCTGGCCAATGTGCTTGGATGCCCAGCCACCTCTGCAAGTGTCATTGCCTGTTATTCCTGTAGGAGTACTGTCACTGCTGGCCATAAAAGCTCAACATTTGCATTGTATGGCTGGACAGGAATTGAGGGTACCTCCAATTGCCTGAAGAGCAGATCCACTTGATTGTTTACCAGAATGGGGTGGGAAGTGTCACTTCTGTCCCAAGAAGTTACTGTGACAGGGGGTGACATGGAGCCTGGGCTCTGGCTATTTGAAGATTGGACGTCGGTGGAGAGCCTGAGAATGCTTGGTGGATGGGTTGAGGGAATAGAGTGAAGTCTGGACTCTTGTTTGATGGTTAACAGAGAGAGGCCAGAACAGACTTTTGGGTCTCGGGCATTCGTGTGTTTTCGCCAAGTCCACATGTCACATTTGGTAGAAGCAAGAAGCTGTGGCAACTTTTTGATGTTTCCGTTTGTTGAGTTTGTGTTTCTGCTCAGCAGCTGATCGCAGTGTCTGATTGTGTTACCTGCCACATAGGAACACTTCAGGAAACCTTCATTTTTTTTTCTGAGAGAAAGCTATTAACAGTCTCCAAAGAGCAGTACCTGGTTATATATTGTAGTTGCTTGTGTGTCAGTCTGCATAAATGTTCTTTAGATAGTGTTCTCCATCACAGAGTTCACCACCTGGATCCCTCCATCCTGGAACACCCGTCTTAGCTTTGGAAAGCAATCAAATGACCCTGTTTTCATTTAATAATAATTGCAGTAGCAATAAGTGGTTTGGAGTGCTCTTAGCATTTTTTCCTTCCACTGACCGGGTTGTGTCTATTGGCTTTTTGATGTTTTGACTACCCCAGGAGAGGCTGGGGATGACCCTAGGCACTTAGATAACCTCTCCAAAACGAAGGAATGATTTTGTGAATAAAATGCAAGACTGAAATTCAAGAGATAAGTGTCTGGTTCTCGCAAAATCTTTTTCTGTGGCTCTGGGCAAGATGTATAATCTGTCTTAGAGTTCCCAGCACCAGAACTGAAGAGAAATTTCTTCATCAGCTCACATCGAAATTTTCAATATTAACTAGTGTTCAGGAGACATCAGGATGTTTTAGACATTTTGGTTGGTGTTTCTCCTAGCTTTGAATGGTTGAGTGATTGAGTGAAGTTTACTTGAGCCTCTGGAGCCCTCTTTCTGTAGACGCTATCTTTGTTTGCTTTGTCCGTGCCCTCTTTAGAGGCAGAAGAAATTACCATCTCAAGCTTCAAGGTGACTTTGTCCTGGTAGACTTGAGCAAATTTTTTGTGGGCTGTAGATAAGCAACCAGTTGAGCATCAGTCAGGAGACTTAGCAGAGGTGCTGGGGATTTTGGTATACAAGGAGGTCAATTGCTGTGTCATTATAAAGGTGGTTATTTCCAGGTCAGAGTTGAGGTATCCCAACAATAAACTCTCAACACCTTGAGTATATTATGCTCAGTCTGTGGATAAACTACTTCTTTATTGCTGTCTGTCTGCCATCTTTCACTGGCGTTGAGTTTTCTTCCAAAGTAGCAATAAATAATAATGATAAAAAGTTGCTTCTATTTTGTTTTTTTGAGCGCTTACAATAGCCTTTGGAAAAGTCCGGTTTTCCTTTCCGAGAAGGTCGCCATGGCTACTCTCCGTGCAGCGTTTAACAGCCGTGCTGGCTAATGCGGCAGAAACAGATTTGGCTTTTCCTTTTGGATGTAATGAATAGCAAACTGCTGCGTATTCATTAAGAGAAGCAACTTGCAGAGGTTAAGTGTTTCATTTCTGGAGCTGCTGTTCAGGGCAGTAATAAAAAATAAATTGGGCAGCCAAGGAGGAAAAGGGGTTTATAAGACATAAAGTGGGAAGAAAATAATTGCTACCTCATTCCTTGTTTCTTTCCTTGGGTTCTGCAACTGTAAGTCAGGATCTTTGAGTCCAAGCTATGCGGATTTTTGTTAGATGCAGTCAAATTTGCTGGAGAATTAGCTTTGTTTTTGACAGGAACTCATCTGACTAATTCAGCAAAAATAAACAGACTCTTGGACTGCAGTCATCCAGTCCAGGAAGGATAGAGGAAAATGGGGCTGGCTTTAATGTCTGAATGGCACTAGTGTGAGTCCAGACAATGCTCTGTCCACCTCTCATGGACTTATAGCTTTCAAGGCTGGAAGGGCTCGTGATCATCCAGCTGCAACCTCCTGCACTGCCCAGGGCAGCAACTCCAGAGTCAAACCCATGGGTTTTGTTCGGCCCGAAGTTTATCTTTAGAAAAAGGCCTATAACCCTGATTTCAAGGCTCTGGAAATAGTATTAGTCTCTCCCAGTTTTAGATGTCCATGTCCATAGTCAACGAGGAGGGATGGGCACATTTCAGATACAAGCTGCAGGATGCGAGGAGTTGGGTGGTGGATGTGCCTCTTTCTCTCCCATCTTGTTTGTGACTGTTGCACAAGAAATGGAAACAGCACAAAATAACAATGTCACTGGTGGCATTGGCACGTTGCACAGCCTCGTCATCCTCTTCTGAACACCCCGACCTCCTTCTCCACTGCCTTACGTGGGCAGCAGGACTCCCTTTGGTCTCCGCCATGACAACTAAGCACCTTCCAGCCGTTCTTCCAGGACACTGTCCATCTGCTGCATGTTGGTTTGGTTTGTTTTTTTTTTTCCTAGTTGTACACTCTTGTGTTTGGCTGCATAAAAATGCATCTTGTTTAAATGAGTCCAGCACACCTATCGATCCAGATGGCATTGTATTAGTGACCTGTCCTCTTTAATCATATGCAACTAATTTTTAATTTTATGTTCTCTGCAAACATGACTAGGAATGATTTTCTGGATGCTTGTAAATCATTGATAGATATTGAATCCTTTGAATTCAATCTTATTGAATGCTTTCTTTTGGAAGAAATGAGGATTTCCCCATTACAATTAGTTTTCAAAATTTATCAAATAGCTATTTTTTAATCCACTTAGTATGTGTTTACATTGATTTCTCTTCTAGGGCTTTTTTTTTGAATCAACATCTTGTGCAATAGTAAGCCCTGAAAATCTAAGTCTCTTACACTAAAATAGTTATCTTTCTCAACCAAAGCCATAAATCTTATCGGGAAGTAATGCCAAGTCTTTTTGACAAGGTTGGTTTTCTTTCTTCTTTCCCATATGAAGACATACAGGCTGAACATCTTGCTAAGATTTTTAGCCAGGTTGGCACAGGGTGTTCACACCTGCAGAAAAATTATTTCTAATCCTTTCCTCACGTTTTTCTGTCTGAGGTGTGTTCGTTGTATCTGCCGTGGGTACAGGAATCTCTCTCTTTGATCTGGCAGCATCACACAGTAACTACCATTTCTTCATAATTATATTTTTTCCACCTTTTTTGTTAGGAAGGACAATCTTATGTGGTGCTTTTAGAAACAGACTTAACTGTGAGCTGTTTTGAAGCTCCATCTATGTTAAAAGTCCGTGTTATTGTTTCCTTGTGACCTGACGACTTGACATTTGATGTGGTAGGACATGGTAGGGATGTCCATGAAAAACCTAGTCCTTGTTCAGGAGTCTCAAGGCAGTCTGGAGGAGGACCTGGATCTGGGAATAGTCCAAGGGGAATGAAGGCATGGATGTCCCTCTACCCTGCTTGTGGTCATGGCCATCATTTTCACAGATGAATCAGCCCCAGCTGTTTCATGTCCATGAAATGCCTGGGCATGGGGGTGGCATGGCTGCCCCCAGGGCTCGTGGCAGTGGGGATGATCAGAGAGGTCACCTACAACTCCCAGTTTGGATTGGGTTGAAAGTGGTGTGGAAAGTTTTAGGTGTCTTCATAGCTCCTGCCTAGATCCGTGTTTTAAAGACCTCTGTTTATAACTCCTCTGAAACACTGCTGCCAACATTATGGAGGGGACGGCGTGTGTGGGGGTCAGCTCTGTGCCTCCTCCTGGGTGCGACTGGGGTGTTCGGTGATGGGATTTCGGTGGCCGGGAATGAGTTACCTACCTCCAGCCACGCTGGCAGCACCCATTGGTTGAATGGCTGTGAAAGTCATTAAATTACCTCCCCAATAAATTTTCCCCCTTTAGAGCTGGTGTTTAGGAGCCCATTGCTTCTCTAGGTAGACCTTGCAGTGTTTTCTTGCAGAAGAACGTAGTCGGTGTTGGTGGGTGACGTCTGACCCATACAGGCAGAGTCGCACGTCCCCTGTGTGAGTCTGCAGCAGACCAGGCTTTTGGGCAGAGCTGCCCTGTTGTTGGACCAGCGTGTTGCCTACAAAAGGTTTTGTTAAACGAGAGCTACGTGTGCCGCGGAGCATCATTAAGAGGCTCAGCCAGCCTTTTCCAAAGGCCATTGAAATCAAATGAAAGCCTTGATAAGCTGAAAAGCCTTGAGACGAGACTTAGAGGGGAATAAGAGTTTCTGAGTGTGTCTGTATGGGTTTGAGGGTCAGGGAGTGCTGGAGGTGTGAGACCTGTTCACCCCCTTCCCGAGCTCTGGGGCAGGAGGCTGTGAAAACAGTGGAGGAGAGGGTGGGTAGTAGGGGTCCCATGGATGTGGTTGGGAGGAAGATGAGGAGCTGGAGAGTGGAGGGACCGTATTTACACTCTCTGCCTCTTCTGGCATCAGGCTCCTTATTTAACCTGTGTTTCTCCCATGGTGTTTTGGGCAGGTACTATTTATGTGACTGCAGTGTATCTACGTGACTTGGCAAATACGCAGCTGTGGAAGGGATGGAGAGCTTGGGTCTGCTGGGTGTTTGCAGAGTGAGATGTGAGAGTTCATGTGCTGGAGCAGGGGTCCAGGTCCTGCGGGGGGGCGAGGGGGGTGTCCTCGTAGGTCCACGGTGAGCAGTTGACCCTACCCCATGCTGCAAACCTGCCATACAGTGCCAGGAATCAGCCCTGGGGCCTGATTTCTAGATTTAAGTAGGACCCTAAGGCAACAAAGAACTTGGCAGCAGGGTGCCCTGCCTAGGCACAAGCCAGTTTGTGTGAAGGTCTGTGAACAAGCATTTGTTTTTCATGCATTGGGCTGAAACGCTTTGTTACTTTTATGGGTAAAATGAAGCCTGGGTGGTGAATCAGTCCCTTTAAAATGACACATAGAGCTGTAGATATGGAGCCTACTGCTAGAAATCAGTGGTGGTAAGAGTGTCAGAATTTTGAAACATCTGTATTTGGATGCTAAAAGCCTCTGTGGTTAATACAGCTCAGGTATAAAGATTTTTATTAGAGAGAGAAACCCCTGTAGTTCAGGGTAAAAGCCAGCCACCACCATCAAATTAAGCAGAAGCATCCTCATGCACGCGATGGTCTGTAATTGCTCACTCCAGAATTTCTTTGCCTCTTTCTGCCTTTCAGCTGACGATGGCACTGCCACAGTCAGGGCGTTGCTTCTGCTGCTGCGATTCATCCCAACGGTGGTTTGTGCTGAGGGGACAAAGTCTCGGGAGCTGAATTCTGGTGGTGGTTGAAAGGAGAGGATAATTGACTCGCGGGCTGGAGAGGCATAACGAAAGAGGGGAGTTTGGGTCTGCGGGGGCAAAAGCAATGCTTGGTTTAAGAAGAGGTACTGTAGGCACCCTGAACGAGCTAACGCAAAATCCTAATTGGGCAAAACTTTTGTGTGATTCTCAAGAAGGACCAAGAGATTAGAGAGCAGATCCATGTAGAGCAGCACGCCGTCTGTGTAGGAGTTACTGTCATGCTTTTGGGACGTTGCCAGAGAGATGGGCTAGATGACGAGTAGCTGGGAGAAAGGCTGGAGAAGGCTTTAAAACCAGTCTTTAAGCATTTTTTTTGATGAATCAGAGGCAGAAATGCAAAAGGATTTAGGAAAAGGAGAGTTGCAAAATTAGCCTGGCGTGGTGTGACGCAGGAGAGGGACAGTGGACTCTGGTGGGAGGTGCTCAAGAAGATGCCAGTGCTCAGTGATTTCCAAACTCGCAGCTGACATCAGCAATGGAAGAGCCCTGGAGTCACCTGAACTTGCCCATCTCCTACCTGGTCACGATGGAGATCTGTGCAGATGCCAGTAGTGGTGCTCTTATCCGAGTCGTGAACAATACTTTGCCGTATTCAATTTTTACTTTACTAAAATGAATATCATGGGCTTCTTAATAGTCATAGGAGCATAAAAATCTCGGTGTATCACAATTCATCATCCTTTAAAAATTGAATTTCTGTTGAATTATGCCTTGCCGCTGTAGTGCTGTGGAAAAGCTCTTATTATTCATAACTATAAATACAATGATGTCGAGATTTAACTGGTGCCTGAAGGCTTTATGCTGTACTTCTGTATTGACAAAGCAAACAGTCTTATGGATCGGTTTAAGTTTATGGGACCGGAGGCGGCTGAGCCCTTCCCTGCCGCTGGAAGCAGCAATCCTCCTCTCTGGTCCTGAGCTGTCTCTGAGTAGGCAGGAGGGTTTTGGGCCATTTTGGCCCTTCAGGACGGAGATAAACAGCCACCAAAAAAAAAAAAGAAATAAAATCCCCATTGGGTGGGTGCTTTTCCTCTTGGGTACCAGCTTGGTCAGGCTGCTGGAGGACATGTTTTGGGACCAGCAGCAGCTTGGAGGGAGCGCTTGGGTTTGTGATAGCAGAGAGGAGGTTGCATGGGCTGAAGGACAAGGTGGAAGAGCTGGAGAATGAGGTGGATCCCCAGAAACCGCCTGAATCACCCAGGTCTTCATCTTCATCAGCGCAGAGGAGCGATTGGACCTTAATTAAAGAGACTTTCCATAGGAAGGTTCTCACATGCTTTCCTTGGTGGGCATCGATAAATACTTTCATGTTCCTCCTTGTCCCAACTGAACGCTTAAACAGACACTGGCCCAATCGTGTGATTGCTGATGGGGACAGACCTGGCTGGGTAGAAGTTTGCTCACGTTTATGTTTTGCTTTGTGAGCGTTTGTTTTGGGCCTGAAACGTGGAAAAGTCCCGTAATTTGGTGCTCAGCTGAGGCTGAGTTTGAGACCTTCGCATGAATTTTACTGTAACACAAAAGAGAAGTGAGTTAATCTTTTAAAGGAAATAATTAACATGGAAATGATTTTTAAAACCATGATTGGGTAAATTTGGTCTCTGGGGACAAGGTGGGAAAGATTCTGATTGGATTTGGAGAGATTTTTTTTTTTTTTGTGTAGTTATAATTAGAAATTTACACATAGCGAAAGAAGTATTGCTGTTGGATGTTGGTTATCATGGCCCGTAGGTTGTTGGGAGTTTTATTTGGTTTATGATCTCTTTTCTTAATATAGCGATTGGGCCTTGCAGAAGTTTGGCAGTGGCATGTTTAACTTTTGACTTAGTTTAGACATTCCATATTTTTGTTACAAAATAGCTCTGCTGCATTTTTTTTTTTTAAAACAAAAATTAGTAATCTCTTGAGAACTGAAATTCTGTATTTGAGAAATTGCAAAGCCTCCATTTTGGGCTTTCTTCCACTGCAAGCAAGGCAACAAAATCGGTGATTTCACAGTAGTTGTATTTTCTAATGCATTTCAAAACTAGTTTCCATGTGGGAATACAGAGAGATACAGAAAAGTGTTAAAAATCAGATGCCTAAACGTTTTGTCCTATAGCAGGTCTAAACAGTGGGCTGATCATTAAGCGATGGTTGATGTGTTGAGCCCCTACAAGTGAAGGTGCTCAACACCGTTTGTTTGCCTTGGATTTATTTAGAAATCTTGCTGAGTGTGCCAGAGGGTTGCTGCTGTCACAGGACCGCTGAGATGGGGCTCGTCTCCCCATCCCGGTCTGATGTCCCGGGCTCGTTCCGGGTCAGGGTGAGTGGGATGAGGGTGGTACCAATGGCCCGGCAGGAATTCCTCCCTTTGTTTTTGCAGAAACATTGGGTTTTTGCATGGAAATGACCTGTACCTGAACAGAAATCATTACCATGGAGGATTTTCTTTCCTAGTGAAGACCTTGAGACCTGCCGGGTGGTGACTGCTGAAGCAGTAGCGAGGGGGGGTCTGTGCCTCTGTAATTCTCCCTTTAACGTGATGCCACTCGAACAGGATGAGACTCGTGCACATGGAAACCCAGTATGGCTGAGCACAGCTTGTGGCTGAGCGCAGCTCACTGGGCTGGACCAGACCTCTTCCTCCTCGTCCTCCTTGTCCTCCTCCCTGCTGCTGCAGCCCTGCCAGGGAACAGTACCAACCCCCTGCCCAGGGGGACCCTGGGGGGCTGCAGACACCGATCTGAGGGGACCACGGGCACTTCCCCGGGGGGACGGGACACTGGGGCTCCTGGAAGCTGCCCACGTTGGCGCGGGGAGGTGGCAGTGGTGGGTGCCACCATCTGCTTTGGTGTGCCTGCCGCAGGGGGAGAGAGAGAGGTGCTGGTGCTGGTGCAGACGTTGAAATTTGGCATCCAGTGGCCCCAAAGGGCAATTCCTGCAGCATTTCCCGGTGGGAACGCCCAGGAGATGCTCCACCACGCTGCACCGTGGCTGGTGCTTTTTGCAAGTGCCCAGCGCTGTTTTCCCTCTGCGTTCCATGGTGACCATGACCATTCATCTGAGGGAAAACAGGAAAAACTGGTTCAGTGCACTTGGGAAACTTGAAAATGAGAGGACAAACGTACCTGCGCCTCTAGAAATGGATGGGGGGGGGGGGTGTCCCCACACCGGCTGGGGGCCTGCACCTTCCCTGCTCCCCCGTGTTCACACCCAGAATAATTTGGGCAGTATTTGCGCAGGCTGTGCGCTTCACCCCAGGCTCGGCTGCCACCGCCGCATTTGTAAAATTGAGATCAGCTAAATGGGTAAACGCTGCTGAAAGAGGGGCTCCGGCTGGTCCCGAAACCTGGTGCTCGCTCAGACTTTTTAAGAGATTTCTTTGTTTCGTTAAAAGACATGGATCTTCTGACTTGCTGGACTTCAAGCCTTGAAGGAGCCAGGAGCCATGGGTACCAGTGTGGAGGAAGGACGGGTTGATTAAATTAATCCCAAATAAAAGGGGAGATGTGGCTTGCTGTCCTGCGAGCTCGGCTGGTGCAGGGAAACCATGGAGGGGAACGCTCTGTTTCCCGTGGGCAAGATGCGGTGGCAGCCGCCAAGACAGGGACGCCTCGGTCGTGGCAGCGCTCACTTCTTGCTCCCAGCACGTCTTTTAAATTTGGGAGAAGGTGACAGGTTTGTGTTTTGCACGTACTGATTGGGTTTTTTTCCACGGGAATAGACACTTTATCACTAAATCTGAGCCTCTCCGCGATGGCGAGCGGTGCTGGTTCTTTAAGGGTGTTATTTCACATGACTTTCCCCGGCAAGGCAGGTGCGTGGTCTCGGCGCCCGTTGGCCTCCCTGGTTAATGACTGCCCCGTGACTGCTCATAACTTGACTTGGTGAACGCCTGGAGCGAACACAGAGCTGAACCCGAGCAGGGGGACTGTGTCCCGGCGCTCGTCCCACATCCCTGCACAGTGAGCAGCGCTCGGGCAGGAGCAGCGCCTTTGGGTTTTATCCGGCTTCCTTCCAAAATCGGTACAGCAGGCCCCAGTGCTCTGCTCAGATTCACAGAGTCTGAACGTGAAAGGAGTTGGAGAAACGTTACCCGCTTTCCAGAGCTGAGCCTCGGGTGGTGGCACCTGTGACGGCGCCTTGGTCCCCGGTGCATCAGCGAGTGGATGGAGGAAAATGCGTCTGTGCCTTAACTTGCAATGTCTGGTTTAAATACAGACTTCACTCACCGCAAGGCTGCTTCTTGCAAGAGAGAGAAACTCCAGCTCAGAGGGCCAGGCCTCCAAACACGTTTTTTTATTTATTTTTTTTTTAAAAAGCTTATTACTATAGAGATGCTTATAATTGCGTCTTTCCTATGTATCTGCATCCATGTTGAGGCTCTCGGAGGGTGGAAGTGCGTGCGGCGGCGAGCCGGCGCAGCTCAGCCGCCCTGCCGTGCTGGGACCCCGCGCGTTGCCGGGCTGCAACCAAACCCACAGAGCACCCAGCACTACCTTCAAATTACATTCACCAAAGGCGATTTTATTTTTATCGATTTACCAACAAACCAGTTATTTCAGAAATGACTGGCTGCTGCTGTTGGTCATTTCTGGATGACCAGTTGGCTCTGTGTTGCATGGTTTAATGATTGCATACTTTGTGCTGGTTAAATAGTGCTCAACAAGGAAACAGGAGAAAAACCACACTGGGATAATCTAAGAAAAACAAGGATTATAAAAATGGCTCTGAGGCGCTGACTGCTGGAAGCGAAACCTATTTTGTGGGTTTGTTGCTGCACCTTTGCTTCAAAAAAAAAATTGGAGTAGTTGTTCCACTCGTTTTCTCAGCAGATGGGCTACTCCATCGCCGGCACGTTCACCCGTCTGGAAAGTAATTATGTCGCTTGGCCCGGTCTTGATTTGCACTTCTATTAGCCTGTGCTTAACTATTACTGCCTTCGGAAGAAGACTCGATAGATTAGTTCCCCTTTGAAAACAAAACCAAGGCCATGATGCGCCACAGAAACATTTCTTTAAAAAAAAGAAAAGAAAAAGAAAAAAAAATTTTTGATTCAAAATGTTTCAAAAACTGTTGTCAGATGACCTTAAAATTCAGGTTATTGGTGCCAATGCGAGAGAAAATTTAAAATAATATTACTGTGTGCTATCTCCACTGCCTTTTTTACAGCATCGTTGGCCATGGGAAATTCTCCTGGTGTAGGGCAAGAAATTCACCATTAATGTTTTATGTTGAATTCTCCTCTCGTTATAGGGAAGGACACGATTCACGACATGGGCATTCCCATGCTGCCAGCAAGAGCTGTTGTGACAACCTCCGCTCTCTGCGTGCACGGGGGTCTGCAGAACTGGCCTGGGCCGGGACAGAGACGGGGACCTGGCCAGGGACCTCTCTGCTCCCCATCGGGCAGAGCATACCGTTCTCCCCCCAACAGCCTTGCACTCCTGTCTCTGGTGTCAGCCAGTAGGTCAAACTCTGGGTGGCTTCAGTAGATGGGGGCACCACTGGGGTGAAGCTCCCAGTCACTTATTTCAGTAAGTTTGCTGAAACTTCAATAGGAACTACAAAAAAAAGCTCATATAAAGCCCTAAGTATATTTTTAAATTTTTTTTTTTTTGGGTGCAAGACTTTATGAGCTTGAGGTATTAAAGGCTTTCCCAAAATTCAATTGCGCTGGCGTGTGGGATGGGATTCGCAAAGCACCTGCGTGGCGGCTGCCTGCGAGCGGAGCCGGTGCCCCCGGGCAGGGCACGGCGGTGGGACGGGTGCCTGGGACGGGTGCCTGCCGGGGCGTGGGTTTGCGCTGGGGCTGTTTGTTTAAATTCTTCCCTACTTCCTTATTGCCCAAACGTCTTTTCTTTTTGTTCTTCTGACAGCTGCGTTGAGAAGGACACAGGCTAGCGCTGCTTTTATATTTATTTCCTAGTTCTGTTTGAAAAATAAATGAGCGGGAGTTGCTGGTGACTCCACAAGGTCACCGGGCGCGTGATGTGTTCATGATTCATTAATGTTATTTCTTCTTCACTTCATCAAAAAAGGAAAAAGAATTATACAAACAGCCCTAAAAAGGCCCGTTTGGACTCGGTTTGCACAATCCGTGCCGACTCGTGCCGCCAGCACCGGCTGTTTTCTCCTCGCATCCTCGTGTTGCCCTTCCTCCTGCAAACAGTTAAAGCGATTTGAATTAACCGCTCACGTGTGCAACCCCATTTTGGCTTTAGCTTTATTTCCCCAACTAAAGTCAAGCGCAGGAGGAGGCGTGGGCTGGGCCGGGGCTTGGGCTGGGTGTGCGGGAGGGTCCGTCCCGGCAGTGGGTGCCTGCTGCGGCGCTGGGTGCCTGCTGCGGCGGGCTGCGGAGAGCCCCGGGCTGGTGGCGGGTGGTGGGAGGACCCGTCTATTTTTGTGGATAATAAAAATACTACTTTGTTCATTACCCGGGGAATATAGTCCGTGACTGACAGCCATTTTGCTCGTCATTAATAGCTCTACTTAATCTTGAAACAAGACTTTTCCTGTTACATATCTGTAAAACAAAGCAAAACAAAACAACCTTTCTTCCTTCAGTATCTCTAACGCACCACCCCCCTCCCAAACAAACAAAAAAAAAATCCCAATTCCTCCTCTCCTCTGACGAACAATGACTCATTCAGCTTATTTTCTTTTCTTTTTCTTTACTGGTTTTTTTTTTTTGTTTTTTTTTTTTTTTTTTTTTTTAATTATTTTTCGTTTTGGCCTTTGCTTCCCTTGGGTGTCTGCGTTGCAGGCGGAGCTGGCAGCGGCGCCGCTGGTGAAGATTGCCCAACTCCGACGAGCCCCTGCGTTCGACTCTTTATAACTCTGCCAAAACTTCTTAAGTGTTGGGGACGAAATTTTCCAAGCCAGGTGTCTGCCTAAGGGGGGAATTTGTTTGGAGAAGTTGCAGCAAGAGCTACCGCTGCTCTGGCTGATGAATGAGGCTCAGAGGAAGACGGGTTTGCCCACGGTGAGCCCAAAAAATTGCCGTGGGTGTGGGGGAAAGCACGTTGCACTGGACCTGGGCAATTCTGGATCCCTGCCCCTCTGGGGGTCTTTTGCCTTTTGCTGATCTTTAGGAATTTTTGTAGGTTTTGAGACCTTCCCTCCTAAACGTGGTTAAATGACCCGCCGGGCTCGGGCGGCAGGTTCGGGGCTGGTGCAGTTGCCAAGGGGTTTGCTCCCGGGAAGGAGGCAAAAACTGCTGTTGGGCATCGAACGGAAAATCGGGACGACTTCTTGTATTTCAGGGACATGGTACTGCGGAAAAACACCCTGATCCGGCTGAATTATTAACCTTGGAAAGTACTCAAGCTGCAAATGCTCAGCCGAGCCTCGAGAGGAAGGGGCAGCTGGGGTGGCACGCAGCGGGGCCGGGGGGCTGAGCAGAGCATCCCTCCCACGGCCTCGGTGTCCCCGCATTGCCCAAACCCCGGTATGGAGGAAAGCACAAATACGGGAGGAAAAAAAAATAGTAAAAAACTAATAAAAATAAATTTATAACTGTTGCGAAAAAATAGTCTAAAAATTTTAATTCTAAATTAAAAAAAAAAAAAAAATCATTATGCACAAACATTGGAGAATCAGTGACGCGGTCATCCAGCAGTGGCCCTGGCCAGGTCAGTCTGGCCAGTAGAAATTTTCTTTTTTTCCCCCCTTTATTTTTCTTTTTTTTCTAAATCAGACTGAGTGCTGGAAGAGTTGAGGGTCCCGTGGAAGAAGCGGCGTGGGTTCAAGCATCTCGGGGCTGTGTCAGCGCAGGGCAGGCTGGTGACGCACAGCACAGGGTGGATTCCACCAAAATACTGGCATTTTCTGACTTTTGATTTTGCAATGGTGTTATTTTTTCAATGTGGTTTTAACGTAACCTGTGCATGGGGTTAGGTTTCCGGTACAGGCTTTTAAAGCTGGATTTTTTTGATGGTGCCGGTCGTTGCTGGTCAGTGGTCGTGGTCAGTCGGACTCGCCGTTGGACTCCCCGGGATTTATGAGCCTGTATTGATGCATCCCCTTGTTTACTTTCTCTCACTTTATCTGCTAATTTCCAAATTCTTCCACATTTTTCCTTTCAACCTAATGTCTTAATTCTGGTGCTTTATTAATCCATCTAATTATGTTGAGTTCAAGTTGTTTGAAATCCACTTATGTCGGTATAGGAAGTACTTACTATATTAATCAAACGATCCAAGGTGGCTTCTTCTCTGAAGTCCTTAATTTGTGCTATACATATTCCTCCTAATAATATCGAACTTTGTAACAGTGCACGTTTCCTCTATGTTCCCAAGGAGACACTGAAATACATTAATTCTATGATTTTTTTTTGAGTACACCAATAATTCATCCCGGAGCGTGATGTTCCCTTGCGCAGCCATGTCAGACGCCATCAGTTTCCAAAATCCCGGCAACGGTCTCCCTGCGGGGTCTGTAAAAGGCTGTAGGGAAAGAGCTGTTCATAACAAAAAATAGTTTTCTTAAAGATTTCAAATATAATAGTTTGAAATAATATATGGAGTATTGAATATTTGAATAATATAATAAATATAATGAAAAGTTTTCTTAAAGATTTCAAATTTTATTTAAATTAGCTTTTAGGAAGGACAGCCTAGGCGAGGGAGCGGGCCTTGGAGGGCTCTCGTTTTGGGTGGAAAGCATCTCTTTTGCGATCACCATCTTGTTTGTCTTTCTGGGAAACAAGAAGATGGTGGTGCTTGGTTTTGCTCGATGTGTATTTCTGAGCAAACGCTGTGGATGAAGATTTGCTCCATCTCTGCAGGAGCAAAACGGTGTTTCCCATGTGTATTTATTGGATTTTCATGAGAGTTTTCCCTTGCTGGGTCATACGGGCAGTGAAACCTCGTAAAGGTGGTGGTGGGGTTTTCCCCCAAATTTTGTGTCCCCTGCGTGCCCCAGCTCTGTGGTGAACGCTGGACAGGGGGAAGGCCATCAAAAACCTGCAGAAACCGCGTTTCTGAGTCAAACTGGAGGTTCAGAGCGTGGGATTTAGCTCTGGTTAGAGCCGTACTTTAAATAAAGCAGTCGAGCCAGGGAGGGGATGGTGGCATGGAGGAGCGCTAAGCTTAATTCTAGGTCTGACAAAACCCGGTGCTGGAGAAGCTTAAATCTATAGGGTTTAGTTAGAGGAGCCCAAAAGTGCTCAAGAAGCAGCATCTCAGTTGCTGAGACAGTGGAGACCATACCAGCCACAGCAAGTCTCCACGGGAAGAGAGGAGAAATGTAGAAATTAGAGGCATTTAGGACCACGAATGAAAAAAAACCCAACCACCCCAGTTTTTGCTGATGCTGTATAAGTCTCTCCCCATCCAGAGCCGTGCGATGCCGTTAGCAACGCCAGGGAAGTGGTGGGACCGCCGCAATGCACGGCTGGCTCTCCAGCCTCCAAAAGCGTTGCTCTCCGCTCTGCTCGTCAGCAGGCTTTGCCCTGTGCTTTTTTTGGGGCTGGCATAAAATTAGTTAAACGAGGTGGTGTAAACAGGGAAAGCTTTGGAGACTTAGTTTAGTGTTTCTAAATAAATACAAAAGGCAGCCCGTGCATGAGCGTGCGTGGGAGAGGATGGGTTGGCTCCTAGGGGCGATGAGCATCCTTCTGCCTTTGCATGTTGACACTGGTGACTTCTTTTTAGACAGCAGCTATCACAATAAGGGCCGGGTACCAAATTTTTTCTCCCCTTGTCCTGTTTGTACTCCTCTGTCTGTGGAAAATGGTTATTTCTCCGTCGGGTGATGTGGGAGCAAGAGTTTTCCCAGCTGGACTGGTCCTTGCAGCATCAGGCGCGTACCAGATAACAGCCCCTATCCTGAGCTTAAGTGTGTCACGCCAATAATAGCATTAAGGTTTCAAACTGAAGGAGGGATACTTTTTTTTTGTGGTGGTTAATGATTAATTAGGTCAAATTCTCCAAAATTAGACTGCTGGAGAAGGAACGGGCCAAAAATTTGCATTTTGACAAAACCTTGCGACAGAAACCGATGGGGGCCGATTCCACCTCCTCCCCCCGCACGCTCTGTCCCATGCCCCAATCTCACTTCTCCCCAGAAGAGGTTCATTTTTAAAATTGTATCCATTAATATCCCAATTTCCTTTTTTCCCCCCCTTTTTCAAATCTTGCATTAAACCCCTGTAGATTCTGCTTTAAGTAGGCAATTAAGCTAACAACATAATTATATCCCTTAATGCTCATTTTAACCGGTTTAGAGAAGAAACAAAAGGGGAAAGCAGCTTCGGATATATGGAAATAAAAGCTCTGCTGTAAAGATATTCTTGATACTCGCGATAATTTGTGCGAAGTGCAGAGTTTGCCCATTAGTGGCTGCAGGGAAGCTTGGAGGCCACGTTTAAGAGCCTTACAGGCACCGTGGGGTTTTACCTTCTGAATGTCCTTTTTCTGAGCCCTCTCCTGGCTGCAAATTTCGGGGAATCCCAGGAGAGTCGAGAGTATGTCCACTTCATATTGCAATATAGTGGCTGCATAGCTGTGGCCTGATAGGTTTTTCTGTTTTTTTATTACCTTGGCATTCAGTCACCAGGGACGAATACACTGAGTCTGCAAGCTGCCGCCTTACCATATGTATGAGCAGAAAATAGGGCGCTGCAAAGTAACAGTGATGGAGAATTATTGTAGTGAATCCGTGCGGTGTAGTGAAGCTCCTTTGTTGCCCGTGCGGAGGCAGCGCCGAAGGGTAGCCGTGCCCTCGTGGTAGCAAGCAGAATGACTTTTGTGGTTTTCCGCAGAGCACACGACGTCCGCAAAAATCTGTTTGCGAGGCACAAAGTTTTATGAAGACCCTCCAGGCTTAGAGCCGGGAAGCTGCTTTGGCATCTCGGATCTTGCTGGGGAGCCCAAGTACTTGGCTGGAGCCTGGCTTTCCGAGGCTGGCTGGTGACTCTGACAGACTGACGCTGCAGTACAGGCACGACTAACGTAGACGCGGCTGTCCTTTGCAGAAGTGCGCGTTCACCTTCGCTCTCCTTTGCCCGCTCCCGGTGGAGGTGCCGTTCAGGCAGTTTGGCCCGTGTTTGCGGATCCTGGGACAAGCGTCTCAGAGCTGGAAGGTGCCTGTCTCAGTGTCCGAGTGCAGTGATCTTCTAGATGTAGTGAGGAGCACCAGCTTGATCATCTTTTCTGGATCATTCAGGTGGACATAAGACAATTAATATTTATCTTTCATAAGAAAAAGAGGTAGGGATAACCTGAGCTAAAGCGGCTGGGGTCCTTGAGCAGAGCCACGTGCACACCAGCGTGGTTACGTTGCGTATCTGCTCACATTGGCTGTGATGTGTAGGCACCTAGGTTTCTGGGGGCAGGGAGCTTAGACAGGGAAAATATTCAGACAGTCGCTGCTTCAGGAGCTTTGATTAGACCTACGGTGTGCTTGCTCGTGTGGTCACCGGTCACTGGAGGAGGCGTTGTGGGTTATATCAGCAGATATTCCCCTCTGGCTTCTCGGCAGACGCTGCCCACCAGGAGTGCAGTGAGCATCTCTTGGAGCTGTGGCTTCACGGACTGGAGCTTCTGTTAGCTCAAAAGAGAAGGCGGCTTATGGTTCAGTTTTCTTTACACCAATAAATAACCATTAGTTAATAACAATTTTCCATTTTTGCTGAGGTGATCTGGTTTGAAACCACCAAGGGAGGAATTGTACGTTGTCTGTATCATTCCTGGCCTGTAGGGAGATGGTGCCCCTTAGCTGTGGGGTTTTTGGGGTTGCGGCTGGCAAAGGAATGCAGTGTAATTAACTGGATATTGGCCTTCTGTCTTTAAAATAAATGCTAGATAAAGACATGCAGGAACTGGATGAAAGGATAGGTGTTCCTTTGGTTTGAATAACACCTATCCCATGACTCGCTAATGTGAGAGGAGGGGTATTTTCTGTGTAACGTCCTGGGTTATCTCCAGTCCCAGTTCAGTCACCATCCCGGCAGGTGTTCAGCTTGTCTTGGCAGGGTAAAGCTCGTCCGTGGGACACTTGCTGGGCTCTTGAGCCTGTGCCCTAACACGCTGGAGCAATTTGACCTTACTTTTTCTCTGAGCCTGGGTATGGGTTACCTGTTTCTCTCCTCTTCACAGAAAATACCGTATCATGGCTTATTGCCAGGTGTCTGCTGGCCCAGAGCAGATCTCTGACCTGCTGTAGCTTTAGCAAACGTTGTCCGTAGCTCCAGCCTGGGGTGTCTGCTCACGCCTTCAGGGATGCATTGCAATGGATGAGGAGATGTATGGCATTTTTGAAGAACTGGGAGATGCCCCAATTAAGTTGACAGCTCCACAAAGCAGGAAGAGGCTGGGGTGAAGACGCTTTTGAGTATTTGTAATGGTGAAGCTCTCTGAAAGGCTCTCTGCACCCTGGCCTGCCCGTGCCCGGGGGTGTGCGTCTCTCGTGTGCCCATCTCTCTTCAGCCAACCTTCTCCTAGACTTAGGAACGTACTCTGTCCTCCTTCGTATTTAGGACAACGTGGAGGCAAAGTGCATCAAAGTAGAGGTCCCTCACCCAGGATGGAGTTTGGGGATTCGATGACAGTCCCTGGTATTTACTGGGCTTTTACACAGATGCCCTGAATTGTCACAGCTTCCCATACTTTTAATCCCACACTTGGAGTGTTATGTGCAGAAAACAATTCTTGGGCTGAAGAAATTTTCCAGATGTTCAGTAGAATAATTTATGGGAGATGGTGTGCGTTAAGCCAGTCCCAAAACTTGTGGTATACCATGTTCCTTGGGTACAAAACAGTTCATATAGAAAATATCCATAGCTGCTGCTGCTGAGGTTATATATGATCTGAGTGGAAAACAAGTGCACCCAAGGTGAGTAATTGTCTGTGGGGCTGCCGCGGCATGCAGTGTAGGCGAGCATCATTCTTTCTTTTTTAATGGAAGAGCTTGTGGAAGCTGGCACACGTGAGTTTTTCCCAGCCCAGCATCTTCTGCAGTTGGTACTCTCGGGGGACGGGAGCAGGCTGGCAGTCGGAGGATTTCTGGTGACACATCTGGAGGAGGAAACAGCCCTTGGCCTAATATTTTTTTCATGCGAAGGACCACAGATCCATTTCAGTGGGTTCATTGCTCCTTTCCCAACTCGGAGGCAGAACCAACCCTGTCTGGCTCCGGCAGCAGCAGCCTGTGTTGCAGGGAAACCCGGACTTCATTTGGAAATTAGGCTTCAACGCTCGGGCTCGGGAATTTCTCTCTAGTTCTTAGACGTGACCGAAGGCTGTGTCTGAATTTTGGGGAGGCGATCACACCTGCTGGCTCTCCTTTCACAAGACTTTGCAGCAGCTGCTGGCCGGCAGACAGCGGAGGACTAATGATGCTGCCTGCAAAATTCAACCCCGAAATGGGTCCTGTAAGAACATTTGTACCTTTGTCACATCACGGTGGCGGTTCTCCCGTGCTGCTCCGACAAATCTGTCTGGCGGCAGGGCTGTGCAAATAATAGAATTTTTGGTTTCCTTGAAGCTCTGACAAATTGAAAAATTCCTTTTCAGGTTGAGCCAAAAGAAAAATATATTGATTTTAATTTTTGTTGTTGGCCAGAAAATAAAGAATATCATTTTGGGTTGTGTAGTTTCGAGTTGAACAGAATCTGGGGCTTCCAAGAGCTTCATTTAGATTGTGAACACATCTTACCGTTCTTGCTTAAAAAATAAATAGGACAGATATTTTGCCTGTATGAATCAGAAAATTTTAAATGTCAGACTGTGTCACTTCCAGTTTTTGAAAATGAGTGTCATATTCTATTGTATGAATGGTTCAGCAAAACTGACACTAATCCATGCAGTGGTCGGTCTCGCTATAGCTACACTCTTGGCTGAAAATAATTTCCCTGAAGCTCCGTGCTCTCATTTTTTTCAGCTCCATGAACTATAGAGAATAGAAGGTCACGCAGGTCGGGTCCGGGTGATGTTTGTCCCATGCAAACTGCTTGAAAAACGGTTTCTTTAGCCCAACCGATTGCTCGGAGATGCCGATTTGGGAGTGACAGAAGTGAAGGTTGATGGTAGGGGGTGACATCCCGCTCTTCCCGGTGCCGTGCCCGTGTGAGGGCTGCGGGGTCAGCACCGCTCTGCCCTGGGGCAGTACTGGGGCTGTCGCAGGGGGAGAAGCGGTGCCCGAGCAGGATGGCTGCGGTGCCCGAGCAGGATGGCTGCGGTGCCCGAGCAGGATCGGTGCGGTGCCCGAGCAGGATGGCTGCGGTGCCCAAGCAGGATCGGTGCGGTGCCCGAGCAGGATGGCTGCGGTGCCCGAGCAGGATCGGTGCGGTGCCCGAGCAGGATGGCTGCGGTGCCCGAGCAGGATGGCTGCGGTGCCCGAGTAGGATCGGTGCGGTGCCTGAGCAGGATCGGTGCGGTGCCCGAGCAGGATCGCTGCGGTGCCTGAGCAGGATCGCTGCGGTGCCCGAGCAGGATCGGTGCGGCAGCCGGCAGGTTTAAATGCACCCAGGAAAAGCTGGTTTTCCTCTTCCCTTATTTTCCAAATTGCCATCGTTCTTGGGAAGCCGGCAAACCCACCCGGCCTTGCTGAGAGCAGCTAGGCTTTTCTGTGTTTTTTGGTCTTTTTTTTTATTTTGGTTTCTTTCTTTTTTCTTTTTTTTAATCTTGGAGGTTTGTTTGTTTATTTATTGATTTATATCTGCTCAGGGAGTCGATCTGGTGATATTTATAGGATTAGTGGTTGGCTGATGGGAGTTATTTTGCAAGAAGAATTTCTAAGATTTCTACTTTAAGCCTGCTTTTTCTCCAACTTCCTTCATTTTTCCCCTTCCTTCTGTTTTCTTTTTTCTCTTTTCACTATTTTTTTCTTGTGTTTTTTATTTTTATTTTTATTTTTGAGGGAGCCAAGCAGACTAAACTCTTTCTGAATTTTTTCCCCTGTAATTACTGCTCTTTTTTAAGTTTGAAGAAATTATCCAGCTTTGTGTGCCTTCCCCCCTTCTTACTTTTAGATCAGTGTGGTTTGACTTTTTTTTCCTTTTCCAAAGTAAAATTACCACCATTTCATGCTATTAAAAAAAGCCAATCATACAAAACTGGGAGAGAAGGTGACATCCTGTAGTTAACCTCCCAACGGTAAATGTTTGTTTAGTTTCAGCCCATCTCTAAATGCCTCAAGGGATTTTATTTATAAGGATAAAATTTATATTTTGCAAATGGACAGCCTTCCCTGCTAGCATTGGGAAAGGGTGTCGCATAGGTTTGGGTGCCAGCCTTGCAGGGGACCCTTGGCTGGACCTTTGAGCTGGACCTCTTTACGGTCC
This sequence comes from Mycteria americana, assembly GCF_035582795.1. Taxonomy (NCBI): domain Eukaryota; kingdom Metazoa; phylum Chordata; class Aves; order Ciconiiformes; family Ciconiidae; genus Mycteria; species Mycteria americana. Next base: position 2,308,946 of record NC_134381.1, on the reverse strand, counting down.
TGTTCCTAACACCATCTCACTGTGATATTTATCAAATTATGCATTTTTTAATTCTAGGTACTAATTTTCTGCCTTGGATGATCACGTGTTTGACAAATGTTTAATTTTCCATTATGTACCTCAGATTTAAGCTGAATGTTGTCAGCACCTTGCATCTGTGCAGTGCTGTTAATTACAGAGGGACCCAAACCATTCTCCAAAATTTAAAAAAAAAAGAGGTAAAAACAACTCCAAAACGCACAATTCTGCCCAGGGATCACATTACTTCCACTGAAACACAGATGACTTAACCACAAGCTGGAGCAGCTCCTCTGGGACGTGCTTCACAGCCTCTGCAGATTTAAGGGGCAAAGTTTTAGTCTTATGAAAGCTTCTTCCAAGAAGCGTTTCTTGGAAGAAGGGCTCCTTCCTGGCTCCGAGATCCACGATGCTGTGGCTGGTGGATGTCCCACCAGTGCGAGCAGTCCTCTGAGGAGGTTCTTGACGTCAGTTGGTTTTGGTTTTGTTTTTAATTTTTCCTTGCGTGTTGGGTTGGGGATTCTTGAAGGTTCTGGACTCTTGCAAGAGACCAGGAGGATGATCCGTGTGAGTCTCTGTCCTTCTCCCACTACTAAGCAGCAACGGGACTTGGAGGTTTCATGGGCAGATGGGAGGTACCCAGTTTGGAGGTGGTTTTGCCTCTAGATACAGGCTTGGCTAACTCCTTCCCAGCATCTTTTTTAATGCTCTGAGAGCAGGATTTGAGCATCTACAACAGCTCATGATACAGGTGGGCCCGTATCTGATGGGCCATCTTGCTGTCAGGTGCTTGTCCTGCTTTGATGTGCATCAGGGCTACAGGCTAGCGATGGCAGAAAATGTTCCCGCATCGTATCCGTGTTGCAGTGTCGCACCTGTAAGTGTGTTTGGATTTGGACATCCTGCTGTCTGAGAGCTTGAGGTGTCTCCTGCCTGGTCTTTGCTTTGGCCAAACCGTACCAAGCTTTATGACTACCACTTCCACACTGGGACTGCCCGGGAGGCTGTGCTCCCCACCGCACATCTCCAACCACTGCGAAGCCCTCTCTCGCTGTGATTGCAGAGAGACTTATTTTGGGGTAAACTGTTCCGGTTCAGCTTCTGCTGAGTTCTTCCACGTGTGGTGGAGATAAAATGGTTTCTCAGGTTGCCTCCCACCAGCTGAGCTGCGGTGAGAGCCCTCGCACGTGCTCCCAGCCCGCTCCACTTGCGAGGTGGTTTGTCTTAAACCCAACTTTCAGGTCCTTCCCACCCGATCGTGTCGGCTCCAGCGGGGAAGGGCTGGATCTCTGCAGGTGGATGGTTCCTGCTGGGGGGTAGCTCGTGCGGTGGGAAGCCGTCGCAGCCCCATCAGACGTGGCATCTCAAAGCAAGGCCAGCCCACGCACGGCCAGGAGATGTGCCTGCTCACAAACGCCTGAACAAAATGTGTTTAACAGCACTTCTGTAGTAAAACGTGTGGGATTCCTTGTATAAATACGTCCTATTTTTAATTTTTTTTTTTTCCGTGTGCGCTTGTAGCTTATTAGATATGTTTGTTTTATCAACTTGGAAAAGTGCCTGTAACGGGATTTTTTAAAAAATTGATTTCCTGAGAGTTTCCTGTGAAATTGGAAACCTGGAAAAATGGGTGGATTTCTGAAATGCTATCGCATGGCTCCTTCTCCCCCTTTTCTTCCCCCAAGTAAAAAATAATAATCCCCTCCTCCCCCCCAAGGTTTCATTCCATATACATTTATTCTTTAAAAATATTTCCAGCTGTTTCTTTTGCTGGGAAACTCATACCATCTGTAAACAACTGCTTGATGCAGATAATTCTGTTGTTTTACCCGGTCACTCTTATTTTCCAGCTTTTATAATATGAGAGTTCAGAAGTAATCAGTAATGCCTTTTCTCCTCTTCACCCTCAATTTGATTATTTTGCTCGTAAAGAACAGAGAAAGGAGAGCACTGAGCAACAGGAGATGGAAAAAATATTTTGATTACTTTTCAGTTGCTTATAATCAAGGAGTAACTCTTTAAATCCAGACCAATTTGCTGTATTGATTTAATTCATAATTTTAATTTCATGACTGTTTTGGGGAAAAAAAAAAAAGGTACGTCAGGCTGAAGCATTTTAATACTTGTTTGAACATTTGTAGTTTTAGGTTAAAATTTATTTAATCTTCCCTTTCTTCAGTCTACTTCTGCTAGGATGTGCTACTTGAATTTCCCTGGGCTGCCACGGGAGAAAAATTGAAATTCAAAGCACAGATTCTGCCAGTACTTTCAGCAAGTTCATAAAATTACTCATATGAATATTCCCTTGACTCAAAGGCAACTGCTTACAGCCCTTAAACATGTCTGCGACTGTCTGAAGTATCGGGAGCCAAAGCGAATGGTAGGTGACAGGAAAACCTGGCTCCTTCAAAGGCGGGTTTTTTCCCTTTCAAGAGGGAAAGGCGCTGGCGTGGTTCAGCACCCGGCCAGGCTGGTGGTGATTTGGTGCTGGGATTTTTCACTGCCTCGCTGATTTTGGTGGTTGCACAGTTCTCCCGGTTAGCAAAACCCCATGGGTGCCTTTCCCAGCAGGAATTCGACCTTTTCAGTTTGAAACTTTTTAGAAGAACTTGTAATTATGAGTTACTGAGACAGCTCGGAAATTGGGCGGATGCAGGCAAGACACCCAAGTTATTAAATTAAGATTATAAAATGGGAAGATAATAAATGGTAGGCAAGAAGTAAATACAATGAAACTGAATGAGTATAATTTCTAGACTTTAATCATGATTTTTTTTATTATTATTTGCCTACTTAGAATTTATACCTCTGTGCTGCAGCTTTCTCTGCCCCAGATAACAGTTTGGGGAGAAGTCTGAGCAAACCCAGTCCCGCCGTTTGCAAGACCAAGCAAAAAAACCGTTTTAAAAAAAAAAAAAAAGTTAAAAGAAAAATATTTCTCCTGCCAATACAAAGAGAATGGAAATCAGCGTAGAGAGGGCCCCCGGGTGAAGTCAGAAGTGAAACTACCAGAGCAGAGGGGATCAGTCCCATCTCGGCTTTTCCGGTGAAATCCCGTGCTCGCACCTGACCGTTGCGTTGGGCTGATCAACCTCCTAGCTGGTTGCGTCATTAGTGTTTGTTACTAATTAGTATCTGGGAGGCACCTAGCGGCTTCGCGGGGACTGGGAACCTGCGGGAAGGCGAGTGGTGAGAAATCTCGTCAGCTGTTAATTATCCCCGGTACCGCAGGGAGGGGCACTGGGAGAGCGGGGTCACTCCACAGCTCCCTGGGTGGGACTGAGGGGGACCCCTGGCTTCACCTGGGACAGTCGGCGGGGGCGAGAGCGTCTCCTCTGCAGCTGAAACGCGCTCTCGTGGTGGAAGGTCCTGGGTGTCCTTGCCCAAGCCCTGTGATCCTGCAGTACCATTGCCCTTGGTGATGGTGTTCGCTGGCTTAAGGTCTTCCTTGACACGCGTCCTCTTTGGGAGGTTGGCCACCAGCAAGAGGGGGACGTGGCCAGGGGCCTGGCCAAGCTTGGGTGATGCTGTTTTCCTATCTAGAAACCTCTGATTTCTTTTTAGGCTGAGCAACCGCGTCCAGCAGGCGTTTATTTGCGTGTGTAAATGTGGTGGAGGTGCTCGTGTAGGTGAGGTGGCTGCTCAATAAAGCTTGTGAATTTAGGTCTGCTCAAACATGCTCCACACGTGGGGCTTCAGGGCAGCTGCGTGGGGAATGACGAGCTCCCTGTGTCCCCAAGTGCCGAGCATCGGGACGCTCCGTCTGTCCGACGTGGGGTGCTGGGGACGGATCGTGTCCCTGCAGGTCACAGTCACCCCGGCACCTTCCCGTGAGTGAACCTGGGAAATCTCAACGTTAAAATAAGTCTTTCTAAACCTGGGCTTAAATAATGCGTATGCCCAGGAGTAACGAGCACCTTCCTTTCGTGCTGGAGACTTTCCTGTACGCTGCCTTAGAGCCCAAACGAGATCGTTGGTCTTCACACTGATGGGTCCACGGGCTTTTGGTACCACCGCGTCTCAGATGTCCCCGTGCTCCAGCAGTGGAGGTGTTGAGCATCACCTGCGTGTGTCCCTGGCAGGTTTGGTTTGTTCCCATCGTCAGTGCCTCCATCATCCTTCTCGCCTGCTGGAAAGCTCATCCCTGGCTTGGCAGGAGCTGCGCGCGCTTCTGCGGCTGGGATGGGAGTCGCTGCCTTTTTCTTCTGATGACCTCAAGTAGAGAACACTCGGCTGTTCTCACTCAGAGGGCTCAAAAATCTCAGATTTTTTTTTTTTACTGTTGGGTTTTCCCCCTTGCCGCAGGAAGAAGCACTGACCTCAGCCCATCCGCACGCTGTTTTTTCCCGTGGCAAGGCTGCAGCTGAGTAAAAGGGCAAAATTCCCCTGCCTGCTCACGAATAATTTTGACGCTACTATTTTTTAAAGCTGCCGCTGGCATGCCCAACCTGTGTCTCGGTGGTTTTGCCTCACAGTCAGGTCGGGGGGGTCTTTGCAGACCTCGCGATGGGCATGGGGGGTCAGGGGACCCTCGCTCCTGGGGCTTGGCTCTGCCGTGGGACCAGAGAAGATGCCTTGGGTAGAGCTCAGATTTCCTTGCAGATCTTTTTTTTTTTTTTAATTATTATTATTTTGGTTGTTTCTCGAGGGGAGGCTGCAGCTGAGGAAATAGGCAGTGCATTCCTCCGGCCCAAGGAACTTTTGTTCCCTGGTGGAAAATTCATCCCTTTTGGAGGCTGCCCTTACAGATCTGCAAAGGCAAAGGATGAGGACGGGACGAGCCACAGTAGCCTAAAGCACCGGAGATCGTTCTCCTTCGTGCAGGGAAGCGCCCGGGCACCGGTCCTGCTCAGCTCGCCCGTTGGCTCAGCGTTGCTCCATGGTCTTTATAGACCTTGGGGGACGTCGCTGAGCTTGGGGGGATGAGCCCGACAACGAGGGGGTGAGGTAGGGGACTGCCGTGCCATGCAGAAGCCGGGGCTGTGGGTTTCCTTAGCATCCCCTGGACTGGCGAGAGGAAGCAAAGATCAAAAAAAAAAAAAAAGGGGCATGGGCGTATTGATGGGTCCTTGTGCTCTGCAGATGTTTTGGTGCGGTGCAGGGCTTCTTGGTTGGTTGTTTCCCCCCCCCCCCCCCCCTTTAATGAAAATTAAATAGGAAACTGCCAATGTCTTGCCCTTTGTTTAAAAAAAAAAAAAAAAAAAGGGCCCCCAAAAAAAAGGCACTTCCTGCATTTTCTGTTGCTCTGAAGTTAATAATAACAGACAGGGCAGGTAGGCAGGCCTGCAGTTATTTTTATGGCGCATTCCTTTGTGAGACCTGTTTTCAGTTGCTTCTCCCATTGCCAAATTTTAATTATTTGGGGTGAAATTTTCCACGCTGGGTGCTGCTGGCTCGTTTCTAAACTATGTGTGTTTTGTGTTTCGCTGAAAATTATTCAGCTGTCTTTGGGAAGGCGTTCAGGGAAAGTAGGTTGTGGGTTTTGGTTTTTGGGTTTTTTTTTGTTTGGTTTTTTTTTCTTTTTTCTTTTTTTTTTCCTTTTTTTTCCCTCAGGTAGAACAAACAATTCAGCCCTTTTACAAAGCATCTGGAGAGTAAACCTGATTTTTCCCTGCTCTGGGGGAGATGCTGGGGCGAGCGGCTTCTGCTCTTCCTGCAAACCCTGGGCAGAGTTAGGGTTTCTCCCCTCAGCGGAGCCGGGATGAAATTCAGAGGCAAATCATGGGGGGGTGGCTGTGTATGAATAAACAAATGGATTTAAAACCGCTTTCCCCCTGGGGAGGGCTTTGGCGGTGGCGGATGGGGGGGTCCTGGCACCCCGGTCCCACATTGGGCGTCACACCCGTGGGAGCGGATCTGAGCGTGGCGTACGTGGATGCAAATCCAAGTGATTTGAATAATTGTTTTTAATCATCATTTAAGTGATCGGGCAGAAAGCCCGTGCTTAAATCTTCCAAAATCTCATTTAACATTTTTATGGTTTTTAGTTATTTTGTTGTTTTGCAGTAACTGTTAAAATGTTGGGTTTTTTTCCCAATATAGTGTAGCCCTTTCTATAAACATGCATTTCTCAGGTCAGTTATACATCTGCTTGGACTCCTAATTTTTGACACTTTATCCTGTTAGGAGATGTTGACTGATACATTTCTTATTTATCACATGATTTACTTTTCGCTTACGACTTGAGTTGAGGAGCATATGGCCAGAAACCACATTCTGCTTTCGTGCATTTTAATTGAAGAGATATTTATTAGCCTTAGTTAAACAAAACTACCTTAAACGTACCCGATATGTACAAAAGCAGCTTTAGGGAATCATATTTTGAATTGTAAATTATTTTATGTGAGAGATTGTATGACTAATTATCCAGCCCGTGTTTCAGAGCCCTGCGTCCATCCTCCCCTGCTCGCCGACTGGCCGGCAGATGCAAACTCTGCTCCTCTGCTTTTTCAATTATAAATGAAGAAGTCACTGAATTAAATTACCTGGGTAAACTGGTGCGCAGATTTCTCTTTGCCCTTCCCAAAGACGCTACTTTGTTGAAAGCTGCTCTGACCCATTTCGGCACATTCTGGTTGCTGGCGGTTAAATGGTGATTTCCAGCAATTCACCGCTTCGACTTGCTTACAGTGTTTGTAGTCCTTAAATATACCACTGTTTAGAATTTAAATGCAATGTTTTATTTTAAATGGATTAATAGCGTGGCCTGCAAAAGGCATCATCCCTTCACATTTGATTCCGAATGGACTTCCCGCAAAATAAAAGGAAAAAAGCTTATTTCAGCCAGAGTGTAAAAAATACGTGTACGCATCCCCCAGTTTTTCTGCGTGCTGAAGGTGAGCCCCAGCAGAGTGGGAGAGGAGGTGGTCGCCTTTCAGGTGGGGTCAGGCTGGAGGCCGGGGCGGTGCCGCCACGCAGCGGAGATGTTCCGTTCTGCTGGGCACGGAGGCGGCAGTTGCCCCGGCTGCTCCAGGAGGGTCGAGCCGGGTGCGATGGCCGGTTCCTTGGGCAGCCCCGTCCCACGGCACAGCGGGTGCTGCCACCTGGCCAGGCGCCAAAGACACATCCACCGCTTCGAGTCCGTCGGTCGTTGGCGTTGAGGTTATTTTTGAGATTTGCTTTGCGATTGCTGAGGGTTGGAGCGGCCTAATGGGGCCTGGGCATCATGTCACGGTGGTCCTGCCCCTTTCCATGGAGAGCTGAGGGACATCAAATGGCTCACTTAGGTCAACTTATATACGCTTTGCTGAAATGTTTCCTTTTTTATTAAGCTTGTAATTGCGTTTATTTTGCAAAGTTTGAGGAGAACACCATGGCGCTTCTTTATTATGCTTTTTCACATTGCATACCATGTACAATCAGAGGTAATTATCTTCCCGCGCTTTGGCCGGACACACCGTGGTTTTGGGTAGTGCGGGTGCTGGTGATTTATGATTAAATCATCTTGCAGCCCTAGGACAGGCAGGGATTTGCTGTGCTTGGCACTGCACAATTGCTGAACTAAACAGAGCTGTTCCTAAAGAGTTTGTAACCAAGACAAATTGCTGGCACAGAAAATTTGCCAGTTAATTTCACGTCTGGAAACTGGAGCAGTGTGTGAAGGTGTCTCCTGGTGGCACCTTTGGTGAGGATGGGCTTATTTAAGCATCCAGAAACCTTTAAGACGGCTAGCTCTGATTTCGTTCAGGCTTGGCTTGTTGTTTAGCTCTAATGGATCCAAACTTAAGAAGTCAGCCCCAGGCTTGCAGCAGCCCCAAAACAACTGTGCCAGCTCTGCCCATGAGGGATGGAGGAGATGTCTCCTTGGAGAGGAGATGTCTCCTCTCCAAGAGCATTTTGGCTGGTGTGAAGCCATCTAGATTGAGAGCTCTTACCTCTTGCGATTCCTTTTTTTTTTTTTTTTTTTCTTTTAAAATAAACGAAGTCCCTAACACTGGTGGGTTCACGCCATTGCACCTCCCTTCCTGTGCTCTTCATGCACGTGTTGTCCTTTGTACTGGTACATGCTACGTCCTGAGAGAGGGGAGTCCATGAATTGCTCATGAAAAGAGATCAAAAAGCAAAAAAATGGCATTATAAAAAACAATTAAAAAAGACTGAAAGGGGCTATCAGGCTGGGCAGACACACAGAGAATGGGGAAGGTAAGCAAAAAAAGAAGTAAATAATAAAATTGCGTATTGGCCCCAGAAGGTGCTGTGCAGTCGGTCAGCGATGGTTGGGAATCGCAGAGGCTGCAGTCACCACATCATTTATTTCCAGCAATTCATTCGCTCAACTCCAAATACAAATATGAAAAGGAACATAAAATGAATTACATGCATGATCCTTCACAGAGTAATACTTGCGTTAGGTTGGGCGGTAAATCACGCCAGAGGCACCAGCTAACATATGTGTATAACCAGGAATAAAATACGGCATCGGGACATCGACACGCTTTGTATCGAGAGCACGATCCCTGCGTGACACGTTCCTAAAATGAATTTGTATGTAAAGAAATTCTTGCTTACGTGGAGGATGAATAACTTTGCAATCTCAGACAGTTTTCCAAAGTTGAGGTTGGCTACATGGTTCCCAAAGTGAAATGTTTTAATTTTTGGTAATATTTAGGTAATAATATTGTGCTGTGGCTGGAGTGGTCCCGCAGATGATGTGAAGGCAGAGTCGGGGCTGTGCCTTTAGCTTTGGCGTCTGTATTTTGTGGCTTTCACAAGCGCTCGTCCAGGCGACCTTTATATTCAGCGGGCGTTTTTTACGTGGAATTATAATTGCAGGAGCTTGGGCAATTTCGCTGCGATCGGGGAACGTGGCTTGCAGGGTGACTTGCGAGGCTGGGTTGTGCAGAAAGCTCTGAACGGGCGGGGATCGGAGCGCACCCCATTCCTAGGGGATCTCGGAAAACGCCCCAGCACCCCACAAGGTTTCTGCCCTGGCTGTACGTTAAGTCTCCTTTTTCCCCTTTTTTTTTTTCCTTTTTTTTTTTTGTACACACAGATCTAATCTTCTAGAAAATGCCCCGAAGGTTTGAGCAATCTACCAGTTGCAGGAACCCATAAAGCTTTTTTTTTTTTTCCCCCATTGTGTAAGCATGACAAATCATTAATTTTTGATTGATTGCTTTGAATTATGGGTGCTCTGACATCCTTTCTGTAGCTGAACAGCTGTATAACAAATGAACATATCAGTGCTCACAAAAGATTGGAGATCTAACAGAAGCAATTACATTGTCAGCTCCTCCCTTCTGGCTTTTCCCAGGCAATGGAGGGAGGAAATTTTTTAACAGAAATTCCTCAAGTGGCTAACAATAATAATAATAATAAAAAAATACCTTTTTGTAATTGAATTAGATTTTTATCTCTTTATTTCCAGTGGATTTCTTAAACCTTCAGAAGCCAGGACGTGTTTCTGCTTTGTGTAACTTGGAGAGTCCCTTTGAACAAAATTTCACATGAAGAATTAAAAAAATAAAATCAAATTGCAATTTTTGGTTACTATTCCTTTAAGATTTCAGAATTGCACCAGTGCACTAAATGTGACCTCCATAACTTTTAAATTAAGAATTTATGCTGGCTTGAAATTTATGAAATATTTCAGCATGAAAGAAAGCCTTTTTCCCTCAGGAAAATTGAGCAATAAATCACAGCACTCTCGATTTACTGCCCTACAGCCAGCCAAAGATAGGATTTTTTTTCCTTCCCCCCTTCGTTCTGGGGGGAAAAAAAAAAAAAAAAAAAAAAGTAATCATATAAGACAGCTTAGCTGCTATCCTCCCACTCTCTAGAATTTTTAATTTCAGCTGTTTCTGCTTGGATTTATTTCCAATATTCCTGCTCGGCTTTTCAATTTCCTCAGTTATTAAATTTTAATTCAGTGCATTAGCATTTAAATTAAAAAAGGGTTTATTTTATCGAAATCGTTGGCTAGCCCCCATCCTGCTGCACATGAATTGCCTGTTTCTGCCATTTGCACAAAATGTGAAATGCAGCTAATATCTTTTAACTTGTATTTGCACAAATTCAGAAATAAAATTTCTGGGTTTGGAATAATATTGTCTTTCCAAGGAAGCCTCTCATCAGAGAGCCGGGGGAAGGAGGTGAAAAGGAGGAGACCCTGGTTACTTCCCTGCTCAGCCCCTTCTAAGGGCCCGGAGGGGCTCAATTAGGCACTTCATCGCTAACGAAGGGAGGTGCACTGGACCTGCCCCTCTAATCCAGGAGCGGAGCCATCTCAGCTTGGACACAGCACTGAATTTGGCTATTTCTGCCTTATTTCCCTCCTGCAAATTGCATGATTTTGCATAGGAGGGATCGTTACTTTAAACTTTGGTAAAGTGCAATAAAATAATTGCACGAGGGCAACTGGAGGGAACCGACTCAGAAAGCCGCCTCTGTCGTGGGGCTGTGTCTGAAATCCTGCCTCAGCCTCCTGCAGACCTGGGTTTCAGTGCACGGACATGTCCCACCAACACTGAGCACGGGGCATGTGTGTAACTTGGAACGGAACAACCCCAGGTATTTTGGGTGCAGCGTGCTAGCAGGAAGAGTTTGGAGGGCGGTCTTGCCTTTCTTAACCTAAACAGCCTTTTTTTTGATGTCTTTTGCCCCCTTAGGCCGACGAGAGCAACAGCAGTGGGCGGAGGAGCTCTTCCAGCAGGTAGGTGGATGGTTTTCTCTGCTGGGGTGGGACGTGGTGGGCCCATGTGGCTCTGCTCGGATGCAGCGCTCTGTCTCAGAGATGGGTGGCAAAGGGTGACCGCACGAGAGGGACGAATTGGGAGCTGTTAGAGCACAGCATCCATACACCATTTTTGGATTTTCCTAAAAAGACAGATGCAAGAAGGATTGTTCTGGCCTCGGGGACTGGGTGGAGAGGCGGTTTGCATGCAGTGCGGGGTGGTACGGCTGAGTCTCCCCGGCCCTGTGCCACGCCGCGGTGCAAAGACCATTGCAGGATGAGGTTCCTGGATGGAGACCTTGGGCCGTGCTGCGGCGGTTGGGTGCAGATTCCCCTGCTCCCATGAAAGAGGATAGGAGGGGGTGTCACCCAGCCCCCTCTGATCCCGCTAAGGGGTGTCTCTGCAGCACCCGCTATGGTGGGTACAGGACATGTCAGGTGCCATGCAGGGGACTCTGCTCCAGGTGTCCCGTTTGCTGTCACCCTTGGTGAGCGTGGCGGTGGGCAGGGTGCCGGGGGCGTGTGGCAGCCCCCCGGCTGGCGTGGCCCGGCAGCCCTGCGTGGTGCGGGAAGGAGGCGCGCAGCCCCGGTGCGAGCAGCGGGGGGAAGCCCGGCATAAAGAAGAGGGAGGCGATGAGGTTGGGTCTGCCCGGTGCTGTGGCCTCTCCGTCTCCTGCTGATGATGTAGGGCATCTCACCTTGCTGGGCGTGCTGGGAAGCACTAAAGATGGTGCTTCTTGGTCCCTCTCCGTCCCCGGAGGAGCAGCCCAGCAGCCTGGGCTGAGCGGGCTATGGGGAATGTCCAGCCCTGGCACCGGTGTGGCTGAGCTGCACCAGTGCTGGGGTTACCAAAGCAGCCCCCAAAACCCCAACAGCATCGGGTGCGTGGTGCCTTCCCCCCCCAAGGTGGCTGCATTTCTGTGGTGGGTGGGTGATACTCGTGTGGGTGCTTCCAGCTGTCAGGGGGACCTGGCGGAAAAGTCTCCTGCAGCGTCCACTGTCCAACGTCTGTCAGAGCTGGAGTCAGTCCAGAGCTGTGAAAGCCTGGAAGAAGGGGCAGCTTTCCGTCCTCGGCCAGGCACAAATTCCTCTTAGCTGGGCTTCTTCTGCAGAGCAGCACTGATGTGCTGGGCAGTGCTGGGAGCTGGCAGCAAAGCGTGGCTTTGGTGACAATCGGATTTACCTGGTCCCATGCATGATTGAAGCTGGTTCCTGGTTGTCAGCCATCCACAGGCAAACTGGCAAACTCATCTCTGGCAAACTCATCTCCCAGGTTTAAAAGGTTTTGTGGTAAAAACAGGTGGAAATGTAGGAGATTAGAGATGTCAGGCTGGAAATGGGAGCAATGCTGAGATGTACCGGGGGGGGGAGAGCATGGCCCAGGAAGGGGAGCGGGCTGCAGGGGAGCACAGAAACATCCAGTAGAGTTGGAGAAGATGGTAGGAAAGTCAGGGAGGTGCCATCACATGGTGGAACGATGCACAGCTCGTTGAGGGGACTACTGAGCACCTGAGGCACATTTGTGGGTTACGTCAGCATGGATGGGGGAAGACGGACAACAGAAAACTGGAGCCAGTTGGGCTGCCGAGGAAAAAAGTCAGCGTGGTGTGGGGGGCTGCACCCCGTCCTGGCATCATCTCCACCAGCATCACCTGCCCCTTCCTCAGCGAGGGGGCACAGTGGCGTGGGCAGCACCTGAACGCTGCAGTGGCACAAGCAGTGAAGCTGTGATGGTGTGGCAGAAGCCACTGTCTCCGCAGTGTCATGATCTGTGTGGAGTGAGACCACCGCCGCTGCACCCAGACAAGGTTTGCCGGTTGCTGCTGCCGGGCTCGGCGCTGCTCCCCTGCCTGGGGCAGCCCACCAGCGCTGCGGGGAGCAGACCCCGGTGAGACACGAGGCTTTTCTCCGGGCACCCACAGCCCTTGGCCGCGAAGCAGCAAGCACCAGCGCTCCTTTCCAGCGCCGCCTGCCTCCTTCACAGCTCGAGTTGTGTTTCATGTCCTCCCCTTTGCATCACCAGCAATACTGTCTCTCCACTAGCTGTATGCCAGAACACTCTCCTGTTCCCTCCGGGGACTTGAAAGTGCTGCTGAAGTTTTATCTGTCAGGTGGAACACATCCTTCCACGTTAAAACCCCTCTCCGTTCTTCTGATCTCCAAAACACTGCGGTGCAGGTCCTCCCCCCGCCTCCTGCTGCTGAGCATGCACTGAGCGCTCCCCGCTGCGACAGCCGCGGTCCCTTCCCGGCACCCCGGCTCCACTGCTCGGCATTCCAGAATGAAATACCCTCGTTACTGGCAGCGTTTCGGTACGGCAGCGCTGCCTGGCATTGAACGCCTCTGGGGTGCCCGCTGGGTTGGGCTCGGCAGGGGTGGAAGGGTGGGCAGGCAGATTTTGGCAGTGGGGAGCAGTGCCAGCATCGGGTGTCTTAAGCAGAGGAAAACTCTTTTCCCAGTTTTGGGGTGGCTCATCAGTGCGGCCCGGCAGTGCTCGCTCTCGGGATGCTGGGAATGAGCCTGAACGGAGCGCTGGAAGGAAAACTGGGCGTAGGCTGAGGAGCAGGGGGAAAGGAGCCAGGCATCGCTTCCTTCCCTGAAATTCTTTATTCTGACTTTTAACTCAATTTTGAAGCTCTCGCCGGAGGGTTTTGCAGAGCAGGTGGGTGAGTGCGTTCTCCGTGTGGGAGCTGACCCTTTGGGGTGTCTCCTGTGGGCGTCCTCCCTTCCCGGGCGCGCGGGGCTGCCCTCGGGGCAGAGCTCCCGAGCATCCTCCTGGGCGTGAGCGATGGCCTTCCCAAAGGCGGGTACCCGAGCGCCCGTCGGGGTGGCAGGACTTCCTTCCGTTGTCACTGTTGTTTTGTACGTACATGGAGAAGTGGGAGACTGGCCATCACTTTTTTCTTTTAGAAAAGTGGAAACAAAATCCACTTCAGCATCTACCTGATTAAACAAAAGATGGTCAAAAAAAAGGAAAATGATGAAGTCATTTAAAAAAAAAAAAAAAGGAATGAAAATTTAATGTTTCAAGAAAGCTCTATCAGTGACTGAAGGTTGAAATTTGGCTTTGACAAAATCTGCGAGGCTGTTAGTGGCTGGAGATACAAGGTAGATGTTTTTCAAAGTTGCTGCTGCTTGAAACTCTCACTAATTGCAACTATCAAGGAAGCTTTTAACGTTTGATTTATGTCAGTAAAATTATAAGCAAACTAAGGTTGCCAGGACAACTTTACCTTTCTGCAACTTTTTTTTTTTTACTATAGCATGCTTGATCTTAATGTGGCGACCGTAGTATTGGGACAATCCTATTTTTATTCATTTATTTTATTGAATTGATTTTATTCTGTTTCAAGTAAATGTTAAAAGCTCTGAAGGCACAGGATTTTTATGATCTTATCACCCCCACAGCTCTGATCGGGCCTGTCTGCTGCCTTTGAAATAACACAGTTCAGCACGTGCAGCTGTTTGCAGCTGAGAATTAGTGGTGGCAGAAAGCACTCACTATTCTCCTACCTTATTAACTTGTGTGTGGTTCCTGTACCTCACTGAATGCTTATTAATGGGAAATTTTACAAAGTGAAGAGAATTATTAGGAGCATAGAAAAAAACCTTTCCTTTAAGGGGAGCTGGAAGAGAGATGGCTGTTTGCCTTGGGGAAGATGACAACTAAGAGACAACTTGACAAAGCTGTACGTGTTTTTGAACACTCCAGAAAAGGTAGATCAGAGAGTTCTTTCTTCCTTTTGCAAGGAAAAAAGAGACAGTCAACAAAATTAAAAGGCAGCAAATTAAAAGCCAATAAAAGGCAGGATTTTTTCCTGCGTGATGGGCAGTTAGCTGTTGGAGCGTGTTGCCAAGAGTCGGGTGCTCGGATGGGGCTCAGAAGGGACTCAGCTGGAACGTGGCATCAGTAGGTGACGTGGGCTCTTGTGGATGAGGCACGTTGCCTGGGGATCAGTTACCTTGCTGCTGTCTACTGGAAAGTTTCTCGAAGCTTCTTCTGAAGCCCCTCCTGCACACGGTGGCCCGGGTTCGGTATCACTCGCTGGCGTGAGTCTGCGCGACAGTCCTGGAGGGCTTGGAGGGACCGGAGGGCAGCGTGGGAACAGCGTCGGGAGCTGCAGACCTCGCGGCAATCGTTGGGAGTCTCCATAACGCTATTGTAAAACTAACTACTTACCAATAATTAATGTCAGCATTCAGATGGTGGGCTCTGGATCTTGACAAGAAATAATTGAAAAACCAAATGTGCAATTATGTCTGACAAGCAGCGTGTGCTTTTCTTGGTCACCAGAGCCTTGTGTAGTCATGTGTTAGACATGGTTTTATATAATTATTATTGTTTATATGGTGGGTGTCAGAGGAAGGAAGAATTTTAGTTTCAAGTCCTCCGTTGGCTATTTATTTAAAAGTCATTAGATTTGTTTTCAGACTTAACTACACTTAATGTGCGAGACTCCTGCTGAATAAATCAGACCCTGATATAGGAACTGCATCTGTTTGTGGAGGGAACGGAGCCAGCTGGAAGCTCAGCCCCCGTCTGCACCAGGGCTGTCACCAGCCGGGGAACCCGCTCGCAGCACAGATGTAGCTGTGCAAAACAGCGTGCTCCGCTCCCAAAACGGAGGTAAAATCCCAGACTTTCTGGGGTTATGAGCTGGCTGTGAAGGCGCGGATGGGTCTCATCTTTATTGCAGCGTTAACAGTCCCGAAAAGGGTGGGAGGGCTCTTGGAGACGGAGGTCCAGCAGAAGGGCTCTGCGGTGCTGGCCCGGAGGGAGGCAGAGCGCTCTGCGGGGAGGTGCGTTTCCAGTGGGAGCTTTAGGCTGGGACGTGGGGGTCTCCCAACTCTGTCATGGTGCAGTTTTCCCTGATATGCCAGACCAAGCCGTGGTGCTTAGGTAGTCTGGTCGTTTCAGTCTCTATCTTAGAAAACGTGACTTTCCAGCTGGAGGAGAAGGTATTGAGAAGTGGTTGCACCTACTTTCCTCCTTCTCAGTTCACCCTTCTCCAGCCTCGCTGGTGGCATCTTTCCCTCTCCTCCCCATGTTGCTTGCTCTGTCCTTTGCGGACACGTCCTTCCTAGCAGCTCCTGTAACCCAAGGGAGGGTCTGCCCCGGAATGGCACCAGCTCTTCTGCAGGCTCCTCTCCTTGCTGACCAGTCCTCACCAGATCCCCAGCATTCGGGGAGGACAACCTCCATGCGTGCCTAAGCTGGAAGTTGTGGTCCTCTGAACCTCGGGAGAGGGCTCCACACTCCACGGAGGGATGTGCGTGGGGAGAGGCCAAGGGTTGAGTGTTTCCAAGAAGCAAAACAATTTAAATTGTTTCCCCTTTCTTTAAAAGGCCACCTGTGGGATTTTCAGTCCCAGAACATGAAGAGCTTGACTCATCCTGCGTCAGAAAGAGAGAAAACTATTAATAATTAGGCAAGGTATTTAATAAGCCGTGGTGCTCTCTGAAGGACTCTCACCAGCCATCTTCAAAAAGAAGCAAACAAACCAACCAGCACAAAACCCCCCCAGAAGTCCCCTCTGGCCGATTTAAGAGAAGCGGACAGTTCAGTTCTGTACTGCGACCACCGCAGACGCTGTGGGAAACCCAACAGGTTTCCTTGAAATCTGAAAGAAGGTCAGATGTACACATATGAAGAGATGACAGCACTCAGACACATCCCGGCTCCCATGGGACCAGCTTCTTTTCTGTGTAATCCGCACCAGTTTGCCAGACGCCAGAGCCTCGGAGGGCTTTGGTTGGTGTGAGGTGGAGAAATGTCTCTTTCTGGAGCCGTAAAGTACTGAGCCATGGTAGCTGTAATGTCCTCTGCAAAGCTGAGTTACCAGGAAATTGTTTTCCTTGGGTCACCCCCTCTCCTGGCCAGCTTGGGGTTGTTCTGATAATGGCGTAGAGCTGTATAGCTTATTTACGTTAAATGCATGTGTATCTCCAGTAACAGGACATCTGCCACCTCATTTGTATCACTCCCCAGCTGGGGAGTTTTCCCAGTCCCAAGGACCTGTCTCCTTTTCTGTCCGTCTTTTCCCGTTGCTCATTTTATCCCACTCATCCTGCGGCTGTGCCGTGCCATGCTGCCACCGGCGGGTCGGTGGCATGGTCCGGCGTAGGCTCCTGTGTCCATGTTGGGGGACCTATGGACATTTGCAGACAGTTGTCACTCCCTCAGTCATTTCTTAGTCAAGCAACATAGAGCTCTTGCACCGATATAAATAAACCCTTAATCTGTTCTCTTTGGTTTTCCCTGAATTTCTTTGTCTCTGTTGACATTTCCACGCTTGAAAATTTAAAGATGCTGGCAGCTATTCTATTATCGTCTTAAATTTTGTTTTTAACCTGCATCATTTGTTTGTCACATTCTTTATCTGACTGAATTATTTTCCTTTTGGCAAACTGCGCATTTGTTTTTTGTTGGATAAGCCAAATTTTTTTTCTATTTGGTTAGACTTTCCTCGTCAAACCATCCTCAAGATATTCCTAATAAGGACTGAAGGGAATTTGTTTTGCTAATACCTTAGGAATTCTTTGTGGCTCTTGAATATTGTTCTGGTTTGTACTTTAATGTTTAATTTCTAGAGGAGAGACAGCCTGATTTGGTCCTGTAGTTTACCTTTTCTGAAGGATTGGGAGCTGCTGAGCATCCCTTGAGGAATGAACGCATGACTGAATTCCTCTTACACTCACTGAAGTGGTGTTTGTTGTCAGGAAAGGTTGTATGTTTTAGTAGACCAAGATAGCTGGAAAAATTAAGTAAGCTGCTTTGTTTGTTTGTTTTCCCTAGATTTTAGCACTGACACCACACCAGACCATACCACCAAGTGTTGCATTAGTTATTTTGGGGTTTTTGAAAGCTGTTGCCTCTGTTTTTAAGAGCTGGCTGCCCTTAGAGGCAGGTAGTGATCCTACTATGAGGCATCTCTCTTCTAAAAAGCCTTTAGGTCCTTCTAAATTTATGAACTCCATAATCATATTGGTATTTATTGAGCAAATTTCTTCCAGGAAGACCTAAATGGCAGTTACTGTTATACTTCTGCCTGCAGAAGGATGTGGTCTCATGCTCTGATGTCAGTTTATTCTGGGGGGAGAAAGCAGAAAACTTAAATGTTTTCTGGGCAGGGTTTTGGGCTGCTTCTCTTGCCCCAGAAATTGTCTTTGCATGCTCATTTAGTGTGATGTCCCCAAGCCTTATTGCTTGATTTGGAGCATGGGCTGCGCAGCCTTCGAGAGTTGCACATTCATCCTGCTTAGCTTCAGCTTATTTTGGTCAGTTTATAGTGATCAGTGCATTCAAGAAAGTCAGGTATGGCAAAGAGTGCATCCACCAGCCTTGTGTAGAAACCAGCCCATCAACCAAGGATACAGCCTATAGGACCATGGACAAAACAAGCGCAGAGATTTGAAGTAACACTTGCAATGTAGCAGTGACCTTGAAGTCCTTAAAGGATGAGGTTCACAAGAGCATGTTGCACGTGGAAGATGCCCTGAAGCCCTGACCAGCTTTTTCTTTTTTTCTGTTCTTCAGCAAGTCTTCTCTCCTCTACCACTGATGGAGGAAGGTGTTCCCATTCCCTAAAATAGCTACAGAAAACGAGTGAACAGGTTTTTCCTATAATGTTTGCTTTCAGAGCTTAACCCACACTTTGAGAACACACAGTGGCATCTTGGAAAGTGGTAATTGTGAAGAGAACTGAAATCTCCTGGTAGAACACGAGTGACCATGAACTCCTGGTACAACTCTGTGACCAAGTGAAAACTTGCGTTTCAGACACATGCACCAGCATGTGCTGCCACCGTGTGTGTTACTAAGAGTGCTGGTGGCATACTTTGTCCTGCTCCGGTATCCATGCTTCGAAATGTGGACAGGTTCCCAAACGTTCATGGAAAGAGTCAAGAATTAGCAGGCGTGTTTTTGTGTGTATGCAGTATACATTAAGGAAGTGTGTTTGCTTCATTCGAGAGGCAGCAGAAGAGGTTGTTCTCTCCTATGGAGGGGAGATTCCCAGTAACAGGATCTCTTTTCCAGCAAACCAATGGCTGGAGGCAGCAATCCACACTGGAAGTACGGTGCCTGTTTTGGAAAATAATTACTCAGAGGAGGGACCCAGAAATGTGATGGTTACTCCAGCACTTTATGCATCAAAATCAAGACAGCCTCTATGAAAGAGGCACTGGCTCGGGCTGCAGATGTAGTTTTGACAGAGGAACGGCTCTGTGAGCTGTGACACAGGAGGTTGGGTTGGATGAGTGGGTCGGTCTCATTGGCTTTCAAGTCTGCGAGGGAACATCTGAAAGCTGAAGCAGGAGGCGTGGAGACTAGAAGCAAAGTGCTCAGCTGTAACACTGGAAAAAATAGCTCCCGTCTTCTCTCTCTTTTAACCCTGAACTTGAAAATCTTTTTGCCTAGTAATGTCTGCAAAAGAGGTGTCCCTGATGAAGGACACCAGCCTGTTCCTCTGCTTCCTGACCTGCTTTGCCTCCCTCCTTCTGGTGTAAGGCATGGTGCCCATGCAACTGGGCTGCCCCAGGGAGCAAATTAGAGCTATGGGGTGGGGGTAGGAAGGCCACCACTAATTTATCAGACAAGCAGATTTTCAGTTTACATCTTTCTTTTTCTGTCTCTGCTTGCATCATCTCCATGTAAAATGAGAGTTCATTTACGTCTGTTCTGTCCATTCTACTTCCTGTAGCTCCAGTCATGGCAGGAACCTTCTGGTTCTTTTAAACCATGGCAGACCATCTGCAAATTGAGCCCAGTTTCAACCTCCCCCATTTTTTGATTCCTTTCCTTTCTGACAGCTGAGGCCTTTTGATTTGGCATGGGACGAGCCAGCTGCACATCTGTTTCAAGGAGACAAGTTGTAACATCATACTGATGGTATTGTCCTGGTGGGCTCTGCAAAGGATGTTCCTTCCGGTGCCCACTACACGGGCTCTCCTGAGCCTCTTTGGTCCTGCAGACCAGAAGAGCATACCAAGGACCGTACAAGAGTGTTTCAGTGGTGTAAATGGACACACAGCATGCTCTGCCAAGGGGGAGTTGGGTATCACCATCATTGATATCATCAATGATAGTGTCTCATCAAAGTGGTGTGTCTCTGGTTCTTCCAGCTTCAGTGGTGCCCAGGAAAAAACTGAAGATGCTCCACGTTTGCTGCTGGGGTGGAAGAGCTTTGTTTGTAGGTGTTGATTCAGAGCGGTATGTCCTCCTCCACATTTGTTTCCTTTTCCCCTCCTTTTGAGGAGAAAATACACAGGAGCTGACGTTGAAGACTGATTCTCCACTGATCTCACTTTGCCCCTCCCAAAAAGCTCAGCAGGATGTGTGCTGTAAAAATAGCCTCATTAGAAGCCATCTGAGTACATATGCAATCACAGATCACTCAAAAGGGAGCACAGAGCATGCATGTTTCTGTTGCTGTCTTCGGAGAATTACATGACAAATTATTCCTAGCTGGAAGAAATGTCCTTTTATAATTGGGTTTTTTTCTCATTCTTTCATAAGGGAGGAGTGTGTGTTTTTTAAGTAGCTTTTAGTCACTTTCATTATTTATGAGAATGCTACTCCAGATCAGAAACAGCAAACTGCAAATGCGAGTTTCTTCTGGCTGCAGCAGCTGACGGGCCCCATTTGCTTTCAGTCATTGCTGGTTCTGCTTACCACAGCCAGAAAGAAACACTCTCCAAAGATGAAAAGGGCACCATATTGCAGCTCTTCAGTTTGCAGCCCCTTCTCCTCCTTTCCTTCTTCCACAGGAGACTGTCTGGAAGGGGGCCACTAGTGTCGTGGGTAGAGCGTTACGGTGCAGAGGAGGCCGGTGTGCCGTTGCCTTTCTGCCCTTCCATCTGGAAGAGCTCCTTGCGTTGCTCTTGCATTGCTCCTTGCATTGGTGTTGGTGAGGCATCATCCAGGCTACTCAGCTTTATAGCCAAAATTGTACTTCTGGCACGGTCATTTGTCCATATTATCTTGCTGCATCATCCGTCCATGCTAAAGTCTCGGGCCTTCATGAACTATCATGAGTGTAGGACCAAGGAATGCTGTACCTAAATGGGTCCAGGAAGCCATTTTTACCCCTACCTTTCCAGTTCCCCACAATGAGTCTTCATCAAGGCCTCCTTAAATCTCTTCTGCCTTCACATGCTTGTATTTGACATGAAAGTGGCCGTAACGTCATCGGAAGATGAAAGTCTGATGATCAAAGCAGGCAGCAATGTTGAAATGAGCATTGTGAGATGGCAGAGCTGGTAATACAGTAATTGGCTATGTGGCCTACTTAGTCAGAGGAGTGATACATGCAAGTGCAATGTTTGTTTGCCTCTCTAATGTTTAAAATCCATAGAGTCTCTTCTGGAAAGTGGAACAGTACCTCACCTGCAGGAGCAACCAGGCATGCCATTGAGTGACGGTGTGAGCAGTGTGTGATCCCAAGGCTTCTGCCTCCTCTCCTTGGCAAGGAAGAGCCTCTTGGATTGCCAAGCTCCACAACGCAGTAAAGACAAGACATTAAACAGTAAAAGAGGGTGGTATTCCCCAGGAAAGCTCAAAGACATGGAGAAGAAGTTAGATTCACCCTGTGGAAGGAGGTAGGGTTTAAGCCAGATGTGCCTGTGCACTCTGCTAATCCCTGGTCTGATCTCTCTGGGAAGTTTTTGTCCTATGCAAACAAGTGCTTTGTTTGAAGAATATCCTCCTCCCAGGGAACATCATGCCATGGATATTAAATGCAGGTTGGACCTGCAGAGAGAACTCCAGCTGATCCCTGGAAGGCCACACCTGAACACTATAAAATTGCATTGTTTCACTGGAAGAGCGATGGCGTGAGGCTGAGGACTGCGTTCAGAGCCACCATGAGAGGGATGGCTGCAGGTACCGAGGACTGGGATCTGTCTGGTGGTAGGTTCTCCATTAGTTCTTGTGCGCTGCTGTCTCCACCAAGTGGAGGCTGTGACCACATCGCTGGTACCAGTGTCTTACCCAGCAATGCTCCGCAGGAGTTTAGGAGATGGGCTGATCTCTGTGTTAGCACAGTGTGAGCTCTGTGCCTTGCAGTCACAGCGCTCAGAGACATGGTCACCTCATGGTTCGTGTTGGGGAGTACTTCTGCTTCCAGGACCAAGTACTGATATTTGACTTAGATGACGTCCCGGAAGCTGCGTAGTCCTCTTCTCTCTGTGTGCCCTCACCCAAAACCAGTAAGACTTGCTTCCAGCCTTGGGATCTGTAGAACTGAAAACTCACTCCTATTCTTACTCATCCTCTTCTTGACACCTTTCCGGCAGCTGTGCATCAGCTCCGGCAGTGCTGCAGGCAGGGGAGGAATGGCAGAATCAGGTCTGGACACGGTCGTGCTGGGGCCTGATTTCTTCCCTCCACCAGGCAGCATGTTCTCTGTCACCGTGGCTCTCGGAGAGTTTCTGGAGAAGCGTGTTCTGGATCTGCTGCTGCTTTATCCTCATCTCTAATTGGAGGCTCTTTGTGCTGCTCAGAAGCAGGTGAGGCAAAACTCAGCACAACACTGAGCAAGTGCAGTGTCACGGGCTTGCAAGGGATGCAACATCCAAGGACCAAAGGGCTGGTAAAGAAATGATGCTTTACTGCGTCACCTCTCTTGGGTCAGCGCGTGTGTTCCCTCCTGGCTTGATGCCATGCTTGATGGAGACTGTGGTGAATGCTGTCTTCTAAGTGAAACCTGGCTCTGCTGTGGCTGTGCGTGTAGCCCTCTCCATGCCGTCTGAAGCTTTCCAGTGTCAGTAATTTCCTTTTCTTTCCTGTTTTGCTCTGTGATGTTGGTACTGTTTCCCCAGCCAAACCATGAGGCTTCAAACTCTGCTGTCCCATGAGGATCATTCCTTCAGCCCAGTTTTCCCCTGCACCCTGGGGACGATTATACCCAAGTCAGCACAGCATCACTTCAACACATGGGGTAACTGAGCTTTGGACCCAAGAGTTCTGGACTGATCCTACTTTTGCTCTAGCCACAGGAGCACTAACTGGATTTCACGTGGGACCGGAAGAAAATTATGCTTGTTCTTGCTAGGAGAGCTGTCTTCCACCATTGCTGCTGCAGCCTTCTCTCCAAAGCTGTGTAGCCCCCAGCAGAGACACCGAGTGAGCTTTTGAGGAGCTCAGACCTGCTCCCAGGGGTTTCGGTGCTGCTCCGTTGGGGGTACTGCCATCTGCAGCAGCAGCTCTGTCAGCTCTGCGCCTCCTGGCCTGGAAAGGGACCCGCCTTCGTGCCTGGGGAGCTTTTTAGCTGCAGTGTCCAAGCAGAATGAGAGATTGAACTGTCACTGGACAGTCGCCGTGCGAGTGATGATCGCTGTGATGCTGTGCTGTTGGGGACCGCTCTCTCTGTCACTGCTAGCAAGCGGGCAGTAAGAGTCGATCTCATCGCCTGTCAGGATCTCGTTTTGTAGTCTTCAGACAAGTTCTCCTGTGTAGTCTGTCCATCAGTCCTTTGGAGGCTGTAGGGACAGAGGTGAGGAAGATGTTCTCCATGTGCAGGGAAGGTAGGAGGGGTCCATCGCCTTCACCTGCTGTCATCAGCAGCTGGTGGTGCCCCTCTTGTGCATCATATGAAGCAATCGGAGTCTTCTGGCTCCTCTGTTCCCTGCGTAGCACATCCAGAGGAGAAGGAAGGAGGTCTGGGACTGTGTTGCTGTTTGATTACCTTTTTTTTTTAAGATATTCTGCAAAGCCATAATGTTCCTCTGGACATTGAGCTGGAGAGAGTCTGCAGTTGAAGTTTGGCTAAAGCTTGACATCAGCCAGTGGCTAGAAAACCTCTGTGAGATATGAAATAATAAGAGCAATGTGAGAACACAGCTCTTCCTTCTTAAGCAAAATAGCAATGGCCGTGAAAAAGGTGGCTAAAACTGCTCTCAGGTGGTGTGGGACTGATTCCAGCCTGGTGCAGGTCAACAGCAGAACTTGCATTCGGGGATGGTGTTTCCTGCATTTTGGCTTGCACAGTCCAGACGCCGGGGCCCTCGGTGCTGTGAAACAGGATTTGGCTCATGCAATAAAACGCTGGCACCTCAGGGTGTCAGCAGAGAATGAGCGTCCTGGGGCTGCCGTGGCAGAAGGGGGTGGGAGCCGGGTGCGACAGGGGGATGCCGCCAGAGATGCAAATATCGACCGTTCTTATACGTATACATGCATATATATATATATGTGTGCGTGCGTATACAAACGCACACATTGTTTTTTATATAGATATGTATTTTTATTTTTATAGATACATATAATCTCAAAAAAATCCTAATGCTTGTCATTTATTCCCTTTTCACCACTTTAGAGCTCTTTCCCTGGGATCTGAGCGGGACGTGGGTCTGCGCAGAGTTCTCTGCTGGGTCACCGGGCAGTGCCTGGCCTTGCATACGATGCTGGGGTGCTCGACGAGGAGCGTTGCGGGGCTGTGGGTTCACTTCCCTGACACATGCCGTGGGTACATCTGTACCCATTCTGTAACCTGGTTACATCTGCTGGCTGCTGCCTTCATCTCTCCTAGAAAGCGTCCAAAGACAGAGAAGGTCTCTGTTGTAAAATTGTTGTGAGATTGTTGTAAAAATCCAGTGGTGCTATGTTTTTTATGGGTTTGCTTATTTTGTTTTTGAGAGGATCAGCAGGCTCCTTTCAGGGCTTCTGTACTGTGAAATCATGCAGAAGACAGTTGCTAAAATATTTGGGGCTGGTGTCCTTCTGTACACTAAGTACCTGCTCAGGCTTATAACATACAGGGCAATGTTGGAGGAATAGTATTGCTTTCAATCAGTATTTGCAGGTTTAGGTCCCGCCTAAGTTACTTTCTTGGCAGAGATGGTTCCAGAAAGTCAGCGTGCGTGAAGAGCAAAGTTTTTGCGGGTCCATCGGTCTGGTCTAATACTTTATGTATTCTTACAGCTTCAGGCCACCAATCTGGCCAGTGCACATCTGTACTGAGCCCAGTAAGCCGGGGCCAGCCAGATGCGGATACTCTGGGTTTGAAGACTTGGAGAGTTTTGTTCTCCCTGAGCACATCCTTGGGAAAACGGTTGTTCCAGTGGACCACCATCCGTGCTAATATTTTATGCCTCATTTCAACTGGTTCCAGCTTCCAGCGATGAGCTCGTACTCTACTCTTCCCTGCCAAATTAAGGAAAGACAGTATTTTCTCCCCATGAAGATGATAATATGCTGCAATCAAATCATCTCTCAGTCTTCCTTTTGGCATGAGAAATGGATTGAAGTTGTTTGATCTCACAAAGTCATAAAGTATCTTTTCCCAGTCTCGGAACATTTCAGTGCCTCTTTTTTGAACCATCTCCAGCTTTTCTAATCACCTTTTAAAAATGAGGGCGCTCAGTCTGTCTGCAGCACACTGGGACTCGCTTCACCACGGCTTTGTACAGGGAGAAAATTACCTCCTTGTTCCATCTCAGGCGCGTGTATCTGAAAATTGCGTTAGTCGTTAGGTCAGAGCATGGCTCTTTGTGGCTGCAGTGTGACCTGCCTGCTGGGATCACGGCTGAGCACCGTGGGTGCTGTTCGTGGGTGCACCCACGTTCCTGGACACGTTTGACTATGCTACAACTGCTCGGCTTGGGCAGAGCCAGCTTATGGAGTGATGGATGCGCTGGTGTTGGTGTCCCTTTCACAGTCATTGCTCTCCGCCCCTCCATGGGTCACCCATAACTTTTAGCAACAGTGATGTTAAATTTAATTCCAGAGCCCCACATCAAGCACTTCAGGAGCCCTGTGGAAATGCCTCTACTCAGGAGCAATAGACGTTGAGGACAGCGTTTTGCCTTGCAGCGCATGGCCCGTTGCTCGCTTCGTGCTGTGTACTGCTGATTTGTTCTGTATCCGAATGTGACGTGATGCAAAGCCGGGTGCCATCAGAAGGTCTCTTATGTTCTTACCCAATTTATAATCTCCTCAGAAAGCTGTATCCTTAGCCTCACTGCTGGTTGTATTAGCTTTTAATTCCACATCACTTGGCTCCTGCATTGATTTTTATGTTGTTTTGTCCAGGATTCCCAAGTACAGGTTGCTGTAGCGTCTATAACTGAGGCATTTTGCCTTCACTTTAGGTGCAAAGCTGGCTTTCACTGACTGCTTTCACCTTTCTGCCTACCAGCGGGAATTGTACTGATTTGATTTTGATCTTCCTCCACTGTTTTTTCCCTCCACCCTATTGCTTTTGCTGCCTTTATCAGTGTTTTGCATTTCACACCACCTCGGTGTGATCGATTTGCAATTAATCCCACCCTTTGCTGATTGCTGAATGTTTTGTACTTTTGCTCCTGGCTGCTGCCTTTCCCTTGGCTTTAGAACGGGTGCTCAGCCACGCCACTGTCGGGTGAGATTGATGGACCTTTTGGACACCCAATAATATTACCGTAAAGATTGTCCAGCTTTCAACCACATTTTCTCTGTCTTAATTAATCTTTCTCACTTGTAAAAGCCCTGTATGATTTGGGGAGCATGGGGGGAGTATGTGTGAGGAGGATGGGAATGAGCGGGGAGGCAGGTCAAGCCTAATTCTTGCTGTTTAGGGGCTATTAATTGTACATTTCATTCCATAATGAGAATGGAGGGATGAATAATAAAATATCTGGCAATGTGATGTGACTGACCCATTTTGAAATAGCAACTACGTGTCCGCGTAGGAGGTTGTGCAGTAATTATTGCAGAAGATTGTTCTCTTCGTTCGTCTGCTCCTCTCATCTCCATCCTCCCAGGATTACCCACTGGGCGCTTTGGCCTGCAGTTGCAGCGTTTTGATTTGTCTACCAGCTTCATAACCCGTATCAGAAACCATTGTAGGTGTTAGTTTTTTAACATTTTAATTCATACTTTGTTCTGGCTTTCTATGACGTTCCAAGCAATGGGATTTCCTTCTCTTTCGCTATTGCATGGTCTAATGACTCTCATCCATAAGTTCAGCCTATCTTTCGCTTTATTTTGCCTATTACTTCGCTTAAAACGTTTTCAAACACCTTCAGCTGTTCCCAGTGTTTACATGACTCTAAATATGTCACAGTCTTAAAAATCTCTGTTTCTGGATAGTCTAAGCTATTATATATTTAGTTCTTCTGATTTCTGCACAGACTGAACCAGCAATTGTTTTATCTTTGCAGTGCATGTTGGAATTTATTAATAACCACTATTAAAAACAGGGAGCCTATAATGAGTGGTGGGGTGGTGCATTTGGAAAAGGTGTACTACACCGGCGTATTACTCGGTCCTCGTCTGTCGTGCTCAAACTCCCTCCTCTGCCTTTTGCCATCATACCACTTGTTGATGTTGTTTTACAGCTTTGGGGTGTCCAGTTTCCTTCCTTTTCCTAAGGAGTTTTGAATATTTATTTATTTAGATTGATTTCTCCCATGAATCTCCAGCTTTCTCTTTCCAAGATGAAAACACATACTGTTTCCTTAATCTGTTTCTAAATACACTGGACCCCTCCTTTCTTCCCTCTGCCTTTCCCCATCCATCACGCTTTCTCTGTCATCTTTGATACTTATATCTGTCCATAACATAATAGTCTCCCTAAATATCATTATACTGTAGGTGATCCCCTTTGACCATCACCGTGTATGTTAAATAAGGCCATACGAATACCATAGGATGTTAGGTTGTTTTGAAGGGTTAAAAGAGAGGATGCAATGGTAGATTAGTGCTTGGAGGAGTGCACAAGGGTGGAGATAGCTCCAAATTAAAAATGTCAGGAGGATATGGCTTTTCTTTTGCGTGTGTGGACTAGTCTTGGCATAATACTTGATGTCAGGACTGCTGGAGTTGTGCTTCTGGCCTGCTAGGAACCAGGTGAAATTCTGTGGTCTTGTTTAGTGGTCCAGTCTGTTTATGACTGCTACTATTGCTTGTGATGATTAAGGTTATTTTCGTTACTAGCAAATGGTTTTATTATTTTTGTCTGGTTAAATTTTAATTACTTACCATACATGACAGACACGCATACCTACCCATACTTATTTTAAATAAATTGCATTAAAAGAAAGTACCTTTAATTATGTCGTAGTGATGAGAAAGTGAGCACTTGACGATGAGAATTCATGTTTTCTCCTCTTTTCCCCCCCATTCAGGGAGTGTTTGAAGAGGAGCCCGCGGAGCCCAAAAGCGGAGGGCTCCGATTCGGTGACATCTCAGTCCTCACCCAGTGAAGAGGCTGGAATGATGACTGAGGTGAAGGTGAAAACAGAGGTACCAGATGACTATATCGAAGAGGTGATCTGGCAGGATGACACCAAAGATTCCAAGAAGAACATAAAGGATGGGCCGGGAGATGTGCCCGCGGAGATTTGTGTGGTCATAGGCGGGGTCCGCAACCAGCAGACGCTTGGTAAGCCATGGGATAACGCACCCCATTGCTCGGTTCTCTGAATCCGTGGTGTTGGGGAGAGGAATGAAGTTCTGGCGAGCCGTTCATGGAAGCTCGGCTCTGCCAGAGGGATCAGAGCCAAGGTGCACATCAATCTCAGGGTCCTGACTTCAGGATTATTGGCCTTCTTTAACTTTTGCTATCTGTTTGTATCTTGTCACCCCTAAAGACTCAAGCAAGATCAGGGTAACTCTTAAGAGAAAACTTGTTACTTTCTTTTGATGTGTTAAATGACTTGCCCATCAGTCATGTGCGAAATTCATGGTGAACCCAGGGCTGGTGGTATGTTGGGCATAGATGAGGAGGCAATCAGGAGGAAAGCCTGAGAAAAAGTGGAAATGCTTTGAGGAAAGTTGCTTTGGGGAAAGTGGCTGCTTTCTGTGAATAATTAGATTTAGCTCAAAAACAGGTTTTACAGGTTGCTGTTTGTTTGTTTTCCTCATCACTAGTAACATTATGGGAATAATTTTGACTTCTGTCTGGCTGTGGTGTGCTACTTCCAAAACAGTATTTCCTATCCCCACCCCACCTTGAGCAGTGATGAGAAGAAGGTCTTTCTTTTTTTTCTGTGAACAGCAGGCTGTCCTCTCCTCCCGCTC
Source organism: Mycteria americana (assembly GCF_035582795.1). Taxonomy (NCBI): domain Eukaryota; kingdom Metazoa; phylum Chordata; class Aves; order Ciconiiformes; family Ciconiidae; genus Mycteria; species Mycteria americana. The sequence continues at coordinate 2,280,258 of NC_134381.1, read as the reverse complement.
CGGGGAAGGGGCTTTCTGCGGGATTCTGGAGGGGCACTGCTCTTGCTAAAGGGACTTCTCTTGTTGGTTCTGATGTAGAGCAGGTCCCAGCAGTGACTTTTGAGAGCCAAAAACAGTTGCTCATATAAAGAAGAAAGAGCATTTGGACCATGTTTCCTTTGAGGAATGCAGGAGAATGCTAATTTGAGCTGCCCAGCACTGCTGTTGGGATTGGCTTGTCTTGCAGAGGGAGAGAAAAGAGGTATTGATGTTAGATGTTCTCTTGGTTTTTGCTTGATCATTGTCCACACTGTTGGAAAGTAGCCCTGGAGGGTGTCATCAGCTGACAACTGTATTGGGAGCATCGTTGTCCTGCCTGTCCTCCCTTCCCCAGTAGGACAGCCACTAAGAACGGCAGAGTGGGAGGTCACTGCTGTTTATGCGGGGTCAAAACATCTAGGGAAAGCCTAAGAAGTCCATAACTGGTTCTAGCTTAAAGGTCTTACAATTTAGTGGACATACTCTGTGTGTATTCAGAGCTTTTGTGTCCCCGCAGCTCTTGAGAGGTTGATCACTGCATGGGCAACCCTGAAATGCGGAAGTGACCCTGGCACCCCAGGAGGGATGGGTGGAGACACTGCTGCTGATCAGAGGTGATAGAGCTTCTCCTTTAGCTGTGGTCACCAGCCCTTGATGAAGGCATCTGCAGATCGGGTGTCTGCCATGTAGGACCCTCTTCTCCCCATGGCTTCTGGCTGGGCAGCAGCAGCTGTTCTGCAGATGATGTCTCCTGAGTTGCTTATATTGTTGTGCAAAGTGGGAAACAGGCTTTTGCTGTTGGCTAACTTGGATGTACACCATCATGTCGTACCTATGGAGAGCACTGGGGACAGGCTGGGGTGAGGGGGGACACTATCCAACCTGTAGGCACCATGGGGAGAGGGACAGAGAGTTATTTACTAGTTAGCAAGTGGTGGTTGAAAGCCATAGAAGTTAAACTGGAGAACTTCTATCTGGAAGGGCCTTTTCAAATGAAATGTGCATCATATTTGTTATTTTATAGCCTCGCGCTGGGTTTCTTTAAAGGCAACTTGGTCCTGAGGCGACTGGCAGTTGGCGGCCGATTCCTTTGTGAAAAGAGCCCTGTAAGTGCCCCTATTCATCCGCCATTCACATAACTCTTGTTTGTTGGGGAGGTGGCTCTGAATAACTTTTCTGTTTGGCCACCAAATACTGTGCTCTGTGTGGACCAACCATGGTGCCCAGATATCAGTTCCTTGTGGTTTCTTGAACTGGCTCCCAGTCAATTCTTCTGGTCCCCTCCGTCCCCCCGCAGAAACCACAGACAGGCACTATTTCCATCGCTGCAGACATCTGTGTAACTCGCACAAGAAACGTCCCGTGCCTGCTGCTTCACTGGCGATTTCGGCTGCTGCTCTGGAACAGCCCAAGATTGCAAATAGCTGAAGACGCTGGTGCCTCCTACCTCCGGAGCAAAGGCCTCGTGCTCTCTGCTGCTTGCTCACCAGTATTTCCAGGAGTTTTTCTCCCTGAAGCCTTTCTCGTGATGTGATCTGGTAGCCCTGTATCTAAATCACTTCAGGTGTGCAGAAAGGCAAGGCTTTGATAGGATTTTATTCGCGTTCACCAGGGAAGCTGAGACTGGAGGTGCCAAAAATCGTTATTTTTTATAGTAATTCATGATGCAGGATGAAGTGGTGAATCAGAAGTAAATGAATCCCTCTCCTTCACATGGAAATGCCGACCCCCAGACTGTCTCTCTTCGTGCTGTGCTGGAGATGGTCAGTTAAATGGGGGATGTGTTGTCTGGGGCCACAGTGCTGAAGGCTTCAGGGCACACATGGCTCCAAGTGACAGACAGCTTTCCTGCGGGGCTGAGCTTCGGGACTTGGCTGAAATTCGCATTAGAATATGTATGTCTCTTCTGAGTCACACATCTCCTGCAGGAGCGTGCTATATTTATATTTTTAGTTGTTACTTGGAGCAATTTATAACAGGGATTCCCAGCTCGGTTGCTGCTATTTGCTTGTAGTGTTTCATCAAATTAGGCCTTGTGTATGCTGCCTCCTGCTTGGTTACACGTTCACATGTCTCTCCCTGCACTTTGGACTACTCCAGACTCTATTTCCATCCATTTGGAGCAGCCCAAACCCCGCGATGGCTGAAAGCAGATGCGGCGAAGCGGGATGGGTGGTGGCAGTGGCTGCAGTCCCCCAGCCGAAGAGCTAGTGCTGATGTTTGTGGGTTTGGACCATTTCCCTTTCATCTGCTTTTCCACAGAAGTCTTGCAAGCCCCATGGGGTCCCACTGCAGGCATCCCAAGCAAAGCAAGCCGACGGAGCGGTTGGCTGTATCCCTGAGTCTGTCAGCAGCAGAGTGATACTCCTGCTGTGGATGCCGCTCTCCTTCCCCTCCACCGACCTGGACCCCCTCGCGGTACCGCCGGGTCTCCCTGCCTTGTAGGTGGAGTGTTTCTCACCCTGCACAGCCCCGAGATGCAATATTTCCTGTTCTTTTCTTCTTTTTTCTTGCTAGCTTCACATGCTGGCCTTGGGTCAGGGTCATCTGACAAGCTCCAACACATTAACATTTCTAAGGGCAGGGGTGTCAGGGCAAAAAGTCAGAGAAGTTCACCATGAAGCTATCTAGAAAGGAGAGGAAAAGAAAATGGCACTTGCATTGTAAATCAAAGAGGAAGGGGGAGAGACTATTTGGCTGATGTGGATCATTTTCTAATGTTGGGAATACCATCAGGTCAGTATTTGTGTTTTGGAGGACTGAGTTATCTGCGAGTTGATCAGGAGAAGTTTTATACCAGACGAAGCTCTCAATCTGGTCTGTGCTTTACGAGAAACATTTTAGAGAGGATTTTTCAAGTAATGCAGTAAATCAGAAATGTTTCTGAGACAAAGTGAAGAGTGAATCCTTCTGTTTTGAGACTTATCAGTCTAACATGCACACACTTGATTCATGCCATGATGCTGATGTCTCGGTTGCTGAGCTGCTCAGCACACGTAATTCAAGAGCACTTTGGATTGTCCCTAGTTATACCAAATAAAATAGAGCTGCAGAGCCTTAAGAAACTCTGTGTGACCTCTGACATCTTGTTACCAAGCCACAGGGACAGATGGGTCTTGGAAATTTTTAATAGGCTTCAGCCATCATTATTCTTTGGAAATGCATCCACTTTAAGGGCTCTTTTCTGATTTTTTTTTTGCACAATTTAGATGGAAAAGCAGTGGAACGTGGCTCTCCCGTTGGATATACACGAAATCGATATTCAGGGACCTGGATTTTTGACCATGCATTGAGATACACGTCCGGTATGTGATGGAAGGGTGTGAAAGTCTAACCAGGGATCAGGGAGCAAGGGAAAGCTCTGGATGCAACGGGTGTGTTGCCCAAATTCCAGCTGCGACGCTCAGGAAAAGCCTGGCAAAACTGAATGCAACCAACTAACCAAAAACCTTCCCCCCTCCTACTACAAACAGCTTTAACCTGCATGACACATCCTGATGTGGACAAGGTCCGAGATAAACCATGGTGGCAGTGGCCAAGGCAACACGGGCATGTTCTTTGTAAGGCCCTAGCACATAGTAATGTCTTTTTTTTTTCTCCACTTCATCTTTCCTCCACCCTAATAACACATTTATTGTGGCAAGTCGTTCCTCCTTTCTCTAATATGAGGATCTGTGCCTTTGCCCCACAAATTGTAGTGTGCTGAGTGCACAGTTGTGGCTGTTGAGTTGTCTTGGTGCCTGCAGGACTTTAGATCTGTAATGCACCTCCCTTACACCCCCACAAGCTCGCTGTCCTCCTGGGGCAGTGCTCTGCCACCTGTGCGTAGGAGGTGGGTAGAGGTACCCCCCTCAAAGAAGATGACTTCAGCCTTTCCCGGGTTGCACTTGAGACCAGGCTGCTTCAGGACATCCACACAAAAGCACTGGCCGTAGGACGCGCCGGTCCCTCTCCTGCCTTCGGCTCCTGCCCTTGCTTTCCCGGCACAGTCCCTTGCATGAGGGCTGCAGCACCGGTTTGGTTTCATATTGGAGAGGGAAGGCACCACACAGTTACTTGTACAGGTTATACTCTTCTTGAAGAACTTCTGCACAACCAAATGCATTTATGCACCATAGACTATCTCCAGAGGAAGGGGGAAATATAAGAAAAATGGGAAGAAAAAATTCACCCTAGAGTCCTTCACTGTTTTTTATCTGTTTTCCCAGTGCTCTGAGTGCCTGCAGCGCTGTTTCGGGGTATGGGCGGGCATCAGTCGCATTTTGCTGTTGATGCAGCTGAGCCTTGGCTGCGGCACAGGGTTAGTGGTTGGTAGGGCCCAAGTGACGGTGAGTGCGCTCATCTTCTGGTGGTGCTGCTTTGGGGCTTCAGCTGGAATAGTTTTTAGGAAAGAATTTTGGAGGTTGGCGATGAATATAATCAGTCCTTGAGCATGGAAAGTGAGGGCTGGCAGATGCTGCCGACTTGCTGATACCCAGGATTTCACTTAGAAGAGCCTGTGTGGAGTGACCACAGGTGATGAATGTCCCATATATGTGTATCTATATATAAAATACAACTGGCTACGATAATTAAAAGGCTATGGAGCAGATCAGACATAGTCAACTGACTATAATATCAGTATTTTAGAATATGTTTTCAGATGTGTACTCTTGTGTATCAAACTGTAGCGAATTGCCTCTTTCAGCATCAATGCCTAAGTAGCCTCCCCAGTTCAAGAGACAGTCCCAAGTGATGCTGACAATGATGGACAGGGAATTCAGCACCGTTACGAACTGGAAGGAGGGTTGTTTTCTTCCCAAGCTGTAAGCTATTGCTTACATGGGAAGGGAAGAAAAGAACATGGGTATAGCATGTTCAAAAAACATGGTTGGTTTTGTTCCTGGAAAGAGCTCGCTTTGACTAGCACTGGGTAAGTATTGCTGTAAAATGATGTTTGGGAATATTTGTCTGGATGTGTGTGTGTGAATGTTTTGTTCTTGTTTGTGGCTCGTCCCTGGGTTTTACTGTTATACATGGTCAGGAACGTTGTTTCAAGGTTGCATGAGGAAGCGTCCATGGAAATGAAACGCTACGTTCACACAAAATAATATTCAGCCCTTCTTTCTCCCACCTCCTCTTCCAGTATGTGCTGCTCTCACTCTACTGAAGAGCGCAGATAGGATCACAGTTACTTAGCTGCTGATGGACAGCTAAGAAATGCAATACCTTTTGCAAGTGAGAGCTTGAAAGGTGAATTTATGGCCTGTTCACAAAGTTGGAGTAGGGAAAAAAAAAGGTTGAATCAACTTAAATAACAAATCTAAGGAAATTTCTGTCTGCCTGTCCAATAAACAGAAGAGGCTAAATTCATTGCATAATTTCATCATTACAAATGATTCTCCCAGCTCTGTTTCTCTGGTTTCATTTCAAATGACTGTTTGCAGATGTGTGTTTTCTGGAATTAGAGACACAAATTGAGAAGAGAGACTACTGTGGTCATGTGCTTTTCCTTAAAAAGGTCAAAAGTTCTATTTGTATCTATTTGGTTTCCTCTGGGTGGATATTTACCAAATCTCTGTGGGTATCTTGAGAAATTTGTACATTGTGCATTTCTTGAGAAATTTTGAAAACTCCTCGCCTCAAGATAACATACTGCCTTCTTTTTTCAGTTGAAAAGCTTTTTTTCCCATATACTAGGAACTTACTGAAAAGTAATTCAAGGTTATTTCTGTCCATAGGAAATATTAGTCATTATTATAAAATTATAAGTCAGGCTATTTTGAGAGTGGCCCTTTCATGTTAGCGAAGTTATAAAGATATACTGAAAATGTAAGTTCAGGGTAATATGCCAAGGACTCTTAAATAAGGCTGAAAAAAGAATTGAGTCTGGGATAGTGATTTCCTGCATTTATCTCCATGAACCTTCCAAAAATGACTTCGCTGCAAACTGCATTCTTTTGTCCCCAGTTTATGGATAAGTATGTGGTGAGGCTGTTTTTCCTGATCTAATATGGTGGTGTATACTTTTCTGTCTTGTTTTTCAGGGTCTTACGAGTGTGGAATATGTGGGAAGAAATACAAGTATTACAACTGTTTCCAGACCCATGTGCGAGCGCATAGAGGTATCTCACTCCTGCTCAAATCTTTGGGAATCCTGGGGTAACATTCAGGTCCGGGGAATATTTTTGGGAAGACCTTGAAGACTGCTCTGCTGCTTCTCTCTTTGTCACTAATTGTTCTTTTGGGTGGCCCATTCATAGGATAAACTTTGGGGCTGTCCAAGCTTTGTGGCTCTCCACTTCAGCAATATTTCTTCTGAGGTCAGGAGCAGCTCTTGCGTTCGGTGCAGTATTTACTGCACGGGCTCTCTGCGGGCATTGCTGTGTGTTGGGAGAGCTGCAAATCAAAAAGTTTCTCCGGGCAGATACCACGTGCCAGCAGTGTAGTTACCGCCGCAGCGGTAGGCGTCTCCCCGAGCTGCTCCACGCTCCTGCCCAGCTGGGTGTTTTAGTCCATCCCTGTTAAGTCAGGATGGGAGGATATCAAGTCAGATATTGGCATTGCAATACTGCTGTATTTTTATGTTAAAATCAAAATGATACTTGTACTCACCCCCGTACCCCTGCTGTCAGCTGAGGTCACTTTCCACATGTATTGTTTGCATGAAATACCTCGTGCTTAGTCAGGAGTGACTTTATTTGAATTTTCTGTAAGTCTGGCCAATTCAGTGTTGCTTAAGTGCACGAATGAGAAAGTTTTGCTTGGTGTTTTGTACAATTAGCGTAGTTTGTATAATTTGGAGAAACACGTATCTGAAGTAACAGAACAACAGGGACTTGAAACTAGCTCATGAGCCTTTCAGTGGTTTTATTTTCTTTCACCTGAGTTGAGCACTGAAGTCTGTGTGTCAGACTTGTAGACGCATCTGCTTTAGCTCCTCAGTTGAACTAGCAGTATCAACGCACATGGCCTTCAATAACATGATTGACTGGAATGTCTAAAGGAGCATAAAGGAAACTCCCAGTGAAAAGTTTGAAAATCCAGGAATAATGAAGGCTAATGCAATATTAAATTTTAAATGTGTAAACTCTCAGAAGTCAACAAATGCACAGCTGAAAAGTGAACATGCATCCTTAACTTCTCAAGAGTTTTTCCCAGTCTCATAATACATCCTTTAATTACATGGTTGCATATTTCTCGTGTGCTGTTTAACATCACAGAGCTTCTTCTGTATCCTTAGATACATGAAGAATTGTTTTTTGATGCTGGTATTCCTTTCTAAATACCAACAGAATTCCTAAAACTCCTTTAAATGTAACTACAAAGTAGCTTCACTTGGCAGTTTAAGAAAAAAAATCCGTAAAATAATAGTGAGCAGCAGTTATTTGCTGACATGCAGAATGCTTTACTATTGCATCACAGCATTGCAATAATTTTGCAATAATAATTGCAGTATTTAGATTTAGGACAAGGATTGCTTTTATTTTACTTCGCTTCCCCAAGCACTATGGGATCCTTCATTCAGCTGGAATTTTAGGAGCTATATTAGTATGAGGTCACTTCCTAGTGTGTGATCCAATTGATTTCTATTTATACATTTATTTATATTTTGATCATGAAATCAAGCTATATATTAAGTGGTCTGGATGCATCAACATACACATGTACAATTGATATCCATAGTTTTGTCATGAACTCGGTGGAGACATGACTTTACCTTTTTGCTTCCAAAGCCTTTTTTATATGTAGCTATATAAGATGGAAATTTTCACCATTTTGAATGTGGAAATTTATTAGTAATTTTCACATCAGTGGTGGAGAAGCACACTTTATATATGTGAAACTTAGAAAATGTTGGTTTATGTTGCTGTAAATTGATGCATGTAGTAGTAACATTTAAAGTGCATTCGAATTGCCTTAAGACAATAAAAATCAAAATGAGATATTTATTCATGTACACTCCTCAACAAGCAATCAAACTGAAACTCGATGCAACTCTGTAAATGTGATTCTCCCAGAAACAGACCCTGAGCTGGCAGTTAAAGCAGTTGGGAAATGTACCCATCTGCAGAGAAATAACATGCCATTGAATGTGCACGTAATGTATAGTTAAGGAAAAAAAGGGAAGGACTCTGTGGAGGAAAGCCCTGCATGATACTGTCCAGTGAGAATTGTACATGGAACTGTACCTGTAACAGTGGTGGAAATAGCATAAGACTGCAGGACTGAAAGAAATTTTTGTGATTGATACTTTTATTGCCACGCGGATCTAAGGTTTTACGTAGAAGTGGCTGGTATTGCACCATCATAACAAACGTGAGATAACTTGGAGGTTACACGTACATTGAAGATGTGATTCTGCACTCTGCCTGTTCTCCCCGCGTATTTTCAGTCCATGTCTTGCATAAAACCCCAAGGCACTGGCAAGCCAGCTCTCCTAGGTCTGCTTGTCCTCGAAGCACTGAAAATTGAGCTCCCTTGGCCTATTACGTGCAATTATCAGCTGCCAGAAACTCAGATCCTGAATCTTTTAGTCATTTCTTTTTGGCTGGGCAAGGAAGGAGCCGTATTGCAGTGGCAGGACCTGGCATTCCCTCTTTGCCTGATGCATTTTCCGAACGTCAGCCGCGGTTTCCCCGACATCTGGGCCACCCATCAGTCACCTAACATCTGCCTTTCCCTGAAGGTTTGATTGATCCCGTGTAGACTCACCGCTCGGCATCAGAGTAGCTAGAACAAACTCAGACCCCTTTTTCTTCTCTTTAGGTGTTTTCTTCCAGGGCTTTTTGGGCATTCAAGCAGAAATACCCGCTTTTTGTGATTTGCTGTAGGATACGCCCCTTCCCCTTGAATAGCCCTCTGCTTTTTGCTTTCTTGTGTGGTTCCTCTGTCACTAATGGTCCTTGGCCAAGCTGTGGGTTGGTCTTGCAGATGGACAGAGCTGGTGATACAAAAGGTTCAGCCATGGGAGAGCAGATAGTAATTGTGCTGATCTGGTTTGGACCTTTGGGGCAGAACAACTGAAAAAACCATCTGTCTAGCCAGCCCCACTGTCACCATTCAGTGACACAACTTCTGTCCCCGGGACGGGAGGTTTGGAGGTCTCAATTTTTCCTTGCTTTGAACTGGGTTATTTCTAAGCTGGTTTTTGTACATCCCGGTGTCCAGTTTGGAGCTGTAGCAGGGGAGCCTGGGGCTTACGGCTCGTGGCCAGCGTGGGTGGGAGGTCTGTCACCCTCTCTGCTCTTGCAGTCGGTCCTTACTTGTCAGCCGCTTGTTTTGCCCTGTGCAAAACTTAAATTTCTTCTCATCCTTTGAGCTGTTCAGTTCCACATTAAGATTCTCACGCTGGTGACATCACGTTTTTCTTTGTAACAATCATTTTTGGGAGAAATTTCCTAGATTTGTTTTATACAAATGCACCTGCCTCCTCTCTAGATCTCATGGTAGAGAATCTGTGTTGGAGGTGACCTGGGTTCTTTAGGCTGATTTTTTTTCTTGTCTGCCTTCAGGAACAGGTGGTTTCTTATTGGAAAACGGGGCATTTTCTTAGTTTCTTGAGCCTTCCCTGTGGTGCTCAGCATTGGCTGCAGAATTTCAGGGAGCAATTGATCTCCTGGCAGTTTGCAAGCGCAAAGGGTTGAGGCAGCTCTTGTTCAAGACGTGCTGCCTCGCAGGGGCAAGCTCCCTTTCTGCTTTGCTCTGAAAGCCAAGATGCAGGCACGGAAAACCCCGCGTAAAGGGTGCTGCAAAGAATCAGAAATGTAGGTAAGAAATTTACTCACTACGTTTTATCAAGGAAGAAATGAAAAGGTTGCGTTCCTTCCCCTTCACCTCCTCAAAACGCACAAATAAAATAAAAAAGAAACCCAACAAAAAAAGTTATGTTGTCGAGCTGAAAGGCTCCTTTGTGAGCTGTTGTGCAGCCCTGCAGGATCGCAGCTCCTTCCTCCTGCAGAGCTGCTGGAGTTCAGCTGGAGCAGAAAGGCTGCGCATTCCTGGTGGCGATGGAAGGCTCTGTCCCAGCGATCGGCGCTGACAAACGTTACCGCTTCGCCTACATGCAACCCAGGCCTTAAAAATGTGTTGCTTACAGTGCTTTTTGTTTAGCTGTGTGGGGTTTTTCAAGTCATTAAAAGGTTGGATTCCCTTCAGGAGTTAGTCAGCTAGAAAGTTTTGTTTTGTGCGGTTGGGTCGTATTTAAGCAACATGAGCAGCAAAACATCTGCATGTTTTGAGTCAGGAAAATTATTTCACTGTTAGTGAACTCAAAAAAATGGCTGAAATTACTTTATTAGACTTTCAAACAGTAAATTTAAAAACCTCTGGGCTGAGGCCAAGCAAGGGAGATTTTTACCCAAAGGAGAATTCTTCAGAAAGCAAATGAAAGAAAATAGCAAGGCTCAAGTTTAACCCTCGCAGGATATATTGCCTCTGTCCTAATAATTGGTGGAAGTTCTCTGTTTCCAGATAAACTTTTCTGGGCTGAATGATGATTTTGCTCAAGTTGTTTTTCTTTATTATTTATTTACATTATTTAGTTGCTGCATTGCCTCCCTGTGAACCGATCAGCTCTCCGTTACCCTCCTGCATGGGTGTGCCAGCCAAGGGGCTGATGTACCATCATCAGAACAGATGCTGAATGCACTACAGTAGGATTGTTTTCTTAGGTGAAATTTCTAGTTTAACCAGTTGTTAAAAAACTTCTGAAAGCTTTTAAATTTTCATATTAATATTTTCCAAGAATGGGTTCTGCTTGATTCCAAAAATATGAGAAGGAAGATGACTCGTTCAAACTATGAATATGGAAAAATGCATTTTTCCAAAGTGCACATTTTTGGAGTCTGAGTTGGAGCAGTTCTGTGACTGAAATGATTTTGAGGTGAGAAGCTGAAAATTAATAGCGAAATAACCATTCCTGAAGAGAGATGGTGTTTCTGAGCTGAAGAAAGTTGGGTTTCATTTGTATGATTATCTGCTACTGAAAAGTCATAGGATTTTGGGGGGGTCCTTTGCCCTCTGTGCTGCATCCCAAGCATCCATTTTTTACTGTGTACGTTTCCCAGTCTGCAGCGGATTTTTATAGGAGATGCAGAAAGTTACTTGAGACACAGGAGTTAACTTGCTTATTTTCCAGCTTTCCTGCCGACCTCCCTACTCTCGCTTACTTTTGCAACTTTCTCAGAAATTGGTCTTTTGTTTTAAAGCTGTAATTACTTGGTCTCAGCCCAGAGGTGATTTAGAGTGGGCTGTTAGGGGATTTTTAGTTTTTTTTTTTTAAATTAATGAAGACTTCGGTCCGTCTTATGACTAAGTAACAACATTTCTTAACACAGTTCAGAAATGGCTGCTCCTTAAACCTTTGTGTGTTGCTTGATTCTTGTTAAGTTTGACTAAAGTACTTTTTAAAGCTATTTAAATGACAGAAATGGCCTGGTGCATGCATAGTACCTATCTTTTATGGTTTATTTATTCCGTTGCCTATGAACGCCAGGACAGTATTTTGCAGAACTCCTTTGTGCCACAGCTAGCTTTTTCCTTGAGTGATAGGTGGTAATTCAAACAAGTAGCAGCTGTGGAAAAATACAGGGGTTTGACTGTCGAGGTTTTGTATATGATACTGAGGGTTTCTGATCTGGCCCCTCAGTTTATGAAGTTGTGCCAAATTAATATCGTTGCCTAGAAAAGTGATCTAATCAGGCAGGTTAATCAAGTAGAAATGTACAAATTCACAAACCCACAATAATTTGTTTTTATTATTTTTAAGAAATAAGGAAATTAAATGCAAACAGTGTTCATTACTTAAGGTTGCAAATTTTAAATTCAAAAAGGCTGTGACATTCCGCAGCTGTGGTTTTCAGAGCAATGCGAGCGTGATTCCAAGAGACATAGGGAATATTTTGAAACGTAGTTATGTTATTGGATAATGTGACATACAGTATTGCAGTTTAGGATGAATATGAAACACTTCAAAATGGCTTGGAAATCCTAATCATTTATGATCCTTGACTTGTAACATTGGGTTTTGTTTTCCAGCTTGCAGCTTTGCCCATTGCATTCATTTAGGGCTTGAACGTGATCTTTGCTGAGTGCTTCTTGTGGTCCCACATGTTACAGCGGAGGGAGCTTTTTCTCCCATCTTTTCACATGTGCCTTCAGTAAGACCAGGATAGAATAGCACCGAGGGGGGATTCTCATGGCCCATCTTTTGTAGAGGCTTTGCCATTGCTGTCTGTAAAGGGGAGGCACGGCGGTGGAGCAGGCTGCGCCGTCTCCCATGGGAGCCCGAGCTGGGTGCACTGTTCACCGTTTGCTTTCCTGGGTTGACACCACTTGCCCAGGAATTAAGCGCATGAGCGATTTCAACAAACCTTCAGTAGAAATTGCGAAACTCATCGTCCTGAGCTCCATTAATGACAGTGGGACCGTTAGGATGTGTCAGTCCAGTCTGTGCACACCTCGGCCAGGGCCTCTCCACCTGGAGACACAACACAAGCCGGCCTGAGGCGAGAGGAGGGGTGGTGGCAGGGGCTTGCCTTGGGCAGAGGGGGAGCGGGGAGGCGGCTGCTCCGAGCTGCGCTGGCAGGCGCTCCCTCACACCCTGTGCCTCTCCAAAGCCCTCTCAGGGCTCCCTGAAGCTCCTCAGAGCAGGCTCCCTGTGTGCAGGGCCGGGGTAGGGGTGTCCCTTCTAGCTGTCCCGTTTTGAAACCGTGCCCCTGCAACAACTTGGAAAATGAGAGCCCCAGTTTTGGAGGCCCTTCCTAAGAATTTTAACAAACAGCCCTTGAGGTGCCCGGTTCAGCCCCGCAGGCTGCCCCCGGTAAGGGCCGCCAGCCTCTCACAGCCCGCTCTGTCGGCAGCTGCCATCCCGCCGAGGAAGCCCGTGCCTTTCGCGGAGGCAGCCGCACCCGGGTGGTGCTCCCGGCTGGGCATCGCAGGCCGCGATAGCGGGGTGCGGCGGCGAAGAGCCGCGGCCGGAGGACAGTGAGCGAGCGAGGCGCCGGGGATGGCCGAGGTGCAGAGCTGCGCTGTCGGACGCGGGGCAGAGTCGGCTGTCAGATCTAAGTGCAGCTCTTTCTCTTTGCAGACACTGAAGCTGCCTCAGGTGAAGGAGCCTCACAAGGCAGTAAGTACTCACGGCGCTTGTGGGTGCGTAAGGGGGGACCGCGGCCTGGCGTGTGCGAGCACCGCGGGTGCGTCGCGGTGCACAGGGCCCTTTTGCGGGCGCTCTCCACCTCGGGGGTGGCGGGCCGTTTCAGGAGCCGGGGCAGGAGGCCGGGGGGCCGGCGGGGCCCTTCCCCGCAGGCCGGGGCTGCGGCGCGGCGGCGCGGCCGGCAGAGGGCGGCCCGCGCCGCGGAGATGGCGGCGGTGGGGGGCGGGAGCCGCCGGGGCAGAGCTGGCGGGGCGGCCGCCTCCCGGCACGGCCTCCGCGGCAGACGTTCATCGTCGCCCTCCCGCCGTGAGGGGAGCGCCGTGCCCGCGGCTGGACGGGCTCGGCCGTGGTGCCTTGGGGAGCTGGGCAGTGTGAGGAGACAGAGGGCGGCCACCAGCAGAGCTCCCGCCGCCCTGCTGCCTCGGCCCCCCCAGGGGCGACGCTGGGTGCTGCCAGCCTCTCTAGTGTGATCAAGTCTTGCAGGAGTTTTAAACCTTAACCTACAATTGGGGGGCGGGGGGGGTCCCTGCTCTGAGGAAGGGCGTTGATAAACTGGGGTGGGTTCAGCACAGGCCCTGCTGCCTCAGCCCTTCCTCACCTCGGCAGCCCAGGGGCCTGTGCACCAGGGGAAGAGGTGGCATCAGGGGGACCTGGTGGCACCCTGATGGCCCCTGTGAGGGGGTGATCGGGAAGATGGAGCCAGGCAGTTCACAGTGGCGGGAGAATGAGAGGTAATGGGCATAGAGTGGAAAGAAGAGAAGTTGAGGCTGTGTTGAAGGAAAAGCTTTTACCCGTGCTGTGGAGCAGGTTGTCCAGAGAGGTTGTCTTCTGCATCCTTGGACATTTACAAGACCAGCCTGGATAAAGTCCTGAGTAACCAGGTCTGAGCTCAAAGCAGACCCTGCTTTGAGCAGGAGGTCAGACCAGAGACCTCCTGAGGTCTCTGCTGACCTGGATTTTGCTATGATCATGTTAGGTGAGAGCCACAGGTTCCATTGGAAAGGTAAGTTACCAGCCTTGGTAGTTACAGAGGGCAGCTTGGAAGCACCAAACTTACCCTGGGTGGGTATAAAAATGTTAGATAAATAGTAAAGAAAAATAATAATTAAAAAGTACAACCATTCCACCTTTTTTGAACTGCTGTTTCTTCAGGCCCATTCTGTGGTAGGTTAAGCGTCGGGGTTAGCATGGGGGAGTCTTGGCTTTCTGTCTACAGAAAGAAGCAGGACTGACTTCACTGCAGGTGGGGGATGAAGATCCTCAGCCCTGAGCCAAAACGTCTCAGTAGCAACCAGCCATCACACAGTGTATACCCACTCCTGGTGCCCACTGGAGGGGAGATGGTCTCTGCAGCTGGGCCCTTTCTCTTTCCATTGACCCAGTGACATGGGGTGTCCAGCTCCATGCAGGGGATGGAGACTCCTTCCCAGGCTCCTGTCACCTCAGTTGTCTCTCTTTCAGTAGGTGCTCTGCTGCCTGTTGGTGTTTTACTTATCCTAAGTCTATCCAGGCTCATCTCCTGGCCCCCTTGCTCTGAATTTTTACATGGGACCCTCCTGCCTTGTGGGCTAGGCTGTGTGCATCCTGGGCTTGTTATTCAGGTATTGGACATAGTACCCTTTTTGCCAGAGCTTGGGAACCACCTTGTGCAAAGAAATCTTTTTTTCTCTAAGTCAGCTTTTCCCCTTCTTGTCTGTCGTGGGAATTTTTTTGGCTGAGAAAGGGCAGAGTGATGTATGGAGAGTAAGAGGGAAAAAACACGAGGGTTCATGCCTCTGCTGTGTGGGCAAACCCCATGTTGTTTGAGCTGTAGAAGGATTTCTGTGGACATAACTGCCTCTTCTGTGGTGTCTGGATATCAGGGAGCTTGGGAGAATGGAAAGTCACAGGCAGAAGAAGTCTCAACAGCAACAAGCAGCTGCTCTCTGCACCAGGCTTCAGAGGAGCTGCTATGCTAGCAATGGAGATGGAGCAGGGAGCAATAAGAGAGGCAGGGACTGCTCCCATCTTCATGCAGGGCTGTACAAATCTGGCCCCCTCCCCAGTGCAGGAATTACTGAACCCCCTTTTTACCTGCCACACTCATTGCTATCCGAAAATAGTCTCATCTAGCTGAAAGAGCTGGAGGCAAGACCAAGCCACCAGGGCAGGGAAACAGTGAGTGGTGGACTAGGGGATGGGGAAGGAAAGTCCACTGCAGCTATCCGCTCCGGTGGAAGAACAGGCTGTGCGTGCCACCTGTCTTACAGAGTGAACGTGAAACTGCTCGGCCTGTGCTGCTGTTCCTAAGTGCAGATGGTTGTAATTTCCTGTCAAAGTCATCTTCCCCTCCTTGCTGCTGCAGTGAAATAGTTCAGCTGTCTTCTTTCCTCCCTGTGCCTTCCCCTCTGGGGCTGGATTAAATCCCTGGCCTACCCTGGTTGCCTCTGCATGGCTTTTCTCCTTTTTGCACTCAATGGCTCTCTTGTTTCCTTGTCAGTCTGTTTGCTTCTCATATATTTTAGGAATTTTTTATTTATCTTTCCTTTCCTGCTATTTTTGTTTTGCCTGCTGCTCCAGTGCTATTCCTCTGCGACCCGATTTGGCTGTTTACACCCTTTCTATTACAGACATCTGTATTGTTCAAATCTTGCTTCGCTATTTCTGTCTCATTGGGAACCTCTAGCTTCATGGGCTCTG
Source organism: Mycteria americana (assembly GCF_035582795.1). NCBI lineage: Eukaryota > Metazoa > Chordata > Aves > Ciconiiformes > Ciconiidae > Mycteria > Mycteria americana. The sequence goes on along the minus strand of NC_134381.1, from coordinate 2,264,426 downwards.
CAGGCATGGTTTGCTGCCTTCTTCCAAAATTTCTCAGTGTTTAAGGGATACAGCAAGGTCTTGTTTTCTCTCATGTCCTTCTCTCTGGGGCATAGATTGCATCCATCCTAAACTGGTGTGGATAAGGAGCTCCCTTGACCAGCAGTGGGTCCTTGGCATTAGTTCAAATAACTAGAACTGCAGGTTTTTAAAAGCTGTTCAAGTTCTCCATGGTGACTTTTTGGAGGCAGCTGTTACTCATGGCCACAGCAGGCACCTGAAAAGTTCTGATGAAGGCAACCTTGTGTGTCAAGTGAGGAGACATCTTGGCTGCTGCCTCTGCAAGGGCAGCAGCAAGGGCGCCTTGGCTTGGTCCAGGAGTAATCGAGCTTTGGTGGCAATTAGCTGTGTCGTGCTCCCTAGACTTACCCCGAGAGCAACAAGACGTGTTTGTTCTTGGGAGGCAAAGTCTGTATCTTGCCATACTGGGTCTGAGAGTGCGTCATGCTTGGCCTGTTGGGAGGATGAGTTACTGACGTGGTGGGTGAATCTGCATTGTAACATGCCCCTGCCTTCAGTTCTGAAGGACAGTGGTAAGAAGGGGCTGCTGCGGGAAGGGCTGTCCTGGCCTTTTTTCCTGGGAGGAAGGGAGCCATGGGGCAAGCTGGGACGCAGATGAGGCCAGTTGTTTGTTTGCTGCCTGCTTAAAGAGGAGACAGTGGTGTTTAGACTTTCCAGCTGGGAAGGCGCTTTGAAGACTCCCTTGAGGAAAAACTGTTGCACTTCGTTGGTTATTTTCAGCCTTGGGGGTTTTTAGTTTATAGATTGTGTCTCTGGGACTCTTTTTTTTTTTTTTTGGACCCATTCTTGAAGGGACACAGATCTGTGGTATTGAGGAGAGGATATCCTCATGGGGACATAGTTACATGGCTTTGGGAGCTACTTTTCTAGCCTTGGCTCATGGTCCAAGACCAGAATTCCCACATGTAGAGAGAAGAAAACAATGCAACCCACAGTGCTAATGTGTTAATAAAAAGGCTTGTCTAACTGCTACCAACTTTGACTGGCAGGGAGTAGGAAGGGAGGAGAGAAGTTTTGAAAAAAACTTTATATTTGATATTTTTTCGTAGACGGGGATGGCCAGTTTGACATCTAGGTCATTGACTGTTCCTGTAGAAGAGTCTGGCAGCGTTGTCTGAGATGCTTGTATGCCTCTGGTTTGCTCCAGACTTTTGGAAGTCCTCAGGAAGGTGGTGTTTGGGCTAGATCTGCACCATCACTCTCCATGGAAATTCCAGTCATGTTTTAGGGGAGTTACAAACTTTGTGAAAACAGTCTCCCTCCTGCTGTTCACATACCACGGGAAATTCTTGGCAACCTGACAGATAGCTAAATAAAACCACTGGCAAGCAGGGGTCCACAAGCCTTGCACCAGCAGGACAGTGTGCCAGAGACATGGCTGTGGGAAGCATCACTTCTGATATGAACAGGTCTTTGCACTGTGCTGGGTCATGAAGCAGGTTGCATTCAGTGCACATGTCACAGTTTGGGGACAATAGTTTTAAGAGCTAGGCTGGCACCGGTGTTGGATCAGCAGTCCTACCTATGGCAGTGCCTTTACCTGGGGGCTGCGGTTGGGTTAGGAAGAAAACCCAGGATGGTCTCCATGCTGACAGCTTGTTTCTGGGCTCATCCCCAGGAGGTAGAGGGGAGTATGAGCTTCCACCAGCACAGCCCTGGTCTCCAGAGCATGGTAGCCTTTGCTGTTTCCAGATCGGTAACTCTGCTACAGATTATGGATTGTAATATTCAGGCTATTGGATTTTGGTATTCTTCTTCTTCTTTTCTCTAGGAAAGAGGAACTTATGTACAAGAACATCTCCAAAATAACCATAACTGGCTTGGAGAGCTGAAAGTTAGACTGAGTTTTATGGTTGCCCATGAAACCTTAATTCATTTGGGAGTGCGTAAGCACCTAAGCTTTTGTCTACGTGCTAACTACTGCTTTTTCTAGTAGTGTCTCTGCCTCTTTGGACCATCCTAGGACAGAATTAAGGTTGCTCTGGCAACTGTTAATATGGCACTTGCCTAATTACAACTTACCAGTGGCCTTTTAATACCTGTTTTCAAAATACCAAATGTTAAAAAGTACAGCAAATAGTGTTACTAGTCCCTAGTACTTCCAAGCCTTTTGCCTGGATGAGCCTCAGATCATTTTACAGAGGAGTTTGGTATTCTGCAGGCAGGCGGGGAAGCAGCAGAGAAAGTGACTTGCCAGAGGCAACCAGCGGGTGAGTGGCAAAGGAAGAGAGCACAAGTCTCTGGGCTTGCAGCCCAGTCCCTGTCTGCTGGGCACAGCCTTACGCTGTTGGATTGCATTTCTGTGTCCTGTGAAAGAAAGCAGAAAACAAATGCACAGAGAAATGGGAGGGGAAGAATTGTTAAAAGCTGAAGGCTTCTTAAAGTATAGCTGGTATATTAACTTCATGTATGTCTGGTTAGCTCTTTGAAACGTAATAAGTGTTCCTCTTCTCAGCGGAAAAGTCCTGAGCCTGATGGAGCAATGCTGATTAATACAGTGGGGAAGAGTCTTACCATTCCTGGAATCTTTAAATAAAATGCTGTTAAAAGTGGGAAGAATCAGGAAGAGGTGATTTCGGGAGCGTCGACTTCATCTCCAGTGCGTCAGTCAGGTTGGCTGAGTTCAGGGGAGCTTGCTGATAGTGTGGTTTGCTTTGTTCTCTTGCCCTGGTAACAACTTTTTTGAGGACCATGACAAGCAAGATGTAGTTTAAAAGCAGGTAGTGCTCACAGGCAGTACTAGCCATGAACGTGAAGTTTGCTCTGTTAGACTGTTAGCATGCCACCAGCCAGTTATTCTGTGGTGCACAGGAAAACAACATGAAAAAGCAGTTCCACTAAAACAACCCAGTTCAAATGCTCCGCTTGCTTTCATTCCTAGCGGTGTTGCAGTTTGTTACTATGGCAATTCAGTGACATTTGCTGGAGGTTGGAAGACCGCTAATGGTTGTTTTCTGGTAGATCCCATTCTTTCTGTCTCCATCTCCTGCTTTTCTGTACGTGCAGTTCTGTTTAAGAGGCAAAGCTGGATTTTGTGCTGTTTCTCAAATGCAGATCCCTGTGCTCATGCTGCCAGCAGGTTACTCCTACACTGCTCTTCGTTGTACTCTACCATTTGGGAGGTGCCTGATAGCACAGCATATAAACCCTCTCTGTAAGTCCAGAACATGCTTTGCCGGGCAGTGCCTGACAGCCTCCTTCACTCATGCCTTAAATTCTAGCATAAACGGGAGCAACTTTTCATGGTACATTTATGCTTGCTGTGGCCAGCTCCATAGGTTGAAAACTCCGGGGCCAGATCCCACAAAATCCCAAGACTGATTCCAAGTAACACAACCTCTTTTTCCTTTGTGTTTGTTGGCCTTTCTGTTGTGTTGGAACCCCTTTTCCCTGTTTGCAAATAATTTTTTAAAATTAGTATTACCATCTCACAGGTGATGATATTTACCAGGTATTTCAGACTGCCCTGTTGTATTATCAGGTTGCAGGAGGGGCAAAAAGTGGTCTTCGGATGCTGTGTGATGATGGTGTGTCACCTCCGCACACCCCAAGGAGCAGCTCTTCCCAGACCATCGTGGTGTGAAGTTTTTCCAGAGTGGGTGGGAAGGTCTGGCACTAAAGAGAGAGTGTCCTGCCTGAACTTCTCCTGGAAGGAAGCAGGAGTCTTTCCATGTTGTCCTTTGAAAGGGACAGAGAAGTGACTGTATTTACTGGAAAAAAATTGATTTACCAGAGCCCTTAATGGTCCTGTGACTGACCATTGTGGAGAACTGGCAGGACCAAGGATGAGCAGCAGCCCCTGCGTGCCTGAGGCAAGGCTGAGGACAGCAGCAATCCAGATGGGAGAGGAGCTATGTCCAAGCCATGGCCAGCAGGGCTGGTGGGAGGCACTGGCTGACCTGAAATAGTGTCATACCCTCACCCAGCCCCGCCTGAGCAGGAGCATCCTGTGGAGCAGGAGTTGGTGGCAGCTGGCAGAGCACAGCCGCAGCCGGAGCAGCCGCAGAGCCAAGCTGCGGAGCAGTAACTTCCATGCCCTGCACAGCAGCAGCCTGTAGCCTCCCTCTTAGCCTCCACAGAGGAGGTGGGTTTCAGCTGTGCTTTCCTGAGGGAGGAAAAGCCACGCCCCTGTGGTCAGGTAAATGTGGCATGTGCTGGGGTCAGTAATGGATCTTACTGGAGGGGCTGCCTGAATTGGGGACCCTGCTGTGGGAAGTGTTGGAAGGACTCTGCAAGAGACAAGCTCATAGCCTGCTGCAAGGCGCTGAGTTAACTGGCATTCATCAGACTGTATGTGAGGGCAGTGAGTGTCTGTTTATTAGGAGTAGCTGCTGATTGCTCCTGAAACTAGAGTTCATGACTCTGAGGTAGCATTTGAACGCACTTTTCCTTCTAGTCATCTCAAGAGGACTCCTTCGCCTTGCACAAAGGCAGGGTAAAAATGACTAGATGAAATTGGTGATTGTCACTGACAAAAATTTGCAAGCTCACATTGATAGCTGTGAGCTTGCAAGAATTTTAAAAGTAGATTTGGGCTGCAGAAGGTTTCATTGCTTCATAGATGGAACATCCTCAAGGTTGTTTTTCTAATGCGTTCTTCAGAAGTTTGCTGTGCAGACAGTTCCTCAACCTCTCAGATCTGAGGCCTTTCCCAGTGCTCTCCCTGCTAGCCCTGGGTGGGACTTTCTGTCAGTAGGCAATCTTAACTCCTCTTTGCTGCAATTAAACTGAAGTCTTGTCTTGCCCTCTATGGCCAGACTTGATCACCCTTCCCAGTTTATAGCAACTTTTTAATGTATTATGCGTTTCCCTATTGAAGTGAGTTATTACTGCACTGGGGGTGCAAAGTTTGTGTAATCGAAGGTTTACATGGATACTGGTATCCTACAGAGAGAAGAACATAGATATGTCTTCCAGGGAAGACAGGGTGCAGCTGGTGATACGAAGAGTTCTTGAGCTCTTTTGATACAGTCCAGGCTTTAGCATCCTCTCCAGCTCAAAACTGGCCCTCAAGAACAGACTGAGAAATGGATGGACTGCACTCCTCTCCTCTCGAGTGACAGACTGCTGTAGTACAGACCAAAATCATACTGCAAACTACAATTATAAAATGCTGAGAAGCATTTCAACTCCAAGGCTACCAGTTCTACCAGTGCAATCTAGGGAACGAAAAGCCAGTCGGCACGTTTTCCTTGTGCTGTGTCACATAAGAGCAAATACCAAGGAAGGCAGGGATTCGCAGTGTCTGCTGCAGTGTCACAGAGTAAAAAATAACTGCTTTTAAGGATAGATAACCTTATAATGCAAGAGGTACCAAAATGATCTTCAGAGGAGGTACTCCAGTGCCAGCTACGTACGTGATGAAGCAGGCAGGGCAACCCAGTATCTCTCGGTTTTTGTGTTACTAGCTGAGTGCCATCACCATCCCTGGTTCAGAGCTTGACTCCAAGCTTGGGCTTTGCCACAGCCTAGAGGGAGGCGCGTGGCTCTGGTATAGCAGAGCTGGCTGCCAGGGTCATTGCCAACCTGTTCAACTCGCTCATGCTGAAGCTCCGACATTGTGGCACAGATTTTTAGTGGGTGCTTTATGGTGTCTGAGTCATTTCTCTTTGCCAGATCTTCAGTCCCTCTTATCAAGTACCTAGATGTAGTGAAACATTTATGCCTCAGTGCAAGATACGTTTTAGTTTGTGATTACATCCCAACTCCTGGTAGCTGTCTGTAATTCTCATCAGATTGGTGATGGGTCAGGAGGCATGTCTTTTGAAAATTAAATATAACTGTGCTGTGATCTGTGAGCTTTATTTTCTCCTTCCCCATTCACAGTAGTATCATACTTGCTTATGGTGTGCTAGATTGTGCTTGGATGCTGGGCTAAGACAGGACATTCGGTCGTAAGGGGAACACTAATTTTCATCTGGGTCTGAGGATGTTGTAGGCTGCAAACAGAATGTTTTTCATTCCAGTTTCTTCGTCAAATGCATTCAAACCCATCACCTGTGTACAGGACAACATCCATGAGGAGTGTGTGTCTGCACTGTGTGACATTATTTAGTTACAAGAAGGAAAAAAGAAAATTGCAATGTTTTTTTTCCAAAATGGAATACATAGTAAATATTTCACAACCCCATAAATAAAAATGATTGGCCTGATCTTTTAAAAACCTATTTCCCTTTGGGCTCTGACTAAGCATGAGAAAGTTCAGCCTAAGAGGGAATTTATTTGAAAAAGCAGTGAAAGGTTAGAAGCAAGGATGTGGGCTGGAATATGCCTTGCAAACGTGAACTGGGGAGGCATAGTGCTAATGCCTTGCATGTGCAAAAACATTTTGAGGGTTGTGAATTCAAACCATGAAATTAATATATTCAAAATTAAGGTTTTCTTTCCCAGACCTTATGCATACAGGGTATGGTGATTTTAATGTTCTGACTAGTGATGGGAAGATACGTAAGTGGTTTGCTGGCGTTAACTTAAGGGTAAGGAAGAACATTTAGCATCTCCATTTCTTGATCAATTTTAAATATTCAAAGTTGCAGCCTTAATGTTTCCTTAAAGTAAATTTTAGCTTTTGGTTTTCTTTTACTTTTTGGAGGGTAACAGAGCAAAAAATGGAAAGTTCCACTGTTGTGCTTGGTAAAACTTACTAATGCCTTGCACAATTAAAAGCCTAATGTAAATGATGTGTGTGTGCGTGCACACCCACATACACATGCTAAAGTGAACGATTAGTCATTTACAACTTTGTGATTAATTTTTCCAATGTTCTTATTTAATAATTCTCCTGCTCCTTGAGAGCAGATTTTATTTTTCTAATATGTTTGCATTTTAAGTAGGTAAAGTCTCTTGAGATTCCCATTTGCCTAACAATTAGATGAATATGTTCATCTTCAAATTTAAATGACCAACGGGTTGAGACCAAGAATGATAAATTTTGGTGCAGGAGGAGGACATTAAGAAAATGATAGGGAACTTAGTTCTTGGATCTACAGTGTGAAGAAATTTTGACCTTAAGGCCTGAGATATGTTCCTTCAGTGCTGTAGTTGTTGCCTTTCACAAAAGCATATTTCAGTGGAACTGAATGACCCCATATTTGTGAATATGGAATGACCAATATGGAATTCCAATATGGAATGACCCCATATTTCTGGGGTCATTCATTCTCCCCTGGAACAAGACTTTTTTGGCAAGGTGCAGTGCTGTCCATTGCAGCTTAACACAGGTTACTCCTGTCTTGCTCTTACATTCGCCTTCTCTAAGTACATTGCAGGACTGGCATGGGAGAGAGTTTGTCACTGCAATTTCCCAGGTTTTCTGTAACATGGGAGATCCATTTCCCTTTGCCTTTCTCTGCTGCCGTTTGCTAGTTCTGACCCAGTGCCTTCACATTACAGCACCAATGTCTTTTCTGAGGCTGACTGAAGTAGGTAACAGCTCCTGGACCTGTTTTTTAATAGGGTGAAGTTGCTCTACTGACATAACTGTTATACTAAGGGTTCCTTTTGGATATTCTCACTTTGGCTATCCTATTGGATGTCTTGCCTTACAGCCACATAAGGTGTGCTCAGGAGCATGACAAACATGCAGTCATGCTGGAGGTTTTGATGTTCGTGCAAGTCCTGCAGTTCCATAGCTCTGGAGAGGACCAGTCGCTCTGTATGTAGTTTTAAGCTAAGGTTTTAGAAAAGGAGTCTTTCCAGTTGTCTATAAATCTGTGATCTTCACATGATCTTATATAGGAAATTGCTAATATACCCATAAAAATTAAATTTCTGCCCCTTTCCCAGATACTGACCAAATAGACCATGTTTACAGAAATTTGGATGTTAATACTTTGTAACAAATTTCTTACAGAGTTCCTAGGCAGCAAAATTGATGGAGAAATATATTTATTCTAATAAAAAAGACTAAGAATTTTAGTAATCCCAGACTGTTCCGATCATCTGTCGGTTTGTCCTGAAAATGCCAGGAGAGCTTTATTGAAGATAGAAATACATCCCTCCACCGTTCATTAAGAAGGGTTACAATTTCCATCTTCCAACATGGTTTGAAATTTAGCAAGAGGAGAGGTGTACAAACAGCAATGCCATTAATTATTCAAATTCTTCTTTCAGCCTGAACCTTTGTCTGCTGAGCTGTGTGTTGGCATTTCAACAACAATAAACCTGAATAGCACACAAAAAACTGAAACACTTTAAGTATTTTTATTTCTTGAAAACTATCCCAATCATTTGTAAGCCAAGAAAATGATCAAAAAGATGCAGTGGTCTGTACTGTTGAGTAATCCAGCTTGCCTCATCCCAGTTCTCAGTATTTTCACTTCTAAGGATCTTTATAATCAGGAAAGGCAGAGCAATACAAGGATTACCTTCTAAGATCTCTTCCTTTCAACCTAAGCAAAAAGGTTCTTGATTATCTTGGCTGATTGTAGAGGGGAGGGTTCTGCATCCTTCCTAGTTTATTTTAATTTGGTTTTGTTCTTTATGAAGATTTCTGGAGCCAGGATCTCTTCTTCAGTGCTGCTCAGTCATTTAACTATCACTTTTCCTTTCCACTTTGGAAACTAGGCAGTGATACTCCCTGTGAATCCCCATCTGGAAATCACAGTAAGAACAAAATTTCTAGTCAAGGACAAATGAGTAGGAAAAAGGCAAGATGAGGCTTGCTTTTCCTTTATGAAACTCTCAGTGCAATGAGACTCTTGTCTCATTTAATCTAAACAGTTGTGAAGTAGATAAAAGTAGTGTATGTTCCCAGCCAAACCATTTTGATTCCAAAAGGAGGTTAAAATAAAATGGCTTTTATTGTGTGTTGTGCATAACTCCATAATGTGGGCTGCACTGAGGGTTTTTTTGCTTAAAATGGAGATTCAGCATCCTTGTTGATATAAAAAATAAATCTTATTCCACCAACAAGTTAGGTATGTACAAGTACACCTATTTTTTTAATTATGCAAGATTAATGCTGTTCTTTGTCAAATTGCTGGTTGTAGCATATTAGATTTCTCTTTTCAACATGCTTTATCTTATACTTAGTTACAATTTGAATAAAAAAGAATCTAACACTGCCCTGAAGCGACACTAGAATGAAAAGTATGAAACTAGATCTGCTGGTGTTATATTGTCTGGTGTGTCTGAATTGTGCCATGGAGTCTGAATATCCTGGTTCATAATGCTGATTTGGGGGATAATTGTAAAACACTGTAACATTTTCACTTTAAATTGCTGATATTTGCTGTCTGTATGGACTCAACTTTAACATACCTTTAACTGTGGGAGAAGGAAATTCGTTGATGTGTAACATCCTGAGAATGCCTGGGAAGTCTTTTCTTTCTCAGCATCCAGTGAGTAGTACCCAAAACACCTTTTCCCCAAAATGTTTTAAAAAAAATACAGTACATGACCGTCAGAATATTATGAACAAGGGGTCTGTCTCTCAGAAATTAAGTCAGGATATTCCCCTCTGTATGGAATTTCCTGCTAGTCTGGCATCAGGTTCCCAAACCTGGAGGGATTACATACAGCTCTGGATGGTCTGCATTTAAATCTCCATCGTGCTGATACATTCAGCTGACATGTGATTTGGATAAAGTATCACAGAATTTGTGGAATTCCCTGGCCACCTACTTGAAAGCATCTTAAAAAATGCTGTAAGGTGAAGTCAATCCTGTAGCTACCGAATGCACCCACAACAGCTCTTCTTAGGAGCTGGGATTAAGCGCTGAAACGCTTCAGCAAGAAACCAAGCGCAAGCCTGTGGCTCCATGCGCTCTCACCTGTCATTTAGTCCCTTGCCAACTCAAAGGTGAGGTAACATCTTGCGCTATTTTTTGGTAATTTCAAGGGATTTGGCCTCTCTCTGTGAGGGTTTGGGATTACCTTTTTCTTGGCTTGGTAGTTTGCAGCCTGAGGACCCTCCTTTGCGAAGCATGGGAAGCACCATGCTAGGTTAAGCCAGTGTGTGCCCAGATGTCTCCTGTGTTCCTGACAAAGGCCAAACGTTTGTGGGAAGGAAGTAAATTATCATGAAATGAGTGATCTTGGAATAGTTCACCCACAGGGAAAGTTCTTTCCTAACCCCCATTTAGGAGCTGGCTTGTGCCTTTGTGTGTGAGGGTTTCTGTCCTTTCCAAATTTCTGGATTTTATTATTATTTAATCCTTACCAATGTAACTCTGCATACTTTAATCCTCTTAAGGGGTTGCTGCTGACTTTGGGCTCAGTCCTGTTCCCTTTTCAAGGAATTTTGCCATTAGACACCTTTAAGTTGAGCTCTGGTGTAGATTGCAATTGATTTTACTGGCAACTCCTCTACTTGGCTGTAAAATGCAGGTGTAAAGCTTGTAACTTCCATGCAAGAGCACAGTTTGAATGAGGAGTAGATGGAGGTCTACAGGCAGTAAGCTCTATGTCTGCAAACACGCATTTTACCTCTCCCCAACTGCTAGTCCAGCATCTAGAAGGAAACCCCTAAAGATGCCAAAGGGTTAGGTCAAAGGAATTGTCCGTGAACCTGCGCGGGGAATATCCTGCTAGCTTAGGAAACCATAAATATGTTCCTTTCCATCTAGGTGCCCCTCTGGCTGCGGAAAGGGAGAAGAAGCCTCTCTCCAGAGCTGTCTTTGTGCTGCCCTGGGTGGAATCCACAGAAACAAGTGAGGGTCCCAGATGTTTTTGCTCCCTGCTCTGTTGTAAGGAAGCGGTAGCTGCACTCTCCGTCGTCTTCTAGGGAGGCTGCTCCGGTAGTTTGTGTGCTGAACACAGCTCGGAAAGGTGTTTCCCAGTGACAAGCATGTGGCACATATCTCAGAAAATGCCAGCCTTTCCTGTTTCTTTGCATCAGGTGGTTTAGTCGTGGTGGCTTTGGCTCTTACTGAAGAGTGTTGGAGTTGCTCATGGTTCCTTTCAGTGAGGCAGACCTCCCAGGAAAGATGATGCTTTTTTTCAGGTACTGCTACACAGCCATTCACCAGGTCCAGCCCTCTGTGTTTATCACCAGCAGGACTCGTAAGGACTCCAGCATCTGCCAGCAGATTTTCAGGAAACAGTTAAGGAGTGTGAAACTGAGCATCAGAGCATCTCATGGGCTGTCCCACGATCCACTGGCCGTGGCCGGAGCGACAATGCTGATACTTCGTTGTCACATAAGTCTCACCCAGGAAGCCTGTTCGGAGGGAGAAACATCACAACCGCAAATAGAGAAATGACAGATAAATGTACTGCAGTGGGCTTAGCTGTAAGAAATCCAGCCCCGCTCCCCTTTCAGAGGTGCTGCTGGACTTCATGAACTGTTTGGGAAACTTTGTTTCCTGAGGTGAGCCAGGAATGTGGAATTCCTGGATTTTGGTCCTTCCTTTGCCGTTCTCAGACCTTTTGGTGTAAAGGTGCCATCCTGACCATGGAGCAGGACAAGTAATGCTGTAGCTACTGTCCGGACTTCCTCTTTTCCGTTTCAATTTTGCTGCTTTTTTGTTGACTGGGAGCTGGAACACTGCTGGATTTTAGGAATAATTCAGCAGGCTATTGCAATCTATTTACATTCAGCAGGTTTGCCTTTCCACATTTGGAAGCTGTCCCTACTAGACAGGTATTTCTGCAGTGCTCTGTAAGAGCAGGATCACTTAGGATTCAAGAGTATCTGCAAAGTATCTAGTTGCCATGAGAGCTCCTCTATCAAGTAACTTTTGTGGCTTCTTCCATTCGAAAGGTCAGTATGAATTCTAGGTCAGGTGAAAATTGTTGTTCACCTTGGAGAAGTCCTTAAGAAGCTCCCGCAGCCTGCTGTGTGGAGACCCCATCATTCTGGACTCTTAATGAGATATGCTGTCATCATTGCAGGAATGTCATCTGTAGGATGTATGTAACTGTTTCCAGTTCGGGTCCAGTGATGCTGCTCTGAGCCCAGTGGAAACTAGTTTGTACATAGTTTTTGTGGTCTCAGATTCCTGCACTTACAAGGGCGGGTTAAGTCATCTGTATTTTTAGCTTGTGATACAGAAGTCCTGACCTTTCAACAAATATCTGATTGCTATCTAGAAATCCTTTCTGGGTTTCTAGAGCAAAATCCACTGAGGCCCTGGCCCAAGTGCTGTAACGAAAGAAGCCTCTTCTTCTGCCTGCCACTGTTGGGCATGTGTTCTCTGCCCTCCCTCTTTCCTGCAGAAATGAAATACGTGCTTTCTTCTCTGCTGAATATTTGAAGCAAAACAACAAAAAAATCTCAAAATACTTAATGCAACATCTGGGAAGAAAGATGACCTGGCTGATAATCCCTAGGGCAGGGTATTTCAGCAGCTACGAGTCATTGCTGAATGCAGACCACACGACAGGAGCCAGCCCCTGGAGACAGGCAGAAAAGAGCAGCACATTCCCCGTCTTTACTGGAGGTGCACTTGCAAGCAGAGTGGTCAAAAATGCTTTCAGGTCCCGTGGAGTTATTCCTTGGGGTACTTGAAAAACCTGCCTGTTGGCCATCTCAGTCTGTCAGTCCTTTATATCTGAGGAACTGCCTTGTAACAAGGCTGTTGCTTGCCTTTTTTTCTAGTAAGAAGTGATGCTGTATTTTGGTGCGTGTATTTCACGAGATTAGATGTGGGCTGACTAAGGATATAAGGTCATTACTCTGGAATCTCTGCTCCCCTTGGAAAGACTCATGAGCATGAAGGAGGAATGATATTTGCTGGAGTTTGGTTTTTAACTAGATGTCTTTTAAGCATTTTGAAACTCCAGGTTTGCAGCAGTGTAATACAGCGATTGTTCAGCTTGCAGCAAGGGTGTGTTCTGCAGGACTGTTGCCTGAATACCAATAAGAGACAGCACTGAACCACTGTGCTAGTGGGGTAATTAGTATGTTTCCCTGGATTTTTCCTTAAGTCCTAATAGTGCCTGTTGGTATGCTTTGCTTTTGGTGGAGCTGCACTGTGTTAATGTCTACCTGGTGATAGGAGAGCTTGAATCTGAGCAGACTTGCTTAAGTAGCATTAGTTTGGCTGTCTGGTACCAACTCCTCAGAGGTTTGTATGGGGGTTTCAGTATTGGCTTGCAGGCACACCTCAGCACTTGGAGTCCCTTGTAGCTCTTCCCATTGAAAGCTATGTTTTTACATATATTGGGTATGGTGCCCCGGCTGGAATCTACCTTGCTGTAGTAGTTATAACCCAGAGCAGGAAAAGTACTAGCATACAGGCTAATTCTGCTCAGTGAGTTTCTTGCTAAGAAAGCTGTCGCTGCTGGGAACAGCACTGGAAGTATTTAACGGCTGTCAAGCAAAGACAGCTTTATCAAGTAAGAAGGAAGAAGTCTGGCACTTGGGTGCAGCCCTGGAAGAGTGACCGTTCTTCAGAGAGGCTAAAGCTTAGCTACACATCGGCAGTCTCCTGATACTTTCTGAATTCTGTGTAAACCTCCTTGTCTCTGAGACTTGGCACTGGTTGCTGGTTGCTGGGTGTTACCTCCTTTAAAGGGTTGAGGAAGAGATTAGTACCAAGACCAGCTGGAACAAATTCTTACTTCTCATAACGTCTTGTTTCACTATAATCTCTGGAGGTCATTCTTCCTTAGGGAAAACAGTCCCCTAAGAAAACAAGTAAAACCCTATTCTCTTGGGGTCTCTTTTTATCATGTTTTCATCTTCCGCACACTGCGTAGGGAAGGAAGTGGTCATACCCAGCATGTGCTACTTAAGTCTCCGCTGTTGACAGTGAGATCCTCACAATCTTCCCTAAGTTACAGAAACTACAGCTAGCCATTCCTGTTTGAGTCTGTGAGATGGTGTGGCCTAGCATTTAGTTTTATTCTTTTCTAACAAATCTCCTTATTTATTGAGCACTTTTCTTCCAAACTAAGGCCATAATAGTTTTCTTCCTTCCAAATGGAGGTGTTGAAAGTGCTTGGTATTTGGTACTCCTTTGAGGGATTAGCCTTCAGTTCATCTACCACATGGCTCATTACACTTCAAAAGGAGGTTGGTTTCTTGTCTTTGGGATGCCCAGGAATGTGATGACACGTTACGAATTTTATCTACTAATAATTTACTGTATTTTTTTTGCGACAGATACACAGATATTCACTAGCAATCATTAGATTCTCTTTTTTGTCAAAAAGGGTCCAGGGTAGACTGAGACCCTTGGTGCCGTTGTATGACCACTGAAGGAGACTACATGAGGTTATATAATGAAACATAGTTAAATGTGACCCACCAGTGCTTTTATCACTTGAATGTTCTCACAGTCATGTTTTGCTTCTCCTCCTGCTCTTCCTTAAGCAGCGCACTGTCTGAAGCAGTGAATCCTTTTCATCTTGATATATATGCCTGGGCTCTGTCTCGCTTGTTCAGCCTAGACTTTTTAAAATCCCTTAGATCTAGCTTAGCATTGCTGTTCTCTGATTAAGATAGAAATATTTTTTTGGTAGCAGAAGTAAAGTTCCAGTGCCCAGCTATTTAACACCTTTTATATTTGGCATTTTTCTCTTGTAGATCACCATAGCTTCTACTTTCATTCTGCCAAGCAGAATAAAGGGCGGAAAGTGATTCTTCATTTAGTGTTGAAACCCCATGTGCTGATGGACTGCAGTAGTGAACCCAAGTGAGCGATTAGACTGTACCAATGCATACTAGCTTAAAATATTTATTTCTTTTAAAAATAAAATTATTAAGTAAAATAAAAGCTTACTTAATGTGCATACTCAGGTATGTTTGAACACGGTGTGGAAGAGGTAGAAACAAGGCTTTAACTTTGCTAATCGTATGCATACATGAATACAAACATCTGAGCTACTGCAGGGGAGCTTACTGAATGGCAGCTCATGTGTGGAGCCACGGTAGCTGATGTGTACACTCCTACCTTGCTCCTGTTGTGAAGTAAAACACATTAGTTTCAAGATTCTTTGTGGCTACACCAGCTGGTGTGTTTTACTTTGTTTGCAGTGGGCTGGTAGCACACAACCAATCGGCTGCTGTGGTCGGCTGACAGGTACAAGGCTGCAAGTTGTAGTGGGGTGACTACTTATGGATGTCAGTCTGTACCCTGAGGTGTACGTCAGGCATCAGAAGATGGAAGAACCCCACCAAGCTGACAAGTGAAATTTTCCTCTTACGCTGATGTGATAGCTGAGCCAAAGACATTCATTGCCCCCAGTCAGACCAAAACAAATTCATAAGCATCTCGAGCTTTTTTGCATCTGTCTTCAGCTGTGGTGAAGGGGGTCTGTTGTTGCTGGGGTGAAGGGAGGAGGCCTAGGGTACGAACATGTATGAAACAAGGCTCCATCAGCCCTGCTGTTCATTGAGCACCTTACTGTCCAGCGTGTTTTGGATTGTTGGTTCTCCTTGGGTTTGTTTGTTATAACGTGCCCATACTGGATCTTGGATGCAGTTAGTAATCAGTAAGCAGCAGCAGTGAGAACCAAGTGTGGTATGAGCGTGTAGGCACACCCAGTCCACGTTGTAGGTGGCATATTAAGACTTTGACTTCTAACAGCTCGTACGTTGACTCTATGTTTAGTTCTGCCAGTTTGTCCCCATCCTGACCAGTGCTTGCCTAGTGTAGCCCTGAACTTCCAAAGGGGATTTCAGCAGTGCCTGCTGTTCTGTGTCTTCATTGCTGTGAGGTCTTATGGAGGCTGTACTGGAGAGCAGAGCTGCCTGAATAGGAAATAACAAATCAGAATATGCCCCAAACAATATAGCGTGGGGCACACGGGGGTCATTGTGAAGCAGCGGTTGTCTGCATGCCTTAGAGATTTGACAGAGCATGTGGGATGAATGTAACTGCATGGGGGTGTCTGATTGAGCAGCGTTGTCTGGAGTGCTTGCCTTTTACCTCAAAGTTTCTAAAGTGACCTGTTTTCTTCTTCCCACAGACAATTTTAGGTACACGTGTGACATATGTGGGAAAAAATATAAATATTATAGCTGCTTTCAAGAGCACAGAGACCTACATGCCGTGGATGGTGAGTACTGTTTTGACACTCAACACCCAAACTAGAATGAGAAGTTGTTGGGGAAGGCAAAATGTGGTTCTGCAGGACCGTGCGGCCCATGATGTACAGGACATTGCACAGCATGGCTCGCTCGCCTTTGTCAGGGAAGGCACAGTCCGCGGGCACTGCAGGAAGGAGTTTGCTGTGCTTGATTCTCTCTGTGTGCATCAAAATAACACCCTCTGCTGGGGCCTGTGGTCCTTGCAGTCCTCCTGTCTGTATTAAGGTTCATGGTTAGGGTGGATATGCTAGAACTGAGTAACCTCAAGGTAAATTGTCAGTCTGGCTACTTGCTGGGCAAGAGTTGGTTGCCTTTTGGTTTCTGACTTCACAGTATTGTTCCCAACGTGCTCCTCTGTGAGAAACCACATTTCAGAGTTGAGAAATGTTGTTTTGTTCTTGTTAATCACTGTGGTAGTGAACTGATGCAGTTGTCAGTGGACCTTACAGACCAATTTTTCCTCTGTGAATGTAGACGTGGCCTAGGCTGGTGACACTCAGACAGAAGCAGACACCCTCTTCCAGAAGCAGTGTTTCTTTTTTCTACAATGGGGGACATAGAAGCAACAACGTACTGTCTCTGGCTTGCCCCTTGCTTACTGGGCATCTAAAGCTCCTCAACTCAGAGCCCACAGATACTCCAAACCCTCACTGTGTATGCTACAAGCCTGTTGGTATTGCTCCTCATGTGGCTGAGGAGGGAGCCCTGGCAGAGTTTTAGAAAGAGGCTGCTTGGAAAGCAGAAGGTTTTGAATGGCTGAACTGTCTCAGAAAAGCAAGTGGTTTTTCACAATATGTGGCGTCCAAAAAAATTGCTCTTTTTAACTGGAACGTGTGGACATCTGAACGTGCTCTAAGAACAGCCAGTGTTCTCTTGGAGTGCACCACTGCAAGCTCCCTTCCTCCCATGGGGAGCCAAAATTTAATTGCTGGGACTGAAAGTCACTGTGAGATGGACGTGTCTGCTTTTGTCAGAAATGTTTCTTCATAGCTATGGTTCAGGGAGCTCTGCCTAGGCTTATGAGAGGGCTTTGGAAACGACTTCCGCTTGTGTCTTGCAAGCACACTGTTTGTCTCAGTTCCTCCAAGGGGCTGGCTGTGTCTTAGCAAACACAAGTGTGAGGCGGCTGTGCATCTGAACTTCACGTGGGGCTGTGTCAGTGTCAGAACAAAGGCCTTGAGAATCTGAGTATATTAGGGCTGGGCATGCTCAAATAGTTCCTGTGTGGATGCTGCTGGGAAGAGGAGGGACTGGGGCACAAAGCCTGGTTTGTTCTGTGGGGCTGAAATATGCTGAAGCGGTACGTGAAATACAGGAGGAAAACAAGGCCATTTAAGAGGATTTAATTTCTGTTTTGTTTCTTCCCCTCCTTCTTCTATTCTATGTTAGTTTTTAGTGTGGAAGGGGCCCCAGAAAACCGGGCAGGTAAGCCGAGATCCTTCGTGTGCTTTATTTCACAAACCTTTTCAAACATTCAGTAATTCAGGCACAGCAGCTCCGATTCTACACTTGTAAGAGTCAAGGGAGTTTTGTCACTGATTGCAGCAGGAGAGGAGCATCCTTTCTCCCTCCCCCAGTGTGTACAGCCAGTAGGTTGATGCCCAGCCCTAGTAGATACCAGGCTTTTGTTGTACATACAATTGATCAGGCTTTTGAAAATGAAAGAAGCAGGTGTTTCATGTCTCTGGTGATTTAGTGAATTGTTCAAGGCATAAATTAAATTATTTTATAAAACGGGTTGGGTTCTGATTTGTTGCTACCTGTGCTGGTAGAAAGCTGTGCTGGTAGAAAGTCACTGGCCAGTATTTGTTAGCTGACTTGCTTGCAGACTGCTTTACCGTGCCCACACTGAGACACTATAACATCATTAGATAAGAGATGCACTGGAAGAAAATCAGAAAATATGAATCAGGCTTTGCAATGTGTTTGTTCGGTCTTTCTCTGTATTTTTTAAATGTTATATACCTACAAGGCACGTTACTGGGCTGGAAGGGGGGTGTGATATCTGCCTGGGGCACCTGGGGAGAAGGAGGGACAAGTCAGACAGAGGGGTCATTGGGTTTATAATTCCTGTCTTGAAATCTTGTTACAGATCGAAATGTCATTACAGATGCAGGAGCATTCAGTGCCCATGCAGCTATAGAAGGAAAACCTGAGGGTGTTGTCAGCTCTCTTGCTGGTTCTGTTCTCTTGCAGACCCCTATGACCAGGCCGTCATAGCAGCAGATGAAGTGAAGGAGGAGGAGCCAGAGCCATTCCAGAAGATTGGTCCAAGTATGAGTTATTATACAGCTTCGAACATGAAAGAGACAGTACAAGGGTTTCAAATCTGGCATTAGCTGGAGTACCTGTAGGAAAACCAGAAAACACCGCGTTATGCAGAGGTGTTGGGACCTTAGGGGTGCTGAAAGATATGTTTGGGTTCAAATGAACACCAAATACCCGCAGCCCTGGCCCTAAGAAATGCAGCTTTGTGTGACACTTCCTGCTCAAGAGCACTGCAAAGAGAAGAGGGAAGAGGTTCAGGAGAAAAACAAGCTGGCAGCGATTAGAGAGGGTCTTAAGGTGTACTGGCAGGTGATTGCATTCCCACTGCCTTTGTGGTGGGTTCATCAAACAGATCAGACTTTGCCGAAGCATTTCTCTGAATTCTCCATTTTGGGAACAATTGATTAACCCTGGATTTTCCTTTGGCTTGCAGCTTGCTGTCAGTTCTGTAGTTAACCAGCACTGGCAGGAGCGGGAGGTGTCAGTGTATGGTTAGACTACTTCATTATTTCAAGTACCCCAAAAGCAGGAATTAGCACAGTTATTGCAGAAAAGCCCCTCCTCCTGCAAGAGAAATCTACAATTCCAATATAAAAGTTCTGTAATTAAGACTTAAACTTGACAACTTGTTTCCTAGTTTGACTGTTCCTGTTGTCTACACATCACAGACTGTCACCAGAAGACAAAACTGTGTCATCTGTAATACAGACTTTAGAAATGGATTCTTGCCTTTGTTTTGCACACCTACTTGCTGTAATTTTGGGATAATCTCCTGTAGCTTGTTCAGTTCTTCTGGGCTTTTTATGCACAGTCCATCACTCTGGACACTGGCTTTGACTGTTTCCTTTGTTGGGGAAAAGGTTGTATGAATTACAGGGCAGATAAGTTCCAAGTGCATGAGGAATATGCTCTAGTTTTTGTCACCTGGCCAGTTTCTGTGTAAAAAGTCAGGAAGTCGGTGATTGTGTGAGAGGGTGCTGCAGTCCTTTCTGATCTTTTATTTGTTTCATTTTCACAGAAACTGGCAATTACACCTGTGAATTCTGTGGCAAGCAGTACAAATACTACACTCCCTACCAAGAACATGTGGCGCTGCATGCACCTATTAGTGAGTATTCAGCTGGAGATCCTATTTCATTACAGACTGTGATTTATGGTGGTTGGTGGTAAACACGAGGGTTGCAGGAGAGAGTATAATTCTTGTGGGTCCTTCCACTGGGCCTGTGGGATTGCAGCTGGCAGGACGTAGATCATGTGCTGACCAGGGCACTGTAAAGCTGAGCTGGAATCTCTTCTCAGAGGGACACTGTTACTGTTAGGTCTGTAATGTCACTGAACTTTTACCGAAGTCCATGCAATTCTACATATGTCCCTTGGGGGTTTGATACTTTATTTTGTTGTTTAACTGAAGCAATGCACAAAATTTTTAGACTCCCCTAAATAATAAGTGAACGTACATGCTAGGGAAGAAGCATCTTTCTTACGAGCTTCTGAGAAATTATTTCAGACAGTGAGTTAAAACTGGTTTTCAAAATCATGTAAATTACCTTGGCAGCTTGCTACTAAATCACAGGCAATAAAATATTTATTTCAGGGAGCTCGGGAAAAGGCAGTTCTCAGCATACTACACGACACTACGATCTGCACTCTGGAGGGACACTACGATCTGCACTCCCCAGAAAAAGGGGAGGTTTTAATGAGCAATTAAGTGTAATTCAGTGCAAAATTTTAGTAAAACAGTTGAGATAATTTCTTGCTACATGCTGGTATTGGATGCTTTAAAAGTATGCAGAGAAGTTCTTTACACCTGAACTTCATGCTTCTTTCATAGCATTGCCCTGTGCTTTATTGCGATTTTAATGCTGTGAGCCAGCATGGTTGCTCTTTGCCCATGTCTGTCCGGCTGCCAGCATTTTGGCTGATGATGAGGATGGATGAGCTGAGCTCATTAGCTTAGTGGGTTTCTTCAGCCGCTCATTCACAGCCAGCAGAGGGAGTGCACACTCCTTCCTCACCAAATTCAGCCTTAGTTAGGTTTTTAAGTTATTATAATAAGGCAGCTTTGGTTTTAGACATATATAAAAATAAATTGGGAACATAGTCCACTAGACTATCACTTCTAACGTGGATCAAGGCTTGGTGGTTCCCATGCAGGTTCTCTGGAGCATGGAGATGGACCAAGATCATGGTAGAACGTGTAGGGCATGAAATACCTCTACCACCATCATCACAAAGTTAGTCTTATTGTCTCCCATCTGCCCAAAGGAACTAACCCAGTGCTTATGATTGCACACATGACAGTTATTCCTAAACATTCCTGTACCCCCAAACTCCACCTCTTAATTCAGGTGTTTTCAGGTCATCAGAAAAGCCATTGGTGGTGATCAGCAGTAGGTCAATCTCCTAGTATAGATGGGCCCTCAGACACCAAGGCTTTGGTGTCTCTAGTCCACTGCTGTACAGATGGCTAAGGAGCAGTATGCTGTAAGGACTGTGCATTAAATCTCTGCTCAGCAAGAACAGATTCTTGCCTTCCCAGTACTTCCCATTTCAAGGGGATTTACCGCTATGGATATCTCTCTACCCTCCCAACAATCTGTAGTAATAGGCTGCAGCTGCTGGTTCCAGTCCAGGCTATCCAGCATAAAAGAAAAACACAACTGTTCTCTCAGAGGTATTTGCCTGAAGTGGGCCCTGCAGGTCTGACTGCAGATACAAATGGTCCACACAAGATACTGCCCTTCATCCTGCGCAGAGTGCAGCTGCAGGGTCCTGATGCCCACTTCTTGACTACCAGAAGCCAGTTTCGGAGGAGGAGGAACATTCTTTTTGAATGCTGGGGTTAAAGCCATTCTTGCACCATGGTTTCTGCAGTAACCTTTGTGAAAGCAAAAGAAGCTGCCCCTGCTGCAGACTAGACCAACAGTCACTGAGATGCGCAGATGGGTTTCCAGTCCTTTCAGCAAATATCTTTAACTATGAGGACACTTAAGCTCAGATCAGGATAATATTTTCATAAGGTTTAACGCCCTCCCCACAAACAAACTTTTCTTTTCCCCCCCCTTTTTTTTTTAACCTTTTTTTTTTTCCCTCTCCTAGTTCCCATGACCAGTAAGATTTATGATTTACAGTGACAAACCACTAACCCTGGTGAGCATATAGGAGAGGGCATGATTAGCTCCCAAGGCAGGCTGGCCAGTACATCCTTCCACCTTTCTACTGCTCAGACTCTGCTCTTCCTATAAACCAAGGTCCTGTGAGGCAGCTGTAAACACGTGACTTCTGAAAAGCACAACTGGCTTTTCTCGGGCCCTAGCAGTCAGAAGAAGTAAAGCTGAGACTGTGTCTTTACCCTGGTCTTGTTCTTGTAGTTATGGCAAATTCTGAAAAAATAGCCGTAGTGGAAGCGGTTAAGGAAAACACTTCAGCATTACCCATCCAACTTTCTGTGTCTCTGCTTGAATGCAAGCTTCCCTTCCGGAGCCTGTCTTTCTGGTTTTCTGTGATAATGCATAAAAAATTACTGAAAATGGGCTAAAACAAGGACTCATATCCTGCAGGGTCAATAGGACCTTGCAGGATAATTTTTGGTCAGTGCTGCTGGATACCTGCTGTCTGGAAAAGAGCTCTGCTGTGGGGTTCCCTGGAATTGTTAATGCCAAACGTCGTCTTCGAAAGTTCCCTTTTGTTAGCGAGGCTTTTTCATATGCTTAGAACTGGGCTATTATTCTTTTAAAATACATATTCTTATGCTGTTTCTGTCAACCTATTCACTCTTTCTAAGAAGGGTGTCAGAGGCTGTTTCCACAAAAAGTGGATTGTAGGCACATTCGTTGTCCCAGTTTTAGAAATGTCTCTGAATGGAGGTGCACAGGGGGAGGGTTCAGAGATTTCTTTCTGTTCTCCTCCAGGCTCTGTCTGCTCTGTAAGATGGAACTGATTTAACCACATTTGCAGGTGGCTGGGCTATTGCGATTGCTCTTAGATGATGTGTTTACAGTGCAGAGAAAACATAGTGCATTTGGGATGTGGACTGGCTAGAAAAGCCACCGAGAATGGGTTTTAGCTTGATAAGTCCAGGCTCAGGAGTGTGCACTCCCCACATCCTCTTCTGGTAACTGCAAGTAAGGCAACAGACTCCCTGGTCACGGAAGTATGTGGTGAGAGCACTAAAATCTGCACAGCTGTCCATGTCCATTGCTTCCAGGATGAAAATCTAAAGTGATGTCAGGGCCCTGAGTGCAGTAATAGGTCTTAATGGCCCTGACCAGCCTCACATGGGAACTCCACCCACATTCAACCCCCCTGTTTCAGCTCAGCTCTTGATCATCGGTCCCTGCCTGAGCTACACTGTAGGATTTTGGTCTCCAGCTCAGTTGTAGACGTGCCTATGCCTGTCTGTGGATCCCATTGGTCTGAACCCCAACCCATAGACTGACTTCCCAGCTTGACGCCAACCCTGTCTCATCACTCTGGACCTCCCTGAGGATCGCTGGTATGTGTCTGGCCCTGGTTATCCTCACCAGAGCTGATCCTGCCCCTGACCTGTGGATTGACTTTCCAGCTTGACCACAGACCTGTCTCATCACCATGCACTTCCTGATGATCTGGACTCTTGATTGAACCTGGCTGTCATCTCTGGTCCTGTCTTGCTCACCTCTCTCAGGGTCTGTGAGATGGGCCCTGACTGTCGAAGACCCTGCCCTGCCAGCCCTGTGATCGTACTTGGCTCTGTAGGGGACAGACAGATCTACATCCACCCTGACACCTGAGATGCTCAAGGAAGTTCATCAAGCCTCTCTGCTCAATTACTTTTCTTAATGTGAAGGACACTGGGTACAATTTGTTCGTCAAAAGTGTTTCGTAAAGGCAGCTGTCATCATGGCTTTTTCCCTTAGGGAAAGGGATCCTTTTTGGTAGCACATCTGGTTTCCACACAGGTCCTGCCTAACCAAGAAAAAAACAGATCCAGATTCCAGTTGGATGGTCAGTCTTGGCTTCCTCCATCTCAGTGACTGAAAGCTGTGAGTCCAGATGTTTTTCCCACTCTCTGATCCCACAGTGGCTTACCAAGAGGCTCCACTGGCAATATTTGTTTGTACGTATAAAGCAGCACGTTAAGAATTTGACAGGTTTGAGCACAGGGTTTTTCCTGTGGAAGGACCTGTTTCCAATAGCAGAGGTTTCTGTTCAGCATACTGAATTTCAGGCCATTGTTAAGGAATCATTTTCCATCATATTCATTAAAGATTAAAGGTTTTTCTCCAGAGGTGATGGTATAATTCCATCTGAACTATCCGAATGGTTCCTTACCCATCCTGACAAGATCTTTCTGAAAAAATGCGATACACAAATTATTAGCCAGAATTTTTACCTGGAAAAAGTTAAGTTACTGAGATAATCTGATCTCTGTTCTGTTGTGGTGGTGCATCATGGTAGTGTGTGGAGTGTGGATTTATGTATCTTTCAAGGAGACATGTTGAAATGTCTGCCAGATTTTCTACTTACTGCTGCAGCTTGCCATTCACAGGGCTTGAAGGTCTCACCAAAGACAGGAAAGCCAGGAGGGACCACTGTGATATCTGGGCTGACTGGAGTAATGCATGCTATAGGATTGGCATGATTTAATTGCTCACGTATATGTTTTAGAGAGGCATCTAATCTTGCTGTTAAGAGTGACAGAAAATACAGCAACCTCTTAAGGTAATTATTTTGATGAATTATTACTCTCACTAAATTAAGACTAAAAATAGCCAGCTGTAGCTTTCAGACACTGGATCCTATTTATAACTTTGTCTGCTAGGTGAAGGAGGACTAAGTTACCAAATTTCTGTCCTTTCTAGACCTTTGTATAGCCTGCTGTCAAGTCACTTCATAGTGATCAAACTCCCAGTTAAGCCAAAGGAGTGCCTTTATGTTTCCATTGTAAGGTATGCTGTTCTTGTCCTTTATCCTCTTGCCTTCTCATCTGAATATTCTCAAGTCTGTTAACCACCTTCGTGAAGGGCATGCACCAGCGCTGGGTCTAGTGAAGGAACTGAGAGCTAACATTATCTTCCTGATCCCCTT
This sequence comes from Mycteria americana, assembly GCF_035582795.1. NCBI lineage: Eukaryota > Metazoa > Chordata > Aves > Ciconiiformes > Ciconiidae > Mycteria > Mycteria americana. The sequence continues at coordinate 2,240,050 of NC_134381.1, read as the reverse complement.
TGAAAGTGCCCTGATTGCATACCCAAAGAGTACCTCAGTCTTTTTAGCTACGTCATTGCTCTGGGAGCTCCTCTATAGCCATCATGACCGAGCACAGCAATGAACAAGCTCTTCTTCCTGCTGCCAAGGCGGAGTCCTCCATCTGTTAAGTATCAGCTGTATCATCTGTATTCTTTAGCACACCATGTGCCATTCTGTGCGGCTGTAACACAGTGCACTCAGTTTACCGAGTGATTGGAGATAATTCAGTAAGACTTACCCTCTGCATTACTCCTCTCCTGCCCTCACTTCTCCAGTATTCTCCAGTAAGCTTCAACTGGGCATATCTCAGATGCTTTCTGAGAAAGTTTAAAAAACTTCATAGCAGCAGTTATGGGATCATCTGTCCGCAATGCTGTCTCCAGTCTTGCTGTCTAGGTGCAGATTTTGAGACAGGAGGTTTTTGTAACCATTCAGCAACTCAGTATTTTCATTTTTGGAAATATCTTGAACTTGGCCTTTTCATCAGCCTGAGGCACTGGGTTCTACAGTGAAGATGACTTTGCAAGAGCAGAACAGAGGAGCTACGTGATCGTCTCTACCTGTGTTGTTTAGTCTTCAGAGGGAATTTGTCATCTGATGAACTAAAAACTAAAACTTTTTTTTCAATGAATTATTAGCATCCTCCAGACTGCTAGAACAAATATTCTTTTGCCTGTCTTGCCTCGCTGGCTCAAACTCTGTCTCTGCCTAGTGTCAGATGGAGCAGCCTTCTCTCTGGGGTCTGAATTTGAAGACATACTATTTGTTTAAGTTGGGAGGAAAAAAAAGTCATTTTGGAGGTCTTCATAGCATTTAGACTTTTTTCTTCAGATCTCAGATCTTAACAGTATCTGGACTACAGAGGATGCTCTTTGTTTCTGACAAATAGTTGGCTGATTGCTACTTCTCTTGGCATAGACGGGGAATAAAGCAGCAATTGGTGGGAATGGGCCTCGTGGGAAACTAGAGGACGCTTCAGCAGGAAGTTGTCATATCTGACTACATTTTTGCTGGCAGTTTGGCAGCAACTGGAGGAGGATTATCCACGGAGACTGAAATGAAGTCTAGGAAGTAAAAGCAAACCTCTTGCCTGTTCAGCTGGCCAGAGACCAAGCAGAGGAGAAGTATCTTGACCTAAACTATGAGAAAACCTACTGCAGAATCTCCTGCAGAAGTACACTAACACTTACAGGAAATGTCATCTTGGATCTGGGTAACAGATCAAGTGAAACAAAAAACTGTTTGCAAACTGCTTTGAATGTACACATCCTCGCTATTCTGTGCTGCTGACTGCTGATGGGGAAGATGAGAGCAGTTCACTTTTGAGGTCTGTAATGTCTCATGGGATTTTGGAAATGAGCATCCAGTCCCAGTCTGTGTGACTTTTCTCCTCACCTGTTTCAGAGACAGGCTGTTGTGCTGCCATGGCAGTCCATGACGGAGAACTGCTTAATGTGGATAAGTATTTCTGAATTATATTATATAGGAGGAACAGGTGCTAGTGTTGTCCATCCAACTTTAGGCATCCTAAAATATCACTCTGTAGAAATTACTGGTAGTGAGCTTGGGCTGTGAGTTATGTGAACCTTGTTTCTTAGTGATTCTTCACGGCAGATGGTTGGAGTGGGACTTGGCTTCAGGAACCATATCCAAATTCCCATGGAAAAAGCCACTGGGGAATGAAGGGGGTTGTTAAGTTGTTTCTCCGTGTTTGTAATTGTTTTTTTAATCCATGGGGCCTAGACAAAGGGTTGTCCTCCCGAAGGTTTTTCATATGACTTTTGGCATTGAAAATTCCTGGTGATTCGCACTGTGCATTGCGGAGACCAAAATGTAGATACATTCCAAGAGCATATCCCGGTAACACTCAGAATTTCTCCACATGTCACCAGTACTTGTCTGGAGATGGGGGCCAAAAGGCCTTTCCTGACTTGCAGGATGAGAACTCTGCCTCCTAATTCCCTTCCATTACCAACAGCCCCCTTTCCTTTGTATTTGGTAGTGAGACAAGGAATGTAGCTGGACATCTCTAGGATTTATGCAAGGCTCAAGTAACAAAGATGTAAACTTCTCCCTATTCAGAGCTCTGAGTATCACGTTAGAAACCTGCTCTCAAAATTTGAACTCTTATGTATATAGAAATGGAGGACAGAGATGTAGGTACACCCAACCAGGCCATGGCAATCAAATAGTACTCCTGGATGGATGGGGTGATTCCTATTGGAGGAGGAATGGGTTGGTCACGTGGCAGTTAAAGGTGTGGAAGGGAACTAACAAGCTTCAGGAATCTGTCCCCTCGGGTGAGTGGGGAAAACAATTTCGTTACATGGGATCGGTAGATCCACAGTCGCTGCAGGTCCCCATGCAAGGGATTCGTGAGCATGGCTGTTAGAAAGCAACCCTCCCAGAAGGTACACGATCTGGGAGCTGACTGACTGTCCAGGCACTAGTTCTGAGTGTTCATATCCAGAGTTCTCTCGATCTCCACTCTTCGTGGCAGTGAAGACACAGGCGAGCCAATCCAGCAAAAAAACACCGGCTTCAATAAACCGATGTTCTACCCTCCTGCACCGCACCCCCTCCGGTGTCCCACCGGCATCCCAATCCCAGATGTTCCGCGCTCCAAATTCTGGATCCCCAGGAAGCAAGGCCATCACAGGTACCAATTGCCTTTCTACCATCAACTTTCTTCACTGCTTAGTGTCCAATCCTGCCCTGGGTTGGCTTTAGACCCTTCCTGGACTCAGTCTGCTCCATCCATGACTGTCCCAGAAAAGCTAGTCCTAGAAGCAGCGGAGGGGATTAGATCCTTTGGCACATTATAAATAAATTTAGATCAGCAGTAGGTCTTTATTATCTCTTCCCAGTGAGGAGTTGAGGGGTTTTTTTAAGCATCGTGCTAACCATGAGGTACAAAAGACCCTGTTTCAAATCCTGGTGTCACAAACTGAGGAGAGCTTCCTGACAAGGATTGGCATAGTGGCTTGTCAGGTATGGGGATTTTTGTTTGGTTTTGCGGCTTTGTTTGGCATTTAGTGTTTGTTTCCCTCAAGGCGATATTTTTGGGGGTAGGCCTGTGCCTGAGGAAGTGAAATGGAGTATAGGTGTTGTCACAGTGCTCCACTCTTCACAGGAACCACGGAAAGATAAGCTGGGCTCCAGCAGCAAAATTAGTGGTACAGAACCATTACAGAGATGTTAGAAGACTCAAGTTAAGGTTGATCCTCACATAGTCCCCGTTTCCTCCTTCCAAACAAAATCAAACCTTAAAAAAAAAATACGATATGAGACATTGTGTTCACACATCCAGGCAGCAGGGAAGCAATCTCTTAAATTTGTGGGATTGATAGATACATATTCCTTCTCAGTCCAGAAGAAGGGCTGGTTAATCAGCTGGTGTTTAAACGCCCTTGAAATGTCTGGCACGGACAGATGCTGAGTAGCAGAGGTGGCTGTGGTGGGAGGCCACAGGATGCTGAACAAGGATACTTTTTGTTAGATGACACACACATCCACAGCTACCAGATGTTGCAGTGAGTGACCTGTCTTCTTACAGCTTGTGAGTCCTGAGATTCCATATTGTTATTGCACCTCTTAAACATTTATATGATTTTATTACTAATTTGAGGTCCATCCAGTTCAACAAAATTAGGAGTTAAAGCTGAGAAACCTTTTCCATTATTTACTTAAACTTGAAACAACTTCTTCCAGTTTCATGTCTCTTACAAAAGTGGAAAAACTGGGAGCCTTCCTGAGTCAGAGGCCAGATTCATCTGAGCAATAACTGGGAGATGTTTTTTGTAAAGGCACTTACCCCCCCCCCCCCCCCTTCTCTAATCAAAAGGTATATCAGTACATTGGGTAAAAACTTTGAGCTGTTCTCTTCCTGTATGAGGAAGGAATCGCATGATGCTTGAGCCTGGTAGATTGGTCTTCAATAAATTAATATTAGTCTGGGGGTCCTACCCTGTCTATCTGGTGGCGTCATTTCCGTGGTGTCTTTCAAGGCAGCATCTTGTACAAATGCAATCTGAGTGGCTTCTTGAATTTCTGGTACAAATGCATTGACCATAACACCTATCAGGAAGACAGTCTCCAGAAGGGATGCCTTCCGAGTGTTGCGGTTAGAGACATTCCACAGGGGCCTGGATAATACCAGAGACGGTGGAGTACCACTCCACTGACAATGTTTGCACAGACGCTTAGTAGAGTGGCACGTACTTTCTCTATACAGATAATTTTGCTTTGTATGCAAAAGCTTCAGGTACAAGGAGGGAGAGAGAGAGGCAGCTTGTGTTAGCTGCCCTCTGCTGTGTGGGAAGGACACAGTAAGTCCAAGGAGGTGATTTAACTAGTTTTTTCTTATTGCCAGACTTGGCAAAAAAAAAAAAAAAAAAAAAGATGGGGATGAGGAGAAAACTACCATGCAAATTTTTTCCAAACATTTTTGGAGACCTCCAACTCACTTCCACTTGTGACATAAGCCAGGATTTGAACCTGGGTCTCTTGGGGGGGGTAGGTTGGCCTAATCCATTTTGTTGTGGTCTCTTTTTTCCCCCACTGTGCCATCTGCTGTTCTAGTTACTTAAGGCCTCTCATTCCTATTATTTATCTGTCAAGGGGAATGGACTAGATAATGTCTCCAGTTCCTTTTCAGCCCTGTTTTGTGTGATTCTGTTTTAACTGATTTGATTACCAAGTTCTCCTGTTCTCCTGCATTTTAGAAAGAGTCAGGAATGTAGTAGATAGAGAATTTGAGAAGCCTGCTCAGGACTTGGAAGGGTCCACTAAGGTTTGGCTGGACCAAAATTCATGGGCTGGGAGCTTCATGCGGTTCAGGTCTTTTCTAGCCACATCAGACATAAAGCCCATGTGTCTGAGCCACACTTCAGCACAGGGAGGCTGTGAGGCTGCAGGGAGCTGGAGCCTCTTTATGAAAGTCATGACAGCAGTTCTGACCACTACAGTGGTCTGCAGAAATACTTAATGAAATAATAATCTGATATAAATTTTCAACAATCCCTGTCACTCCTGAATGAAAGACTTCTTTCCCCCAACTCCCTCCCTATACAATTTGCATGCCGCTGAGCCCAGTAGAGCCTTGCTAAGCCACGTTCAGATGAACCCACTGGGTCACAGTGGACTCCATGAATGAGTCCGCGTATGGTAGGAGTCTATACAGCATAGACCATACACGTTAGTTTGGCCAGTTCATGTTTCATTTTATTTATTTCTAGTTTATCCTTTGAGTCACTACAGTAAATACATATGCCCAGATATTGCAAACCTAGTTGAAGTGAGACGAGACCTCACGCTATTTGTACTGTTGAACTTGTGCTAAGGGACACCAGCTGGAGAAGGTGGGAGGCACCTCAGCTGTGCTGTACAGTGACGCTTCAGGACACTGCAGCTACTGCCAGGGTCAGGAACCACCTCTTCGCGCTGGAGGAGTCCTCCCATTACAGTTACTGGGAAATTGCCCTGCGCCGTTGCTGAAGTGTGCGAAGCAAGTGAACTGCCAGGAGCGCCGACTGGCAGCACGGTGCAGAGGAGCAGGGCCTGCCTGCTTGGCCTTGGGGAGGAGTAAGGTAGTCAGTTCACTGTTGGAAAGCACAGAGGACCAGATGATCTACCATAGCTTTTCCAGACATCGTGGGCAGGCTCTGAGACAGCCCTTCAGTCCTCCACTTGAACCTTTCAGGGAGGGTGTTTAGGAAGGGAATGCAGGTTACTGGGAAGCACAGGGAAAGCTGGCTTAGTGCTTCTGCAGGTGACATACTACATGTTGTGGTGAGGACACGAGTTCAATCTGCAGGCCTGGTCACCTGTGCCAGAGTCTTTAAGGGCTGCTTATTGTCTTAAGGAAGAGGAAGATAAGGGTTGGGGTTTTTTTGCAGGGGAGGAAGCCATGATCCTTCTGGTGCAGTTAGGACTGGTGTTCATGGGCTCCCTAAGAGCCAATCCAGGCCACCTCAGCCAGAAGGCATTCAAGAAAAATATCTACCTGTTATCCCTTCAATGAATCTGGCCCATTTGCCTTCAAAATGAGGTATTTGACCTTTCTGCTGTATTCAGGCTATGCTGTTATGTGGCACAGGAGCATGTTGTCTTACCTCCTGTCTGTGTGGTTCTGCATCCAGTATTGACCAGTCACCATCCCTGCTTTGTTCTCCACCCAGCAGAAAGTGCTTTCAGCAGGAGAGTGGAAGGCAAAGCGCAAAACAACTTTGAAGAAACAAACAGCAATTCTCAGAACTCCAGCGGTAAGTGTGTTCACTCCCTCCTGCTGTTGCTTACCACGGTCCTCTCCAGAGCAGGATTCAGCTGTCATCGGTGATTGTTTATATATTTGGGGTACCTTCTTTAAGCTTGCAGGCAGCTAGCCTTCCTGGGGTAGTGCCTGCTTCTCAATCCTCCCCAGGTTCCTGTCACTCCAGAGCCTGTAAAAAATGATGATGTGGGGATCCTGCTCCCAAGGTCCACGTACTTTAGCACAGATTTTTCAATGGGGAACAAAGATGTAGAGAAAGGGGAATACAGACGGAGATAAAGCAGTACTTGTTCTTTGTCTGTGCATCAGTGAAGTCTTTGTGAACCAAAGCCATTTGCAACATGCAAGAGAAGTTTGAGCACTATGAGTAGAACAGCAGTTTGCATTACAGTGATGCTAAATGTGGCAGTTTGTTTACACATTGCTGTAACTGGAGTGCAGCTGTTTGTGAGTTTGCTACGTGGAGGTCACAGCAGATCAGATGTGTAGGTGTGGGACCAGAATACATGTGCTAGAAGGAATTCAAATTTACCCCACTTCTAGAGTTTCCTTTGAGTTTTAAGTCCAAGTGGTAGTAACTAAACATAACCACTGGCCTAGACAATTTTGTTTAGGTACACCATTTACAGAGTTTTCTTTGCAAGATTTTTATCCTGCCAATGTATCCCCCTGCCTTCAAGTGGGACACTGCCATGCTCTTATGCTCCCTAATTGGAGCATAACAGACAGACCAGGTGAAATGTAATTTCAGCATCTTGATGCAGAGATAAATAACATACCAGCAGAAAAGGCTGGCCTGCCTCCATTCCCCATTCAAGGGTACCAAAACATGTGGTGTTCACAGTGCCGCTAGCTGGAATGGACAGGTAAGGGAAGGGATTTCTCCCTGGAGCAGGTTACACAGCATCTGTTGTGGGGGTTTATGTCTGCCACTGAAGCAAATAAGGGGCTTTCTGGAACCATGTTGAAAAGGAATGAAGTGCTGTTGGAAAACCCATGTGCAGTAGCAGAGTGGGTGATAGTGAATGGGAAAAAGTTGTTTGTTACTAAAATGCTGCGTATTATGTTTTGGGGAACAATCCTGTACTAATCCAAGCATTCACCACAATTACAGCTGTTCATTCGGGCACAGAAAAACCTAAAGAAAAGAGGTGTAAGCAGAACCCATCAGGTGAGCTTGTCTCTGTGTTTCAGGCCCTTGTACTCTTTAGTCCTGTTCCACTTGGGTAGCAGCAGTCAGGAGTCCTTAGGGGCTGGCCAAGACTGTCTTCAGTCAGCCCAACCAGGCTGTTAGACATGACACAAAACTGTAGTTCACTGACTGCCAAGAGTTACTAGCCTGACCTGCTGCTCTGAAAGTGGCCACTTGCCTCTCAGCAGGTCTGCTCCTCATGTCTTATCTTCTGTGGGTAGTAGGAGTGGTTTGTCTGAAGGGTTTCAAAGCCTTTAAGTGCATGTCTTTAAATGCCAATATAACATGTGGGTTCCTGAGTCTTCTGGGGCCCTTTGAAAGCAGCAGCCTTAGATTGTTCCTTTTTTTATTCCTGTCAAGCCCTATATAGCCTACAGAGGAATGACAGAATTATCTTCCTTCATATCAAACAGCTCATCCATAAAGCCAGAAAGCTGCAGGAGGGGAAATGAACCTCTAGCATGGGAGGGGTCCAGGAACCACTGACAAGAAGCACACACAAAAAAAGAGGGGCTGTATTGAATAGTCCAAGACTTTAGTTCTGTCTGAACTGCTATTAAATACTGACCCATTGTTGCTGTGATACATCTCACAGATTCTCCCTGCCATCTCCTTGTACCAGCTCACATCACACTCATCCTTCTGAATCTGTTTCTATCTGAACTGCAACATTTAAAGCATATGAGTAAAAGCTCACAGTAAAAATCAAAACAAAGCCAGAAATTCGTACAAATTGAGTAGTGAGTTTCATATGATTTGCTCATCTTATTTAATTGTAAGAAGTGTTTCTGTCTGCACCACATGTATGGTCAGTTTATTTTAGTGGCTTAGTCTAGGGCCTGGCAGGCTGCAGGGAAGTTGCAAGGTGCTCACCTAAACTTTTGTTTGAGCCATGAAACCTGAGGAACTTGAGTGAGCTGCTCAGGACTGGTTTGAGGGGAGTTGGGGTCTTGTTGGAAGCAGTTATTTTTTGCATTAGGCAGCTGACATGCTCCTTAAAGCCAGACTGGTGCATGGGGATGTATAAACTTCTTCCTTTTTTCCCCCTTCCCTTATCTATCCTGCATCCTCTTTTCGTCCTCAGCCTGTTTTCCCCCCTTGACTCCATCTTTGTGCTGCTTCCTGTGTGTCCCATTAAGTGCTCTTTTCCGGCTCTTGCACCAAGCCATCTCTTCTCTTTTATTTCTTCTTGTTCTCAGGAGTCAGTCTAAGTGTTCTCATTGCTAGCAGCCTGAGTGAGCATCACCATGTCACACTACGAATGGCAGTGGTGATTAGAGAGGCCACGGAAAGCTCTGCAGATATCTGTGTGCTTGGGTGTCCAAGCAGAGCTCTCAGTAACTTCATTTTTGAAGAGCTGACATGTCCTTACCTCCCCATTTTCCTTCTTTCCATGTCTGTGTTTCAGTAGGTGGGACAAACTCTGCGTGACTCAGTGTTCACATGTGTGATGTGAACTCTTGGGAATAATTCTGGCACTGTTGGCTTGTCCTCTCTTGTGCTCCAGCCAGCAGATTTCACACAAGCAGGGAAGCAGCTGGTGATAATGTGGTTGAGAATGACAGAAGGATGGACACTTCCATCCTCCCCACTCCCATCTGCTGCTTATCACTGAACTCCTGCTGCTGTAAAGAATAGTCCCCAGGTTTGGGAGGTAAATGTAGGTCCCAGTTGAGCAGGCTGAGAGCTGCCTTGGCCTTCTTAAATGCTTGATTCCCTGTACCACTTGCTCTTTGTGGATGTGAGTTTTGTGTCACAGGCTCAGTTATAGTGATATCAAACACAGCAGCAGTATTTTTTTAGGCCACCCAGCCAGGTACGTTACGCTCTTTCCCTGTGTCACCATCCTGACTTGCAGTGCCAAAGACTGCTTCATGTCTGGAGTGAGGGGGAGGACAAGCAGAGCAGGAAGGCCAGCAGCTAAAGCCACCTAAAATAGACTTGGATGCAATGCTGTAGGGAGCCCTAAGTGGGAATAAGACAACCAGAAGGGCAAATGTTGGATTTCAGATGTCTCTTCCCTATGCACAGCCCCAGTCCTTGTCATAGTGAATGCAGGTACCTGGTATCCTTATCTGAGTAACCTGGCATCTTACTGACCATAAAACAACAACAGTTCCTCTTCTGCATGGCAAACACTACTTCGTGGCTGCGTTTGAGTCCATCTACTAGCAGAAAGTCCTTTTGCCAGCGGGGCATGATGGAGCCACAGAGTGGATAGAGGACTGTTTAGCTGCCGTCAACCTCATGACTGGGAGAGTGCCCTTTGTATTAATGGGAAAGAGTCTCCACAGCCCCTTAAACTTGCTTTTTGATGAAACCTGGAAGTTTCACAGTGCTTTAAAAATAGTATCCAGTAAAATGTGCAGATTGCTTCCTTGTGCCGCTTCTGGAGCGCCGGCAGCCAACACAGAGGTCCCAAGTCTCATGAAGCTTGTGATTATTCACTGCTGAACTAAGCAAGGTCCAGAAAACAATTACATGATCTGATCCCAAAAGATGGAATTGGCTTGTTAATCATCTCAAATGCTGTAAAGCTGCTATTAAGAAAACACTCCTTAGTGATGGTCATTTTGCTGAGTCTTGACATGTGCAGGGCTTTTCTGTACTAAATTCCAAAAAATATTTGAAGGCCAGCTTGTGAAATACTCTTCTTGCAAAACCTAGTGGTTATCAGCCTGAGCATGGGAAGGAGAAAGCGCCAGAAAGGGGCAAATACGTGTATTGTGTTCATAGTGAAGGCTTGCTGCCTTCCTCTTCCACTGTGTGCAGCTGGAGAGGGTAGAGCAGTGTTTGACTGGGACTCTGCAGACTTGGCCCTGCAGTGCTGTGGTGTGTAACCACAGATACGTTACTTCCCAAGCTTTTGGATCTCTCCGTTATCTCAGTTTTTGTCTGACTTCAGAAAGCCTCGGGGGCAACAACCGTCTCTAACTTAGTGTTTACAGCATAATCCTTGATCTGTTGTTTTGGACACTATGGATGACTCCCTAGTAAAATGAAGAATTTGCAGTTACACCGCCTATAGGCCCAGAGGGATGAAGAAATTGTGAGACTTTAAGGAGAAAAAAAAACAAAGCAAAAAGGAAATAAAAGTTCTTTAGTTTAATACCTTAAAATACAGCCATCAAAAGAAAAAAATTAATTGAAGTTGACAGTATTTATTGGTGTCTAAACTTGCTAGATGTTATGAATGTGAAAGAGACAACATTTAAAATTACGTAGGGAATTAGGAAATATTTTTAACTTTCAAGGTTGATTTAAGCTATATAAATATGTCTCAATTTCATCTGCTGCATTAGGTAACTATTACTGTCATAAGTTCCACTGGAACAAATTTTAGCATTTGCAGTTTTTAAAATGTCAGTGCTTTTCATTCATATTTACACAGGGAAGCTTTTCTTTCCAGCAGCGTTTATTTTAGACTGGGTAGAGGGGCAAGGGAAATACCTTCTTTTTTGAATCAGTTCATGCCAAGCTGAGGTGAGATTTGAGACCAAAAAAAAGTTAATTTCCTCCTTTCAATTTAGAAGTAAAAATTTTTGGAAAAGACTGAGAAGTGCCAGTTCTCAAAATTTAAAGGTGATAGGATCAAATTTTAAACATGAACTTAGTGGGATTTTCAGAAATGACAGACTTGTTAGTCTGTCATTTCCTGATCTTATATGCTCTATTTCTTTTTAGTGAATCAGTTCTAAGTGCAAAACATTTTTCAGTAGTGCACTTTATTTTCCTACATATGCGGCACACTTAAGACAGTTATATTTAGCTAGTGAAAATGTACGTAAGCAGCACCCTACAATATATTACAGATTCTAATTCCCATCCAGTTGTTTCAAGCAGAAGGATATTTAGAAATGTCTCATTTGCCACTTGCCACATAAAAACAGTATTTTTAGCGTGTGTTAAACAGGATAATCTCTTAAACAAAAATAGGTAGTATGTCTTTCTAACTTAGCAATTGAGCAGAACTAACCTTTAGTTTTATGGAAAGCAGCAAAAAGGCAGAGTGCAAATCAGTGTTAAATTCATGATATAAATCTCTTCTGAAGCTTCATTTGTTGGTGATGGGAGCAGACATGATGTCTGCTTGAGTGCCCCATGCAAATTCTGTTGCAGTAACCGAAGTTCAGTTCCTTCTCTTGCCCTTACGATGCCAGGTCCCATAGCGTACCTGAATGGAAGGCCAGACTAAGACACCCAGCAGTGGCTACAGCCAGACTTCTGGGATGAAGCAAATTGCATCATTATGTTGAGACTTGTCAGCATTACTGTGTGTTCATGAGACTTGAGTGGATGGATGATCTCGCTACGGAGTAAGGATGTTCAGGTCCTCAAACTGCCAGCTAGTCCAAAAAAGCTTGCATGAAAGTGCAGGTGGTCATGGTGCACGTATGGGAGGAGTCAGTTAGGTGTGTTACAAACATTGGGATCGTCCTCCTTCACTGTTGTTGGCCATACATCCTCTTCTGCTCTTTCTCTGTAGTCCAGTGATCATATAGCACACCCAAATCTGGTTGGATTTCTTCTGGGAAGACATGACTTCTAGGCTAGGATTTTTGGTGGGTGAATACAGCTTTAATGCTTGGGACATAATAACTGATTGTTGATTATAGTCTGATGCTAGCACAGCCAGCCCCCTACGCCACTGCCTCCTGAGATGCACCCAACTGTCTTGCAGGTTATGTCCACTGGACCGAAGCACAAAATACAAATCTCATTCAAGTGGCTCATCTTTTGGTAAATCTCTTTCTCATCTATTGGTTGGTTTGCAAATGGTACAAGCCTGCTAGTGCTGCCTTTCCATTGAGCTGGGAGGTCCAAGCCTGCTAATGACCAAGTTTGAGGAGTGAAGAAAGGGGGAAGGTTATCATTATGTGAGTTCCCACATTGTCATAACTAAGCTGTGCAGAGCACCGGTAATGCTGACCAAGGGGCAACACAATTGCATGTGCATAGAGCTGCATTTTTCAAAGCAGCCTAAAAATGATGTGCCCAGATGAAGGATTACCATCTGAGTGCAGTTCTCACCATTAGAAGAAGAGTAACATAGGGAGAGGCTTCAGTTAGTAAAGTGCCACTTTGCTCCGTCGCATAAATATGAGTCACTCTGTCCACTGGGCATTTGTGTGGAATTGAGGTTTCCAGGAATGAACTGTTTATTTCTGGTGCCACATTTATTTAAGTTGTTTCAGACTTGTCATGTTGAACAAGCAACTTGTAGACAGGAAGAAGGATATCTAGGTTAAAATAACCACTCAGCAGCAAGTCTCTGTGGGTGAAATCCTGCCAATTGCTCAGGAGCTCTGAGACACCAGGAAGGACACTGAGACAATACATACGAAAGACATAGAGGCAAGAGTGTGAGCAGTCAGCAAAATTGGGAACAAACAGCCAGTGATAAGAGCTGTGATTTGCAGTCTTCAAGCACAGATACTGTGCTGGGCTGGGGCTGGACAGGACATGGCAAAAAGGGTCATTGATAGACCAATATATGGGCAGAAGAAGGTGAACTCTTGCTTCAGTTTTGCCTGGAGAATCTGTGGAGTGAAAGATTAGCAAATCCCTAAAGCAAGCCAAATTATCATTAATCATTCAAACTATTACACTGCCGTGACTGCTCTCTGAGTAGTTGGCTTTAGTGGAACTGACTGTGCTGAGGCAGGGACGTTACAGTGCATGGGTAACAAAATGGCCCATAATACAAAGACCAGAAAAATCCCAACCGTCGTTCTTCACTTAAAATACCGTAGTAGCAATGTTTAGCAAGTGGCCTGAACTCCTGTTGCAGACTGACAATGGGTTTCATGTGTATAGGAGGTCAAGCATAATGAGGAGACTATGTTAGCGCTTCTGTCTGGAAGGCAGCCAGAGAGCATGTTGAGACTTCATGGTGGTGTATTGTGTTGTATGCCACTGCTGTGTGCCTCTTCCCCCCCCTTCTAGGGGGATGGTAAAATGTTTGGTTTGGGCCCTCAAAAGCTTACTTGCCTCTGGGGTGCTGAAAGAGCGCTTTAAAGCCTGAAGCCATGGTATGGTCCAGTGAGCATCCATGTGTTCGCTGAGTAAGTGCAACGCTTCCCAAAGCAGAGGCAGAGAGCACAAATAGTGAAAGAATGGTACCTAGAGGAGCCTGCCCTGTTCAGCTGCTCAGGAAGACCAGATTAGGAACCTCTTTCAGTGAAGATCTTCCTCCAGATACAGAGCTCATCAGCTGCAAATAGCACTCGTAGTGCAACGTTGGGTTATAGAAATGTGTTAAGCAATCAGCAGCGTTCTGTATCCAGCTGGTGCCTTCCATGCACACCCTTTCCATAGCACTGTCTATTCATGTCTTTGCCAAGCATCATCCATGCCTTCATCTTCATTCCTTACTGGCTGGCCCTGGTAGCTGAGGCCCTCTTCAACAGCTCAGGTCCTCATCATGTTGAAGTAGTTAGCATGAAGGCTCACTGTGCTTGACCTATGCGGTTAATGAGTTAAGTTTTCCTTCCAAGCAAACCAGTCCAAGTCTGTCAGCCCTGAGAGCCTCATTCACCAATGCGTCAATTCATAACTTTGGACCTGGGACCATTCTGTAAATGCCCTGAATTGATGACTGAATATTTAACACTAATGGTTTCTTACCCTCTGCAGGGTTTCAACACTAAAGGACCTCACCTGGAAACTGTAGGAAACTGCACAGGGTCTGAGGTGCTGAGAATCACTGCTTCCGCTCCAGTGCACTGTGGGGTGGATGCAGGCGGCCCCTGGTTGACCAAGGGCTCGTTGAGCATCTGGGGTTTCCATTCCTTTCAGTCACACCTTAAAGAGAGGCAATCTGCAAGGTGTGCTCGACAAGAAAATGTGTATTCTCAGCCTGAAGTAACATGCACTGCTTAGGAACTCTCTCCTTTGGCATACCATCCAGTGAGGCTAAAACACCCTGTTTTTCCTTCCTAGCTTCAGTTTGAGGAATCTGCATGGTGAATCTGGGAATTTGCATCTAGGGCCCCAGAAAAAGCATTTGTAAAGGGTTTCTTGCCCCCTTAGCTTTTCTTCTGCTGGCCCTCCCCACTTGACTGTTTCCATTACTGTAGCATAGCGTGTATGTTAAAATCTCTGGACATTTCAAAATGGGAAGGAAGGACGCAGGTTCCTAGCCATGAGAAACTTAGCAAGACACTGAGAGAGAAAATTCACAGCTGGACATGTCATAATTTGCGGTAAATGGAGACCCCCATCCTGCCACAGTTAAATCTGGAAGTGCAGAGTAAGGATAAGGATCAGTGAGTAGATAGGCAGAGCTGTGTAGCATGCAGCAAGGTCTCTGCCAATCTCAATATTTAAATCTCTTTCTTTTTTGCAGAAACCGCAAGTCCCCTGATTTCAAATCCTTTCCCGCTTTTACAAAGTAAGTGTGATGGATGTCTGTGGTGCGCAAAGGCGGGGACTTCCACCTGGCAGCCATGCTGGCCTGCCCTCTTAGCATTTTCCATGAATAAATGTTTTTTTATTATGAGTCCAGGTGTCAAAAACAAAATGCCTCCCTTCTGTGGCTCTGGTTTCAGACTTAAATACAACAGCAATCCTTCAGGGTTTTTCTGTGCAGTATGTGGCTGCTAGACTATTTAGACTCACTTACAGCCTTCTGGGAGTTAAGTTTTTTGAAATATGCCAATAATACGTGTTCTGAGAGACCAAGGTTTGAAGACTGAAAATGAATCCACGTTTAAGTTACATTTATGCGCAGGAAAACTTGTCTTCATGGCTCAGCTCACTAAACAGCCTTGCAGAGACAATTCCCTTTGGCCTGAGAGCACAGATGAGAAATGGGAGCCCAGGACATGGTGGTGAGCAAGCAGGAGGGAAAGGAGAGCAGGTTTGGGATGGGCAGACGCAGGTGGTCTCTGCTCGAGATTCTGCCCTGTGTCCGTGGTGCTTTCAACAGGTGGATCTTCTTCCTTTGCCTTACAGTGTGTTTGGTTACTTCTTGGTTTGTGTCTGGATTTTAGGGGAGATACTGTCTGTGCCAGCCTCGTAATCCAGATCTGCTGTCCCCTAGTGTATGACAGCCCTGAAGTATGGGCTGAGCATGGCCACGGTGGCGGAGGACGCTCATTCTTTCCCCACTTATAAATCTGAGAAAGAGGTGAGATCTTTATTGAGAACATGAGAGCTCACGTTAGAAGAGAAATCAATTTAGTGCCAACAAATTTAAAACTGTGATGTATTCAGGACTCCCCTTTTTAAAGCATGCTTCGTAGCACCTCTTTATGTAGCACCTCATTTATTGTCTGAGATGGGTGGCAGTGAAAGAAGTCCTGTTTTCAAGAAACTTCCACTTATTTTGGTGTGTGATGGTGTTTGTCTCGGAGACTGCTGCTGAGTCGAATGTATTGTTTCATCAGTTTGTGTCAAAGGTATGGGAAGATGCAGTTACGCTGTTATTAAAGCTAAAGCCAATGGAAACATTGGGCGAAAAATGCTGAGAAGTTTCCCGTACAGTTCTTTTGCATTTGTTTTTCATCAAAATGTGGACAGAAGTGTTGCAACGTGGGTCCTTTCTGTTGAGGAGAGAGCTGCCCGGGGGTCTGCTCCCTGCGCAGCCGTTGAGCTGGCTGCTGGGTTTCACTCTTGCGCAAGCAGCTCAGGGTGTTTTCTGTTGAAACTTTCTGTTAAAAGCTCTCAACTCATGTTCACTCCTGGCTTCAAACCAGGCTCTGCTATTTTCTCTGGCTTAGATGTGGCAGTGAGGGTTAACATGGGAATTAGAGTGATTTATTTAACCTAAGCACAAATGCTGTTTTTTCTCTGTCTTGGCTTGTACGGCCTGCTGCCTTACGCTGGAGCCTTGTTCACTGGGTATATATAAAGCACTAATAAAAATGTCTAATAATAGCCCTGGGGAAAGATGTTTTAAATTGTGCAACCAACTGTGAGTGTTAGTTCTGTGTACCTCAAGAGACTGAAGAGGCTTCAGCAGCTGCTGGTGCTTTTGGTTTCTGTAAAGGTGTTTGCAGAGAGCACCTGGGCACTCAGTAGGGGTGACATGATAGCATGTCTCCTTCAGAGCGGAGAGGGACCTGGCTCCCAAAGCAGGGTGGTTTTTCTGGGGAAGGATACTTTTGGGGAGAAGGAGTGCTTTGTGCTCAGCAGGCAACATCCAGTGCCCCACAGAATAATGTCTCTTCTTTTTGCAGGGGAAAGCTCTTTGGTGCTTGATAGGAGAATGAAATGCCATTGCTTGGGGATGCTGCAGTGCTTCAGTTTCAGACTGGGCTTGCAAGAGGCTGCTGAAGTGCCCAGGGATGGGTGTTTGCAGTTCCAACAGCACTGCTTGCTTGCAGCGGATTTGTTTGTGCTCTCCACTATGCAACCCCTCTATGTTGTGGGAAAACTTGGGAATGAGAATCAGTGAGATTGGCTGGCTGTAGAGTAGCCCAGTTCTGCTGGCAGACAGGACATGTTGAGAGTGATTTCCTCCTTCTTCCAAATTTTCAAATATTTTGCCTCAGAAGAGCTGTACAGAGTCAGGATCCTGGCTCAGCACAGTGCAATCCTCAAGTTGCTGGAGAGACGATAGCGCTGCCGCTGCAGAGCCGGCCATCTCCGAGCGCTGGGGTCTGCTCCTCTGCATGGCAGGCAGTGGAAGGAGCAGGTAGCACAGCGACAGCTAGCATGGCTCAAGAGAAAAACCTGCTGGGTCTGTGCCATGAGCTCTGAGTGGAAGAGGACAGACAGTGGGGAAGGAGGGATCAGAGGAGGAGGTGGGCAATGATGGCGGGTGGACAGATAGCAGGGGACTGGCGTAGGCACTGTACAGCCAGTCGCCTGTCATATGCTAAATGTTGTACCCTCTCCCTGCCTTCTCTGGTGCTGTGTGGACAGGTCTGGCCCACACAACATTTGCCGTTTCACACACAGACTTTATGCTGCTAAATTTAGGCTACAGGATTGCAGGCGGCTTCTGAACGTACAGCAACAATACAGAGCCAGAAAGACAGCCGGGCTAATATGGCAGCTTGAACTCTCTTGAGGGTCCAATTCACGATTTCTTATCCTTTTGTGAAGACTTAGAGCCTGTTTCCACCCCTTCCGCAATAAAGCATCTTGTGTGCAGCTCAGCCATGTGCCAGCAGAACTGCCAGAACAGGAGATGAGCAGGGCCTTGCTTTGCAAGGCTCCCTGCGCAGCAGCACGTGTCAGGGGTCAGTGTCGTGGTGTAGCTTCAGTCGGCAACTAAGCACCACACAGCCGCTCGCTCAGCCTTTCTCCTGGTGGGGTGGGGGAGAGAATCTGAAGAGCAAAAGTAAGAAAAGTTGTGGGTTTGGGTTGAGATAAGAACAGTTTAATACGGGGGGGGGGGGGGGTTAGTAATAATCATAAATTGTAATGAAAAAGAAAACAAGAAGAGACCGAGAGAGAACCAAAACCCAGGAAAAAAAAAAAACAAGTGATGCAACTGCTCACCACCCGCCAACCGACGCCCAGCCAGTTCCTGAGCAGCGATCGCTGCCCCTGGCCAACTCCCCCCAGTTTCTGTACTGAGCATGATGATGGTATGGAATAGCCCTTTGGCCAGCTTGGATCAACTGTCTTGGCTGTGCCCCCTCCCAGCTTCTTGTGCACCTGGCAGAGCATGGGAAGCTGAAAAGTCCTTGACTAGTGTATACACTACTTAGCAACAGCCAAAACATCAGTGTGTTATCAACATTATTCTCATACTAAATCCAAAACACAGCACTATATTAGCTACGATGCAGGAAAGTGCGTTGTAGCTGTGGCTGAATATGAACCCGTGGGAGAGCTTGAGATGTATCCCAAGGTCTGCAGAAATGTATCCCAGATGCCTGCAGAAAATGCAGCATCTCTGACTGATGCCCCAGCTTCACGGCTCTGGTCTTGGCTGTGTGAAAAGCTTGCTTTCTGGAGGTGGGTAGAGGAATGATAGCAGCCTGGCGTTTCATCTTCTAAGACTTTCAGTGAAGTGTGAGAATGCTGGGCTACAGGTTTAGACTTGAGTGTTGCAGGATTTTAATGGCTTATTTGTTAATGTGAAGTTTTTGTAGGATGCACTAGTGGCAGTCAGTAAGAGAGGCCACAGTCTGCTACATGCAAACTGCAGGACCTTGTGCCTAGGTCACAGCCTGGCCAACAAAGCAAGAGCAACCAAAGCTTGGGTTTCCACACTCTAAAGGGGGAGTACTCTGAAGGCAGCCTCTGTGAGCTCTCTGCCTGCCTCCTTCCACCTTTTGTGCCTGTGTAAGGTGAGCTTTGGGCTGTTTTCACACCGTCCCTTCCCATCACCCAGCTGCTTCAGGTTGAGCAGTGGTTACTAGGAGTCAGCTGTGGAATCAAGGAGAGGAAGGGAAAGCTTCTCATGCAGCCTGGTGAATTTATCCTCTACTCCCTTGAGATGCAAGTGTGAAGGAAGGTCGTGTGAGTGCAGCAGCCCTGTGTGCCCACTGGGAATTGGTGAGGTCTTGGGATGACGTAGCCCACATCCTGCACCAGCCTGGGAGGGCTTAGGGCTCTGGGAGCTGTGGTTACAGGTGTGAACTGGAGTCCCAACCCGCAGTCTCAGCAAGCCAAGTACACAGCAAGAGACCAGCTGGCACCAGCATGTGTTTAGCATCTGCCCGGGGGAATGCAAATAGAGGAAGCTTGGAGAAAACAGGGCATCCTCCTCCCCAGCCCATGCCAAGGGAACAGAGCTAGAAAGTTCACAGCACCTGGCAGTGCTAAGAGGCCCACGTGAGAGCCAGGAGCCTGTCTGAGCATGTGGGGTAAATGGCTGGTTTTTTCTCATCAAAAGGGGGTAATGTTGCTCCTGCCACAACTCCTACCCCCTCAGATGTGGAGCAGCAAGAGGAATTGGTTCCTGAGAAGCAATGAAGAGTTTGAGGAGGTGAGGGAGAAGGTCTCCAGCAGCATGAGACAGGCTGTCTGGGCAGTCCTGCTGCAGGTTGGAAGTCTCTGAGCCATTTCTGAGCTGACTGCACAGCCACTCGTCCTGCTTTGCTCGTACGTACGGCCTGTCTTGGCCACCCAAACCAATTGGGGCTGTTGGGGAGCACAGGTGTTCTCAGGGGGCTGGTGCGGGCAGCACAAATGGCTCCCAGCTTTCCTTCTACCACCACTAGCCAAGCCGAGAGGGAAAGGAGAGGTTCATTGATTGGAGCAGTTGTAGGAGGACCTGTGGGCCCCTTGCTGAGTTCAGACCAGCTGATGGAGAACAGATTCCTTCTGGATGCTGTAAACCTCAGTCTGAGCAAGGAAGAGGAGAGCTGAAATTCCCCCTGGGGAAGGAAAGCAGAGGTCCTGCAGTGGTGTGGAGGGGGCTGTGCTCCCAGGAAGGAGAAAGGGGCACAAGGATGGCTCCCAGGGGTGTTCAGAGCAGTTTTGACAACTTGTCCAGTTAACTCTACCTTTAAGTTGCAAGCAGAAACTAAAGGGAGGAGGGATTTACTGGCTGTGTGTACCAGCCCAGATGAGCAATTCTTTTCCAGGGGTGTCTTTTGCCTGGTTTCAGATACAGATTGCCTCTTTCTTCTCTCCGCCTTCCAGATCCTTCTCCCTCTTCTAGCACTGATGCATCCCACTCTCCTTCCAGTTGGCCTGACTGTTCCCAGCTCTCCGCACTGTGGAGCGTAAGGGGCTTAGAAGCTGAAATCTCAGAAGTATGAGGGTTGAGAAAGCCCTGGGAAATAACGCAAATTCATTCGTTCCCACGGGGATTCTGCACATCCTCCCAAGCGTCCCTTCCCTCCTCCCTGGGAAAGACTTTTGAATTGTTGAATGAATTTAAATTTTATCTCTAGTTTTAACTTAACTCACTTTCATTTGTGGCAAACTGTAGGCTTCTATGACTCTTTGTCTCAAAAGCATTTAGAAAATGTTTTAGCATTTTCAGAATGCAAAATTAGGTTCTGAAAGTAGACAGTGGTTTTGTTTCCAGAGATGGACATTTCTGTAGTAGAACAGAAGGGAGGCTTTTGGAAATGGGATTAAAATCAACAGGACTTTTCTGAAAAGAATCACAAATGAGACCTCTCAGAGTCACTGAGTACACAGTATGTTGTAGTGGCAGAGGGAGGAGCTTGAGATGAAGAACTGTGGAGACCTTGATGGTCACTGCATGATGGATGGAGATGGGGAGAACCCAGAAAAGACTGGTCGGGAGTGAAAGAGAATCAGGCAAGGGGAGACCTAGCTTTATGGTGATAAAATAGCTGAGCATATAACAGGAGGAAGGTAAAGTAGCTCAGTGAGACAAAATAAGCTGAGAAGGAAATGTGAGGATGTAGTGAAACAGGAGAGAAAAATGAATGTGAGAAATGTGCTGCTTGGAGAGTGCTGGATGTATGCAAGTGATTTGCTTCCCAGTGAGGCACCCTGTAACTGAGCTTAGGGGAAGAGTTATTCTGGTGGCTACTTGGAAACCTGCTTCTAGGGGAATTGTGGAGTTTGTGTGCTTTTCTGGGAGCAGAGAAGAGTCCTTGGACTCCAGCAATGAAGGGTGGATTGCTCCACCACCGCTTTCTCTGGCCAAGATTACTACAGGCAGAGATGGCAGAAGGGAGTGCATGTGCCTGCTTATGTTTAAATGGCACACGGAGACCTGAAAGTGTCCCAGGGAACCACAGTGTGACATCTCTAAATTTCAGACTTTCTGAAGCAGCTGAGATGCACAGCATGTTCTGTTCTCCCAACTCTGTTGTAGGGGAAGGGGCTCCAGCAAAGTGATGGGGCAAAGAACAGGGGTGGTGGCTTTGTAGGCTGCCCTGGCGGCAGCATCAGAGCTCTTCCGACCCTGCCAGGAACGTGTCGGCAACATTCAGCAGGCTCTTCAAAGTGTGACTTCTTTCATTAGATTAATCAAATGTTAATTTTGACACTTGAAGGGGGAGTCAACCCACTTAGTTTGAGACATTTCCATCTGAGCAGTCTAGGCTCCATTAGCAGCAGAGGCAAATAGGTGCATCTATAACACAAGCCATCTGACATTGAAATATGTATCCAAGAGGGATGGTTTGCACCCATGTGGGGTCTTCTCCTCTCTGATAATTACAAAAGGAGTCTAAACAATTAGATTACATTGTATCTCTTGTGGCATGTTACCACAACTGACTATTTCACTACTGCAGATTTCAACAGAAACAGGCCGTCCATGTTAATTCTCTCAGTCCTGAAATTCCTAAGTGTGCCACTCAGCTGCCAAAGTCTTCCCTGTTTTTCATAAGCACAGTTACTTAAGTACAGTATTTCCAAACTTCCTGACTACTGCAAAACACAGGAGTAGCATCGCAAGAACATACAGTAAGTTAAATAAAGCTTTGAGCACAGCTCCTCCAGATGGAGCTGGCTCCATCTCTTCAGAGGGCTGTAGGTTCTGTGGGAAAGGCACAGCAGGATGTTTAACCTTACAGCATATAAGTATAGCGCTTATGAAGCGCTTATGGTCTCTTTTGTGTTTTTCCTTGCAGCTTGCTGTAGCCATCTGACGAATTCTGGGTTTTGCTACCTGAGATAGACATCTTACAGATTATAGCCAAGTCAGGCTTGTGCTTTCCTGTATTTTGGTACTTCCATCCTGGGTGCTGGTGCTTTTGCTTATGTGCAATAGATTTCTTAAGTTTCACTGATGTAGAATATGTTTTTCCCTTTGAACGTAGATACAGATTTCTGGTATATTGTACCAATAGACCTTGCTCTGTGTGTGTGCCAGGCATTTATGTGCAAAGTTGTTTATATACCAAATGCTTGCATTTGTCCATTCTGTTACAAAACAAAATGCCACAGCATAAATGGTGGCAGTGTGCTGGTATATCTGGAGGTATAGAAGCAAACTGCAATGTTAACATGTTTCAGCCACTGTAGTTTGATACTACATCTGTCAACTAATGCACTCCACTAATACTGTTTAAACGAGCAATTGCAAACATTTGCTATTAGGTTAATTCAGTGGAAAAAATGCACTTTCAACATACTTGTTAGAACAGAGCTAAACATATCTTTCAGCTCATGAGGGAGCTCTGCACCCAGCTCTTTCCTGACTCCAGCTCATCCATATTACTCTGGCAACATGGCTCTCCTGCTCTGCTCTCAGCCTTCTGGCACAGCTCTGATTTCTGTGCTTCTTCCCCTTCGCCTCTGCTTAACCCCAGCAACTTGCTGCCACCGATCCCAGTGGCACTCACCATTCCCCAGTCTCGCTGCGCTGTTGACAGCCACAAAAAACCCAAGCTGAATTCCCCCATGGCACTTCTCCATGCCCCAACTTCTGAGCAACAGGATTTTTCACAACCTGATGCTCCTTGTCTTACTCAGGAAAGGCAGCAGAGACTGGAATTTGACAGAACTGGATGTAAAATTAGTTCACCATGGTTTGCTTTCAGGCTTAAAAAGAACAAGGATATGCTTAAAACAGCCTGCAGCAGGCATGGGCTAGTAAACCCTGGTCAGTGTGTAGCCTCTCAAATCGTTGTGCAGATTCACTGAGATCCCCCACACACACACCGGCAGGTGCTTCGCTTTAGTGCACGATCTGTCCCTCTGCCATCCCGGGCCTTCTCGTGGCAGTAAAGTGAAGCACGTGGATAAATGCCTGACCCCAGCCCAGGAAGCAGTGACGTGCCCTAGCGCTCTCCCAAATCGCAGCCCGAGCCCTGCGGGTTCAGTTCTAAGGAGCTGCTGTGACGTGCACACGTGGGCTGAGGTGACAAGGACCGGGCCCTAAGGCGCTGCCCCGCTACTGTACAAACTGAAGTATGCACGTGTGCTGCTTCCCTGCATACTCTGTATAATTCTTCTGAACTGATTTCTCCCAAACAGAGCCTTACACCTGTGGAGCTTGTGGAATCCAGTTCCAGTTTTATAACAATCTCCTGGAGCACATGCAGTCCCATGCAGGTAAGCTGGGCACTTCGACTCGCTTAAAGCGGAGAATTAAATTCTGCGCTGATGCCTGATGTTGACCCCGTTGTGTGTCAATAGAGCTTTCTGTGCTCACGGTTTCCAAAGCCCCAGTAATTTCACCTGCAGCAAAAAAGATACTCAAAGGCTGAAGCACACAGCAGTGGCTGCAACAATGCAAGGCTCAGGGTATATCATAAATATTACTGCTTTCCATAGGAAGAGAGGAAACGTGCCATGCTAGCACAGAGGACATCAGCCTACTCATTCCCTTTATCCAAAGGTATCTAGGGAATGCTCATTGCATAAGCATGAATGGGTCACTCCT
Organism: Mycteria americana; assembly: GCF_035582795.1. Taxonomy (NCBI): domain Eukaryota; kingdom Metazoa; phylum Chordata; class Aves; order Ciconiiformes; family Ciconiidae; genus Mycteria; species Mycteria americana. The sequence goes on along the minus strand of NC_134381.1, from coordinate 2,216,341 downwards.
ACAGCAGATTAAATCCCTCCTCCTGCAAAAAGGGTAGTTCTTACTGAAGCAAACACAGCAAAAATGCTTGCAGGGCAGCAGAGCCTTTGCCTACACAAGTCCTTTTCCGTGCTCACGTCTCCTGGAGTTCTGCAAAGGACTGAAATGTGTTCTCAGAAGAATAATTTGCCATTTCATCAGTTCTGTTCATTTCCTTCTCAGCTATCTACAAACGAAAATTCTGAGGAGTAGTTGCACTACTTTGTTTCTAAGCCACCTTTTTTGTTTTCTATCTCAATACATAAAAGACGATTTTAAAATTTCAAAGCCAAAGATTTTTCAAAGTCAGCATTCAGAATATTCAAAAATGTAGAAATAGGGGGGGGGGGTTATATTGGCAGAATTTTTTTCTTTTTTTTCCTCTTGAATGAAAATTCAGGTGGATTAACACAGGTTTACAAATTAATTCACCTCTGACAGACCTGTGTTCTCCGACAGACAGCTGCTCTGTTGAGATACACGTTCAGTGCTTGCATTTGCCGTCACTTTACAGGTAAGCCCTGAGTAGAGTGGCACGGAAGGACAAGTGGCTTGAGGAAAACCATATTTTCCATTCTGTAACAGTAATTCTAATCAAAGTTCTTATCTTGTTCTGTGTTTTAGTTTTAGTCCTAATTTTAGTGAGTGTCCTTCGAGTTCTTCATCCGTGCAGTTCCTCAGTTCCAGTTCAGTTCTCATTGGCAAATCTTAGTGCAGGGTTTGTTTGTTGTTCAGCAGCTACTTTATTTATCATCTTTTTAATGTTATGAATAGACATTTAGGGTGATTCATTACAAGATGGGATGAGTTTTGTGGATGTTATTTTCTGTTAGAGCATAAGCTGGTTAATGTGGAGTAATTGGACTTCATGTTACACCAAGGAGCGATGAAGCTCCACTCAGGGTAGTGGCTGCCGTCACTCCATGGTGTTGGGGTCTGTTCTTGCTGTTTGTCAGTGGCACTTTCTGCTTGTCTCCAAGCTGCGTCCTGACCATCCTGTTCCTTGTTCTGGTCTCTGGTACTGAAATGCAGCATTTTGAGTTATAGCTCCTGGTGACGCTGAGTCTCTACTCTGAGCTGCAAAGGAGGGACCAAGGCTAAGGTGTCAAAAGGGAGAATGGCAATTCACTTGCAGGTTGTGAGCTGTTGAAAATTTTAAGCTAGTGCCGTCTGCAGCTTCTTCCTTCCTGCTCTTCTTTACAAATGACCCACGGCCTCTGGGCTCGTTCACCTGGGTTACTTTGGATACAGAACAGCGCTGGAGGGAGCAGGTATCAGTGATCTGACTCATGTAATGTCAGCAGAGATCCCCTCTTTCCAACTCAGGATTGCTCCTGTTAAACTGTATTTTCTCATCTCTCCCTGCTCTGTTTGTAAGTCACTGTCTTCTGCTTGGCTTCTTCCCCCGGGGTGTCTCGCTGGTACGGTGACAGCAAGTTTCTCTGTGTCTTCTTTAAGTGCTCTCTCCTGGCGTCACCGGCGCTGCCCCCTGTGAAAGCAGCCGTCGTCTGCCATGGCATCTCTGTGCGTGGTGCTTGCCAGTCCTGTGCTTATGGCTCTTCCTCTGGAGGGAACAGCAGCCTTTCCTCCAGATCTATGCAGCTGGAGGCGAGTGGCGCGGTATTTGCTACTGTGGGATGAGAGCAAAACAAAATGAAGAGATGTGAAAGCAACAGACAGCTTTGGTGGGTGTCCAGTTCTGGATATTGTACTTAAGCAGAGCAACAGTGGAGATTACACAGGACTTGCAGTTGCTCTGGTCACAGTTTGTTGCCTTTTAGCCTGTCAGAGCTTGAGGATTTCCGTATCCAAGAAACAGCATTGGCACAACATCTCTGAAGTCTGGGAGTGCAGAGACGTTGCAGTGGTCAGCAGAACTGGTGGCATAGAATTCACATACTGGGGACACTGGCAGAGTAGCCATTTATACCAGTCCATATGCCTGGCTCAAGGAATGTTTCATTATGGGGATGGAGAGATCCAAGAAGCCCATATGGGTCAAATATTCCCTCAGTTAATGTGTTCAGGAGTCCAGTTTGGCTTACCATGCCTGATGCAAAGGGCTAGACTCTTCCAGCTAAATGTGATGCACCCACTGAGCCCCTCTCACAAGTGGCTGAAGATAGGAAAAGTGCTGCTGGTGCTGCTGGCCTCGAGAAGCAAAAGCAGGGACATACTGGCTCTTGAGTCATTCGGAGGGCTGAGCCTGGAGGCTAGAAGGTAATAAGGAGAGATTATAGCTCCATAAAGCAGCTACACAATGAGAAGAAGCAATTAGAATGTAAATTGGAGGCTGAAAGGCAGAAATAGAACAGCAGAACACCAGGCAAAGGAATTTGTTCTGTAATTACACTGTACAATATACAGCTTTGACTCCCTTTAGAGTACTTTGTTCAGGTCGAGTGCTACCATATAATGCCCTTCCTACAATCTAGAGCTAAAAAAATAAAAGGACGACTAGGCTGAACCTGGATTAAAGGATTGGAGGCATGAAGAGAAATTAAAGAACCATGATCTTTGTAGTTCACAGACTGCTCTTGATAAGGAAGATGAGGCTGAAATGCACAAATCTCATTAATGCCATATTGAATGCCAGTGGATATTTGTACATAATAAATCCCCTATTATTATGAAATAGATAAAAGAGTTGGGAGGATGAAATACAGAGTGTTTCTCCCCCCACCCGCCCCTCACCAAGACAAGGAAGGCCTGAACCATGAACAAAGTTAGTAGGCAACATCCAGTATTTTCCTTTGGCTACCCACAGATGTTTGGAGTTGAGGACAGTGGTGGCATTAGCTCAAAAGTAATTGGTCTAGGCAAATGCTGGGGGAAAAGTGGTATGTCATATCTGATCACTGGCATCCACTGGAGCACCTCCTGCTCTTCACGTCTTTTCCACACCTACAAAGACCAGCCTCTGGCTGCAGTCCTGAGCACAGCAGTGCTCCCCAGGTACCAATGACGACCAGTGAATTCCCTGGGCACATACAGTCCTTGAGGCAGTCCCAGAGTCTTCCCTGGTTCTGTCATATCCTGGATTGCTGTTAGGTATTGATCCAGTCTGTGGCCAGTGCAGTGCCCAGACCTAATAATAACTGTTGCAGTCTGTGGCTGTTCATCAGCAAGGTTTGTGAATTCCCCAGCAGTTAACATGCGGAGCTGCTCAAATTTGAGAGGACTTGCTCATAAGGAAGAGGGCACTGGAGTTTCATCACATCATTGCTTGTCTCTAGATCCTTGCTGGTCTCCCTTCTCTCCCAGGTCATTGCCACACATGAAGAAGAGCAACTTTGCCCTCTCCTGTTTGTTCTGATGGGCAGCCCACTGCTCTGCCCTGCACCAGATCAACCTGGGCTGCAGAGCAAAGCACCTGTGTGTGCCTTAATAAGGCATTCCTCTAATTTGTGCTCTGCTGTCTGGAGCGCTGGGGCAGGATTCATTTCACTGCATGCTGTTGTGCCTAGGCTATAGATATTGCCACCTGAGCTGGTCAGCTTGGACTCCCTTTATAATCAGTGGAGAAGAAGGCATTGACTCCAGGTGAGTTCAGAGCATGATGGATCGTATACTACAAGAGGCATCTAGGTCTGCCTGGCTGAATGAATCACACTCTTAAGCCTGTTTTGCACCACTGAGTGTAAAAGGAGCCCCAAGGGGCCAGTTTGAAGAGAGGCATATCTAATAAAGATGTCCAAAATTAGGTGAGATGAGTCCAGCTGTGATGAGTAAAGGACCTGTTTTGTCATCTTTGTTTTTAATCCCATCTTTCTGTTCAGCCTGGTCATTGGTCTCTCCATCTTTCTCCTTCCTCTTCCACCTCTCTTCATTGTGCACTTTTGTTGTTTCACAGCCTATTTCAGAGCACAATTTCATAGTGAAGCATACTAAGAACTAGAAAATTTCCTCTAGAGGATGGGAAGAAGTTCTTGGGGCACAGGAGGGAAGAACAGGAGGAAAGAACATGGATACGATACAGAATTTACTGATCTTAGCTGTATTTCCTGAAAGATCCCATCAGATTGGCAGCCAAAGTGTTTAGCCCAGTTACATATACAGAAAGGGGAGCATGAACACAAAGACCCCGAGGGCAGTTGGTATCTTTGCAGTCATAGGGAGGAACGATCTTTGGTCACACTCCAGAAACTTGGGGTTTTTTCTTTTTGTTTCCAGTCTGAGGCAGCAGTGAGCAGCCCCAGAGGAGACAGGCCCTCTCTACATTGGGAGGAAACCATACATGAAGATTGTAATAAGATCCTGAGACACAGAGGAGTTGAGCATAGCTTGAAAACCAAAGTACCTAACAGTAAGGAAAAGGGAAGCCACCTGTGGTGCAGAAAGAGGCAGTAGGGCAAAAGAAGGATAAATGTTTGTTACACCTGCTTTCATTTCAAAAGCAAGCAAATTGCACAAGTCGGGCTGCACAAGGAATTTGTCCTCCTGGTGGGCAGCTTCAGTTGATTGGGAGACATTTCTCAAGGTGTGGTGATGGCATCAGTGTCGCTGATGCACAGAAAAAGCCACTGTCATTTCAGCCACATTTTGGGAGGTGATAGTTGCAAGTCCAAAGACAATTTTCAAGATTTCTGACAGTACTGTGCCATCTCACTGAAAACTGCTGAAAAGCTACAGAGAATGGAGTAGATTGGTGTCATCTTAGTTAAGGGAACCATAAGTAAATGCTAAGCAGATGGGTACTGTTTCCCCTTCTTTGTGCTTTAAGCATTGTTATCTTGTGCTTCTAACACCTCCCTGTCTCTTGCCCCACAGCTGACAACGAGAACAATATTGCCTCTAGCCAGCCCAGATCACCTCTAGCTGTTGTTGAAGAAAAGTGGAAACCACAGCTCCAAAGAAATAACGCCAACAACAGTACGTAGCAGTGTTTGCTCTTCCGTCCTGGGCTTACCTGTCCACTTTGAACAAGTGACTGTCAGAGAGGGTGCAGCAGTGATGAGCATTGCATAAGGCCCTTGTCCTCGCCTAACTGCACTTGATTTCATCTGTAATTCATGTACTGTCCTGCAGAGCAGAGCACCCATTCCCATTACAGGAGCAGTCGTATGCAAAAAGTACTGGGAACCCTGGGGAGGTGATAGGAGAGGTTTGTAAGGAAGATGCATTTGGGAACTCCTGGAAAAAGTTAACTTCTGATCCAAGGTCAGACTTTCCAGCCTGGGGTTAAAAAATTAATGCAGTTGTCATGGTGTGACATAGGCATAACCTGTCACTCCCTGTACTGGCGGGCAGCCAGTGTCTGGCTTTATCCCCAGCTCGTCCTGTGAGCTTGTGCTTCACCACGGGAAAAGGTAAAATACAGCCCTGTGGGAAATCAGTTCCAAAGCACTGGAGCCTGGGGGAAGGGTGACACAAAAACTTGGTGCTTTTGTGTTCTGGTATGGGCGAAAATGACACTCACATTGCCTGAAATCAACCACAAAAAGTGGGGTTGCTGGAATTCAGAGGAAGAAATGGAAACCTGGGCTTCAGCACTGTTTGAGATGGTGGAGGATGCAACTCCTCTTAAAATAATTGTCTCAAAGAAAAGGCTCAAATCACAAAAATGGAAAGATGTCCAGCTTTTCAGTTGGGCTAATCTGTGACCACCAGCCCATAGACACGGATAGCAAACGGCACACATGATTATAACTTATCAAGGCAGTTCCTCAATGAACACCATAGAGATGCCATTGGTTAAGGCACTGGATTGTGAGTAGATAACGTGTGCTCTGTTTCAGTCCCCACACCAGGGAAAGCATGCAGATAAGCTCCTTGCTGCTCTAAGCAAGAGGAAGGCCTGTCCCTGGAGGTTCCTCTGTCCAGAAACCCTTAGGGGAAGATATCTGGGGTTGGAGATGTCTATGCCATCGTCTGGGCATGTTCCAACTCTTTGGGTCCCTCTCAGAATTGCTTTGTGACTTCCTCCCACCTCCCATTGCAGAGGAGCAATTCTCATCCAGTGCTTTTTCTCCCTCCTTCTATTTCACTGCAGCATCCGCGAGCGGTTCGGTAGGGAACAGCGCGATCCCAGAGAAGGAGCGGCAGAACATTGCCGAGAGGCTCCTGAGGGTGATGTGCACTGACCTTGGGGCTCTGAGTGTGGTGAGCGGGAAGGAATTCATCAAGCTAGCACAGACCCTGGTGGATAGCGGAGCTCGCTATGGTGCCTTCTCTGTCACCGAAATCCTTGGCAATTTCAACACACTGGCTCTGAAGCATTTGCCTCGGATGTACAACCAAGTGAAGGTGAAAGTCACCTGCGCCCTGGGCAGCAACGCATGCCTTGGCATCGGTGTCACTTGCCACTCGCAGAGCATCGGCCCCGATTCTTGTTACATCCTGACAGCTTATCAGGTGGAAGGCAACCACATCAAGAGTTACGTCCTGGGAATTAAGGGCGTAGACATTCGAGATAATGGTGATTTTATCCACCACTGGGTACAGAACGTGCTCTCGGAGTTTGTGATGTCAGAGATCAGGACGGTGTATGTCACAGACTGCAAAGTCAATTCCTCTGCGTTCTCCAAGGCAGGCATGTGCTTGCGTTGTTCGGCCTGTGCCTTGAACTCAGTAGTGCAGAGTGTGCTGAACAAGCGAACACTACAGGCTCGCAATATGCACGAAGTGATCGAGCTCCTGAATGTCTGTGAAGATCTGGCAGGATCCACGGGCCTCTCAAAGGAGACCTTTGGCTCCCTGGAAGAGACCTCTCCCCCACCCTGCTGGAACTCAGTCACCGATTCCCTCCTGCTCGTCCACGAGCGCTACGAGCAGATCTGCGAGTTCTACAGCAGGGCCAAGAAGATGAACCTCATCCAAAACCTGAACAAACACCTGCTCAGCAACCTGGCAGCCATTTTGGCTCCAGTGAAACAAGCGGTGATTGAGTTGAGCAACGAGAGCCGGCCCACCTTGCAGCTGGTACTGCCCACCTACGTCAAACTGGAGAAACTGTTCACTTCCAAAGCTAACGATGCTGGCGTAGTCAGCAAACTCTGCCACCTCTTCTTGGAGGCACTGAAGGAGAACTTCAAAGTTCATTCGGCACACAAGGTAGCCATGATCTTAGACCCTCAGCAGAAGCTGCGGCCCGTCCCACCATACCAGCACGAAGAGATCATTGGCAAGGTCTGTGAGTTGATCAATGAGGTGAAAGAGTCCTGGGCAGAAGAAACAGAATTTGAACCTTCAACCAAGAAGCCTCGGGCAGCGGGGGAAGCCACAGCAGCTCAGGAAGAAGATTGGTTCGGGAAAAATGAAGTCTATGATTATTTGCAAGAACCTCTCTTCCAGGCCACCCCTGACCTCTTTCAGTACTGGTCGTGTGTTACCCAAAAGCATACAAAACTAGCCAAGCTAGCCTTTTGGCTCTTAGCAGTGCCTGCTGTTGGTGCCAGAAGCGAATGTGTAAATATGTGTGAGCAGGCTCTCTTAATCAAAAGGAGACGGCTACTCAGTCCAGAAGACATGAACAAACTCATGTTTTTGAAGTCCAACATGCTTTAAGACTGTCTTTTAATTAAAACAAAACTTTAAAACACTGTTCCAAACAAAGAAAAAGAATTTTAAGTTCTAAACACTGTGGACCTCATTATGAATGCCCCTGGAAACCAAGTGCTTTTTTATATATATATAAAAATATAAATATATATAAAATTAAGTTTGAAAGGAAAGCTGAGCACGTGAGAGAGACAGCCCTCTGCCAGGAACGTGCTCCTTTCCATAGATAGTGTGTGGACTTGACAGACTTTCTAATGTTTTCAAGTGGGCAGACCAATGGGAGGCTGATGTTCTAGAGTCTTCAGGCAGCTGAGATCTAAAGTGACTTGAAGTTTCTTTTGTTTCTCCTCCACCCCACCTTTCCTCTTGTCCCCTGGGCCATCTTGCCATGGATAATCAGACTACATTGAACAGACCAGTTCTGCACTGGACTTTGCTCCTTTGAATAACTGTACACCTTGAGGGCATTTGTCTGCAGCCTTCTTGACATACGGTGCATGTTATCAGGGCAGCTGTGTTTTATGAATACCAGTATCTTTAGAAATCAGGAAGGGAGACTTTAAGAGGTTTTTTTTAATTTTATTTTTAATTTTTTCATACATGTTTTTTCCAAAAACCAGAAGTTACTCTTCTCTCTCCACTCCCAGTTTTGAGTTTAACATGCTAGCTGGTGATTATAATTTTGATTTAAAACTAAGAGAAATGATTCATGGCAGAAAATGTCTGTAATTGTTATGTTTCTTGGATTTATTTTTTTACAGCATAACTTCTTTTCTGAATTCCCAATGTCAATTAGCTTCTCTGTGAATTTTGTACATCGGGTGTTCTCAAACTTGTTCTAGAGTAGCCCATTTGCGATTAAATAATATCCTTATGGGAACCACAGCAGTTGCTTATACGGAAAAGCTAGAAACCAGGAAAAGCAAGCAAGCGGTGACAGCACAGATGTCTGTGGGCCACCAGCAAGCTTGCCGGGGTCTGCCAGCTGCCATTGAGAACCCTTGTACCTAAACTTTTTGTAAAAAAGTTTCTCAGTACACACACTCAACCTTCACAAGGCCAAGGACAAACCAAGGTGTATGATTTTTCAGGGGAACAAAGATCATCAGTTTTGTCAAACTGGGGTTTGAAGGAAGCTTAGAGAAGTGCATGGGCTCAAAGATCCTTCTGAATGTAAGTGCTCCTGCTTGAGTGCAAAGAATATCTTCCCATTTTATTTGGAATGGTTTCCTCTAGTAGCACGAATGTCTTTGTAATACCTACAGTGCATTACACTACTTGTTACGTTGCTGAATCATTCTGGCTAGGAAGGCCATGGGCCCTTAAACGTTCACACTTACTGGCTCACCCCAAATGCAATTAGAGATCATCATAATTCAAAAACATCTCAGTCACTCTGTTGTCCACCAAGGCCAGTGCTCTGCTGTGTCCAGTGCCCATAGGCACAATTCATGGGCTGCTGGATGGGATCTCTGCAGGCTGTCAGGTTTGGTGCCTCTTGTACACCGGGTCCCAACTTCTCGTGCCAACCTGTTAATTTTTCATCACTGGGACTTGTATCCCAGAGTCAAATTGAAGCAAATTCTTATTTTTGAAGTAGTCTCTTCTGCTTCCAGTAGTGTGCTCTGGAGCTGCAGTCACAGTGGCAGCAGAGCAGCATCGGAGGTTCGGGAGGATGGACTCGCTCAACTCCGAGCAGGCAGGCTGGAGGCTGAAGCCCTTCAACAGCGCAGGCGTGTTTTCTGGTTGCTGACAATGCAGTGGTGAGACTGGGGGCCTTCTTTGAAGTGCTGCTGTGAACAGATGTTAAACCACCATCCCACCTGCCCATCTCTGGTTGTCATAGAAGTTACAAGTCCCAAGACATGAGAAATGGCAAACGCAGTCTCTCAGGCTTTGTTTGCAGATGCCTTGAACCTGACAGGCACTAACTGACAGCTTCACTGCCATGGGGCTCAGACAGGGGAACAGTTTGCATGCTAGAGATCTTCCCTAGGTCAAGGTCATTGAGGATAGCTCTTTGCACCCAGCTGTCTTGCCCTTTTCAGCCTGGAAACAGGACCTACTGTTAGCTCGAGTCTAGCATTTGGGTTGGCCTCTCAGCACTGTTACTGGCATCAGGGCAAAACTAGTCTCCTAAAAGTAGGTTTTGCGTATGGATATCTTAAAAGACACAGTCTGCAACTCCACTGACAACTGCAGGGGTAGCAGCACTTGAAGATGAGCTGCCAAGGCAGAGGCATTTGGACATCTTATTTCTCTGCCAGTGGCTTTTGCAAATGGAGGTGTTGGTTGTAGGGACAGCTTTTCTTCTGCTGGTTTTATTTTCTCCCGTACAAATCCTGCCTGCCAGCCACCAGTTGGGCCCATGGTAACACGTCTGTTTGCACTTGCAGTGCAGGAGAAACCTGCAACAAACAACAACCAAGTCTCAAACTACAAACAAAAACCCCAAGTGAGATGTGTGCCGATTACAAAGCATTTGTGCTGTGCTGCTGTTCCCACTGAAAAGCACAAAGTATCCTGCAGCAAGAAAACTTGGCTGGAGGATGAATCCAAAGCAAGATTAGCTTTTGAGGCTGCAGAGTGTATACCATGCAGCTCAGCTGATCGGCAGAACTGGGAATGGGATTTGTAGTTCTTTCTCCTAATGGCATGTTACACCTTTTTGCTTGGTTTGCCTGAGAGCTGCTCACAGGCTCTTTGATGCTCAGGCGAATGTGCAAAACCCTTGCATTCCTTTGAAAAGCTCCAAACCCTAACACTCCTTTGCTAAGGGACAGGCTGATAACTTCCGTGGGATTTGCCAACTCGCGCTCATTGTCTTGTCTGTCTGCGGGGCATTAAGGGTTGGGAAGTGGACAAGAGTTAGCACGGGTTTAAAGCCCTGGAATTGAGAATGAGGTAAAATTGCAGTCATTTGTGCAACCATTTGATGCCAGGCTGTGCATAGCAGTGAGCTGGACCGTGGCTACACAGCCAGGTCACAAACGGAAAGGCCACAGCCACCCTTAACTCCCATCGCATCTCCCCTTCCTCTTTTTACAGTGTGGTTTTGGCATCAAATCTGGAGCTTTCTTGCTGTGACAACCAAAGAGAGGGATTGACTGGCCCTCTCCCCCGTCCAACTAACTGTCACCTCCAAGGCAACTTTGGCTATAGTTACACTAATGATGGATGTTAAGCAAACATGCATCGTTGTCTAGTAGATGAGATTCTCCCAAAGACTTAAAATCTCAACTTAGCAGCTGAAAAAGCAAAATAAAACCTAAAGCCCTAAAATGGAGCAATCTGGGAAGCTGGTGAGAAGAGGAGCTGGTTGGCCAGCCCCCTTCTCCAGCAAGTCAGTGGAAGAAGCTGCAGCTTTTCATGAGTCTTAAACGTGGTTACAAGGTGTTCTGCTCAGAGGAGCTATTCATGCTGTGTCTTCTCACAGGCTGACTTTTGTCTGATGTACTTACGCTTCATTAGAAGGAGAGAAGCACATCTGGAGCGCACGTATTTACCCTAAATGCCAAGCTTTTGCTCCTATTTCTCCTTCCCTCTTCAAGACTGGGATTTGCATTCTAGGAAGCATAGATGCTTTACCAAGGTCTGAATTTTGGAAGCTTTTAATTCACCAGGTTACTAGAATTGGCTGAGTGGTATGGAGCAGCACCACCCATCCTGTGGTGGGAGACAGGAGAGGAGAGGGTCTCTTGGTTTGGCCAGAGCTGTCATAAGGTTCTGCTTCCTTTGAGCTGGGAGGAGAAGTCCTCAGAATTGGGATCATCCTCTGGTAGATCACGTTGGGAATTTGCCTTCTGCTTGTTTCCTTCCTTTACTCGCACTTGAGAAATGTGTTGGGATACAAAAATGGTGTGTGTGTCCTCCAGGCATTCATTTTTTTCTGCTGCTTACTCTGTGCCTGACCTTGCAGACTTCTGACTTCACAGTTTGCTTTGGGAGGGGTTATGATCTTCAGGTGGGGAGAAGGCACCAACCGAAGATGAACTGTAAAGAATGAAGGGCCTGCCAGTCCTGTCTGAAGATCCATTTTACAAGAAAACTGAGAAAGTGGGATACAGAGGCAGAGCTCTTCAAAACAGAAGGTTGTTTCTGTGTGAGTATGGCAGCCAGAGGGTCAGTGGAGAACATGGAGCCCAGATTTGTCTCCTGTGTCTGTCTCTTCTCCCCATGTCTCTAGTAGTAGACAATAGTTGTGTTCTGGCTTGCAAGATGGCTCGGCGTCTTGTGCCTGGGTCAGTTTCAGATGGAAGGAAGCTTTTCCTTTTGTCAAAGCTATATATCTGTTCTAAGAAAACTGATTTGGTTGTATTTGAACTAGTGCAATCTGGAAAACTTTCTGTGAAAGCCTACTGTAGGCTCAGGTTTTGTCTAATTCAGTTGTCTGTTAATTGCTGGTTAAACCAGTTTAACTTTGAGATAAATTGGTTTAAGCATCCACATGAACCACCTGCACTGGTTTAACTGCGCTTGCTGGGTGTTCTCCCCTGCTGATCAGAGAATACGTCCAGAAGCAGCTCAGGGAGTCGTGACCCTTACGTGAATTTTGCAAATGAGTTTGTGGCAGATACTCTCAAAGCTTGGGAATGATTGAAAATAGAGGGGGGACACTTCTGAAAGTTGCTTGAGCTCTACATTGTTGTATCTAAGTTAATACAGTATTCAGTGAGATGTCTCAGGTTGGTTGGTTTGTTTTTCTCCAACTGCTTGCAGTAACATGGAAGGTTTAGCATGAGAAGAAATTACCACATATGTTCATATTGGTGGATGAGTCCACTCAGCCTTACCCAGTGAGGGACCATTTCTACCTTCTGGATCCTGTAGTAGGCAAGGCAGGACGTAGTGTTGCACAGGAGCAGGGTGACTGAGACATTGTGCTACTCAGAGAATGCTGTGTGCATTTCTAGACAGCACCAAGCTGCTGATAAATCAAAAGACAGTAAAAGAGCAGCCAAAATGTTATTCAAAGGCTGGGAGTGCTGCTTTGTACTGAGGAAAGACTCAGATCTCTAATTGCATCTCTCTGGCTAAAGGAGGTGGAGAAGAGCTCCTGTGAGCATTCAGAGGGAGTACACGCAGGAGGGGACAAGTTGTTCCCTGTGGAATAATTAGGAGTAATGGCATGAAAATGAACAAAAAGACACTAAAGGCATATTCTGGGAAACCTTTTCAGGGAGGAGAAATCCGTTCATCTGGGAGGAGTCTGTTATGGGAATGCTATTTGAGTCCTGTCATTTAAAACAAGGCTGTACAGCTACATGGAGCACACTCCATAAGGCACAAGGCTGCTTTGGACCTAGCCAAGAGAAAAGAGACTGGATGTAGAGGTGGGAAATGATTGCCTGCGTGTTGAGTCCAGTCCTGCCCAGTAGCTCCAGGAGGGTTCACAGAGCATCTTCCTCCGCATCCTCCCACTCACCACAGGCACCAAACCCTTCCCAGCACTCCCGTGTATCCATTAACCAGGTTTTGTAAAGGAGGGAGGTAGCTGACCGGCAGAAGGGGCAGAGGAGAAAACACCAGCTGAGGAGCAAATGTCTTGTCGACCCTCATATGGCCAAGGTGAAAGAATCAGGGTGGGGGAGAGTATTAAATGTTTTGCTGCTTCTGCTGTGCATTTTCTGTGCTACACCGTGATCTTGAATCCGTGGGATCCGTTGGGAATGCCCAGAAACATTGGCTGAGACTCAAGGTCCTGTGTCAGATACTTCTGAAGATGTTGCCCCGTAGCAATAAGAACTCCCCTTTTACAGTGCATGGGACCTGTCCCCATGCCACGGGCTATCATCTTCCTGGGGCCTCTGGAAATGTCACTGAACAAAACAAACATAACAAAAATACGGAGCGGTAAACCCAAGCACAGCTCCAAGTTGAATGCCTCATTAGTACTGAGGGATAGTTTGCTTATGCTAGGCCAGAAATGGTAAACCAATGAGAGTGTATTGCCCTGAAATTTAATTTTATATATTGAATGTTTGGGGGATTTCTGTTTAATTTTGTTTTTTGTTTGGCTGGTTAGTTGGGTTTTTTACTACTCCTGTTAGAGTCCGTTGTTTTATAACTTAACGGAAGAGTTTTGCTCACATTAGACAACGGTGTATCCAGTAGACCCTTTAGGGTTTAATGATCTGTAGGCAGCTGAGTTTGAATTTTTTAGAATAGCTTCTGAAATGAGTCACATAAATGGCTCATTGATGCACAACATCAACCACTGACTGAAAGGATTTTCTTCCTTCCCATCGTTCTAGCGTCACTGACAGTGGTCAGCATGTCTTGGTACCCGGGTGAGCAGCGCAGCCTTAATGACAGGAATATTTTACAGTGGAGTTGATGAGTACAGGCATGTCAAACCCTTGCTTTTTACAACCAAAGTTCCTTAAAAAGACACTTCCAGCCTCATCAGCCTTGAATGCTTGTTTTCAGTCTTCTGGGGGTTCTTGTGGCGGTCTCTGCAACGTGTGTGGATAGGATGGGTGGTTTTTTTTCCAGTGGGCTGGGGGGTGGGAGGAGGGAATTTTTTTTCTTGCTATCTATGGAGAAGGACCTTTCTGCTCAAGGAAGGAGGCATGTATTCTTGAAGGAGCAACAGTCTTAGGAGCTGTGTTCCGTGGTCCCTTTAAACTTTTTGGGACTTTAATTTTATTTTTTTTTATTATTTAAAAGGAAAACTGATAACGGATGAACTGAAACATTCGTGACAGGTGACTAGCCAAGGCTGTAAGTACAGGAGGAACGCACATCGTCCAGACCGTGAGGATTCTGGTCTGCGCCGTAGCTAGAAAGTGTCATGCCGACAAACCAAACCATCAGGAAATCCTTGTTTGCAGCCAGTCTGAAAAGAGAAGCTGTTCCTCGTTCCTATGTTCGTTTTTTGAAACCTCCTGCTGGGAGCTGAATTCTTGTTGTTTCATCAAGCAAACAATTAATGTTCTCCTTTCCCTCCTCACCTTCCCTCCCCTCAGTAACTTGTGTGCATTTCCTTCCTTTCTGTAGATGCAGATGTTCTAGGCAATACCACAGATGCACCTGCGTGTGTCTCTACCTGCGAGTGCAAGAATCTCATGTCATCTTAAAAAATACAAAAAAATATACAAAAAATATACAAAAAATATCTTTTTTAGGCCAGAGTTTTCTACAGGTATTAATGAATATTTTTCTTAATCCTTATAAGTTTTATGTGTTTAATATTTCTTAATACCGGTAGCATTAATTTATACTTTTGTAGCAACACAATATTTTTATAAACCGCCACCGCTGGCTTTGTCTTCATAACGGGGAAATGTGCGGGCAGCTGGCCCCGCACTGTACCATGTACTGTATTTAAAAGGTTATCTAATGTCACACTTGCTGTGTTAATAAACAAAACAAAACCTGTTTGAAGTCTCATGTATTGTTGGTGTGGATCGAATGACTCAATAGAGAGCAATATTGCACGGGGTTGAGTTGCTGATTTTCATTGTGATATATGAATGCTTGAGGCCAACTCAAGTTCTTCTGATTTTTTCTTTTTAGGATTTTGTTTTGTTTTGTTTTGTTTTTTTTACAGCTAAATAAATTCAGTGCTGTTTGAAACTTAGACTGACGTCAAATGAAAAGGATTATTAAAGAAAAAAAAAATCAAGGTGTTTAAATGTTGCTGTTTTTACAAGTCTGTTGCTGTCTGAATGGAAATATTCCACAAGAGAGGAGGAATAGTTCCACTTAGCTTCCAAACGAGCTGAGCGCTCCAAGCCAGAGCTCGGTTATTTGGAGATATCTTAGAGACATGTTTCTGCAACATTCTTTTCAGAGTTGATGCCAAGGCAGAAGACAAACTGTAACTGTAAGAAAGCATCCGTTGCTTGAGGATTTTCATGTCAGTGTTGTATTTATGGTTTTACAATAAAACAACCTTTAGGAAAAAAAAAAAAAGTGTCTGGGGTTTTCTATTTTTCAAGCACATGAATGGGACATCACCCAGTGCCGAGTGTCTTGTTGTGAAGGGGGAAAACATCCATTAAAGTGACCTAAATCTCAGCAGCAGTCTCTTTGATGGACGTCATGAGTCATAAAACTCTACAGTGGGCTTCTCCCTGCGTCCCTTGTGCATCCAGAACTCCCTAAAGTATTTTCCAGAGCATCTTCGTGTCTCACGCTTGGTTGCCAGTGCAGTGAACCTGTTCCTCTCTCACCAGTGAGACATTTATTTGTAGCAGAAAGTGAACCGAGACTGCTTGGCCAACTGGAGGGGTTTGGTGTGTTGTAATGCAGTATTTGTGTTCACGCCACCAGGACAGATGCAGCTCGGCTGGCTTTTATGCTGCTAAAGCAGTGCGAGCTGATGCTGGGCAAGATAGTCTTGAAACACACACGTACCGTGTTTCTGCCCAGCGTGGTCAGAGATTTCCACTTGTATCAGCGGATCCACCTGCAAACTGGCTTTCACCCCAGGAGAAAAAGGCATTCAGGCATTGAGCAGGCACTGAGCAGGCTCACCCCTTTCCACAAGACAAGGCCCTTGACAGCTCTTTATGATAGCCAGAATAGGAAAGGGCACAGAAATCTTTGCTTAGGCACTGTCAGTCTTGACCTGCATCAGAGTCACAGGGTCACAAAGATGTGATGGTGAGTGGGGATCACCGGCAGTTTTGCATGCAGGAACGCAGCCTTGCTGGTGCTGTTTGGAGCTCCAAGACCCACCTCCAGACGAACCAGAAACGACCGGGGAATTGTCCCAGGTGGAACAAGCACATGGACCAGGATTCAAAGGAGAAGGAGCCCAAGCCTACCACTGGAAAATCCAAGGTACATTTTCCATCACCCTTCATGTTTCTTTGACCTGGTTTGACACCCTTTGGGGTTTTCTAACATTGCCCCACACCCCCCTCAAAAAAAAGCAAGCAAAAAATAACTGCTTGAGAATTAGGAAATTTGTAGTGAATTTTTTACTTAGAAAAAAAAAAAAAAACAAAGACACGAAATGATGATAGGTCTGGCAATTGGATAAACTCTTGGCTAGTAGTCAAGTGTGAAGATAAGCCATAACAATAAATAAAACTGTCAGAATATAATAGTAAGAATGGCTGTAGCTTTGCAGGAGATTTGATGTAAAAGTGATTTCAGTAAATAAGATGAAGTGCCCTCGCATCCTAACCAGGTAGGAGTTAGGATTGTAAAGTGGATAATGTATGGCAAAAGGCACAGAAGGCTGGAGGACAGTGCTCCTTGGCATGCCATTTGGCACTAAATTGTCCTTTTTGCTAGACCCATTTAAAAGGATGAGATTGCGAATGGAAACATAAGAGGCTTAAGCTAATCCTGTCTTATTTCCCGATTCTCTTAATTTCTGCCTTAACAGGACACAACTGCTTTAGCCTTAGTAATAAAGGAAATGGTAGCTCAGAATTCAGGCTTTGCTGGAGGTATCCCATAGTTTCCTCTAATTTCAGAAAGACTCATGAGTCTAGCAAAGCTAATTTCACTCACCATCTCTAATCTGATCTTCAGCAATTTGCCTGCCTTGGAGTTTTGTTCATCCTGAGATCCTGTGTGTGGGAACACAGTGAGGAGCGGGGAGCAACAGCCCCGGTGTGTTGCACAACAGGCCTAGACGGGTGCTGTGCGGGTGAAGCCTCTGCACTTGCGCGTGTGTGTGTACGGGTGTGTGTGGTGGCCATGTGCCCCCTTGAACGTGTGGGTGAACAGCACAGCGTGACCCACTCTGTACCGTAATGTCTCTGTCCCGGTAGTTGCGATTTCTGCCTCTTGCTGCTTCTCCATCGCCCATCACCGCGACGGTGGTCACTCCCTGATGGAAGGGGGTGCTGGGAGCCAAGGGGGGTCCCACCGCCCCTGAGTGAGACAGACAGGGCAGGCCCAGAGGTCATGGCCAGGCTCAACCAAGAGTCCAGCTCATCAGGCAAGCTCATGGTGATGAGGCAGGTCTGAGGTCAAGCTGGGAAGTCACTCTGCAGCTCAGGGTCGGGAGCTGGTGAGGGTAGCCAGGGTCAGACACAGCCCAGCAATCGCTGGGCAGGTCCACAGTGATGGGACAGGGTGGAAGTCGAGCTGGGAAGTCAGTCTGTGGTTAAAGTTTGGATCAGCCAGGCATGGGCATGTCTGCAGCTGAGCTGGAGACCTCCAGGGGCAGGGACTGAAGGTCCAGAGCTGAGCTGAAAAGGGGCTCCTGGGCCATGGGCAGGGTGTGGATGAATGCCGCAGGGGAGGCTGGTCAGGGCCACTAAGACATATTAGTGCTCCCAGGTCCCCGAGAGGCTCAGGCTGTTGGGTTGGGCAATGCTCCTTGTCCAAGCTCCTTGCTATCTCCTTACATCCCTTGCTTGAGACTCCCTGTGGCTCCTGAAGCAGGACAGCACAGGCCAGCTGCAGAATCGCTTCTCCCGTGCAAAGTCAGCCCACAAATCAGTGAAGAACAACAAACCATGAACATGAGATCGTTTTAAAAAAAATTTAATAGTGAAATATTGACAGTGCAATAGCCAGATGTGAATGGCAAAGGCACAGCTGCACACCGTTACCTGGGATGTGCCAGGGTGGGCGATGGACTCTGCACTGGCAGAGGGCTGCGGTGGCACGTATCTACTCCTGGTCCTGCTCTGGGTTAACGGTGAAGGAGGAACCAGAAGCCTCAGCAAAGCGCACCATTCACAAGGCACAGGCAAGCGCACAGTGCGTGAGAGCAGCAGCTACCAGCCTCCTTGGAAAGCTCCTGGATTTGAGCATTTGCTCTTGCTGGCTCTTGGCATAGAGTAACTGCCAGAGTCCTGCTAACTATACAAGGCAGGCTCTGCCTGTGGAGATTACAGGTTTCTCCAGAGCATGCAGCAAGGCAGAACTTAGCCCTTTAATACAGAGCACGTAGGCACAAAGCACAGGAGAATCTAGACTAGTTTTCATCAGATTTGCAGCCTAGTCTTGATGTGTTAGCTTCATTTCTGATCACAGTGACAGTAAGTGATACCTATGGTCTTGCCATGAGACACAAATTTTTACAGCCAGCTGTGTACCCAAGCTATTGCTGGAATCCAGGGGCTACCGAAGCAGGATCTTATTCACATCCTTGACCTGCAGAGTTGTCAGTCTAAGTGATTTGATCACCAGGATAGTCCCTCTGCTTCCCAATTAGGTGCTCCATGAGGAACGGACTTAGGCAAGAGCTCAGCTGGCTCAAGGAAGCCCACAGGGATGGTAAGGGCATGGTGGGCAGCTAAACCCCATGCTGCTATGCCTGCTGCCAGAGAGAAGGAAGATGGCATATATCTGTGGTCTTTGCAATCACACCTCTGATGCCATGCAGATGTTGGCCAAGGCTCCCGTGGAGAGCTGAAGCTTGCCCCAGCCAAGGTGATGGTGCAGAAGCAACAGCAGGCCTGGCTGGGAAAGGACACTTCAGACAATAAAAGGCCACGTGGAAAGCTTTTCATATAACTACTCAAAATGATAGCAGCAGCAAGAGACAAGGGCACTTTAAAGGAAGTTCTGGCAATCTTAAGTTCACGCTCAGCTCATATGTTGCAGCACAGGTACAAGAGCAAGCATGTTACACCCTTTGAGCTTTGATGCCCTGAACATGGAAGGTAAGAGAGGATCTCCAGGGCTCAGGCTCTGCTCCCTGTGCCAGTGCCAATATTTGTTATATTGATCATGCCTGCCCAGCACCGCTGCCCACCAGCCAGGGTGGGCAGGAGCCACCTGAGAGCCTCTGGCCACCTTCTACAGCGGGCAATGAGGTCAACTCCTCACCAGTCCAGGCCCTCCTTCTGCACTGGGAGCCTCATACTCTTCTCGCTGTAGAACTGGGCATACCAGCGCCGGTGCTTCTGGATGCTGGAGTCCTCTCTGACCAGCAGCGGCTTGGGCAGATACTGTTTATTATTCCAGATGGTTATATCGCGCTCAAACTGGGGGGAGAAGGAGGGTCTCATTCAGGTGAGGAAGCTGACCAGCAGTCCTGTGCATGCTACCCAACGCTAGGTTTATTTTTTAGTGTTTCTCCCAAATAGCCAATGTGGGACTGCTTGTGCTATTTGTAACTTGTAATGTTAAAGCTCTCTCTGCAGTTAGCAGGTGTTCAGCCCATCGTAGTTCCCAAACAAGAAGCCACTTTCATCTTAGACTGCCTTTGTCATACGAGATACTGAAAAAGAAATGGATGTTGGGTAAGTAGGAGCTGCTCCACCTGAGATTTTTGATTCATTGGGTAGCTCCAGCCAACCAGGGCTTTATAAGTTAAGCATCTGCATCTTAAACTCTGCTCAGACACACATGCAGTAAGATTTATGGAGTTTTCCTCTGTGAAGAGGTTTCTGCAGAAATGAGTGCTGCTCATTCACATTAGTAAGAATGCAAAATATTAAGCTAGCATTTATACAATGAGTTAGCACAGCCAAGTTTGATTTGGGGTAGGTTTTGGCATCTGAAAATCACCTTCTGGCAATTTTTACTGTAGTGCCAGTGAAACTGTCTCTGGTCAGACCAAACAGTTTCCTAGCTTTAACCCCTGACAGAAGGGAACGACATGAACTCTTCTGACTGCTTGAAGGGAGTTACAGGGATGATGGAGTCAGATTTTTTCTTGGTAGTGCCAGCTGGTGTAAAAAGGAGTAACAGCTACAGATTGCAGGTTGAGAAGTTCAAAATGGACATTAAAAAAACAAAAATTAACAATGTGGGTAAGGCAATAATGGAACGGGATACCCAGGGAGCTGGAGAGATGGGGACGTTCTCCAAAGGAGGAGGCCTTCAAGGCCACGCCTGACCTGAACTTGGCAATAGTCGTGCCCCAGCTGGGATGCTGGACTGGAGACCCCCAGAGGGACCTTTCACCACTTCCATGAATCCCTGTGGTAAGGACCTGGAAAACCTCTGTCAGGAGTTGCCCAATCTCATGACAATTTAAAGGCAGGAGGATTTCTTGGCTCAGTTCTCACCAAAGGAGATAGGATGATCTCAAATCACTGACCTGGGGTGCTGGAAATCTGGATGCAGTTATTAGTTCTCTCAAAGACTTCCTCCAGCTTGGAAGAAGTTGCCTGATCCTTGTGCCCCAGTTCCCCACGCACAGGAGAGGGATAGCATCTCTCTGCCATCCTCAACAGATGAGCTGCTGCAGGGACCCTCTTTACTAAACCTCCAGTTTAGCTCTTTGGGCTACTAAAACTGAGAGATCATACCAAGCACTGGAAAGATCTTGCCCACGAGTGCTTTGCTCCCACATGTATCTGAGCCCACGCGGGCCGCTGCTCTTCCTTCTCACAACTCTTAGCCATCAAGCTCCAGGGGACCACCTTTGGCTGCTCTTCTTCAGAGACCTTACCTGTATGCACTCTGCTCTCAGGATGAACTTGGGGATTATGGCTGGCACGTTCTTCTGGTAGTAGATTTTGTGGACAACATTCTGCAGGAGAGGCTCCAGGGGAGTCACTGTCTGCAGGATGATCCCACGGCCCAGGAAAGCATGTTCAAAGATCAGGAAAACCAGCCCTGGCCCCACCTGCAGAGCAACAGCACACCCTCAGGGAACAGTCCCCGGCGGTCCAGCCCTCCAGTACAGCAACTCCCACAGCTTGAGACCTCCTTGAGATGTCTCCTAGACTGTGCTCAAGTTCCCCTTTACTCTGTCTTTCATCAGATAATAGGCACAAAGTCAAGCTACGGCTCAGGGCCATGAGTCACAGACTGCTTGCCAACTGTTAATGCTCCCCAGGCCAGGGGAAATCCAGCAGAGCCATGCCGCCCGTATTGGCCTGGGACATTCACGGATGTGTCAGGGCTCGATGGCTTTGCTGTGGGCCCATGGGAACTCATGAGGGTGTACAGTCCCAAGAAGTTTAAAATCTAATCTTCTAGGAAACGCTTCCAAATTTTCACTTGGTCTTGTTGTTCATCACTGAATTACCTGCAGGTCATCAACAGCCTTACTGGATTGGTGACACCAGTCCTGGTGACACCAGTGTCCTGGTGACACCAGTCCAATCTCAGTAGCAGTGATTGCAATACAACACGGAGGTAATACAACATCCCTACTCCTGCTCTGGCTTTCTCCTTTGCAGCCACAACAGTCACATTAAGTTTTAGCTGAAATCAGGTTCAGCCTTTTATCTTGCATGAAATGAAGTACTTGTTCTCTGCTCTTTGACGTGTATCCACACACAGATGCGTGGTCATACACTTGGTTCTTTGAAGCAGTGCAGATATTGCTGGGTTTTTAGCTACTTTATTTACTACTCCTTTAATGTTTGGTTGGGTACAAACTCCTTGTAAGGTTATTTTAATGTCTTTTTTCTCCTGTTCATTGATATCAGTGCTAAATAGCACAGATCTAAGAACTGAACAGAGATACAATCAACATCCACTTTGTGATAATTCCCTGGTTACACCGAGACCTATCCCTTATCAAAGTTTTGTATCATGACTTGTTTTGCTATTGTTCTGAATTTGTAATATGGGAATAGGTCAAATGCCTTCAGAAATGTACTAGAACAAAGTTACTAGTTTTATCAGGCAAGCTTAGCATTTCATCAGAAAAGAATCCCGCCACAACCAAAAATGAAAGTGAAAACATCTAGTTCCCATTGATTCATGTTTAGTGGCATTATTTGTATTTTCCTTTAATTCTTTATCAATTTCTGTCAACTATTTTATTATCTTATTCAGGGCCAACCTTGGCTGTTTCTGATTTTTTGGAAGTGGAGAGGGGAAAGAGAAGTGTGGTTAATAAACAAGTTTCCAAAACAAAAACCAAAAACACAAGAAAGGAAGAAAATAAGAAAATAAGTGAACTTTTAATTGCAGAAGGAGCTCTTGACATTAGTATGAATTTATTTCTTTAGCATAATTGTTTGTAAACTGACAAATCTTTGTGCTTTCTAGAAAGTTGCTGAAAAACCCTGAGTTTTTTGGATCACACAGCTCAGCATCCTCAAAATGTTTCTTACTGTATACTGAGTGCTCTCTACACCTTTCCCAGGCATGTTCGCCGTGGACTGAAAAGCCCCACGTTCTGTATTGTAAAGCACTGTGACAATGTGGCGTCCCTTGGCATTGTCACCAGTGTTTGCTCAGGTACTAGCTATTTATTTTTTTCAAGTTGTTTTGTGGGCACAGCAGTCCTTATTGTCGTGCTTTACCCCAGCAACCTCAGCCAGCAACTAAGCCCCACCCAGCCGCTCGCTCACTCCCCTGCGGTGGGATGGGGGAGAGAATCAGAAGGGTAAAAGTGAGAAAACTCGTGGGTTGAGATAAAGACAGTTCAATAGGGAAAGCAAAAGCCACGCACGCAGGCAAAGCAAAACAAGGAATCCATTCACTCCTTCCCATGGGCAGGCAGGTGCTCAGCCATCTCCAGGACAGCAGGGCTCCATCACGCGTAACGGTGACTTGGGAAGACAAACACCATCACTCCAAACATCCCCCCCTTCCTTCTCCTTCCCCCAGCTGCGTATGCTGAGCATGATGCCATAGGGTGTGGGATGTCCCTTTGCTCAGCTGGGGTCAGCTGTCCCGGCCGTGTCCCCTCCCAGCCCCTTGTGCCCCCCAGCCCACTCGCTGGTGGGGGGGGGTGAGAGGCAGAACAGGCCTTGACTCTGTGTCAGCACTGCTCGGCAGGAACGAAAACATCCCTGGGTTATCATCAACACTTGTTTCCAGCACAAATCCAAAACATAGTCCAATACTAGCGACTATGAAGAAAATTAACTCTGTCCCAGCCAAAACCAGCACACTTATGAACCCTCCCTGTTCTCCGTGCTGCCCAGCTGTGGAGCAGCCCCAATGCCAGGGTGTAGTTTTGGCCCATGTGTCTGATGCACTTGATAGGAAAGGCTACACTGGGCAGGATGGGCAAGGACTCAGCCTTTCGGGTGACAAAGCCCTTCAGCTTGGGGTGCTGGTGGTCACCAGTGTGGGACATACCTGCCTGGCTGAAACGGTCAAATCCATCAAGGAGACATGCTTCCCAAAGACGGTTGCGGTGTGTTGAACCAGCAGCCGGGAGCAATGCTCGTTGGGCTCCAGCTCTGGCTGCCACTCAGCCTAGAGGGGTGGAGAAGGATCGGCTCAGTCCAAGAGATGAGAGTACAGACTGAGGGGAGGTAGCAGTGAGATGGTGAAGACCATCTAGAGATGAGCACAGATGAGGGAGTGCAGCTAAAACCCTCAGAGACAGAGAAAAGAGACTGGACCTGAAGATGGGGGGATGCAGCAGAGGGGATGAGGTGGGACTGATGCTTTGAGGCAGAAAGGGGACCTGGTTTGAAAAACTTTGACCTCCTCATGGCTAAGAGGGGAGCTAGGGTCTTACCTTCCAGATGTGCTTCATAAAATCCCACAGCTTGGACCTTGTGTATCTCAGATCAGATCCACCCAGAATAGCTGGTCCATGGAGAAAAGCCAGGTGAGCCTTGTCAGCCGCGTTCTCGGGGATTTCCTGCCATTGGGGAACAACTTGCCGTTGGCAAGAGCTGCCTTGGGTGCGAGCTGTCTGTACTTAATAGCAGTATTGCAACAGCACCAGCGTGACTGCAGTACAGCCCAGCACGTCCCTCCGAGCATAGCAGAGATGCTCGCGGGTACATGACACAGCACGAGGCAACCAAATGAGTGGAGGAAGGGGCCTCAGCACAGACTGACCTGGGACTGGTTCTTAACTAGTGTATAGGAATAATTTAAACATGAAGCTCAGAAAATTCGGAGTTAATTTTAAGCTCAAAGAAGTCTACACATGTTAACTTCTGCAGCCACACAAGCTGGGAATCCAAGTAAGTCCTTCCTTTGGCCCTGTAATAGTTGTAAGAAGTAAAACATTTTTGTGTTTGTGCTCCTAGACTAGATTTCACATATTTTAAAACCCTTAAACCCCACCAGCCTGCCCACAATATGTCACTTTTTGAGAAGTTTTAACTGCTTTATTACTCAAATACACCAGCTTTCTACCAGCTTGGCAAGTAGCACAGACTGACCCCAGTATAGACCTGTGTACAGTGGCTTGCGCTGAAAAGCAGACATGAAATAAATATTACTATTCCATCAATCTCCCGAATTCTCCCTGCTTCTCACGTCTCTGTCTACTCCCAGAGCCGCACCTCCTGTGTCTCACGCATGCTCTTCATTTCTTTTAATAATTCTTCATTTCTTTGTAACCCAGTCACCTTAGTCGTGATTTAGTCAGCAGGCAGGCGCTGCCTTTGGAGAGAAGTGTGCTTTACATTAAAGGTCTTTTTTGTCACTGATTTTTACAAATAGAAATGTTCTGCTCAGTGGCAAGTATATAAAAATCTCACAAGGTCCAAAATCCCAAGGGATTTCCCATTTTCAAAACTGCCGCTGCCTCCCATCACTCTCCCGGCAGAGCCTCCACCTGCAGCTCCCTCCGAGGACCACGGCCTCGGTCCCTTCTGTTTAGTGCCACAGAACCATTCCCCTTTTCCAGCCTCATTTCCACTGAGAGGCGATGGAGGCAACAGCCAGTTTGTTCTCCGTGGCACATTTGTCAGCCTGTGATGGTGATTGTGAAGATTAACAGCAAAATAACCGCGCGTTTCCATTTCGGTGATCGATGAGTTGAAAAGCCTCCTGACACTAAGTGCCGCAATTCTTAGAGACTCTTTTTTAAAATTACATCAGTTATAAGTCAAAGCAAATTAACAGATTCCTTTTAAGTACCCAGAACATCTGCTCTCTACTCAAGAAGCCCACGATCCGTATTTGGGGAACATATGCCATACTCTCCGTATACGGCACAGGGATGTATTTCTAGGTCTGAGCTCTGCCAGCAGCAGCGATGACACTGGGCACAGGCAGGGCCTGGTTAATTGGGAGGAGATGTCCCTCAATGGGTTAACTGGGAGGAGATGTCCCTGAACTGGACTACAGGAGAGGACCCAGGCACGGATGAGCCCCACGGAGGGACTGGGCTCCCTACCTGGATGTGCGCGTCGACCAAGTGCTCTGTCTGCCCACGGAACACCCACTCTCTGGTGGCGATCTCCCGCTGCTCGGGCACTGCCCACGTCGGACCGGCCCCTTTGCAGTGGTACCAGACCAGCAGCATCCCGTTCACCTCGCAGGATGGCCAGGTCCGGACCCTCGCAAAATCTGGCACTGCAGAGGAAAGAAAGGATTCAGTCAGAAGTGGCATCTCCAAGGCTGACGCTGGCACTAAGCGTCATCTCATCCTAACTACGGCACAGAGATCATCTCTATGGCCGATATCCATGTGGCACAGACTCTCTGGTGGCACTTGCCAGCTTTCAGGCTGCTGAAGAAGGACAACACCTTCTGAAGTTCACAGGAGAGAGTTTGCTTAAATCAGTTTTATTTAAGTTGGGTGTTTTGCGTAAGTCTTTTAGGGAGGAAGCGTGGCGGGCTGCTCTGCAGCCTTCTTTCCCTACTCTTAAAACTGTTCAAGTAAGTAAATGTCTGCTGCGTCCATGGACCCTCCTCAAGTTTCAATGAGCTAAAAGGAGATGCTTTTAGTTACAGATGTGCAGAGAGTAAAAGCCATCTCTCCCTCTCGAGTTCAAGTCATTCTCTGTTAAAATACTGCAGTATCATGTGTTGCTTTAAGAATATATCTGCACTCTTCCAGTGAAATGAATTTTGGCATTTATGTTTACCCAATTGTCAGAAAATGTAGCTTCTACTGGATTGGAAGGCTTTTGCCTTCATTACTTTTTTTTCTAATTTGCAAACAAGCACAGAGGATAGCGCTTCCTTATTATTCAGCCTTGTACAGTCATGTGGGAGGTGAAATAATAGGAGAAATTACGTTTCTCTTTCAGTCAATGAATATCAGAGGGGGCAGGAGGAGACCTTTGCTGCGATTTCTGATTGAAAAAATCTGGTGCTTTGGGTGGGATGCATCTCATTAAATATTAAAGAGGTCTTCATCTGCCCCCATGCAGACATAGAATCATAGAATCATTTAGGTTGGAAAAGACCTTTAAGATTGTCGAGTCCAACTGTAAACCTAACACTGCCAAGTCCACCACTACACCATGTGCCTAAGCACCACATCTACACATCTTTTAAATACCTCCAGGGATGGTGACTCAGCCACTTCCCTGGGCAGCCTGGTCCAGTGCTTGATAACCCTTTCAGTGAAGAAATTTTTCCTAATCTCCAGTCTAAACCTCCCCTGGCGCAACTTGAGGCCATCTCCTCTCATCCTATCACTTGTTACCTGGGAGAAGAGACCGACCCCACCTCTCTACAACCTCCTTTCAGGCAGCTGTAGAGAGCGATGAGGTCTCCCCTCAGCCTCCTTTTCTCCAGGCTGAACAACCCCAGGTCCCTCAGCCGCTCCCCATCAGCCTTGTGCTCCAGACCCTTCCCCAGCTTCACCTAGCACCAGGTTGGGCTCTGTGGTTCTCCTGCCCGGCTGTCGGTCCCCTGCAAGCCCGGTGCCGGAGGAGCTGCCCATCTGAGTTCTCCAAAAGCCCTCTCCATCAAAGTGACCTGCATAAGCACAGATGGCTTTTAAATCTGTTTAAATCAACCTGACACATTCGGGCTGTATGGGAGCAGGGCAGCTGTCTGCAGTTTCATTCTTTTAATACATACAGATAACAATGACTCTGAATACAGCTGTTTCAGATGAAACAATGCATCTTGGCAAGCGTTTGCATATATCCAGAATATTCATTCTCATTTTGTGATGAAACACATCATTGCTCATTACTTGGAACCAAATTTTCATCTGAATGCAGCTCCTGACTGAGTATGTATGGGGAAAAAATACAGTATTAATCTTTTTCTGAAAATAACACACACACAAAAAAGGAATTGCTGTTTGGTGAGATCTATAAATTGTTTATCTCATCCCATATAGATGGAATGTTTCTTTCACTTTGGGAGAAATAGTCTGTTCAGTAGAAAGACTGACTTTTGCTGTTAATCAATGTTTTCACTGCTATCCCAATCAATCCCAATCACAGAAAGTTGAACTTTGCAGGAAAATAACGAAGCCAAAGCAAAACTCAAGGTAAGTCTGTTTGGTGGTTTCAGCCACATCTAGAATTGGTGACTTAAACTAAGTGCAGCCAGATCAAGTAATTGTTACATGTGGACTTGAAGTAAGACAGTCTTCCTACACAGTCAACACAAACCACATCTAAACAGCAGGTGTACGCGAAGAGCTTTCCTGGATCCTAACCAAAAGTTTCCTTCAAGCCTTAAAAGGAGAAAAAATTGCCATTGAGAGACTATGCTGTCATGCTAATGCCACAGATTTAAACACTGACGTGGTATAAGCTATCGCTACAGACTACAGAATCATTCCTGAAACCCAACAGCTCCCCAGGATCCATCCCTGCTGGTGCAATGGATGAGTAGAGCTAAAAATCTTTTATACCCTGCTTGCTGAACGCAGAAGTTGTAGGACTATCAAAATCAAGAAGGGTGGTTATTTAACTAGCCCAAAGTCCCAGCTATCATCTAACATATGAAAGGGCACTGGAACAGTATGCCCCAACATGGACAACCCAGGAGGAAAATTAGGGTGCTGCATGAAACAGGGGAGCAGGATGGAGGGTGAGTTATTATAAAGACCACTTTTCCTTAATAAACTAGCTTTTAATGAGGCCACACAGGGCGCTACCGTTTCTGCGGATGCTTTCTGCAGATTTGGGGGATGCTCACCTTTTTCAGCATACGGGATGCGGGTGCATTTTCCATCTTCTCCTCGAAACTGCCAACCATGAAACGGGCATTCGATGCAATTGCCCACGACGCGCCCCCCGGCAGCGAGGTTAGCCCCGAGGTGAGGGCAGTAAGCATCGACCACGTAGGCTTGGCCATCCAGGGTGCGAAACGCAGCGAGCTGTTCTCCTGCAGAAATATGAGGGTATGAGGTTGTAAAAACGACATCCCCACACGAGGGGGTCAGGTAAGACACGCATTGCTCGGCCCTTTCTGAACAGGCAGCACTGACCGGCGCTTTTACCCAACGTTGCAGGCATCTGCCTGTGCAAAGACATGCAGAAATATCCTGCTAAAAATTAATACTGGAGGTTTTCTTTCCTTTCTAGTGGCCAAGCGGTGGCAGGACAGAAATAGGGTTGCTCTGGAGAAGTTATTTAACCACGAGATGGCACCAGGCAGCTGCCAGAGCCGGGGCCGGTGCTGCTGCCCAGGGCTGCGGGCAGGGGAGAGCTGCCAGGCAGCAGCTGCCTGCCAGGCAGGCTGCAGGCAGGAGGCATTTGCTGGCTGCAAAAAGGGCCATGCAAAACTGGGATGGCAGCTGCTGTAGCAAATGCCCAGGGTGTGGTGGCCGTCAGCTCGCTGGCCCGGGTTTAAAAGACATCCCAGAGCAGTGACCCGGCCCATCGCACCCTGTTCCACAGGCAGCACGTTGGCACCCTGCAGAGCCGGGCAGCTGCCCCGTGTCCCAAGGGGCTGCTGTAGCGCAGAAACATCCATGCTGAAGGGCACTGCCTTGCTCCAGGCAGGGGGAGCATAATTTCTCCTGGTTGTCTCTAAATCCTCATGGCTTTGACCCTCATCCCTGGTTTTCGAGCCCTCGGAGCCTGTTTCAGCTGCAGGATAAAAGGTGCCTTCACAAAAATGTTTAAAGATTTAGGCTGCTTCCCCTGCTAAGGGAGAAGTACACAGAGAAGAGCGATAGCTGCATTTAGAGAGAACTCCATTCCCATCCCTTTGCCCAAGAGGTGTAGAGTAGAGCGCGCGGGCTCATACATTTCAGGAATCTCTGCTACGGTAGCTGGAAGGAGAAGCCTTTCATCTGTTTGCTCTTGAACTCCAAGAGCTGTCCACACTGCAGCTCAGCAGCAAATCCCTTCCTCAGGCAGGGACCGAGCCAGAGCACTGACACCTCCTCATCAAAAGGGAATTTCCTGCTGAAGCGAAGGGAAGCCGCTGACTCTGGTCTGCTCCATGCGGGGAGTGAAGGAGAGTCGGTGCTGGAGTGGCTGGGGCCGTGTTGCCCCAGCACTCAGACCTGCTTTTCTCCATCGCTGGGCCTGGTTCCTTGCAGTCCCTGAAGCAATGTGAGGTTTGCCCTGCTGGGATCTGTCCCTG
Organism: Mycteria americana; assembly: GCF_035582795.1. Taxonomy (NCBI): domain Eukaryota; kingdom Metazoa; phylum Chordata; class Aves; order Ciconiiformes; family Ciconiidae; genus Mycteria; species Mycteria americana. The sequence goes on along the minus strand of NC_134381.1, from coordinate 2,186,782 downwards.
CTCGGTTCTGGGATCGTCCCGTTCCTCCCCACCCCCAGGGTAGCACTGCGTTAGCTGAGCAAGAAACCATTAACATGGAGAGACAGACAGTACCTGGTCTGTAGCCAGAGGGCTGGTCACGGCACTGCTCTGCCCAGCTGTGCAAGGCAACCATGGCTGGATGGCATGCCACAGTATTACCTAAATAAATGCTCTTCCTGGAGGCACTGAATAGGTGCCAGGTACTTTCCTGGCCTGGCACAGAGCTGCTCCAAGGGTGCTGCAGCACTGCAGACCTGTCAGCACCCACATCCCTGCCAGTGGCTCAGAGGAGAGGGTCTGCTCATTGGTGACCTGGCCTGAAAGCAAAGCTGGACCTGCTCCAGTGCCCCCTCAAGTCATGTCCTGCTTGGAAGGGACACAGCTGGTCTGGGAGCTCAGAAGTACCTGGGGGCTGTTCGTACAGATGTGGCCACTGAGTTAAAGGCCAGGGTGCTCCAAGGTCCTCTCTTCCATACTGTGCCTCAGGTTATGCATATATGTATTCAGATTTCATCAGCTTGTGAAATCTGATCGTTATAGCAGTTGCTGTAACTTGAAGCTCAACAAGTGAGATAAGACCAACCAAACTTTGGGAGCCAAGTTCTGCCATATTTTCCCAGACAGCCACACTGATGACAAGTGACACAGTGTGAGCTATCCCACCCAAACCCACTTTCCTTAATTGAAGTTTTGTGGTCTGGGCAAATAAAAGGAAACCCTGCAAACTTTCCCAGCCTTCGAGCCTAGGAAGGATTATTTCTGCTATCTGGCAGAAATGAGTTGTTGTACTCCAGCACCTGGAGATATCCCTCCTTACGCAGGGCACCTGGCTCTGCTTTCCCTGTAGTCTTTCTGGAAGGATCACACATCTGCTGGCAGCAGGCACAGGGGAATGGGGGCACCGAGGTGCAGGTCCTTCCCCCTGCCCCAGGTAACAGGGATTCATTCTGAAACACCAGCATTTTCCTCTCTCTCTAACCTACCTATCTACCAACCTGAGGTTTGGCACAAAGGGGGAAAAGCAGGGAAGGGGTTTCTGCCTGTCGTCGGAGGTGTTGCTGGTTCACCAGGAGCAGCGGCAGCGTGGACACGTGGAGGAGCAGCCTTGGATGGGTCAGACCAGAGCACTTCAGCCAGAGCACTTGGAGCCTGGGGTGTCCCAGACACTTGCCCCAGGGAGCAACCCTGCAGCCTGGTGCTTTGCCCACCGAAGTTTTAAGATGGTTTTACTCCAAGAAGGTCTCACCTCTAGAGCTTTCCTTAAAACATACAGTCTAGAGCTCTTCTGCCTTGAAGATAGGAAGCAGTGCCCGTGGCCAGACCTTTGCTGAGCTGTCCAAAACCCTCTCCCAGGACTCCTGAGCCTTTGCCTCCAGCCTTTGCACTCTGGAGCCAGCAGAGCCAGAGAAGAAGCTGATCCTTGTTCTGGCTTGTGTATCAAATCTGATGTCTCTCCACTTGGGAAGACAGTATCCTGGCCTAAGATACACTGAAAAACTCTGTTGCAGGTGAATCTTAGAGCATTAACAGCCACATATTGATGTTTTCCTTTTAAATTAGCCTATTTTTTTATGGAAAACAAACAGCAATTGTAGCAAGAATAACATATGGGACATAAAGAGCCCCAAGGCCATTGTGCAGTTCTGGGCACTTGGCTGGGAATGCAGAGGCTGGGAGAGAGCAGCTCAGAGGATGCGCCCTGGGGCTTTCCTGTGCAGGAGCCTCACTGGGGTCTGAGCAGCTTCCCTGCAGCAAGCACCCGGACAGCAGTGCCATGTGGCGCCCGCAGATCGGAGAAGCTCTCACCCCACTTCCACACAATCTCAGGAGAGAATGAGGCTTTCCTGCGTGCTCAGTGCCATGTTTTGGAAGGTGTCTTGTCCCAAAGGATGAGTCTTGCAGGGACTGAGTCAGTTATTCTTTCATCTCCTCTGGCTTGCTGCCTCCGGAGCAGGGCTGCATTTCCAGGCTATGCTCAGAGACTCCAAAATAAATTAGACACCCACAAACACGGAGGCTACAGGTGTTTAACTGTCTTATTTACTGATCTTCCTGGCACTGGTACACTACTGTCACTCTGCCACTAGAAGGGATTTTTACCTGCACATTTCAGCCAGACTCAGAGGACTGGGTGCCAGGAATCAGGCTTCAGGCAGACAACCAAGGGAGTCATAACAGATAGGCTGGTGGGGGCTCTCTTGGACGTGTATATTGAATTGAATAGGTCCCATTATGCAAAATAAAAAAACCCCAAACCCAAATAAATTCACAGGAGAGGATGGCTCTTGAAAACAGAAAAACCCCACACTTTCACCACTGAATCTGAGGGATTTCAATGCTGAAACATCCCTTCTGATGAGAAAGACACCAGCACAAGTTCAAAACCATCTTCAAAGGAAAATGAACTATCTGAAAGGACCCTGGAGAAGCACAGCACCCCTCTGGACGTGGCTGTGAGGGCCCATCCTGCTTTCCCCAGGACATGGGGAGCTGCAGGCAGTGATGCCTGGGAGGAGAGCCCAGGCAGCGAGATGCTTCAGTGTCCCAGCAAGGAGCCCAGGCAGGGGTCCCCTGAGAGTGTGCTCAAGGAGCCTGTGCCATGATGTCCCCAGTGCCCCAGCAGGCATACTCAATGCCCATGCAAAAGCCCAGGCCGTGACACCCTTGGTGCCTCTGTGTGGGTGCTGGCTGGTGTGCTCTGAAAGGGATGCCTGGGCAGAGTTGTCCCAGTGCCACAGCAGAGCCCCCAGGCAGGGGTGCCCTGGCAGGGATGCCCTGCACACTGCCAAGGAGCCCGGGCAGGGACACTGCAGTGCCCCACCATGGGTGCTGGCTGGGATGCCCCAGTGCCCCAGCAGGATGCCCAGGCTGGGGTGCTCCAGTGCCCTGGTGATGATATCCATGTGAGGATGTCCCTGTGCCTCAGCAGGAATGCCCAGGCAGGGATGTCCTGGTACATGCCCTGATGCCCAGGCAGAGATGCCCAGGCAGGGATGTCCTGGTGCCCGGGTGGGGATGGCCAAGCAGGGATGTCCTGGTGGCATGATGGGGATGCCGGCTGGGATGTGCCAGTGCCCCAGCAACCCAAGCAGGGATGACCCAGTGTCCCAGCAGTGTGCCCAGGCAGGGATGTCCGATTCCCCAGCAGGGATGCCCTGGCAGGGATGCCCCGGTATCCCGGCGGGGATGCCCGGGCAGGGATGCCTTGGTACGGATGCCCTGGTAGGGATGCCCTGGCAGGGATGCCCGACAGGGATGCCCTGCACGCTGGCCAGGATCCCGAGCCTCGTCGCGCCCGTTGCCGGGGCGGGGGCCGGGGTTGCCCGTCGGGGCTGCGGCGGCTGGCACTCACCGAGCAGGGCGAGGCTGCGGACGGCGCCGCGGGGCAGCTGCGCGGAGTCGAGCAGGCGGTACCAGCCGTCGGGGTAGGGCGGCGGCAGGGCGCCGGGGCGGCGGGCGCGGCGGGCGCGGCGGGCAGCCTGCCTCCGGCTCAGCCCGGGGGCCGGCAGGTAGCCCACCTGCCCGGGGCTGCGCCGCAGCGCCAGCGGCCCGGAGCAGCCCAGCAGCAGCAGGACGAGGAAGAGGAGGAAGAGGACGAGGAGGAGGAGGAGGAGGAGGAAGAGCAGCGCCCCGCGCCCCGGCCCCGCCGCCAGCAGCGCCGCGCCGCCCCACCCGCTCCCCATAGCGCGGCCGGCCCCGCCGCCGCCGCCGCCCCTTATAGCGCGGCTGGCCCCGCCCGGGGAGGCGCTCCGTGGGCGGGGGGGACACGGGGACACGGGAGTCCCCACCCCGGGGACCCCCCGGGCATCCCCGGCTGCCTCCCGGGCTGCGGCGGCTCCCGCTCGGGGGGACGGCTCCCGCTCGGGGGGCTGAGCGGAGGGGGTTGGGGGCGAGGAGAGGCTGAGGGGGGGGGGGGGTTCGCTTCGACTGGGGCAAGGGAGGCAAATCGGGGTGGGGGGGTCCAACTGCAGCCTGCTGCCAGCTCGGGGTTACGGAGCGGAGGGAGCCGGGCTCTTCTCCAAGACGCACAGCAAAGAGGCGACGAGCACAAGCTGCAGCAGAGGGAACTCCACTTGCACGTAAGGAAAAATAATGCTTCCTTGAAAGAGTGGTCTTAAATCCAGTGGATATGTTAATTAGATCAATAAATACCCCAGCATCCTCCTGAGCTGCTATCCCATGCTTAGAAAGGGGGACCCCGGTGTTGGGGCTGACTTTGACATTGGGCACCTGACAGGACCCTGACAGGTCTCTGAGAGTTCAAAAGCAGCTCAGAGAGATGCCAGCACAGAAAACAGGGGTAACAAGGGACTTGGATCCTCCCCATGCAGAGAGGATAAATCAGGGCAAAGCCAAAGCTGGCCTATTGAAGCATGCCAGCTGGCTGGAAAAGTGAGGCAGAGAAGTAATGCTTGATTTAGTCCGAAGAATTCCACAGGTTCAAGAAGTAACTGTAGAAAAGCCACCTGTCAAGGAGATATAGTCAGAGGTTTCTAGGAGAAGCAGCAACCCAAAATATCCACCCTAGTACTGAGTGATTGGAAAGGGAAAAGTACACAGAAATGGAGCATCTGGCTGAAGCAAAAGGAGCAACTAAAAGGGTGAATTCAGACAGGATGAACTGCTTGAAGACCTCACATGAAAGTTGCATGTAAATATGACCCATTGGAAACCTGTTCTAGGAGAAGAACGCTGGTGTAGTTACGCAGGAGATTGACCACAACGGCTGGAAGTAATCAGACATCGCTCAGAGAGGGACAGGCTGCCAGTCCCGGCTGAATGGGGAAAAGGAAGAAAGCAGCAACTCTGGCAGGCGAAGGATCAAGTCAAAATAAGACAGGTCAAAGAGGGATTTTCAAGACCGGGCATAAAATGCCTATACTACTAAGGGCATAAAAGCACATAATAAATACATCAGTTGCACAAAAGCAGAGACTTGATGGGTGGTTTGGGGACCAGCAGACCAGTGAGTCTCAGTACTGTGCTGGGCAAATCCATTAGACGCTGCAGTGAAAGGGTTGAGAGACACAGGAATGACCATGCTCTGTTGGGGAAGAGTCAGCACCCCGTTTGCACAGAGAAGCCATGTCTCACAAACAGACCTGAGGAGTCAGCAAACAGGTGAACAAGTTCTTACTTTGTTCACTTGGCTTTTCAAGACACTTCCTCTAAGGTATGTTGGTCCTTAAATAATCCTGAAATAGCAGGGGGGCCCCACTCTGCTTTTGTAATTGGAGAGAAGATAGGAACCGTGGAAAAGGAATAGATGCTCAGTTGTTACAAAAGAGAGTAGTATGCATTTATTTCCACAGAACCTAGGAAATGGGATAAACAGATGTCTAAATCATCTGATGAAGATCATTCTAAATTATTCACTATGGTAAAATGTAAAGTTGACTGTGAACTACTGCAAAAGAAGCCTTACAAATCTCTTGGTGACTGGCAGGCAAACAGCAGTGTCTGCCAGTGAAATGTAATGCACACGGCGAAGACCCACAGGAGAGGGTTAGCTGTTAATTGGCACTCAGAAAGAGATCTGAGCGTTACTTCACTTGGTCTGTGAATACGTCTGCTTGCTGGTCCACACTGCTCAAAAGACAAATGCAGTGTTAGGAATAATTAGTATTACTGCTTTTGTAGGCATGATGATCTAAGCGTATAAAAGAAGCAAGGTCCATAGAGGACAATAATATTTTCTATTAGATGAGCTGATACAGCTGGAAAAAAGTTGACAAGCTTTCAGGCATAATAGCCCTCCTTCAAAAATAATTAGGAATGTTATTGGGAACAGAGCAAAAAAACATCTGCACGTTTGGTCTACTGCAAGGTGCATGTAATGGTGGCCACCTCACCTTGCATGGAGTAAACCTAGAGGAGATACAGAGAAAGGAGGAGAGTGATCAGAAGCAGGGAGTGGCATGAATAGAGTAGACTTGAAGTCTTGAAAATCAGAAGGTGACTTTACCCATCCATTACTAGTCACTGAACTGGAGGGAGCTTTGTCTCAATCTAGCACTTTCCTTTTAAGCTCATATTTGACCCCTTTTCCAAGTTTGAAGGAATTTATGAGTGGGCAGAACTGGGTCAAGTGAGAAGGAAATCAGAAAACAAAAGGACAAATGGGAAACACGGGGAGCCCCAAGGTGTTGCTGTATAAACCCAGCAGCAATAGCTACCTCCATGGCGAGGAAGGGCTCAGTCCAAGAACTGGTTGGCCAGAGCCTTTATGAACACTCACCCCCATTGCTCTGCTCTTTTTCCCCAGGTATCTTAAACATCCTTCTTCCAAGACATCTTGCAGGTGCAAACAGGAGGGCCAGGGCACCCACAGCACCCCTGGTGGGACACACAGGGGTGCATCCCCTGATGAAGCGTTCACCAGCACTGATGAAGCATCAAGAGTTATTCAGGGCAAGGCTGGCGTGGCAGTGTGGGAACCTCTGCTTCCCCGGGCATGGGGTGGGGAAGGGAACAGAAGTGAAACAGCCTTTGATGTATGAAGGCTGCCCAGAAGCCCTGGGTGTTAGAGACTGAGTGCAAGAGGCATTTACAGATGGATATCATGGGCCCAGGACAGGGTGCTGGGAGTTCCTGGGTGGGGTGATGGCAGGAGCACCTGGGAGCTTGTTGAGTAATGCAGAACCTCCACACACACGCAGGGCGTGTGGCTCTACCTTGTGTCCTCCTGCTTTCTGGGGTGCCTGGCTCAAGGGTGCTGGGGACGGGCAGTATTGGGATGAAGCACACCCCATGCAAGAAGGGAAAATCAAGCCCAATGCAGAGATTTCCTTCTCATTCTTAACTTCTCAGGCACAGCTGGGCAGTGACCTGCAGGGGACCATCCCAAGGCAGCTGGGAAACAGAAAAGGAGGAAGTTAGGACATTTGAGTCCAAGAAGCAGTAAATGTTTCTGTAAATTATGTAAACTGAGTATAATTAAGCAGTGGTGAGGTAACTGTGGCTTCTGTAGGCTATTGTCTCTGTATTTATTTTTAGGATATACTGAGAGTCTTTTGGCTGGTACATAGCAACCTTAGCTATCCTAAAGCATTTGTCTGGGGTTCGAAGTAGTGCCTATGGTTACAGATGCTGAACACCTTTCACAATGTACAAACCCCCAATTTCAAATGCTTCTGAGTTTGCTGAACTAACCACCTAAGGCTGAAATGCTTCACTCCCCAGGTTTGACTCATACAGGAGCAGTGGTCACGGTAGAGAGGATTCATCTGCTTCAAGAGGTTGACAACATGATGTTTAACTCTATAGAAAAACAAGTAAAGGAGAAACGTGGTGTTTAGCTAATATTAGAAATCGTTAGACTGGCTGGGACTTTCTAGCACATCTCTGCATTAGATCAGGGCTGGGACTTCACATGGCAACTGAAATGGGAAGTAAAGGGCAATTCACAGGACTGCAGGACTAGGATGAAGCCTTGGAGAACTGGGTTGTTGTCCACAAAGACTCTCAGTTACATTTTTCACCAGACAACCCTACCTGCGTCTTTCCAGGAAGCCCACCTTGAGACTGTGTGTCTTGCCTTCCAGATGCGCTGACTTGTAAGTACATTAAAGATACCTTCAGTGAAGGAGATGAGGTAAAAACAGTGTTTTCTTCAAAACCAGTGCTGTTTAGCCTAGTCTCGTCATGTTTTTATTTGGTTTTAGGCTGGTTTCATAATAAAACTTGTGCAGTCAATCTTTCTATCTGTCCTCAGCAGCAAGGTTTTGATCTTCCAGCAAATATCAATCACACATGACAGGAGGGCACAGATCTCGAGGGGGCAGGTTTGCTGTCACATTCCTGTGCTCCGGATTTTGCATTTGAGCCCTAACCTGCCAATTATCTGTTCTGGTGCACGTTGGAGCACACCCAGGCTCCATGTTCCAGCCTGCCAGCTGGCTTCTGGGGTGAGGTACATCAAGTGCAGCAGGAAGTCTGGTGCCACTTAGCTCCTGCCCCTACATGCCATATTGACACAACTGGGCCAGCTCTGGCTTTGTCTGGCTTGCTCAGCATCCTCCAAAGCTACTCCCAAGGCCATACACCTCTCATTTATCATGTTTGATGTCTTTGAAAGCCATATCTGGCAGGTTGGAAAGCAGCCCTCTAATTTTTCTGCTCTCCCAAAGTGGGGAGCATTCACATGGGAGCTGCACGGGCTGGGGAGCCCCTGGAGCCCCTGTCAAGCATTTGCAAAGACATGAAAATTTCCCAACAGCAGCATGAAGTACTGAGAGTACTGAGGTGTCCGAGGCACCGTTCACTACAGGGGGACAGATTCACATCTGGCTGGGGCAGAGCAGAGCTGGGGCCCAGGATGTGAGGGGAGCTCTGAGCACTGTGATGGGCTCCTGGCGGGGACGGAGGGCTTGGGGATGCACGCAAAGGGGCTCTGCTGAGATGTTTGCTGCCTCCTCCCAGAGGAAGGTTTCAGAGGTGGGAACTCTTGCACGTTTCTGCACCCATCACTGTGAAGACAATGTCCTGTCTTTGAGGACACCTATCTCTGGAAGGGTTACAAGTTCCAGAGTGCCTCATTTGTCATTGACACCCTTTTCCTGCCCTCTTCTCAGCTTCATCGCAGCCCAAAGAAGTTGGGCATGCCCAGAGGTCTCACTCTCCACTTGATAGGGCACCTCTGCCTATCGGTGAAGCCTGTAACCACCCGGACTCTACTGGGGAGACACACCCACCTGGCAGAAGCTCATATGTCCCTTTCCCAGGGAATTTGTCCCCTCCAGCATGCCTCCAGCCTCTTCAAATGGTGGGACCATTTCTACTTGAGCAAGGTGCTGCTCAGGCACACCCCACCACATCTTGCAATGAACAGGGCTGCAGGTTATTGGTGCAACAGCAGACTCTGGTGTCCCAGTGTTCCCAGAGAGTCCCTGGAGATAAAGGAAGTGAATCTGACAGCCCTGGATGTCAGCTCTACCTTGTGAAGCAAAGTAGCCACATCCCAACGACAAGCTTTACCATGGACACCCAAGCTGTTGGGCTGAGCTCCAGCGTGGTGGGCTGTGCATGTTGGGGAGCACCAAGGGCTGCACAGGGGCTGATGTTCCCCAGCGTGCTCCCTCTCCAGCCACTCTGCACCAGTGGCTGCATCACTGCATTACCTGGGCCCAGGCTCCAGCATCCTTCGAGGTGAAGATGTGTAGGAAGCCCAAGCAGTGACCGATCCCTCTGAGCTCCTTTCCAGCCTCTGCTATGCAGCAGCCCCAGGGGGCTGGAAGTCCCTGAGGACAAGTTGTCCCAGCTCCTGGGACACAGTGTGCAGGCAGCTGAAGCCCAGCCACCTCTTGGCTGGTTTTCCAGCAGAAAATTGAAATTTTGTCAAAATAGTTTCCCTACAGAGCATTTCAAACATGTGAATGCTGGTTTTCCCTTAGAAAATTATTCCAGTGGAAATTCCCACCCACTCCTACTGCACGTCGGACTGTGTTTCTGTGCATTCAGTTCCTTCTGATTTCACAGCAGCCATTTCTGTGTTTCGCACCATCTTTACTTCTGGCCATTGATGTTCCATGTCCCAACCTCTTACCAGTCACCTGAATATCTCCCTGCCCACTCAGGAACCACTTGATATCCAAAAGCCAGCCTAACTGCCTGCACCTTGTTTTAACTCCCCCCAGCCTTGTGAGCGCCCAGCTGCCTTGGACGAAGGCAAAGCGCTGGTGGATGGTGGGAATGCTCCTGCGCATGGGTGACGCAGTGATGCAGTAACCTGACAGTGGAGGGGGAGAGAGACCTCAATTCTTGTCACTTGGCATAGGATGCTACAGCAGCTTCTTTCTGTGATGACAGGGACTCCAGAGGTGACACACACTGTGCTTGGGAGGGTGGCAAAGGCCCTCAGAGCCCTAGGTCTTGTGCCCTGTGGGGAGAGCTGAGCAAAGACAACACAGATGCCCATAGCAGGCCAGCTTTGCACTGCACCACCGCTGTGCTGCCTGGTGACTCCACCAGCCACATCTGAATTGCAAAGTAGGCTGGGCTGCGTCTCTCTTGGCTGAAAAAGCATTTAGGGAGAGCACAAGACCTGCTTAGGGACTGCAGTCCATCCTGGCTATTGTCTGGAAAAGAGGTGGAGATAGGGCCAGAACATATGACAGCAACAGCTCAGGCCAAATGGCTGCTCGGACACTTTCACCTTGGTCTCCACCCTATTGCTCCCTGCAGCTCCCCCACCATAGAATTAACACTTTGGGCACCTTACTCTCTGCAGACACCAGCCATTGCCTGTCAGTCTGGCTGGATGGCAGACTCTGTGACAAGGATGTCCTCCTGCTGCGTCCCAGCTGCTCACACAAATCGCGTCCCCCGGTGGACTGACAGTGGGGAACGCACTGCACCAGTCTCCAGGCGGGTGGTGAGGAGCTGCAGGGGGCCCCTGCACCCCCTTCCTCGTCCATCATCCCTGCCCGCTGTCTGCCACCACCCGCTGCCCGCCTCGACCTCACACTGGGGTTTAGTGCCACTCTCCATCCCTGTCCCAGGCCATCCTTGTTCTGGTCACAAAGCAGAAAGCCATCCACCAAGGGCGGGTTTCCTCTGCCTGCAGGGCACACAGGCACCCCCAGGAGGTGTCCAGATGCCCGAGATGTGATGAAGCTCAGTGGGAGACTCTGGCCATGGCATGGAGACCATGCAAGGAGGAGAGGGTGTGAGAGACTGAAAGAGTTAATGTCTCAAACATTGTGGAGAGATGAGGCGCGATTTGCATGGCGACGGCAAATCGGCTAGCATGGGATGGGGAGAGCTCTTTGGAGGAGAGACTAAAAGAGGTATTGTCTTGTGAGACACTGCAAGAGGTACTGTCGCAGACATTGCAGCGAGATAAGGTGCAGCAAGTCGGCTAGCACGGGATGAGAAGAGCGTGTCGGAGGATGCGCAGTTACCATCTATGGCCAGAGGTCACACAGAGTTTTATCTAAGGAATGGGCCTGCAACCACCCGAAACTCAGAATGAAACTCCTCACAACCACTGCCCTCCCCCAGCGCCTGCGAACTTTTGAGGACCAGAACAACATACGTCCTGCATGGGTGTGACCTGAGGCAGGGATTAGAGTATAAAGAGACTCCTTCCCCAGGGAACAGCGCATGCCCATCACCGCAGGATTGCCACGTCTGTCACTGTCATCGCGGGATCCAAGGGTGGTGATACCTTTCCTTTCCTTTATCCTCCTCTCTTCTCTTTTCCTTTTCTCACTTCTCTTTTCCTCTACTCTTCCACTATATATATGGGTATATGAGTTTTGGATGAATTGTGACAGGTTGCCCGGAAAATAGCTCCATTGCCAAATTGCCTCTGTTTGGTCGCTGAGCTTGCTAGCTCGTTAAGTTTGTCCGTTTGTCTAGTTCGCTAGTTAATAAAGTTGCTAGTCTGACTGTTCCTCTAAATCATTGTTGTGACTCTACCAGCCTGCGGCTCTGCCGAGCAGAGATTGGCCTTTGTCGGTACACAAATCCCTGGGGAATCAAAAGATTCACCCATCTCGCAACCCACCCAGTGGGACGAGACAGAGGGTTGCTTTCTCCCAAATTCACCACCCTGCCTACCCCAGCGGCGCTGGAGCCAGCTTGCACTGAGGGAGTGACTCTGGAAGCAGCTTCTCCAGTGCTCAGAGCTCCTGGGGAAAGCACCCGCGCAGAAGCAGTTGTCTGCCATTGCTCCTGGTAGGCAACGTCTGATACTGCAGGCAGCACGCTCCAACCTCATCCACTCTCACCTCTTTTGTAGCAGCTCATGAGGCGTTTTTCTTCAAATATTCTCGGGGGAGCCTTTTCTCCAGTTTTTTGGCCTCTTTGTAAAGAATGCAATCCCCAGATCTGTGAGCAGCATTCCCATCTGGGATTCCCCAGTGCTTCGTACAGAGGCTCAAGCCGTTGCCAGCTGCTGCTCTGACCCCTCAGGGGCACATCCAAGGACAACATTGGCTCTGTTTGGCTTTGACATTCATGATCTCTGGCCCCCTGGTCAACATTAGAGTCCACCTTTCCAGTCAATATTTCCACTGCATCTGCAGTCCTGTCCTAAGGGCAGGACCAACAATACTTGCTTCTGCTTACATGGCTGTGCACTCACTGTCTTAAAATAAGTTTCAGTACTCTGTTTATCAAACAATCCAAATTATTTGGCATCATTATTTTCTATCATCTCATCTCTCATTTTATCATCAGTGTTTGCTTCTAGAGCAAAGGCAGAAATACTGAAGTATCAACCACATCTCAAATCCTTTCATACCTGTAGGAATACCTCCATCCCATTGCAGTTCTTCACTAACAACTGCTCTTCAAAATCTGCCATGGCCACTCAGTATGCGCTTTACTTAGTTTTATACCTTCGATTAACTATTCTTGCATCTTGCAGCTGTGTAAAAAGCATTTCCATAGACTGTGTTATAGCTGTGCCATTACTGCTCTCGATTAAATTTTAACTTTCTCAAAAGAAGAATTAATTTGTTTGGCAGCTCCATGATGACTGGCATGACTCGTACATTCCTAATGCTTGATTTTGTCATTTATGAAATTCCATATTGGCTTTTCCACCGCTGGGACTAATGCCTTACCCCAAGGCAGATGAAATTTCCAGCTAGATTCAGTGCTGCTCCCCTGAAGTCTCTAGGTTTTATGCCGACTTACTCTGGCCACGGGAGGAATTACACCATTCACAGGCAACGGGACACCACGCAAACATCAGTCCCATGCTCTTGTCCAACTCCCCTGCATCCAGAAGGTGCCAGACACAAAGAGCAGGATCACACTACACACATGCTAATTGCTAACAGGCAACTGTGTTAAGTTCTTGTGCCAAACCGTGGCTAAGAAGGTTGCCATGATATGCCAGGAGGCTGCGACAGGAAAAGCAAAGACCTTTGCTCGCTACAGAGTCCTCACAAGGATCAGCTGGTGGATGCAGTTGTACTTGCCATTTACACAGCTTCCACCCTGGGACAACCCTGCATGCACCCATTGCCTTCAGATGATCAAAGAGCCTGTGGACACAGCAAGAGTGGAAGTCATGCGGTGACAACGTCTGTGCTGGCTGGTCCTAGCTGCTGGAGGTTGTGATCCGGGCTGTTCCTGATGCCAGGACAACACAGCCCGGTGGGAGGCGTGACCTGAGAGGGAAGCAGGCATTTCTCAGATCTCTGCAACAGTGCCAGGAACAAGAGTCTCTGGAGACAAAAAACGAATGGAAGCACAGAGGGAAGACCCTGACTCCTGAGTACGATCGTCCAAGACTCACGGGCAACACAGGAGGGGCTCAGTAACTGTAGTCCTTTTGCTTCCTACAGGGAACTCCAAGTAATGAGGAAAGACCTTTTGCACTCCGGTGTGAGCAAGCCAAATAATGTTTCAAAGCCTGTCTTTTTCCTTCGTCTTCTCTGCTAAGTCCCCTGCTGTGGCCAGGTCTTGCCTTTATTATTCTACTGCCATCACACCCACCAGGGTCCGGGTCTGTATAGCCCACTCCAAAACAGTTGCTTCCCAAACAACCTACTGCAAATGTACCTGGTAGGCAGAGGAGGGGATGAAGTCAAATGTGTGCAGTCTAAGGGTATGGATGCAATTCTCCTTAACTTGCACCCTTTGTCCGCCCAAGACAGCACTCGGGCCCCTCAGGGTGGACAGAGCCACACCACAGGAGTACTGCAAGGCCCTCATCTTCGTGCGTGGAGGAGTAGGAGTGACACAGTGACACTGAAAAGGCTAAAGCATGCCTGGAAGTCTGTGCTGAGAGCACAGCAGGATCGGTGTGGTGCTCCACGCAAAGCACTGCAAGAGTTAAGACGAGGTGGGGCCATTTTCCTTCTCTCACAGAGCACATCATAACCGCCATGAGTTTCACTGCTTTCCCAAGCAATTGTCCGCAGCTTCTCTGAGAGGGTCTCATAGCCGGAAGAGTGCTGCGTAGTACAGCAGCTCCTCATATGCTGAGACCCTGCGGCATTACACAACGGCCATTTTGCTTCTGCAGCTTCTTCCAAGTGCATGTGGGCAACGTGGGACACAGACAAAATGGTTTCCATGGCAACTTGCACTTCAGAGATGCCAGTGAGAAAATTTGCGTTGGGGGAAAAAAATTCTGCTTCAACTCACGTTGCAAGCAAGCGCAGAGGTGGGCTGTGGCAATACCCTAGAAATGGCTGATGTAAAAATATCTCTGGTGATTTTTCTTCTGCAGTGCTCAGCCTGCTCTCTTCTTGGCTGGCATACAGTGGGCTGGCTGATGGCATTTGTCCCATGCAGTTACAAAGCAACACCCTGTCGCTATCTGCAACCCCTTTGTTTTTTCCAAAAAGGCCAAAGTGGCAGCTCTGGGGAGAAATGTGCTGTTCTGGCCACCTCACCACTCTGGCCCTGGAATGGGAGAGACATGGTCCAGAAGTGAAACTCAGTCCCTTTCAGCCACGGAGCTGGACTGTCCTCCAGATGTTGACCACTAGCTGCTGTGCCTCCATTTCCTTTGGGGAGGCTAATGGTAGCCCAGGGGCAGATAGATAAAGAGAACCCCAAGAAACCTCCTCAGCAGACAAATCTTAAGGTCATATCCTGGAGTAATGTGGTGACTTTAATGGAGGAAAACAGCCGTTTGCCCTGTGAGCTAATGTCTGGAAGAGTGGTGGCTCTGTCTGGAGGGACAGAGTGAAGCCAAGGAACCAGGCTGAGTGTCTGCTTAACATCCCTGCCCAAGAGGTGTGTTGGTCAAGGGAGGGTTCTCCAGCACTAGAGTGAACACGGACCCTGACAGTTTTCATGTCACAGGCAACTCTCCCCCGCCAGGGGAGAGAAGCGTGTTGTTCAGAGACGCTGCGTAACTGGGAATATTTGTTCTGGAGAAGAAATCCTGAAGTCCCTGGTTTACCCCCAGTCTGGTGTGATTATGCCCGGGGAAGACCCTGGTTTACCCAATACCTGGCGTGATTCTGCCTCCCAAAGCAAGGGGATGCGAATGGGCAGCACAGGTGAGAAGGACGGAGCGGGACCCCCGGGAGACGCTCTCCACTGCAGCCGGAGGCTCAGCCCCAGGCGAGCTCTGCACCCCCGCACCAGCGACACTTCCCAGCGGTGCGGGAGCCAGCCCCCAGCCCCGCAGCCTCCCTCCCCGGGCACCCGCGGTGTCCAGCACGGGAGGCAGCAGGACCCCGGGGCGGCGGCGTACGACGGACCCCGCACCGGCGCGCCGGGGCGGGGCACTGCCGCAGCGCCCGGGGCCGGCGGGGGTCCCTCCCGCGCTCCGCCGGGGGCCGGGGGCGGGCCGGGGGAGGGCGCTGCGGCAGCGCGGGGCCGGCGGGCGGGAGGAGCCGGCGGCGGGCGGAGCGGAGCGGCGCGGCGCGGAGCGGAGCGGGCGGTTCAGCACCAGGGAGAGCGCCCCGCGCCGAGCCGCGCCGCGCCGGGCCGGGCCGGGCCGGGCCGGGCCCCGCATGGGGCCGCGCTGAGCCGGGCGGGCGGCCCCTGTGCGGCGGGGCGCGGGCGGGGGGGGCCCGGCGGGCTCCGGGCCGCCCGTGGATGAGCACCATGCGGCTGCTGCTGCTCGCCCTGCTCTTCTCCTCCTCCTTCGCCCGCGCCGGCTGCGACCCCAAGATCGTCAACATCGGCGCGGTGCTGAGCACCAAGAAGCACGAGCAGATCTTCCGCGAGGCGGTGAACCAGGCCAACAAGCGGCACGGCACCTGGAAGCTCCAGCTCAACGCCACCTCGGTCACGCACAAGCCCAACGCCATCCAGATGGCCCTCTCCGTCTGCGAGGACCTCATCTCCAGCCAGGTACCCCGGGCCGGCGACTCCCCGGCCGCCGCCGCCGCCGCCGCCGCCGCCGCCGCCGCCGGGCACCCCCCACCCCGTCCCGGGAGGGCGCCGAGCCGCCGCCGCCCCCGCGGCCGCCCCCGGAGCTCCGGGCGGGCAGAGCCGCAGCGAGCGGGGTCCTGCCCCGGGGCCCCGCGGCTCCGCTGCCCGCATTGCAGCCTTTATGTAAGCGCGGCCGGGCTGCACGCTCCGCCGCACGGGCACCCGCACACACCGCGGGGCGCACACGGGCTCGCACACGCACCCCGGGGCGCACTCGGGCTCACGCACACAGAGCGGGTGTGCAGGCATGCCCACCTAACACCACGCGTGCAGACAGCAACGTGCATGCACGCACACGCCGTGCACAGACACGCATCGCCGTGGGCACACACAGAGCTACATGTGCACATGCTGTGCGCACGCATGGGCATCCACACATTGAGGGCAGATGTGGGCGTGGGGAGCGCCATGCATGCACACACACTGCGCGCTCACGTATCCCTCTGGGAGCGGGCCACGCTGCATGCACACACACACACCATGTGCACACGTGCATCGCTGTGCAAACACGGGCACGCACACAGAGCGCTGCATGTCTACACTCGTACCGGTGTGCAAACACACTGGTGCACACGCGCTATGCCACATGCAAACACGCATCCATGTGCACACACGAGCACGCTGCTCCAGGTGCACGCGCACACACACTGCCACACAAACACACCCCGCCGTGTGCACTACAAACACACATACACAATGCTTCATGTACACACACCCCCTGCACACACCCCCAGGTCATACACACGAATGTCTGTGCGCCACAGCTGCACATACCCCCGCTGCACACAGCACCATGGGCCCCCCAGCACCACACAACGCATGAAGCAGGCACACAAGCACACCCACTGCCACACACACAGGACACAGGCACACACCGACAGAGACTGCAGACACATACACAGCATGCACACACCCCCACAGACACAGAGAGCCGTGGGCACGCACACAGTGCATGCTGTGCATGCATGCCTGCACACACAAGCACAGCACGCTCCTCCCTCCTGTCTACATGGGTCACTCTCAGTGCACGCAAGGGAGCAGTCCGAAACTGCAGCGGTTGTGGGTGCAGCCTGGGTGCCCTGGGCAGCCTGTGGCCCGGCCCCTCTGTCACCCCGGCATGTGCTCTGGGTGCCGAGCCCAGCTAACCAGCCCCATTCCCCCCATTTGGGGCCATCAGGTGGGCAGACAGGCAGGTACAAACCCACCGCCACCTCAAACACACCCGTGCACACGCAAAAGGCGTACATGGACCCATGCATAGGTACAAACACGCACACAAATTCTATGAACACCCGCACCACGGAGACTCACACACACCAACACACACCCACACGCACACATATGCACACCCAGGCGCACACAAAGCCAGCGATGGGGGAGGGAGCTGGAGGGGCCAGAGGTGCACGGCGGAGCAGAGCTGTCCCATTCACAGCTCAGCTTCCCAATGTGGAGATGGAGGATGGCTGGAGACATCCCCGGGGATGGTGGCAGAGCTGGGCAGGAAGCACAGCGCAGGCTGTAAAAGATACCCGCTGCCCGGCAGGGAGCGAGGAGGAGGCTCAGTCGAGTCCCTCGCTGAGCCGAGGCTCCATTTAAGCAACCCGGCTGATGGATGCCTGTGTCCATGCCACCTCTGAGCCTTGTCCCCATGGCAAACCCCACGAAGCCCCGGGCCGGTGCAGGGTTGCAGGCGCTGGCACGTCCCTGCGTGAGCGGTGGGATGTGGGGGGGCAGCTAAGCCAGCGTGCAGAGGGGGCTGCGGATGCTGGGGGTCAGGATCCTGGGGGTGGCCATGCCATCCCAACACGCAGGAGTTCTCCCAGCCCCATGGCTCCAGCGTGGGGCACAGCCAGCCTCTATCCTCTTTCGCTGGCACTGTGCCCAAGCAGGGGGCTGCGAGGCAGAGGAGGGGCTGGGAGCCCGAACAAGCAAAATGGCTCCTGTTGGTCAGCTGCTGCGCGACGCAGCGCAGCCCTCACCCCCATACAGCCCCCAGCTTCTCCCCCCCAGTGCCTGATCCTGCCCCAAGGCCCATGCCCCAGCCTTGCTGGGTGCAGGTCCTCGCCCACCCCTCATGGCAGCACGGCACCGGGCGTCTCTGTGCGGGGCACTCCCCTCATCCTGCCTCCCCAGGTGACCTCCCCAACCCCTTCCCCAGTAATTCCTCCCTTCTCCCATAGTAGGGTCTCCAGCCCCTGCCCCAGCTCGCTCTGCACTCTCAGCTTGCTCCCACCCAATGCCAGGCAGGATCTTCCCTTCTTCCCACCCACTCTCCAGGTCCCCTTCCCCAGGCATGCTTCATTCTCCCCTCCTGTCCTAGCAAGCTGTCCCTCCAGCCTGCCTGCAGAGCACATCCTGGGGCTCGGGCAGATGCTTGGAGGAGGAAGTGTTATTTCCTCCAGACATCAAAGTCCTTGCACTTATTCACCCTAGCTGGAGACCTGTCACCAGCTGGGAACGTTCCTTGTGCAGTGAAAGGGCATTAGTGTAACAAAGGATCCCCCAGGGATTACCCAGCTCCTTCCTCTCCATTTGACACAAAACAGGATCCTGCTAGAGACCAAAATCCCAGCCCTGCAATAACAACAGGATCTCACCGAGATCCTACTTCCCCATTTCGGTGTAACCCAGATGGGTTATATCACCCCGGCGTGCTGCGGGCAGATCCCGGCTCCTGCCCCCCGCCACCCCCCCGGCTTTCTCATTTCTCTGCGTGCTCAGGGCCAGATGGCTGATTTGCTCCATGGCTCTGCGCTCCTTCTCCTGCTCGGAGTCCCAGCTGACCACTTTGTTTGTAATTGTCCTCGGAGGGGAATTACAACCGAGTATTAAATGTGTGGTTAAAGAAATCGCATTACACAGTGTGACTGTAAGGGAGATGTTTCCCTTTAATCTGTAATCCATGAAAGTTATTAGTTTAGCAAGCAGCGTGGCTAGGCACGGCATTTCCATTAAGATATAACCCTGAGCAGACCCATCACCTCCGCATGGGCTGCAGCCCGAGCCACAGCACAGGACCCCTCGCTCCCAGCGCAGTCCTTGCTTTGCTGTTCCCGATTATTTGAATGCTGTTATCATGTCAACGCGGGGCTGTTTAATGTTGCAGAAAAGAAAAGGAAAATAAGCACACCCGATGGCCGATGTGCTCCTGTGAAATAATGTTTGTGTCATGTATCCTGTCCTACAGGTCTATGCAATATTAGTTAGTCACCCTCCTGCTCCCAACGATCACCTAACACCAACACCCGTATCATACACAGCTGGCTTCTACAGGATCCCTGTCATTGGTCTGACAACACGCATGTCTATATATTCTGATAAGGTAACTGATGCATGTTTCTAGTCTAGTACCTCATACATGTGGTGTAAATCAAGAGTGCCCGTCAGGAGGGTTAATGATGTCTACACTACCCTGCCTATCTGTGTTTGTCTGTCCATCCATCCTCTCCAGTTAAACTTGCAGCTCCCTCTCTCTCTCTCTCTCCCGCATTCCCCGGTACATTATTTTTTTGCAGCTGCCAGTGTTGACCTACATAGTGCTGGATGATTTCTGCAGCGTTTCTCTGCCAGGCTGCTGGGCTCGCTGCGCTTCAGCCAAGGCAAATGCACAAACTAGCTCCTGCCCTGCTCACTAGTGACAGCCGGGGGGTCCTGGGTGCTCCCTGGGTGCGGGGGGACCTGCGGAGGGGCAGGAGGGTCCTAGTGGAGCCTGTACATTGGGCAGGAGCTCTCTGGGGCTTGAAGGTTGTTTGGTTGCATTCACTTCTCTGGGTTTATGTGATATTGGTAGGGGAGATAATAGAATTGACTAACAAGTTATGCCAAGGCTTTAAATGACATTCAGTCTGGCCAGCATTCACGAAAGAGGTTCAAATTCCAGTATCTCAAACTGCTGTCTGCTCTCCCTGTGGAAACTCGGAGACTTTCAGGTTGGATGAGGTCCTGCTCTGGGGTGGGGCTGGGGGCAATGCCCTGGCCTGGGCCATGAGATGCTGCCACGGCCGGCTCTTCCACCAGGTGCTCAGCTCACAACCCGTCTTGCAAACACACTTTGTGATTAGTAAAAGCAAAAGGAGGAGCTGAGCAGAGCCAGGCCAGACCACACGCCATTGCAGCCTTGGTGGAGGTTTTCATGCAGGTGCACGAGCTTAGTGGGTGAGATCAGACCTGTTTCAAAGCACGAATCGGTCTTTGCTTGGAAAATGTGAATATTCACAAATGCAAATGTTCAGTGCAAAAATAGTCACTCCGCCTACATGTTAAATGAAGTCAAATTTCAGGAGGGAGGAGCAGAGGCTCCCAGAGATGCAGCGCGCAGGACTGCTCGGCTGGAGCAGCAGCAGGTCTTGGCATCTCCCACCAAGTAAAACCATGGTAGGACAACCAGCAAGGCAAGACCATGGCAGTGACGGCAATGGTGGCTGGCAGGGGCTTGGGACCCGCATGCCCTGGCAGGGTCCCGTCAGGCACTGTTAGAAGGAAGGGGATGGTAACAGAGCTGGCAGACCGAGGAAGAGGGCAGGCAGCAGGTAGGAAATGTGCAGGGGGACGTTGGTTCATGCTGCCATGGGGAGGAGATAGGTCTGATCAGCAATGTCACTGGAGGGACCTTGTCACAGTGCACACGATGGCAGGGAGAGGGGACTGTGTATGCTACCGGCCCAGCTTCATCTCAGCAGAGACATCTTCACCAAAGCAAATTGGATGCCTTTTCCACAGCACAACCTTGTGCTGAATTCGTGTGCTCACCCTGAGGGGGTGGGAGCTTCCCCGGCAGACTCTGCTTCAGCCATTTTTTTCCTATTTAAAACATGTTTTCTGCAAAAGTGGCTCATAAAAACCACTTGGCTCACTTCAGAGCTGGAGGAGTGACCCACTGTGGCAGTGCAACCCACTGCAGTGGCAGGGAGATGCTCCCCACTGAATATTTGGGGATGTTGGGCAGGTCAAGGGCTGTGGGGTGCCCTCACCTGGCAGGGACTTGGCAGGGAGGCCACACTGCCCGCACCGGACGTGTCTCACCCCTCCGAGCACTCCTGCCTGGCTGGCCTCTTGCTCAGACTCCTTCCCACTGAGACAGCCGGGGGCTTGAGGACTTTGAGCTCTCTGCAGAGTTGCAGGCAGGAGATGGGGTGAAGGCAGTGACTGGGTGGGCAGAGGAGCAAGGATGTTGAATAGTGGGCTGGCAGGAGCTGGAGGGGACAGCAAAGATGGGAGTGGAGGACAGCAGAGCACAGGGGTGTGAAGGCACGGGACAGGACGGTGCAAGGCTCTGCACACCCCATGCAGGACAGGCTGGCTGGTGCACACAGGGACATTCAGCTGGTTTCCCTTTTTGGTTTCCACTGATCCGCTTGCCTTTTTTTTTTTTTTTTAATTCAGGAAATTATATCTTTCAGCTTCGTTTCTATGGAAACAAGCTTGTAAGATCACTTTGTATGTATGCCCCTGATTGGTTTTGAAGGCATCAGCCAATTTTAGCTAAATTTCACAGGGGGTTGAAATCTCAGAGTTAATTATGGTCCTCCCAAGGATAAGCTGCCAGGGAGAGGAAAGGCGTGGGCCTCAGCAAGGACAGGTTTGCCCAGTACCTTTTGATGCTCTTGGAGCATCTCCAGTCGAGCATAGTGGTCCACGAGCTGTAGCCAGTCTTTCAACAAAGATACCCAAGGGCAGCAAGCTTTATTGCTCCCAGTATTCAAAGAACTATTTGTTCTAGAAACAGTATTGCAGCTATCAAGCTGAGCACTCTGGCTTGGCAGCCTTTGTTTGGCCTCCTTGTGCATATATCTTATGAAATCATTACCTGTTTCTTCACCAAGGTCCTCACGTCATTCAGCACAGTCCTGCCTGCACGGTGAGGGGGTCTCTGAAATCCCGGTCACTTCTGAGGGCCATGAGCAGGGAGCTGCAGGTGGAGAAAGGAGGGTCTCACGGTAAAGGCAGCAGAGCGGTACCCATCGCTGTGGTGTCCATCACTATGGAGAGCCCTTCATGGACTCCTCATGGACTGAGCATTGCCAAAATCACGCTCTGACCTTCTCATGCTGGGCCCCCTGAAAGGACAGGCTGGACTATTGCGTTAGTGCTTCTGTTCCCCATGTGTCATTGGGGGTATTTATATCTCCTTTACATCTCAGCCGAAAAAATGAGATGACACTGACATCTTGACAATATGAGAAATATGAAATGACACTGAGAGCGTGAGAGTGAAGCTTGTGGGGAGATGCACAGCTCGAGAGCCGGGAAGGTATGGTGCCGTTCATCACCACCATGTGGGACCACACCTACACGATGGGGATGAAAGGACATGCTGGGTGCCCCAAGGTGCTGAGCCCCACACCATCCCCCCATCAGAGAGGCAGTGCAGCGGGGGACCAAGGGTGGCTCTTAACTAAGACCTGCTCTGCTGCTGAAAGGGATGGAAAATGGAGTTTAGTCATTCTGCACCTGGAGAGCCATTTCAATGTCCAGCACCTGGTCCTGGTAGTTGAAATGTGGTCTGTATCTCTCTCTTTCCCTCTCTCTCTCCAGCCTGGGCCTGGGGATGGCTTTTCCCTCTGATTCCTTGTCTCAGTATAACCACTCCATGCCCTCCTGGGGGTTACTGCTCACCGAGAGGGGTATTTTTCTTTATTACTGGTCTCACTGGCAACTGATGCTCAGCAGAAATGGTGCTAGTCAGCGTGGGAAGCTGCACTGAAAGTGGGGAGAAAAGTGATTCCCCTCGACCGAGGTCAGGGTCAGGACTCCTTCACTGGCACCTGCAAGAAGTGACGGGAGAGGCTGGTTAACATAGCATAGAGACGTTTGCCCCGGGAATGGGTTTCACAGCCACCACCGAGCAGCACAGCCGTCAGCAGGGGTGGGCTGCAGTGCGTCAGAGCAGATGAGGGGCTCTGCGCACTGAAGCCCGTGCTGGTGGCAGTGATGGAGCCCACTCATCCCAGCGGAGGAGAGCTCTTCACAGGCTCTCAGGATTCAGGCTGGGAGGAGAGCAGAGCAGCCTCACCACTCCACAAGGCTGCTGGGCCATTCCCCAGAGGTTAACAAGTCCTTTCCTCCAGGCACTGCAGGGGAAAGGCAGACAGTGCATTTGCACTTGAGCTCCCCATATGTCTGCCCCCACTAAAATCCCTCCCAGCATATGTCTAAGCTATTGCAGAGTTTTCTCAGCTCCCTCCCACGTCTGCAGCTATGACGCGGGGCAGTGGGCAGGCTGCTTTCTGGTGGGGCTCAGAGACACGTGTGCTGGCTGGCGGGCAGGCTGAACAGAGCAGGGGGCAGAGCAGCCCAGGCTCCTTCCATGGAGACACTAGCCAAGGCTTCTTCTCTGTACCCAGCTGATGATTTTTGCTAAATTTTCAGGAACTTATATATTGGGATCTCTGTCAATCTCCTTGAAACTGCCCAGACAGCTCAGTTTTGGGGCGCGTTGCTAAAAGGGGGACTGACCGCATTATTTCCATAGGTAATGAAACAAGGGCACATCATTTTCTCAAGCCTGTAGGAAAAATTACCAGCCATGGACCGTGAGCTGTGATGAGCCCTTAGGCAGATAGAGGTGAAGAAGACAGCAATCCTTTCACTCATGGACCTGTACATGGTCCCTATATGGACACCCTTGCACTGCCTGGTGGCCCCACAGCCATGCCTGCACACTCCCTATACATGTGCACACCCCCTATGCACACAAGCTCTATTGGCACGCACCCACACGTGCACCCTCCCCCAGGCATGGCATGGCCACGTGCAGACTCTTCGTGCACAGCTATTCAAGCACCCAGGCACGTTCTCTACATGGGTACATGCACACACATGCTTTCTGCGTGTATACGCTCACATTTATGCATACACAGAGTCCTTGCTTGAGCACGTGCATACACACACACACACACGGTCTATTCAAATTCAGATCCTCTTCATACATACTCATGTCAACAAAGTCCGTACCACTAATAATTTGCGGTTCCTGACAGACTGGACCCAGCACATGTCCCCAGCCTCATAACCACACTCACTCCCAGTGCATTTAGGCTCCAGCCCTGTGGGTTTCCGCTGAGCTGAATCCACGTGGAAGCCTGGATTCAGTCCCAACCTGTATTTACTTACTTTTTGCAGAAGTAGAATCAAGTGAGGAAGCACAGAGCCAAGCAGTCAGGTTTTGGTGGGAGATAGGAGGATATTGCAGAAAGCTGCTCCTCAGCTCAGGTCTGCTGAGCGATTCCCACGCTCACATCCCAGCCCTCCCGGCAGGCAGCAGGCACACTCGGAGGAGAGCAAATGATGTGAATCCTGCAAAACATCTTACAAGGCAAACTGTTGATTTCTAATTAGGAGCATTTTTGCTGTGTGCCTGATCTGAGAGGAGTGGGTTATGACCCGTGACAGCTCAGAGTTAAAGCACTTGTAGCAGTACTTCAGGACAGTGTGATGAGCCGTGCAGCTGAAATGAGTGATGGTTGTCTCACAGAGGATGTGTTAAAAAATCAGGTCTTTATAACTGTTATATGGCTACAAAAGGGCTTACTACGATGCAAAAATCATTGCATCCACATACTTTGCAGTACAGCCCCATGTGCCCATGCCCATGGCCAGGAAAACTCTGTGCTGGGTTCAGAGGGATTTGCCAGAGGCCTGGCACTGCATATGCTGTGATATGGGTTATCAAATCACGCAGAACCTGATTCCCAACTGCCTCTGCACATCACCAGTTGGACTTGCTAACCTTTGGGGGCACTCTACTTTCATTTTTCTGCCAATCTTTGGGCCCTGCAGGGATGTTCAGGAGTCCCAGGTGCTTCAAAAGTTGAGCACAGAATGTGAGTGCTCATCCTGAAATCTAGACTCAGCATTTGTGATTAGTTATTCTTCATTGTCCTATTTAAAAACTACAATTCTGTAATCTGAGAGCTGAGATACCATCATAGCAAGTCCATGACCCTTTTGACACCACCTCAGAAAGCAAATTTGCCTGAACTGTTAAACCAAGTTGCTTTCCAACAACTTTGCAGCAAAATTTGTTCATCTGAACCTAGTGATATGTATTTACAACACTTTAGAAAGCCACGATCAGTTTAAACAGCATTTTTGCAAGCTACTTGAGAAACTAGAAAATAATTTGATGCAATATATTCAAATTTCAAAGGTGTTTTCATTTCAAAAAGGGATTGAAATAATTTTAAGTTAGAATTTTGATTTTTTTTAGCCTGTATTTTTATCTTTTTTTTTCTTTTACTATTAACTATTCTGTTCTTTTTCCATTTCTCTTCTGATTTTTTTTCCATTTCCATTTCCATGCATTTCCTTAAAGCAATTAAAAATGCTGAGAGTTTAAAACTTAAAAATGCTCACAGCCATCTTGTGTGCCCCTGCCCTGCGCTGTAGAGCTGGACCTGGAAATACCTGGGCATCTCTGCTGACTCCAAAGAGCTTAAGCACCGTGTTGGTGTGGAGACCATAGTTGTCCTTCCATTGTTTGTCCTTATGGGGCTTCTTCCCGCTCCCGTTGATTAGTACTGGGCTTGTGGGGTGAGCTGCATTTCTCCTGCTCGTCGTGTAATTGGGAATGTTTGTATCGGTCATACAAAACTGCAGCTCTGAGACACTTGTTACAGCTCTCCTGGTTCGTTTCCTCCTTTGACTAAACATCCACAGTTCTTCTTAGTCTTCAGTAATTAGGAAATGTTTCCAGTGCTTTGGTATTTTTGCTGCTGCTTCCCTCATTTCTGTGTTTTGTGCCAGGGCAGCAGAATGGACACACTGTCCCACTGCAGAGACACCTGACCGTGACAGGGGCTTTGCAGGGTTTTCTATACGTTGCATGGTTTGGTTTGACTTTATCACCATGTTGAGTGTGAAGAAAAGGCATTGTCTGGTCTGCTTGTCCCTCCTGCACGGGTCCATGGTGGACATGACACCCTTTCTTTTCCAGAGTGAATTACTTTGGCCCATTCAGGACATTTCTGACCTGTGCTGGGTCAGGTCCCTGGATGAGCAGGTCTGGACAAGCCCTGTTTGGGCCAGAGGACCATCTCAGCCTTAAAAAAGAAATATTATGGTGCTTTCCTTTTTGTCCTCTCCTGTTCAGAGTTCTGCCTCCCTCCAGCATGTAGCTGGTTTGTCAAGTAGCGTCCATGCTGAGCATAAGCACTTTCATTTTCTAATATTTGACTCTAGGGCCTTTTGGAAAAGCTGCATTTTTTGAAACCTCTCTGTCAGCTACAGCTTTTGGGCCAATTGCTCCCCAAAGAGTGCTGTACTTAATTAGCCTGGAATTGCTATTGCTCAATCATCCAACCGTAATGATGTCTTTAACCAAATCAGATAGGTTAGCCGGAGCATGAGTCCAGAGCTGCCTCCTGTGTGCTGCTGCAGAACAAGCTGACCTAGAAACAGCCAAACAGCATATTGTAAAATTGCTTTTCTGAACTTCTCTCATGACAAATAACTAATATATACCTGCGTGTACCTGCAGCGGCTCCTTGTCGCTCTCTGAAGGGAATTCATTTTCTTTTTGATGTCCTTTGCTCAGTAATATTTTCAAAAAGTCAAAAGGAAAGGCTATATTTGCACTGAATGTTGCTGACAGTTCGTTGCTGGACAGGCTTTTCTTCACCACGTGTTGACAGACCACAAAGCAAAAAACCCTCTCTCCCATGTGCTGGATTAACCATGGAGAGGTACAAAATCATAGCTAGGGTTTGCTTCTCAGCCAGAAGAAAGGAGTGCAGGTCCCAGAGGCTAGCTCAAGGCGTGCAACCCAGAGGTCTGCCTAAAATTGCTGCTCTGCCTCTTTGGCCTTGTGATCCCAGCCCTGTCCTTGCAAACCTGCCCGGTCCCTGAGACGCACCCTGGCCAACGACCCAACCAGTCTATGTTTAGCTCTTGTTCTTCCTTGCAGAGCATCCACCTGTCCTTTTTGCGCACGGTCCCACCATACTCTCACCAGGCCAACGTCTGGTTTGAGATGATGAGAGTCTTCAACTGGAATCACGTCATTCTGATAGTCAGTGACGACCACGAAGGTCGTGCTGCACAAAAGAAGCTGGAGACCCTCTTGGAGGAGAGAGAGTCCAAGGTCAGTTCCTGAACATTGTCTTGTAGCTTTGTTTAAGCAACAACAAAACTAGAAGTCTCGGGCTGTTGTATGTATGTAGATTTCTGTATGTAAAACACCTTTTCTTTCCATTGTAACATGGCTAACATGCTTAAAGCATCAACAGTGTCTGACTAGTACCTGACAGAACTTTGTACTTTATTCATTTCACTTGCTTTGCCATGGTCAAAATCTCCTACATGTAAATCGACTACAAAATGAAGGGAAGGATAACCTGGAGCTCTGCAAATGCCTTGCCCAAGATTCCCACCTAAGGAGAGGACCAATCGCTCAGCTTAGGGAAGCACCTGCCCCGTTACAGCCACCCAGGGGCCAGGCAGACCCAGCAGTGCCAAACCAACCCCGAAAAGCAGCTTCTGAATTGGCTAACTGGAGCTCACCTTAGTGGCTTAGGAGGGGCAAGGGCAGCCGGCGCATTGATGCACGGAGGTATAATGCACCCTCTCTATAAAGCCGTCAGCCCTGCGGCTGCAGGCTGATGCCCCCGTTCCCATCTCCATTGAAGCACATGCCAAATGCTGCTTTCCTGACACCCCATGCTGTTACGAGAGGGCGGTTGTGGCTGGCGGGAGCAGCTTTATCGAGGAGGTGCACTGCACCTGCACTCAGGGCCACGTGGGGGAGCAGGGAGGGAGGCAGGGGAGGTCCCCAAGCCGGCTAGAAATTCAGAAGGACTACCATAGACCTGCTGCCGTGGAGTAAAAGGACCGAGCAAGTGTTCAAGCCAAGCAGGGATGGAGAACACAGGGAGCCGTTTGGCTGCAGTGGTTCAAAGGCAGGTGCCTGTCCGGAAGGCAAGGAGCCACCTCCTGCTCTTGGGGTGAAGTCCCAGCACGTCCTCTTGCCCGGGGCAGGGTGAGGTCCCCTTTGGGTGGGCAGAGTCCAAGCCCATCTCCAAGTCTCCAGCAGCATCAGAGCAGGCACCCGTTCCTGGCTGCTCCCTCCTGGGTCATGGGCAGGGACCACAACCTGCTCTTCTCCGGCCCCACCAGCAGCCACTGGACATTTGGCAGTTGGCTGTTGAGATGTGGCCGTAGACACTTCTTGTGCTTGGAGTTGGCGGCTAAGCTGAGAGACCAGTGAGAGCAGCCTGCCACTGCTCTTCGTCACCTCTTGTCAAGCCACTGGAGGAACAACTGGTGCAGGGGTGCAGGCTGGCACAAGCCACACTGACCAACAGGCTTTTGTTTTTGGCGGTGGTTTCCAAGAAGTTTCATCCTTGCTGCATCCTGGGCCATCGTGAGACACTGGTGTGCCACCAACCACGGTGGGATCCTCCTGCCTCCAAAGGCAGCTTCCCGCTGGGTGACAGCGGGCCATTATTTCTCTCCAAAGCCTCTTCCCAGCACAGTGTCCCTCACCCAGAGTGAGCTGTGGAAAGGTTGTTCCCACTGTCAGTCTGTCATCCCCTTCCTTGCACCTTTTGATTTCCACTTTCTGTTTTCCTGCAGATCCCATGCATCCCCTTTTGCTGCTCCCTGTCATGCCTCCACTCCCTGCTCACTCCGTGCAATGCTCCCAGGCACAGGGTGTATTTCTTCTTCAGCCTGCCCATCCTACAGGAAAGCCTTTGAGATCTGGGGCTTGAAAGATGGCGGAGAAAGGGTCTGTCCTCAGATCTGCCCCACATTTGCACTGCATCTGTGACATGTCTTGGTGCCTCCTGGCAGCCACTGGGCTACTGCAAATGCCCTGGCCATCCTCCAGACTGGGACATGTGCTCTGTGATGGTAGGTCATCTTGTCTTCCCTTTGGGATGTGCCGCAGTGTCTTGTTTCTTTTACCTTGAGGAGCTTGCTCTGGTCAAACTGGCTGGTCTGACTGGTCTGGAAGGTAAATAACCTCCATCAGGGCTTTCCCCTCTTCCTCAATCTCTTCTGCTAATTGCTCTTCTAATCACTGGTGTGCTGGCTCTCTTCATGCTGTGAAGTGGTACCCTGGACCTCTCCCCAACCTCCTCAAGGCCAGCCTGGGCCATGGGGACGGAGCAGGCAGGACACCTGCTCTTGACCTCTTCAAGGCTTGGATCACAGCCCCCGAGGACCTGGGGCTGGGTCAGAAGCTCACCTGCCCACCTGAGCTCTTGGATCTAAGCATGACTTGTCCCTTGGAGTCTGTGCCAGTGCTGGGTGTCACTCAGACATCGCTGCATGGATTTGCACTTCAAGCAGGTATTCGGAGCCCAGCACTTGGGCCAGGCTGGCCAGCCCTGGTGCACCCCATGTGCTAGCCTTGTCTTAGACCTGCCTGCAGTAACTCTCAGCCTGGAGCTACTGCTTCATCCCAGTACAACTCCGCTCGTTCATCTGGGCAGGCCCACCATTGCACCAATGCTGCTCAGGTTCAGGGGGAAATGCCAGATGCTGTGAAAATCGGAGTTTGTCCAAGTCAGAGGTGGCAGGTCCCTGGTGTGCTGAATCCCTTCCTCTGGGACAGTGGTGGTCATGAAAGTGGTAATTTTTTGAGTGAATGCTGGAGAACATGGTCAAAAGTGAATTTTGAATTTGTAGGTGTCTGCGTGGGCTGAGGAGCAGGGAAGTACTGCAGGACCACATGGAAAAAGTGGAAAGAGAGGAGTCATTACTGGTCTAGTTCTGGCAATAGAGATGGGGACTGGGGGAGACAGAGGTTATCAGGTGCCATCAGGTCCTGATGCACCTTGATGCACCTTTGCTGCACCCAAGTCGCTGCTTCACTTTGCTGACCAGCTTGTGTTGAGGCACCAGCACATCCCGGGCACACAAGGCGATTCGTGGCTGGAGACTGCAAGACGGATGACCAAGTTTCCAGCTAAATTGATGGTGCCTGAGGAAAAGGGGCCAATGTCTCTTCACTGGAGCATATTCATGCTGTCCTGCTGCTGCGGCTCTGCTCTCCCTGGAGGCAGCTGTTACTCCAGGTCTCACTGCAATCTGCCCAGACTCTAAGAAGCCATTGCAGAAATCTCTGCCGTGGACATCATCATAAGTGAAGGCAGACCTGGGCTCCGAGTAGATTTTGCCTCCTCAAGATACTTTTCCTCACAAGGACCCAACTTCTTTGAGCAATGGAAAACCCGCCAGGCTGTGTCCAAGGAGAAGAAAGGAAAGATCACACAGCTGCACAGAAAGGAGACCTGGCAAAATGTCCTGCCACAGACTGGTCTGAGTGCTCAGGAAGAGACAAGCTATTCAGTTTGGAAAGCAAGATGCAGAGATCAAACCTGGCTGCCTAAGGAACAACCTGGGAACATGAACCCTTTCATTACTGGGGTGCAAAGGGTCGGGTTCCTGGCAGGAATCCGTTGCCATTGCCATAAGATGCTGCGAAATGGAGATCGGAATAGAGCCGTGTCCCGTACCCCATACACACAGATCAGGGATGCCCAGCTGGGGTGGGACGGGGCCGAGAGGAAGAGGTCAGACGATGTCCTACCAAAACCTGCCAAGCACTATCCTGCAGGCACTGTCAGGTTGATGTTATTGGCATGACCGCAGGGGCTGCTCCCAGGAAGATCCACGGGGCTCTGTGCACGCTGCTGCAGGGTCAAGGCTTCTGAGAGCAGAGGCTGTCAGCCCTCAGCACGCTGCCTGGAGGAGGGGAAGCCTCCAGACGTAGGTTTATGCCCCTGGCTCCTTTGGGGCTGAGCAGCAGAAGTGGCTCAGGCAGGAGACAAGGAGGGGAGCAGGCCCTCTGCTCCAGTCCGTTACCTGCAGGGTCAGTGCATGCTAAGCCACCTGCCCCTAGTCCAGGTGTGATGCTCCGGCCAGCAGCACGGAGACCACCAAGCAGTGAACCCCACTAGTCACACATAGGGCCAGGTTATGGGCACTGTGGTCTCCAGCAGCTACACCTCCGAGGGCCACCCGTGTGCTGCAGAGCCATGAGGTGCCCTCGGCCCTCCCCAAGCACCAGGTAAAAGCTGCAATGTCATCCCATGATCACCATTGCTTCATATTGCCACGCTTTGAGCCAACATGGGACGTAGCAAGCTTTTTCTTTCTCTTTTGGACAGCAACAGAGCTCCAAAAAGCTGCTTCCTCCTTGCAGGAGGTGAGAAGTTCAGCTGAGACACCTCATTTGCTGTGAACTCTTAGGGTGAACAGGATTGTAATGATAATAGTGATGGTAGTAATGCTAATACTATTAACTGTAACAGTTTGCGTTTATCCAGCACTTTCCGTACACAACATTTTGTCCTTTACTTCCACAGTAATTCCATGGAAATCCCACCACTTAGGCCCTTAGAGATGCGTAGATTGTTTCTGAGTTTAAGATAAAAATTTCTTGCTGAAGAATTCCCCAGTCCCACAAGGGAAATGCAACTGCATCGCAACAGCTGTGACACTCAGGCTTGCTCTAACCGATACGGCTTTGCACCCTGACGCTCCCGTGAGAGCTGAGGCACTCTCTCCTGATAGTGGTTTTTGCGAGCTCCAGCGTTATAGAGACCCTTTAGCAAACAGTGGAGGAGGAGGTGGATGTTGGATTGCTTTACTACACGTCATTTTCAACTGTTTATAATATTCTTCTGTGTCTACATATTTTCTCTGTGCACATTATTCATCAGAGTAAAAAAAGGAACTATGAAAACCTCGACCAACTTTCCTATGACAACAAGCGAGGACCCAAGGTATATATGCATGGAAATGCACGCCGCCCACCAACCTAACTAGCAAATGAAAAATAGCCACAGCCACCAGAAAAATAAAAAAGAAAAAAAAAGAGAAAGAGAAAAAAAGAAAAGAAAAGAAAGAAAAAAAAAAAGATCCATGACTATGTTTCTTGGTAGCACGTTTTTATGTTGAGATAGTTTGGTTTGGACTTGAGAATGGAAACCTAGCCAGCTGACCCTGGAAGGATTTCTTTTTGAAACATGCATGTGAACCAGTAATTAACTTGCAAGTTTTTTTTTTTTTTTTTTGAAAAGTTGAACCAACCCCCTTTCCTCCCCAAAGGAAATGGTTCCTTGGTGTAAGTTGCTCACTTTTACTCCCAAAGGTTAACCCTGTGCAATATGTTTTTTTCATTTCCCATGTTTTTGAAAAACAACACTCGTTTGAGTTTTCAATTGCATTTCAAAGCCTTTTTCTCTTTCCTGTACAATGCACGCCTCTTTTTGGGTCTTGATTGACTTCAGTTTGCATGCACAGTGCAAAAAAAACCCAAAAAGCCAAAATCTTAAAAGAGAAAGGAAGGAAGGAAAGAAAGAAAAGAAAGAAAAGAAAAGAAAAAAGAAAAAAGTAGCTATAACCAATCTTATTTAGCAGACTTTTGTGCAGTTTAATGAATTCTCTTGACCCTTTTCTAGATAGCATGGCTCTCACAAGCAGTCCTGGGGCTCCTGCACTAACCAGCTTTGCTCACACCAATCACAGGCTGAGAAAGTGCTTCAGTTTGACCCCGGAACCAAAAATGTGACGTCGCTGCTGCTGGAGGCTAAGGAGCTGGAGGCTCGCGTCATCATCCTTTCTGCCAGGTAAGGCAGAGCCATCCCGTCCCCTCCCTGCTCTGAGTTCCTCACTCTCCCCTTTGCATCGCTGCCCAGCACTGGAGTCAGTGCAGATGTGTGGCATGTCATCTTTTCAAGGAGCGTGGGAGAAAACCCACAAAAAGCCCCGTGTCCCAGGCTGGTGGATGCTGTGTTGTGCGTGCTGCTAGCCAGGGAGCTTGCAATTATGAGCATGGTTGAGACGTCTGCCTGTCCCACAAAGTGTTAGCAGCTGCAGAAGCAGCAATAGTTACTGATGATGTATCCTGATCCACCTGTGAAGGAGGGGAGTCTTATTGCCCCCATGCCTATAGATGGTGAGCAATAAGGAATGGGCCAGATATGCAGATGCTCAGCAGTGCTGGGTGCTGTGGGATTAGATGAAGCTGACAGAAAGGTTCCCATTTCATCAAGGAATCAGCCATTGCCCCGAAGAACCAGTTATCAGAGGAGGGCTGCCTGGGGTTGTGTTTTCCCTGGCTCTGCCACCCCCTTGAGGTCCGATACAGGAGAAAAGGGGCCGTCCGGCACCTGGAGCCACATTGCCGTTCCCTTCTTCTCGTTGCAGTGAGGATGATGCGGCCACGGTGTACAGATCAGCAGCCATGCTCAATATGACGGGCTCCGGCTACGTGTGGCTGGTGGGGGAACGGGAGATATCGGGCAATGCCCTGCGTTACGCCCCTGATGGTAGGCACCCACCGGAGGTGCCCGTCCTGCTGTCGGCCAGGCTCGGAGGAGCCGGCTCGGAGCTGGGACGAGGGCACCTGCCCTCCCAGGGACCCCTTGGGCTGGGGAAACGCGATGCCATGGTGGTCCTGAGTGAGTGGAGGGTCCCACACGTTGCTCTCCACTGTCTCTGCCCGCATGGGGAGGCAGCAGCCTTTGCCATGCTGCCAAGCCCCAAACCCAGCTCACCATCACCTGGGGGAAAGGCTTGGGCAAGAGGATGGGGATGGAGCATGGGGTGTCAGCAGTCAGCGTAGCTGTCCCCAGTCCCTATCTAGCAGGCAGGACGGTGCCAGTCCAGCGCCGCTGCAGACGCTCGACCTGCCTGCCCCTGCCTGAAGCTCAGACAACTCCCCAGCTGCATCTGAGGGGTCCTCAGCCCTATAAACGTGTGCTTGCTGGACCCCAAGCCCTGCACGTGAGAGTAACGTCAGAGCAACCAGTGTGCCCTGCTGACATGGCTTCTCCCCTCTGCTCGCGGCAGGAGTGATCGGTTTGCAGCTCATCAACGGGAAGAACGAGTCAGCCCACATCAGCGACGCTGTCGCAGTGGTGGCCCAGGCCGTGCATGACTTGTTTGAGAAGGAGAATATCACAGACCCGCCGCGGGGCTGCGTGGGCAACACCAACATCTGGAAGACGGGACCCCTTTTCAAGAGGTATTTGGGGAAGGGTCCTGCTGGAGGGAGCAGAGGACCTGCTGGGGGAGAGCCAGAAAAGGTGGGAGCATGTGGAAAAGGGCAGCGTGGTAGCTTTGTTCAGAGTATCTGTCACTGAAGCTATGAGGCATGTGGCACAGGACTGCTTGGACTCTCCTGCATGATTCAGATGTGAGGGCTACATGTGTCCTAGAAAACTAGCCAGGACACGGGCTCAGGCATTGGCCCCCAGTTCGTCCAGGCTGTTTAGGCATCATCCTGGTGCCCGGCACCAATTCGGTCCATGCCAACCCACACTCTGCTGGGCAATGCTTTGGCAGCTGGGATCAGTGTGGGCAGGGAACAACTCCAGGAGGAAGAGATTTGGGGCCATGGAGGGATGATCTCCTCTGGACTGGATCTTAATTCTGTGGGTGGAAGAGGGGAGAAAGGGGGTTTTCTGCCAAATCAAGGTAGGGGGATATTTCTGTCAAATCAGAGCTCAGTGCTGCGAACACATTTCTTGCTGAATGTTTCAGGGCTGCAGCATGGGTCATTGTGCTGCAAGGAAGACTTGGGGGTGAGAGATGTCCATGCATGGGACAGGCTTGCTCTCTGCTGTAGCAAATACTGGTGCTTTGGTTTTGGTTGGTGGGGTCTCAGCAGATCAGAGCATGCGCATGTTGGATCTCGCTGCCCTGGGCAGTGTGATCGGCAGATGCTGCATGCGCTTCCCAGAACCCAGTCTTTGTGCTGCATGGGGTTTTGTGCTGTGTCACTGCAGATACTGGAGCCACAGGGGCCTCTTCTGCAGGCTGGATCTTGGTAAAGCAGCAATTCCCTTTGCAGCATGGCTCCCCATGCGGGTGGGCTGCTCTCTGCAGCATGCAACCTGGCACCAGGGTGTGGCTTTTGGCAGTGGGATCTTGTGCCAGGGGTTGCTCTCTGCAGACATGGTCGTGGTGTCTGTGGGATGCTCCTTCTGTAGATCTGGGTTCTGTTGAGCACAGGACCTGCAAAGCCTGGAGATAATTGTAGAAAAGTTTCTGGCATCCTCTGCAGTGACACCATCTTTGGCACGAGCTATTCGAAGTTGTTCTCTGTGGTGCACTGCAAGTGGCTCAGGCAATCTTTCTGTGTCTTCACTATCATCTTTCCAGGGCTGGGGGGCTGTTTCTCCCCTTGGTGGTGTATGCGCATGCCTGGGGCACTACCCAGGCTGTGATGGGCTGGTGCCAGACAGAAGCACCAGGAGCGGTGGCATGGACAGAGCTCCCAATATACCCCCAGAGGAAGGTGTCCTTGGGTGCTGTGGGACAGATCATTCCTTAAGGGAATGGGACTGATCTGGTGGAAAACAAGGGGCAATGACAACAGATGTGGTAGTGCAACATTCAGGAAACTGACTCCATCCATCAGGAGGGGATGACCACAGGGCTATGAACAGACCATAGGTAGCCTTGACTGGACTTCTATAGGGTAGTGGGCATATGGCAGGCAACTGAGAGAAAGCATTTGCCTTTCTGATGCCTTCTTAGGTGTCCCAATGGCCACAGCAGATTTTCTAGGTTGGCCCGCTGTGTTTCTCTCCATAGGGTGTTGATGTCCTCCAAGTACTCAGAGGGTGTCACTGGACGGGTGGAATTCAATGAGGACGGGGACAGGAAGTTTGCCAACTACAGCATCATGAACCTGCAGAATCGGAAACTGGTCCAAGTTGGGATTTACAATGGCAGCCACGTACGTACAGGCCTCGACAGGTTGGGTAGGAGGGATGTGTGCACTGGGGTGTCTACCTATGGCCTCATTTCTATCTCCTTCCTCTGGGACTGATCGCAGGTCTTGACCAATGACCGGAAGATTATCTGGCCAGGGGGAGAAACGGAGAAGCCTCAAGGCTATCAGATGTCGACCAAGTTGAAGGTAACAGCAAATGGCATTAGGTGGTGGCAGATCTCCTCAGCATGCAGGGCTGTGACTTTATCTGCCTCCCACTTCCACTGCTGCCTCTGCAACTGTCAGCAGCACTTTCAAACCCAGGGCACCTGCCATCTTGGAGAGGACAGCAGAACAACTTAGAGAAGGTACTGGAAGGTACAGTGTTCAGAGCTAGAGCACAACTTCCAGCTGGAGACAAACTAGATAGGGTGGCAGGCGTCCTTTGGTTTGGAAAGAGACAGCTGGAAAGGGGGTATGAGAGAGAACAGCAGAGAAAGGACGGAGGGATAAGGTGTTCACCATTCCTCATGGCTTGGGAGCCAGAGGGCACCCGGCACAGGTTTGCAGGAAATACAAGGATGGGCTCCTTTGGCCAAGGCATAGTCCAGTTCTGGAGTCCGTTGCTGCTAGACAGTGCAGAGGCCAGAAGGAAACAGGTTCAAAAGGAGATTAAACAAGCTAGCGGAGTGTGGGTGGACTGGTGGCTGCAATGTTGGGCTCAGGAAATCCCTGAAGAGCTGATGGCCAGAAGCTGGAGGTGACACTGGGAGAAGGTTCCTCCACTCTTGCTTTGCTTCTCATGCCTTTCCCTGAAGTGTAACCCAGCAGCCACTTTAGTGACTGGATCCTGGGCATGCCAGTCTTTCCAGTATGACCGTTCATTTGTCCTACTGCCCAGGCAAGGGAAATCACACATTCCCACCAGCAGTGAGCCCTTTCCTGCATCCATTGGGATGCTATTTTACTGAAGAGGTCCAGGGCAGGACTGAAATATCTGCATTAGCTTGGGGCAGTGTGACAGTGTCTAGAGCACCGTTCAGGGCACTAATCCTGGTTACGCGGTGGCTCTCAGCCTGCTGCTAGGGAGAGGGGTATGAAAGGCTTTGAGGTTGAGGTGAAAGTGCCACGCGAAGGAGGATGCTGATATGGCTGTTCCTCATCTTGGGTGCAGGGAAAGCAAATGTTCCCCATGTCAAAGCCAGGTCCCGCTGCTGGGCTGAGTGGTCTCACGTGCTGAGATGGCAGCTGAGGAGGGCACCATGGCATTTTGGCCATGATTGCATAAAGAGGGCAGCCCCGCTCCCCACCCAGGGGGAGATAGCTCTGGAGGGGAACGGAGACAAGCAGGTGTTTGTGCTTCACCCGCAGATCGTGACGATCCACCAAGAGCCCTTTGTGTATGTGAAGCCCACGCAAGCAGATGGGACGTGCAGGGAAGAATTCACCATCAATGGAGACCCTGTGAAAAAGGTCTTTTGCACTGGACCCAACGAGACCATCCCAGGTAACTCAGTCTGGTGGTGAGTGCAGTGGCTCCCCCAGCCCACCCAGCCGATGAAGACTGCTGTCGCAAGAAGGGGTCCCCAGGGAGGGTGCTCAATCGCACAGGAGGCCCAGAGGATGAGGAACAGAAAGGTGACAGCACATTCAGCCCCCAAATGCTCCCCCATCAGTTCAGCCCCACAGTAGTGCTGTGCTGTAACCGGGCACGGGGATTCAGTTTTTTGACCCCAACGATGACTTTCCCGCTGTCTCTTCTGGGGGGGGCTCCAGGGCTGTTCTGGGGGATTGCATCCCATGTCTCTCCTGACATGCTCCAGTTCTCTTTGCCTTGATCTCAAGCAGAAGCAAGAACCCCAAGGCACATTAGCACCTGCTGCACTGGTACTAACAACACCAGTTTCAAACCATTTTATTATGGCAAGCCTGTTTCAGGATTAGGAGTGCGCACCTAGTGGGGTGTGAGCTGCTTAGCAATGCCAGGCTTGCCCAAATCTGCCTGAAGTGCATCCCTTGGCCCATCATGCTTCCCTGTGCACAGCTCGCCCCTCAGCCCCGAGTTGTGTCCCGGGCTGTGTTCAACCTGATGGTTCACGTCAGCACTCCTCCAGCACAGCCTGCATGCACCAAGCCTTCTCCGTCCCCTACAGTGGGTCAGTAGCACCAACTCTCAGCCCACCTCAACTGGGACATAGCGAATGAAAGACACCCCTTTGCCCCCAGCTTGCCAGCACCCATAGGGGACGGAGGCAGTGGGAGAAGGTGGTCAAGGCGGATGGCCCTGCCTGAATAACGTGATTATATCTCATATGAAACCAGAGCCATGCAGGTGGCTGCTCTTGTGGGGGACAGCCATGGATCCTGCATGGGGTCCCTGGCAAAGGGCTGCCTCCACTCGTCCCCCCCATTTTCTCCCACCCACAGGCCGCCCCACCGTGGCACTCTGCTGCTACGGCTTCTGCATCGACCTGCTCATCCGGCTGGCAGGGGTGATGAACTTCACCTACGAGGTTCACCTGGTAGCTGATGGTAAATTTGGTACCCAAGAACGGGTGAGTTCGGGCAGCCTGTGATATCTCTTTGCCTGTATCGAACACCCCCAGGCCCTTCTCCGGAGCAGGGGTGGGGTGGGAGGGCAGTGCAGGGCGCCTGCCATGTGTGCGGGGGCCGTGGCTGGTGGGGGACAGGTGTCAGGGCAGTGGGCTGATCCTGCGCTGGCTCTCTGGCAGGTTAACAACAGCAACAAGAAGGAGTGGAACGGGATGATGGGGGAGCTGCTGAGCGGCCAAGCGGACATGATCGTGGCTCCCCTCACCATCAACAATGAGCGGGCACAGTACATTGAGTTCTCCAAGCCCTTCAAGTACCAGGGCCTCACCATCCTTGTGAAGAAGGTATGGGCTGGGATGGGATGTTTTGTAGAACAGGGGAGGTGCCCCTTGCTCCCCAGCTTGCAGACACACACCATGCCTGCACCGTGCCCAGCTCCCCCCGCTGCAGCCCCCTGCCCACCCCAGGGCAGCCGCTGCAAATCCCAGCTTTTGCCGTGGGATGCCAGCCTCCAGGTTGCTGGTTTTAATGCTGGGTCTTGTCTCAGCCACCCTGAGCCTTCCTGTGTTGCAGAGCAGGAGGAGCTCAGAGCAGGGCAGGGGCCCTTGTGAGTCCAGCTAGGCAGGCAAGGTGCAGGCACGATGGGTGCCAGTGCTGTTCACCTCTCTCCTGTGTGCTAGGAAATCCCCCGCAGCACCTTGGACTCGTTCATGCAGCCTTTCCAGAGCACGCTTTGGCTGCTGGTCGGGCTGTCTGTGCACGTGGTGGCAGTGATGTTGTACCTCTTAGACCGATTCAGGTGAGTGTGCTTTGGGTCACCCAAGGGCTGGAGGGGACAGGGAGGTGCTCCTGGGAACCGTCCCCCGGGCTCCCACAGTGTCTTGCTCAGCCACAGTCCTGCAGCCCTTCAGGAGGTCTCTCGCAGGAGCTAAACCCGCTTTCTCTGCCCTACCAGCCCTGGCCTGAGGCTCCTGGCCTCTCTGGCTGCTGCTAACCTGAGAGATATGGATATGTGGGGTACTTGGCACCTGGATATGTGGGAACGTGCCTGTCAGACCAGGTGCCATGCTGATGCCT
Source organism: Mycteria americana (assembly GCF_035582795.1). NCBI lineage: Eukaryota > Metazoa > Chordata > Aves > Ciconiiformes > Ciconiidae > Mycteria > Mycteria americana. The sequence continues at coordinate 2,147,604 of NC_134381.1, read as the reverse complement.
GACCAAGGGGACCGTCAGCTCCTGGGCTCTGAGTTAGTTCCCTTCTTTGACCCCAAGGCAGCTCCTCTGAAGGGCAGGGAGCCTGTCCCCCCCATTAGCCCTGTGCCCAGAGCCTTTTTCAGTTAATCTGCAGGGAGCCCTCCATGTTGCAGTGGGCAAGGCTGGAGATGGCCAGGATCAGATGATCTTTGTGGCCCGGAGAGAAGCGTGATGGGACCAGTACCAGTGTGAGCTGGACAGGGTTGCAGATCAGCAGAAGGGACATGCAAGGCAGTGGGACATCAGGGGTGAAGAGCTGTTTGGGACATAGGCACAGTCTGTAGGGATGAGTGACGTAGGGATGATCAGGACACTTAGGGCACAGCAGAGAGGCCTGGGAACCAGGATAAGGGATATGAGAAGAGCTTTCTGTCTTGTTTTCCAGCCCGTTTGGCCGGTTCAAAGTGAACAGCGAGGAGGAGGAGGAAGATGCCCTGACCCTCTCCTCGGCCATGTGGTTCTCCTGGGGAGTACTGCTGAACTCCGGCATCGGAGAAGGTGCGTTGCAGCACGCAGTGGGGCTGCTCTGCCCTGTGGCCTTGGCCCTGAGGTGGGGGGCACACCAGGCTGGGGGAGAAGCTCATGCCCTCTTCCACTGTCTCCTTTCTGTGCAACAGCTGATGCCCTCAGGTGACCATTCAGCAAACGGGTACACCCCTCATTCCCTGAGCCTTCCCTGGAGTGGGCTGGTGGGGGATTTGGTGATGCTCGGCATGTGGCACTCCCCATGCGGACGATGCTGCCACCTCTCACCATCAGTGATGGGAAACGGGTCCTTCTTGGGCTGCTTCTCCTGCCCAGGGTTGCCCTTCTGCTCAGGGTGAGACACATCATGCCCTGGAAGGAGGCATGAGTTTATCTTGGTGTGGGCAATGCAGGAGCTCCTTGCATGGCTGTTGGCAGAGCAGATAGATGGGGCACCTCTTCAGCTGCCATCAGTCTTGTGTGGGATGGACATGGCTTTGGTGACTAAGTCAAGCCCTTGTCATGCCAGTCTGATCTTGCCTCTCTCCCTCCAGGTGCTCCCCGGAGTTTCTCTGCCCGTATTCTTGGCATGGTGTGGGCTGGCTTTGCTATGATCATTGTGGCTTCATACACTGCCAACCTGGCAGCCTTCCTGGTGTTAGACCGGCCTGAGGAGAGAATTACGGGCATCAACGACCCCCGGGTAATGACCTCTCGCTTGCTTTCCCTTTTCCTGCCCACCTCTGGGCAGAGAAGCAGGAGATGCCTTCAGCGGGTATCTCCTGGCTCATATAATACGGCTTGTAGTACCTGGAGCCCTGCTTTAACATAGTTGTGGGTCTGTGCCAGTGAGGGGGTCGAGCCCCAGGTAGCTCTGCCTCAGGCTGTCGCTGGCGGGTCTGAGCCCCTGTGCTGGGTGGGAATGGACAGACACAGGGATCAGCAGGGAAAACCTTGTCCAGAAATAGCGCGTACCCAGGCAAACTGCCTGCCAGTTCCTGGAGAGCCTGCACTAACCAACGAGGAAACGATTCATTATGGATGAGTTATAACTAATGAAATTGTCCCTGCGGTGCAGTCAATACTCTCAGCAGATACCAGCATGCCTCAAACCCTTTTCCTACTCTGGCAAGGACACAGCCACAGCTTATCAGCCCAGGCACGCAGGAATGTACCCCACAGTAGCACCGACCCACAGCATCCCTCACTCTCTGCCCACGGCACTGCCAGCCCCATGGCATCCACAGGCCTCCTGCATCCTCAGTGCCACAGTGTCCCTGTCCCATAGCATCCCCTGCCCCACCACCATGGTCCCAGAGCATCCACTGCCAATGGCATCTACTGCCCCATGGCATCTTCAGCTCCGCTGAGGAGGTCAAGGTCTTCTCTGGGAAACAGGTCCCTGAAGGGGATGGGAAATTAGGAAACACAGCTTTGGGGTGAGCCAGTTTGGTTGATGAAGGACAGAAGAAATAGGAGCCCTGCCCTTGCCTTTCAGCTGCGCAACCCCTCTGATAAGTTCATCTATGCCACGGTGAAGCAGAGCTCGGTGGACATCTACTTCCGACGGCAGGTGGAGCTGAGCACCATGTACCGGCACATGGAGAAGCACAACTATGAGAGCGCTGCCGAAGCCATCCAGGCAGTGAGGGACAAGTGAGTGGGACCAGCACCTTGTCTCGCCATGCTGGGAAGAGCTTTGGGGGGGTGCAGTTTGGTGGAGCAAGCAGGGCTGATGCAAACCTGGAGGGAGCTGCAGGCAAAGCATGATTTGATGGGACCTGCCTAGTCCCAGTGCAAGCCAGGTCTCTGGATGGAGAGCACAAGGTCTCTGTGGGGAAAGGCACAGTCAGAGTCCTGGCCCTGGCCCAGGCCATGGCCTCCCTTTCTGGCCTATGCGGTTGCTTCTGTGCAAGGCTGGGTGGCTTCAAATCCCACATAAACCCCTCACGCTCCTCCTCCAAAATTTTGCCAAGTCTTTTGCCTCCCAGCAGTACATAGACAAACCCTTCTGGGAGGAGGGTGATGCTAATCAGTGTTTAAATTACGGCTGGGAGCACCCCCACTGCTCCCACAGCGGCTGCAGACAAGCTGGGCTGCCCAGCCTTACCTGTCCGTCCTCTCCCGGTATCCAGCAAGCTCCATGCCTTCATCTGGGACTCAGCGGTGCTGGAGTTCGAGGCCTCCCAGAAGTGTGACCTGGTGACGACGGGGGAGCTTTTCTTCCGCTCTGGCTTCGGGATTGGGATGCGCAAGGACAGCCCGTGGAAGCAGAACGTCTCCCTGGCCATCCTCAAGTCCGTACACAGCTCTCGGCATGGGGCTTGCCCCAAATGCTGCATGTGTTAGCACGCAAGTAGCCTCGTGCCAGGCGCTGCCACCCACCCTCCAAACCCCCTGCAGGGACAGGGGCTCTGGGGGCTGCTGTGTCACTCCTGATGAAGGGGATGTGCCTGAGTGACTGGGGTGGGCACCCGCAGCCCCAGCTCCGGCTCGCAGGGCCGGGGAGCAGCACGGAGCTGGTGGGAGGGCAGAGCAGAGCAGGGCAGGCAGCAGGAGCTGTGCTCGGCTGCAGGAGCATAGGCAAAGCTGGCAGACAGCAGCCCTGGGGCCATCCAGCAGCAGGTCCCTGTGAGCAGGGCACGGGCTGCAGCAGCAGGCAGGGGTGCTGCCATCTCCCCACTTCTCCCTGCGAGCTCGGCCTGGCCGATAGCATTGCGCTGCCCTGGCTTGATCTTCCACGGGTTTTTCTTTCAACTCTGGCTATTCGTGTTAGGCAGAGATATGTCAGGACCCCTTTTGAGTCCAACTAAGGCTTTTATACCAGCAGAGACTGCAGCATGGGGTGCCACAAGTCAGTCTGATATTATGGGTAAAAAGGGATTTCCTTGTATTAGTTTGGAAATTCCACACTCGTTGCAGACAGAGGAATGTGGTGATGGAGAAACAGGCAGCTGGGAAGCAGCAAGTGCAGGGAGGGGGACATGTGAGATTAATTTTATAGAGAGACAGGGTCAGAAGCCATCAGGGTCCTGCCCAAGATGTGGAGATAAAAGGCCTGAGAGAGAGGATGGGCAGGATGTGGAAGACACAGACAGGACCCAGGATAACGTAGGGAGCCATGGGACCCCGTCTATGGGGTGGTCTTACCATGGGGATGGGTGGCAGCGGGACAGATGGGATTTGGGACAGGACTGTGAGAAGCCTGGAGAGGCAGCAGGAGCCTTTGGTGTCCTCCTGGGAGAGGATGGGGCAGCCCAGGGCTACAGGTGGCCCAGGAAGGCAGTGGGGATGTGCCCAAGAGGGAGGAAAGTGCAGTGGGATCCATGGTGGGACGTGTGCTCTGTGCCCACCTCCATTCCCACTAGCTGTTCAGGCAGAGATAGGCGCGGCGGGGACATGGCTTGTTTCCTCCCAAGCTTTGACAGCAGGTTGTTGGGGAGTTCCAGCCCTCGCCATGCACAGCAGGGAGCTGCCAGGCAGCAGTTATTCCCCTGCCCTGATCTGCAGGGTGCTGGTGGTCACCAGACAGGATTGGGGTCCAGCATTGCCTGAGCTCCCAAGTGGCCCTGGCAGATGGGGCGATTGTGCAGGAGGGCACTGGGGACGTGGTTCGTGTCAGCTACCTGCAGCCTCCCTCTGAGCACACTCTCCGAGCCCTGCCTACACCCATCAGCTCCATCCCTCCCCATGGCAACTGAGCTTCCACATGGCTCTTTTTGGCAGCAGCCGGCCAGCTCTCCAGCTCTCAGACACGGGGCAGTGGCACCAGGCAGCTGTGGATGCCTGCTCGCACCCGCTGCACGTGGCCCGTGCAGCACTGGCTGTGCGCAGGGCAGCATGCCGACACACGTAGTATGGACACCCACTGCAGACGCTCTCTACACAGAAGCCATACAAGCACATGCGTGTGCGTGCGTATGCAGTCAGCCAGGCGTGCGCACACCCACACACACACACGCATCTTCATTCGTGTGTTTGTAGGCTGCAGACAAGTGCAGAGTCCTAGGACGGAGGGCACGAACGCACAAAGAGTATGTGTCCCAGCTGCCTGTGGCTGGTCCCCAGTGACTACTCTGTCCTGTCTCCTTGTGCTTTCAGGTCCCACGAGAACGGCTTCATGGAGGATTTGGACAAGACTTGGGTGAGGTATCAAGAGTGTGATTCCCGTAGCAATGCCCCAGCAACACTCACCTTTGAAAATATGGCAGGTTTGTTCTGCAAACCTCTTTCTTCCTCTTCGCTGGGTAGCCTGCTTTCGCTCAAGACATTCTCCTCTCCAGGGCTCTCCTCTTGGGCCAAAGCTCTGCTTCTTCTGGGTTTGTGCTTTCCTAGCGCTGGGAGGCTGATGTGTTTGGCTCCAATCCCACCTTGTCTGAAACAGCTCTGCGAAGCTTTCCCCACATTCCCTGGGGTGGCTTTCTCATCAGTGGGGCTGTCCTGCTTTGAACATTGCTCCCCTCCCTCTGCTCTGGCCAAACTGCGGCTGTCACAGTGAAATCAGAGCTGTCGCCAAGGCAGAGAGAGGGGAGCAGCACCTCGGGGGAGGCGAGAGTGGCCGCGGAGGCAAGCGAGGACCCTGCTGCAGGAGGGAGCTGGCGGCGAGGGGCAGCCCCCAGCCCTGAGGAGCCTGTCCCGGCTGGCCCTGGGCAGCGGGCAGGGGGCAGGAGGAGGATAATCGATACAGAGAGGGGTTTTCTTGGTCCCTCTTTTGCAAAGACTGCGAGTTCCCCCAGACAGGCTCTCCCTTTGCAGCGATGCAGTGCTGCCAGTCCTTCACCAAGCCAATGTGGTGATGCGGGATGAGAGGTGTCCGATGGGACCCCGTCCTCGCTGGCACCGCGGGCCAGGGCAGAACCACTGAGAGAGGGGGCACTTTTCTCCGTCTCCTCAAGACACCACTCCCAAAATATCAGCCCCAAGGGTTGAGCCGGCTGAGGACAGCACAGAGAGCTCTGTGCGTGGCTGTCCTTCCCGATGAACCAAATGGGAGCGCCAGAGCTGGGTTTCTGGTGCAAACGACCCTACAGCCCCAGGGGACGGGGACTGCCCTGGTGCTCGGTGCAGCACCCAGCGCACCACGCCTGCCCCCAGCATCGCTGCAGCACAGCCGGTGCCCTGTGCCTGACCGACAGGAGCTTGCAAGGACATCCAGCACCCCATCACCTTTCTGCCCATCACCGCGGGTGCCTAAGGTGCAGCGCCTGCCCTGCTCTGCTGGGTTCCCTCCCCGGCCCCTCCAGGACTGTGGGGGGATGGCGGGGGACCGGGGGGACCCTGGGTTGGCAGATGCTCCTGTTGCTGAGCGTGATACAGAGGAAATGAAGTGTCATGGTGCAATTTCCATTGCCCCCTGTAACTTTCCTGCTTATTTCAGGTGTGTTTATGCTGGTGGCTGGAGGTATTGTTGCCGGGATATTTTTAATATTCATAGAAATAGCTTACAAAAGGCATAAGGACGCGCGGAGGAAGCAGATGCAGCTGGCGTTTGCGGCCGTTAATGTGTGGAGGAAAAACCTGCAGGTAGGACAAACCGTTTTTAGAGCAAATCTCCAACAGGTGCGTTTTCCATTCCTTCACCAAATCAGTGAATGCAGAGCTGTGGATTAGCATGGGGCCCTCTGTCCCCCACCCCGCACCCCAGTAACTCCAGCCGGGCATTACTGGGCACCTAGCAAGCTATAGGTCCCCTGCCTTGTTCCCAGGAGCTGCCGTTGGCCGATGCCGTCTCTCCCGGGACGTGTCGTGCACAGCTCCAACCGGGACAGAGGCCTGGCCCAAATGCCCCCGGCGGTGCTCAGGACGGGGACTTTGCTCTGCTGGGGACCACGTGCCGGAGCCACGTCTTGCCCTGGCTGAGCAAGTGGTGCTGGCGCGGGTCCCTTTGCGGGCGCTCTGCCCTGCTGCCCGGCTCCGGCCACGCTCACCAGCAGACGGGAGGGTTAATCCGCTGCCACTGAGCATCCCTGCCCAGGGCTCAGGTGGAGAAATGCTCCAGGGACGGTTTCCATCGCCTCCCCCTCCCTGCCCACTCCCCAGGGGTGTGGTAGGCCTTGTCATACCCAGGACTGACTCCAAAAAGAGGTGGTGCGTGCTCTTGTCATTTGGAGACAAGGACATCTCCCCACACGGGAGCCAGCAATGCCGGTGCCTATCAGCGCCAAGGCTCCCCCGGGCCCCTTCTGTGGGGCCATTGCTCTCCCCAGCTTCTTCCATCCCTGAAACACCTCTGTGCCACTCAGGCAGGGGAGCCTGGGAGGGTCAGTGGTGCCTGGCAGTGACCCTGAGCCGTGGGCACGTCTGTGGGCCACCAGCCTCACACTTCCCTTACGCCACTGCTTTTGGGGCTGAGCCCCATGGTGCTCCCGAACCCCAGTTTAGGGCAGCTGGAGGCTCTCTCTGAATTGCCGGGGCTGCTTTTCTTCCTTGAGGAAGCAAACCGGCGTTCAAAGAGCAAAGAGATCCTTTAGGCTACTAAAGGAGACTGCCGTTCGCAGCGGAGCCAGTGAATGAAAGAGAGAGAATGAGGCTCGGGGACCCCAAAACAAGCCCGGAGCAGTGGCCCTGTGGGAGCAGCGCTGGCTGGGGTGTGCGGGTGGGCTGCCCGGGTGGAGGCGACCTGCCCGAGAGCAGCGAGGGGAAGCACGAGGCCGGGCTGCTGTATCCTGAGAGCTCGCTGGGTTCCGTTCACTGATAAGAGTCTCGGAAAAGCCATTTCTCTATTTTTTTTATTTTTTTATTTTTTTCCCCTTTGCTTCCAAAAAGCAGCAGCACCGAGGGGATTAAGGCTGCTGGGACAGAGCACACTAGTCGCACTGCCATTTTTCACTTGCCAACCTTCTAGAAAATACTGCACTGGGTCCTTGGGCAGAGTCTGTGGGACTGTGAGCAAAGCATGCTGCCCTGTGGGGGTAAACAGCCTCATGGTAAAGAGCCGTTTGACATTGTAAGACTTTTCCACAGGAGGAAACGTCAGAGCACTAGTATCTGGTACATTGCTAGAAGGTAGGCAAGTGGAAAGATTTATTTGTTAAAACAAACAAACAAAAATAATGGTTTTTGGGATCACAGTTTTGCCATGGCTATTTCCTGAGATGCCATGGAAGAAAAAGACATTTCATTCCATTCATCTTGCTTTCCTTTCCGTTTGTGCATGTCCGCAAAAGAGAGAACTGAGAAGGAGGAGCAAATGTATCCCCGAGCATGCTCTACGCACCAGCGGGATACATTTTGGTTACCCCCGTGCGGTAGCAGAGCCAGACCTGGTCACTCCGTCCCCCGTCGGAAAGGTCACACTCATTGGCACGAAAGCAATTGGGGAGGAATCGTTCTCAGCGCCCGCCGCAGAGCGCGGCCGGTCCCCACGGCTCGCTGCCCCCGCACCATGGCGGCTGGTGCTCCCAGCCTGCGCTAACCAGGTCCGACTCGCTAACACCAATGGCTACATTTTTCGGTTCTGTTTCTCTTTGAGTTCATCCCGACCCCGATGACATCATAGCGCTAACGCTTTGCTTCCTCCCTTTCTTTTCCTTTTTTTTTTTTCCTTTTCTTTTTCTTCCAGTTTCCTTGGTTTTTTTTAACCTGTTTTACTTTGGAAAAAAAACCACCACCACCAACCACGTTCGGCTTTGCACAACTGCGTCATTTAAATTTTTGAATACATTTTTTTACAGAATATTCATACAATGACTTCTCTTTCAATGCAGTCCTCTCTCTCTCTTGTGGCACTAGGATTCAGCCTCAGAAAAGGCCCTGAGCAATTTTTTTTTTAGTGGTAGGCGCAGCATCTCACCTCTCGGTCCAGCCAGGCTAGCGGTGGAAGCGAGGGGCAGGGCGCCAGGCAGAGCATCCCCAGGAAGCGAGGTCAGCTGTGCCGGCCTGGACGCAGACACCCAGGAGAGCAGGGCTACTCCCCAGAGGGTTTCCAGCGCTTCAGACGCGAGGCCGGCCCCGTAGCTGTAGCAGTGTGGCGGCCGTGCTGTAGCCGTGGGTCACGGAGGCCCTTGGAGGACTGGGAGTGACAGGACACCTCCAGTAGCTTTCTCACCTAAATGAAGGACATGACACGGGGCAGTATTCAAATAGATTTAGCGTTTCCAACAACACACTAGAGATCTAATCACTTATACATATTCATTTTAGGATAGAAAAAGTGGTAGAGCAGAACCTGACCCTAAAAAGAAAGCCACTTTTAGGTCCATCACCTCCACCCTGGCCTCCAGCTTCAAGAGACGTAGGTCCTCCAAGGATACGGTAAGAGGAAGAAGAACAATTCTGCCCTCTCTCTTTCTCTCTCTTTCTCTCTTCTGCCATCCCATCGACTGCCACACACCCATCCCGAAGCTGCCAGTGTACATGCATAGCTCATGTTCGTCACCAGTCAGTCAGTGAGTCAGTGAGTCAGCCATCCCGTGTACCTGAAAGGATGCTGGGATCCTGGAGGGCAGGCAGGAGGTGGCTTGGAGTCCTGTGATGAGTTGGGAGATGCAACCGAGTTTTTGTTTTGTTTTTTGTTTTCTTTTTGCCTGGATGATTTCTGATGTTCCTCTCTGTGCTTCGCTCACCTTACCGGTGCTGACCTCTTGAAACCGATGACATTTTTTTTTTTTTTCTGTTCCTGAGTGTTCCTGTACCTGTTTGTCATTGTATGCCTAAAAACAATCACCCCAATTTAATTTGGGCACCGTGTCACCTCACCGAGAGCCATGCGTGTCACATTCTCTACATGTGATTTTTGTTTGTGACAATTAGCATTCGGGACGTAGTCCTCGGCACAGGAGTGACAGCTGTCTCTGGTTATCGTCAGCAGTAACGCAGCTCTAGAAAAGAGACACAAAGGCTTGAAAGAGGAGGTTGTTAAAGACCCAACCTTGGTTCAAACTTGTGCTTTCCGCCTCGGAGTAAAACTGCTCTCACGTAACCAGAGAAAATTTCCAAATTGCTGCCTCTAAAGCCAGCTGTTTCCAAATGTGCAAACGTGTCTGCTCGTGCTGGAGCTTCAGACACCCTTCAGCGTCAGGTTGGGCTGTTGGTCTGTCGGACTGAGCCGGTGTCCCTCTGCATGTTGCCGTCTGTTGTATGACACTCTGCACTGTGGCTACTCTGTTGTCTCGTGCGGCAGCGGCCGCTGCGTTTTGGTGCCCAACCTCCCGGTGCGATGGGCTTGCCGAAATCGCCTCCCTGGGGCGACCGGTGGGTTTCTGCCCAGGGTTGCTCAGAGCAGGCTTCCCCCCAGGCTGCCCGAGGCGCGAGGCATGGCGGGGACGGGGGGACAGCGGCAGCGCGGGGAGATGCGGCCCCCGCGGCGGGGTGGCCCGTCCCCGGCCGCAGGCTCGGGGTGCCTCGGGGAGCAGCATGCGATATCTCAGGGGGTCTCGGGGCCACGGCTCTGTATGCGAAATGGAGGCAGCTGCCTTTGACACCAATGCAGGCTCCATCCTGAGAAGCTCCTGGTGCACCCCTGGGACACGGCCCCGGGGACAGCTGAGCCCTCGGCCAGGCTTGGCTGCCACCGTCTCACACAAAGTGCTCGTCTCGCTGTCACCTCGAAGCCTGGCAGGCATGGAGGGGGAGCCACGCTCTCCCCACTCATCCCCCGTGCCCCACGGGGAAGACGGGCGTCCCTGTCATCTCCTGTGTGGCCTCCATGCTCCCTGGGTGGCACCTTGTCCCAGTGATGCCCCCGTGTCTGGGGTCCCCCCTCCCCACTGCTGCACCCCCTGAGCAGCTCTGCAGGAAGGTTGCAGGTTGTGTCTTGGTGGCCTGAGCCCGGACCGGGGGAGAGGAGACAGAGATGGGGTGGATGGTGCAGGGGGGAGAAAGTGGGAAGAGCGAGGAGGAGGAGGGACAGGTGGGATGCACGGAAAAAAGGGGAGAAAAAAATTGCAGAAAGATCTGCTGGGGGGACCCTCAGCATGTCCTGAGTAGACCGCCACGTTCTGTTGCGTTTGAACCACTCCACGGTTAGGAAACGATGGGGTCCTGTCCTGGGAGAGCAGGAGCATCACAGTGCAGTGGGCAGCTGGGGGGACCAGTGCCCACAGTGGGCACAGGAGAGGGGGAGAACCCAGGAAAAATGGGGCAGCTGGTGTGTGGCACCCCTGGCATCTCCCACATCGCTCCCTCTTCGGGGAAGCATCCTGGGCCTGATCCTGCTCCGTGGTGTGGCATTCACCCTACGCCACGCCACTCCACAGCACTCTCTGCCCCGGGGTAGGAGCACCCCAATGCCCTGAGCTGACCAGGTCCAGGGGCCACCTGCACCAGAGGTCCCTTGGGCGAGCAGTGGAGCCATACTCTCCCCTTCCCTTCCTGGTGGGGACCAGCGCGGCATGGGGCTCCCTGTGCTTTGGGTCCTGGCCGTGCTCTTCTTGGCACGTTGCTCACAGGCGAGTTGTGGAGGGAGATGGCCCCACTCATCCCAGAAGATGGTCCCCGCTTTGGGGGCAGCTGCATCTGCAAGGCAGCTATGGGCAGTGATGCCCTGCCTGGGAGCCTGTCACAGTCTTCTGCCTGCCGTGGGGTGACGTGGCCGGGGTCCCAGGACATGTTCCCCAGGGAACAAGGCTAGTTGGGCCAAGAACAGGCTAGTGGGGCCAACATCCAAGGCAACGTGGCCAAGATGGAGGCTAGCAGGTCCAAGGTCCGGCTATTGCAGGAGGCCCGTGGTGGAGCGAGCTTTGTCGTGATGTTGGGCACACCTGCTAGTTGCTCTGTGGGGTGAGCGGCCAGCGGGAGGGTGCTGCCACCAGCTCATGTCACAGCCTGCCATTTGGTGCCCTCCACTTCCATGCAGCAGCCCTGGCTCAGAGACCCCAATGCCCTCCTGCTGTGGAAGGCCCCATGAGTACCTAGCATGCTGGGACATGTTGCCTGGGGTCCTTGTAAAGATGAGAAAGCAGTGAGGAGCTCTGTTTCATGATGCTCGGCAGAGCCACGGGCCCACACCAGGTCTCAGACGGCCAAGGCTTGAGAGCCCATGGGGCTGGAAGGCCAGGCTGACCCCAGCCCCATGGGCTCTCCTGGCTAGCAAGCGAAAGACGCAGACCTGGTGGCCTTGCTTCTTTCCTTTTCGTTGTCGGGAGTTTTAAAAATGGATTCTGCTCTGCAGCCCTGCAGAATGGTCCCTCAGGAGTGCCAGAGAGACAGGCTGGCACCATGGAGCCAAGACAGCCCTGGGAAGCTACCACCCCACTCTGAACGTCCTAGCGCCCACCATCACCCGAGCTGCACAGCCTCTCCGCGGCACATCATCCCCACCGCCCCAGGAGGAGATGCATGTGTTCCCCATAGGCAGCTCCTGCAACTCGAATAGCACTCGCAGAGCTGACGTACTGCCATCCATCGCAGCCACCCACGATACTGCAACCCCACAGAAGCCATGTGAGACGCATAAACCACACAGACACCTTCCGAGCCGGCACATTTCGTACAGACACGTAACGAGGTGCACAGGTCCCTTAGCCCCCCCACTGCAGCCGTCATCAGCCCCCGCAGAGTCACACTGCCAGCCTGCGGGCATCCCCCCCAGACACAGCATGACACACGTCCCATGTCACCGCCAAGCGAGGGCCCGGCGCTGTGAGGCGATGCTCGCCCTGCAGCCATGGGGATGGTGCCAGAGCTGGTCGAGAACCGAGGGGGTTCATGGAAAAGGTCACCTTTTCAGTGAAGGATCAGCCGTCCCAAAGCCAAACGCTTCTTGGCTGAAAAAGAACGTAGTTTTTGGCCCAAAAGAACCAAAAGTAGGTCAAAGACAACTATTTTTTTTTTTTTTAAGGAGAGTTGATGTTTTCTACAGCAAGATTGCATTTAGCTGGAATCCTAATTTTTAATTGAAAAAAAAAACCAAAACCCAAAATTCTTCCAGAAAATCTTCCACCAGCCAGGGACTACCATATGAGCCCAGATTAGGTTGAAGTCATTTTTAAAGACATATTAAGTTCTTGTCTATATTTTCTTCCTGGTTGTCATTTAAAGTTTTTGGTGCCTTCACTTCACTTCCATACCTTAACATGTTTGAGTCTCTTCTACGGTTAATATTGATTAATTTCTTGACTTTATAATGTTTGGTTTGGGGATAATTGCACCATCCCTGTAACATAATTTACCCTAAATTACTGATATGTGCTTCTAGCATTAGTTCTACTTTAACATAGGTTTGATATGACAGTTTTCTTGCTTTTTTTTCTTTTCCTTTTTTTTTAATTTTTATTATTAAAAATTGCATGCATGAACTCTACACAAAAAAAGTAAATGAGAATGTTACCCTGTGATAACTCTGTGATTGGAGGAGATATGCTTTCAAATCAAAAGCCATGCTCTTGTATTTTAATTTTTCTGGCCAGATTCCCCACTTTGCTTGGTTATTTTAGCATTTCCCACCCCCGGAGCTGTGCAGAGAGGCCAGAACGCCCCAGCCTGCCCTGCTAGACCTCCAGCTTTCCACCGCAGCAGCCACACGTACACGTGCACCGAGGCACACGCACACACACATGCACACGCCGCTTTTCCTCCCGCTTGCATCAGGCAGGGTAGTTAACAAAGGACCTTTCTTCTGCCCGTTCCTTTTTGTAGCTCAAGTTCCTCCTTCTTCTCCACCAGTGAGTCACCCAGCCTCTCCCCTTTCCCAGTCGCCTCTCCTCCCTGCGGGAATCAAGCCCCGTCCCGCGAGTCATGCCTCCCAGCCATTTTGCTATGGAAAGGAAAGATTGCATTTAGCTGGAACCCTAACTTGTCACAAGAAGGGGGCGGCTGCACCCGTTTTTGGGAGAGAGGGGCATTTTTTGGTGGACTGATGAATAGCCACAAAAAGCTCCCCCAGGGCGGCAGAGCGACTTCAGGGTCGCCTCGGCCATTCTCTCTGCAAACGGGCGATGGCCGAGGTGTTGCCACTCAGAAAAGCAAGGCCACAGCAAGGACTTTCTCAGAGGCTCCATGTTAATATTAGCTAGTTCTCTAAATGAAAGAATGATCCCGTGAGATGCTCCCTGGGTGTCAGCACATCCCCAGCACGTGTACCAGAGAGACGGGAGCATGCTGGCTCCCGCCCCTGCCCCAGCAGCTCCCCACCGAGGGGTCGTGTTGAAGCACAAAACTGGGCAGAGCAGGGCAGCCCCGAGGACCCCACGCAACGCCTGGGGGGACCTCAGACCTCCCGTGGCAGGAGGCAGGGTGTAGAGCCACGCAGGGTAGCCACAGTGCCAGAGCTGTCAGCAGCACCACAGGGGCCACAATCACCACTGACCAACGCAAGACAGATAAAATCCCGTCACCGAGGAGCCTCCCGGGAGCCCAGCAAAATAGCAGCCCTCCTGGGTAGCGTGGTGCAAGGGCTGGGCAAATGCCACCGGAGACGGTCTGCGCTGCAGCACACGAGACCCACCGAGACCCTTTCCTGCCCCAGCACTGATTTAGGTCCCCAGACAGCAGCGCAAGATGCTCTGTGCCACCTGCTCTCGCAGCAGGGCTGGACAGGGCTTCCAGTTCAGCGTTTGGAGTTTGGAGAGTGGAACTGGGAGAGGAAGGGAGTATGGAAGGAGGAAGGGAGAAAATAACTGCCCAGTTGTAAATCCCTGCCTGGGGAGGAAGGACTTTTTTTTCTTGCCTGTTGAAGGGTATTTCTGCTCTCCTCGTTGGCTTGCTGGTGGGACTGCGGCTGGGGAGGTCTCTCCCAGGGAGCGTTTGCCAAGCCCCCCCATCCGCAAGGAGCGCAGAACCCCAAATCCAGGCCACATCCCCAACACCGGCTATATTTTCACATTAGCAATTGACGCTACAGTTTATCTCAAGTCAACCACACCGCACATCTCCTCACCTGCATGAAAGGATAGTCAAAGCAGAGTCATTCAAGCAAGGAGGTGAAACGCCCTGGCCTCAAAGCACAGCTTGATCTGGCACCAGAGGATGCTGAAACCCAGCCAGACCCTCCAAACACAGGTTCAGCCGTGGGCTGGGCTGATGAGTCACAGGCTTTGTCTTGTAGCTCTCCCCGAGCAGAGAGGGGCTCGCTCCGCAGGCGACGCAGCTGCCACGCTCTGCAGAAGCTGCGCCGCGCTCCCGGGCGTCCTCCCTGCCCAGCTGTAGGGTGCTTGGAGAGTGTCTGCAACGACCTCTGCACAAGCTTGGAGTGCATTGGGAAGGGGACCTCAGCCAGCAGCAGGTTTCAGGCCGTTGCATCACCCCCAAGAGACATCCTGTAGGGACACATGGGATGTAAGTCGAGGCGGGGTCAAGTGCCAGAACTGCCTAACACTTCTTTCTCCTTGTCTGTGTATTTGTGTGTTGCAGCAATATCATCCCACCGACATCACTGGCCAGCTCAACCTCTCCGACCCCTCAGTCAGCACTGTGGTGTGACCTTCTCCCCGAGGGCCATCAGTCCTTGCCCAACACAGTAGGAAGGCACAGCCAGGACTGCCTTTCGCGGGACACTGATGGGTTCTTCTGGGTGAGATGGGAGGAAAGCATCTTTCATCCATACACAGTGACTTCATTGTATATCTCCCTCCCTTCCTAAGCCTGCTGCCATGCTCGTGCCCCAGAATGCACGGCAGAACCAGGACACGGTTTGGACTTCACTGTACAGAGATGTTTGCTTCCAACCAGTGCTGTTGATAACCAGTATTGCCACTGACTGGCTACGTGCAAGGGGAAAGGATTTTGAAAGGCACATGGTGCTTGCTCTCCCACAGTAGCGGGGAAGAGCTGGTGCCAGACTACAAACATGTGCTTCACTTTGCAGGCTTCAGGCTTCTCAGCACACGCACGGCCCCTCAGATGTGTGCTCCACGTCTCCCACCACCCCGGAGGGCTCCAGTGCAACGTGCTCGTGGTCCCGAGCGGCTGGAACAGCCAGCGCGGTTTGGCAGGTTGGGCACATGCTCCTGCTGTGCCGAGTGACCCCGCCTCTGCAGCAGGGTCTGGGAGATGCGTGCTCTGCTCCTTGCAGGGGATGAACCCCCTGTTCCTCCCGCCCATCAGCCCGTGGCTATGACTTGGCTCCTGTACGTGGTCTGTTTGCAGCAGGAGTGCTCCCAGCCCTGCAGCCCATGCTCCTGTGCGAAACGTGGTACTCTGGAGCTCATAACATGCTGTCAGCCAAGATCCTGGCTCCCCACCTCTGCACAGAAGACATCCCCAGGACCTGGCCATGGCCAGCATGTAGCTCTCACACCATGGCTCTCCTGGCCAGGAACATCTCCACAGGGAATGGCTCTGGATGGTTGCACTGATCTTTAGCCAAGCTCCACACTGCCTCAGCACCAGCAATGCAAGGAGAAATGCTGCTGGCCGGTCGTGGCTTGCCGTGTGCTGCAGTGTCTGCAGCGACCACCCAGCCTGCCTGCAGCGTCGGGCACCACAGCAGGCACTGGCAGCTTCCCTGCCGCACTCACCTGCAGTTCAAGCTTGCCAGCAGCTCCCGCGGCAGCCCTGAAGCCCCAGCTCACGTGGCTGCATCTGCCTGAATCTGGAGACGTGGAAACCGGATCCCGGTTCAGGAGAAGGGAACCAAACGAGACAGACTGATGCCGCTCCTCCCCACACCTTCCTCCCCTCAAGCATATGTGCCCATGTGCCAGCATCCCTGAGCACCCTCCTCGTGGGCGCTGTGAGCGGGTGCGGAGACACCAGCGTCGGGGAAGCATCTGGTGCCAGCCAGGCTGGTGATGAGCAGCTACAGCACGCGCACAGGCAACATCGCATCCCGCCTCCTGCGAAGGTGGAAAACCCACCTGCAACGTGGGACCAAGCCCCAATGGCATGAACTGCCCCAGCCGAGCAGATGGGGCTTCCCCCTGAGGGTCGGCGGCTTTTGCAGGCAGGATTTTCAGACGGCAGCTGAGGTCTGTGAGCATCGTCCCACTGACTGCAGTGGCTCCATCAAGTTCATCTCGCTCCAGCTGAGAAATTGGACCCATTCTACTTTATACGTCAATGTAACATTAATACCAAGTTTTTGCAAGAGCTCAGTAAAGTCTATACTGGATCATGAAGTGGTTTATTCCAGTGCCGTGTGCCTCTTTCCGTCTCTGCCTTCTGGCAAAGCTGGCAGGGAGCCCTGTGCTGAATCAGAGCCTCACCCAGCACTGCTGCAGGGTTTGCAAACAGTAAAAGGTGGAGGGACAGGGAGGGACGGCGAAGCCAGCAGGGAGAAAGGCCAGGAGCTGCAGGGAAGACCGGGAGGGAAGGGGCATCACCATTCAGGGACGCCAGGCTGATGGACAGCCTGAACAGCCAGTGTGGGGGGACAGGCCTGGCAGCGGAGAGACGGGGACAGTCTGAAACTGTCCAAATGCCAGCACCATGCCAGCTGGCTCTCGCCCACCTCCATCTAGGGGAAAAGGGTCCCCTGCCACTGCTGTGCTCCCCAGCTCCTGGGAGCCAGCATGGGGCACTGCCAGTGGGGCTGGCCTTTGGGAACAGAGGACCGACTGCAGGGATGAAGGCATCTGGGGAAGTCCCTGCACCTCAGCCCATCTGTAGGGAGGTGCCCCGAGGGATTTGCAGAACAGAGAGGCAGCTTCCCTGGGCTGAACTGAAGCAACATCACTCATTCACACCATGCTCCCCATGTGCTGAGACCACCAGCCCAACCTCCCTAGGGGTGTCAGCCTCAGGATGATCTGGGAGGAGGAGTGGGGCTCAGGTGGCCATGCAGGGTGACAAGCGAAGTCCTAGCTCCAAATGGAAAGCCCGGGCCTTCTCAGGAAGGACTGAGTGCTGTCAATAGAGAGGGTCTGGCAGAGCTGGGATTGCTCCTGGGAAAGGTGCCGTGCAAGGGGCTGATCCTGGCAGAGGTCCTGCAGCCATCCCGGGTGCAGGGCTGGTAGCACTGGAGGAGCTGCTGCTTTCACCCGCAGCCCTCGCACCCCTCGCTGGGGAGAGGCACCGCAGGAAGAGCCGAGTGGGAACTGAGCAGTGTGGCAGCACGCTGGGTTGGTTTCTCTCTTGAAAATAAAAATGGGAGCGAGCCACAACTGAGGTGACGTTTGGTTTATTCTCTGCATGATTTACTTAACCCTTGCCAAGAGCTTGCCAAAGGATGCATTGACCCCTGCCACGTCCCTGGCTTGTCCTGTAGCTCTTGCATGGGCAAGAGATTGAGCGAACAGGGGGAGGCTGGTGGCCACAGTCATCTCATTGTGGCTCTTATCACCTTGCAATGGGTAAGAACTCATGCCAGAAAGGGCTGTTGCTCCTCCTTGAGAGATGCTTTTGTCACCCCAGCTTGTGCTTTCCTCTGGAGCACAGCTCCAGCTCCTTCCAGGCCATCTCCCAGTACGCTCACTAATGGGGAGAAGCGTTTCCACAGGGAAGGACAGGAGGTGGCAGGGCAGGGAGATGCAGGGGCAGCCCCAGTCCCTTTTTGTGGGTGATGGGAGGTGAGGCAGCAGCAAGGGCTGCAGGGTCTGTGCTGTAAACCCACACGGGCTTTTTTGTCCCCACTCCCATCACTGAGCTAACCCTAGACCTTGGCCTTTGATGAGCTTTAGCATGGAGGGAGAGCTATTGGGGGAGGAACCACTGTGCAGCCTCACCCATCCTTTGGCAGCTCCCCTGCCGAACCACATCAGTGGGAGCTCGAGGCTTTGTCTCTTTCCAACCCTCACCCTAAACCTCAGCCTCACCCCAGATCTTGGTTGTTGGCTGAGCCTTCTCAGCGGCAGCAGCCCTGTCTCAGGGGAAAAAAACCTATCAAAAGAAACATTTTGCAACCTGCCCTGTCCTTGGGCAGCACACAGAGGGGTCTGAGGCTTTCTGAAAGTCCCATGGAGGCTCTGGAGTGCCCCAAAAGTACCCAGAGATCTTCAGGTGCACCAAAAGGCACATGGAGAGCTCTGGGGTGCACGAAAAGGCAAACCAATGCCTGTCAGGACACAGAAAGCCAAACGGATGGCATTTGGATGCACAAAAAGCCAACCCAAGGGGTCTTGAGGGCGTGGAAAGGCACACTGGGGCTGCTGGGGTCACTGAATGGCAGATAGGGAGTGCTGGGGGCACCAAAAGGCCCAAGGAGGGCTTTGGGGCAAACTGAAAGGCACGCAGAGGCTCCTGGGCTGCACCAAAAGGCAAATGGAGGCTCCTGGGGTGGACTGAAAGGCACACAGAGGAATATGGTGTGTCCTGAGATGCACACAGGGGCTCCCAGGATGCACCAAAAGGTACATGGAGTCATCCTGAAACGCACACGGAGGCCCCTGGGCAGCAGAAGGGGCAGGACAGGGTGACCTGGAGGAGAAGGATCAGCTGCCCCCCCTGGGAAGGGGATGTGCAGGTCTGAGGGTGACCTGGGGGAGCCTTCCAAAACACAGAGAGCAGCTGCAGTCAGACCGTGCCCCGCAGGGGGCTGAGCTGGAGGCTGCTCCCCCCAGCAGCGGGGCAGAGGGAGCTTGGCATGGTCTCAGGGGACTCTGGGAGGAGGAAGAAAAGTGATTTCCAGGAACAGAGCATCTTCTCACTGGTCCACAGGGAAATGTTTGCAACAGTGGAGCGCAGACACCTGGAGAAGGGCACGGACCACAGCCTGCCTGGGGCTAAAGCCTGGTCGCCCTGCCTCAGCAGCCCCTGCAGATGCGGGGTCTCCTCCAGAAGTGGGACTCCCTACGCAGGTTGTGGTAAATGACTATGATGGAGCCCATGAAGGTGCAGAAGAAGATGCTGGCCATGAAGGAGAACGGTCCAATGATCAAGAAGGTGATGTAGTGCTGGGCAGACAGTGGGGTCTCCTGGCATTGCCTGAAGGACTCATTCCCAAAGGCCATGATTGGATACTTGTTCAGCTGCTTTGGGGCTCTGCACAGGAGCAAATTCTTCTCTGAAAGAGAAAAGCAGTGCTGATGGGCACGCTGAGCAGCTGGGACAAGGCAGGTGTCAAGGACAGGGGGTCTGTATGGGACAGATGGGACCAGGGCAGGAGGACAGGGGCCAGGTTGATCAAGATAGCCCAGGGCAGGGTACAAAGAAGGGGAGCAGTGAGGGTTCAGGACTCATCTACGTCCTGCACCTTGGGGAGTGGCCAGGGAGGTGGGCACAGTGCTGGAGAGGGCACTGGAAAATGGGTGTGGGGCAGGATAGGATGGAGCAGGACAGCAGATGGGGCAGACAAGGTGGTGGGCTGGGTTCCCAGGGGACAGGCATGGAGAGCAGTGAGCAGCCAGCCTGGAGATGCCACAGAAGGTCCCAGCCAGCACAAGTGACAGACGCGCACCCAAGCTGGAAGCAAGCAGGAATGGGTGGCAGCAGAGGGAAAGACCTCACTGGCAGAACTGTCTCTCACCAAGGTTCACAGGGGAAGACAAGCAGGATCAGCCCCATGTTCATGAAGGCACTGGGGGAGGGGATGAAGGCACTGAGTCCTGGCCAAGTCAGCGGTGATGCCTAGCCTGACACACAGGCTCATCTTGCCCCTCAGATGCCCGTTGCCCAGCTCACCTTGCCCTCACCATGGCAGGACTGGTGCCACTGGGGACGGTGCTGCGTGCCTGTCGCTGGGCCATTGCCCAGCCCTCCTCTCCAGGCAGTCCCTGCTGGTGGCCGAGGGTGGGCACCAGGGACCAGACCCAGAGATGCATCCACCCAAGCAAACACAGGAGCTGCCATGGCCTGGGGACGGGTCCTGGGGAACCTCGCCGTACCCCCACGGGCACTAACCACGTGAGCCCAGGGCCAGCTGGCAGCCAGGGTGCTGGGTCCTGCCTCAGCCCCGATGGGGTGACCAGCCAGCGTGGAGCGGGTGGGGGGCTTGGGGACACGGTCCTCCGGGCACTCACCTCGCACTTTTTCCCTGTTGTGGCTGAGCCAGCGCCAGAGGGGCAGGATGCCGCAGCTGCACACCCAGGGGTTGTCCTGCAGGAGGAGGGTTCGGAGCTGGGGCAGGGTGTGCAGCACCCCAGGCTCCAGCTCCCCCAGCATGTTGCTGCCCAGGTTGAGCGTGGCCAGGCTGGTGAGGGGCAGGAAGGTTTCGGGGGTCAGCACCGTTAGGTAGTTGTTGCTGAGGTCCAGCTCCTGCAGCGCCCCGAGCCCCACCAGTGCCTGGCTGTGGATCAGCGCCAGGCGGTTGTGGGGCAGGCTGAGCAGCAGCAGCCCCGGCAGGGGAGGGAAGGAGTGCGGCCCCAGCACGGTGATGAAGTTGTAGCCAAGCCACAGGGTGCTGGTGTTGGCCGACAGGCTCTGCGGCACGTCTCGGAGGGCACGCTCGCTGCAGTCCACCTCCCCCAGGGAGCAGCGGCAGACGGCGGGGCAGGCTGGCGAGGGCAGTGGGCGCAGGAGAAGCAGGCAGGCCAGCACGGTGCTGGGGCCCATCCAGCAGCCCATGGCTGCCCACTGAGGCGGCGAGTGCTCCTCGACCTCCGGTGCCAGGATTTCCCCACGGACAGGATCCCTAGTGCCTGTCACCTTGCCCAGCCACCCGTCCCTGCCTGGCACCCTTGGGTGAGCCCGGCGGTGCCGAGCGGAGGTGCCAGGCAGTGCCTGGCTGCAAGGGGAGCGGGTGGATGTGCTCGGCTCCCTGCGGCCGTATGCATTCCCCCGCTTGCCGCCACCCACCCTCTGCAAACCGGGATCGGGCTGCGCTCCCAGCCCTGGCTTCCCTTGGGGTGGAGCTGCACTTTTTTCAGCAAATATTTTTGCAGTGATGCCTCCCCTGGCAAGGTGCGGAGTCGTGCCCTGGTCCCTCCCTCTGCCAGGCACTGCTCCAGCCAGGTAAGCAGCCAGCTCTGTGCGGCCTGGGATTAACTGCTTGTGTGCGCGGCAGGCTGGAGGGCTGGAAAACTGCAAAACCAGACCCATCTCTTGGCCTCCATCGTCCCCATGGGACATCCCCCATGGGCGTGTTGCCTCACCAGCCATGTACAGAGGGGTGTATGGACCCAGGACCTACATAGATGGCTGGGGTGGGACAAAGCTTAAATCATATCATCAGCAGGTCTAACCCCATCTTCTGTGCTGGCCCACCATGCCCAGAGGTCCTCAATGGGGAGCTCTGCTAGGAGCCATGGGCCACACTGCTGAGCCCAGCCCTTGGCCGGGCTGTTTGTACCTGGCAGGAGACCACAAGCCATGCCAAAAGGAGGAGGGTTGGGATGTGAGTCCCATGGGCCACACTCCTCCTCCCCAGCAGGATCACGCATCTGCGTGCACACTGGGGGACACCCAGGAGCCCCCACATGACACGGCGTGGGAAAGGTAAGCTCGCTAGGCTGCAGCTGCCCAAAACTTGTTTACCCTCGTGCCAGCACGGCAGCGCCGGTTCAAGAGGGCTCAAAGTCTGCCTCCACCCTGTTTACACCTGCTCCGGTTTCAAAGGTGCCTGAAGCCCCGCAGCAGAAGGCTGGAAAGGAGAGGTGTCACCTCCCAGCTCCCACCATCCTTGGCAGAGCTCAGCAGACACCGGGGGACCAGGGGACATGGCCGGTAGCACCTCATCCTACCCGCAGCTCGGCATGGAGGCCTGGAGCAGAGACACCTTCCTCCACTCACACCCTCGCAGCTCCTGTCCTGTTTGGGACCCCAGTGGTCCCAAAGGAATCCTGGAGGAATCCCTGGCACCTCTGCCCCATGGCCAAAGGGCTGGAAGGGCAGCAAGGCAGCATGCCTGAGCCTCAGGCCAGGACCAGGATGTTCCCAAATCTGGGGCAGAAGCAGCAGGCAGGCAGTTTATTAATAGCATCCAGAGGAGCTTTGGTTTGTTTATCTACCCTGCAGCAAACTCGGTTTGCTGCATTAATCCCCATCTGGAAATAATTCAGAGGAATCCTCCAGCCCAGCCCAGCCCAGCCCTGAAGCAGGGCAGAAACCCACAGCCACGTGGAGCTGCAGCACCAGCTCATCCCACCAACAGCTGCGGGCTATATGGGGACCCGAATTTGGGACATTTTTGTCCCAAAATGCTCTTCCTCCCCAGGGGTTGCATAACCCACTGCCTGCGACCACCTGGGATCAGGTGAGATGTGCAAAATTCATTGGGGAAAAAAATACTAAAACCAAGGCCATTTCCAGCTTTTGTGCTCAGAGAGCCCAGGAGGCTGCAAACCCATCTCAGCTCCTCCACCAGCCCCTCACTGCCAGCCTGTTGCACACCCCCATGGCACGTGGCAAGAGAGATGTCCCCAGTGTCCTGCCTGCCGGGGACACCGGCCAAGCACAGGACTGGTGCTGGTTGTGCCTGGCCCTACTTCTGTTTTGCATACATTGGCTGCACCCCACTGCAATCGCAGGCTGGTGACCCTTCGGGGTCCTGAACCCCAGCAGAGCCACCACTGTCCCTTCACGCATGCTGCCAGTGCTTGGCAGAGCATGGGTCCCTGTCACGCCCCCTTCTCTGGAAGGGGGCATCCAGCACTCTGCAGGAAGAGCCCAGGTCCCCGTCGCTAGCCAGGGCTGCACCCACTGGTGCCCTGCTCCCCCACTGCGATGCCTCCTCCTGTGGTTTTGGGCTCCACGCAGAACAGAGCAGCCTGGCCCCAGGGCCAGCACCAGGAGAGGTTGCTCCGAGCATCTGCTCTGCAAGAACAGCTTAGGGGGCCTGTGCTGACCGATGGAGGAGTCCCCAAGGCACAGGGTTCAACATCAGCCCTGCTCTGGCCAAGGGGCGTAAATCAGGGTGCCCAGCCACCACGCCAAGACCGTTTCCACAATGAAGTGATGGAGGGGCAGATAAACTCCTTCAGAGACCAGCCACTGGCTGGGAGCAGCAGGGACACGCGCAGGGGAACGCTGCAAGGGCCAAGCTTCACAGCTTGGTTCTGGTGCTGGGGGGATGCAGTGGAGCAGGGGTGGGGGCACAGAGGCAAGGACCTGGGGCTAGGGCAGGGGGCCATGGGTCTTTGTCACCATCCGCCACTGGAAAGCTGGGACCCAAGGTGCCAAGGCTGAGCACAGAGTCCTGCTGGCACCTTTGTATGGAGCCGTGCCCGGCGTAAGGATG
The DNA here is from genome assembly GCF_035582795.1 of Mycteria americana. Lineage (NCBI taxonomy): Eukaryota > Metazoa > Chordata > Aves > Ciconiiformes > Ciconiidae > Mycteria > Mycteria americana. The sequence goes on along the minus strand of NC_134381.1, from coordinate 2,124,173 downwards.
GGCCCTTCCCAGACTCTTCCCACCACCCACTGTGGGGTATTTGGGGGAAATGAAGATAGAGGGGAAGGTGCTTTAAGGCTCTGGGTTAGCTTTTAGCCCGTCCTTGATGGCTTTAATTTATTGCATGTTTCCATGTAATTAAAGATCCAAGGCAGGCAGATGCCCACCCCATGGAGTCCCTGAACCACACCACGCTTCTGCTGTACCTCCTGGGCACCTCTGCCCTGGGGCATCCCTGGTGGCACTGCTCGCATGGCTGGAGCTCCCCAGGTCGGGGTCTGCTGAGAACATCTCAGCTCTGACTTTTTTATGGCAGGTGACACCAAGTGGCAGAATTGTGCATGGGCACTGTGCGTGGTGTGAGTGCTGTGAATGGGGTGGGTGCTGTGCAAGGCATGGGTGCTGTGCATGGGGTGGGTGCTGAGCATGGGGTGGGTGCTGTGCATGGGGTGGGTGCTGTGCAAGGCATGGGTGCTGTGCATGGGGTGGGTGCTGTGCATGGGGTGGGTGCTGAACAAGGCATGGGTGCTGAGCATGGGGTGGGTGCTGCACATGGGGTGGGTGCTGTGCAAGGCATGGGTGCTGTGCATGGGGTGGGTGCTGAGCATGGAGTGGGTGCTGGACTCCTCCGGCTGCAGCCCTGGCACCCGGTACAGGGGACAGCCAAGCACCAGGACTGCCCAGGGGGCACGAGATCACTGCTGACCCCAGGGAGGCACAGGCTGGGGTCCCCCACTGAGTCCCAAGGGGCAGCCAGTGGTGCCTGGGATATTGCAAGAGCTCATAAACCGCATGGAAAACAGATGCAGAAAATGGGCTCTGAGGAAGGACCACAAGAGCTGCCCAGGCAACCCCAAGCCCTGCCCAAGAACTGTATTAGTATCACCCTGCTGCACCCCGGTCGTCCCCATCTGGCCTCTGTTAAACCCACACCCGGCTGTTCGGGCTCTTGTCCTTGCACCCCCAGTTTGGAGTCAGGCAGGGAAAGCCATGCAAAGATACGACCTGGAAAAACAGCGGAGGGGCTTCTGTACAAGCTGCATGCAGGTGTGCAGGCAGGGAGGTGGGGAGAAGGTCAGGCAGGAAAACCAAACCTGGGACAAGCCATGGAGCACAAGGCCAAGCAGGAGCTCCCATGGGCTCTGTCATCCTTCATTTCAACTGTACAGCTACCCCAACGCCCAAATTTGTCATGCAAATGGCCAACAGAGCAAACACTTAAAGGACAGCAATCTGGCAGAGCAGGTCAATTCTCCCCGTCACACCCCCACCACAGGCAGGGCTTGCCCCAGGCTAGCCCGAGGCTTACCGACAAATACGACCAAGACATGCAGCCCAGCAGGGCCAACAGAGCGTTGTTTAATGGGCACGAAGCTTTCGGGGTGCTGGACAGTCTCCCCGGAGCATCGCTGTGTCGCTGAGCTGTGCCAGGTTCCTGCGTCCCCTGTCTGAGAGATGCTCGGTGGACGTGTCCCTGCTGCAAAGCCATGTGCACGGAGAAGCTGGGCATGAACAAGCCCTGGACCAGGGACCAGGGGACATCCATGATGGCTGGACCAGGTTTCTGAGTTGTCAGAGGGGTGGGTGGGCAGGATGAAGGGGTGGGGGCATCTTCATCCCCCCTGTTGCACCCCAAATCCTGGCAGGATGGACAGCAAGCCCTGAGCAAGCTGAAGCCCTTCCCAGGCTGCCAGCACAGCTACTGTCCTTAAGTGGGTCCAGGGCATGGCATGGGGGTCCCCAAAAATGGTCCCAGACTGCACCCCAGGATCTCAGCTGCCCATGCCCGCTCAGCTCTCAAAGGCTGCTGTCACCCCACAGCACAGGCACGGCCGGCAGCAGCCGTGTCGGGGGAACGATGCCGGGGGCACCGCATCTTGGCACAGCCCCACCGGCTGCCGGGTGACCACCTTCTCTTTGCACAAGCCCTTGGTGGCCGAGTCGGGCTGCGACCTGCCGGCCACCTGGGGATGCTCCTTGTCAGCCTTGATGGTGAGGAAGGTGGCCAAGTCGAGGTCGAGCATGGCGATGCCGCCACGCGGTGTGGGTGTGTTTTGGCGGCACTGTGGGCAGGGGATCCAGCGCTGTTCGTTGGTGACGGCGTCGAGGCGTTTCAGGCAGGCTTGGCAGAAGGTATGGCCGCAGTAGAGCCGGCGCGGCAGCCGGTTGCACAGGTCATAGGAGGAGTAGCAGATGATGCACTCAACCCGCTGGCTGCCCCGGCTCGGGGTGTGTGAGTATGCCCCGACACACGGCCCTGCATCCTCTGCCCGGGGGCTGCTGCTAGCCTGGGACATGCTGGGGAGGGGAGGGTGAGAGGAGCCATCAGACCCACGGCCAGGGTGTGGGATGCCACCTCTGAGTGCATCTGATGCATGGGAGATATGGAGACCAGCCCCATGTGGTGGGTTCCCAGGGGCATCAGGCTCCCTGCCCAACATCCCTGCCTGCATGGCTGCCCCGTGGATAGCCCTGCCTAGAAAAGCAGGACCTTGCCACTGCAGATGGCTCTGCCTGCATCCAAGGGGGATGTGTTTTCCCTGGTGCCACCCCTGCATCCCTGCCAGGAGCTCTGCCAAATGCCCCTTATGTCTCGTGGGGGCTGGGGGCTGGTTGGACCTCAGCAGCCTGCCCGGGCTCTGGGTTGGTAGGGAACACGGGGTGGGCAGGAGCGTGTCAGCGGGGTGGGCAGGGGAGCGGCACCCAGAGGAGCAGGCAGTGCCACAGCCCTGCTCCTCGCCAGCCCTGGGCTGTGCCAGGCCACCATGGCACGGCTGTCAGCAGCAGGGGACAGGCACGCAGGCTGACAGGGAGGAGTTGAGGGGTCCAGCCTCATCTTAAGGGGGGTTTGATACCCACCAGCGTATTGGCAAACCTCTCCTGGGGGCCACCAAGACCCCACCCCCTCTCTACGGGTGACCTCAAACGTTTTGATACAGACGGGCATCCCTCCCCTTCTCCCCTGTCCCTCATCCCTACCTGTGCTGAGATGCTCCCCCCAGGCCCTCAGGGGAGGTGGCAGAAGGGCTGCACCATCCCAGGGGGCTGCAGCAGTCCCATGGGGAGCATGGGGGGCCCAAGCCGCCAGCAGGTCCCCAGCCAGGTCCCGGCGGCTGCTGGTGGCTGTGGCAGTGGGAAGGGACTCACCTTTCAGGGACAGGCGTGCTATCGCATCTGCTGCTGGGAAGCCAAGCCTGGGAGATTGGGTTACAAGCTCCCAGATAACAAAGACCTCTGAAATCTAAGCCCCAGGAGCAGTCATTAACCATCCGCCTCTGCTTCATTAGCAGAATAAACCATCCCCGTGAGGCCAAGGAGCTGTAGGCTTCACCATGGGCGGAGAGGGCTTGGACATCAGCTGTACCTGGGCAGCAGTGGCAGAGTCTTTCACATCCTCGGCCACCCCCCATGGCCAGGAACATCTGGGCAGATGTTGGCAAGCGGAGACACCCCATCGCACTCCAGCCCACACATCCCCAGGTGGTCCGGGCTGCGGGGACGGCTGCGACCGGAGTGGGAGGGCACAGCAAGGCTCCAGGCTCGCGGGGATGGAGGGGCTGGGGTTGGCACAGGGACGCCGAGGCTCCAGCCTGGTCCGAGCCGGCAGTGCCCATGCGTGGGGTGGTGCTCCTCATCCGGTGCCCGGCTGTGACTGCTGCCACAGACCTGTCCGTGACCTGGAAGAGACCCAGCTGGAAGAGACCCTGCTCTTCCAGCTGGGGCTGCAGGCTCTCGCGTTACCCTCGTTACCCTCGGCTCTGCCAGGGACGATGCTCAGCACCAGGCTGGGGAGAGCCCAGCACGCCTCGGTGACACCTGCAAGGTTCGTGCCCGATGCATGACCCAGGGGAGGTGACAGCACCAGGGTGGTGGCAGGCTCAGTGCCCACAGCTGCCAGCCCCTGAGCAGCCCTTGGTCCAGCAGCAATGCTGCAGCCTCTGCACGGAGGGTGTGGTAGGGGGAGTGTGGTAGGGGGACAGATCCTGGAACCAGGGTCCTGGAGGAGAAAAGCACATCCTGGAGCCAGGGCAGGGCTGCCAGGACACCCAGCAGCACTTCTGCGTGGGTGCAGGAGAGGGCAGCATCTCCTGCTCCAGGCAGGAGCAGGCAGCAATGCAGGCAGGGAGCCAGGCAGTGCTCTCCTGTGCTGCCTGCTTACCAAACACTTAAGCAGCCCTCGGGCCCTGTTTCCAGCACTCCTCGGCAGCAAGAACTAGGGGGTTTAGAGACCGAGACCCTCATAGGGTCATGGGCCTCTGCATAAAAACCCGACCTCTTGATGCCGGTGCTCGGTAGCAAGGCAGCAGAGCCGGCAGCGCAGCATCTTTGGGGTGCAGTGGCCGTATCCTGAGACAGGATCCTGATGCACCCTCTGTCACAGGTTTCCCCAGGCAGCACACATGGGGCGCATGTGCCCGTGGGTCCCCAGGCTCAGGGATGGCACCCCATGGCAGGGCTTTGCCCTCCCCTTGCCAGGCTGGTAGCAGGCAAGGGATGGCAGGGCGGCCGGCTTGGCACGGCGCTGTGCCGGGGACCTTGGTTTTGGCCAAACCCACTGGCCGAGGTGGGGGCAAAGGCCTTGTGCCCTGGGCGGATCAGGAACCAGCTGCGTGGGATTCCCACTGTGCCCTGGCATCTCCGGGTGCCACCCTGCACGCCTGCAAGGGCTGAAGGGCATGCCTGCAGGGTGGGTGGCAGCACCCTGGATGCCGGCAGCCAGGGCAGAGCTGGCACCCGGATGGGCACAGCCTGCTCCCTCCAAGGTCGTGTGCCCAGGGATGTGGAGGCAGCTGGATGCCTGGGGATGTCCAGGCACGTCCCAAAGCTGGCAAGGAGGCACTCTCCCACCCGAAGCACGGTGGTGGCCTGGCTCACCTGCTGCGGGGCAAGGTACGGAGCAGGCAGGCGTCAGTCCCTTTGGACCATAGGAAGCCCTGCCCAAAAAGACTATACGGCTGAGAGCGATGGGCTTGGCTCCATGCACAACTGGGGGTACCCCTGGCACTGCCCAGGGGCAGTGTCCCACCTTGGCTGCCTCTCCTCACACAAATGTGCACACACACACACACACACATGCACCCCGCCTGCCCTCCTACCCCACTCCAGCCCCTGCCCATCCCCTGCCCATCAGCCATTCTGTCCCCCTCCCAGATGCCAGCAGAGCTGCGTCCCATCGAGGGGTTGTGCCCAGCTGCCCTCGGACTCTTCTGCCCATCGCACGCAAGCCCCTGGTACGGGGCTGTGCACCCCGGCTCACCTGCCCTGCACCCCACAGGCAGGGCTTGGGATGGGGGGAGCCCTTGGTGATACGGACTGTACATCTGCCAAGCCACGCAGGGTGACACCGAGGGGCACGCTGCCTGACACCGGCCTTCAGCCCTTGCTGGGCTCCGTGAGCCCTACCGAAACCCCCAAATCTGGGCACAGCGAAGGCGTATCTGCAGTCAGCAGTGACACGCATGGATGGGAAATGTCTTTTCCTCTTCCCAGAACCCATCCCCGAGAGCTGCAGGGACCTTTGGCACAGCAGGGCGGGGAGCAGCACCCTCAGGGGAGTGCAAAGGTCTGATGCAGATGAGCCAGAGCCATGCATCACCACCCACGCTCCAGATGCCAGGGGTGGCAATCACCCAGCACAACCCTCCGCACCCCTGAGCACCCTTTGAAGATGAAATGCACCTAGGGAGCACCCATGGGACCTTGCATGCAGCTGCCTGTATCACCCAGAGCCCTGTCAAGACCTGGGACAGCATGCTGTGCCCTCCCCTGCTCACACCCCCACCTCTCCTGCTGTCTCCAGCTTAATCATTCCCTGGGTGTCTGGCAGGCAGCACTCCGCCCGGCCTCTCCCAGATTGTTTGCTGTCGCCCCAAGGTTAGGCAGAGCGAAGGGCAGCAGTGACATACGGCACTGCTGGCAGATGCTGCACCCTGCCAGCACCTTGCCCAGGCCAGGCCATCGCATGCCTCACCCCTCCGCCCCGCCGGCTGACGCCAGCCCCACTAGCCCCAGGGCTCTGCCGAAGGCACCACACACCCCTCGGGGACAGTCTTCCCTCCCCAAACCGTGTTTGTCCCTGCAGAGCATGTCACACTGCCGGGGCACCGAGCACCGTCTGCGGGATGTGGGTTTCAGCCAAGCCAACGTGGTGACGCCAGGTCCCTGCCCATCCACGCGGCGGGTGGGCTCTGCAGCACGGCAGGGCTGGCGTCGGGGCCACGAAAGCAAACAAGGGGTGGATCTGCCCGTCCCCACGCCAGCACTGCCGGCAGTCCAGGCAGGGCGAACAAGAGCACTCCTTGTGCAGGGCGGGCGGCATGGGGCTGTGTCCCTGCCAACCTCCTCCTGCAAGGTGCACACCCCTTGGCCACCCACCAGCGTGGGACCTGGGCCAGGCAGAGGGGTTAGGGCTGGGAGGGCAAACTGGCAGGGCTCTGCCCTGCACCTCTGCCGAGCCACTGCCACCCCAGCCCAGAAGCTCCCAGGGGTGGTGGGATTTCAAGGGTGGTGGGCTTCCAGGCAGTGGTGGGCTCCCAGTGCTGGTGGGATCCTGGTGGTGCTGGGCTCCAAGCAGCGGTGAGCTCCAAGCAGTGGTGGGCTCCCAGTGCTGGTGGGCTCCCAGGGGGTCGCAGCCAGCCGGGGCAGTGCCACAAAGCCCACCCAGCTGGCCCAGCCAGGAACCTATCCCTTTCCCAGCCCCCCCCCAAAGCCGGGCTCTCTCTTTCCAAAAGACAGGACAGCCATCCAGCTTGGCAGGGTCGGGCTGAGCACCAGCCAGCGTCCCCAGGCAGGAAGGAGCAGGCTGTACTGGAAACGCCTGGGCAAGGGGAGCGTTGGGCCCAGGCTGGCAGCAGGGTGGCAGGCAGCAGCGAGCTGAAGAGCTCAGCGTGCCACTGCTGCTGCCGCAATCAGCAGTGCAACAGTTAAGCCTGGTTTTGAGGGGAGAGGAGAGGGCCGTGTGCCCTCTGCACTGCCCTTACACAACCCGCCAGGATAAGCAAGAAGTAACACAGGAATCCCGGAAAACCCAGGGCGGAGGGAAGAGGTGTACCTTGGCAGGGGACGAGACGGCTGTAATTTTATTTGAAGCACGCTGAAGTCATCTGCTAACACACGTGCTCTTTCCAAGCCCCTGCTCCTGCAGACCAGGCAGTTCCTGCAGCAGCCGCGGTGCTTACGCAGCTGCCGCCTGGCAGCACGGCTGCCCGTGGGACACCAACACAACGGCGGGCTTGTTCCAGGTCGGCGGCGCCAGCCCCAGCCGAAAACCCAGCCTGGAGCCGCCCCAGCACACTGTGAAGAGGCCAGCAGGCTCCTCGCTCGCCTTCCTCTATGCTCAGGGGGTCGCAGAAGGCGAACGATGGGGATCTGCATCCCAAACGGGGTGCCCCAGTGCTACCCCGCTGCTGGAGCTGGGCCAGGCCTCCGCACTGGACCTGGCCCCAACGCGGCGTGGAGCCCCGAGGCGGGATGCAGATGCAAGCCTGGCAGAAGGAACTGAATGAGGCGGGGGGTTTCCTGGCACTGGGACGTTAATACCCGTACCCATGCTGTGCCGGTCAGGTGCCGCCCTGGAGTGCTGCCCGGCACTCTGCCATGCTTTTTCTGTCTGTCCTTCCTGTATCCTTCCCTCTGTCCCATGAGCAGCGTGGCGAAGAGGAGCAGTACCCGGCTGGAGCTTGGCGCAGGGCGCTGCAGCATCCCCATGATGCTGTGGGTAGGGGGACCGCTCAGTTCTGGGGAGGTGGGTCCCCATCCCCACTGGGGGCATGACCCTGGCTCCTCTACACCGCTCCAAGACAGCAACGACGATGCCCTCCTCTGCCACGCACACAGGGCTGCCATCATCCAAATCTACGCTCCAGCAGGCGGGCAACGCCTGCACCTTCCCCAGAGTTGGAGGTTTCCCAGCAAGGGCAGACTGGCAGGGTCAGTGTACAGGATCACAGGCTCAAAGTGCTGCCCTGTCCCCAGCGTAGGCACTTCTCGGTGGCATCTGCATTGGCACACATCATCGTCAAGGCTGCCGGGCCTCAGTGGGGCAGGGAGGACCTGTCCTTCTCCCCCACACCCCACACTGGGCTCTCAGAACCTGGCAGGTGCCCATCACCGGCGTATCTGGCTGCAGAGCTCACGGGTGAAAAGCAATGGCAGAGTCCAGCCAGTGCCACGTCCCAGCTGCCAGCTCTGCTGGATGCTGGGGCAGTTCCCCAGGGTGCCCAGGCCAGGCAGCCATGTCCCCATGGGGCCACCTGGCCTTGTCCCATGGTCAGCACGTCCCATGGGTGCAGCGAGGGCCCTTAGGAGACGACACAGCAGCACTTTCTGCAGTAGGGGCAGCACTTGCAGTAGCCACATTCCCTGCAGGCCTCCCGCTCCTGGCCGTTGGGTGGCTTGTCCAGGGTGACGGTGTAGAAGGAGTCAGGCGATTCCCCGTTGGGCATCCTCAGGCTGGCATAGGGGTTGTAGGGACGGGACCAGGACTTCTCCGTGGAAATGGCTGGGCGGTTCCAGCTGCCAGTGGGGTCCGCCTGCTCCTCCACGGCGTAGGTGGGCACGGCTGCAGGGTTGGCAATGACAGTGGGCTCATCCTTCAGGTAGCGAGTGATGAAGCTTTGCCGGAACTGGTCCCGTGGGATGTTGACGCTGGCGTAGGGGTTTTCCAGGCTGACGCCACGATCCATCTCCCTGCTCGTCGTCAGCACATGTGGCCCAGCTGGCATCGCCCACCTCCTGCGAGACAGAGACCCCGTTAACCCGGGGTGCAGGGGGTGTCAGTGCTGGGGTTGTTCTCACGGCACGGGGAAGGGACCCCCAGCAGACCCCACTGGTTTGGGAGCAGGGTGCAGAGCTGTGCTCCCCGCTCCCTGCCAGCCCCAGGGGACCCCGACATGCAACCTGTAGACTTTGGCCGTGTGGCCCTGATGGCAGAGGCGGGAGAGGAGGCAGGAGAGGGTGACACCGGGGCAGGGGACATGGGGGTGGGCAGGGTGCTGGGGGGCGGGAGGGCGTGCTGGGTGGGAGACAGGGTGCAGGTAGGGCAGTGGGGTGGGGTAGGAGCTGCTGGGGGGAGAGAGGTCTCAGAGGTGGGGGGCAGGCACTGGGGAGGGGGGGGTGGGATAAGGGGGTGCGGGGGGAAAGAGAGGCAGAGGCGGGGGAAGGAGGCGACGGGACAGGGGCAGGAGGGAGAGGGGCAGGGGACGGGGACGGGGCAGGCGGGGGGGGGGAGAGGGGAACCGGGGCGGGGGGGCAGGGGGCAGGCAGGGGCAGGGGGCAGGCAGGAGGAGAGCCGGCAGGGCGCGGGGCGGGCCGGGCAGGCAGAGGGTGGCGAGGGAAGGGGCCGGGGGAGCGGGCAGGGCGCGGGCAGCGCGTCGCTCCCGGCACTCACCGACCGCGCGGCTCCGGCCGGCTCCGGCTCTGCCCCGGCGCCGCTTCCTCCTGCGCGGACCGCCCCGCCCGGCCCCGACCGCCCGGCACCCCCCGCCCCGCCCGGCCCGGCCCCGACCGCCCTGCCGGGCACCGACCGCCCCGCCCGGCCCCGACCGCCCCGCCCGGCCCGGCACCCCCCGCCCTGCCCGGCACTACCGCCCCGGCCCCGACTGCCCGGCACTCCCCGCCCGGCCCCGCCCGGCCGGCCCGGCCCCTGCCTGCTCTGGACACTGGCACCAGGCAGCGGGCACAGGGAACTGGGCACCAGTACCAGGCACCGGGCACTGGGCAGGGAGCACTGGGCACTGGCACCAGCACTGGACAGGGGCACTGGGTACTGGACAGGGGCATGGGGCAGGGGGCACTGGGCAACGGGCAATGGGAACTGGGCACTGGACAGAGGCACTGGGCAAGACCACCAGTACCAAGCATCATGCGCCAGGCAGCAGCACTAGCCACTGGTACCAGCCACTGGGCACTGGCTCTGGCACCAGGCAGTGGCTACCAGCACCAGCATGGGCACTGGTATCGTGCGCTGGCACCAGCACCACACAGTGTGTACTGGACACCACACAGCAGGCAGTGATGCCATGCGCTGTCACCACTGACCACCAGTACAGGCACCAGTACCATCTACTGGCACCAGCACCATCTACTGGCACCAGCACCAGCACTGCATGCCATGCGCCAGGCACTGACCTCCAGCACCGTGCACTGGCACCAGCACTGGCACCACACGCCAGTACCGGGCAGCGGCGGGGCAGTGGGGTGGGAGCACCGCACACCATGGGCCTGTGGGAAGCAGCAAACACCAAGCACCAGGCACTGGGCCGAGGGCACTGAGTACCATGCCCAGGTCCTGAGTACTGGGCAGGGGACACCAGGCACCTGTACCCACTGCACCCCCTGGCAGCCCCCAGACCCACCTGCCAGGCTCTGCTTGCCCCCATGGACACCCAGGTCCTTGCAGCCCAGGGGTCCCTCACACCCTGCCTGGCTGTGCCCCACCTCTCCAGCCCTGACACCCCAATGCCAGGTCTCTGCTGGGGTCCTCATCCGTCCTGCTGATCCCTGGGCTCCCAGGCAGCCAAAAGGGCATGAACCAAGCGTGCTGGACCCAAGTGACCTGGTGTGTGCCTGGGCATCAGGAGGATCTGTGGTGGGATGTTGGCTGTGGTGTGAACCTGTGCCCACCAACAGAGCCTTTTCCAGGATAGGTTTGGGGGGGTTACCCCGTGCCTGCCCCCAGGGCATCGTTGGAGGGTAAAACGCAAGAGGCTGGATGGAGTGAGGGACATGGCTGGTGCAAGGGCAAGGAGATGGATGCTGGCACATGTGCCAGTCCCCAGGACCAGAAATGCTACAAGAGAAAAGATGCAAATTTTCAGCACCCTCCACCTGCGACCAGGCAGGAGAGACCCTGGGAGAGCCGCAGCCCACAGTCCTGCTCTCATGTGAGGCTTTTTGGAATATCCCAACTGAAATCCCAGCCCAGAGGCCAGGCCCTGTTGCCTTGGGGTCCTGATCCTGCCACACTCCCACCATCACAAAGCCGGTGTCCCTGTCCCCACCATCACCAGCGGCCAGGGCTCCTTTGGTTCCCCGGTGTTGCCTTGTCCCACTCATCAGTACCTGCTGGGCCTGTGGAGGGGCTCTGGGGCAGTGTCAGCCCTGCCAGGACAGCAGGAAGGGCTGCGGGCAGGGCAGTGCTGCCTGCAAGCTCCCCAGGCTCCTGGCTTCCCACCAGCAAGGAAAACGGCCGCACTGACGGAGCTGGGCCCAGCACCAGCATGGGGACACAATGTCCCTAACCACCAGAAGCCACGGCTGTTCCCAGCCTTGCCCGCAGCCCCGTGGGCCACGGCCACCCACCGCAGCTCCTCTGCAAGTGGCTGTTCCTCTGGCGTCCCCTCCTGCCACCCCCCCACAGGGCTGGGGCTTTCGGCTCAGACACGGCCCCAGCACGCCTGCCCCATGGCTCCAGTTGTGGCTGGCAGGCACAAGAGCTGAGCCTTGAGGGGACAAGGGGGACCATGGGGACCAGCCTGCCAGCTAGGGCGGCTGGGTGGAAGGCAGCACAGGAGCATGCCGGCCTCACATCCAGACCTGGCATCCTTCTTCGGGGCTGCGGGAGGTAGCAGCCTGGGTCCCCTCGGTGCTGCCATGTCCCCGGGAAAGCTGCAGGGAAAGCTGGAAGGTGCAGGGGCAACGGGAGATGCTGCCAGCCTGGCCTGGGGAAACAAGGCTTGGTGGGGACATGGCACCGCCATAGCTTCACTGCTCTGCCCTGCCCTGGGCAGGACACCCACGTGTCCCCTGTGTGTCCCCTGTGGGTCCTGAATGGGCGTTTTGCTGAAGGCTGCAGGATTTTGGGCTTCTCAGGAGGGTCCTTACTGCAGGGTGGCCACAGCCAGCCCTGCCAGGGGCTCCCTGCTTCTGCAGGTGCTTGGGGACAGGGTGGGTTTTGCTGGGAGCCCATGCCCGGGCAGGTGTCTTGTCCCCAGGGTGTGGGACACAGCTCCTGTCCTGCAGAGGAACAGTCTCTCCTGTGCTGGTGGCTGAGCATGCCGTGGGGTGGGACAGGGCCACCATGCATCCCCTACTCCAGCCATGTCCCTCCCGTGTGACACTGCTGTGCTGCTCTCAGCCAGTGTCACCATTCCCATCACCAAGCCCCCAAAAGTGGCTTGTGCAGAGCCCCAACATCTTCCCACAAGCAGTTCTGTGTGGCAACCCGTCACTCCCGGGAGCCCGGGGATGCCAGGGACAGGGTCGCACACATGGGGCCGGGGGCAGCCTGGGGACAGGCGCAAGGCAGAGGGTGCCCCAAATAGCAGCTGAATCCTCCTGGGATTGAATTACGTTTCCTACAGCACTTTGCAAAGGGAAAAGCCCCTTTCTTCTGGCCATTGCAACAGAAAACTACATTTCTCACCTGCACTGAGGAGCTGGGGCTGTGCAGGCCGGCCAGATCCTGCTTGCAGTGGTGCCCACCACTGCCCTGCCCGCCCAGCCTGGTGCCAGGTGAGTGGGGACACTGGGCTGGGGGCTGCGCCCTTGGCACCCACGGAGCAAGCAGGAGAGCTCTGGTGGGTGATGGGACCCTGCCTGGCCCTGGCAGCACTGTCCCTGTGATGGGGGATGGATGCTGGTGGGTGCTGAGCTGGCTGGGCACCCAGCGGTCAGAGTGCCCTGCTGCCAGCACCCTGCCTGCAAGCCCCCGTATCCCCTGCCTGCCCTCTGTGCCTGGTCCCTCCATCCTGGAGCCTGCTGCGCTTGCAGCTCCCAAAGTGTGGTTTGCCCTGTAAAGAGACTCAGGGACCTCCCAGGGGGTGGAGGGAAGGGAAGAGGGAGGCCTGGGATTTTTTTTGGAGAAGCTGGGCAGTCAAACCCTCCTCTGACCAGCTCTAGCACTGGGAGAGGGGCCCCGTACAGCTCTGTGCCTCAGTTTCCCCACTGAGGACTGAGAGTAGGGGTGCAGCAGAGCAAGTGCCGTGCATAACCAGCGTCAGAGCACCCAGCTCTTGGCTTCTGAAAGCTGCAAAACACCTGCACGGACACCCCCGGGGCCTCTCTGCTCCCGCAGGGTGGCCCGGAGGAAAGCCACCAGCAGCCCCTGTCCCTTCACTGGGCCTCACCGCTGCCAGGTTTTCCCATCTTGAGCTGTCTCCCCAGGGAAAAACTCACGTATTTTGCTAAGCAGGCATAAAAAAAGAGGCCATCCTCTCAGGTGTCCTGCCATAACCCCAGCCCTGCCTGCCCGTGCACGGCGTGTCCCTGCTTGTGCGGGGGATGTCGCTGTGGCACTCTCCAGCAGCGAGCTTCTCTTCCTCCCAGCGCCTCAGGACTTGCTCGTTTTGGCTTTTTGCCCCAGATTTCCATGTGCAGCCCTGTTCATAAGCGGCTCTGCTCGCAGGGAGCTGCGAGGCTGCACGCCAGGCACAGCTCAAGTCTGAGGGACCCCGAGACCCTGCAACGGCACCCTGCGTCCTCAGTGCCTTCCCTCTCCCAAAGGGGCTCCGAAGTGAAGCTCACCTCATTTGCACCTCTGAGCTTTTTGGGGTAGGGACATCCCACACGCTGCTGCCCGGGGCTGTGGACCCCGCACAACCTCTCTGAGCAGGGTGTTAGTGCCTCCATCCTGGCTGATGTCCCTCCCCGGCATCTCGCCACCGCAGCTCCCATCTCACAGGCACCTTCTGGATAATCTCATTCCTTGCAGGCTCCGGCGCCAGCTCTGCAGCGGCTGGGCTGGTTGCAGTCTCGTCTCAGGAATGCCCTTCCAGCCTCTGCTGCTGCTCTCCTGGTCCAGATCTGGCCGCCTTCTCCTTTCCAGCTTCAATTTCCTGATGGCTAATTTGTTCCTGGGCCAACAGTGTCTTTAATAGCTCCTTTCTTCCTGGCCATGGGCACAGTGGTGATGTACCTGGGACCAGTCCCGCAGTGAGGGCCGCAGCAGCACACTTACAGCACCGCTGGTGGGGCTTGGGTTAGCCCAGGTCCTCTGGCAAGGAAAAGGAACATCCTCTGTGGACCCTATAAGGTCCCTACCAGGCCAAGGTGGCCACCACAGCACCTGTCATTTGGGCTGCTGCCTAAAGGCAAGGTGTCCCCAAAGGCTGATGAATTCAGGGTCACGGCAGCATCCCCCCTTCCTCCTCAAACTCACCAGCCCCGTGTCAGCCTCAGTGAGCTTCAACTCTCTTCTCCCACGTTGTGGATAAACTCCTGAGCACCAAGGCTGGGGAGGGCACTGCCACCAGGGCTGAGGTCCTGGGCCCTCCCGGGGCTTGTTCATCTCCTCAGGGGTACTTGACCCAGCTGCGGGTGACTCCTGTGGTAGCAAGGTCTCTGGCAGGTGCTGGTGGTCCATGGAAGAAGTTACAGCTGAATTTTCTTTCTTCTGACAGATGCTGAGAACGTGGAGGAGGAGGAGGAGGTGGAGGGTCTGGCAGATCAGGGGACCATGGGGACACCCCCGCCCAGGCTGCTGGGGAGCTCAGGGATGATGCAGAGAGCCCTTGTCCCAAAAAGCCCCTGCAGCAGAGACCCTATAAATGCCCCAAGCGCAGGAAGGACTTTGCGCAGAGCTCCCACTTGCGAACCCACATCAGACAATGCCTCTACAAGTGTCCCACCCATGAGGACAGCTTCGGTGACACCTCCATCCTCATCAAGCACCAGCGCGCTCTCACGAGTGCCTGTGCCAGTGCTCTCTTCAGCCTCAGTGCCGACCTGCTGCAGCAGCAGTGGGCACATGTGGGTGCTGCTGTTGGACAGGGGACGCATCCAGCCCCAGCCTCTGCAATGCGTGGGGCGGCTGGCACCACTGGGGTCCATCCTCCAGCAACGGGACACCTTGGAAATGTGGTTTTGTATGTAACGGGGACACCCATGAGAGAGGGAGGTTGTCATCACACATGGCCAGCAAACACACTCAGGGATGTTAAGACGCTGGGACCTGTTGCCCTGCTGCTCTGGCGATGCCCCAGGAGCTGTGCCCATCACCGTCCCTCGCTGGCTGCAAAGCATCGGGCAGACCAGCCTCCACACAGCTGTGGGGCCCTGGGCACTGAGGATCGTTCTGCTGTCCCCCTGGATGGACAGGACAGACAGCCCCAGCACCAGGCTGCGCCCCGTGGGCAGGAGGTGCCTCAGGGCTCGCCTCTCCCCGCTGGCCAACCCTCCTCCCCAGGAGTCCTGCAGTCCCTGCAAATGGAGGTAAAGAAGTCCTTCAAATTCAGTGTTATTCCGCAAGAGGGAGATTCAGGGGGTGAAAGCCTAAATCTGCCCTTTTCAGCATTGAAAAGCATCGTTCCCTGCTCCTTGTCCCCCCATCCGGCCAGAGGCACAGAGGGAAGTTTGGGCACAGCAGAGTCGTTCGGCGTTTGTCCGTCCGGTGCAGGTGATGGGGCAGATCTGTGGCAGCGCAGTGCCAGCTGAGGAGAGTTACCACCAATCCAGGAGCAGCAACCCCTAATCTGGAGCTTGAAGGTCAAACATTTAATTTCTTGGCAAGATACGACTCCGAATTGAGCTCCAAGAGCCACGTCCGGCAGTCTCGTGCAGCTCCTTGGAGGGTTTATAGATGATGGAGAATCCTCAGATGGAAAAGCTGCTGCATCCGAGCCCAAGCTGCTGTTTTGGAGTCGCCCCGTGCGGGACTTGCTGAGCTGGGAGCCGGCAGGCGTGTTGGAGCTCTGCACCCCTTGAGTAAATGGAGGAGCCTAACTAATGCGTAGCTACTTGTTGCTTAAAACCAGCCTAATTTCCTGCAATTGTTTGCAGGGGGGAAAAAAACCAACAGAAAAAAACAACCGAAAGCTCAGTGCCCACCCAGGCAATGCCTTGTGCTAGGAGAGCTAACGGAGAGGGAGGTCCTCACAAGATGCCATGGTGCTTCCAGAGAAAGGTGCTCTGGCTCCATGCAGCCCAGGAGACAACCTCTGTGATTTGAGGAGGAGCCTGAGAAAACCAGGAGAAACAGGAGGAAAAGCCAACCTTCACTTTTTTTTTTTAACCAACCCATGAGCTTGCTTGCAGCCTGTACCACCTCCCAGCAGCCCAAAAATGAGGGGGCTGACCCATGGAGGGGGCTGGGGGCTGTGTTCCCACTGCCGGCAGCCACAGACAGGTCTGGAGCCCAGCAGGTGCTGCAGGGGTAGGAGCATCCCCAGCCATGGGATATGCAGCCAGGAGGAAAGTGCTGGGCTCAGCAATTCCTGCAATATCCATCCAAAAAAAGATCTTGGGTCTTTGCAGCGGTACCATGGCAGGGTACCCACAGTGCCCCATCCTGTGTGACCTGTGTGACTTTTTTTGGATTTTTTTTTGAAGGACACCAGCCACCGCAGTGATCTCATGGGATGCCCTAACTTGCTGGAGCTTCACACACAGCAAAAGGGGCATTTATTTTATTTAAAAAAGACAAACCAGAAAGCCACGGGCACGTCCTGCTACTGGGCATCCTTCCCCTGGGGACCGGCACGCGTGTGGCATCAGGGTCGGTGCAGCTTCCCCAGCCCCGGCTCCTCCCGGGGCTCTCCCAGTCACCAGGACACAAAAACTCATCACCCCATCATGTTTGCTGAATATTTCCCTTCGGTGCCTGGGGACGCAGTGCCGTGGTGCAGGCACATGAGGGTGATGATGCTCTTTCCAGCCCATCAGTAATGGAGGACGATGCAGAGCAGGGTTTCCTAGAGGGAAAGGTTTTGCAGTCAGCTGGGGGAGCAGCTTAGGGAGAGCCCCCGACGCAGATGGCGGCTTCTCACCAAACCTTGGTGGGACTGACAACTTTTTTGAAGCTAAGGAGAGCTCGTAGGTTGTCGGTGTGTGAAAAGGGCACAGGGATGAGTGGGGCCAGTGCAGTAATGGGAAGCCAAACCCCAAATTCAGGCTGTGCGAAACAAAGGCAGATGGGTGGGATGATTTCTTTTGGAACATCACAAGGGTCCCTCCATGGGCCCCTCGGCCGTGCGAGGTCTTCTCCAAGGCGTTTGCCTTAATTCTCGGCTGCCTCTTCATTAAAAAGCAGAGCGAGGCTGGGGGGGGTATGGAAGGAAGGACCATGGGGTGGCCCAAGGAGCAGGAGGCAGTGGGGTGAGCATCTATAAGGGGACCCCCATGGGGTTGGTGCCACCAGGTAGAGGGGCTCAGCTGGGCACCCGGCGAGCAGGGAGGAGGTGCTGGGGGCTGCGGGCATGAGGGTGCCATGGAAGGGACTGGTGGTGCATCTCGGAGGGGTGATGTAGGGAGCACAGACCAGCACATGGGGACAAAGCTGCCAGTGACGGGGGCTTGGGGGCTCATGGCAGCTGTAGGAGTTCGTGCTCCGTGCCCTTCAGCAGCACAGCCCCATTTCCAGCACCCTGGGTGGGAAACCCCAGCATGGTGCAAAATTCAGCTTGTGCCGCCAGGCTGGCAGCCTGTGCTCAGCATGCCATCCCGCGGCTCCTGGGGCTGAACCTGCCTTTCGATGCAGCACGTGGGCACAGCCCGGTTTGGGCACGCGACCTGGCAGCCCCACAGCCATGCCCCATTGCACGGGGCCTTGGCACCCACATGTGCCCGGTGTCCATGTGCGGAGTCACAGCCCTGCACTGCTTGTCTCCAGGTAGTCTGCCTGTGGCATGCAATGAGTTTTCTCAGTTCTTGGTTCCCTCTTAGGGAAAACGATGTGTCCCAAAGGACGGCGGCAGCTTTTAAAGCCAAAATGGAGCCTGGAAATGACCTGCAAAAGCTGCTCGATGGGAGGGATTGCCTGCGGTGCCAGGATCTGTCCCGTTACTTGGGTCAGCTCATGGGCTGCAGGCACCGGGGGAGCCCTGGGCAGCAGGCCCAATCCTGCCCTCGACACGGGCTCCTGGGATTCAGCTCCGTACTGCAGGGCAGCGCAGGCTTCTCTGCAAAACCCCCAGAGGCTCTGGTGCTCGCCCTGCGGCAAAAGCACATCCCCCAAAAGGGTTGGCAGCTCCCCAGATCTGACAAGGTCCATCGCCAGCTCTGTCCTGCGCATGCTGCGCTCTCCTGATGTGACATCTCAGCCACCCCGCAGGCCCACGAGCGGGGGACAGGGATGCCGGGAGCACCATGGGGACGTGCAAAATGCAGCGGGTGCTGTGCACAGCTGGGGCACACATGCACGTGTAGCACGTGCGGGTGCTGGGCACCCATCTGCCTGCCCGGTTCACCTGTGTGTCTGCAGGAGGGGTGAGGACACTGCAGAGGCACATTTGCAACACTTGGTGCGTTTGGGCTCCTCCAAGCCTACGCTGCACGTCATCCACGTACATGGGCGATGCTCAAGCTGTGGCTGCAGAGCCCAAAGCCTTTCTAGTTTAAGCCCCGCTCTGCCCTGGCAGGGGGATGCTGCATTCCTCAAGGATAACGAGTCGGAAAAATAATCTGGTATCCAGGCTGGCACGGCCGGAACCGGCATTGCACGAGTTGGCCAGTGCCTGGCCTGCTGCCTGCCTCTCCCTGGGCTCGCACCGGCCGCAGGAACCGGGAGAGGAGCCGGTTTCCTTATCGCCCTCCCGCACTCACCCTCCGTCCCTCTCCCCTGCGGCTCCTCAGCCCAGCCGGCCCCCGGGTCACGCCAGGGCTTGGCAGCGGCGCGGGGGAAGCGTGCATTGTGGCTGCCCACTGTGGCCCGGCTGGAGGAGAAAGCAAGGATTTCCTGGCCCGGAGCAAGTCCTTCCTGTCTCCTCCCAGCAGCCGGGTGCTTTGAGGCTGAGGGTGGGCTGTTCCTGACGTGCTTTGGACCCGGAGCCAGTGGCTGCCCCTGCACGGAGCTGCTGCAGAATGTGGAGCAGGAGGCAAGCACGGAGCTGGGCCACTTCGGTTGACACCACCCTCCAGTGCCAAAATCTCCCCCCGCAGCTCTGTCCTACCCACGTGCAGAACCCCTGCTCAGGCAGAGCCTCCGGCCAGCACGGAGGAGATGTCCCCCTCCGCACCCTCGGTGCTCCTGCATCCGCACCTGCAGTGAGCCACGGGGCCGGGGCCGGTGCGGGCTGGCCTCATGCCATTGCACGGGGACTTTAGGAAGGGCAGTTCACCCATTGCCAACCCCAACCCAGCACCCATGCCAGGTCAATGCTGCAGGATTTGTGTCCGACGGGCCATAACCTGCAGCTCCCTGCTCAGAGCCAGGCAGCAGCAAACAGCCCAGGATGTCTTCCAAGGCTAAACACTCGCTCGCACGCAGAGACCTGGAAAACGGGCTCTAAGAGCCCCAGCTGGGGACACCTGGTTGGGCAGCTCCTGTGCATGGCCACAGTTTTCCCTCCTCAAATGTCACTTCTCCTTCCTGTGAAGGAAGAAGCTGGGCCGAGGCGGGGGCAGCTGCTGGCACCCACCCCTCGGCAGGCCCCCCACAGGCACCGCTTTTGCTTTCGCTGCAAACAGCCGTGCTCGGCGATGCCACAGCTTCCGCTGTGCCGCAACCGCATGGAGATCTTGCGCAGCAACTACACCTGCCGATGGTTTTTTTAGGACAAGGGGCTGATTTCCTGCTGTTTTTCCGTGATTCAAAGTTTCCAGTCCTGGGGATGGCTACGGCAGAAGGGCTGTCACCCGTCTCCTGGCCCGGAGCATCCCCAGCACTTTGCCATCCTCCCCCTTTGGCCACTGCCCCAGGGATGGATTGGGGATGGCACCATCCTGCCCCAGTGAAGGCTTTGCCGTGGCAGTCCGGGGATGCTCTCCCCGCGGGGAGCAGGCAGACCCCGTGCAGCACCCAGCTCCCAGCTAAGCCCTTGGCTCCGGCTCTCTCCCAGCAGAGGTCTGGTTTCTGTCCTGCCGTCTGCTTGTCCTCCCTCGCTTCAAACAGTCCCCGTTTGTTTGGCTCTCGCTGCCAGCTGGAGCCGGGGCCGCGTGCCTGGGCCGCCTGTGCACAACGGCTCCTTGTTCGTCGCCTCCCTCCCCGCTTGCCCCTCGCCTGCTTTAGCAATTATCCCAATTAGCCGTGCCCTCTCCTTGCTCCCCGGCTGCACCGCGGACCCTCGTCCCTCCTGCTCCGCGCCGGTGGCAGCAGCGCTGCTGCCCGCAAGGGGCCACCCCCGGGCCAGCAGGACGTGGGGCACCGGGGCGATGGCTGCCAGCTTCCCGGCTGAGAAACAAGAGGGTTGTGCAAAATCCAGGTGTTTGGGGCCCGTGCTGGATCCCAGGGCTCTCTTCAAACCTCTTTGGGGCTGGAGGAGGCTGAGGAAGCTGTGCCTGGACCTGCAGCTCCTGGGGTGCCAGCCCTGTGCCACTGGCATCTGCCTCTGCTCCTTCAAATCGCCTTGGTGGGTGCTGCCCGTCCTGCCCCAGCTACGCAGGGTGCCCCCCCTGCCTCGCTCCCCGGGAGCGTGGGTGCAGCCAGCCGGCTTCCTGCAAGCCACGACCCACATGCCACCGCAGCAGCACTGTCCTCCCACAGCCGCCGGCTCGGCAAGAGCCTGGGGCAGGCGGTTGAAGTTTCCACCCGCCGACGCAGGCTGGGGCAGCCGTGTGGCCCGGCAGAGGGGGGCTTTCCACAGCGGTTCCCGGCAGGGCCGTGTTTCGGGGCCACCTTCCCCTCTGCCCTCCTGAGCCTGCGGAGAAACAGGGGCGCAGCCCCTGGGGAGGTGCTGGGCGCAGGAGCATCCCTGTCGGCAGAACCCAGCGGGAGGAGCAGAGCCATTTATTCCTGCACCTTGGCAGTGGCTCGTACATCCCCCCAGATCTGAAATGCAGGGCAGGCAAACCCCCGTATCCTCTCCCTGTGGCATGGCCATGAGCCATGGCCAGCCCCTGCCGTGGTCGCTGCAGCACGGAGGCAGCACGGGCAGCCGACGGCAGGTTCCTGCCCGCACTCTGCCAGCAGCACTACGCTGCAGCCGTGTGGGGACACAGCACTTTAGCAGAGGCATCACCAGGCAGGGCGAGCGATGGGGCTGCCACTCCCGGGATGGCTCTGAGCGCCCCATCTCGCGCTGACAGCAGCCCCAGGCTCCCGGCGTTTAATCTTTACCGCTCGAGCCGGCCTGTCCGCTCCCATTTGTGTCTGTCGTGCTGCCGAGGGATGTGAGTGCCAGGCTTGCGCAGCCTGGCAGCTCTGCACCGGCACGCGGGCAGCCTCCGGGCAGGCAGCCCCTGCGCTGGTGCAGAGCCTCCTCCGCAGCTCTGCCAGCCCCAAAGCCCCCTGCGCAGATCAGGGTCCTGCAGAAAGCCAGGGCCTGGGTGAGCCCTGGCAGGTGGGGGAGCTCCCCAGAGACCCCTCCTGCCTTGCTGGGGGACAGCCCTCGTCCTCGAGCCTGCACCCAAAACTATACTTTCTTCCCCATCCATCGGACCACGACTGCTCCAGAGCATCCTGGGGCGGTGTGGGTGCCCAGCACCCTGCACAGCTTCCCATACCCCCCAAAACCACGTGTGCCCCCCGGCAGACAGGGACATTGCTCATGGTGGTACAAGTCTCTCTGGTTACCCCCGTCTTCCCCGGGGACACCGCACCGCCGCAATGGGGCCCTGACGGCTCCCCCAGCAGTCTGGGCATGCTGGGTCCCCTTCCAGGCTGGAGCACCGGTTTCCATTGCATGGAAAGACCTCACCTCCCCATGTCACAGCAGGGATGGCGCTGGCTCCGGTGTGACCGCTCCCTTCCCCGCAGCCTGCATGGGAGCACGAGGCTGCGGCAATCCCCTTGCTCCCAGGGGACTCCTCCAGCCAAGGCACCGGGCAGGGGTCCTCCTGCAGCATCCCAGGATGGCTCCCGGCACCGAATATATCAGGCCCTTGGAGTACTGAAGTAACCAGGGAGAGGAAAGATGTGATGGAAACCCCAAGGCCAGCTGATGTTGTCAGACCCAGGACACCTCCCCAACAGCCAGTACAACACACCATCCCTGCCCCGCGGGATGCAGCCCCCTCCCACGGATCCTCTGCCAAGGGCTCTACATGGCTCCCAGCTTCCACCCCAGGCGATGCTGGGGAGCTCACCAGCTCCTGCGCTTCCTTGTACCTCCCCCTCCACCTCCCCTCTGCAACCACCCGGCCCCAGGCCTGCAAGCCGCCCTCTTCCCCCAGCTGAAGCTCTCCCCGCCGCATGCTCAGAGCAAGTGGCAGCTCAGCTCCCCATGCTCAAACCGCAGCGAAGGAGCACCTGCTCCGGCAGCCCCCGCGCGCCCGGCAGCCGCTGTGCCGCAGGAAGCTGCCACTGTGCCGGAGCAGGAGCCGTGTCGGGGGCAGCTCCCGGCCGTGCACCCACACAGCTTCCCAGGAGGGTTACAGGCACACAGGGAAAACAAAATCCTCGGGTCGACACTTAAATTCACCCGATTGACCTGGGAATGCAACCGTGGTGCTCCATGTAAGAGCATCGGTTGCCCAAGCTGAGAAGAAGGGATGGCAGGAGACCCGGGGGTTGGTGCCAGCTGCTGGGGGCAAGGATGGGGGAGCACATTGTGCCCTCAGGTCCTGCTGGGAACCCCGGCACAGCCACGTTGGGACAGCAGGATCCCACCACCCGCAAGCACGGCCACGGCCTCATGTGCGGGGCTGCATTCAGAGCGCGGGGCGGCAGCTGCCAGGAGCTGGGCATGGCTCGGCAGGTCCCATCCACTGTGTTCAGGGAAGTTTTCCTGAAAAAGCTGAAATTCTGCTGCAAAAACAAATTGCTGCTTCAGTGCTGGGCTGCTCTTTGGAGCCGTGCCCCAGCCAAGGCAGCACCTGGGAGGGACGAGCAGGAGCTTGGGCACCTCTTCACTCATGCCAGGACCACCTTGCCCCACCGCGCTGCTGACGGGCATCTTGAAGGCGCACGCAGCCGCCGCTCTGCCTCCTTCTCCCTGACCCAGTTTGTGTCTCGCCGCTGCGTTCAGGCAAGCAGCGCTGTCAGGTTACAAGCGCAGGCAGCACCGGGCTGTCCCAGGGAGCCAGCAAAGCAAACGCTAAATGTCACTACAATTACAAGGCGTCTGCCTCAACCCCGGCATCGCTGACACCAGAGCTGCTCCACCAGCCCTGCACCTGCCCAGCCCGGCGAAGGAGGGCTGGGAAGAGCAGCCGTGTCCCAGCTCTGGTACGTGCTCTGGTTTCTACTGAGCCTTAAATCCCTTGGGCTCTGTTAAACCCAGCATCAGCTGGGCTGGATGGGAAGGGGGAAGGTTTCTGCAGAACTGCCATTTCTATTTCTGGGCCATCTCTGTCCCGCTTTGCTTGGGCACAAGGTGTTTTCTAAAGGACATGGATCTTCCTTGCACCCTCTCGCCCCTGAAATGCAGCTCTGGGTCTTTGTGGTCACCCCCTGCCCGGGCCAGAAGCCCCCAGGGAGCTCCAGATCTCCTCGCCAGCCCCTGGTAGCACTGCAGGACCAGGAGGGAGTTTCTGATGTGACTGCGGTGCTGCAGGAGCAAGACGTAAAATCCTCCTTGCCTTGGGAGTCTGTGGGACTGTGCATACACAGGGCCAAGGGAGATGCAGCCCCCAGATGAAGGAGGGGGCTCTGATGGGAGCAGGGGACCCCACTTGCTCCGTGAGGACTGCAGCTGGTCCACTCCCATAGCGGAGTCCACCCCCCTGCTCAAAGCATGGCCAGCGTGTTGCTCTGGACCTCGTGCAGGGCAGCTTTGAACATCTCCAAGGCTGGAGATCCCCACCACCTCTATGCACCCCGGTCCAGTGTTTGACCCTCAAGGTGAAAAAGCTTTTCCCTACATAGCTATAGGGAAATACAGCTGGAATTTCCCACGACCTGGCTTGTGGCTATTGATCCTCATCCTCTCTCCCTCCTCCCATGAGATAACTGGGGAGAGCAATAAATTTTCCATGAGTCTTCTTTTCTGGCAGCTGAGCAACCCTAGGTCTGCAGGCAGGGAGCTGGTGGGGAATGAAGGTCACCGCATCCGAGGAGAGAGGAGATGGTCTCTCTGCTGCCTTGATCTCTCCCCAGCCCATGTGCATCCCTCCTCCTGCCCCCTGCCCTCCTGCCATCGGTGCAGCACCAGCAAGGTGGGCACCCACTTCACACCAGGGGCTCCCAGAAGGGCCCACAGTATTAACCACCGAACCGAATGAATAGTAAAAATAATGACTCTACTCCTTGGGATCTGTTGGGGCTTTAGGAACATCTGTAACCTTCAAACTGGCCAGACGACCATGCGTGTAGGTCTGTTGTGCCATGGAGCTTATAATGCCCATAATCTCAAGGTTTATGTGTGGTAGCACGTGGAAGAGCCACTGGCTTTAGGCCACTTTGCAGATCTTCTGAGCACCATTTTTCTCATGGTGGAGTCTCTGTAGAGAGCTGCAAGCCTAGAAACGACCACATCCAAACCCCCATCGATGTGTTAGGACTGTACTGCAAGAGCACCAATGGTCAGATCCTGACCACCACCAACCCACACACTTCTGCTGCTTCAAACAGCAACCAGAGCAACCAGCTTTGCAGCAGCTGGTTGCGTCCTTAAGCAACCAGCTGGCAACAAGCGATTCTGCTGGTTTCTTGGCAGATTTATTAGTAGCATCCTTCCTTCAAAATGGTGTTTGTTCTGCCTGGGCAAGCTGCACATCCCAGGAGCTGCAGACAGCTCCTGTGATAGTTTTGGTGGAGCTGCATGGCAGATGCGCAGTGTGAGAGCTGCCCTGCTTTCCTCTTCTGTTGGTATCTGTGTTGGGCTGTTGTGGGGGCTGATGCCACCTCAGCCATGCCTGGAAGGTCTCAGCCTGGGAGGGTGGCGATGGTGGCACTTGGGGTCCCTTCTCCTGATGCTCTACCCTGGGAAGGAGAGAAAATCCCGAGGGGATGGAGCATGGCACAATGGAGCATGGAGGATGAAAAGACTTAACGTGAAGCATGGGTACCGCACCCACATCTCTCCCAGCCATGCCGGGCTGGGTCGTCCCTCTGGTGCCGCAGAGCAGCCGGGCAGGCACTGGCGCCGGTGCCTGGCCCGCTACAGACCTGCCAATAAAGCTGCTCTCTGGAAAGCTGAAGATGAGCTCATTTTTTTGTGGGTGAATTATCTGTGTGATGAGTGATTCACCAGTGCAAAACAAGATCATTGCAAGGAACAGGCTGGATTTTGGAAAGAGCTGTTGATATGTGCAGGACCCAGTCAAACGAACTCTGTAATGAGAGTGGCAAGCAGTAAATAAAAGTGGGCGTGAGTCATTGCAAAAGCACCCCAGGTGCTGCCGCCAGAAGCACAGACAGCAAAGCGCGGTGCCAGGTGTGCACGCCGTAGATGGGATCCAGGACACGGGGCAGGAAGGTTTGGCACACGCAGAGCTGCTGGATCCCTCAGGTTGAGCGGAAAGCAAAGACACGCGTATCACCACGGCACAGGGTCAGCACCAAGCGAGGAAGGAGCCATCCTGCCAGGACGGGTCCTTCTCCATAGGCATTATAAATCCAGAAGGGCAATAAAATCCTGAGCGTGCAGCTGGACGACTGAGCCGATGATGGCTGATGCAGATGACGAGGAAGAAATTTAGGGTCAAATTATCTTCTGGCATCACCGTTCATCTCAGTGGAGTTGCAGCAGAGACTGGCCAGTGGTGTTACATCTCTCAATGCATCTGTAAAGCAAAGGTTTAGAAATGATCCATTTGTGACACTGAAAAGTAATGAGTTTTGCAGAAAGAAGCTGTGGTTGCACGCAGGGCGGTCCCAGCAGGACTAACACCAACTTGATTACAAGTAACCACTTGATTACAAAAAACAAAACTTTGTTCATCTGGGTGGCATGAAGCGAACCCACTGGCAAAGCTGCTCCTGCATGTCTGCCCAAGTAGAGCACGACGCAGGACGCGGGGAACAGGTACACTTGAGCTAAGGAGCTCCCTCCGAACCCAGGGGCATGCTTGGCCTGCTGGAAAGGCCTCACAAAATGGTAAAATAAATCAGTGCTGTTTGTAAAACCCAGAAAAGCGTGCCATATCACACCACCACAGCTCAGAAGACATGCTGAGAATACCCACATGCAGCATAAAGATGTACATTTATGATACATACAGTACAATAGATTTTTATAAAAGACAATGCAGCATATATGTATAGATGACAAAGTCAGGTGTTAAACCCAGGAGTAAGAGCATGGCCAGAGCCAAAGGCAAAGGCTGGAGTTGGCCACAGGGGCTGGGATTTGGTAGGGACGTCACTCGAGAACACAGCCACCTGGGCCCGGCCGGAGACGAAGGGTCTGAGCTTTGAAGGATGAGATTATTTTCAGTTTGGGGTGGAAAGCAGAGATCTTGGTGGACCAACTCAGCAGAGAAAAGGGAAAACTCTGCACCTCCAAAAGCAAACCTGGGAGAGCTCTGCAAGTCTCTTTGAGCACTCACCTGCTGGGATGAAAACTTGGGGCCAAAGCCCCCCTTGCACAAGACTTAACCAGTGGCACTTGCCACCAAGGACCCCATCAAGCCTAACACAAGCTCCAGGAGAAAAAGAAGTTCCAGGCTTTGGCTCGGGCTGCAAACTGCTTCACAAGTACCTGAATAGGTGGAGGAAAGGCTGAGAAGTGCTGCTGTGCTGGGATGGGGAGGATCCAGTGCCATGTCCACTGAGCACACAAAGCAGAGACTAGCAGAGCCATTGGGGCAACACGAAGATCCCCAGCATCTTGGCACAAACACACTCTTATTCAGCAGAAAAGATGCCCGATATAATTTATGATTATTTTTAAATAGAGCTGTTGCTTAACTGATGGAATAGCAGCATAATAACAGCGTGTAGCTGGGTCAGCATGGGGATGCCATATGCATTAATAACAGAAAATGGCTCGTGCTCACTCACTTCCTGCAATTTCCTTTGCTCTGTGAGTTCAAGCGTAATATATCAGTTCTTGCTATCTGCATCCAGAAGCGTTAGCAGGAAAGTAAGCAAAAACTGACACGAGGAGGATGGGGAAGATTAAGGGAATCCCTGTTTAGCACTGTTAGGGTGCCAGACAGCAGCAGCCTCACACTGATTTCAGCAGGTGAGCAGATCAAAGAATTACACTTAGAGGGACTAGAGGCAAAGTCGTTACAAAATCCCTTATCCAACGAGAAACTAGAAGATTAAAAATACAACCGCTAACATTGTCAACAGGGGAGCATGGATTTCCAGGCGGAGGCAGCTGGTGGGTGAAGCTGCATGGTCCCCAGGGGGAACCATGGTCCCCTAGGGTCGGTCCGGCCCGAGGATGGAGCGTGGCTGAGCCCTTGGGGTGCCAGGGGATCCCTCTGGACCGAGGAGGTTTGGTCATTTCCTCCAGGCCAGGCATCTGGGTGAGATTTTTAGCATCATTGCCTGGAGCATGGGTGGACGGATCATCTATGGGATGCGTAACGAGTGGTGGAGCTGAGCTTTTCTCCGGCCCAACAGTGGGAATGCAGAGCTGTTCAGGGAAATGCATGAGCTCCAGCTTCTGTGTCCGTCCCACTGGTGGAGGGGCCAGGGGACAGCGATGGCACGAGCACGATGTGGCTGTGCAGTCACAGCGCGGCCCCAGGCCCCCGCAGACCCCTTGTTACAGGGGCGAGCGGCGGCCGGGTCTTTGCTGCAGCAAGGCTGGAGGGCCAGCAAGCGGGTCTGGGCAGGGTAACCTCCAGGGGGAGGGCATCAAAATCCAGGCAAAATCCTGGGGCCAACTGAGGACTACAAAGAGCTCGAAGGTGGCAGCAGGTGACATTAGAAGGGAAACCCCAGCAGCACCCAAAGGAGGCCGGTGAGCCCCCACCAGCACCCTGCCCCAGCCAGGGTAGGATGGAGGGATGGAGTGGTTTTGGATTTGGGTGTGCATGTGCCTGGGTCACTGTTGCTGGGGAGGGGGGCTGTGAGCTCTGGGTTGGAGCGTGGCTGGGGAGTTGGGGGGCTCCACGTGGGGCTGGCTGCCCATTTTGGCTGCCTGCCTGTGGACTCCCCATGCTGGAGGCACCCATGGCGGGGGGAGAGGACAGCCCAGCCTCTAACATCTGCCAGCGCGTGGCAGGAGCCGGGAAGTACAGACCAGGAGTCGTCCTCCCAGGGCACAATGCGGGGTGTCCCCAGGGCACAATGCGGGGTGTCTCCGGCCCATGGGCTCGTGTCTGCCCGTGCCAGTGAAGGAGGTCAAAACAGCAAGACCCCAGCAATGCACGATGCTCCCCAGTGCTCCCCAGGGACCTGACAGCACTGCTGGTACCCAGTGGCGGTGTGACCCCCCGCGCGCCATATGCTGAGCCCACCATATCCCCCAGGGACGAGTGAGACCCCGTGCCCTGCTCCCCGCTCCCTAGGGCTCAGCCGGGATTGGGATGCTCAGTCGGGTTTTGACCTCAGCGGGGGGGACCTCCTCTGCTCCGCTCCCGCAGGGGTGGCTGTGGGTCGGGGTCAGGCCTGGCGGTGGGGCGGGGGTCCCTTGGGACACGGCGGGGTGCGTGGCTCTGATTTGGCAGCAGGAAATGTGGTGGTGGGGGGCATTACTGGTGTTACGGCCTTTCCCCAGCCCCGAAAGCCGCGGGGGCTGCTGGCGGGGGCCCCTCTCCCCGCTGCCACACGCTCCCCCATGCCGGCCCCGCAGCCGCTGCCCCCGGAGCAGCACGGCCCGCTCCCCTGCCCGCGCCGGGGAGCCATTTCCAGCGGCGGATGCTGAGTCACTGCAGGCCCCTCCGAAACAGCCCGCAGGGACCCGGCCGGGGGCAGGGGGTGGGAGAAGGGAGCGGGGCGGCGGCGGCGGCGGGCCGGGCCGGGCCGGGCCGGGCAGGGAGCGGGGCCGCGGCGGGGCGGCGGCGGGGCAGGGCCCCGGCGGGGCGGCGGGCGAGGCGGCCGTGCGGGGCGGGGGTGTGCGGGCGCCGGGCGCTGCGGCCGGCGGGCCCCGGCGCTGCTGAGCGAGAGAAATGTGAGCCGGCTGCACCACTGCGGCGGCACTGCGGGCGCCGGGCGGCAGCGGAGCGGGAGCGCGCAGGCAGCGCCCGCGCCGCCGAGCCCCGCGGGACGGCGGGAGGGAGCCCGCCCGCCCGGCCGCACCTGCCGAGGGGGAGAGGGGCCGCCCGAGCCGCAGCCCCCCGGGCTGCGCCGTCGGCCGGGGAGTGTTGCATCAGCCCCGCGCGGAGCGGGGGCTCCGCGGCCGCAGGAGGCGGCGGAGGAGCCGGGGGAGGGAGAGCGGAGCCGCGGGGCGGGCGGAAGGTGCCTCCCCGGCGGCGGCGCTACCTGCCGCCTGCCCCCGGCCGCCGGTCCCCGCGGAGCATCCGGAGGCAGAGGAGCCGGCGGGAGCCCGGCGCCGCCGGCCCCGCCTTTGTGCCCGGTCACCCTCCCCGCGCCGCCGGGGAAGCTGCCGGAGGAGGCGGCGGAGCCGTGGGAAGCGGGGCCGGCAGCCACGGCCCGGCCGGCGGCCGGCATCCTCGGGGAGCCGGCACTTCGCACGGGCAGCGCCTGCATCCAGCGCCTTTCAGATAACCTTTAGCCGCCTGGGCCTCTACACCTCTGCCGGGGACGGAGCGGGGGTCTGGAGGCTACACTGGGGACTCGGCCGCACCGGGACCCCCCGTCCGAGGCGCGGCGGGCCGATGCAGGTAACGGCTGGCAGCGACCGCGTCCTTGTGGCCGGGCTGCCCGGGGCATCACCCTGCGGGCGCGCAGGCGCGGGCGTGAGGACGTGTGGTTGTGTGTGTGTGTGTGTGTGTGTGTGCCCGGGTGTGTGTGTGTGCGGGGGTGTGTGTGCCCGGGTGTGTGTGTGCCCGGGTGTGGGTGTGTGTGTGCCCGGGTGTGTGTGTGCCCGGGTGTGGGTGTGTGTGTGCCCGGGTGTGTGTGTGCCCGGGTGTGGGTGTGTGTGTGCCCGGGTGTGTGTGTGCCCGGGTGTGGGTGTGTGTGTGCCCGGGTGTGTGTCCGGGTGTGCGTGCGGGTGTGTGTGCACCGCTGGCTGCCAGCGCGACGCGGGGCCGGGGGGCGCGGGGCCGGGGGTTGCGGCGGGAGGTCAGCGGGGGTGGATGCTGTGTGTCGGGGGGGGATGCTGGGGAGGGCTGTGTCGCCCCAGGGGTGATGGGGATGCGGGGTACGGCGGGGTGCTGCGCCAGGGCGGTGCATGAAGGGGTGTGACGGCGCGAGCGCGGAAACGCGGTGGCTGTGTGCGGCGGCTGCCTGACCGCACGGATCGCCGTGCCCGTTGGCGTGCTGCGGGTGAGTGTCTGCGCAAGACTTGCGGGCAGAGGGCCCCTGGGGCTGCCGCTGTGCGCGGGGGGGGATATACGCTGCTTGTGGGGTGCGGGGTGCAGGACGTGGGGGGCAGGATGTGGGCCCGCGGTGGGGGATGCGGGACGCGAGGCCTCCCTCCCCAGGGCAGTCATCGCAGGATGCTTGCAGGAACCCAGTGCTGCCAGGGCATGGCCCCCGGGGACATCCCCACTGGGGTCGGGCAGGGATCCAGCCCCCCACGGCTCTCGGGCATCCAGGGCTGAACTCCCCACGGCCTCTCGCCATCCCCAAGGGCTGCTGCTGCAACCAGATGGCCCCCTCGGGCCCCCTCCGTCAGGCCTGGCAGGGCTCGGCAGGAGCAGGCATCCCTCTTAACAGGATTTGCAGCGTGATGGAGGAGAGCGCCTTCGCCCTTCTCGGAGGAGAGACAGGCTGTCGCCGGGGCTGCTGAGGGAGAAAATGGCCACTGGCTGGCTGCCTGCCCCCATCTCCTGCCCCCAAACGTGGCGTGTCTTCTCCAGCAGCCCCGGGACAAGGGCAGGGAGCTGGGAAGGGGGAGAGGAAGCTGGAGGGAGGGATAATAGCAGGGACAGATCAGGAGCAAGCGATGGAGGTAAAAATAGATCCACCGAGCAGAGGAGGGGCTAAACGTGAGAGAAAACCCTGAGCAGAGGCAGGTCGGTGGGGGAGCCCCCCCGGGAGGGGCCCTGCATCCCAGCGGGGCGCAGGGGGACCTGCCCTCCCGGCCCCCAGGGCAGAGGGGGGACCCAGGACCCCACGCTCAGGGCCGCCAAGGAGATGCCTTGGGGGAAATACCTGCTCCCACTTCCGCCGGCCCAAACACGAGGGCGGATGGACAGGACCTGCAAGGCTCAATTGCCAAATTGCCAGGATGCAGGCGGGCACGCATCCCGAGGGAGCGCTGGCAGCCGGTAGATCCCTGAAGAGCCTTGGATCCAACCCCCTCTCGCTTTTCATTTCCAGCGAGCACAAAGCTGAGCTGGGGACAGAGGTGCCACGGACGGAGGGGACAAGGCGTGTGGCAGCCCCGGCACCAGCCAAGGTGAGCTGCCCTCCGGCGCGGGATTCTCCCTGAGCCCCTGCTCTGCGGGAGCTGCCAGTGAAGGCAAGTAGGAGAGCCGGGAAGTCAGAGCAAAGGAATTTGCAAACACATTCTTCAGCGCCACGAGGATCCCACGGCGCGTAAACAGGAATAAAGGCCGGGCAGAGGTGGGGGCTGGGGCGAGGCAGGGGCTGCCCCCGGTTCCTGTGAGATCCCCCCTGGACTCACTTGCCCCAGGCAGCGCCCTGTGCCACAATCCCCAATTTACCATTCTTGACTGCAGCTGATCCGGTGCGGGAAGTGCCAGCGAAGGCGAAGGAGGGGCTGCCGAGTGACGGCCAATGTCACGTTAACGTCCCAGCAAGGCGCTGCGGGGAGCCGATGCTTTGATCACCCGCCCGAGAGCATCCTCCAAGGCAGGATGCTGCTGTGAGCCCTGCCTTCCCCTGCCCACCCCAGCCTCGCGCCCAGCACCCTCGGGGCTGGCCGGAGAAGAGGGGCGCGGGGCTCGCTGGCGCTGCCCCGTCTCCCCAGGATGCTCTCCCGCACCAGCAGCTGCTCCCCGTGCTCCTGCTCCGCGGCCAGACCGAGGTTGAAAGCTCAGCAGGCTGCCGGCATGTTTTAGCCTCATGCAGGCGTCCCTCGGAGACCCCAGAGCAGTGGACAGTAATGTGAAAACGATACTCATGTCGTGTCTGAAAGGGCAACAGGTCATCCTTAAAATGGAGGCGATGAAAATCATCCACCCGGAGAAGTTTTCAGAGCTGCAGGCCTCACAACCGCGCTACGCGCCGGCCCCACGCCGCGAGCCACCCCTCGTGGCCAAGCGCGCGTGGCCCTCCGAGTCCGAGATCATCGTCAACCAGGCGTGCGGCGACATCCCCGCCTTGGATGCCACCCCCGGCCCCCTGCCGCTGCCCCGGACTCCCCCCCTGCCGCGGCGAGAGCGCGGGTACCAGAGCCAGCGGAAGGGCAGCTCGGAGGTCTGCTACCACCGACAGCCGCCGTCAGACGAGGTGATCGTCAACCAGTACGTGCTGCACCCCTCGACGCCCTGCGAGCCCCTCGAGTGCCCCACCTGCGGCCACATGTACAACTTCACCAACAAGCGGCCCCGCATCCTCTCCTGCCTGCACTCGGTGTGCGAGGAGTGCCTGCAGATCCTCTACGAGTCCTGCCCCAAGTACAAGTTCATCTCCTGCCCCACCTGCAAACGGGAGACTGTCCTCTTCACCGACTACGGGCTGGCAGCGCTGGCCGTCAACACCAGTATCCTCAACAGACTGCCGGCCGAGGCCCTGGCTGCCAACCCCGTCCAGTGGAGCAGCGACACCGACCGCAGCTGCTACCAGACCTTTCGCCAGTACTGTGGGGCTGCCTGCACCTGCCACATCCGAAACCCGCTGTCTTCCTGCACCATCATGTGAGCCCCGCGTCCCTGCCCGCACCTCCCGGCAGCGGGGCAGCCGGCAGGTGGGAGAGGACGACGCAGCAGCGCGGCCGGTCCCCAGTCCCTTCTTTGCCCGTGGCACAGTCCGGGGATGCTCCGATCCTTGCTCCAGCCAAGGACGTGGGACCCACGTCCTCACCGGTGCCGGCGGAGGGCAATGGGGACGCTGGGACCTGGCGGCAGCCCACTACGTCCCAGTGGTGCCCAGGGAGAGGGACGCTGGGATGGGGAGCATGTCCACCAGCACATCCAGGGGTTCCGGCTCCCCCCATCCTGCGGCGGGTGCCCCCGCTGTGCATCCTGCCGCGCTCCTTCCCCAGGCGCCTTCTCCCTCCTCTCTCCCCGCGGCTCCTGAGAGTGGATGCTGGGTCCCGGCCAGAGCAACACCCTCCCCATCACCCCATGGCCGCTGGCGGCGGCACGAGGAGCCCTGGAGGTGCACAGTGCCGCGCTGGGTCGCCCTCCTGGCACAGGAGGCGAGGACAGGTCCCCGGCTGCCCCCCACCCTCCTTCTCTGTAAGTTATTTGCCAAAGCTTTCATCTCAGCGGCCAAGCTGCCATGCGCCCGAGTTGTTGTAGCCACGCCAAGCCGCCGCACCGGCCCCTCGGTTGCGAGCAGACACACGGTCCATTTCCTCCGCAGGCCCTTGAGGAAAGCTCCACTTTATCCTCGTTTTGGAGGATTCTTGTTTTTTCCCCATCCATCCCCAGCTGCCCCGTCCCAGGCCACTACACGTTCACAAAGGCATTGAGCTGTGCCCATTCTCTGCAACTCCACGCGGGGCCCCGCACCGGTGCCCATGGGATGGCTCAGAGGGGTGGCACGGGGTCCGGTACCCCAAATTGCCGGCTCCAGTGAGGGGATTTGGCTGGGCAGGGGGGCAGAGGTCTGGCTCCTGCACACGGTCCCTTCCCCGGAGCAGCACCTCTACTCTGACCCCTGTGCGGAGGGGCTGGCAGGGCAGCAGCCCCCTGTGCACGGTCTTGCTTTCGCCAGGGCACCTGGAGGGGTAAGTTTGCTGCCAAAAAAGCAAAAAAAAAAACCTAAAAAAAAATCAAGAAAAAGCCATAATTTGCGGGTGCTCCCACGGGGCTGAGCACCACGACCCCGGCACGGCCGCAGCGCCAGGGGCACACGTCACCCGGTCCCAGGGCACCGGGCCTGGGCGAGCCAGAGGGGCCCCGCAGAGCCCCGCACCCTGGAGGAAAGAGCAGCCCCCGGCGCTGGCCGAAGCCCAGCGTCCATCCAGGGGAGGGGCCGAACCGTCCCCCCCGCCCGCCCCAAGGGAGCAGGTGATGCCACCAGCCAGCGCAGCCCCGGGTACCACTCTGCTGCCGGCAGAAAACGCGGGCCGATACCGTTTCTGTGTTGCTCTGCCAATGCCTCCCGCTGCTGGTTGTGACGATTATCATGTTTTATACCCAGCCTTGTTCTAACTCCCATCAGTCTCCCCAATAAAGATTATATTGGAATGAACGGCGAGCCAGTGTCTCGGGGGGCACGTCGCTGCGGGCAGGGTTGGGGCTGCACACCAGCCGGGACGCTGCGCCCTGGCCCCGCTCGGTCCGTGGTCCTCTGGGAGATACCAGAGGAAGGGCTTCCTCCTGGCCGACACCTCCTCTGACCTGGCTCTCAGCTCTGATGCGGTTGTGTCCCCTCCCTGACCAGTCTCTGGTCCCACCGCACGTGGGTAGGCACCGTGGGGTACCCTCCCCACCTTGGCAAGCGGTCCCCAGCCACCCCAAGGGCTCTTAAATACCCGCTGGATGTCCCGTTCCTCCCCGAGTGATGTGGTATACCGGGGAGAGGAACGGCCAGCCTGGCCCAGGTGGAGGGAGCTGGGCAGGGACACGGGCAGTGCTGGGGTCCTCCCCACCCCTCTCCGGTGAGGCAGATGCACCCACGGGCCCTGCCATGCTCGTGGCCTCTCTGCACCATCCCCAGCTGCATGCAGGGACTGCCCCGGGGCCCAGTGCGCACTTGGCAGCACCGGCAAATGGCACTGGTGGGGAGCACCCACTGCCTGCACCGGATGGACCCCAGGGTCACCGTGATGGCAACTCTCCAGCCGGGAGAGGCAGAAATTTGCAGCAGAAGCAGCCAAGAGGATGCTCCTGGGGCAGCGCGGTTCCCCAGGGTGTGAGCTGTGCACGCAGGCTGGCGGGTGCACACACATGTGCACGCATGTGTGCAGTGGAGGGCGCGTGTGCGTGCACACGCTGCGGCTTTCTGTGCAGGCACAGCCCCACTGGCCCAGTGCTGGCCCCTGAAGTTCCTTTCTCTGGGAGCAGCGGCTCTCTCTGCCCTCTGCTATGGGCCACTGTGCAGCAGCTGCTTCCAAAGCACCGGCACGTCCCTGGCTCGCAGCCGAGCCCTGGGGCAGCTCCCACCCCCGGGGGTGCAGGGTGTGCGGGCAGCTCCCACCCCTTGTGCTTGGCTGCCAGTCCCCCCCCCCGAGGGTTTTGTATGCCTGGAAAATGAAACCACATCCCAGTCCATGGGTGCTGAATTACAGCATCAATAATGCAGCCGGTGCCACCCCTGGCCCCGAGCACGCTGTGGCCATGACCTGGCTCCCCGGCCCTGCACCCGCATCCCCACCATCCTTTGTGGGTGTGGGGGGCATGTGCAGCCCTGGCAGCAGTGCCAGGGGCTCCCAGTGGTCACAGTATCCCCCCGCAGTGATCTCGATGATGTGGCTGCTTGGGGAAACTGGGGCAGCCCAGGATGAGCATCTCCATCACCCCAAAGGCTCATCCTGAATCCAGGATGAGCATCTCCGTCTGCGGGGTCCCAAAGACACCGAAGCAATGGGCCAGCCAGGGCAGAGGTGGCAGCAATTTTGCCCTCGAAGCAGGAATTTGCCCTTTTTATTACATGAGGATGAAGGGTACAGCATGTCCTCCCCCCCCTTGTGGTACCTCTTGGGCACGGAGTAAATTTAAAACTGCTAATTTGATTTTGAGTTGCAATTAAGGAAGAAATGGGGCCTTTCAGGAGTAAGTGCCAGGCAACAGCCCATTTCTCCAGCCCTATTAACCTTGAACAAGTGCTCACTGGAAGAGGGGCCTGGGTGTGCTGCGGGGGGATGGGGATGGCGGGGCGGTGCCAGCCCTCGCGCCTCGGCTGCAGGTGAATTAAAAGTCTTTCAAAGTCACTCCCAAGCCCCGAAAGGCTCCCAAGGCTGCTGTTGGCTGAGCTTCATGCCTCCAAGCTGGGTTTTCAAAGCTCTCCAAGTCCCACCGGCTGCTTAAACATGGCCAGGACATCACCATGGGAGCAGGTTTGGCCACGTGTAAGCAAAGATGCTCGCAGATGTTCCCAGATGAGCTGGTTGTAAAATCTCCTGGTTGATGTAATGTCTGTCCCCGGCTGGGATGAAGCTCTGGGCTCTCCCAGTGTCCAGGTTGGCCCGTGATGGGAGAAGGGACTGGGGGGGTTAAATGGCTCCTGGGGATGACCTTTCCCCAAACGCCCTTGTTTTAGATGTGGGAAGGGCCAGGAACAGGCAGGTCTCTGCTGGTTTGGGGTCAGCCTTTGGCACGGGTTCAGGGGATGATGTTTCCCAGCCGTTCTCCCCAAAACCGGCTCCCGCAGCCCAGCCGGGGGCCGTGCCAGGCCGGGGGCAGCTCTGCGCTTCTGCTAGCGATGGGTGGGCAGCCCCGGGCAGCACCGAGGCCGGTCCCCGTGCGTGTGGCCCCACCGGTCCCCATCCTGCCCTGCCACCCTGCCGGAAGCTTGCACAACAGGACCAGTTCCCCATTGGCACAGGGAGGGGGCAGGATCCAGCCCCAGAGCAGGGGCCAAAGGCTGTGCTGGGCTATGTGGTAGCACCATGCTAGGCTGGGAAGGAGGTGGCCGGGCATCGGGGCTGCGCCCTCCTTGGGGACAGGCAGCCTCGAAACCTCGACCCAGAGCGGTCACGCACCCGAAGCAGCCGTTTCAGTGGAGGGAAGCTGCTTGCAACGGCTTCTGCCAGCACCCAGCTTTCACAATGAGTTGCAACCCTGCAATGAGAAGATAACAGGCTGTGGCACGGAGCCCAGGAGGCTGTGACAGGTCCCCAGGGCAGCGCTGGCCCCATGGATGGGAGGGACTGCTGCACTTGGGAGCTTTCTCAGGGTTAAATCCAGACGAGGGCTGCCCGCAAGCATAGGCACCCGCTCCTGCTCTCTCCCTGGCTCCACGTTCAAGGCCGCATTCTGGCACAGGAGTTGCTCCCGGTGCCTCACCGCTTTCGTGCCGTCCCCCTGGCCGCTGTCCTCAGGGGTGCAGGGTGGGGACAGCGCTGGCGTGTCCCCAGCGTGGGGGCTGAGCAGGGAAGGGGAGATGCTGCTGCTGGTTATGGTGCAAAGGGGGGGGGTGCCTCCGACCAGAGCTGGATGGGGCCGCAGACACCCTGATCCCCTGACACCCCAAACCCTGCCTGCCCGGGCGGGTGAGACCGGGCGCACTCAGCGCATGCCTGAGGCTGGCTGTGCTGCTGATGTCCTCTCTCCTCTCTGCCACCTGGGCGTGGCTGGGGACCTGGGAGGGGGGACATGCAGGAGATGCCAGGAGAGAGATACGGCCCCGCAGAGCCCCGAGTGGACAGGTCCTCATGGGGATGGGGACAGCCACGTCACCAGTCTGAGGACACCACATCACAGTCCCGGTGCCACCAGCTGGGAGATGCAATGAAGCATTTGGGGTGCAATGGGGTATCAGGGGCATGTGGGGGGGGACAGAGAGGGCTGCAAGGGGGATGGGGTGGGGGGAGATGGGGTGGATTTGGGGGGCTGTGCTAGAGGCCATAGTGGGGGGGAGAGGGGTTGGGGGGACTGCAATGACGCAATGGGAGGCAGCAAAGGAGAGCTGGGGGCTGGCGAGAAGGTGGATGAGGGTTGCACGGGGGTGTGCGTGGTGAGAGTGGGGTGCATGGAGGGGCTGCGGGGGCTGTAGGAGGTTGCTGGGGGCTGCAGTGGGGTGTGCTCGGGGAAACGGCGCATATGGCTGCTGGGGCTGGGGGCGTGGTGCTTAGCAGGGGTGCAAGGGGACTGCAAGGGATCAGAGGGTGCACGGTGGGGCTGTGTGCGGGGCTTTGGGGGGGCTGTGCCGGTGGATGGTGCCCCACAGCCAGAGCCCTGCTGCAGCCTCCCATGGCTCTCGGCATGCCACCCCCGGCCCCAGCTCGTCGTGCTGCGGCACACAAGCCGTGCTGCTCGCTGCTATCTTGGCACGCTAAATATAACCGAGTCCTTGCGAGCAGACGTTGCAGCCAGGCTCCCGCGGGCCAGCCCTGTCTGCACGCCAAGGACCACGGGCAGCACCGCCGGGCTCTGCCTCGCCCATGGGGTCACCCCATCCCTGGGGAATTTAGGTGCCCTTCTCCAGCTTTCAGCACCCAGAGGTGCCAGCAGCCCAGCGGGGGGAGCGTGGACGCGCTGGAGGGTGCATGGTGCTCTGTT
The DNA here is from genome assembly GCF_035582795.1 of Mycteria americana. Classification (NCBI taxonomy): domain Eukaryota; kingdom Metazoa; phylum Chordata; class Aves; order Ciconiiformes; family Ciconiidae; genus Mycteria; species Mycteria americana. Next base: position 2,086,157 of record NC_134381.1, on the reverse strand, counting down.
GTGTCCCCATGGGGACAGCTCTGGCCTGGTTTGCCCAAACGCCCATTGTTCCTCCCCTGTAATGTAGAGCAGGGACACGTGTCAGGCCTCCCACGCGGTGGCAGAGCCCCCCGGGTGTTTGGGCCCCCTCCCTCCCCGCAGGCCCCATCTAGCTGAAAATGCCCCTGGCTGGGCTGAGCTTGTGCTTCTCCTGATGGAGCTGCTCCACTTGGTATAAATAAATATTCCTCGGTGCAAGGGGGGCTGGGGGGAACTCGCCTGCCTCTGCCTCCTGGCCTGACCCGTTTCAGGATGCCCTGCTCCTGCTGCTGCCTGCTGTGCCTTGGCACTTTGCCGGAGCAAAGCACGGCAGCACCGATGCTGAGAGTAGCCTGAGTGCCCCGGCAAAGCCCACGGCCCAAATCTCTGCCTCCGTGGGCACAAGGGCACGGGTTTCCCGCGGGGCTGTGCAGGCAGAGGAGCATTTGCTCCCTCCCCTCTGACCTGGCTCCCTTTGCAGGAGGAAGGGGAAGGGGTGGATGGGTGGTGGTACCCCGCGGTCCCCCACAGCCGCAGCCCTGGGGAGGTGCCCGTGGCATGTTTCCGGGGGAGAAGGGCGAAGCCGGGACACATGGCTGGTTGCACAACCGCAGCATGGCCGGGCAGGAGGACAGGGCACGACGATGTCAGCCAGCCCCTCGGCAGGGACGGGCAGGGTGGGGATGGAGAGGGATGACAGCACAGGGGGGCGATTTGGCACAGGGGCTCTGTAGAGCTTTGGCCGGGCTCCGAGAGGAGGCTGGCAGGGATAAGTAAGGAGCAGCACAGACTGCTAAGATGGGTGCCAACACTGCAGGAGACTGACCCCCCCTCCGATGGGACCTTGGGGGGGTCATGGGGGTTTGACATCTCCCTGCCACCCACCACCAGCCCAAAGGTGGCTGAAAGCCTGGAATGGTCCCCGTCCCCTTCGGGTATGGGTGTCCCTGATAAGCGGCTGCCAGCCCCATGCCCTGCAGCGTGGTGGGGAGCAAGGGTACAGAGGAGCCATGCCATGGCCCAGGGAATCACCCCAGGGGGATCCCGGGGAGCGGGGCATCACGTCTGGCTGGGAGGCAGCCCCCGTGCAGGTCTGGCTGCCAAGTAAGGAGCAGAGCCTACATCCTGCTCAGAGCTGAGATGTTCCGGCCCGCTGCAGTCATGGGCAGGTCCCACATGGGCACAGCCCCGGTGCCGTGCTCACCGTGGGCTCTTCTGCCTGCAGTGCCCAGCTGGGGCTGAACCTGCCTGTCCTCGGACACTCGGGGCCCGGCCGGCCGGTCCTGCTCGGTGCTGCCAGCGCCAGGCCACGGGGACAGAGCCATGTTTGCTCTCTTATCTCCACGCAGGGCAAGGCACAAGCACGGGCTGGCACCACTCAGCCAGGGCCAGGAGGTGCCACGGTGGGGGCAGGCACCCTCTCCCAGGGTGGCTGGGGACCATTGGCTGTCCCCGTCCCCTCCTTGTGTCACCACCGGGCCCCGAGGGGACATGCTCAGCCCAGACCAAGCACTGAACTCAGCTGGACACGGCCACGGTACAAATGCAAGTTGTATTTCCAGTCCATGCTGGGGAACCCCAGCCCGTCTGTCCCAGGCGCAGGCAGCGCAGCCCACGGCACAGCCCTGCTCTGCCCGCAGAGCCCCTCCGGTTCCTGGCCCTGTGCCAGGGATGTGCCCCTGCTGCAGGAAGGGCGCCTGCTCCATCCGCCCCTTCGCTGCTGCAGCGATGTGTCGCCTGGTAGGATCCAGGCGATGCCCAGCTCCGGGGTCGCCTGCCTCAGCTGCCTGGTCCAGCTCCTCCGCTGCCTCACCTGCTCTGGGCTCACCGGCAGCGCCAGGGCATCCCGGGCGCCTGGGTTCACAGGCTTGCTCCCAGGCTGGCATCACCACCCAGCACCAGCCCCGGGGGCAAAGCGGGAGCAGGGCTCCTCTCCCCATGCATGCATGGCCCAGGCTGGAGGCACAAACCAGGCGCTATTTATCGAGGATGAGGAAGAGCAGCACCATCAGGACGATGGGGAGGAAGATCAGGAGCAGGCTGAGCATCTCAGCCGCCAGCAGCAGCGCCAGCACCAGGAGGTAGCAGCAGCGGCAGCGGCGCTCCAGCCGCCCCAGCCCACGGATGAGGCAGGGCGGGTAGCGGACGCAGGGCAGGCACCCGAACATGCGGCTGGTGTGGAAGCGCACCTGGAAGCGATGCTCGAGGGCGCCGGCGAGGCCCGGGCGGCGGGGCGGCAGGGCAGGGGGCCGGGGGGTGGCCAGGGCGCCGGGGGAGTCGGGCTGGGCATGCAGCAAGAGCAGCTCCTCTTGCAGCTTACAGATCTCCCACTCCAGCATGGGCGTCTTCTGGCGGCAGATGGGGCAGCGCACGCGGCCGAACTCGGCGCCCGTGGCCGTGTCCATGATGGCGTGCAGGCAGGCGCGGCACAGCCCGTGGTTGCAGTTGAGCAGGGCCGGTTTGTGCCGCTGGTCGTCGTAGGGCTCCGTGCAGATGGGGCACTCGTCCTCGCTGCCTGCCGGCATGTGGCACGGTTCTGCCGCCGCCTCACTGCTCGACGTCTCCTCTTCCTCACCGGAGAGGCTCAAGATGGAGCTGGAGGCACTTTCCAGGCTGGGTGACCCCCGCCGTGGCGCTGGGCTCTCCCCGCGGGGCAGGATGGGGCTGGTGGCGGCGGCAGCGGGAGGGTCCTGCCCCGCAGGCAGGGAGGCACCGCGGGCAGGCGGCTCGTCATGCCCGGGCAGGAGCGGCTCGGTTGCGTCCTCCACCAGCGGCGGGTTCCAGCGTCCCCAGGCAGCGGCGGGCGCCTCTTCGCAGAGCCGGGGCGGCTCCCCGGGGCCCCCTGACCCTGCGGTCTCGCTCTCACCCGGCTGCCCGGCACAGCCCTCCCCACCGGCTGCCTGCACCAGCTGGGGGCCAGGCTCTGCCTCCTCGCCTGCCGCCGGCTCCATGGGGGCGGCTGCTCCACGGCCGCCCCCCTCACCCACTGCCCCCTGAGTCCCCTCGGGACTGAGTGCGGGACGTGGGTGCTGCTCCAGGGCAGGAGGTGGCCTTCAGCACGGCTGCTGGAAGGGTTTAAAGGCAGCGGCGTCCACACAGAGTCCTGTCATCCCTCTGGCACGGTTTGGGGCCCCCTCCCAGGCCAATGGGTCAGGAGCCCCCAAAGCGGGGTGCATCCCCATCACTCTCACCGATAGGCCACCCCAAGAGGGGCATCGCTGTGAGCATCCAGCAGCCAGTTCCTCCTCTTCCTCCTCCTCCTCTTCCTCCTCCTCAGCGCCGACGCAGTACTGACCCGCCACGGTCCGGAGGAGAGGGCAACGAGCTGGGCGCTGCCCGCTGCGCCGGCAAGGGGTGCAGGCGTGGCAGGCACCCGTGCAGGCAGCTGCTGCCTGCAAGTGGGCCAGGCAGGGCTGGGGCCGAGCCTGGCTCTAACCAGTCTGGTTTGTCAGCTTCTGGAAGCGGCTCAAATGCAGGCAGCCCGGGGCAGGCAGCCATGCCCGCGCCAATCAGCTCCTGCGGGAGCCGGGGAGGAGCTGGGCCCACGGCCGCCTCTTCCCCTCGCCCAGCAAAAATGGAGCCACCTCTGTGGCCAGCGCTCCCCACACCGCTGCCCGTGGGGCCTGGCAGCATGGGCCCTGTGCTGTCCCAGTGCAGCCCCCCAGTTCACACCCCAGCACAGCACACCAGCATGGGCCCTGTGCTGCCCCAGTGCAGCCCCCCAGCTCATCCCTGTCCCCCGGGTCAGTCCCTGCGCTGGGCCACCTCACCTTGCTGTGCCCCACAAGCAGCTTGCAGGGCTTGGAAGGAAGAGCGCAGCCTGGATAGTGCCCCATGCACGGGGAGGGTGTCACCAGCGTGATGACTGCCATGCAGCAGCCCTGTGCTGGCCCCCCAGCTGTCCCCCGGGCACGGGGACACCCAGCCCAGCCTGCGTCTGCAAGTGCAACAGCTCCTCGCAGCAAGGCAGCGCTGGCAAAGCAGCGGGGTGGGGGGACCCGAAAAACACCCCGCTTCCACTCACTGCAGCGCCGTAGCTCAAGCAATGCCCCGGGGCACCACTCGCCCGTGCAGGACCTCATGACTCGGCGTGAGGGAGGGTGGCTGGGTCACAGGTGTGGTGTGGCACCACTGTCCCTTCCTGTCCCAGCCTGCTCCCAGGGACTGTCCCCGACTGATTCATGCCCTGGGCCCTAATTGCTATTTACACAATGGCACCGAGTTCGCTGAACTGGGGTAGGAAGGTGCTGGCACTGGTCCCACTGGGCCAGGAGGGCGCACGGCCCCGAGGCTGCCCGGGAAAGGGCTGGAGGCTGCCGGCTCTCCCAGCCCCAGCTGGAAGCGGCTCCCAGGATGGGGTGGAGGACGGGTCCAGCAGAGCAGGCACTTGGGGAATGGGACAACTCAATGGGAACTGACACTCAGGGAGCTCAGACCTCGGCATCAAGCAGGCTGAGGAAGATGAGCCGGCAGCAGAGACAGAGGGATTGGAGCTTCCTCCTGTGCCCATCCCTGCTGGCCTCAGCCACTGGAGACAGGGGGAACAGGTCTGTCAAGGCAGCCTCCTGCAGCAAGTGCTGCTGCTGCTGACTAATGCCAGGGTGGAGAGACTCCCATGCAACAGCTCACTTCCTCTAGGTCCTACCACAAACAACGGCCGCTGCCAACGCCATAGCTCTAGCAATGCCCGCGGGTGCTGCTCACCCAACACGGAGACCCCAGGGGCTGGAGCACACGGGACAGCAGCTCGGTCCCACGCAGGAGCCAGCCAGCAGCATCCCACCACAGAGACTTCTCACCTCCGCTCCAGCAGGGTGTGGGAACGGGGAGCCAGGCTTTACCCACGCCAAACCCACACCCCCAGGAGACGGGTTCCGCCTGCCCCCCGTGGCCCTGCTGCCATCAGGGAAGGGCTGGTTGGGTAAATCCACCCCCTTCGCCAGGCCCCTGTCCTGGCTGGGATAATCTCAGCCCAAGGATGATGCCAGAGGCAGATCATTTTGCTGGCTCCTTTATTCAGGCAGAGTTCGCAGGGGAGGGGGAGGTAGGGAGCCAGGCTTACGACCAGGTTTCAGACTGGAAGCGCTGGGACCGTTCCAGGGCTGTTAAGTGCTCCTCGGCTTCAGAGGGCGACAGGCCACCTTCCAGCTGCAACACCGACTGCAGGGCTTCAGCCACCGCCGCTGGCATCTGCTTGGCATTCCTGGAAGAGAGTAGGCAGTGCGATGGAGGGCGAGTAGGAAAACTGAAGGTGTATCTGCATCCCCCGTGCTCCAGCAAGGCAGCCCAGCAGCGGGGCAGCAGTCTCTGCAGCCGAACCCACCGCTCCCAGCATACAGCACGGGCTGCTGCTGCTCCAGGGCAGTGGGAACCTGCCTCACCCTGCAACACAGGCTGCCTGGCACTGAATAAATGACAGGCTTCCAGAGGCATCTCATACCAGTCCCTAGAGAGCAGCGCCGTTACCAAGGCAGGGCTTTTCAGTGCTGGCATTTGCAGGCAGTCGAGGCCTCGGTACCCAGTCCCCGGCGAAGGAGCGCCATAGCTCGGTAGCCTTACCCCTGGCCTCCGTATTGCTCCATTTCCCATCACCCTCATTAGAGGGACATGGGGAATATGCACAAGTCATAATTTATCAGCAGGAGGGCAGGAAACCGTCCTTTCATCTCAGGGGAAACATCTGATGGAAAACATGTCTGATCCTGAGCTGGGCAAGATGACTGCTGCGAAGTAGCAGCCGCTTCAGTCCATCCGCTGCCTCCTTTCAAGAAATCTGGAATGATTGTTTTGATGGTGACATTTGTAACATTTCAATGATTGTTTTGATGGCGACATTTCAAACCTCAAAATAAGAAAAATGGTGAAGAAAACACAAGTTCCTGTGTAGAAAATACCCAAATAGGATTCAACACTTCCAAGCGCAATTATTTCTTATGGGAAATAAGAAATTCAGACTTTTTCCTGGAGAGAGTTTCATTTGATGAACTGACTGTGTGACAAAAAAACATCTAATAAAAAATTTCCCAGGCTGCCCCAATTGGCACGAGCATCTGGCAATGTCCTTGCTGTTTCCCAAGAACAAGGCAGAATTCTGACTTGCGTTTGAAGCTGATTAACATCCCAAAATACACAAGAAAGGAGGTCTTCTTTTTTTGGAAGAGTCGTATTGTTTCTGAGTCAGGCACTGATATGCAAGTGCAAGATAATGTAGCTGGGCTTGTGATGGAAAACATGTCAAATATCTATTTTTTGCAGAAAAAGAGAGACATTTTCCACCTTTTCACCCCTGGGCTAGATAAGCTGGGCACAATCAGAGAGAAGACACAGCCCCAGCTCCCCAGACACTGCCCCACCAGCAACGGCCCGGGAAGGCAGACACACCATGCTACATGGCCCAGGGCCGCTGCTCAGGGACACACAGCCCAGGACTCACTTTCCCCATCTTTCTCCTAGCGTGGCTGAAGCTGTGAATACTATTTTTAGGGGGAAAAAAGGCCATTTTCAGGCTAGCCCACCTGCACCTTCCTGTCTGGCACCCCACTGGCAGTTCACAGCAGATGTCTGCAGGCCAAGGAGGAGCACCGTGATCCCGGGAGTCTTTACACTGCAAACAGGACAGTCACCACTCGTGCCAGGAGGATGAGGCTCTCAGATCCCACCTGCCTGATCAGGGCTGAGGGCCACCCCATGCCAGGGACAAAGACCCCAGCGAGACGGGTCTCAGAGCAACTCCGATGTCCAAAACAGCATCCTCATGGCCACTCCAAAATCCTGCAATGGGGGAAGCCCTGCAAGCCATGCTCTTTCCAAGATGCTGAGAAAGAGTAATCTTTTTTGGCAGCCCCCAGGGTGTCTCCCATCAGCACCAGAAAGTAGCAAAGAGGATGGAAGAGGGAGAGGACAGAGCCATTGGGACACCACAGATGGGGACCCAACAGTCCTGGCATTTGGGCTGTGAATGGAGGCACAACCCCAAGTCCTAAGTGCAACTTAATGGACGAAAGCAAACCCAAACCCCAGATCTGTGGGTAGGAATCACCGGTTTGGGGTAAGAGCCCCAGGAAGCCCCACGATGCAGCGAGGCACGCCAGACCATGCAGCAGCAGTGAATGACAGGGCAGTAGGTGGCCTGGCCTCCACTTCCTGGGCAGTAAACAAAAATCTCCTTCTCCAGGAATGCAGCAAGGCCAGTCTGGCCCTGCAAGGCACTGGGGAAGTTCCTGCTCTCATGCAGGACAAGCAGGAAAGAGCCTCCTGCAATTGCTGCTCATGTCGACAGCAAGGCACAGGTTTGCACAGTGCTTTCCAGGTCATGGGGTGCACGACGAACACCATTGCCAGCCTCTCGCCAGCTCAAGGAGCCCAAAGCATTTCACAACCCTTGCCCCAGGCAGCGGGTGAGTGGCCTCCTCTCTGCCATACAGGCAGCGTCAAGGGCAGGCAGGTTAAGGGCTGTGCCCCAAAAGACAGCCACAGAGCCAGGAACGGAGCTGCAGATGCTCTGCCTCCAAAGGCCAGACCCCACTTTCTGGCTAACTGTGAGATTTCCACTCAACCCAAGGTAACCACCTGGTGAACTACTGCGCTGTCAAAGGAGTCAGGCTGCGGTGCAATGCGGCTTGTCCCTGCCCCGGGAAGGCAGTTTTGGGTGCAAAGAGCCAGCCAGGATGTGCCAAAGGTCCCAAAAGCTGTTGCTCGCAAGCCCCAGCACGGGTGGAGCTCTGTTATATTGTGATTTAAAAGCCTCCTGCCCACCCGAGCGGCCACAGGAACCACACAAGCCTTTTTCTCCAGTTTCACAGAGACCCGCTACAGGAGAGGGGTGTGAAGAGAGGCCAAGGCTCTCCCATGTATGGATTTTCCGTGGGTCAGAGGCCAGGCAGCCCACTGGCAGGTGATGCCATTCACAGGTGCTGGCAGACGGAGGGACAGGCACGTGGGGTTGGCTGGAGTTCTGCCAGCTCTGGTGCCAGCTCTGCCCCTCCTAACCGGAGCACAGGGTAGGTGAGAAATGGCCCTCTCGGCCCAGGGCTTGCAGAACAGGACATACGGAGAGAAGGAACAAGCTGGTTCCTCTGCAGAGGTCACTGCAGCCCCCAGAGACCTGCCAGGGTGCAGGATGTGCTCACTCTGGAGGCTGAGCCAAGGGATCCAGGGAGGTGGAGAAGCAGTGACATGCAGTCCCACTCCCCCAGTCCCTGCCCGGAGACCTCTCACTCACCCAGCCAGGTAGACATGAGCGCTCCCACTGCTCAGGAGCTCCCACACCAGCCTTCGGTTCTCCTGGATGCGGTGCTGAACATAAACCTTCTCCTCCTGCAGGGAAACACAGCGCTGAGCCCCCCAGCCCTGGCAGCAGTCCCAGCCCCAGCATGCCTGCCCGGTCCCTGGGGACTGTTCTCAGGGGCTGTTTGCAAGAGCAGGGGGCACTGGGAGAAGCAGTTAGATCAACTCTCACATAGGGAATGGAATCCCCACACCTCATGCCAGTGCACTGGGATGGGCTGGTGGGAGACGGGTGCAGCAGAAGGAGCTTCTGTGGGGAACATGCCCCAAGTATCTCCCCCAATTCCTCTGGCTGCCCCCTGCCTGCTCCAGCTCTGGTGAATAGCCAGGGCCATGAGCTGGGGAGTCCCCACGAGGGCTCCCCTCCTGCCCTCTCCTCTCCCAGCATGGGCAGAGGAGGCTCGGTGGCCCCCCTGTCCCAGGTCTGCTGCAGGGCAGAGACCCCCGTGGCTGCCAGTCCCAGCCCTGGCACCTGCTGGAGGCCTGAAACAGCTCAGAAGGGCAGGAAGCTTGGAGAGACAGCCTCGGCCCCACTCCCTGCCCCTCTGCTGTGCTTAGAGACTGGATACGACTGGCTTTTGGCACAGTACAGCCCAACCGAGGAGAGCTCCCAAAGGGTTAATTCACAAAACTTCACACATCCAAGCAACTGCCTACAGCCCTGGCTTCTGCCCAAGAGGAACACCATTGCCAACGTGCCTGAATTCACTGCCGGCCCAGACCGCTCCTCCGTGACAAAGGTGACACTGTGATGGAGGCCAGGCCCTCTGCCGCACGTCCCACCACGCCAGGCTCCGCACAGCGGTGAGCTGAGCCGCGGGCAAAGCCCCCTCCCCACGTCCTCCTCCCTCCCGTCCAGCCCCAAAGGCAACAAGGGCTCTTGCTGCGTTTCAGGCTTCCTGCGTGCTGCAGTCTGGAGGTGTGCGTGGGAACAACCCCAAGCAGCAGCCAGCCTCGGCTGTCACAAGAGCTGGTCACAGCGCGGTCAGCAGGTCCCACGCGGCTCCACTGGTTGCATTGCACTGGAGAGTCAGGTCACCCCCGGGCACAGTCCCACTGCTCCGACCCGGCCGCCAGCGATGCAGGAGGTAAACAAAGCCCGTTGCAAGCACCAACACAGCCAGCCAGTAGCTCAGCTTCAGCATCGTTAACATTAACCAGCTAAGTGCTGACAGGGCTCTGCTGACGAGGCTGGGGCTCTCTGAGTGGGTCATTTAAGGACCTGCAGCTACCTAGAAACCAGAGCACCCCAGTGACAAACTCAGGTCACGACGTCTCAGCTAAACCCCAGGGCATCCTGCTGGGAATTAGCAACAGCCGCATTAGGCTGGGATCAATCAGTCTGCACTGCAGGGCAGACGTGATGTGACAGAAGGTCACTGCAAAGGGGACCTTACGGAGAGAAAAGGGAAATCCTGATGAGCTATGGAGCATCCCAGCTCCTGCTGGCTCTTTGAAAACAAACTTTTTGATGAGTTAACGGCTGTGGTATCTCCTAGAGCAACAGGTACAATGGCCCAATGCGGCACATCCTACTGGCTGCGCTCCCACTTGCCTCCCTGTGCGGCACTGCAAGGACTCGGTGGCAGAAGACCCTCATGACAAACTGCTTTGCCCCACAGAGCAGGCAGAGAACGGAGGCAGGGAGGCATACTCCAATGCGAGTCCCATCCCTCCAGAGTCTGCGAGGGAAGGAGGAGGCTCTGGGGCTGCTCTCCAGATTTGGGGAGCAGCAAGTACCCCCTTCACTGTGTAAGCCATCAGAAAAAAGGCACACTGGTCATCCAGTAAACCTCTGCAGTGCAGCTCCTGTTCATCAAAGGCTTGGAAAGCCTTCACAGAGGCATTCAACTCATGCCTTACAAGTGACTGGATAAAAGATGCTGGCTTCATATCAATGCATGCACACAGCCAGGAGAAAAGGACTGGTGCAGCTGAGCCACCTAGAAATACCCATTCTCACCGACCCTCTTTATCAGATCTCTCTGTTTCAAAGGCAGGCTGAGCTTTCAGTACCATCAAGGGACAGGGCAAGGCAGTGAAACAGAGTCCCAGCTCACGGAGCCCCTCCAGCACCGTAAAAAGCCCTGCAGCCCAGGGAGGGGCTGAGAGCTGCCCAGCAAAGACACTGCCTGGGAAATAAGGGAGCAAAGTGAGGGGCTGAGTTGTGGGGGTGCTCCTACCTCCGAGGAGCTTTCTCCTGCACGGCTGAGGCTTGGGGAGAGCTGGCATGGAGGCACCACGAGCTGGGGCAGGAAGCCAAGCTCCACAGTTTCAGCCAGCACTCAGAGGGACATGGTGGGGAGGGTGGTAGTCGACCAAGAAAGGTTATTGCCTGGTGACCCCCCCAAGAGGCTTGGGAGCCTTTTATCACTCACGTGGTCCAGCCAAACAAAGCTGGCTAAGGCCTTATCTGCTCCAGCACTCACCAGCCCTGTCCCAGCAACCTTTCTAGCTCAACTCAGCCAGACGTGTCCCTGCTGGGCAGCAGCACTGCGCTGCTGGTGAGGATCTCGGCCAGCACCCAGGTGGTGCAGGGGAGTGAGGTGACCACTGTGCCACCCCACCAGGCCCTTCACAGGCCATGCAAGCAGGTACAGGGGCCAGAAACACTGGCAGGCTCCCATCAGCGCTGCCTGAGATGCTTCTGTATCCACCCTCCTCCTCTGGGAACTAACCTGGTCCCTAGAGAAGGCAGTGAAGAGCGTCAGGAAGCCCTTCGTCACCAGCTCTTCCCACTCTGCCTGGCAGTAGAAGTCCTTGGATTTCTGGCGGCAGCCGAAGAACAAGCAGTTCCCTGCAGAGAGCAGACCAGAAGGGCCATGCTGGGTGGACCAAATGCCCTGTGAATGCTGGGGACCATTGGTGCCCATGGGACCTGCAACAGAGCCCCAAGGCTCTCACCTCTTTGCCAGGCCTGGCTGACAGCCCTGGCCTGGAAGAGCCAGGAGGACTCAGGAACCGTGTGACCATTAAGTCAGGTGGCTTGTGGCAACCAGAGGCCCCTGTGTGCTGGGAAAGCAGGAGGATGCAGGCATGTAGGACAAGAAGAGCCTTCCAGGGCTGCCCGTGCCCCTCCACCAGCCTCAGCTTCCTGCTGAGACCCATGGCTGAGCCAGGGGAATGGGGATGGGACAAGGACAGAGGCACGACTCCTTGTGCAGCACAAGATGAGTTCAACAACCCATCTCCACTCACACAGAGCCAAGAAAGAGCCTCTGCAGAGCCCTGCCCTGACCCAAGGAGCAGCCTTGCAGCACAACCTGTGAATAACAACACAGGTTGTACACACCAGGCTCTGGTCCTCACCTGCCCCAGAGTCCAGCTTGCTCCCACCCAAACACAGCAAAGCCTGGGCCTGTCCAAACCCTCAGGAGCCCCCAGTCCCTCCTTCCCATATGCTGAACACAGACCTGCCTGCAGCAAGGGGCATCCCGAGTCCCTCCCAGGACCATCCCTCACCTCTACGTCCTTGTGCCACCCGCTCCTGTATCGCTGCCCGGAAAGGTGCCACCCCTGTGCCAGGGCCAATCATGATCACGGGGGTGTCTGGGTCAGCTGGGAACTTCATTCCTCCTTTCTTCACCCAAAGAGGCACCCGGACATCACCTGCAAAACAAACAGACCAACTAGCATCACCCCACCACCACTGCACCTGTGACACCCTGCAGAGGGTGAGCTGGGCATCCAGCTCTTCCAGGATGCTCCAAAGATATGGACGGCACCTGGCTTACCACCACCCCGGCACCAAGGCACCCCTGGTGCCAGGGGCACACTATGTGTGTATGAAAAGTGCTTCAGCTGTCTCAGCACTGTCTCTGCAAGCACCTGAGTGAACCCCAGAGCAAGCCAAGAGCCCCACAGCACATGGGCTGTGGGACAGCCTTCTCCTCACACAGCTGGTGCCAGGGAAGACAGCAGTGGAGGAGAGCAGAGATCTCAACCTGGCTGTTGAGTAAGGGAGGGCCAAACTTGCCTCCTCTGGGAGCCAGAGGAGGGGTGAAGATCCCTACCTAGGTACTCAGAGAAGACCCAGTCTTGCCCTGGAGTCATACAGAGCAATTCCCTGTGAGCTTGTCACATTTGCCTGGGGACCCAGCTGGAGGGGTTCTGTGGTCAGAGCAGATGAGCAGCACACACAGGCTTCACAGGACAGGATGGATGTGCTCAAAGGAAGGACCATTCATCCCAGAGCTGGTGCTATGGGGCTGGAGGTGTCCAGCAGTCAGAGCACTACCAGCTCCAGGATGCCAGGAGCATCCTGGGACAGTGGGACAGCACTGTGGGACAGCAGGGCACACTGGTGCTGGGAGCAGGAGGGCCAAGCCAGCTGGGAGAAAACCAAGAGCTCAGGGTGCTCAGGGCAAGCTGGAGGAGCATGCCATGCTCTGAAGAGGATGGGAGCAGTGAGTAAGGACGGCTACTGTGAGTTCAGCCTGTCCAGCCAAGCCAGTGTGCTCCAGCTCTCCGTGGTGGTGCTCCACCCAGGGTCCCGGCAGTTCCAGCACATGGCCAGCACACACACAGCTCCACCACAGTCCTGTGGGATCAGCGCTGTGTGCTGTGGCAAGCACACAGGGTCCTCACAGAATCCAAGCAATGTTACCTTGCTCTGGGTTGAGAGAAGCCAACCAGGTAGAGCAGAGACCACGGCGGGGTTTGCTGAGCCGTGTCTTGTACCGCACTACTGCCACGAGGATCTGGATGCGGTCAGGGTGAGCCTGTGTCCAGACAGGAGCCATGAGAAACAAGACGACACCCAGCACGGCTCTGCAGGAAGAGCCCAGTGCCTCCTCCAGGGACAGAGCCTGTGCCCAGCTCCTGCCAGGGCATCTGGAACACTCGTCCTAGCCTGAAATGGCCACTCAGACACAGAATGGAGCGCACCCTTCCCCAAAACCTTTCCACTAGAGAAGGGGGTTTTCCCAGAGAAGCACTGCTGCAGGAATGCTCTGCACAGCTGGTAACGGCAACAGAGACTGTCCAACCCAAGAGGCCCCCACGGAGGGCAAATGCCACCCGTGCTTGGGCTGACATCTGCCAAGTCAACCGGGCCAGGTCCCACTGCCACCTCCCGGCAGCAGCAGGGAGCAGCACTCCCCCTTCCCATGGCCACACCACCCAGGGAAGCTCTCGGCCTCCGTGGCACCACCTCCCACTGCTCCCCATGACAAGGACACCAGATCTCTGCAGTGCACTGGGCCAGCCCTGGCACTTGCAGGGCTGCAGGAGGACAAGCACCGTAATCCGGAGACTGGCACAGCCCTGGGGTTTATATCCAGCGTGTCAGGCTGACGCAGGCTCACAGTGGAGCGGGGTTCGGGTGGGATGTGGGTGCTCAGAAGGTCTGGGAATACAGCCTGAACTTCCGCAGCATGCATGGCACCAATGGTCAAGCCCTGGCCCTGTCAGACCCTCAGCTCAGAGCCTGACACGAGGCCGAAAAGGGCTGAGCTCTTACCAGCATGGAGGAGGCGATGGAGAAGGCGCGGGGTCTGATGCGAGGGATGAGGTCCAGCAGGTATTCAGGTGGAATGGCACATGTGGTGTGAGGGAAATCCCAGAGGGCCTGCAAAGCCAAGGCGGGGTGAGACCTGGTACACCCTAGAAGGTAGCCTGCCTGCTCCTCAGGGCATCAGAGGCTGTCCACACTGCTGTGCCACGCTGCCCTCGGCCGAAGGCACCACGCCGGGTACCTCTGAGCACCAACCGCCCTGCCCCACTGCCCTCCCCTCACCCCCAGGCTGCAGCACAGGGTCCACCACAGAGCCCAGAAGGATTTGGAGCAAGTCTTAACCACCAGTGGAAATCCCAGGATGCTTCAGAAAGTGGGTGAAGTAGATTCCCTGGCCAAGAAATTATGGCTGATCATCTGCCTGGGTGCATTATGGCATGGCACAGCCCTCAGGGAGCGGGTTTGCCATGCTCCCCCAGCCCTACCTCGAGAGTGGTCCTGCGGGGCCGGTTGCAGTAGCTGTACAGCTCTTCCTGGCCCTGTGCAGAGCTAAACTCCTGCAGCTTCTCTCGCTCCAGCTCGTTTGTAGAGAAGTAGGACAAGAGCTCAAAGAAGGAGCGCCGTGGCACGCAGGAAATGTCCAGGTAGTGGGTGACCAGGTGCCGGATGCTGCAGGGCTGTGGTAACAGGGCAGGGAGGGATGTACCTGGAAGGCAAGGCAGCGGGGAGAGCTCAGTGCCAGCAGTGGGGCAGGACACCCGAGCACCGCCTGCCTGCTGCCCCTGCCTGCTGCCCACAGCTCTGGCACTCCCCAGGATGGAGCAGCAGTGTGAGCAACCTGACTGAGGTCTTGGGCTGGGGAGGCTGCAGGATCCTGTCCTGGTTTCAGTTGAGATAGAGTTAATTTTCTTTATAGTGGCTGGTATGGGGCTATGTTTTGGATTTGTGCTGAAGACAATGTTTATAATACAGAGATGTTTTAGTTGTTGCTGCACTAGTCAAGGACTTTTCAGCTTCCCGTGCTCTGCCAGGTGCAGAAGAAGCTGGGAGGGGACACAGCCAGGACAGTTGATCCAAACTGACCAAAGGGCTATTCCATACCATATGGCGTCATACTCAGTATATAAAGCTGGGGAAGAAGAAGGAAGGGGGGACGTTTGGAGTGATGGCGTTTGTCTTCCCAAGTAACCGTTACGCGTGATGGAGCCCTGCTTCCCTGGAGATGGCTGAACACCTGCCTGCCCATGGGAAGTAGTGAATTAATTCCTTGTTTTGCTTTGCTTGCGTGCGTGGCTTTTGCTTTACCTATTAAACTGTTTTTATCTCAACCCTCAAGTTTTCTTACTTTTGCTCTTCCGATTCTCTCCCCCATCCCACCGAGGGGGAGTGAGCAAGCAGCTGCGTGGTGCTTAGCTGCCGGCTGGGGCTAAACCACGACAGATCCTCCATGCTCTGGGCTGGGGGCTGCAAAGACACAGGCATGGGTGGCAGCCTGGACACTGCTGGGTCCCTCCCAGGAGTCACACTGGCCCTAACCTGGGATCCACATGCACAGAGCGCTGGGAGGGAAGGAGAGCCCCTGTGCTGTGAGACAGGCAGAGGTCCTATATCCATCAGCCACTCCCAACTCCCTATTAATCGGGTTTAAAGCAAAGGAAAAGGAGAGCTCCAGGCTGGGCCAGAGCTCAGGAGGTTGCCCTGTCCCAGCAGGGAGGGAAAGGAGCAGCGGGCAGGACCTACCAGGCTCTGTGGGCTTCAGCACAAAGCGTCTGTCTGGATCCAGGCGCAGGAGCTGGCAGAACTGCTCCACATCTTCGGGGCAGTTCTGGGGCTGGATCATCACTACGTCTCCCGCGCTGAACCTGTGGATGCAGTGGGACCTGCCGAGACCAGCCACAAGGCAGGCCCACGGGCACAGCACCGCCAGCCCGACCAGCACCCGCACCAGGGGAGAGGCCACAACTCAGCCAAATTTCCAGTGTCACTGATGTTATGCACCCTAACCTGACAAGGCAAAGACAGCTGGTCCACGGGCAGGACCCACACTGCCATAATGCCCCTGACTTTGTCTTGGAGGGGGACAGCACAGCAGGAACCATGTCCACAAGGCTGCAGCCTCAGGTATTACTGAAGAAAGGGAGTGGAAGAGGAAGGCAGGCTACAGGACAGCCGATCCTGCACAGGAAAGCTTGGGGGAGTCAGGAAAATGCTCACGTGATCCCTGAGCCTGTGACATCGAACTCGATGAGCCGGACATCCTGGAAATGGGATTCTGCCGTGACCCGCTGATTAGACAGCAGCTGGGCAGCGAAGGGATGCAGCTCGGAGGGAACAGCCCTGGGTGCTGTCGGCTGGAGCAGGCCACCATCGGGGTGCGGGGAGTCCTCAGCAAGGTAGTGCAGGGTGTATTTTGGGGGCAGGCTGTGGCGAGGAGAACAGTACAGCATGGTTACCTCCATGCCACAGCTCCTCCGCTGATGTAGTGCTAGAGGCTGGAGGCAGGGAGAGGCCTGAAGTCTCCCACTGTATCCACCACCCATCGTCCCTGTCCCCTGGAGTTGGCCTGTGGTAAGGGAACGCAATGCAGACTGCCAGGAGGAGGAGATCCCAAAGACTCCAGGGCAGGCAGCGGGAGGCTGGCTGGGCACACGCCCGACTGGTCTGCCAGGGGCAGAGGCACATCAGGACAGCAAGATGGGCAGAGCCCTGCCGGGACAGCTGACACACACACCCATGGGACAAGAGCGTGTGTGTGTCTCTCACTCTGTCTCCAGAGAGAGACGGGCCACCCGTGGCCAAAGTCCAAGGGATACTTGGGTCACCAGAAGCTGTGTGGAGATGCTTCCTGGTTAAAGCAGGGCATATCTCCACCTGGAAAACAGCCATGGAAGCACGGCATTTCACACCAGCCAGCTCCAGCAGTCCCTGCCTACCCTCTGCACTCACCATACATCTGGACTGATGATCTCAAGGCCAGAAGGGAGAGGATACAAGGTGAGGATCTTGTCCCACAAGGCCAGGAGCCATGGATCGACCACTGCATCTGGCCTGCAAGCAGGAAATTCAGGCTGCAGCAGAGCAGCATCATTCCTCCAGGCTCAAGCGCTGCTACCCTGGCACCCAGACAACGCTGAGCTTCCCCTGGGAAACCACCTCTGCTCCTCTTTCACTGCACAGACAGTCGCTCTATGCCGTTCCCTTCCAGCTTCAGGTCTGGAAACATGTCTCAGCCACTCTAAGCACTCACTCGCCCTCTGGGGCCCAACCACTGATGTCTGAACAGAACCACCAACCCCCCGAGCACAACCGGTGGCAGTCACCGACCCCCCGAGTCACACACAGCCTCTGCCCCGTGCAAGGAGAACAGCAGCACAGCTCAGGCTGCTGTAATGCCTGCAGGTACACAGCTGTGTGACACAGCCGTTCCCTGGTCTGAACAGGGCTGAGGCAGAGCCAGGAGACCTTGGCACATGCTGGGGGACGTGGGACACCCTGGAGAAGCAAGTGACCCAGGTCCCGGCACAGGAGAGTTCTGAGCAGCGACCAGCACGTTCACAGAGAGCAGCAGGAGGCTGCTGGCCGTGTCTGAGGCACACAAGCAGACCCAGAGTGGGAGCAGCACGCTGCTGTCCCCAAGGCTGGGGTAAAGCATATACAGCCCTGCGTCAGCCTGAGGACAAAACTGTAGCACACCGCAGGGCTCCCCCTCCTGCGACCCCTCCACTCAGCTCTTACCCCAAGTCATGCTGGTCATCTCCCAACGCCACTGGCAGCAGAGGGTTGCCCCCAAGCTGTAGCACCCGTTTGTGCAGCTTCTTCGCAACAAAATTAAACCTGAGCAGAGAATAACCGCAGCTGCAGAGGGCAGGGCTCCTCCAGCAGGACAGCAGGCGCTGGCTACATGAGCCAGCACACGCTGCCAGGGCTACGCCAGAGCAGCACAGAGACAGGTCCGACCAGAGCCGGCACACATGATCTGGCCCAGCGCCCTGCCCAGCCCACGCCTCCATCCTGGGGCAGCTCAGCTGCCACTTGCTGGGCCACACAGGCTGTGCCCAGCTTCCCAGAAGGGACTCGGAGAGGTCAAGCTTCCCTTCAGGGCAGCTTCTGCCCCAGGCAGAGAAACACTGCCTTCCCTCTAGCCCCTCACTGCCCCATGCAGCTCAGGCACGCTCCCATCCCTCCCACTACAGATCTTCCAGGCACACGGGAACAATCTTTTGTGAGAGAACTGTGACCAACGGGGCTGGCTGCCACCTAAAACTCTATGTTTGCTGTCTCCTGTTGGCTTGGACCACTGAAATTGCTGTGGCCCAGGCTTTACTGCAATTCAGACAGAGAACTGCATGGCTGTAATAACTGACTGAAAAATGTCTGACATACTGCAACAAAGCATCTGCTTGAAGAGGCCAGGAGGAAAGAAATGGGCAGAAGCCCAGTTCCTGGGGGTTAGGAGGGACACGGGCTGGTAGGGCAAGGATTTTTAAAGCTGGTGGGAATTACATTTTGTCTGAGCTGCTGCTCTAGAGTCAGGCTTTGTCTCCCCTTGCCTCTTCATTCTCCGGCCACTCTGGTTTCGCCTGCAGCCAGAGCTGCGAGGAGCAGCTGTCACGGGCAGGCAAGGAGCTGCAGAGCTGCTTACTTGGGATAGGAGGAGTCGCCAAGGCCCAGCACGGCGTAGTCCAGCTGGCAGAGGGAACCGGGTGGCAGGTTCTTCCGGAACAGAAACCGCCAGAACATCTATGAAGGACACGGCCGGGGAGTCACACTCCTCCCAAGGAAGCCTTCCCTGCCTGCCTGTCCCTAGCTCCCCGCTCGCCCACCCACTGGGTCCCTCCTACCCTCTGCTGAGTCCCAACAGAGTGAGGAGCACAGCCTTCTGCAGAGGTGACCCCTGAGAGTAGCCACCTCTGCTACGTGCCAGGAGGGCAATGCTCTGTGAACCCTCCACAAACCCATGGCTCTTGCGATGGCGGGGCCCCTCTCAGCTGTTAAGCTGCTGAAACCTCACCAGCTCCCTGCCTGTGTCCCATCAGTAACACAATGTGACTGGTGCTGCTCCAAAGCTCCCCCATCCAAAAATAACCATTTCTCAAGCTCCAAGGGAGAAATCCAGCCACTGGACCAGGAATATAAAAGCAACATGGACAGAGCACGTCCTACCTTCATGTTGTCAGGTGGGTCACCCTGGCCGGTGGTTGCACACACAAATACCACCAACAGCTCATTGATGAGGTTGGCCTGTGGGCACAAACACGGAAAGGCACATTCAGGTCAGCAGCCTACAAACACGTGTCCCGGCTGTCCTGACATGGCTGCTCACATCACATCAAGTCCACGGACAGACCACACTTGGAATAAAACCCGCAGCCCCACGTGGCCGGACCTCCTCTACAGGCACTGCAGCAGCATCTGCTGCCCACGCGCTGCCTGCAGCATCGGCTCCTTGGTGCTCCTCGCCTTACAGGGTGTGGCTGAGCGTCTGTCATCTAACACAAACTCTACCCCAAGAGTCATTGCTCAGGTTTCACATGTTTTCAGCTGAGTTAAGCACAAGCTGCCCTCAGGAAGGGTACAGAGCCAGGGTCTGGTAAAATACAGCAGGTCACAGCAAGGGTGGAGGATGCCCGCATGCCAGAAATGGGGTTGGCGGAGATGGAGCAAGACCAGAAGTGCCTGGAGCACCCCTCCGCGTCACCACTCACCACGTCATAGCTGTCCAGCGCCTCCACTCTGCACTGGAAGTGCCGTCGCTTGGCTTCTCTGCCAATTCTTTCAGCTGTGTCTTGAGCCGTTCCAGTTTGGCTGCCAAAAAGAACAAGGAGTTTCCGTTCCACCATCTGCAAGAGACAAAATCAGAGAAATCACCAGGAGGTGAAGGGAGATGAGGGGAGGCAGAGCCGGACCTGCTCTGGGCTGGGCGTCACACTGACACACACCCAGGCTTCAAAGGAGTGCCGGTGTCTGTGGGTTCAGTGACATTCGGGGGGTTGACACTGCAAACAGCTAGCATAGGGATGGCTGAATAGTTCCGAGACAGCAGTGGGATTCAAGGCTCCCGGGCTCTCTTTCCACCCCTGCGCTCTGCTGAGTGACCCCCTTCGCTGCAGCGTCCTGGTCTGCAGCGTGGGAGCAGCAGCGACACTACTGTGCTCCTTGTCCTTGCTGCCAGCACAGAGGGACGGGGCTGGCTTGGGGGTCTAAGGCTCATTTTAACTGTCCTCATCACCGCAGGCTCAGTGCACCCCTAGGATCTGCTGTTCCCCATTTCTAGTTTTAACATACCTGCCTGCCCTGCAAATCCCCACCTGAGGGGGCCAGGGGAAGAGCCTGGAAGCTCAGTGACAGAGAAAAGGGTGACCAGACACACGCTGCTCTCCGCCGCGCCCTCTCAAGCGGCATGAGCCCTGTGTGTTACCAGCAACCGCAGCCTGCAAGGAATCCAACCCAGACGGATGCCCGAGCTGCAAACCGCCGGTGTCCCTGTGGGCAGCGTGCACTGCTTCCAGAATAACTAAAAAAATCCTAAGGCGAGAACATTACTGGCCTCCTTAGGGACCAATTCCTGCGGAGAGGGGCTGCAGCATCAGGGGATTTCCCCCTTGCCCTGAGGAAAAAGGTGTTTTTCCCAGTAGGAGCACGCTGGGACACGCACCAGGCCCGTCGGGCCCTGAGCAAGGCCTCGCTTCCCTCACAGTCCCCGGAGGAGAGGCGAGCTCCCCCCAGCCCGGCGGGGGACCCTCTGCGTGCACCCGCCCTTTGCAAGCGGGGGCCAAGGGGGGCCGGGGGCCGGAGCCGGGGGCCGGGGGGGCTCGGGGCCGGGGCTTAGCCCCGGCCCCGAGCCCCCCCGGCTCCGGCCCCCAGCCCCGGCGCAAAACCCACCGTGCCCTCACCGTGCACCGTCCCCACCCGCCGCTTCCGCTCACGTCACCAGCTGGCGACGCCTCCCTGCGAACGTCATCAGGCTGCGCCGCCGGGAGGGCCTGCCGAGGCCTGGCGGGACGCGGCGGCTGAGGCGGCGGGGCCGGGGGTGTCGTTTCCCGCCCCCCCCCCCCCCCCCCGGCAGCCCCCGGACAGCGCCCATGTCCCCGCGGTCGTCGGGACGATGCTGTTCGCCCTGCGGGAGCTGGTGCAGTGGTTGGGCTTCGCCACCTTCGAGATCTTCCTGCACGGCCTGGCGCTGCTGGCCTTCTCGGTGCTCCTCGTCCTGAAGGTGGACGGCGAGGCCTCGGGGCTCTCCTGGTGGGTCGTCTTCGTCCCCTTCTTCGCCGCCGACGGCCTCAGCACCTACTTCACCACCATCGTCTCGGTGCGGCTCTTCCAGGACGGTGAGAAGCGCCTGGCCGTGCTGCGGCTCTTCTGGATCCTCACCATCCTCAGCCTCAAGTTTGTCTTCGAGATGCTGCTGTGCCAGAAGCTGGTGGAGCACACCCGGGAGCTCTGGTACGGGCTCATCATGTCGCCCGTCTTCATCCTCCTCCAGCTGCTCATGATCCGAGCCTGCCGGGTGAACTGATGGCGAGGGAGCGGGCTCCGGATCGCTGCCCTCACCCCGGCCGGGGACGTGCCTGGCTCACCGGGGAGCCCTGGACTCGTAGCGACGGTCATCAGGCTTTTCCCCATCTTTATGTCTGTACAGAGCGGTAGGTGGCAGGTTACGCAGGGCTGGCGCTATGTGAGCAAGGGTCTGCAATTAAGCACGCTGCTGTGTTGTATAGCATCATGTGTCTTCAAAAGATCCTTTTGTGCCACATCCTTATTTCAGATCACTCAGCTCTTGGTGTTAGTCTTAAGGTATCCTGCCCTGCAAGCACTGTTTGATATGCCAGTTGTTTTATTTTGAAATAAAAATGCATGGAAGGATTAGTTTTATTTATAACATTCTTTTCCCTAGAAAACATTTGTACTTAAAACTGCTGCCTGGAGAACAGGAATCACCTAGAGGTTGGCTGGTTGCTGTAGATATCCTCATACACCCCAGACCGTGGCCAGCCAGAAGCGCTGCAGCTGCTGCCTTGCCTGCCCTGCCCTGTCTGAGGCCACGCTTGTAACGATGCGCTGGCTTCAGCAGCAAAGCTAATTTATTTCCATCTGTTCTCTCACTTCCCTGAGCACTTTGTCCTCCAGTGTGCTGGCAGGGTTTTATGGGTCCATGCTCTGAGCCAGAGAGAGAACTGATGTCTCTTTTTTAACAGAAACGTGGTTTTTTTCTTTGTATTTCAGATCCGTTCCCTAATTACCAAGATTGTTGGGTATTGGGAGGGCGAGGCACAGGGACAGGATTATGCACGGCTGATGCTGGTTGTGAAGGGGAGGGGGTCTCACTGAACCCCAGCTTTGGTGTGAAACACTGTCCTCAGACCCCCAGAAAGCGTCAGTAGTTCAGTATTCCTCGGGGAAGTGCGGATCAGCGTGTTAAATGCCAATGTCACCGGGAACTCCCAGCGCCAAAGGCACCTCAGCATCACTTGTTTGGCTCCCACCATGAGGGTGCTGGGAACGGTGGATCTGCCCCTCACCTCTCTGCAAGATGTCGAGTGTTGCTTTGGAGCCCAGGCCCAGAGGACTGGTCTCCTTCTGGCGCTGAGTTTTACAGGCCTTTGTACTCTATTGATGATGCTGACTCTGACAAAACATCTGGTAGCCGGGGCTTTCCCTCCAACCTCAGCTGCTCCCTGGCCTGTCCCTGTCTTTGCCCCATCTACCCAGCTCCTCCTGGTACCACCCTCTCTCTGCTGCTCTCGGGATCTGTTTCATGCAGGTAGGATCCTGAGACACAGAACTGCTGTATAACCAGCTCTCCAGTTTGGAGTCGCTTAGCAGAGGCCCGAGGAGCACCAGGAACGTGTTCGTGGGCCTGATCTCCCCTGTGAGATGCTCTGATGACAATGAAACTAAGCGGCTGCTCCTTTTCTCTCTAGAAAACGGATGATAACTGCGAGGAAATTTCCCATAAGTGACAGTTGTCCCTTCGCGCTGCTGCCGGCTCGTCCTGGCTGTCACAGAACGGCAGTGGGAGAACCAGTGGCCTGGTCTGGCACGATCCATAAGTTGATCCAGATTTAGCCCAGACTGGGCCATACTGGGGCTTAGCCCGTGATGCACAGCGTGACCTGCTCCCCACCAGCCTCTCTTCAGGTGGCACCTGGCTCCAGCCCTGGCTCGATGTCCCCAGTGACTCTAGATGGCCCATCCTGGGCTGGCGCCAGGGTCCGGTGCTGGAAGTACGGGATGGGAGTATCCATTTTGCTTGGTCCTTGCACACCTTAGGTAGTGCTGGGCCCCGAGCACTGGGACCTGCTTACAGGAGCTCCTCCGCTCCTGCTTCGCTTTGTGATGTGGTTTTCCAGGGCTCAGTGTCACCAGGGTGTAGCCATAATGTCCCCAGATGCTCCTCTGGTCTGTCCGCTTGGAGCCAGCCGTTTGCTCACACAGGCCAAGCTATGGCAAACCCAGGACACGTCATGTGGGAGGAGAGCAGCTGGCTGCTCCTTGTCCACTTCCACCTCGCACCAGCGTAAGTTCATCCCCGCTCTCGGTGCCCCCGTGCCGTGGTTGTGCCTACAACGCGCCCGGTTGCTCAGAGTGCGCAGGCCACGGATGTTGCATCACCTGCAGCCACAGAGTCACTGGTGTGGGTCTGGGGAGGGTGAGGGCTGGGGTAACGGGCAGTGGGGGTGAGAGCAGGGGAGCAAGGCTGGGGCGGTGTGGGGAACAGCCAGCGTCTGCTGACGGGCATGAAGAACCGGAGCTGCGGAGGGTGGGGGACGCGGTCGGTGAAGGCAGAGAGGAGCAGAAAGAGCAGCAAAGCCTCTGAGTCAGGAGCGGACAGTCACTGAGTTGGCCTGGGGACTGATCGGTGCCTTTGGACTCTCCCACAGCTCCCTAACCACCCAGCTAATTAAACCAGAGAAGGGGCAAACCAAAAAAAAAAAAAAACCAAAACCAAACAAATGAATGCATCCTTCAGACTCACTGCAACGCTTTGCAGAGGAACGGGGCCATTTCCTGCTGCTGAGCCCCCGCGGGGCTTGCCCGGGACCATCAGCCCCAACCTAGCAGACAGCTGTGTCACCAGGGCGTGGTGCTCCACACGGGGGGACAGTGCCACGTCCAGCCGCGTGCCGCCGAGCTCGCCGGCAAGCAGCTTTTCCAGCATTTTGCAGCTGCCTTGGGGAAGAGCCAGCAAACAGCGTTTCCCAGCTCTGCACCTCTGAGGCAAGGCGAGCTCCCAGGTGCGTTTGGGGACACAGGGGCGGCTCGTTGCCAAACTGTGGCGCTTGAGGTGCTGCCCTGATGGGGGTGCGGGGGCTGCCTGCGTGGCCGGGGGCGGTGGGGAGTGCCTGGCAGCCAGGACCAGCCGTATCCCTTCCTGGGACTCGCTCCTCGTACAAAGGAGTCACCTGCTGTGCCCAGGGCCACCAAGTCCTGCAACAGAACTTCCTGGGGCGTTTGCCCTAGCACCCCAGCAGCGTGCAGTTCCTGCACACCAGCCTGTGGCTGGGGCGACGTGGCCACGCAGCGCTCCTTCTGGGAGCATCCGCCTTGGTGAAATCCTGCTGGACCCTCCGCCAGCTGACACAGCTTGAGGGGACAGACCCTGACACCCGTCCCCTGCCTGGTGCGAGCCATGGGGTCGGGAGCCCCCTGGCATGGGGAGGCTCCTCAAGTCTTGGGCAACAGACTCTTTTACACGCTGGGTTATGCTTGGGCAAAGATAAAAATCTCACCTCTGGGTTTATTTTTGTTGCTGCAGCGGGTGAGTTGGATATCGCTGCCAGCTGGACCTTTCCCAAACCCAACTGCAGCTCCTCGGCTAAACGCATGCGTTAGGGCAGTGCCCCGGCTCGCTGCCAGCCCGGAGGTTTGGCCCTGCGGATGCGCTGGGGGAGCTGCAGGGCTTCCCTGTGCTGGTGCTGCAGACTCCGGTGGGCACCCCAGCCCTGTGCCCCTCCGAACCCCTGGGGAAGGAGCCTCTGCACAGTGTGGCCTGGGTGCTGAACGAGCATCACCCTGACAGAGGGACAGTACCAGTGCTGGCTGTCACCCCGCTCCGTGCGTCCCAGCTCCTGCTGGGACAGGAGCAGCTTTTGGAGAGACATCTGAAATTGGGGATGGCTACGCTGGAGGGAGATGAAGCTGGTGCCATCATGTCCATATGGCATCTCCAGTGCAGAGCCCAGCCTGGGACAGCTCGGCTGGGCTTCATGCACGAGAAGGACAAGGGTCCGGCATGACTTGAGCCACCACACGGGCATGAGGGCTCCTAAAGGGTACAGCTGGGAACGGATGGTCCCAGGGACCTCCATCTCCTCCTGCATCTTGACATGGGCAGCACCTGGGGACCATGTGACCTCCTTAGCGTGGTGGTGGCTTTAGCATCTCGATGCGGTGGATGGCTCGCAGTCAGGAGCTGGGAGCTGCTTCGCTGGAAGGACCCTGGGGTTGTGGTTCGAGCAGTGTCCTGCCTTGCCCAGGACTTGTGGGAACAGAAGCCACCATATGAGGGCAAGGCTGTGAGAAGAGCAGCCACCCGTCCACAGGGGTGGCTGAGAGGAGGATGGTGTGGGAGAACAAGAAAAGGACGTGGCTGGGGGGTGCTCTTTGTCCAGCACGGACAAGCTGGTGCTGGGAGATGCAGAGCTACTGGACTGGGTGGCACAGTTGGTGCCATGGCTTGGCGGCTGAGCCCTGCGACCTGGAGGTGGGCCGTGTCTCTGGAGCGGTCCTGTCATGTGGAGATAGCTGGAACTGCCCCAAAAGCAAAGCCAAGTCTTGCAAGCCCTGACTGGGAGCAGCTGCTGACCACCCACAAGTCCACATGGAAGGGTCAGGGGAGCAGGGAATGACGATAGGCAGTTGGTCAGCCTGTTCCTGCCTCAAATTCCCATACTGGGACTAAAAACCTGCTAAACTGGGTAGGATGCCTCCAAATAGCTCTCGAGGCAGAGGCCAGCCACAGACCTGTTTCAGCTGTGGGGGCTGGCTTTTGCTGTTGTCATGATTGGCCGCTGTCACTCATTTCAGATGAGGCTTTGCGAGGTGCGGGTTGAAGTCCAGGTCCCTTCTTGCCATGTGCTCAGGTTGTGTGCCAGGGACTTGAGCCACCCAACGCTTCCCCAGCCACCAGGGAGAACTGGCCTCATTTTAGTTGGGCTTCAAGGCTGAGCACAAGCATCTTAAATATCTGCACATCACTTGCTGTAAGCCCGTCCCTGTGAGGGGGCTGGGTATGGAGAAAGGCAAATTTGTCCTTGGTTGCCCCAAAACTCTGTGCAAAGCCTGGGTTTGTACTTTGGGAACCCTCTGACTCACAAAGGTGGGCACCTCATGGTACCCACCGAGCAGTGCTGGGGGCACAGGGCATGATGTACTGCCATCTCCCAGGACTCCTGGCTGGAGAGACAAAGATGTTAGTGCTGAGCGAGGACTGAAAATGCTGGGTATTTCTCCCGGCCAGGCTCCAGCAATGGTGCCAAGCCCATACAGCAGGTCTGCGGCGTGTGCTGGGCACCTGGGGCTCCTGGCAGCTCATGCCCAGGGCTTTCTCAGCTCTTTGACCCCCAAAGGGTCAGGTTTGTGGGTGGGACAAAGCCTTTGCTAAAGCCTCTCCATCACCTGCTCTCCGTGATTGAAACTCTTCAGCCTTTTGCAATGCTCTTTGCAGAGGGTTTGTAATCCTGGCAACAAGCCTGGCTGATTTATTTTTTAACCTTTCGTTTTCATACACGCCAGCAAAAGACAGCTTAAGCGAAAACAACTGTTGCTGAAAAAGAAGCTCTTAACTGGAGAGCTCCCCTCTTCCAGCTGCCGCTGGCCACTCTTACCGTCCCTTCTCCCACTCTGCCCATCCCAGATGTTGTCTGTAGATCAGACACATCCAGGCCATGGATACTTACCACCAAACACAGCAGAAGGTAGCTTCACCCCTTGGTGCTCAGGGGTTGGTTAGACACTTCCCTTCCCATCTCCAAAGCACTTACCTCCCCTTCACCAGCCCGTGCCTTCAGCTGCATCTCTGCTGCTCAAGGACAATGGGACCGTGGCCAAGACATGCATGGAAGGAAGCCAGGGGTGGTGGAGCGTCTTTCAGAAGGTTGTAGAGTCAAGAGCAAGGCACCAGGACTGGAAAGGATCACTTTCGTTTATCCTTTGTGGAAGACATAGAGACAACACATAGGTGTCAGGATTGGGAATTACGTGACATCCTGGACAGTGGCTGACTTCAGTGACCCCAGAATTTGTCTCACATTAGCTGTATTGGCTTTTACAGCCTTCCTTGGGTTGGAGCCGAGGTGCAGTGACTATTGGGAAGCTGCTGGCTGCAGGCAGGTCTCCAGCTATGCCGGGACCAAGGCTGCCCACGCCTTGGTTCTTGTGTCTTTGATAACTTTCACACGCTGAAAGCATTCACAGCCAAAACACTAACTCCACAGCAGCTCTCACCCAGGCAAGTCTTTTAGGCAATGGCCTGATTCATGCAAGTGAAAGTTAGATCTTTTTTGCTAAATTGGCTGAAACACGTCTCAAATCACGGCTGCCCGAGAGCCTCCTCTGTGCTGGCTCTAACACTTGGATCAATCCAAAGACTTACAAAGTACTTTGTGGTGCAAGGCCCCTAAACCCCTCTGCAGCTGGGGTCCCTGCTCCTTGCGGCTGCCCCCTTGGTGCATCAGCCCTGCTGGGGGCTGCTGGGGGCTGCTGGGGGCTGCTGGGGGCAGAGCTGGCTTCAGCCTGGGCGGCGGGTGAGACTGAGCGCAGGGCTGCGCTGGAAGCCGGCTGTTGCAGGCTGCTCTAGTGCGGCTCAGCAGCATCCTGGCGCCTCTGAACGGGGCTTTACAAGCAGCATATTTGTGCCTTGAAAGGAGAAGTCTCCATAGTTCCTCCTCCACCCCCAGAGCGGTCCAGACCACCACCGTGACCACATGCATTGCTGGTGTGGTCCTCGTGCCACCCGGTGCTCTCAGTGCCTTGCTGCTTCTTGCTTTTTTATTTAGGGCTCCCAAACAGCAATGGGAACGCTAATCCCACCTGGCTTACCAAAGCTGGTGCATCCCTGCATCCCGGGAGAGCCTCGCTGGTGGTTTGGGGTGGCAAAAGCAACATTTGCAGCAGAGCAGGTCCTCTGGTGACTTCCTCCACCAGCAGTACGTGGGCTTCATGTGGTGAGTGCCAACACCAAGTCCTGGTCTGGGATGTGGTAACAGTGCGGTCTGGTTATCTCACACACAGACTAATTCCCTTGATCAAGATAAGAGGCTTGGCTGCCTGTGCCAGGTCATTCCTGCTGGGAAAATGAAAGAAGCCTGGCAGCCCTGCCAAGAGCAGCCGCTTAGCCCTGTCTGTAGGGAGAGAAGCTGTGGGTCACCCCTGCCTGGGGCTGCCTCCGCATGTGCTCCCCTCGGAGCTGTGGACCTGCCTGCAGTGCAGCTTCCCAGCTCTTCCTGAATCCTCATAATTTAGCTTTGGGTTTTGGTTTTTTTTTTTCCCCAATAAGCTCCCATGTCAGAGACGTATCTTACTTGTGCGTAGGCAATGGCAAACTGGAGCCCTCTTAGCTCAGCTTCTAACTGCTGAGAACGTTGGGACAAGCAGTCAAAAAGTTATTGGAGAGCACCTAGAAAATGAAGAGATAAGTAGTGTTTCATCTAGATTTGTTCAGAAACCTTGCTACCCAATGTGACGCCCTTCTCTTATGGGTGACAGCCACTCTGGAGACGAGAGAGGGCAAGCACACGGTATCATGCTTAGGAAGGGTCACAGAGTGGCCTGGCCAGCTGCTGGGTAGGTGGGATACAGAGGTGGCTTTGGGGTGTCCCTGGCTAATGGCCAATGTGTGCAAAAGGAAATGGCACCTTAGGAGCACACGAGTCTCTGTCCTGACATGGGTGCCCTGAGCTGCCACAGCCCCCAGTTTCAGGGTTGGTGTTCCCAGGACTTCATCTATAACTTTTACAGAATAATTTAGAGAGTTGGCAGGGCTGTGGTTGAAAGCACAGGCCCATTTTGAGTCACCACTCTTGGAAAGATATGATGAGAAGTATGGAGCAAGTGCTGAAAGCCCAGAGGGGAGCAGCCAGGATGGCGGGGGCACAAGGAGGAGAAAAGGCTGAAAAGGAAGGGAGGCTGCAGCAACGGTGACCTCCCTGGAGCAGCTTCTCAGAAGCTTTGCTGAGACTTTGAGGGAGAGAGGGGTGTTGCAGAGTGCCACAGCTCAGTGACATGAGGTGACCTAGCAGGGGGCAAGGGGATATGGGGTGTCTGGCTGTCCACAGCTCACCCACCACTGCGGCAGGGGGAGCTGGCTCCATCATGGTGCTAGCTGCCCTTGTCCAAACTAGTTTGGCAGCTCAACAGAGACCTCCCACAGCCAAAGGGTTTCCTGGTCTCCTGCAAATATCCTCCAGCATTTGCTGAGGGATGCCTCCATCACGTCACCCTTTCACCTTCTGCCTTCTTTCCTTATGGCCTTGTTGATTGAATTGGAGGCAATCAAGCATCTCCAGAGCTGCTCGCCTCAGTCTCCATCCCGTGCTGTCCCCAAGCGCTCACTGTGACACTAGTGAAAGGGAAAATCCTGCCCTAAGGGTGCTTCATCCTTGTTTCCCTGTGCTCCCTGATCTCAGGAAGGAGAAAACTTCAGGATGCCCAGGGCCAGAGGAGAGCCCATGCCTGGGGCTCTCGTGAGCCAGACCCAAGACACCCTGACCTTGCCTTCACCTTGGTGCTCTCACCCCCAGGCAACACAGCTGGTGAGCGAGCAACTCACAGCTTCAACCTCCCGGAGCATCCCTCCGCCACATCCCTCCGGCCCCGCACACACGGAGCCCATCACCGCAGCACTGGGCAGTACATCCCCCTCCTAGCAGGGAGCTGGTGCCCGTTCCCCAGGCACCCTGCCCTTCGTGGCTCAGCCGGCTCCACTGTCAATATCGAAATACTGATATTTTTATTGATATCATTAATCTCGTGGATCTCGCAAGGATGCAGGTGTTGTGCTAAGCCCCATACGAGCTCTGTGGGAGCTGGAGCTGCCCCAGGGCCAACACCCGCTATGTTGTAGCTGTGCACAGGGAAGGGGAACGGACCAGGGTGTCCGTGGCCGGCACAGGGGCTGGCTCCAGACATGTCCCTGGCCCAGAGCACCCACAGCTGAGAGGTGGCACCGAGACAGTCACAGTCAGGGCAACTGCAGCGTGTTTAGTAATGATACACATGGGAAAAGACAGTAGGGAGGAGGAAAGGTCTGGTGTGCTATTTGCCAGCTGGGAACAGCAGGCATGGGCATCCCAAAGACAGCTTTAAATGGCCCCAATTCCACCAGTCTTGCTGGAATCAGACTGGAAGGGAGGGCTGGAGCCGGTCCCTGCTGGGACAAGTTGCAGTAAGACCCAGGGTGCATCTGGAAGGGGAACAGGAGGCAGGAGCGTGTGGTACAGCTCGCCCAGAAACATGGGACCTGCACAGAGCCGCTGCCTGCACCTCCCACGGCCAGAGCTGGGCGACCTCGTGGTGCAGAAATTAAATGGCGGGGAAATGAGAGACTCTCTTTTGACCCTGAGTCAAGGTGTTTTCCTTTGAGAAGCCACAGGGAAGATGTTAGCAATGGAGGTGATCTCATTTCACAAACACCAGTCATCTCAGTGACTGGCAGTAATGGCTGGGCTCAACCCCGCAGAGTCCCTGCAGCAGCCTGGCAACTTCCTTCTGGGTCTCAAAGAGTCATTTCGAGGGCCACAGACAAAGAAATATATGTCGTCAAGTAGGCGTGTGTGTGTACTCTAGCCATACTTCTCCATAGCAGATTTGTCTACCTGCAGTCAGAAGAATGAGGCATTTAGGTCACTTTTTCAGTTATGAGCAAATAGCTCATTTAGCTCTCACCAGAGCACATCCCTGAAGGCAAACAGGGCTGGGGCTCATCAGGACCAAGGACCCGAGGGGAGCCACGTGAGAGCAGGTGCTCCTGGGGGCCAGGCACCCCATGGCCCTTCCAGGTCCTGCGATGCTCCATGCTTGCGCACCACGTTGCCCTGAGACCAGGCCCGCGTTTTAACAGACAGACACCCCTTTGGGTGGGATTATCTGAAGAAAATTGAGGGCTGGCCTGTATGTGGCATGGAGCCGGCGTGTTGTCACCTTGCCAGAGCCCAGCCGGGGCAGCATCGCCTGGGAGAGGTGCGGGGCGCTGCACATGGGGCAGGCGTGGGCAAGAGGGGAAATAGCCTTCTCCCTCCTGGAGTGCCAAGGGGGAAGGAGAAGGGGCCGGTGCTCAGCCCATTCAGCAGGAGGAGGTAAAAGCTAAGGTAATTATCTGGTTAGCTAATCAAGGGGCCTCTGTGGGAGCCCACGAAAGGAGCAGGCGCGGGTGCAACAGGGGCTGTGTGCGATGCCATGTGCCGGGGATGCGATGCAGGTTTGGGAAGACGTTCTCCAGCGAGCCTTTCGCCTGGTCCCGTTGGGGCTCACGGGCTCTGCCTCCCCCCAGGCTTGCCATGCCTCCTCCCAGCATTATCCTTCTGTTGCCCTAAAGTTTTTGCAGGGAGGATTTTGTCAACAAAATTATTAAGCCATTATCTGTGACTTGGCTCAGGAATATCTAGCGTAAACTGAAGAAGTACTAACTTTTATCGCATTTTTTAGCTGAACTATTTATACATAATACAACCTCTCCCAGCAAAGCCTCTGTCCTGGCTCCCACCCCTGTATCTGCCTTCATCCACCAGCTCAGCCCGTGGGGGTCTGTAGGATGGCAGACGGGCCTCAGGAAAGAGGGTGCTGGGAGAATGGGGGGTACTGGTCCCCCTTGGCCCCCTCCTTGGTCCCCCTTGGGCGGGACCATGCAGCCATGTGTCCCTGTGATGGCACACGTGCCCACCTGCCTGAGTGCATTCTCCCACTCCCCACGTTCATGAGGGGTCCATTGCTCAAGGAAGCTGCGGAGGTGGACCTGCAAGCATTGCAAAGCTTGCATTTGGTGTGTGGCTCCAGCTGCACCCCAGTTCCCTACTGGGACAAGCTCCAGGCTGGATGCAGACCTGGGGCACTGCCATCCATCCTTTCTCTCGACAGCCCAGGAGACCCTGCCATGCACCATGGCCAGTCGCTGCTGTGTCAGCTTAGTCCCAGCAAGGTCTGTCCTTCACTGCCCTTGTGCTCACGTGGACCAGGGCCGTTCCTGGTTGGGCTTGCCCCAGGCTGGTGGCAGCAGGTTTGCCAAAGGGCTGAGCCTGGCAAAGAGACCCCAGTTCCTGAGAATGGAGACAGAAACAGCAGCTCAGACAGTTCTGCTGCCTGGGATGAGTGGATGGAGTCACTGCAAGCCGAGGAAAATCACAGCTCCCTCCCAGCTGGGAAATCATTCCCTGTCCTTCTGGCGTGAGAGGCAATTAAGGTATCATCACGTAACTTCTGGAACTGTTTCTTTACTACAGAAGGATCAGGGAAAGTAAACTGAAGAGCTGGTCAGCGGGGGTTTGGAGGCAGGAGCCAGAGGGTTTGGTCGGCTCTGAGTGCACACAGCCACCGCGCAGTGCCACATGTCCAGGAGGGACCGGGGCTGGTCGGTACCTCTCTGTCCTGCATGGGGACGAGTGCCCGTTGCTCAGGACAGCCCTGGCCCAGCCGCTGTGCAGCCAGCGGGGGATTTCCAGACCTGGGAATGTAGCGGACACTCATTCACACCCTTCCAGTGAAGCCACGTGAGTCCAAAGGTTATGTGTTGTGTGGAGGTGGGAATGCAGGAGTGG
The DNA here is from genome assembly GCF_035582795.1 of Mycteria americana. Classification (NCBI taxonomy): domain Eukaryota; kingdom Metazoa; phylum Chordata; class Aves; order Ciconiiformes; family Ciconiidae; genus Mycteria; species Mycteria americana. The sequence continues at coordinate 2,053,649 of NC_134381.1, read as the reverse complement.
TGGCACCCTCTGGGCTCCAGGCATCCACCCCACCAGCACGCAAGCCACTGCAAAGGAGATTGCCATGGGAAGAGGGACTGGCGTGGAGGTCTGAGCCCCGGCTGGCCGGCAGCAGGGTGCGGCACAGGCACCCAGCTCGGTGCAAGCTGCGGATAGATGTGACCTGAGACAGAGAGCACCCAGCGACTGCTGCACCCCCGATTTCACAGGGTGGTACTTTCAGTGCACTCAGCGGGACCTCTGAAACCACTGTCCCTCCGGCCACAGAGAAAGGTGCTCTGGGAAGGTCGCATGCAATGAGGGCTCCCCAGCATGCATTTCCCCTCTGGCATCACTGTGTTTGACTCAGCTGAGATAAGGCAGCTGGGAACTGAATCTTTCCATCGAGATCACCCTTGTGATAGCCTTGGCAGCCTCTTAGCAGGGAGCGGAAGCAGCAGGAAGCAGCTTCGCTGTATGGCCAAGAGAGAGCAGGTCCCTGCGTCCACCAGCCCTCCCCGTCCCAGGGCAGGGGTGCCGGGGCCCTGTGGCTGGGGTGTGATATCCTGCCTGCACCGCTGAGCCTCCAACGCGTGCCCAGAGTGATGAGAGGCTGCAAGGACCTGAGCCCTCCCCACTCCCCCGGCATTCCTTGGGGTCCCTGTGTCTGCAGGGACCCCCGCCCAGGAGCAGCTCGAAGCTGGGTCACACACGGGGACGGGGTGACCGCAGTCCCGGCTGGGCCATGACGATGTCTTGGCCCTCTTGGCCTCTCCTGTCTCCCCTGGCAGAGCTCAGCGGGCATTGCTGAGACCCCCCTGGCAGGGCCATCCTCCTCTGATGTGATTTTCCTTCTCATTGTAATAAAACTTATTATCAAGGCACCTACCACTCTGCGTGTGATTTCAGGGCATGGGATACTGTAAATATCACCCTCACCTCTTATAGACCTCGTAGAGACTCGTAATGGAAATATTAAGACAGATGAAAGCAAAGAGAGAATAGAAACGTGTGAGTGTGTGTGAAAGCACAAAGAAGCAGGGGGACAAGGGTTAAAAGGAGAAGTGTGTGCTAATTGCAGCAGGGCTCCTACGTGTGATTTCATTCAAATGAGGAGGAGGAGGAATTGGCCGAATATAAGGTGTCAGGAAGATGCCTAACTGAGCCACAGATATTCAAGAGTTTTGCCTAAGGCTGATGAGGTCTGAGATAAAACAGTGGGGAAAAGATTTTCAAGCAGTATCCACTTCCAAAGGATATAAAAGGCAAGTCCAAGCTGGGTTTGCTGCCGGCAGCAGAGGAGCCCAGAGCCACAGCAAGGACTCGCAAGCCAGCTCCGAGCGATCCCACCTGAGCACACACATCTGGGTGCTGCTGGGTGCATGGGAGTGCCAGGAGGTGAGCTGACCTCGCTTACATCTTGTAAAATAAAATCGCCTTCCCCTTCTACAATATCTCACGTTGAGTTGTTTTGCAGTTTCCCATGCTCTCCTCTGTTTGGTGCAGTGTTTCTTTTGCTTCTCCTGGACCTGATCCTTCTCGCATCACAGCTGTGCCAGGCTGCTGGGCTACCAACACCTCTTTCCTCCAGCCTCCCCTATTTTATCCTACTGTTGCTTTTCCCAGGGAAAGATCTGATTATCCACCAGGATTTCCAAGTTACACAGCTTGAGATAGTGTCAGCCTGGGGACAGCTTTCGGAGCTGATCTCCTTGCAGCTCTCACTGGTTACTGTTGTTCCCAGCTGGCCGTGTCCAACCACCTTTCTCCTGTGTTTGGGTTCGCAGGAGCCTTCACCATGATGTTCGCTAACAAGAAGCACTTCACCACTGCCATCGTCGGGGTGCTGATCGCGCTCTCCATCATCGCCCTTGTTCTCAGCCTGGTGAAGATTGAAGATGTCACCCTGCCACCCGCGGTCAAGGTGAGCCCAAAAGAGGGTCCCCGGGCTCCAGTGCAGAGACCAGTCACCTTGGGCAGGTGCTCAGAGACAACGGGTTGTCTTCAGAGTTAGGAGGTGAAGGGTGGTCAGTAGGACCTGCCTTGTAGTAGCTGGGTGAGTGCTTTCTTCCCATCTCAAGGTGCAGGCAGAAGAAATACAGGCTGGCCCCCTCGACGTCAGGGAGGGAAGCCTCCTCTGAAACTAGCCGCCATGCTATGCGCTTGATGTGTTTTGAGATTACCTTGGGGCGCAAGGGTAGGGCACAGCCCTGCCCCGCTCCCTCTGCCCTTCCAGGGCACCGCAGCGCAGGGCGATAACCTCCACATGGCCTTCGGTCCTGCCAGCTCCCACTGGCCTTGTCCTAACCTGCTCACACAACAGCACAAGCATGGTGGATCCTCCCCATCCCTCCCCTGCAGCTTGGCATCCCACCCTGGCTGCTAGAAGAGGGTTGGTGCGGTTTCAGGGTGAGGTGGAGGGCTTTAAGGGGGAGAGGCACACAGCTGGGTGCTCCTGGGCTGGGGCTGGTGTGGCCCTGCCAGTCCCTGCCCAGGCTGGGTGCAGCCACGGGGGTAGCAGAGAGCACTGGAGATGGGGGAGTTGCTGGCCCCAAGGTGGGGCCAGTGTAGACACAAAAGGTATGTAACCAAGAAATAAAATTAAAAAAAGCATGAGGAAACGACCACGAAAATGTTTGTGTGAGCTGGCATTGCTGCACAAGACCTCAGGATAGGGAATGAAAAAGTTCCTCAGTTGCCGTGAGAAATGCCCGTGCTGAGACCACGCACTGCCACCGCTCTGCTCTGCCGCAGTGCAGATAGCAGTGCCTTAGACGGATGTTTTTTGGGGCATCCTCTGGACCCACGACCCTGGCAGAGCCATGGTGGGGCCAGGGACAGGCTGCTGCTCCTCCCGACGGCATGATGTCTTGGTTTTTCCTTCCAGTATGGGATGGTGTTTGATGCAGGCTCGTCCCACACCTGTCTGTTTGTCTATGAGTGGGATTCAGACAAGGAGAATGACACCGGTGTGGTCAGCCAGACCTTGTCCTGTGATGTCCAGGGTCAGTATCCCCCTGCCATGGGCTCAGTGCTGCCCTGGTGGGGTGGGACGGGTTGTGGCGGGTGGGACGACCTGGCCCTCCCTCTCTTTGGCCTGCCCACGCTGGGCAGCTCTGTCCATCGGGCTGTCACTGCTGGCAGGGTGGGAGCCCTGGCTGCAGGCAGAGTGGTCCCTGACTCCCTGCTGGCTTCGCTCCATGGTCGGAGGGCCCTCAGCACCGTGTAGTGCCCGCACGCTTGGCGGGACTGAAGCACCTTGGTGTTGCTCTCAATTTTCATTCCTCCACCTTGGGCTGCCCCCAGCTGCCCAAGCTGCTGTCCTGGCTGGGGAAGGTCTCATCCACAGAGCTGAGGACACTGCTGAAAGCATGGGAGATGCGGGGAAGCCATAGGAGAGGAACGTAAGTGTGGGTCAGTCAGGCCTGCAGGGACCAGGGGACCCTGGCAAAGCACCCTTTGTTGCTAAGAGGTGACGGACCTCACTGCCCCGTGTCCTCTTACTCCCACATCCCTGTCCCCAGCCATTCCCATCAGCTTGTCCCAGCCTGACTCTCTTCCAGGGCAAGGCATATCAAGCTATGCCAATGATCCCCCAAAAGCTGGCGATTCCCTAAGAGAGTGCCTGGATAAAGCCCTGAAGGTCATTCCTGCTGCAAAACAGAGGGATGTCCCAGCTTATCTCGGAGCAACGGCAGGCATGAGGCTACTGAGGTATCGCTGTGGGGCACGGGGGTGACAGAGCAGTGACCGAGCTGCAAGCAGCCACTGCCAGGACACAGTGTCCTGCACGGGGCCAGGCTGCCAGGAGCTCCCAGCTCTCATGCTGCCATGAGCAAGTGACTGGGGAGAAGGCAGCCCGGTGGGGACACACGGTTGGCTGAGCTGTCCTGGGCAACTGGCCCTGGGGCAGAGAGGCTGCTCAGAGGTGTCTGTTGGCATCCTGGAAGCCCACGTCCCAGGATGGTGCTGCATGTCCAGTTCCAAGCAAGAAATGCGTCTCAGAGCTCTTTGTTTGCTCTTCATTATTCCTTAAACACAAGGGAGTTGAGATGCCACCAGGGGATGTGCCATCTGCCCAGATGGATGGGTGCTGGTGGGGCAGTGGGGCAGAGGTAGGAGGCAATGGGGTGCTGCAGGACCTGCCCTTACCTTTCACCAGCCCGTATTAGCTCTCTTCAAATGTCAACCTTCACTTCATGGTTCTTGGTTTTATGCTTGCAGATATCTAACATTGTTTCTGTGCCCTGGCAATCAGGCCCTTTCCCTGGGAAGGAGCCAGCCCATAGCCTGAAGGTTACTCGCTTCAGAGAGCGAGCACATGCCAGCAGCCCCAAGACGTCTTCCCCCACTCAGAGGTCTCAAACCAGGCTGGCACCTTCCTGAAAGACCCACTCGAGCTCAGCAGCCAGCCCTGGCTTTGGTGCAGTCCGTGGGTGATGTTCAAACCTAGGTTTTGCAGCACAAACCCCTCTGGCTTCCAGCACTATGAAGATACTTAGGTAGGGAAGGGTGGCCTGGCAAACCTCTATGTGACTGGGATCAAGCTGCATGGGAGAGAAGAGATTGCTATTGCTCCTAGATTTGTGATGCCAAGTCTAGACAGCTGGGATTTATGCTGTATGAGCGGCTTTACAAGTTATGTAGCAGGAAACATCATTTCACACAAACTGTTTGTTGCAAAAAAATGGAGTATGTGGAACTGGGAAAAAACCAGACTGTTTCCTTGTGTTTCATCTGTAGTATTGATGTAGCTGGGTCTGTGTCCTGACCTCTGAGTCCTTCTTAGGGAACAGAACAGCTCAGCCGCAGACCAAGTCCTGGCCGAAGTTGCTAAAACCATGCGAGAGTACCCTGTGGCTTTCAAAAGGGCTCGAATCCTTACAGGAGAGGAGGAGGGGGCTTATGGCTGGATCACCATCAACTACCTGCTGGACTCCTTCACTAAGGTGGGAGAAGGGTGAAACACGCACTCCTTTATAATACAGTTTTTCTGATTTTTCTTAAGCTTGCTTAGCACAGAAAGAAAGGTCTGGGTTAACGGCTTTTGGGAATGACCTAGGGGAAGCAGGCAGTTATCATCTGGACTGCCTACAGTGAAAGAGGAGGGAGAAATCAGGAATGGGGGTGTCCCTGTTAAGAGCTAAGGGCACATCTCCACACCACGAGGACGCAGGGTCTCTTGGGGACAGCGAGGTCAGCCGTGCAGCCCCGTGGGGACCGTTTGCTCCTGCTGGGCTTTGTCTCGCTGCCCTGAGAAGGTCCATCTCCGTGTGGCGCTGCGAGGCCCCAGTTCTGGTTCAATGTGCCGGTCTGAAGGAAGCTTGAACCAAACCTCCTTCCTGCCACCCTCCATCCCAGCACTGCCACAGCTCAGAGCAGTGCTGGCACCATCGGGCTCCTGTGCAGGCTGTTGGAGGATTTCTGTCCTTCCCCTTGCACCAGCACCTCTGCAGCCTGCTCTTCAGGAAGGGCAGCCCATCAAGCCAGGTCCCCACCAGCACTTTGGTCTGGGGACCGGTGACTCAGAGCCACCTGAGCCCACAGCACATTGGCACATCTTGACCATCAGACAGCTCAATCTCTGTTTTTTCTGGCCGTGCTGGCTGGGCAGGGAAGGCAGTGGAGCCTCACATACAGAAATAATTGAACTGAATACCTGTTGACTTTAATAACAAAAGTCTGTTGACTTCAACGGGATGAGAATTTTGCTCAGGGCAAGTCAGCCCAGCCGTGTACTACTTCTCTTCCTCTCCTGTCTTGCCTTGGCAGTACTCCCCCAAAGCACACACGTGGGTTCGTCCAGAGGCGGCCAACATTTTTGGGGCACTGGATCTTGGAGGAGCATCCACTCAAATCAGCTTTATGCCCGAAGGTTCAGTGATAAACTGGAATGAAGCCTCCAAGTTCACACTGTACGGGTATAACTACAACATCTACACACACAGCTACCTCTGCTACGGGCAGAACGAGATGCTGAAGCGACTGGCAAAGCAATTAATTGTGGTGAGAAGGGAACTGGGAGGTAATTGGACTCTGGTCTCATGATACCAGCCACAGATTTGTTAATGCATAAAATAAGAACAGGCAATGCTCTTCCAGAGAGGCATCAGCAGGGACTGAGAGCAGGTACAGACTCTTTGGAGCACGGGTAGGCAGATGTGGAGAGGGCCATGGGAAGCGTCAGAACAGGCAGCTCAGGAGAGATCTTCTGGCTGTACACAGCTGCCTCGCACAGGATGTAGAAAAGGCAGGACCAGGCTCTTCTCAGAGGTGCAAAGTGACAGGACAAGAGGCAGTGGGCACAAGCTGGAACATGTGAGTTTCCAACCAGATGCAGGAGAAAAGTATTTCCCAATAAGAATGGTCAAATATTGGAATAGGGCCCAGAAATGCTGTGGAGTCGCCATCCTTGGAGAAATTCAGAATTTGATGGGACAGGGCTGTGAGCAGCCTCGGGGTGGGTTAAGGAGGGGGTTGGCACAGGTACCCCTATAGCTCCCCTCAACTACTCTGTGACTGCATGGACCTGAGAAAAGTGAACCAGAGATCTTTCTCAGGCCGTTTTTTGGAAGGTCAGAGGGGAAGAGCATCTTCACGGAGCTGCATCTTATCAGGAGGAACAGCTTTGGCGAGTCAGAAGGGTTTGCTCGTGCTGCACAGCCAGGAAGATCCCAGGTGGTGTCCCTGGCTGGGGCTGGAGCTACAGACAGAGCTAGAGCTGGGTGGAGGGGGCTTTGGGTGCCCCAAACCATGATCCAGCTGGCCAGGGCAGAGACGTGCTCGGTCCCTGAAATTGGTCTGCCTCCGTGGGAGAGGGAATGAGACAAAGCAGAGCGAGAATTAGTGTTGAGCTCAGACTGGGTCTACAGACGGCCAGCAAGACCAGGATTAAACAGCAGGAGGGTCTTTCCCTGCTGAGGAGGTGGGAGATGCCTGCACCCGTGGCTTTGGGAGGAGCGCTGGGTGAACCCTGCCGCCCAACATGCCCGCCAAGAGGGTTTGGAGGAGACTGCAGCCTGTGATTTTGCTATTTCCAGGAGTCATCCTCCAGCATGCGAGTCGATCACCCTTGCTACCCAAAAGACTACAATGAAACGGTCTTGCTGTCTTCCTTCCGCGCCAGCCCCTGCACCAACCGGAGCGACGCAGGCCTGACCCTCAGCGACAGGAACGTGACCCTGGAGGGCAGGGGCAACGCCAGCGGGTGCCTGGCTGCCGTCAAGAAGCTGTTCAACTTCTCGGCATGCGGCCAGAGCCAGGACTGCACCTTCGACGGCGTCTACCAGCCCCCCGTCAGCGGGCAGTTCATTGTAAGGCAAATCCCGTCATCCCAACCCCTGGGCAGAGCGTGTCCCCGGATGCTGTGGTGTCCCTGCGTGCCCCGTGGCACTGTCACCTCCCCGCAGCAGAATGGGGCAAGAAGCACCCAAATTACCACTGCCCCAGGGCACAACAGGGATTGCTGCCATCTGGTTTTCCAGCCAGCTCTCCAAATGGGACCATGTTAATAAAACAGGTGCTTAGTTGAAAACCAAGTTTTCATTTAAAAAAAAAAACCACCAAGCTTAGCCAGCAGCCTTCAGGCAGGGCTCTGCCTGTGCTCCATGTGCTGCTGTAGCCAGCAGGCACCTCTGCTGGGACGTGAACAGCGATGCCCTGGGACTATGCAACGGTGGGACAAACCTGGTGAAGGACAAAGCCCACCTCCCGCTTCGAGGGAGACGGGGGCAGCTGCCTGGGCAGCTTTCCCCACTGTAACTCAATGGCATTTCTGGCTCTTGTCTTTCAGGCCTTCTCTGCCTTTTACTATAACTTCAAGTTTCTCAACCTGACCGAGGGGCAGTCGCTGGCTACTGTCAGGGAGACCATCGAGCATTTCTGCACAAGAAGCTGGGAAGATGTATGTTCCCCACGATGGGAGGCTGTGGGGAGGCTTCACAAGCAAAGGGGTTCTGGGGTGGGGAAAGAGGAGCGGGGACCCCTCCAGGGCAAGGCTCCTTGGTTGCTGAGCTGTGCCCTAACAGCAGAGCCATCTCTGAGCTCTGTGAGGGAGCCAGGACCATCCTGCACCACCCTTGGGGGCCCTCCTTGCTCGTGCCACATCGGGAAAGGGGCAGCCAGGGCAGGTGAAGGCAGCAAAATCTCCCCACCAGCACAGGAGCTGGGGATGGAGGTGGGGCTGGAGCCCTGGAGGATGGTGAGAGGGGAGCCAGCTGCTCGCACCACTCTGGAGACAAGTCAAATGGGGATGGATAAGGCCAAAAGATGTGGTAGGTCCACCATGGGGCAGAGAGCAGGGGCCCCTTGCGCGAGGAGGCTGAGATGGGAGAATCTGGGGCAGGAGGAGCTCCAATATGTCTCTGTTTCCATGTGGAGAGTAAATCCTCCTTAAAGGAGTTGCCTTGTGTGGACAGGTCCAAAATACCTGCCTGGTGCAGTAGTCTTTTTCTGGATGCTGGTGGCTGCAGAGCCATTGTCCCTTGTGCAGCAGTTTTCAGGGCATTGTCCGTGCATGGAAATTGCCTGCAAATAACTTCCCTTCCTCCCCAAACATGTCCCCACCACAGCTGTCTTCTAGCTACCCCAAAGAGAATCCTGAGCGACTGCCTAAATACTGCGCCAACGCCAACTACATCCTCACGCTCCTCCTCGATGCCTACAAGTTCAATGAGACCAGCTGGAACAACATCTTCTTCCAGATGAAGGTAGGCAGCAAACCCAGCCTGCGGGCAGGAGTAGAGGCAGCACCAGGGAAAAGAGCCAGCTTCCCATGGTGGGGTGCTGTGAGAGCCACGGTCCAGAAAGCCCTGCCTGCCCCACATCCCAGCATGGCACTGCGTGTGGGGCCACCTACTGCACCCCGTTTGAGCCGTGCGAGAGTAGGTGGCCCGGCGTCGTCAGTGTGGCTTTCCTGCAGGGCTGACTCATTGTCCCCTCTCTCCTCGGGCAGGCGGGGAGCGCTGACATCGGCTGGATGCTGGGGTACATGCTGAACCTCACCAACATGATCCCGGCAGAGGCTCCAGTGTGGGTGAAGGGGCACGTTCCTTCCCTGTGGGCTGCAGCTGCTGCCTTCATCATCCTCACCCTTGCCTTGGGGCTTGCTGCCCTGCTCCTGCTCTTGTGGGTGTAGGAGCCTGGCTGCATTTCGGAGCGTGGCAGGAGCACGTCGGGGCTGGAGGGCTGTCTGCACTGCGGTGCCCTGCACTTCTGCCGGCAGGACTGGCAGCCTGAGGCTCGTTCAATGATGCTGAGCACGTTAACCTCTACAGCACTGAAGAGCTGAGGTCTGGCCTCCCACGGGAGTGCCCCCAACATGCAGATAGGCACCACGTGAGGTTTCCAGAGGAGCTCTGCTCCTGTGGAGACCTGCTGGGATCAGCCTATGCACCACAGGAACTCCAGCCATGCCTATCTACCTCCTTACACCTCCATGCCTGTTACAGGTCTGGCCTCCATCCCATCGGCTGGCACGTGGAGAGCCAGCCTGGCCGTGGAAGAGCTCCCCAAGTGCCAGACTGTTAGAGTATGGCTGCAGGAACCTGGTGACAGGGTGCTTCATGTGATGCTGGGTCTGACTGCAGTTGCCAGCAGCCAGGCAGGTCCCTGCCGGCTCTGCCAGCGTGAGGGCATGCAAGGCTCTGCAGCAGCCCAGCTGGCTCTCCTGAGGGTGTAGGGTCTGGGCTTATCTGATGGTCTTGGAGACAGAAGGCAAATTGAGCACCCAAAGTCAGAAGCGTGGTCTATGCCTCCCCAGAGGGTCCATCTCGTCTCATCTTCCTTTTCTTCTGGGATAAAGGGATTGACGTTTCTGAGTGTACTCCTGGAGACCAGACTGTCCCACCAGCAGAAGGCCTGGACACTGTGGGTGTCAGGCTGAGACTCCAGCAGGCTGCGAGTCCTGCCCTGACCCTGTGCACATGGCTGAGCTGGGTCCTGTCCAAAACTGTGCCCTTGCCTTCACCTTTGTTTCTGCTCATTCGTTATCTGCCCTGTGGGTGATCTTGTTATTTGCCTCCTGGCAGCAAGGAGCTGACTTCTGGTGTCTCTGCAGAAAGGCGGGTGTCTCACAGCTCTCATCACCCAAATAAACATTGTAAAAGTCAGCAAATGGGGAAATGCCTGTTACTTTGCTCCTGAGCATTTATGATTTTATTGTTTCCGTCTCCCAGGTAAGGGCTGGTGATGACGACAGGGACTCAGGGGAGAGTCAACATCGTTCGGTGCTATGGGAGATGCCCCTGGAGACCTTGCAGCGTCTGCCAGACCTCAGAGACGAGCCAGCAGGGCACGAGGACAGGTCTTTTCCTTCTGAGAGCCGGGGTGCCTCACCTCACCCATCCACTGGCTGCCAGTGGGACTCCCCAAAAATGTAAGGGGGGGCCCCGGGAGCTGCCCTTGACATGTCCCAGCAGCATTCCCAAATCGCCCTGTGTGCTGGAAAGGGAGGGTGAGATGTCTGCCTGGCAGACACAGGGTGCAGCCAGACCAGAGAGGAACCTCGTGCAGGAGAGCAGGGGGGCTGCTGCCATCCCCCACCTCACAGGGCTTCCCAGTCCTGGGCAGAGCCTGAGTCCCGTCTACCGGGCCAGCTGCCCTCCATGGCCCCATTGCCACTGCTCCTCTGGCTGGCGCAGAATGGAATGGAATGGAATGGAATGGAATGGAATAGAATAGAATAGAATAGAATAGAATAGAATAGAATAGAATAGAATATTTTTAGTTGGAAGGGACCTACAATGATCATCTAGTCCAACTGTCTGACCACTTCAGCGCTGACCAGAAGTTAAAGCATGGTATTAACGGCATTGTCCAAATACCTCTTAAACCCCTACAGGCTTGGGGCATTGACCACCTCTCTAGAAAGCCTGTTCCAGTGACTGACCACCCTCTCAGTGGCCTCTCAGTGGCCACGGGCGATGCAGGCTCTTGTCCCGGGATGGGGCAGGACACGTCCACGCCACATGAGGTATCTGCTGCAGACTGTAACCAGCCTCGTGATGATCCTTGTTGCTGCCAGACACCCCTTTTCTCTTCCCTGATCCACTGGTCCCACCATCTCCAGCCACCCCACATCTCTGCGGTCCCCACGCCCACAGTGCTGAGCCCCTGCCACACATGGACATCCCTTCTGTCCTAGAGCATCTCCAACCAGCAGCAAGGGGAAAGGAAAACCAGACAGCACACAGCTATGGGGAGGATTTTTTAAAGCCTGTGCCTGTTCTGGCTCACTAGGCCAGGACACAGGTGCCCCACATTACAAGTTCACAGCTCCTGGACATGTGGGGGAGATTCCCCAGTGTGCAGCTCCTTGCACAAGCACCGCAGAAGGACTAAGTGGCTTTGGCAGCCTCTGGAGCCAGCGCTGCTAGAGACTCTCATAACCAAAGGAGTTTTTCTGGCAGCATATGATTGTGAGCAGGCAGAAGATGAGGATGAGCATGATGGCCAGTAAAACCGTGGCTGCTATCCAGTTGCTTCTCTGGAGCCCTATGACTCTCTGGGGAGTCTCCGAGGGAATCATGTTGGTGAGATTGAGCATGTAGCCCAGAGTCCAGCCCACGTCTACATTAGCGACCTGTGCAGACAGAGAAGGATGTGAAAGGCTGCAAAGTACCATGCAAGCCAGAGAGCTAGAGAAGACCTTTGCTGTTGCACCCCCAGGTCCTGCTCCACAGCCACCGTATCTGTCCACACCTTGGGCTGCAGACACCTCATTAGTGAGACAAGCTGGGGGAGAGCATAAATGGCCCAGGGCAGATGTCCCAGCAGGTGCCTGTGAGGGCAACTCAAGAGCTGCCCCGGGCACGGACGGTGGACTGTGCTGCCCCGTTATCCCCTGCTCCGCCATCCAGGCAGGGCAGGGGCAGCGGCAGGATGGCAGCGAGCCATTTCACGGCACAAAGTGTGGAAACTGGGGGTTGCTGGGCACTTTCCTACCTGCCGGACAAAGTGGATGTTAAGCCACGTCGTGTGGTTGAATTTGTAGCCTTCCAGGAGAAGGGCGAGGGCGTAGGAGCTGGCCGCACAGGCATCACGGAGGTGGGTCCTGTTCATGGTGGGGAACTCCTTCTGCACCTGCAGAGGTGGAAGAGCAGGGTGGGGGCTGCCAGCACGGAGCAGTGCTCGGTGCACCCACACTGCGGGGAAGAGCCTCACAGTGCAGCTGGGAGGAAAGACCCAGGAGTGCCTGAGCTTGGGGAGCAAGGAGGACCCGGGAGGCTGCAGGCTGCTTTCCCATCTCTCTCCCTGTCCAGAGATCTTTGTGCTCCTCCCAGCTCCCTCCAGCTGCCGTTGGCGCAGCAGAGGATGGGCTGCGGATGAGCCCTCAGGCTGCCCAGCACCCAGGCGAAATGTGGGCAGGGACTGGCATCTTCTCCTAGGCAGGATCTCACCTTCTCCCAGCTGCTGGTGCAGAACTGCATGATGGTGGCATTGACCGAGCTCAGGGACTGCCCTCCAGTCAGGTTCAGAAAGTGAAGGTTGTGATAAAGCCCCGAAAAGGCCTGTGGGTGTTTAAGACCAAAGGCGGCAGGTTAGTGAAGCACCCAGGCCACTGCCACCCCCCGCGCCCCTCCCTCTGGGTGCTCTGCAGGGGTCCCTAAGGCCACCTCTCAGCACCGCAGGGTGACGCCTGCCGACCGGCTGGGAGGGAGCCCTGGGACTGCTCCCCACACCGAAAGAGACTGGTGCTGTGACAACAGAGGTCTGGGTCTGCCTGGCACGCTGGTGAGCACCCTGCACGCCTCTATGCATCGGGCACATCCCAGCTTTCAGGGCTGGCACTATTCAGACTTTTCTCCTACAGCAATTCTCCTGGGGTCGTGGCCAGCCTCTGGTGCCCCAGAACCCCACACCCCCACCACAGCCACGGGGACGGAGGCTCCTTACGAAGAACTGTCCCCGCACGGGTGGCTGATAAACCCCGTTGAACCCGCACGTCCTGTTGGCCCCACAGCTGAAGTTGAAGAGTTTCTGGACAGCGGTGCTGCACGCCGTCGGATCCCCCGTCCCCGTCACCGTGAGGACCCGTGCAGGGCTGGGTGTGCTCGGTGCACGGACACAGGGACTGTTGTAGAGGTCTGCCGTGGTGACATTCTCCTGGTATCCCTTGGGGTAGCAGGGATGCGATATCTGCTGGGAAGACGGGCTGCCCTGGAGAGAGCGGGAGCCGTTAGCATTGCCCTGGCACTGAGGATGAGGATGGAAGGGAGAGAAACAGCCCGGAGACAGCACCTGTTCCCACACTGCGATGCAGGACACCAGCATGCCGGCCCCACCACCCATGGGGTCTCCTCCATGGGGCGCAGGCACAGAATCACAGGTACAAGCATGGCACGACCGTGCTGTGGTCAGGGATCAGCTACAGTGATGGTCACATGCCCAAGGCTTTGGGGTTTGCACCCTGTGCTGAGCGTGGACCCATTTTGTTCCCACTCTTCCTTTGCAGGGTCACCAGACTCAGGGGAGAGGCAAGGCTTAGAAGCCATTTAAGCAAAAACAAAATGGACACTGATTTCTCTTTACAACGTGCTCTGGATGTGGTCCTTTGCCCATTCCAACCAGCACAAGCTGGTGTTGAGCCAGCCAAGCTATGGACATGAGGGCCCCCTATGCAGCAACAACACCTCCCTTCACTCTCCCATGCCCAGCGCCTGCTGCTGAAGACCAGCATGTTCAGATTTCTACCCATAAAACCAACTTATTGATTACCATACTGGTGCTAAAAAATCTCGCTGGGTCTTCCCCAACCTCCCAGCACCCAGCAGGTTCCCTCCTCCAGGGCTGGGTCCTTCCAGCCCCCTGTGACTGAGGCTGGGCTGACACAGCCCCTCCATCAGGACAGGGATGGGCAAGATGGTCCTGGGGCAGGGGCCATCATCCACCATCCTGGCAGCACCTGTGGTCAGGCATCCTGCTTTGGGGGGTCCATCTCCATCTCGGCTCAATCCTGCCCTGCTGTTGGGACACCCTGGGGATGGCTCCTGCCATGGTGGCCCTGTTGTATCCACCATCCTCACTGGGGTTTGCACAAAGGCACCAAGCCCAGTGGCCGTCACACCCAGCGTGTGCTGCCTGCCCAATGTAGTGAGATCAGGGCTCGGGAGCGGAGAAGCACATGGCTGGAGGCAGTTACCTGGTGTAAGGATGCCACCAGCATCTTCAGGGCTTGCTTTTGCCCGTAGCAGAGGTAGCTATGGGTGTACATGGAGTAGTTGGCCCCGTACAGCCTGAGGAGGACTCTCGTGCTGCTGTCATCTATGGTGGTCCCAGGAAGGAACGTGATCTGGGTTGAAGCCCCGCCAAGGTCCAGAGCTCCGACCACATCCTCTGCTGGTGGGTGGGTCCACTTGCCTGTGAAGGAGCACTGCCCAGCACCAGGAGTTACCCACAGGGACCCGGCACAGGGCGGCCACAGGGGTATTGGCTTCCCAGCCCAGACTGCAGCACAGCAGAGAGGGGGGACCCCCTCTGCCCACTCCCCCAGCCCACACCTTGACGAGGGTCTCCAGCAGGTAGTTGACAGTGATCCAGCCAAAGGAGCCCTCCTCGTTCCCCGTGAGGATCTGAGCTCCGCGGAAGTCCACAGGGTACTCGCCAATGGCCTTGGCAACCTCGGCAAAGACCTGCTCGGCCTTGGTGCTGTTCTGCTCCCTGCCCAGGGAAGGAGATAAATACCGCGCGGTGGAGGAGGCAATGGCTGGGGAGCTTTCGGAGCAGGACTAACAGCAAGAGGCTGCTGCCTTCTGCAAAGGAGCGGGGCCGCTCAGAGACGGGGCACATCCCCAGCCATCGCTGCCCTGCCGGTGGGCTGGCTCCTGCAAGCTGCCAAACCCCTCAACTGGTGCAAAATGCAACTGGTGCATTTTAGGGAGACAAGGAGTCTCCCTAAAAATGCTGCCTGCGGGCTCTGCCTCTGCATGCGGGAAGGTTAATGCCAGTCTGGCAAAGGAGGTTCATCCCCCTCTGGGGCTGCTGCCAGGCTGCTGCTGCAGCCGGCTGGGGGGTTCCCCCGTGGGCACGGCAAGCGGCTCTCTTGGACACCCCGGCGGACTGCAGACGTGGATGCTCTGCCCATCACCACGGCCTGCCCGGGCTGCAGCCCCCCGTGCCTGCAGCCCTGTGCCCCCAGCCCGTCCCAGCCCCCTGCACCGGCTGCTATGCAGAAACGCATGGTGGGGAAGGGGCCCGAGGTGCGCGGCTCCGGGCGGTGCCCGTACCTCAGCAGCCGCATGCCCGCTGTGGCCCCCAGGTAGGTGGGGGTCTCCCGCTGCTGCTCTGCCGGGACGATCTTCATGGCCCTGTCCAGGCAGGGCTTCAGGCTGGCTCCAGCCCCAGCCGGGTCGTCTGCGTAGCTGGAGATGCCGGGTCCTGCAAGAGAGCACCCCATGATGGAGCAAGCTCAGTGCCACCCAGGAGGGACACGGCAGCAGGGGACACGTCCACCCATTCCCCAGGCCCAGGGAGCTCTCTGGAACTCCTTGGCAATACCGAGATGTCCCATTCACAGCCCAAACCTCTGCTGTGTTCGCTGCCGTACAGATACCAAAATGAAAACTGATGACCCAAAGAGCAGTTAGGAACCGCATACAAAAAACCAGCAGAAACACAGTAATGTTTAGGGACTCTGCAGAGATTTTAGGAGGCCATGTGGGAACACGAAGCTGCACTCTATGAAAGAAGCTGTGAAGAGATGTTGTGGGAAGAAGAGCCGAGGAAGCGGTTGCACGGGAGAAGGAGCAAACTCTGCACATCCAGCATCCCAAGCTGCGAGTTGATGTACAACCACTGGCTGCAAGACTGGCCTGGCTCCAGGAACCATACTAACTGAGGGCCAAATTCCTTACCCACCTCTGGATCCCCCAGTTACTGTAGGGCTCCCTAAGGTGCAAACTATCTCCCCTAACACCTTACTTCAGTTCTTCTACCAGGCCATCTCCCTTTGGCCCAGCACAGGCTGAAAGGCTCAGATCACCAACGATGCTGTGAGAGTCTGGGACAGTGATCCAGGAGGCTGGGAGAGAGGGATGGACACATCCCAGCACACTCACCAGACGCAGTGCAGGCCTCCACCTGGGAGACGATGCCGGTGCCGTTCTCCTTGTCCGCGGGCCACCGGTAGATGTAGAGAGCCGTGTGCGTGGAGCCGGCGTCAAACACCAGACCGTACTGGGGGAGGCAGAGGGGACACGGGGTCACAGCACGCTCAGGGCTGCACCAAGTGCCACGGGGGTTTTTGAGAGCTTCTGCTCTCGCTTTCCGTGCCTCAACGTGAGCACCACAGGTTTGCATGTCCAAGCTCCCTTTAGCAGCCCCACTCCACCTCTAACCCCCCTGATTTAGCCATTCGAGGGAGTTACAGCTCAGAAAGGGAAGACGTGCAGGTCAGCAGGGTGATGTGCAGAGCAGGGAGGCATCCAGGCATGTCCCAAAGCGCTCAGGCTGCCAAAGCTGCTCCCAGGCCTTTGGGAGTGCCAAATCCACAAACCCGACTTTTTAACGGTCTGCAAAGCCAGCAGAAAGCAACAGGAGAGAGAGATGTAAACCCACCAGGTGACCTGGATATCTGAAAAGAGAGGAGAGAAAGTGTCTGGGGTGGCAGACAGAGCAGCCCCAGGAGGAGGGCCGCTCTTCTCTCCCATCCTCAGCAAGGAGCCAGGACCGTGGTTTGGGGGCGGTGGTTGATCTGCCCAGTGCTACCTTGATTTGGCTAAGCCCTGAAAAGCTGGGCTGGTTATGGGAAGACTTGCAAGCGGAGAGGAAGGCAGGGCTGATGGACGGATGAGAGGTGGGAAGGGGCTGGTGGTCATTCCCAGGCTCCCCCAGGTCCCAGCGGGCACCTACTTTGTTCCTCGTAGGAAGGGCAGCATCCTTCGCCGGGGTCAGGACCAGGAGGAAGACGGCCACCCCCAGCACTCCCAGCACAGCGGCCAAGCTCCAGCCCACCGCCCTGTGCAGGCACCTCTGCATCCCCGTGCCGGGCTGTGGGGAGGGACGGTCTTTGCAAGGGCAGCCCCAACCCGCCCGCCCCTGCCCAGCTCCTCCTGGGTCCCCTTCTCCCGGCTCGGGAGCCGCACGTCCCCCGGCTGGCCGCGGGACGCAGCCCGGCCAGGGCGGAGAGCACCAGCCTGCCCTCGGCCGGCAGCACGGCGGGGCCCCGCGACGAGCACCTCGCCCGCCGGGAAAGGGCAGGGGCGAAGCCTCCCTCCTGCCCGGCCCTCGGGGAGGGGGTGGCCGCGGCCCCGGCCGGCCCCCGCCGTTCCTGTGCCAGCAGCAGCCCTGCTCCCCGGCCCGCCGGGCACCGCGCCGGGCAGAGCCCGCTGCCGCCTCTGCCTGCGCGGCTCTGCCCGCAGCCCTGCCCGCACCCAGCCCTGCCCGCGCAGCTCTGCCCGCACCCAGCCCCGCGGCGCGGTGCAAAGCGAAAGCGAAGCCTGTGCTGGCTTCGGACGTCCGGGTTCCTGCCCCGGCCGGCCCGGGGCGGGAGCTCGGCGCTGCCGGCGGCGCAGCGGGGGGAGCGGGGCCGCTCCGCGGCCTGCACCGGCCCGGGGGAGGGGGACCCCGGCCGTGGGGACAGATGGGGCCCTGGCTGTGGGGACATGTCCCGGGCTGTGGGGACAGACGGGACCCTGGCCATGGCGGTGGGACCCTGGCTGCGGGGTTGGGTCTCTAGCCATGGGGACAGATGGGTCCCTGGCCTGGGGGACGGGTCCCTGGCTGTGGGGACAAGTTCCTGGCCATGGAGGTGGGTTCCCGGCCATGAGGACGGGTTTCCACTGCCAGGTTCCTCCTGTTTCTGTCCTGGGCCCCTCTGCCAGGCTGGCTCTGCCTGCAGTGGGGCAGCGTGGGGCACGGCAGGGCCAAGTGACAGCAGGGGTGCGGAGCGGCAGGCTTGGCCCATGCTTTACCTTGCAGTGTGTTTATGCAGCAGGTCTGGGGCAGGGATGTCTGTGGGGCTCCCAGACCTCAGCTGCTGCCTTCATCCTGGGGCCAGCCCGCTCGCAGGCTCCCCGAGGGGCAGAGGTGCAGGCTGGGCTTGTCGTGAGCTTCATGGGGAGCTGCCCGGCTGCTGAACCCCCGTCAGGCAGTGCAGGCACCCACACCGTCCCCACGGGTGGAGTCTCCCAGGCAGACCCACTCCTCCAGCAGCGAAGTGGTTAACGCCAGAAGCTATTTCCACCCCGGCTCTCCAGCCTCAGCCCCGCTGCCTCCTGGACGAGTGCTCTCCTGGGCAGGTTGCTGGTCCAGGGCCAAGGGGAGGGCCATACCAGGGACTCGGGGCAGCCTTTGTCCCAGGAGCGGGGCTCCGCACTCCAGGTACGCGCTGACACCAGGGCGAGCGCAGCGGTGCCAGGAGCAGCAGCCAGGAGCAGCCCGGGTGAGCCACGGGCAGGGGAGGGGGCCGGGGTGCTCCTCGATGGAGCTGTGCTCGGAGGGGCGGCGGGTGGGCTCCGACCCGGGTGCACCCTGGCCAGCAGCAGAGCCGGGTGCTGGGGATAAACACGCTCCGTAGGCTGGAGGAGCAGGAGGGAGAGGGCTGGGGCGGCTGCTGGCTGCACGAGGTGCATGGGGGGTGGAGGGGCACGGAGGGGGCATGGACGGGGCATGGAGGGCATGCTGAGCCCCAGAGCTGGTGGGAGAGACGGGAGAGGGGACCACTCTGCCTGGCAAAGATGCTCCCAGCATGCACACTCACCCTCTTATAATCTTAAGAGCCCTTTTGACTTTCAAATCCCAAATGTGCATGGTGGGGAAGTCAGCTTCCCATTTTCCTGAGAAACAGTTTAGATCCAGCAATGCCTCTGAGCCTTTCCTTCTGAATGTTGAGGCCCTGCTCCCTCCACATGAGGGACCCTGCACGGTGAGGGACGTCCCGTGGGTGTTTATAGAGCACTTCGGTGTGCCCAGTCCTACACAAACAAGTGCAGCAATGGCCCAAGCGCTGTGCACAGCTGTGAACTTTCCACACATTGAAATGGACGGGCATTGCTCCTTGCGGTGCTGTGCAGCAACGTGCCTCTTCTTTAGCTCTGGAGGCATCACCGCTTCCCATCCCTGCTGCTCAGCTGAACCTGCCACGTACGGTAGCGGGTATCGGTGCCGGCCAGCCCCCAGGTGCCACTGAAAGGCTGGGCAGATTGATCAGCTTCTTACATGCCTCTCGCCTTGTTTTCCACCCGCTGGGCTCCCTCCCCATGCCCTGCTCTCCTCCCCGGGCCTCGCTGGCTCTGTGCTGCCTTTGGATGTTGCCTCCTGCCCAGTCAAAAAGGAAATTACTCCCCACCAGAGCAGGTGGAGTTCATTTCCCACTTGCTGCTATGTGCAGGACAGTGCAATTTTTATCACCGTTTCATATCTTTCCATCCCACGGTGCCTGGGACGGGATTTTCTAGGATGTGGGCTGGGCTGGGGACCTTTGCCACTGCTGTGTTACCTGGAGCAGGGGAATCACATCCCAACGACACAGTTGTATCTGGGCAAACTCCAGCAGGGCTGATAGGACTGGAGATGTGATGATACAGGAATTCATTGGCTGTTTCCATATGATCTCCTCTGCCCATAGCCACCATACAGGGCAGGGCTCCTGGCTGTAGGATAAGGTCTGATAAGGGTTTCCTGTAGTCCCATGTCCCATGACGTGTGCCAGAGGAGAACAGCTACTACCCGTCATTATACATCATCTCATGTCACACAGGAGATTGGTCACCCTTGGTCACTCCAAAACAGGAATCAGCATCTCCTTTGACCTTGCCTCTTTCCTCTCCTATTCAAGCCACTGACCTGGCCTGGCAAACGGGCAAGGGAATTTCTCTGTGGTTTTATGCACTCCCAGGAGAACTGCATAGCCAAGTGACAGCCCCCAGGTGCCACCCCAAAGCACTGGTTGGGTGACACCGCTTCTCTAGGCTGTGGCCAGGGCTCTCGGGGCATCCACCGCTCAGCTGGAGTCTGGCTTGCAGCCTAACACCATGGATGGAAGTCAGCCTGGCTCCCCGCAGGCACACTGCCTGTGTGGCCGGTGGCACGGAGCAGGGCAGTGCAGGAGGAGGAGGGAGAGCTGTGCGTGTAGGAAACCACATCTGGACTGGCCGTGGGGTGCTGAGCACACGCACGTGTCAGCTGCCGTGTGCTGAGGCCATTACAGGGAACCAGAGCCTTTGGCTTTGCTTCTCCGCTGCAATTTCTTACTGATGGCTCAGGGCTGATTCTGCCGGGAGCTGAGCTCCGGCCGGACGAGCGGGAGGCACAGGACCTCCTCCATTCCCCACCGGCCTTGCCTGCCCGTGCAACGCTATTGCTGTCGGCATGCCAGCTTGGCTACAGGGCTGTGTGTACCCAGATCAGTGGGAGCTTTCTGCCTCTGCCCTTCTGCCTGCCCTTGGGACTGCAAGAGAGGCTTGGAGATCGCCTGCAGGCAAGGACACCATCCCTGCGTGTCTGCTTACCTGCTGTGGCATCACCAAGAGCTGAGGAGAGCTGGGCCAGGCAGGAGACGTGGCTGGAGATGCTGTTCCCTTGCCTGGAGCACAGAAGATCCTCTCAAGGGCAGTCTGGGGGCAACAGATGTGACCTGATGGTTCCAAGTCTCGTGGGACCAGTTTTGCAAGGGTGCCGGGTACGATGGCAGCATGTGGGTGCCAGAGGGATGCATCTCCGCATCCATCCCTGGAAAGAATGGCCACACTGGGAACCTGCCAGGGCATGGTCCTGCTCCCAGTCTGGGACTCCTGTTAGCCACTGCCGTGCTTGTCCGAGTGATGCTGCTGGGAAGGGAGATGCTGACCTGCCACCCAGCCGGTAGTTGGAGCAAGGCAGAGGGACGTGGTCCAGGCTGTGTGCAGAGAGGGGCCTGAAGGGCTGCGGTTAAGGCAGGGCTGAAAAAGCCAATCTGAAAATCCCCCAGGGAGGGAATGCTCAGAAGGGGAGGGTGTCCCAGCCCCAAGACTGCCAAGAGCCTCCCATAAGAGCAGCCATGCACTGGAGAATGGCTTCAAGCCCTTGTTAGGGAAGGGGAAAGTCCCATCTTGACAGGTCCCGTGTTCATTCATGATATGCATTTCTAAACTGGCCTTGCAAATGCAGAGGTGTGAGCTGGGGGTTGGGGCTGTTCTTGCAGGTTGAAGGAGAAATGGACTACAAAGCCAAGGCCCTTGCAGGTCTCCTGGCAGCCACCTGCGTCTTCAGCATCATTGCCCTCATTCTGAGCGTCGTAAATGTGAAGGATGTGTTTCTGCCTCCCAGCACCAAGGTAGGGTCCTTGGGAGGAGCGCAGCTGCCCGCTCTCGCTTGGGTGCTGGCTGCCCCTTGGTACAGGATTGACCCCAGGTTTCAGGCAGGCCGTGCTGTTTGTCACCGAGATGGGGACAAACTCCCGCGCAGGCTGGCGTGCCAGGCGGGCCTGGCAGAGTTTGGTCACTGTGACTGGCCCTACAGCACATACAGTCTTTTCATGGCAGAACACTGCCAGCTCAAAGGGCTTGCGATGGAGCCTTGTCCCCGACACAGCTGGTGACCGCAACGCCACAGGGCTTTCCCTGCTCTGGTGATACTCTTCGTTTGGCCACTCGAGGTTCCCCTGCCCACCAGGAGCTCTGCTGGCTCTCCTGGAGCTCCGCTTGCTCTGCGGCGGGTGAAGCTGGCCTGCGCTCCCCGACACCCCGTGTCCCCTCTGCCTCCCCCAGTACGGTCTGGTGTTTGACGCCGGCTCCACGCACACGGCTCTCTACATCTACCGGTGGCCCGCGGACAAGGAGAACGGCACCGGCATCGTCTCCCAGGTGGAGGCCTGCACTGCGTCTGGTGAGTGTGCTGGGACGTGCTTGTCCCTCTCCCCCGCCCCTGCTCAGCTGGGGGACGCTGGGGCTGGCCGGCCCCGCTGCTTGCCAGGGTGGCTGTCCTGCGGCGCCAAGGCGAGTCGGCTGGTTCATGCCAGGCATGGTGAATGGTAAATGCCCCAAAGGGCGTTTATTTATTGGGCATTTATAAATATGCAAAGGGGCATTTATTCCTACTGCAAAGGTGCTGTCCGGCTTTGGCACAAGGACTGGTCTCGCTGGAGGAAAGGACCAGGCTAGCGAGGGGAGGTAGGGTCAGCTAAATGGTACATGGAGCTGGGCTGGGACTGGCAAAGGCCACCAGGCCAGGGCAGAGGTGCCTGGACAGGGGTGAGAGGGCTCAGAGCTCACCTCGACCTCCAATCCAGGCTCTGCGGCATGGCAGTTACTGGTTAACTGCGAACATCTGGCAGAGGGCAAAGTGTAACAGAGAGGGCGTATAGGCTAACGGCAAAAATGGTATGCAATGCCTGGGGGAAGGTAAATAGTGATATTCCACCCCAGAGCCTGTCCTTGCCCACCGCAGGACCACGCTGGGTGCTCAGATGCAGTGCCAGCCTCTAAAAATAGGAAGTCAAGCAAGCTGTGCAGAGGGCACCTCTGCATGTGCGTTATCAGCCCGCCCTGCAAGACAAAGGAGAGCCTGCCCCTTCCCCAGGGAAATAAGGAACTGCTTTGTTTGCCGACCGAGTCCTGCAGGTCTGGCTGGCCACGTTCGGGCAGTTTGGCCTCCCTGGCATTAAGCATGTGCTCAGCATCACAAGACGCGCGCTGCAGCCCTCCCCCTCCATGCAGAGCGGGAGCTCACTGCCTGCTCCCACAGCGTGCCGTGGCCATAGCGCGTGCTGCCTCCAGGCAGAGCAGCTCTGAGCGCTGCCCCGCCAGGGACACCCTTGGCAAGGGCACGACTAGCCCGGGAACGTGGGGAAAAACCCCTGGGGGCTTTCTGGGTGGACGTGTCCCCTGCTGCCGTGTCCCTCCTGGGTGGCACTGAGCTTGCTCCATCATGGGGTGCTCTCTTGCAGGACCCGGCATCTCCAGCTACGCAGACGACCCGGCTGGGGCTGGAGCCAGCCTGAAGCCCTGCCTGGACAGGGCCATGAAGATCGTCCCGGCAGAGCAGCAGCGGGAGACCCCCACCTACCTGGGGGCCACAGCGGGCATGCGGCTGCTGAGGTACGGGCACCGCCCGGAGCCGCGCACCTCGGGCCCCTTCCCCACCATGCGTTTCTGCATAGCAGCCGGTGCAGGGGGCTGGGACGGGCTGGGGGCACAGGGGCTGCGGGCACGGGGGGCTGCAGCCCGGGCAGGCCGTGGTGATGGGCAGAGCATCCACGTCTGCAGTCCGCCGGGGTGTCCAAGAGAGCCGCTTGCCGTGCCCACGGGGGAACCCCCCAGCCGGCTGCAGCAGCAGCCTGGCAGCAGCCCCAGAGGGGGATGAACCTCCTTTGCCAGACTGGCATTAACCTTCCCGCATGCAGAGGCAGAGCCCGCAGGCAGCATTTTTAGGGAGACTCCTTGTCTCCCTAAAATGCACCAGTTGCATTTTGCACCAGTTGAGGGGTTTGGCAGCTTGCAGGAGCCAGCCCACCGGCAGGGCAGCGATGGCTGGGGATGTGCCCCGTCTCTGAGCGGCCCCGCTCCTTTGCAGAAGGCAGCAGCCTCTTGCTGTTAGTCCTGCTCCGAAAGCTCCCCAGCCATTGCCTCCTCCACCGCGCGGTATTTATCTCCTTCCCTGGGCAGGGAGCAGAACAGCACCAAGGCCGAGCAGGTCTTTGCCGAGGTTGCCAAGGCCATTGGCGAGTACCCTGTGGACTTCCGCGGAGCTCAGATCCTCACGGGGAACGAGGAGGGCTCCTTTGGCTGGATCACTGTCAACTACCTGCTGGAGACCCTCGTCAAGGTGTGGGCTGGGGGAGTGGGCAGAGGGGGGCAAGCAGTGTATGAGTGTATGAGGGGGGCAAGCAGCCCTGTCTGAGCTACACCCAGGTTTCTTTCTTTATTGCCAGAGGAGAGAAAAATGTAGTTTTAGGGCACTAGTCACCCAAATAAATGTAGCCTGTGGCTGTGAACTGCAGATTCAACTCCACTGATGTGATTAACAGAATCAAGGGTCTTTGTGTCCAGCTCAGCCTGGCCCTGTGCTCTCCACTTACATATGGGTAGATTTTGGTATCACAGGGATGCAGCAATATCAGACCCCAGATGAACGCGTTACTCTTTCCCTCCTCAAAGTCTCTGGATCCCAGCTGATGTGCAGCAGCCAAGGAGCCAGACCTTAGTGCTACATGGAGGTCTATGTGGGTCAAGGAGGATGTAGGCAGGAAGGGGTTAAACAGGGAGACAGGACGTGGAAGGTCCTTCAGGGGCTTCTCAGCCCCCAAAACCTTGAGGGAAGAGACAGGGACTGTGACTTCCTCCAGTTCAGACTAACACTTGCTGTCTTATGGGGCCAGTTTTCCTTTGCAGAGAAATGGGAACATCCACGGGACACTGAGGTTCTGGGAGCTCTGGACCTTGGAGGTGCCTCGACACAGATAACCTTCCAGCCTGGAGTCACCATTGAGGACAAGAACACCTCTGTCTTCTTCAGGCTGTATGGCACCGACTACTCACTCTATACCCACAGCTACCTCTGCTATGGGCGGACGCAGGCCTTGAAGATGCTGCTGGCAGCTCTCCATCAGGTACCGCAGCCACTGGTCGCCAGGATCTGCCTGACCATTTTCCATTGCCATAAAAGATGCCTTCCAGAAATTTTGGCCATGCCTGTGGAAAAAGCGTTAGGGAATTGGGAATTTTCACAAATCCAAAAACCTGGGAGAGGCTTAGATTTTATCTACTGAACCAAAAAATTTTCTCATTTGGGTGGTTAAGGTGGTGGTGGCTCCCTGCCAGGGCTCCCTTCTTCCCAGATGTTGACACATAATGCCATTTTTTATCATTGCCCAAGCCCAGTTGTGTCCTTAGGTTCTTCCCTGTCCTCATTCACTCACCCTTCCTCAAGTTCTGCCCAGAGAGAGGATTCCCAACATCCTCTCCTGCACACCGCTCCACCACTAACCAGTGTCCTCCGGCCTCACCTCAGACAGAGCAGACAGCCCAGCGATGTGGGAGATGGAGATGCTTGGGGAGTGTGTAGGTGGGATGCGTCTTTGGTCCTTTCTGGGCTAGGGCCTGCAAGATGCAGTGGGGACAGAACGACTGCCAAGAGCAACACGCTCTCCATGCAGGCAGGGAGCACGCGCTGCCCTCGGGAGCAGGTTGCCATCCCCGCGGGGAGGGACAGGCTGGCAGTGGCATTGTCTCTCCAGCATGGCTCAGTGGTGGGGCCGACAGCAGGACCGGCAAAAGCTGTGGGCAGGTTAGTCACGCAAAGGATGGATCCTGCTTCTTCTCAAACCCTCCAAGGGTCTAGATCCTGCTTTTTGGGAATGTCTAAGCACAGGATAGGCTGTGGGGTAGGGTCTCACTGGCATCCCAGGCCAAGCCCTGCTAATGGCTCCCGCTCTCTCCAGGGCAGCCCATCTTCCCAGCAGATACCGCATCCCTGCTACCCCAAGGGATACCAGGAGAATGTCACCACGGCAGACCTCTACAACAGTCCCTGTGTCCGTGCACCGAGCACACCCAGCCCTGCACGGGTCCTCACGGTGACGGGGACGGGGGATCCGACGGCGTGCAGCACCGCTGTCCAGAAACTCTTCAACTTCAGCTGTGGGGCCAACAGGACGTGCGGGTTCAACGGGGTTTATCAGCCACCCGTGCGGGGACAGTTCTTCGTAAGGAGCCTCCGTCCCCGTGGCTGTGGTGGGGGAGGACAGAGTGTGGGAGTCTCCTCTGCTACTGGTTGTGGGGAGGGAGGGGCCCTAGAGCTGGTCCCATCTGCAAACCTCTTCTCCTATGCTGGGAGGTGGCTTCTGCCTCCTGCGATGTCCCCAGCCGTTCCTGAGGGAAATGGGAAGACCCTGTCCCAAGGAGCAAGTCTGAGGTAGCTCAGAGTGCAAGCAGCAGCCCCATGGCTTGTCCACCAGCTCCAAGACCTTCTAGTAGACCATCAAGTAGGTGCTGGATGCAGAACCCTGGGAATTCCATGGGACTCTGTCCCCAGGCAAGAGGGGCCCCTGGGTCTTTTTTTTGGGTGAGGAAGGAGATGCAGCTTTTACCATCTCCCCTTATCCCCTAGGCCTTCGCTGGGTTCTACTACACCTTCCACTTCCTGAACCTGACCGGCCAGCAGTCTCTAAGTGATGTCACATCCATGGTCCAGTCCTTCTGCAAGAAGAACTGGACAGAGGTGAGAGCCCTATGAAGGGCAGCAAGGAGCCCCTGCGCTTGTCCCATCCCAAATCTCTGTCCAGGAAGCACATGCCCTGCTGTTCCCTGGACCAGGGACGGTTTCTGAGCATGTTTCATTCCCTGTTGCACCGTGTCCCCCGATGGCCCCACAGTTGGTGAAGAGCTTCCCACAGGAGAAGAAGTACCTACACACGTACTGCTCCGTGGCGATTTACATCTTGGCGCTGCTGCTCGATGGCTACAAGTTCAATGAGCGCACATGGAGCAGCATCCACTTCAGCCGGCAGGTAAACACTCTGCGGGGCGGTGGGAGCGGGCAGGCAGCTGCAGCCGCATCCTTGCCCTGGCCTGAAGACACGTTCAGGAGCAGCATCACCGGAATCCCCTGTACCAGAAATGTGTCCCCATCTCATGGCTGCTACCCAGTGATCCCAGCACAGCTTCACTCTTACCTGCCCCCAAACCTCTGATGCCAGCTTGTTTCTCACTTACTCTGGTGTGAACTTAAGCTAATTTTAAGGGGCTCAGAGATGTGCAGAGCAGGATTTGGCCACTTTGGTCTCTGATGTTAGGCAGAATTGACTTGAGCATCAGAGAGGTGATGGCGGCCCCATGACCCATTTGAACCAGAATATGACCAAATTTAAAGGATCATGGGGGAGGAGGAAAGCTCAGCTCCAAAACCATGTGCAGGTCACAGAGGCACATGTGGAGCAGAGCAGTCATCCACATTCAGCTGCCCTTTAGCCCTTGGGAAGGGGGGAGAGGAAAGCTCTCTGTGCAACTGGTGCTGGTAAGATCAGGTTCACTACAGCCAGGTCCACATGTGAAATCACAGCTGGGGCAGCCCATGGCAGAGGTGCCCGTCAGTCCCTTGCACCAAAGCTGCCTGTGCCTGGGAGAAGGCACTTTTGGATGATCTCTGCTCTCTCACCTCAGGCAGCAAACACGGACATCGGCTGGACGCTGGGCTTCATGCTGAACCTCACCAACATGATCCCCACCGAGGCCCTGGAACACGTCAAGGGGCACCAGCCCAGTCTGTGGGCAGGTGCTGTCTCCTTCATTGTGCTGGCCATAGTGGCAGGCCTGGTGGCCGTTTTCCTCCAGTGTTTCTGGAAAACCAAGTAGCTCCCAGCTTTAGAGGCATCCTGCCCACTAAACCGGGCAGGGAAGTGGTGCAAAAGAAGGTGGAAGGGGGAGAAGAATGAGGGCATTAGACTCATCTCCATTGGTCAGGAGGTCTAATTGGGTCATTTCTGTAAAGATGTCGAAGTTGACAAAGATGTCTTGAGCTCCCTAAGTACCTCCAAGAGGAAAAGACTCCTTTAATCTGGCTAACAAAAGCTGACTGAGACTTGGTGGCTAGATGAAGCCAGATAAATTCAAACTAGAAATAAAATCCTTTTTGTTTTTCAAATACAACAGTCACTAACCAGCCTAGCACAGTTTCCTTGGCACTTCCAGTCCTGCTGGGCTGCTCTCCTGACAGCCGTGGGAGGCAATCGGTGATGGCAAGCAGTGGTGGCCACCTAAACTCTGAGGAGAGGGGTGACCTTATCTGTATCTTGCCTGTGCAAGATATGCAAGATTTCTGTAGTATGTGACAGAATATCTTCCCAAAGACACTGTCAGCTGTCTTTAAAAATATTTACTGGCATATCTCAGCAGAAAAATACAAGTGGAAGTTGATTTAAGAGCTGCCAGCTCTGGCTCAGGGTTTATTTTATATTCATGTTACATAGCCCAGCTTTGTCAGACACCAAATCCATAGCAGGTTCCAGCTCCAGGCACTTAAGTGTTTTATTTAGATCAGCAGAGCCCAGCACAGCTCAGCTGCAAGAACCGGACAGTCATTTCAGTCCTTCGAGCTCCAGCCAGCAACCCAGCACCGCACTGCCCAGCCAGCCCTCTCCCCAGCCCCTCCAAGGCTCTGCCAAAGCCCAGGGCCGGTCTGAGCAGGGGTGTTTCCACAACTACCTCTCCTCTGTGCTGCAAGACCCCTGCCCAGACAGCATGAAGCAGTAACATCCAGGCAGGACTTCAGAGCTTAAGAAAAGAACCAAAGGCATCTGGGCCGAGAAACGCTCAGAGCCCTTTGGCTCTGGCAGATCCATGGGGTATTTGCTGTGGAAGATGATACATGGTGGTCCTAACCCAAGGTGTTATCCCATACACCCCACTGCAAACTGGTTACAAAAGCCTTCCGAAAGAGCGGCATCTCTCTGTCTGGTGGAGATCAGGATATGTGGCCCAAGGGCCTGGGGAACTGGGCTCTGCCTCCTGCTCACAGACAGCCATCCTTGGCTTCATTCAAGTGAGGCTCAGCCTTCCCAGCCTGAACTTGAGCAACAAGGGAGAGGGGGTGAAGACCTCCATCCAGAGGAACCTCTTCCCACCCAGTGGTCTGAGCCCCTGAGCTCTGAGTTCCCACACGGGCATTTCCCATAGCCAAACACCAGATCCCTCCCCCTTCTCTCTGCCTTGCACAGGCACATCTTTGGCAGCGTAAGCACAGAGGTAAAAATGCCGTGTCTGGGAACAGGCTGTAGAAAATGCTGTCAGACTGCTGGAACTGACCCCGTGGGATCTGTGAGTGGGGGACATCTCCTGTCCAGGTTCAGCAGAGCTCCTGGCTGTGCTGGCTGTGGCCCGAATGAGCTGGGACTGGTGGCTCCCAGCCCTGGGAGACAGTGCAGTCGGGCAGGAAAAGGCTCCTGTTCGCTATAGGAAGGCAGCACCACAACTGGTCTGGGTTGCAAAGCATTTGGGGAAGATGCCAGTCTTGCCATTGCAGCGTCCTTCAAGCCAGTCCTCATTCACTGGGAAAACATAAAGGAGCAGGATGAGCCCTGGCCCATATGAGTGGGGTTAGCACGAGTTTTCATGGCTGGAATTTAGCTCTGGGCAAAACCCAGCGCAAGCCTGTACCTCCTGAGAGTGTGAGCCTGAGACAGCACTGGAGAAGCCATCTATTCCCCGGTCCCTCCCTGCAGCAGACTCCAAAAGCCTGCCCCAGTACAGCCTGCAGACAAGACTGGAGAGCTACCTTCAGAGAGAATATCCAGCACGTCTCCCTTGCTGAACTCCAGGTCCCCCGGTCCCTGCGCAAGGTAAGAGTGCTGAGCCAGCATCCGGTAGAGGACGGGTCTGCCCGAGTGGGAGTCCGAGTCCTACAGGAGAAAGTCAGCACGGAGGTTGCAAGGCAAAGCAGAGATTTGAGTCCAGCACAGCAGAGAAGCTTGTCACAGCCCACGTACCTGGCAGCAGAGCGTCAGCCTGCCATCTGTCAGCTGCTGCCACATCTTCCCTAGATCCTCCTCTCCCGAAACTGTACCCAGTTCTTTGCCATCTGAATGCCTGTAGCTGCAAGGGTTCATTAACACGGCTCAAATCATCTCACTTAAAGCCAAACTTTGAGACAAGCCTAGCCCTCTAACATCTTCAACCTTCAATGTCCCCTTTGTAAGCCCAGCTCTGAGCTTGTCACCCTGCACAATGACACGGGGCCACCCTGCATGCTCAGTGGGCAGAAGCGACACTGTCAGGGAGTGACACCGTCACCTCCTCACACACTTACCTGAGGGGAAGATCCTAAACTCTCCTGACTACACTGTGTGCCCCCAGGGATGTCACAGTCAGGGAGACCTCACCCCAGGACCAATTCCCAGATTGCTCTGCATTGATCCTAGTGTATCTCAAAGGAGCTGAGCGGGAGAAAATCCAATATACAGCAGCTGCATCTGCACAGAGTTTTTCCTTCTGTTCCCCCATTTCTTGACCATGGTACAGTTTCCTGGGCAAGACCCTTTGGGCCTCCAAAGCCCACGGAGCACACGCTGTTCTCAAAACCAAAAGCCATGGTAAGGTTAGCCCTGCAAGGAAGGTTGCGTGCTCGCATCTTTGCTGAATCTCTGCTAGAGTGCTTTGACCCCAATTAAACATTCCCAGGAGACCAGACGTAGGTCTGTATCCTCAGGGGAATGGCTGCTGCCACCCTGCCACACACACTCATGCACCGAGAGTGCCGGAGGGCCCGGCTGTGCTGCAGCATACCTCAGCTTCCCTCGCTCTGCCTGCTGGCCAAACCGCTCCCTCAGCAGAGCCCGCAGGTCCAGCAGAGACGGCACCTCGCCTGCCCTCACCACCACGGTGCACTCACAACACGCTCTCAGCACAACAGGTCTGTCCGTGCTGGACGAAGCTTCTCCAGGGGTCGCCGGGATCTGCCGAGAGATGTGGCACCGTGGGCAGTCTGGTTATTCAGGACACTCATAACGAGAGAGGTGACACAGCACAACCCCTCGTCTCGGTGGTACCACCTAACGGTAGTGCAGCATCAAAACGCAGATCTGAATTTCAGAGGGGGAACTACAAATTCAAAGCCTGAGATCAAGTGTTCCTCCCATGACCAGGAAGCCCGTTTCTGGGTCCAATCGCACAGGTACCTCCCAAGCCCAAACATGTATGAGCAGGGCCCCAATTCCTCCGGCCAGCTGGAGAGGTGCAGCCAAGTGCCCATGTTCTGCTGCCTTCTGTCTGAAGGACAGCTGCCAAAAACATTACTCCAAAAGCCCTACAAAGAGGAGTGGCAAAGACAAAGGGAGCAGAGCTGATCTGCAGCTGGCACTGCCGGAGAGGTGCTGTCCCCAAGTGGGCACAGGAGAGATTCCAGCTCCATCACACACAGTGGTTGGTAATGACGCGGAGGTGCATCAGAGGACGTCATCCCAGAAGAACGCAAACACGAATGCATTGTGGTACCCAGACTGACAGGGACAGAAAATGCCACACAGGAGGAGGGGGAAAGGGACAGCAGGTAGGTCAAAGACAGCGCTTCCTTGCAAAATGGGCTGTAAAGCGCGTGCCTGAGAACAGTGCTGCATCTGGGGCTCTTGGCTCCTCGGAGGGTGCAAAAGGGCACTGCCCTGGTAAGCCTCAACCTTGGGCTGCCTCACAAAATTATATGGTCACAAACTTGGGAGTGGCTGAGGAAAGACCACATGGGAGCCTCTCTTTATAATGGGACAATGGGCAAAGGAAGAGTTTTTTCCAGTGATTTTGGGCCAGCTCAGGAATTTTGGAGGATCTGGCCAGGAATCTTGCACTGTTCACAGCCTTGATCTCTTGAGGCTGTGCCAGCTTTGGCTTGTGAAACACCTTACCTTGAAGTCCATTTGGGCACCAGCATCATTTGCAGAGGCATTTTCTCCCCCAGGAGATTCTGCAGAACAAAACACGAGCAGAGGAACAGCACCTGCAGTCAGCAGAGGCCTCTGGCAGCTCTTCGGCAACCCGCTAGCACACAGGCAGCCACGGCTGCAGTGGGCAACCAGCTTCCCCACGCACCCATAAAGCAGGGGTGTTTGGGCACAGCTTCACGTAACACCCACTGAGGTCCCTGGCCCAGGGGACTACCTGGCTTCTGCTTCACATGGAGTCGGCTGGGAGGCACCTGGGCAGGAGGGAGGGGAATCCCATTGCTGATCTTCTGCAACAGAACAACATCAGAAAGGAGTGAGCAGAAGACACCGGAGACTGGGCAAGGCTGGTGTGCGCGACCGAGGCTGCAGTCAGTTATAAATTTCTGGGTGTAACCCCAGAGAGAGCCCCAGGGAGAGCAGCTCATTAACAGGCTGGATGAGGTGGAGCACTCAGGCTCTCAATGGCCTCCGCAGCTCTTGTGGATAGCAGGGGTGATGAGAGGTTTGGTGGGACGCTTCCTTGGCCTCCTGCCCCTTGCTGGGTTGGTGCTGGAGCAGAGGGAGGCCGCTCACACTGCGCTGAGGGCTTTCCCCACCATCTGCTGGCTCACCTGGGAACCTGGGCTGGTTCACAGTGAGACATCCATGGAGCAAATGCCCAAGTATGTGCTATGGCCAGGGATTCATTTGGGGGGCGGGGGGGGGGGAGAGGGGAGGGAAATCATAGGAACTTCAGAACAACCATGTGCTTCAGAAAATCTCTCACAGGAAACA
The DNA here is from genome assembly GCF_035582795.1 of Mycteria americana. NCBI lineage: Eukaryota > Metazoa > Chordata > Aves > Ciconiiformes > Ciconiidae > Mycteria > Mycteria americana. The sequence goes on along the minus strand of NC_134381.1, from coordinate 2,021,557 downwards.
GGGGTCTGAGTTGCACCTTTCCACACTGGGTTCAGATAGAAAATCATTTGGATCATGTGTGGATACGCCTGTGGTGGAGATGGGAGATGAAGGAGGTTTTCCTAAGTCAAAGGTAAGGGTTTAGAGCTTAGGCGCATGGCCTCAAAGCAAAAAGCGGTGCCTGTGTAAGATATTACTATCCCACTGCAGGAGATTAACCTGCTCTCGCTCTGCTGGTGAACCAGAACATATGAGCACTCTTCACCCGCTTCTGCGCTACATCTAGTGGCTGCAGACGTCACAGGAGCAGGCTGGACAAACACATGCCTCAAGCCCTCAAACTCGTCATTGTGTTCCGGTGGCTCAACAAGTTACAGTGGGTCAGGAGAGCTGTGGCAGCTGCTCATCTTTGTGTGCTCCATCAGCCCAAAGGAAATAAGAGACACCACCACCTAGATCAGCCTGTGAAGCAAGCCATTGTGGCTTGGATATGTGTCCAAGCCCCCAGATTTTGCTGTAAAGAGATCTGATGTACAGAAAAAAAATAAGCATTTTTCCTGCTCTTAACTCTTCTGTTGTTCCAGTTCAAGAGCACTTGGTCTTCACTGAAGGTGTCTGAGCTGAAACACTCCCATGTTTCTCTTAAACAGTTGTTCTATCCTGTGATAATCTTACAAACAGATGTCCCAAATGTATTTCTTGGTTCCTTCCTCACCCCTGCTTGCAAAGTTCTCAGCTCACCCATTTATCCATCCTTGAGGCAGGCTCCAGGAGAGAGCTCGGTATGCGCAGCTTCTGCAGGACACAAAGCAGAGCAGGGTGAGACAGGAGCTGCTGCTGTGGCAGACGCGGCCCCAGCCCACCCAGCCCCATCTTCTGTTAGCCCCACTCTGCACTGCCTCTGCCGTTGCAGAACACCGCTGCCTGCTCACCCTACTGCAACACGAATGTGCCCATGGAGGGCCCAGGGCTGGGTATGGTAGCCCACGTGGTTTGTGCTCAGAAATTGCGGAACAAAATCCAAGGGTCCTTTTGCCTCTTTTTCTGCTGAAAGCAGTGGTGCTAACTGCGTGGCTGTGATGTAATGGACCAAACACCCACCAAGCCCAACACCCTGCTCCTAAAACAGATCCTTAGGAAGAGAGCAGCAAGGATGTCGAGGGATACCCGTCCAGCAGCATTTCTGTGTCTTCTGACAATCGCTGCTATAGAGCTATTAATTTCAACTGATCATTGTGAGTAATTATGCTTCCCCCCCCTCCCCAGTGTCTATTATTTTACTTTTTTTGACTTTTAATTTCATCTGACACTTCACTGAGCAGTCAACCAGCACATTCAAATACTTCTGTAGTTGTTCACTGTTAGCTCCAGATGCTTCAGGCTACGCTGAACGGTTTGATTGTCTGTCATTGAACACGGTCACCTTAAGAAGCACTATATCACTACCCCTATTACTATATCACTTAGGGATATGCTAAATGCTTAGGTCACAGCAGATTCTTTGTGGGCACATCCTTTCTTTAAAAAAAAGAAAGAAAGAAAAACCTGGCCATTTATGCCCACCCTTTATTTCTATATTTTAACCTGTTATCAGTCCTCAGAGCACTGCCTCTCTTGCTCAAACAGCTCACTGGTTTTTTAGTGGTCTTGTGAAGAATCTTTTGACTTTTTTTGGAAATATAGGCAGATAATACATTCACTGGCTCAACCTAATCCAGGCATGTACTGGCTCTTTCAAAGAACTTCAGTAGACATGTGAGAAATGGCTTCTGTCAACAAAAGATTTTCCATGTTGTCATATTTATCTGTTTCTATTCAATCTGTTTACACTATAGTTCCCTAGTCTGCAGACAGATGTCAGATTTGCTGGGCTTTAATTCCTTAGGTCTTCTCTGGAGCACTTTATAAAACCTGCCTGCAGAGCTGAAACCCTCCCAAAACCAAAGTTAATTTAACAGAGGCACTACACACTAGGTAAGGACTGACCTGCCTCCTCAGCTCCGTTAGAGCTCTCAGGTTACAAATACTGCTCTAAATGGTGATCCTTGGTGAGGTCTGTTATCCTACATGATGCCACAATAGGATCCTGTATGGTGGAGAGCACAAGTGCCCAAAAAGATGCCCTTGTGGAGCTACAGAGGTGAATGGCAGAAGCTGGTGGGAGCCAAGTGTCAGAGAAGCCTATGGTTAGCACCTGGTCTGTGGAAATGAGCTCCTGAACTCATCCTCTGCTCTGCAGTGCTACAGGTGGGTCCCCAAGGAATGTGCTCAGAGGGCTGCAGCAAGCTCCTGTTCACAGGCAGGGCTGTGGTCTCTGCTGGTGGGGATGGGCTGGAAAGCCCACCCATTCTCCGTACCTGTCCATCGTGTATGGCTGTAGCCCAGCCATCTGCTCCTCTCGTCAGCACAAAGACCAAACTGCTGGCTTTCACTGCCAACTTCTCCGAGTCCTCAGGGTAATAATGGGACAAAACTCGATAGTAGCCTGACTCATTGTCTCTGGAAAGAAAGAATGAGAGCACCTTCACTAACCCTGGAGCTCTGGTGCTGGATGGCTTTGATTCAGAACACCGCACCGATCCAAATGGGCACTTGCCAAAAGTTTCAGGTGTTGGGAAGTTATTTCCATCGCTACTCTTTGGTCCAACTGGGAACAAAAGGAGCTTGGAAAACACTGATTTCCCAAATGCAACTGCCCCATTTTCATTATACTAATAAACATCCTCCATATCCAAAACCCTGTTGAACTCAGCCCTGAAGTACTGTTGGTACAATATCACCAAAACAAATGACTTTCATGTTTTTTGAACCAGGGCTGATTTTGGCTCAACGCAGCATGGCTGGGAGTGAGTATTTGGAGGCCTTGTCCTGGGAACTAGGATGGGACAGCTGAGCATCCTCTGCCATGGACCTGGGCAGGTCCCACAACCTCTCTCTGTTTCCATTCCCCAGCCATGGCATGATCCATGCCTGTCTCCCAAGATTATTGAATCAACTCCTCCAAACTGCCCTGAGATTCTTGCATGAGAGGTGCTACTGAACTGCAGTGTCTTTTGCAGCCTCACAAGCCTTTGCACATTTGTCATTCACTCCACCCTTGGTGAGAAGTGGGTGTGGATCCCACACAGTCTTTAGACAAAGACATCAGAGAACAAAACATGACCTTCTGAACGGAAACGGTGAGAGAAGAGTTAGACCGGAGCAGAACTGAACACTTACCGCAGAGCATCAACACTGGGTTCATAAAAGCCCTGTTTCTGTGGGGGGAACAACAGCATCTATTTATAACAGTACCTTATTTACATCACATAACTTACAACAGTGCCGCCTTATTTACTGTCCCTCTCAATACCACACTGTGGTATTTTGTCTTTACTTTTGATCACATTTGTCACACCACAGCACCCAGAGAGAATTCTGCTGCTCCACACCTTACCAGGATGTACCTTCTATTTCTCCCCCTCCGTCTTTATCCCATCAGGAGGCAAGTAACAAAATCTTTTCCCCTACCTTTAGTTCTAAGAAACTCATATTACAGTGCAAGCCAGCCATGCTTATGCTGACAAATTTACTAAAGTGCTGGGGAAACACGTGTTGAGCACAGCAAAGTCTCCACTGCTGTTTTGACATGGCGAAGAGACAAAATGCATCTTCAAAGGGCTGGAGACGCACATTGCTGAGTTCCTTCCAGCCAATGCTGAAGCCCACCTGGCTTTGAAAGACCCTGTGGATCTAGTCTGATATTGCACTGATTTTTCAATAATATGTTCTTACCCTGATGGTGTTAGGATCTGAGGCCCTACCTGGAGCTCCATGACAGCTCCATTCCTCCTTTCACAGATATGTCCTGCTCACCTGAAGCCTGAGAGGCTCGAAGCCAATGTACTCATCGTTGGGAATGATGGATGAGATCACCTGTTGGAGGACAAAGTAATGACTGAATCCAAGCTGGATGAAGAGGCTCTCAAACTTTATGCAAGGTCATCTACTCAGACCCATTTCCTTCTGACACCCTAAAGTCAGACATAAAGTAGAGCCACGCATATAGTGGAAAAAGCAGAGCTGGATTCCCAAAACAGCTTCAACTGTTGTTGTCCCTGTGTTTTTAGTCTTTCCAAGGTTTCTTTAAAAGTACGTGAATTAATTACTTTCCCTTCCCTTCATTCATGTCAGGGCTCTCTGGCCTGTGGCACTTTTGCTGACTGCACTGGTCACAGAAGGGATCAGAGAAATTCTCTGCTGACTTGTGTTAAAGGACGTGACAAAGCGTTTGTCTCCCAAGTGCCTGCCTGTCCCACCGGGAATGCAGCAGTGAGTAGGAGTGCGCTAGAGGAACGTGCTCCTCTTGAAAATGTCGTTGCCAGCAAAAGGGCAACCATACGGTTCCCTAAGTACATGCTCAGCTTTTTCAGAGTTTAAAGCGACCAAGATTGGGAAGGTTTTTTTAGCACCAAAGTGCAGTTTTGATAGAAGAGGTGGCAATTCTTACAAATTTCGACTTCTTTGTCCCAGATGCCTTGACCGGCTGCAAGCCCTGACAGTCCTGCTCTTGGGTCTCCACCAGTGGAGCGGCCAACAGTAACGCTCTCTGGAGATGTCAGAACGTGGGATTTTAATCTGCTTGCTGTTAACCTTAATGATCACATGCCTGTTACCTTGGGTTTACCCAGGAAATCTTTTGAATCCAGCTGTTCAACTTCCTTCTTTCGTGGTCTGAAAAATTCCCCAAGAGGAACCTGCATGGGCTCTAAAAACAGACGGTCCTAGGGCAGGGAAAGCAGATAAGGGAAAAGACATCAGTTAATATTAAATGAAATATAACAGCAGTGAAAAGCAAGTATAGCTTCCCTATGTGTGCAAGATCAGCTCCAGGAAGACATTGGGGCAAAAATTATGGCTGTGAACTTGAAAAAGGTCACTCAGGTTTAACAAGTACGTGCAAACTAAGAGCTCAGCAGCCACTACCCAGTGTTGAATCAAAGACTGATTCTTTTGGCATGGGAAGGGAGGGTAGTGGTTTATTGAACAAATCTCTAAGCAGTTTTTCTGTTTGACTTCAAACGTTTTTTTTCTCCTCTGTTCAACCACTGAGTAGCATGCTAATAGCAAATATAAACAATAATAATACACTAATGTAAAGCACAAACATGATGCTAGAAGAGATGATCAGATTAAAAAAAAAAGTGATCATCCCTTAGAAAGGATAGAAATAAGATAAGGAAGTATGGAGGTAGCAAAACAATGAACTCTCCAGGAAAAGTAAATCAGAAATCTGCAAGTTGTTCCTGGTCATAAAGAGTCTAACAAGAAACTACTATTTAGAACCAACCCTGGAAACTTTTATGCTCTACTTAAGCTCTACATGTGATTGTCATTAATATCTGAGCTTCCACCAATTTGTCAGTGAGGCCAAAGGGACTCAAAAAAGTCAGCCAGCATCGTGAAAAGGAAGACCCTCGAAATCTGCACTTGTAGGGGTTCTGCACTTAAACACTGCATAAGGCAGCTTGTTTTACAGTACAAGTTCGAATAGAACTAAGCTCCTGACCAGCAGCGACCAGAAAGTAAACTCCCCAACCTGAGAGGTTATCCCATAATTCTCCATTATGGTGTTTCTGTGCTATGAATCACCTGGGGGTGATGGAGTTACGTGATTAGCTGAAGCACTAGCTTGGTAGAGCATCACATGCAAATGGCTTAGACTCTGTTACCAGGTCACCAAGCAGGTGGGTAGACAGGAAAACCCAAACATACAACAACTAGCACCTTCTTATCTCCTATTTCTTAACTTAAGCCCGATGCACATGCCCAGGAACTCATAGAGGTGGTCTTACCTGCACCCGTTCAAGGGCCAGGTCCAGGATTGCTGTTCTTCCTTCAGGTCTCCATACAACAGCCTTATCTAGGGTGACTCTGGCCTCCTGCCACTGCTGCAGCCGGCACTGTGCTGCTGCAGTGCTGTACAGCACCTGGAGCAGGCAAGGAGGGAGCAGAACTCAGAGGGCTGAGACTGAGCAGACACTCAACAGGACGTACTGAACTCAGCCAAGAAACAGGGTCCAGGCACTGAAACACCACACATACAGCAGCAGCACCAATCTACTCCTCACTGCCCACAGGAAAGGCACTCTGAGCAGCACAGCTAAAAAAGCTTCATAATCAGAGTGGAAAGAGATAAAAGCTGTACCTCCAGACTAGTTCCTGGGTGTGCTAGAGCTGCTCCAGGCAAGGAGAGGCATGGGGAACACCAGATGAAGACTCTGGTACCACACAAGTTTTAATCTTATCCTTCCTGCACCTGAAAGGCCACTAAGGATTTTCTTGGCAAGTTGCATGGGTTTCTTTCTGTATGCAACTAGGTAATATTTTTTGCTGTGTAGAGTAATTCCGACTCCCTTTCGCTGCAAAATAACTGAAACTATTTTACATTGTAGTGGGCTGTGAATGTGCAAATTGTCAGCTGTAGCTTGTTACCCTTTAGCAGCATGTAAGTATGTTCAGTAGTGAAGTGGCAAAGTGTGGGAGTATTACAGACTGGGTGTTGGGAAGCCTTGATCTATATGCTGAATTAAGAGTGGGAGATCTCTTCTTGACACTGGCCAACAGTCAGTATATGGAAAAGCTGCTGGCCTACAAGACAGAAGCGTGGCCTAACAGACTCACTGTCAAATATGTTGCCATCTTATATGATAGGGTTATCAGCTTGTAAATTGCTTCATGGTATCTGGATGCAAGCAGCGCTTGGGACAGAGGTGCAGCTAATAGGATGCTTTTCCTTCACGCCTTAATCATGGCAGTAGAAGACTGCTGTTTGGGGGGTGGTGGGCAATGGCCATCCTGAACATCTACAGGAACTGCAGAGATGCTCCCTCTTGGAGAGGCAAGGCAGCAGTTCCCACTCAGCTCAGAAGTGCTATAGCCTTGCAAGAGGCAAATATTTCTGGATTTTCAAACCATACAGCACATCTCCTCCCCTTGAGAAGATCAGATGCAGCATGAGAGGCTATGCAAGGGGAAAGCTGATGGCACAGTTCTGCAGGAGGATTATGTTTGTGTATTTTGAAAAATGAGCTGCAGATAGATGTAAGGGTGAGATACAGTCGAATCAGGATGCAGATCCTGAGTCCGAAGTGCCAGCACAGTAAGCACACGTGTCCTGGCAATGCCTAGAGCATGTGGAGTGAGGGCCTGTGTGTTCACACCAGAAAGGGCACTCCTGCAGCCCTGCACCTTTCAAAGGGAACCTATTGTTTCTAAGTGTGTGTGAGCTCAGAGAAGGCAGTGCTGTGGCACCGAAACTGTTAAAAACAATCAGGTTTGGGTAGTATCACAGATGTCAAGGATAGCTTCTTCCTGCCAGGTATAAGGTGCATGAAAATGGACCGAGACTGAAGGACGGGTTTCTGGGCATGCTTGACTTGAGTTACACAATGACTCCTCTTGCGGAAGTAAAGAATTAAATACTCTTTCCTGTATCTGCTTTTCAGTCTGCATGGGTGGACTCAGGACAGAAGACAAAATGAACCCTCGCAATACAGTTTCTAGGAGTCTTTTACATTCCAAATATTACAAATATTTACAATCAATTCAGACGGATCTTTTTTGAACAGGAAGTGGCAGGTTGACTCCATGTAACAGTGTAAGAGCTGCAGAGTCAAGTGTCACAGAAGCAAAACGCAGCTTGCAGCCCCGCGTGTAAGGTAAAACACAGAGGTAATGTTAAGACCAGTTGCTACAGTTGGAAAGACAGGCTTTCATACACATAAGTTTCTTAGAGTCTTCATTATGGACCAATTTTGCTCCCATCTGTCTATACTTCAACCTATTTCAGCTTTTAGAGCTGAGGAGTTCACAAAACTTATATGCATATTTACATGCAGGTAAGCGTAAATATTACATGCATAGATGAGCTAAAAAACCCCAATGTACAAATTCCTGTGCATCTGCTCTGAACAGTTCTACTTTTCAAACTGCATAATTTGCTAAACTCTTCAGAGATGACATTGTTTTATGACTTTCACGATTAAGTTCCTTTTAAAAAAAAGTGCAAGCAAAAAATTTTTACTCTTCTAATGTCCTGTCTTGAAAAGCTCTTGGGTTACTAATGCCTACTGCTGAACACCTGATGAATGCCCCCAACAGAAGGGAAGGACTGCTGAGGACAGGTTGACTCTTACCTCCCATGCATAGAGTATGTGCCTCAGCCCCAGCTGCTTGTAATCGATGAAGGGATTTTTTCTTAGATGACTGAAGGCCGTATGATAGTCAGAGAGAGCTTCTTCGTACCTACAATGCAGAGGTGACAGGAGGAAGTGAGACTAAAAAAACTAAAGACTCTAAGAAGTTCAAAAATCAAGCTAGCAAAAAAAGGTAATCTTCTCTGTAGCCTGGATGAGCAGAGCTGCACCAGAGACATTTGTCATCTTGTGACCACGGAAAATTCCCTGTCCTCTCCTTGTTGGTAGTTAGAACAAAATGAACATGGTGTGTCTGGGATTATCTGCACAGTTTTACAGATTGGGATGAACAGTGGGTTTTGATACCTGAAATAGTCACAGTTCCAAGGAGGAGAAAATGTAAAGAACAGAGATTAACAAATGCTGTGAGCTCCTTGCCCAGCTTGCTGCTGGCAGTTTTGTCCCAGCAGATGTCTCGGGAGAAGCGAGGGCTGGGAAACCCCTGCTGATGATGAGTGTACATGCATGGTGAGAGCACTGTGAGCAGAAATTTAGAGAAACTCTAAGGATGAGGGAATTAGTCTGAATTTACACCAGCTATGCGAGTGAAATCAAAACAGGTTCCCACTGAGGCTGCAGGTGGTGAAACGATGGGTCCAGGAAGGGCTATGCAGCGGTCACCCGACCAAGAGCCAGCGAGCACGGCCAAGAGAAGGTGCCCAGGTGGATGTGGGTGGGTGGGATGAGGGAAGGAGCCATGGGGTGCTGGTGGCCATCACCTCCTCTGGTGGGGGGCAGGTCTGCCAGCTGTGCTGCCCCTGACCTGCTGCACAGCGTGCGTGCTTGGGGCAGGCTTGCTCTGCTTCTGCCAGCTGTGGCACAGCGCTGGGAGCAGAGCGGATCAGCTCCAGCGTACCGGCCAGGGCTCCACCATCCCTGACTGCAGCTCTGCTGGCAGAGGCACAGAGCATGTAGCTGCTTGACAGGCTGTCTGTGAGTGCAGAACCGCTTACTTCAACTCCCTCCCAGAAAAAAGGATAGTCATTTTGTGGAAATTAAGGTCTGGAAAATATGGGGAAAATAACAGGAAAGAGAATAACTGAACTTTGGGGGTAAGAAAGGACCTGTAGAATCCTCCACCCACCTCTGTGAGCAGGATGTCACTGCAGTTTAACCCTGGAAACAATTCGTAATCAATCCTATGACACTAGTGGAGCAATCCCAACATTACATCAGTGAGATTGAGATCAAGCCCACAAAATCTGCTGTCAGCAGAGAGTGAGAGTCAGACATTGTGGGCAGACTGCATTTTTAGGAAGGCCAGACTCACGTGTACCATGTGAAGATACACCAAGCAGCACAATTACATTTTTTTCATTACCAAAGAAAATCTGAATGGCAATATAACCTCCTGGCAGCCCTGCCTACAGGACCAGCTTCTTTCTCTGTGTGTATGGGACAGTAATGTCATATATTAGCCACCCCTGGGGCCCCAGAGTTGTGCAGCTCATATCTTCTCAGTCTTATCAGAGATAAGACTTGCTGACCTGTGACACGGTTTACAAGCCCAAACTGGACCTTATGAACTGCTTAAGATTGCTGGAAGAAGTGAATTTTAGAATCATAGAATCATTTAGGTTTAGGAATAAAGTATGACTAAAAGGAGAAAAATGAAGACTGAAATGGACATGTGCTTCACTCACATTTCCAGCTGCAGACGGACAAACCCTCTCTGGAAGAAGCCAACAGCTAGGGAGTTGTCCTTCTCAATGGTTTTGTCAAATGCCTAAGGAGAAAAACACAGACACATCCCAAGGATCAGTTAGGATCTCTCCTGTCAACGCCTGGGTGTATGCACCCAGCCAGCCACGTCCAGGCTGCACTTGCACTGGCCACAGAAGCCGTCTCTGGGCTCATGACCAGCTCCTCTGGACTGACAAGCGTGGGGCTGCGATCCGGGCTGAGGGGCAGGAGACAGCTCCAAGTCATCTTTCAGGTCTTGGCTCTGTATGAGCTGAGCTTCAGGTTTTTATCCTTCCTTGGGAAAACAGACTGGACATAACAAATGACATATGTTTGCCGTCCAGCATCTTGTAATGAGAAAACCGTGTTGCCTGGAGCAGAGTTTGCCCTGACAGTGGGAGCAGCGGGACCAGAGCAAACAGGGAAGGCTGTCTGAAGCAGCCTACGGTGATGAGCATGTGAAGGGGTGCACGGGAGAAAGCTGAAGAGCTTCACACTGCACCTACAAGTCAATATTTCTGGTCCAGTTTCCCAGCTAAATACAGGCCAGTATTAGTAAAGCTGGTAGCAGCTCGGGGCTGATGGTTCAAAGTAACACTGGGCTAGGAAAACCGTCTTAACGTCTTCCTGAGAAAGCTAGGAGGTGTGCTCCTTCGCTTATCATTGCAAAGAGACGGTAGGTAGATAACGAACCAAGCCTGAAACCCCGGGCTTTCCTGGTACTGCCTAGACAGGGATAGCGCTGCAGGGGTGAAAATATGTTGCAGGAGGTCAGGGAGTGACCGCGCCTCTCGGCGAGGTGGTGGCTGGCTTCTCCCGCAGCTCCGACAGCACACCTCACTTTAAGTCTGCTTCACTGTGCTACAAAAGAGAAATAATGAACACCCAACCGCTGACCTACAGGGAAGCATAGCCGAGCTGCTCCCCAGTCGACGCCCATTCATCAGGGCTAAAAAGAGGCTCTTGGGCACCGCTGAGCTGTGCTCGCTGTTGTCCCCTACAGCAATTGCCCTGCCCAGGGCTCCACGGCTGTGCCCCGGCCCCGCCGGCACAGCCTGAGCTCTTCTTGCTGCTAATTAATAAACAGCTTAAATGCCTCTCCCGGCTGGGCAGCCGCCAGCCAGCCGGCCGCGCAGCCGTGCTAGGTGCCGTAATGAAGAGGCTGTTCCTCAAGGCGCTTGCCGGCCCGTGCGGGCGCAGGCAGCTGCTCTCCCGGCCCCAAGGGCTGCGGTTTCCCAGCGTACCGGTTTCTCGCCGGCGGCCTCGGCCGCTCGCGCGGGGCTGTCGGGGGACAGGCGGCCGCGTGCTCTGCCTCCCTCCGCGCTCGCGCCCTCGGCTGGCCGTGCGGGATGCGCCTCGCTGGCTCTTCGCTCGTCCGGGCGCCAGCCCCTCAAAAACGGAAAGGGGGAAGCCGTGCCGCCCGTCCCGGTGCCCCCCCCCGCCCCTCCCCGTGGGCTCCCCACGGCCGCCGCCGCCGCCCCCCCCGCTCACCCGCAGGGCCTCCTCGGGCCTGCCCGCCAGCAGGTGCACGCAGCCCGTGTTGAAACAGATGCGGGACGGCGGCTCCGGGATGGCGGCGAAGGCGTCCAGGGCGGCCTCCCAGTCCCCGCCGTCGGCCGCCAGCACGCCCTGGTGCCAGCGCCTCACCAGCTCCCGGTAGGCCATGGCCCGCCGCTCCCCGGGCTGCGCCGGCCTCCCGGCCGGGGCCTCACCGGCCGGGGCCTCACCTGCCGGGCGGGCGGGCGCGGCCCCTGGGCGGGGAACGGGCGGACCAGGGAGTCCGGCCGCCTCCGCCGCTCCCTCCTTCCTCGGCCGGCCTCGGCTCTGCCGGGCGGGGAAGCCACCCGCGGCCCGCCCGTGCCAGGGCCCCGCGGCGCCCCACCGGGTACCGAGCCCGGAGGAAGGCGGGCGGGGGCACCCGGCGCGTCGGGGGGCGAGAGGCGAGGCCGGGGCCATGAACCGAGCGGGAGCTGAGGCGGTGCTGGCTCGCTGGCAGCGAAGGGCAACTGAACCACCACCAGAAGAAAGCCCCCGGCAGCGCAGCGAGCGGCCCGGACTGGCACAGCCCGTAACGCTGGTTTGGGGGTATTTTTAGTTAAAAAGTTATTCTCACGGCCACATGGCAGTGCGCGTTAACTACAGTCAGTACGGTAAGCGCACGGCCGCCGCCGCGCTCTGGTAAATACGGTAAACCCCTCCTGCTCCGGACTCCGCCCCCTCGCTGAGGCGCCGCCGGGCCGGCCCCGCCCCTCGGGGCTCGCGGCGTTGCTACGGGCGACACCGCCCCCTGCAGGCGCTGTGCATCGGTGCCCCGGGAAAAGAGGGCCGATGGGGGCGCGGGGCTGAGCACGGGAGGTTCCGGGAGGGTTTGCCGCAGGGAGCGGAGGAGCGGACGCAACGGGGAACTTTTAGAGCGACGGACGCTGGAGTTCCCGTCGCCGCTTCCGGGTTGGCGCCAGGTGAGTGGCAGGAGCCGGCGGCCGCACCGGGGCAGCTCCGGGCCGGGCTTGCGGCTCCGCGGAGGCCCACGGCGGCTCACGGCCGCTCACAGCCGCGCCGGGGCCGCGCCGCCGCTAGGCCCAGTTCCCCGCGCAGCCCCAGGGTGGGGGGAAGCGCGGCCCGGCCCTGTGCGGAGGAGCCCGGCGCGGCGCAGCGGACTTCGAGCCTCGGAAGCCCGAGAGGAGGGGCGGGCGGCGGCGGCGGGGCCGCTGCGGGTGTACGCGCTCCGCAGCCGAAATAAAGCCATGAAGCGTCTCTCGGCCTCTCTGGGTGGCGCCTCCCGGCCGAGCTGCGCGCGGGGCGCCGATACGGTAGCGGGGGGATGCGCACCCGCCGGTGTTTACGGCAGCCCCCGCGCTACCGTGGCCGGGAGGCTCGGGGCGGCCGCGGCGGGGGCGGCTCTGGGGTGGCTGCGGGCCACAGCCCGATGCCGGCCTTTGAAACGGCCGCCGGGCCCCGGCGTGGGGCTTCGGCCGGGGGCGCTGCCGCCCGCCTTCCCTCAGGCCGCGGGGTCCCGCCTGAGGTAGGGCCCTGAGGGAAGGCGGGAGCCGGCCGGCGCCGGGCTGCTGCTGCCCGCCGCGGGGCCCGGCCCTGAGGGGCCGCCCGCGGCCCGTGGCACCGGCCGGGGGTGTGTGGCGGCCGGCCCGGAGCCGGGCGGCTGGCGCTGGAGGCGGCGCGGCGGGATCCTCGTCCGGCGGGGGAGGCGCTGAGGGGGAGCGGGGGCAGCCCGGGCCGCGGGGGCGGCGGTGCCCGAGTCCGCCGGGTGAAGAGGTGGGGAAGGAGTGCTAAACCCCTGTGTGCGGGCGGGAGGACGGCCAGCGCGAGCCGCAGGCTCGTAGTTACAAGTAATTACATACTCGACAGGCTTCGCCCGGTTACCGTGCGTAATTACATGGCTTGCGGGTAATCGGAGCGAATTAATTACAAGTTACCAATGGAAGCCAAAGGAATCTATGGCAGTCCTGTTACAGGCAACGGTAGAAGTGTTGTGTTTCCAAACAGCTTGGTTTTAAACCAATTGGTTGAGCTCCCTGTCACTGATTTTAAACGTTTTGGAAAATGGGGGAGAAAAATTCAGTGGCATTGGAAGTACTATGAATATTGTCCACACGTGTGGAAAGGTTAAATGTCTTTTAGGAAAACAAAAAAAGTAAGTTTGTTAACCTGATATCAGTAGCAGGAATAAAATAAAATGAGCAGCTAAAACTTTGTAAATAATTAGATACTAGAGATATGACGAATGTAGAGATTAAAGGCTAAACGACGTATGCTCGAAAAAGAGACCCTTCCCTCCCCCTGACAAACCTGGTATTCCTTCTTGAGAGGGGATTTCAAGATCTGGTTTAGTCAAGTTGGTGTAGTTAGTATCATATACGTGAATTTCTCTGAGGAATTTGACTCTAGTGTGACCTGACAATTTAATTAAACACTGCCATTGTTTAATGGCAGCAAGGCAAAATTTAAGAATGACCTTAGGAACAAATCATGCGTCTTGATCGTTAGTTGGAAAACATAAATGAGTGGGTTATTTCCAGTCTGCTTCTCCACTTACCAATTCTTTGTTCAAATACTAATACTCGCTTAAATTATCCAAAATAAGGTTTATAACCTTTGCTGTTAAAGTTTACTGATGGCAGACAGGCGAGATGATCGGTGACAAGGCGTTGCTGCTGCAGCCTGGTCTGACCTTCCTGGTTAGATGGTTCCATGTGGGAGAAGGATTGTAATATAATGAAAAAGACTGTGTAAAGCCTAGGAACGATGATAGCTTCCTACCACAAGCACAGAGGTGGCAGAGAGTGACTTGCAGGATTTAGTTGCATCAGTGACGCAATTTGAACTTCACTGTTGTGCGATTTGATTGTTGGTTTTTTCTTTTTTTAAAGAGAATCAAATTGGAGCGATCATATGTGTGCACCTGGTGTTGTTAAACGGGCTACTAGAACATAAGCTCCAGTTACAGTAGCTCTCAAGTAAGATATGAAAATACTGGAAGAGGAGGCCACAAAAATGCTCTGGGTCTGGAAAACAAGCCATGTAACGGACTTAATGAACTCAGTTTATTCAGGCACATCCAAGAGAAGAGGGTTAAGTGACTCAGCCACTCTGTGGAAATCCATGTCTATGGGAAAGTTATCTGATAGCTGAATGTTTTCAGTCTTTCCAACAAAGACGCAGTGAGATCCGGTAACTGAAAGTCAAAGCTACACAAATTCTTTTAAATATGACACAATTTCCTAGCAGTGGTGGATGTTAATTATAGGAATAGTTTACGGGAGAGGTTAAAGGCTTGCCATTATTTGGAGGTCTTAACCTGAAACGATAACAATTTTGAAGATGGGCTTAAACCTGAAATATGGGGCAACTGGCTGGTGCAAGGATGCCCGTGTAGTCTGGGGGAAATCAGTGAGATTATCAGTGAGTCACCTTTTGGGACTCTGTAATTCTTAGTCTGCTTGGCTGCAGAAATAGCAGGATTTTTTTTTTTTTCATGTTGCTTAAAGGGCTGTAGTTCTAAATTAAGATAGGTTTAAGCAATCTTGGGCTTTTGGATGAACCTCTGCTTCAAGGGGGAATTCTGCATGCTGTTCTTACAGAGGAAAGCTGAAGTAGTGTGTTTCTTCCTCCACTGTTCTTTAAATCATCAGAGTTTGGCCACAGAGAGCAGACACTGAGCTGGACAAAGGGGTGTGCTGTACTAGTTCGGAGAATCCCCTCCCTCATTTACGATGTCTTCCCCATATGTTTGCAGTCTGATCCAGATTGGAGGTCAGGACGGGATTTCCAGCAAAGTCTGATTTGTTAAGGCACCATACGAGTGTTTCACCCTCAGCAAGAGCACAGTTTCCAGGCTGGGACTTTCTGCTGGCACTGTTTTTATCTCATCAGGTTCTTGTAAAGGGATTTTGGGATCTGTTTGTCCCAATGTGTTTTTTCAATAGGACGAGAGTGCTTTCAAGGTGGTAGGTTTTATAAAAGGGTACTGGATGATAGGGTCAACTAGAGGATCTGTTGACTCACTCTGAAATTATGACTCTTTAATTTAAATAAATAAATAAATAAATCTCCCTGTGCTTCTGTGAATGGTGAAACGCTGCCTCTCATGCAGCACTCTGCATTTGGGTGTGCTCTGAGGCCTTGCTACCTCCCTGGTTTTCTACGGAAACAGGCACCTGCCCGTGGCTGCGTGTCAGCTTTTTGGCACAAGTGTCACTAATAGCCGTGACTTCTGGTTCCATGTTTTTTCGCACTGTATGCACAAGCAATAGAGCAGGAATAATCAAATTTTAGCATGTGGAGCAGAACCACTAAAATGCATGTTCTGGAATGTAAATGATCCATCAGAAAACCTCTGTAGTTTTTAAGGCAATTACGCTGTCTGTTAGAAATCATAACGCTCACCTGCACAAGGTTTTGTTGGTGCTTACAGTTTAGGAGTTGCAGCAAACTTTTCTCAGCTTTCTTTGTTGGGGGAGTTGAACATGCTGCTCGTATGAAACTGCACCGGACAAATGTGCCATGCACAGAGCACGCGCAGAAGTTCGGAAGGACTAAACCGCAATGTTTGAAATTGTTCCTTTTCCAGTGACACAAAGTAGTGTTGGTCCTTAATGTAAGCCTTGGCAAAGCTGAAACAAGTGTAACTTCTGTTGTTCTCCAAAGGCAGCTTGGAGAGAGGGGAGAGGCAGAAGTGGGTGCTCTCTGGAAACACACTCGGTGTTGCGAGTTCTCTGTTCAACTCTGCAAGGAAGCTCTGTTACGTTATAGCTTGGATCTTAATGCAGAGGTAGATGTGTCCGTTCACAGTTGGTAAGAGGAGCAGGTCTATGCATTTATACTCTTTGACAACCAAAGCAGTTGCTCTGTGAATAAATAATTTTACCTAAACTTGCATTAAATAACTTGATGTGTGAAGTGATGTAGCCTGAGAGGAGAGGGGATGAGGGGGCACAGGCCGCCTCTGGGCTAACTAAGAAACGGTTTGACAGAGACATTCTGTTGGAATTAAGAGTGTTCTTCTCCTGAACCAAGTTTTAATAATTTGATTCAAGAGCTAATTACTGAGTTTGTGTAGTATGCCAGCGTCTTTAAAATAAAAATTCTTTTTTTTTTTTTTTTTTTGTAACTCTCTGAGGATGCTCCATGCTGTGAGAGCCTCCTCAAGCAGCTCCCCTTTGTAATCACGTGCATTGGAAGAAGGGCTGGCCATAGAGGAATTGAGTAGTGTGTGAGAGGACCAGGATTACATTAATAGCAATAGGAGATACACCAAGTGCTGAACATCTAGCTGTTTCATGTTTTCGTCTTTTCATTGAATTCATGTGTAATAAACTAATATAGCGTAGGAAAAACTATGGTAGATGTCCATGATAAAAGTCTGAAAAGTTCTTGTGGGAAAAATGAAAGAGGGGAGTGTGTATGTGTGGGATAAGGGAGGGCTGAAGAGAAACTCCAGTTAGATTTCTATTGGAAGAGAAATCTGGAAAGCTGTCTTACCAGAGGATGAAAGTCTTGTTTCTTTTGTGAATCCATGTGGAGGTTTGGTGTTGCAGCATGACCAAGTGGCATTAACTGGGCCTGGAAGGTGAGGCTTAGAACTTCTTTTGTCTCAGCTTTGCCACTTGCTTGGGGTGATGCTCTGGGCATAGTCCTTTGTGTTGGCTCTAAGTAGAAACAGACCTGTTTGAGGGTTGAGGCAATTGCTATTGTTAAATTTCTTACATAAGAAAAAAATTCATGTGTTACTAATCCTTATAGAATAATCCTCTTTGCAGTGTCTTCTGCAAGAAATAGGTGGGCTGATGAAGCTAAAGAAAGGTGTTTTGAAATCTGATCAGACTAGAAGCAGCTAAAAATCCTTCAACTTCTGTCCAATCACCTATAAAATGTGAGTCCTGTTCCTTCTCTAACTAATGTATTCCACTGGCACAAAGTTGTGTGTTACCTGCACTTAAAGTTGCAACACTATGAATCTGGAAGGAGAAGGAAATTGCTAATGAAGAAAAAGTAGATATAAATAATGGAACAATTAAGCAAAGGAAATAAAGTTCTAATTTATATTGAATAAGCCTTTAAACAGCAACAGCACTAGAACGGATTTTGAAACTAATATATAAGGTGTGGGTAACGTTGGTGTCCTGATAGAGAGCTGGGTGCGGCTGTTGCTACAGGCCTTACCTGCCACTGCTGGTGATGGTAGCTACCAAAATAAGAAACAGTGTCAAAGTCTCTTTTTATGTCATAGTACAGAAGCTGGATTCTCTGCTCGGTGCTTCAGTATTAACCATTACTGAGTCTGTTCGTGAAAGCATAGCTGCAGATTTATATCAGTATAGGATATAGATTTATATCAGTACAGGGTAGGATATAGATCTGACTCCTGTGCGTTTTACTAAGTGCATGTTGCTAAGCTTAGCATTACAGTGGTTTTTGTTATGTGTTACCAAGCTGGAGCAGAAGAGCCTCTAGCTCTAAATGTATTTCATGCATTTAAATAAATTCCTCTTTATTACATCTCCAGCTCTGCCAAGAATATGGTCACACTTTGCATCACGTTTAAATGTGTGGCTACTGTCATTTTAGACTGTTCTTTTCTGACTAAAATAATGCTGGTTTTTTCCTATTTTATGGCTAGCTATACCCATACAATGCAATTTATTCTTGACTGTTGCTCATCTTGCCTTCAAAAAGCAGAATACTTTACAATACAAGGACTTACCCTCACAGCGATAAACATAACTGCGGTTCAGTTACTAATTTCAGAGGGTTTTTTGCTCTTACACTTTTCTGCATTTTTCATTCTGTGCTGAAACTTTCTGCTATATGGTTCAAAAGGCACTTTATGATCATTTTTGATTTTCATGCAAATTCATTGAGCCTTGTTTGGGTTACATGTTCAGGAAAGAAAAGTCTCTTTTTCAGAACATCCAGGACACCGTCTGTCTGTCCACTGACAATCTTTTTAATGTCAAACTCTGCCTGAACCTCCTCAAGGAATAAGCTGTTATCTCAGGAAAAAAGTTGCCTGGAACGCAGCAGTGCTGTCAGGAATGTTTGAAAATGTGAGAGCGAGCGCAGGAGGAACTTTGCACTGCTTGGGAAATGCTTGCTGTATAAAACTGCTGCACGCGGGTTTTCTTAGATTATACAATCGCCTGTAAATTTGTGGAAAATATTCCTTGGGGACTAAACTCTCCCACTGTTACAAACTAAAGGGAAATGGGTTTGGTTTTTTGTGAAGCAGAGTGCAATTTTGCTTTACAGGATAAATAGCTGCTGTTTCAGACTGCGCAAAGCAGGTTTTTAGTAGCCATATAGTTGGAAGCATTATTGTTTTTGTTTTATAAGCAGTGGCTGCCACTGGGTCATTCAGATGGACGGGAGTGGAGGCTTCCTGATGAAGTTCTGTTTGTGAAAGTGGGTAACCTGCATGGATTAGGACGATGGTTCTCTGAATGGTTTATAACATCCGTAGGGTGTTCTTGTTAGTCTATGGTGACTCTTAGCCACGTGAGCTTAACATTACAGTAAAGATGTTTAGCAAGAAGTAAAAATGTTGGTGGGTATGTAAGGCTCTGTTTCAAGAAAACATTTCATGCCTGCCAATCTTTTTCTTTCCAAGATAGCACTGAATGAGGTGCTTAAGTTAGGATTGCTTCAGTGGAGCTTAGGTGCTGGGTTGGTAAGTGTATAAAAAGCTTGGCGTGTTAACAGGCCCGTTTGCTTCCTTCCAGCTCTGTGGTGGCAGCAGATTCCCCCGACATCGCTCAGCAGGTGACACCTTCACCGTCCTCCTTCGGGGTGAGTTGCTGTGCCTCGGGACCCGAGTCTGTGCAGAGGCGTTTGACAGTACGGGGGCACGCTCCACATTGGCAGTGTCGGGGCAGTACAGCATGAGGAGTTCCTGCTCCCTCCTAGTCTCTCTTGTCTGAGCTTCGAAAAGGAGCATTTTCGACTTTGATTGCTTTGTCAATCTCTTTCACCTTATGCTCATAGCTTGGGTGTTTGGGGGACAACTGAGTGGGGTGCCTTGGTGCAGGACGGGGTAGGAGGGAGAGCGCACCAATTGCATAGGCTGCTGTGACTGTTCTGATCCCACACGGAGAAGCTGTGCCCTCATTGCATATTTATAGGTAGATCTTTGAGTGGAACAGTCCTATTCTGACAATTTGACATCGAGATTATTAAAATTAATTTCTGTTCTGAGGATCAGTATCAGCTTTTCTGTGTGGAGTTTGTTTCTGAAAGTAATACAAACATCTTCTGTTTGGCAGGATGTTTTATTAGTTTATGTAGGTGGGTGAAAAGGAACTTGACAATAAACCAAGTACCAGTTGCACAAACTTGTAGCAAATACTGTTTCATCACTGTAGTTTGCATGACCACTCTTAGATTAAGACATCCTTTCAAATAAGCAGTATTTTATGGCACAGCAGTGTATTAGGGAATAGATTTTTGAGGATTCCATTTTGATTTGTGAACTTCATTCATGATACTCCCTTATTTTTCTACAGATTGATTTAACTGCATCCGACGTTGAAAAGTTACCCAGCAGTTCTGTACAGATAAAGTAGATTGTGTAGAACTCAGTTTATCTGAAAAACTTGTGCTGGGTTAACTGCCCTGGCACCCTATCTGATTCAGTATCCTTTCTTCTCTCAGAACGGGAGAACTGCGATCTTTCTGTTTAGTACTGCAGCCTACTGCGATATTTACCAGTGAGGGCTTGCATAATACAAGGAAATAGAAAACGTCTGTGCAGGAGCAGTCACCAGTTAGTGTATTTCATCTGTTTTCCCCTTTTGTTCAAATGGAAACAAAGCTTGGTGTTTAAAGAGAAATTTCTGGAAAGTCTCATTTTGGGTTTTTCTAGTCTCCCTTGTATGTGTTCTGAAATGTAGCTGCAGCTTCGTTAGAGGGCACTCTTGAATAACGTCAGACGGCATTCACCACATACTCTTCAGAGAGAAGTCCTGATGCAAATGTAATTTCCTGCCCCAGAGCAGAAAGTATGAAGCTCGAGATGGATTACCCTATATACTTTACTATCTTATGATGCAAGGCAAGATTGACTACGTTGCGGGCTGATTTAATGTTTGTGCTGTATATGGAACATAGCAACAATCTATTAGATACTTCACTATAGTTTTCCAACTGTGGATTAATTAATTTAAATAACTTGCTTTTCTCATGGCCTTTACCCCATAAACTGCCTTGATCCTAAAAGTATGTCCATTTTAGAACTTTTTTTTGTACCGTTGCTATCATCTTAAAATCAATCCTTTAGAAATAATAAGTTGCTTCAGAAACTCTTGGGTTTTAATTCCAGCCCTTACATCAGTTCCTTCTGTGCCTTTGACGAATAGCTTATCATGTCTTCTTTCACTTTCCTTCTGTAATAAAGAGGGTAATGATTTTTACCTTGGAAGAAAATATCAATCTATATAAATGTGCTTTGAAATCTGAAGTGGTTTAGAATTTTTTAAAAATATAATTAAAATATTGAACAAAGCAGGAGTCAGGGAAGTCAAATTTAAGACCATGATTGTTGCTCAACTGCTTTGGTGCTTCTTCTGTGCTGGCAAGATTATAGAGCCAGATCATTTACATTACTTTTGACTTTTCTTGATGTTTTTAGTTTAAGGAGAAGCATTCTTTATATGCAGGAGTCAGATTGTCTGTAAACATAAACATAATCTTAACTTTCTCCAAAACATACCTTGTTTTGCTTTCAAAAAAGCATACCAAACCGGTGTAACTTGAAACGTTTTTCTGAGCAATTAGCGCTGAATCATACCCACACTGGATAGGCTTGGCAAAACTGAAGTGCATACTGTCTATGCTGGAACTGTGCCTACATAGCATAAACCTCAGCTTTAATATATTGCTTTACTTAGCCTCTAAATTCCCACTTCTGTGTTAGCATTACTGCTAGTAGCTGGGTTCTACGTAGCCACTCATCGGTGGTGCTCATGTGCCTCTCTCAAAGATCAGAGAAGAGGCATTGCACGGGGATGTGATTTGAATAAGGTCACAGAACAGGGCAGTAACAGCTGTGAACGGAAACCAGTGGTCTGGCTGACTGACCATCTCCTTACTGGGAAGTATTCCTGCCAGCTGGGACTGGCACGTCTTTCTTAGCAGGGGTTTAGCTTTACTCAGAGGTGACAGCTTTATCGTCTGTGGGTTAAAGATGGTAGACATTGACAACCTGAGAGTTTATTAGAGCAGATTCTGTGCTATAGCCAGAAGATAGTACTTTACTTGGTATCCTGAAGAACTATGTAGTGCTTCCATGAACTCTAATGGCCGCGAGACTCTGCTTCTCTAGAATTAAAGCAGACTAATAGGAAAAACTACTTGTCAGGCCATCTTTTTCTTCTCCTAGTTTTTAATCTCCTCTCACACCTTCCCTTTCTTTCCCACTAGTATGGCTCCTTGTTAGCTTTTTGGCAAGGAGTGGTTGCCTGGAGTAAGGAAGGAAAGCTGAGATGTTCCTTCTCAGGAGTCCTTCATGTCTGTCCCAGCTAGAGGGTATGTGAGGAGGCAGCAGAAGCTGAGCTGAGACATGGTACCGTGTGGGTGGCTGCAGATATATGGAAAGAAGCACTGTGGAGAGACTCCTGCAGACTGTAAGGCAGTTGATTGGAACAAGGTGAGCAGCTCTTACAGTAAGGTCTTGGCTAGGTAGCCTTGCAAAACAGCTGTTGGGCTAAATGCAGGCACAGTAACTTCCCATCTCCCACCACCTCTCATGGGAGGGTGGCAATTGCAGCTTCTCTAGGGCAAAGGCAGCGGGTCAGGGAGAGTGAGCAGCCCAGACCTGACGCCGGGGCTGTTGTGTGGCCCCTTGGATTGTTTCGGTGAGTTGGGAATAGGGCAGTAGGCAAGGCAGGCTGGACAGTCAGTCAGGCTATCGGGGATGGCGTCCGAGTGACTGCATCAGCCGTAGTTTCTGAGGAAACTTTTGTTTGCCTGACTGGCGAATGGAATTTAAGGTGAAATGGAATAAATAAGGACTTCCCTGGTAGAAAAAAACAGTTACCAAGCCTAAAGCATTTTCATCTGTGGGGCTGGGGATTGTATTTTTAATGGTTTTGAAGAGCTCGGCTTTTGTGATTTCTGTAAATTATATTAGGAATGACATTTTGAATGACAGAGGCTTCAGCCAAAATCTTCGCCCCCTCAGTGTTATACTCCGTCGCATATGTAGATGCCCTCGTGTTTTACCACACATACAGTTTGGGTGTTCTAAAAAATAATAGTAATCTAGCAGCCAGTGACATCTACAGAACGTGCTGAAGAGGAGCTCCAGTGTGCTTGTATGAAATACTTTCTTCCAGTGTTGAGTAGCATTTCCTACAAATATTTTCTCTCAGAACATTTCTGTGGAACTGAAAGTTTATTTTTATGGTGATTTATGTTTTGGTCTTTGTCATTCTTTGAAGACTAGCTGGAGTTGTGTGGTGACATGTTTGCATGGGTCAGCCAATGCCATCTTCATGGCATGATGTATTAAATGTAATTAGTAGATGCTAGTGTCATCTTTGCATTAGCTCTGAAACCAGCTCCAGGTACCACCTGATTTTTATTAAAAAAGATGGTTGCAGTTCTTGGTCCCATCTATAGTTACAATCAGTGTCGTACTTAAAATGTTCTGCCAAGTCCTCCTTATTTTTCGCTGCGCATCAGCAGCAGCTTGTCTTTTTGGGATCTGGAGACCACATGTGTGTCTATGGGCAGTATTTTGAGGATGGTGTTGTGACAGTAGTTTCTTTAGCACCTCCCTGCTGTTAGCCTACCTCCAGACTGACATTCTGATATGGCAGGTTATTGTGTTGGGCTCAGAAGATGTTGTGGGACAAACTGCTGTCTGATATGGCTAGGTGGCAACAACTGGAGAGTGTTTCCTTCTTCGGTAAGAGTGAAAAAGCCACTGCTAATAGAATTTAAGGGAAAAGTAGAACATGTGTTCATAAAAACACAGGAGAGGAGCATAATGGTGGGAAAGCATAAATTTAGGCCAGTCTTCTGTGTAATGTAATAGTGTAAATGGAGCAAGCCACTTTTCTTTCTTTCTTTTTTTTTCGGTTTTTTTTTTTCAGTAGGAGGAGTCTAGCTAAGCGCCCAGTGGTGCTGGCTGGCTGACTTGTCATAGGTTTAAGTGCCAAGAAGTAAATATTTTAAAGAAAAGCAAATGCAAAACTTTGGGGATATACTTAAAACACAAAAGAAAGCAAAAAAGACCAAAACTGAAGAAACCCTTTTGTGTACAGTGTCCAGAGCAATTTTAAAATGCTCTTGTTCCATGCCTAAATAAATGGTTCTTTCAGCCAAAGAGAAATCTTTCCTATTGATTTATTACACCAATTTAGATATAAACCCTCTGTGCAGGATTGTCAGTTTAGTAGAACAGCTTTCTTTCTCCTTTCAGATTTAATCCACATGTTGTTGTATCAACAGAGCCTTTGTCTCTGCTCAGTTATGAGTTATCCTTTTTTAATAAAAAAGTGAAAACACATGTTTTTTAACAGCCCTATTACAAAAAAGCATAGGATGACATAGGGAGAGGTGACCATCAAATAGTGACTCTGATTTGTAGGTAACTTCAAAGTGGTGCTGCAAATGAAAGAGTGAAAAATGGACCTTTCGCCTCTCCCTGTCGCAATGGCTGTGGAAAGCCCAACAGTGACAGGAGGAGGCAGCATTATCTTTAGCCAGGATTTCCTAGGTGTTTTTACCCAGCTTGTGCAGTGATGCTAAACACGCTCTTTTTGGTTAACTCTAATTTCCTTCCTTTTTTTAAAGGGGGACTTATCCAGAGGTGTATGTAATTCACATTTCCTTCCTTCCTGCCTCCCTCCCCTGCAGAGAAGGATTTCTTTCTTGGACCCCTCCTGTTTTCCAAATGGAGAGGAATTGCTCTCAGGAAACTCATGAATTTGGTATTATTTCTATACTTGGTTTTGTGAGAAAACATTTATTTGGGTATCAATGCTTACTTGATACCTACATGAGGGTTCAGAAGTGCATGTTAGAGCTGCTCAATAAAGCAGTTCACTACATCATTTGATTATAACCTCTATTTGGGCCCTATCACACAACTAACTCCTGTAGCATCATGAATTAGTTCTGAAGATTTACTTCACTACATCCTGAACTGGCAGCTGGGTGGGCTGAATGCAGCCAAAGGCAGAACTGTTGCAATATCTATGTCTTTGGTGCTAGCCTGCTTTCTTCCAGCTTGTGTTAGACTCCTGATGTTCATCACAGTCTCTCTTAATTCTCTTTCAGATATCAGCACAGCAGATCCCACATCAAATATCATAATTATTTGCAGTGGTGTGATTTTAAAAGAGGCTAATAATAACTTGTCTTCAACCAGAAGGAATTTGTCTGGCATTTAAAAGATGTGGCACGATCCTATTCTACTTCT
Source organism: Mycteria americana (assembly GCF_035582795.1). Classification (NCBI taxonomy): domain Eukaryota; kingdom Metazoa; phylum Chordata; class Aves; order Ciconiiformes; family Ciconiidae; genus Mycteria; species Mycteria americana. The sequence continues at coordinate 1,996,723 of NC_134381.1, read as the reverse complement.
GAAAGTTATAGAAGAGAATAAGAAAAGATCCACCTTAGAGGCATTAGTAGTCAGTGATGGGAAAAAGAAGGTTGTGTCCTTGCTGCCTGAAGCAGATAGCAGGCCTGGCAGTGATACTGGAGCTCTGAGGATGGCGTGGTCTTGCTGTATCAGACAGATCCCTTGGTCCACCAAGCTACTGAAAAAAGAACACAAAATCCTTGGCAGCATGTGTGCAAACGCTCAGAACTGGCAGCATCTTTTCGTAGAAGTTAAACTGGTCTGGCTTTGTCAGAGGACAGGTAAGGCAGGCAACGGTTAGCAGCCTGTGCGAAAAGAGGCAGACTGTTCATGTTTAAGGTGGCTTAGATACTATCAAATTGTCTGGATGTTAAGTCTGCAAGTGTTTCTTGCACAAGAAGAAAAAAATCCATCCCTTTGAACATGGCTGTGGAATGCAGACTTACGGGGGAGGGGGCGGGGTGTTGTTTGTTTTTCTGCAGACTGGCCTTTTGTCACTGCCTGCATTTTTCTTACGAGGGCTGAGCATACCTTTGCAACATAAGATAAAACCTGGATCTTGGGAGGATTATACTTTCCAAGCTCTCTCAGACAGTCTCCTGTCCTCAAGTCTGCATTCTACCAAGTTAAGTTCTCCAAACCTTGGTGCTAGTGGACATTTAGATTAGGTTTGTTTCCTTTTCAGTTTATCGCTGTTCTTAATGGCAGCTAGCCATTATTACTTCTCAAAACAGCTTAGAACTTGAATCTTTCCAGAGCAGTGGTAAATGAAAGGGCTATTTGGCTAGCAAGAACAATTTCTTTACATGTGGATTTTGCAGGGCATTGTACTATGTTGTGCTTTCATCTAAAATATCCTTGGGCAACCTCATCCAACTTTGAAGTTGGCCATCCTTTGAGCAGCCAATTGGATTGGAAACCTCCAGAGGTCCCTCCCAAACTAACTTACTCTGTGATTCTGTTTTCTGGTAGAGTTCTGGCAAAGATGCTTCTTTTGGCTTCGTTTATATCTCCCCTCATGCTCAACAGCTTTCATCATGTTCCCATCATGAGCAGTTCTTTAAACTGAAGTGATGTGTAAACATCAGGAACAATTTCTAAACTGTAATATGAGTTTCCTTCCTTCATAGTTTAGACTGTTTTTTATGCTGCCATATTCAGATGATATGAAAAATGCATTTTCTTTTATTGCTCTTTATTAAGAGATAATAACATTTTTTTGGTCTCAGACGCAAATGTTTTACCATGGGGCAATACAAAGGATAATTTTCTAAAAGCTAATGGGTCTTGTTCTTAGGTCAGCTTTGTTCCTTGGCACTCTTTCTTTGTTGGGAAGCTGCAGAAGAAGGAAAGACAAAGAGAAAAGAGCCTTGTTGTTATTTGGGATTTATAAGACTGTATTGTTACTGCATTGTGAGTGTTGCATTTTTGAGTTAAAAATTGAAGTTAAAAAGATACTATTTTTATGGTACATATTATTCAAACACTTTAGCTCATACTTAACTTTATGCTGTACAATATTTTGCTTAAAATTTAAGCAGTTGCTTAAGCGCTTTGAGTAGTAATGAACTTAATATGTCTTAGTAATTCAGAAACTGTATGCTTGACAAGGGAATGCTGACAGTTTGTTGGCTTGCTTGGATTTATGATTTTATTCTGAGGGCAGAACAGGATGGTGGGGCAATTAGATGGAGTTACATATACCAAATGTATAATTTATCACACATGTACTCAAAAGTGAAGTTGACTAATCTTGTAGTTCATGCTTGCTGTATGTTCAGACTTTAACCTCTCTGTTTAGATTGCCAACGTGGTGCCAATTAGTGGGACTGTGATGTGGACACTAAGGAATATAACTCACTTCACATGGGTTACCAAACAGCTAGCAGATGTTAAGCTAATGGTTCTTGGCTACTACCAGCCTGACTTGGATTTCAACCCAGAGGTGAAAGAATTTATTTCTCTCCCATTACCATTTCCCTTGGGCCATATTGTCCCGAGCATCGAGAATTCCTTCAACTTACTCTGGAAGATGATGTAAACATTTCCCCTTCCCCTTAAACCTGTTCTCACGGTGTCTTGTATGCTCCTTTATTTTTAAATATAAAAATATTTGAAGTCTGTGCTGACCGTGTGGTATGGTTCATGTACTGTACCTGCAGCTACGTCTCAGAGATGTGACAAAAAGTCTGTCCTAGGATTACTGTCACTGCTTTGAGTAACAAAGGCCATAGAAAGCGGCGGGTCTGGCTTGCCTGGGATCCTGCCTTTCTTTGTTCTCATTGCTGGATATTATACTCTCAAACCCTGTAAAAAGTGTAACTGCAAGGCCCATAGTTTTTCTTCTACGAATGAGTCAATGCTGAATAACTAACTGGCAGATTCTGCGGCTTCTTTGGTGTGATTTGGAGCAGTAGGTAGTAGTTGTTACTCAAGATGATTTAAAATATGGTATGAAATATAGTGTAATAACTGGAAAACATTCATCACTTTCACTTTATTTTCTGTGCTCTTCCAAGTGATAGGTATGACAAGGAGGTCTTTGTCTGAATAACCTTAGCAGCTTCAGGAACAGAGGTAGGGTAATGGAGGGCTCAGCTGAATGAACAATAACACTTTAAATACTTACTGATGCTGAAATCCTGTTTTATAACTTGCTGTATAGTCATCTGACGTGTTTAACCAGCATATGTAATATTAGGGCTGATGCTTTTTGTTCTCTCTCTGGTAACTTTGATTTTCATTCTTTGAGGATTTAGCCTTTGACCTAAAAGTGTTGTCTGTAACATTATGTCCAGCATTCAGTTTTTCAGGAATTTCCTTACCTTGCTCATTTAATACTTTGGTAAAAGGCAGTAGTATTAGCATAACAGATGTTTGAAAAACAAAAATCATACTTGATGAGAAGTTTTCAGTCATAGTTTATTTTCTTACTGACGTGCTATTTTGGGGTGTCAAACTTGGAAATAGCATTAACATGAACACCCAACAGGAAGAGTTGGGTGAGCGTTAAATAACTGTCATAGTTATTTTTCAGTGAGCAATGAAAATAAACCGCTTGCAAGGTCCTGTCATTTGTTCCTTTTCTTTGAGATTCTAAAGCAAATGTTTCATTCAGTGATGCATTTGATCCTGAACTTCCAGAGAGAGCAATTATTTTTAATTTCTTGAGATGAGCAGAGCTGTTTCTGTCCTGTGGATTCATCTTTCTTGATGTTTATGTGTTTACTAAGGACAACATAACAGAAGTAATGCAAACAGTTATTCTGTGCTTAGATGATGAATAATAGCTAAATACTAATTACCTTTCTTGAAGAGTAATTAATAACTTTCGCATTTTCTGTAGAATGAACAGGGAAAACTCACCATGATAAACTGAGAAATAAGCTGAACTATCTGCTTTTCAAGAGTGGCACGTTATCAGGTGTCAGGTTTTGGGTGATAGGAAACAAAATCCAACACCAGTTTGTACCTACATTTGCTCTTCTCTTTCTCAGCATCTAAGTAAGTTATTCAGACCAGTGGATGCAGCCTTTCTCTAGTGATTTCACTGGCTTTCTTCCCCTCTAGACTTCCATGTAGCTCTGTATGATAAATTACTCTTCTTTGTTCTTTTTCCTTTTAAGAGACTTAAGAAGCACTGATGATCAGGTCCATTCTTATGTGTATTTTAGTGTATCAGTTCAGGGACACATTGAAATTATAATAAATATGGAAAAATTTCAAAGTACATTGTCATGTTCATGTAAGTTTCTCAAATATATACAAGTTAACCCCAAAATCAAGACACCAGAAGATTTCCCCTCCTTTCCCTGGGGTTGCTGGCTTAATTAGTATAGGTTTTGTCTCTCATCTGTAGTGACTGGTAGAAAATACACTTGCTGGTTCTTTTTTCCTATCGTACATATCTGTAGCCTTTTTTTGTTGGCAAATAATAGCAGAAAAAACTTTAGAAGTCCAGAAGAAACTAAAATGCTTGATGCAAGAATTCATTAGATAATTGTTCAAGCAAGACTTCCCAGCTCTTCTTGAACATAGCTGTTTTATTTTATCACTGAAACTTATACCCACCATGTTCACTTTGTCACTGAAAATTTTTATCGTTATGACAGACAGTTTTTCCCCTTAGATTAGCTTTGACATAACACAAAAAAGGGAGAAAATTGGACCTAACGTGTATGTATTTCTAGACAGACTCTGAAATCTTAAGAAATAAGGTAGATGACCTAGGGAGTCTGGTTTTTATGTGACTGTCGAATAGGGCTATAAGAAAGTTGATGGAAGGAAAACATCAATTGGAACACCCTAGTACCAAGGTATAGGTTACATAAAAATGGCAGAGTGGTTCAAACCCATGGGGGAATAGTGTGGTGTCTTAAAGCTAAATGCCAAATCAGGAAAATAACTGTATTAATAATAGAATCCTTAAGATTAGAAATTCTTGGAACTTGTAGATAGGAAAAGTATAGAATAATACAGAGTCTGTGGCTTTAAAGTAGGAAACACAATGGGAGAAAACTGGCACCTCAGTCCTCTTAGGCATCAAGAATGACACCTCTGGGAAACATCTGGTTGGGGAATCCAGAGAGAGGAAGATACTTTTGGGTTTCTCCTGGGAATTGTGCAGAACTTGGTACAAAATTTTACTGCCAGTGGCCCTCCGTAAGTGTGAACACAAGTGTACTTACAGATCCTTGCAGAAGTAATCCAAGCCAAAAACTTCAGTAAAGTGATACTTGATTTCAAAAGGGAAAGTACAGCAGAATGAGGAAGCATGTTAAAAAGAAACTGAAAGGAGCAGTGAAAAGGGTGAAACGTTTGTAGGTAGTGTGAAGATTATTTAAAGGCACTATACTGCAGAGCAAATGCCTCAGCCCTATCAAAAGCCCCTTGAGAGAGAGATAAGTTATGATGTGAAACAGCAGGGGGGAAGGGCTGTAGAGTCAGAGGCATCCTTCCAAAAGCTGAAGTCATGACCAAGTGAGGAAGACAGAAAAGAACAAACACTTTGAAACGCCAAAAACTTAGAGGAACAGCTTTCAGGAAGTATAAAAAGTAACAGTTCTTTTCCAAAAATGCTGGGAATAAGAAGCTTGTCTAAAAGTTTGCAAAAATCCTTCAATACTAGGGTGTGAAAGAATCACTTGCAGAAGGTGGAGCAGAAAGAAACAAATGAGTTTGAGGCATCTATGCTCCTCATGGTTTCTTTATCACAACCCATCTCAAACGCAACTATTAATTGAAGAATTTAAGAATGCAGTGAGCAATAACTGGCTGCAGGGACCAGGATGTTAGAGCCCAGGACAGATTCAAGGGAGAAACTGTTGAAGTATTAACACTTGGTGTGCAACCTTTCAATTAAAACCTCCTCAGCTCTATTAGAGAATAGATAGGGCTGATACGATGCTAACTTGCAAAAGAGTTCCAGGGAGCTTGGGGAACAGCAGATCTGGCTTTGTATTGTGCAGCATCGTCAAAAGAATAATATAGATTAGAATTATTTGGCACATGATTTTATATGAACGTGGAGGAGTCAACATGTCTTTTGTAAAAGATTCGTCACTTGGGGAATCTTCAAGGACTTGAAAGGCTCAACAGACATATGGATTAGGGTGTTCCAGTGTGTATGGCATCCTCAGATTCTCAGTGAGCTTCTGACGTGATCCTTCGCTGCAGCTTCTTAAGGCAAATGATCGTTCTGGGGATGAGAGAGAATAGTCTTTAGTAAACCAGTGACTGGTTAAAAGGTGAGAAAATGTGTAGCAGTAATCGTTGTTATAGTGGAGGGTGGTTACCATTAGAGTGACACAGGAGTCGTATGAGACCTGTGCTGTTTAACGCTCTCACAGATGAGCTGAGGAAGGCAATGGATAGAGAAATAACGAAGTCTGAGTGATTTAGAAGCGCTTTGGCATAGTCAACTCTAAAGCTTCAAAAGTACCTACCTTGTGGTACTGTGTGATTGGAAAATAAACTAGCAGGTTAAACTCGGCATCAGTAAATGTAGAGTAACGTGAGAAAATGGAATTATCTCTGTTTACAGCTATGGCTAAACAAGGTACTGCCTCCCCCAATAACAGGTTATGGAACAGCTTGCAAATGAAGAATGTCTGGGCCTGAAGAAAAGATGCCTGAGTGGAACAGAAGATAAGCAATCATTCCCCATTTCTCTTTCATTCCCTAACAAAAAGTGGGTATGTCCAATGGCAGTAGGAAGTTCAAAATAAACAAAAAGAAATAACTCTTTGCCTAATGAATACAATGTGGCAGCTGTTGCAACAAGACTCTGGTGCTGAGAGTTTGCATGAAAGCAGTTGGATATATTCTTGGAAGAAAGATCCATAAAGTCGATCTCATACCAATACAGAAGACCTGGCATGTGAAATCTTAAGCTACAAGTTGTTGCAGGCTCGGGGAATGTGTTGGGGAATATAGCTGGCCAGTTCTCTTCCTTAGGCATTGACCACTGTCCAAGACATGATACTGGCTGGGCGAAGATGCGTCTTGGTAAGGCTCGTCTTTGGTGCCTTATTCTCTTTAATTGTATTTTCCTATTTCTGTACTTGTCTGTTCCAGCTACTCCCTCCCTCAGATGCTCCTCCGACAAAATAAATGAAGTTTGTTTTTTTATGAAAACACACTTTTTTTGTCTGTCTTTCTGTTGGTGTTTTTTCTTTTTGGAGTACATTGAGTTGTCATGTGTGTAACTTAAGTTTATTGTGTTTGTCTACAGACTTCTTGGACAGAACATGGAGCTGCTGCTTAAGTATTTCCATATGTGTTCAGCCATATTGTTCAGCTATATTCTTCACCTAATGTAACTTGTAAGAATAAACATCTTTAAAGTGTTATTTTTATGTGTTGGTAAAGAGTTAATGGAACTAGAAAATGTTCCAGACCAGTGTTTGTCCCTACTGCGGATTGTAAGAAGGCTGTGTCATGTCCTGCTAGTTTTTAAGCAACCTACAGCTTCATCTCTATGAATTTGATGGCCAATTAGTTGATCCCTCCAGGAGACTTAGTTGAATACAATCCTCCTGACATTTGAACACAGCAGAATACTTGAACGTTAGCAAGTTTTCCATTTATAAGAGTTGTTTGTTAAAAGTGGAGAGAACAGTCCAAACTCTGCCAAGTACATGCTAGGCTTAGGCAGCCCTGCTGGCCTCAGACATAACGTGTTGTCAATTTTGCTTTTATTTAGGGCAGATTTGCAAAGCTGCTGTGTTGATAGAGACATAAGGGAGCGTGTGATATGTCGCATCTGTGTAAACTCAATTTTCTTTATGCTGTCTTGCACAGATGGTATGCTTTTGTATGGTTTTTTGTTTCATACTTTAAGCTGAAGAAGCCTCAACTTTAAGCTGAGGAGATGCGCTATTATTAATTTAGTCACTTGTAAACTCGAGAGAGCTTGTTGGTGAAGGGGCAGGTGGCAGGAAAGAGTGGTCACCTCTGTCTTCTGAATCAGCCCACGTCTCCCCACCTTTTCCCATTCAGCAGGTAAAACTGTCTCCACTTTTGGTTCCATCTGTGGAGTTGAACCATTTATCACTGTAGGAGGAAGTTAATAGGAGCCCTGACATGGAGAATGTTATCTCCTTGCCTTCTGCGTGAAAAAGATGCTTATATGGGAATGAAAATTGTGGCAGTTGCTCTGATGTTGTCTGCTTTCTGGTTCCCAGCTTTTTCATCAGCAGTAGAAGTGAATGAAATAGGAACAGTGGAGTGAGGTTTGAAGATCCCAGTATTGAGGCAAAGTCTGTAACCTTTATATACAAGAAGAAATTAGTTCTAGACTCCTGCAGGGTGTGGGAGGAAACTTGTGATGCTCTAGGAGCCTGTTGATTGTTCCTGGCTAAAATTACCCAACATCTCCTTAATGTGGCTGTGAGAAGTACAGAAAACAGAATGGAAGCAAGGCTTTCTGATATTGAGGCAGGGGGATGCTCTAGAAGTACATCAAGGTCTGTGATGATGCATGGTCACCCTTTGGTAGTGTGTCAAGATCACACGTGACTTTGTCCAAGTTGAATTCAAAGAGGTGAAACCAGAAGACAAGCATCAAAATGAGAACTTGGATGAGAATTCAAGTCTGGTTTGGAGCTTATTATTTTTGAGGGAAGCTGCACAGAGTGCTCGATAGAATCAGATATGCTTAGGAGTAAGGGAATCTGGGTGGCTTTGAAGAGTATCCTCAGAGGAAATATTATTAAAAGCACAGTTTATTGGTAATGGGATGAGAACATGGCTGAAGAGGCAATGCTGTTGTGCTAGGGCTGCAGGAGGTAAGCTCAGGTTCTGCAAAAGAGTTGCTGGTACAGATGCTGCTTTGTGCGAACGAGGGAGGGAGTTGGATAACGTGTGATTTGCCGTCTCTTGGCTGAGGTTGACTTACAGTTGAAAACTGAGAACCTGTTAGTCAATAACCAACGAGAGCAGGGTGGTAGAAGGAGCAAGGATTTAGGTTCACTGCCCTGGCCTGTGTTCAGTCTTTATGAAAATGGTGCTGTTTTCTCCCTGCATTCTCCATGTCAGGGCTCCTATTAACTTCCTCCTACAGTGGTAAATGGTTCAACTCCACAGACGGAACCAAAAGTGGAGACAGAGTTTTACCTGCTGAATGGGAAGAGGTGGGGAGACGTGGGCTGATTCAGAAGACAGAGGTGACCACTCTTTCCTGCCACCTGCCCCTTCACCAACAAGCTCTCTCGAGTGCAGCTGTGTTACCTTCCCTGGTCAGCATCTAATCCTGCATTTAGGCATTTTGGCATATGCTGTAGAACTTGGATGAAGGAAATCTCCTCTGCAGTAGTTAGTCTTTGTGACAGCAATAGCTAAGGTTGTAAAAGAGATTCCGGGGTTTTTCTTGTGTTTACCAATTGAATGATTCCCCCCCACACACACCCTGTAACTTCTCAGACTTCTCTGTGCTCAAAGGTATAAATCTTCTTTTAGAAATACTATCACAGAAATACTTCTATCTTGCCTACAATGTTTAACACATAAGTAGGTACCTATGTCTCTTAGATATACCTCCAAGAAAATAGCAGAAATTGAAAACTACTCTTGGAAAGCACTATGGAAGAAATTATTGCTTCTGGTGAGCTTAAGAAGTTTTGACCTTTACCAAATACAGGGATTTTAAGACTGGAAATCATGATTAGAGCAATAGTTTCCTCTCTTGTATAACATGGTCTACTGCTGTTTGCATTTTAACATCTTTAAAAAGGTATCTAGTCTTTGTGTACAGGCTTCCTTTATTGTTTTAGGATTATTTTTGAAAGGCAGAATTCTTGCAGAATCACAATATCCCTTTGAAAGTGTCTCCCGTGACCTCTTTTTCCATTGGTGTGTCTAATAGGGATTTCTGATGCTAATTTAGAATCCTTATTAAACTACTTTCTTTTTTGTTTTCCTCCAGACTTCTTCAATTTGTCAAGAGCAGTTTGCTTTTTATTCCTGTCTTCCCGTGTGCTGACAGTCACTGCTAATTTGGTGTGTTTTGCAAATTTAGTAATAATCTCTTGGTTTTCCAATCAGGTTTTTTTTGACTCAACTAGTAGCTGTGAGTGATAAGTAATTTCAGTAATCCCCACGCAGTTTCCTTCCCAGCTTGTGGCATTGTTACTGCCTGCCTCTCTCTTCTCTGTTCCAGTGCTTGTTCATAGCCTTATTTGCAGTTTTCCAGAATTGTAATTGGAAGGCAAGCTCCTTAGGCTTGGAGCATGCTAACGTTTAGGACTCTTAAAGAAATTTACGTTTGACCTTGTAGCCATTCTTTACTGAGCATTTGTAAATGAGGGTTTTTCTGTGGCTCTCAACCTGCCCTCGTTTGGGGAGATTTTAATGAGAATGGCAAGAACACATCCGGGTATGGAAAACATACGTGTTTCAGAAATGGAGGAAATGCTTGTGAAGGAATTTTCTCAAGTTATTCAGTCTGTAATTTCCATCAAGGAAATATCTGCCTAGATAAAGTTTTGTAAAATTACAAGCAATTTCAAGTCAGAAGTACATTACAGTCCTATTGTTGGGGTTCTGTAAGTCCAGTTTATAATGATTTATGGCTTTTCTAGAATTGAAAATACCTTGAAATCAACTAGTTGTGTGCTTAGACTACATTCACATTTTTCATTATTAGCCTTCTGCTGGGTGTTTTTGGGGATTTTTGGTTTTTGCTTTTTTGAAAGTCTCTTTTGGGTCCTATTTTAAATGACACCCCTCTCCTGGGTGTTCCAGTCTGGAAGAACTGCAATGCTTACGAGCTGCTCCAGTGAGTTCAGTGGTTCTCTGAAACCCGCTTCTCTTTCCACTGTCCAGAGTGAGACCAGATACTGTATTTGTGGCTGAAGTGAGGCGAGAAGACTTCCAACTTCTGTATCTCTGAGAGGGACTGAATGTAGACATCTGCGCTAGCTCTGTAGCCTGCAGAGCTAGTAACCCCAGGATTTGTATAGTCAGCAGAGAGAATTTTCTAGGGCATGAGTCAGATTATCCTAAAATGAATGATCTCCTAGAAGTGCCTCTTTCTTTTGACAACAGGACTAGCTGTAGGAGACATGGGAGACACAGATGTCTTAAGAGTGGTGAGACACAACTTGCAACCAGTATCTCATATTTCTATGAGAGAACTAGAGGAGAAAACAAGGTAACATACCCTGCCAAAATAGGAGCCTGGCTAAAACCAAATAGATCTATTAAAATGGTGCTATTGAGTAATCGATGTGAAATTGCTTTCAGGAGCAAGATCCATGAGAGTGCTTTACCCTTTTCTTGTTTGCTTTTGTATTGGTTTCCATTTCCTATATCGTTGTTGTAGCACTTGTCAATGAGCTGTTGAGGTTTAACTGTGGACAAGCCAAACTCTGTCTGCCGTATGTATAAAGATATTTGCCAGAAATCCCCCAGGCAGAATGGTGTGCAAAGCAAAATATGCTCATTTTTCTTCTGCCGTCTCCCATCTGCGCTCATGCCAAAACCCACAGGGATACGGTTGTATAATCCCATACAGCAGGAGCTAGACAGGATCCCTGGTAACTTTGCTGCCCAGAGGAAGGGGTGGAAGACTGTGGCATACAACAGGAGGCTGAAAATGTGGCGATTGCAATCTGTTTCAGCTGACTAAGCGTGCATTATCTTTTAGCCAAAATTTTGCTGAAACTGCACAGTAAATACATATACTGGATCTGTTTAAATGAGCCCAGTGTGTTTTCTGAGCTGAAGGAGACACCCTTCCCTGGTCACCAGTGAATGCGTCAGTGTAACTTTGAAGAACTGAACGTACCCATCTTGTGAAAATGATGGCTGAAGTTCCCTGTGTTAGCGAAGCTGAGATCTGAAAAGTGTTTTCTTGAGGGTTTTGGACCCATCCTTGCCCAAGATAATGGAATAAGGAGGCGTACACTGGTGCTCATAAAGTTTAAATTAAACTTACTGATCCTCTTACTGCCAGAAAGAAGCTGGCGGGTATCCAGGTGCCACTGAACCATTTGTAGAAGGAAACTACATTTCATTCTTGTGGAAGATGAATATCTTCTATTTTCTATCAGCCCGTCCTGATTTTTCGTGTTACTAGGAAATGTTTGTGTTGTTCATAAGCGTTCATAAAATGCAGTTGTAGATTATGGAGAATTCATACATATTTAAAAATTTAAAGGAATTTGAAGAATAAAAAAATGGGAGTAGTGGAGAGTTCCTCTTCCCTTGGTCTCTGAATAAGAAAATTGTTGCATGTTTTCCTAAGTCTTCCCCACTCCGTTCTGCCTTCTGGAGATGCATCCAGCTATACCAGTGCAGCAACACTAAATCTCCTAAATCATTCTATTATTTAACTTAATGATTATGATATGGAGTAAATATAGAATAGAAATAAGCTGCCTTTTTCAAATATCCACTTCTGTTGAACAGAGAGAAAGGAAAACATGATGCTTTAGTGAACTTTTACTTTTTAATGCAGAATACAATCTAGATTTGAGCCTGACCTAATAGTGCCCCTAAGCTTGTGCTTAGTTTCAAGTATTCCTTAACTTCAAACTTTAAAAGTAAATTTTACAGATAGAGATGATGTGCTTTGCTGGGAGTTTAAGGAGGATATTAGGAACAGCGGGGCATGGAAATTGTTTAAAGTGTTTGTTTGACTTTCCTATTTCGCTCAGTGACAGTTGCACAGGCAACACGTGAAAGCTACTGTGTCTGTTTAATACAGTCCAGTTCTCCCAGTCTGCTAAAACGGAGACCAGAATCCTCCTTTCTTAACTCCGTGTTGCTGAAGATTAAGTACATTCTTGGGATAAGGGCTGTCTGTAGTTTCTTATTCACACAGGCTTGGAAACGCTTATGCCTTGCTACTCAGTATTGCTGGGTGCAGCGTGCGGATGTTAACGCAGCTTTGCTGCTGTTAACTGCAGGGTGCATCGGAAGCTAACCTGCTTATCGCATGGTCCACCCCACTGCCGAATTCCCGGGAGAGCCCTTGACCAAATAGCTGTGGGAGGTTAAAAGGATATCGTTCCCCAAAGTCCTTTCCAGACACATGCTCTCATTGTTCTTATAATTGGAAAGGATTTAAATGACAATCCATGCTGGTGGCATACTCGGAGCTCTCCCATTCGTTTGGTATTTATTGCCTCCTTTAGAAAGAGCAGCATTAAACTTAGAGGAATGTTCACCATTATGTTTCTCTGAGGCTGAGGACTCCTTTTCTCTCGTTTTGGGGAATAGGTTAAAAATAATGATAAAAAGGTGTACAGGGGCTCAGCAGATTTATTTAACTGAAACCTTATTCTCTTTTCTGCCTTTGAGCAGATGACCTGGAGAAGTTTATTGGTAGATATTACAATAAATGCCTGATGACTCTACTATCTTATTGATAACAGAATTTATCCCATTGTCTCACTAACTACTACTGAAATTAATGTAAAGGAGAGCGAGGCCTGAAATCTCTTACAGCCTCCACCAGAACTCAGCATTCATCTCTCAGAGTTCTTTGGAGGTACTGATAAATGTCGTGAGCCACGTGCCCGGGATACTGGAAATGCATGTGCTTACTGGAAATGCATGTGCTTGAGAATGATCCATGTTCAACTTCAGCTTAATCACAGAAGTGGATTAATTTGATATGTTTGTGTCCAGTTATATTTCTGGAAGCATAAGAACAAAATAAATTGCTATAGTTTTTCAGCTGATGTAATGGCCAAAAGAGAATAAAGGAAACTTTCCTCAAGTCTTATATTCATAAAATCTAGTATTTCAGCATTCCTGAAGGATCTATGGATCAAAACTTTGTTCCTGTGAAAAGCGGATCAAATATAGAAGCCTGTCTGTTCTCAACATTTAACTCTATTTTTTTTTTTCTTTATTCTCAGCTGCTTTTCAGCTATTGTGACAAATCAGTGGGATGGTGTTGGGTTTTGATACTGAGGATCCCATCTGCTACACACTTTATATAGTTGATTATTAGTGAAATAAAGAACAGGAGTAGGGAGAGATTGTGAACAATCTCTTCTAATACCAGAGATGTGGAGCTTCGAAATAACAGTGGAAAGGTTTAGATCAAACATAAGGAGATACTTTTTCGTGCAACATAGATGAGTTATGGAAAGCTTTGATGCAGGGTGGTATGAGTGCTAAAGCTCTTGTGCTAAAGCTCTTTCCACAAATTAGTGGAAAAAAATTGCATCGACTTTTACAAGCACAACCTCTATCTCTGCCTCAGATCCCCTGTGCAGTGGATTTCTAGAAGCTGGAAGAGTATCAGGGAAGTATCACTTCACACCTGCTCCCTTTTAATAATATTCCCTCAGCATCTGCTGTTGTCCACCTTTGGAGACAGGACATTGGCTAGATGATCATTTGGTCCGATTGTGCTCCAGTGTTTCGAAGGCAGCAAATACACTTCTGTCCCATGAATCGTCTTCAAGGTCCATCTATGCAGTAACCCAGCCAGGAGCTAGCAAAAAGGGTAGGTAACTTTTGGGAGCATTAAAAAAAAATGAGATGACAAAAAAATAAAGACATGACAAAACAAAGATCGAAGAGAGCCTTAAGCGCATTATCTCTAGGCAAGAAGATGGTCCTACTAACCAAGGCGTTAAATATTCCGTAAAATATTATTGCAGGCTTATGCGAACCATTGGTCTAAAGAAGAGGGCCTCGTTATATACAGTATCAGTGTAAAGCTATCCTAGAATGCTTACAGCAGCTTGGAGTAATGAGATGAGCTTTGTATGTTTGAGTCCTGTTTTAACATGATAGCTATGCATCAGTCCTCTGGCCTGATGGCCAACTTAATCAGCTCTATCATTTTCTGTAGTGCTTCACTGAAGTGCCAATAAATTCAACATGTAAAGGTACCCTATGGGGGGCCAATTCATTCTTACAAGAGGGGAAGGATATTTTAATTGGACAACGTGTGTTTACAGCAGGCTAATCCCTTGATTAAACAGTTTATCCATTTGCTAAGCTCCTGTTTATTTGGATGTTGTGGCCAGCCTCTATTAGTCAACCGGTGAAAGGGGAGCTCTGGCTTTTGGTTTTTCCCACAGCTGCATCTGAAACAGCTGCTCTGATTTGGAAGTGCAAATGGTGGGTACACACAGTAGGTACACAGAGACCTGACTGGATGCTGATAGGTGCCGAAATCGTTTCTGTGCTTGTTAAGTTGTGGGAACCCTCTGCACGGAAAAGCTGCTGGCACTTCTGCTGCGCGTCAGTGAACTGGAAAGAACGAGGCAAATACAGAAAAGCGGTTTGGCCAACCAGCCATTTTCAGTGTTTCCATTGCTGCCATCTGTCCTTGGAAAAGAGTTGCTTCTCCCACATATGTGTCTTCAAATGTTCTGTTCCTCTGACTTTTTTTTCTTTTAATGAAGTTCAGACCTCTTGTTTTCCCCAAAAGCTTTATTCTGTGTCTCAGTTTTCTGCTCCTCAGTATCCCTGGTGAATTCTGCCTTACAAAATCTGCGGACATAAATTGACCCATCGTTACTACAAAAATAAAATAACAATGAGGAGACACTCCCAGATCCCTTTCAGTGTTTGGTGTGGTCTGTCTCCAGACCATACCCATGCTAGTGAGGGACTTGGGGCTTGTATGGGGCAGTGCTTAATGGTAACACCACAGATCCAGTGGTGAGGTCATGGTCTTCTCTTCACAGAAATCGGATCTGGAAATTGTCTTGCTAACACGTTTAATCCATTTCCTTGCCATTGTCTGATTCTTTCCTGCAGTACATTTGTTGGTGGTATGCCCAGTCTCTCATAAAATACCCATGCAAAAGCGCTTCCAGTGTTTCCCTGAGGAATAATTCCTTATATTGATTCTCACCCTTCAAGATTTTTTTTTTCCCAGATACTCAGCCTACCTGAAATTAAGCCTCTTACTTAATTGCTGCCATCCCTGCCTGTTGGTGTAGTCCTTGGTATTGCATGTAAATGCTTTTATTCTCAAGGCTTGCACCTTTCAGATCAGGTCTCCCACTGCCTTGACTGTGCTCAAATACTCCCTCCACCTTGTCTCCTAATCCTGTGTTCAAGGGTTCCCCGATCCTGATAGTGTTGGTTCAAGTATGTTGTGCAGCAACCAGTATTGTCCTGGTAAGATGCCAAGACTTCAGAAGATGCATTACAACGTAGGACGGTTAACTCCAACAGACCGCTGAGATCTGCTTCTTGAACACTTGTGCACGTGCAGACCAGAGCACGCATTTCCACGAGGCCTGTGTCTGCATTGTCGTCCTGTGTTCGGTGAAAACCCCTGGCTGCTTTACACACTGGGGTGTTCTTGCTTATTCTCATCCATTTATTTAAGAATATTTTTCTGCAGTACATTTAGTTTACTTTTTTCTCAGACTTCCTTTATTTTTCATTCATAAGCTTGAGGTTACACAGGGTTTCTCTGTTTCTATGGACTTCTGCCAAAACATTTGAATAAGGATAATCGGCACAATCTTTAATATATTTACCAGTTGTTCAGAGTTGTGTACGTAAGTTGGAGCCAAACAACAGCATCTTTCCAATGGAATCTAAATAAATATTAACAGCAAGATTTTGTATGATGATGTTGTGCATTTTACCTGAATTTTGCAGTTTTATTAAAAATCAAAGTTAGTCCTTTCAGTTAGTCCAGTAAGGTTTATTTTTCATGAACCTGTCTGTGGTTCACTAATCACTTAAAAAAAAAAAAATCCTAAATTTATTGAAGCCAATCGCAAACCATAAAGAATTAAGCTGTTGATGCTATTTCTGTTTTTCTCAGCATCCAATTTCTAATGTAAATCTCTTGTTAATACCAGGAATATTTTCCTTTGTGAAAATCAGTGTCATGTCACAAACTCAGTATTAAAGTGTTTCAGGATTAAAAAAAAGTATTAGTTTTGAAACTCATGTCTGTGTTACAGTGACATCTAGAAGTAGATTACTAGGGAAAAATGGCAGAGGTGAATGTGTAACTCATTTATTTATATGTCTTCATTAGAGTGTTTTCTGTCCATAGGTGTGGACAGGAACAACTAGCAAATGCTTACTAAGACAAAATATCCCGCCTTTGTTTTTAGCATATGTGTTAAAATAACATTGCTTTCAGTGTTATCTGAGCCTTGAGACATGGTGCCATATTTAGCTGCCTACGTAATATTTCTTCCCTTTGCTGTCAAGGCTAAATAGTGAAATAATTTTTCCCGTTCGGTTTATTTTATTTTTACTGATATATTTTATTTCTGCTTTATAAGATAATATTTCTTAAGAAGTGATAATGGTTGGCAGAGATTATCTGCATAAGCTGTGTGGCAGATATGACCTGAAATTAAATTTGCTACTCCGGGGAGCTAAAATTTTGCTCCGGTAAAAGGTCTTGAAGGAGCCACAGAGAAGCAAGACAACTCCGTCCATGTCGTCACTGGACCAGTGTGTGTGCTGGGGGATGCTCACCACCTGAGAACTCTCGTTCCACAGCTGCCCTCTGCAAGGGAGGGAAGGCACAGGCACATATGATCGTGAGTGAGTAAGGTTAACCCCCTTCTCCTGGGAATCACCTTGCCTGGGTTGGTACAGAGGAAAGGTGCCTACAGCTCGTTCTCACTAGGTTTGTACTCATATGAGAGCTAATGTGTGTTTGCCCAGTGAAAATACATATTTTTTGGAAGGGAATACAAAGCCTGTGTCGTATAACTGACTTTGAAGTTCCCAATTTGAAAAGAGTGATGCAACAATCTTTAATGTGTCTGTGCCAGACTTTCAAAAGCTCCCAGCAGCCAGCGAGTACCATTGTTCTCAACGGGAGGTGCTGGCACCGAATGCTTTGGAAGCTCTGGCTCTAGCAGTGCTCCTCAGTACCCTGCGCCCTCAATGCACCAGGCGAAGGAAGGTGAATAACACTGTTCCCATTCTGCAAGTGGGAAACGGGACTTGAGCTTCTTTCCCCAAGTTAATGAACTGAGCCAATTACAGGTTTCAATGGCACAATCATTAAAATATTACTTAAAAACAATGCACTAATGAACCATGATGACCGTGATTCTGATTACAGTCAGATTAACTATACTACTGATTACCGTAAGAACTTAACTTGCGTCATTTGCTTTGAGTGGCAGCCGAGTCTGTAAATACAGCAGTTTTAAGTAAACTAAACCATTCCTTTCCTTTAGTGATACCTTGTTTGCAGGAGGTGTAGCTGTACAAGGACAACGTTACCTGTCCCTTGCTTGCAAGCACTGGGGTTGTCTGTGGGAGTCTCAAATACTGATGGCATGCAGCCTTCAGGAAGAGGGAACTTTTCCCTCATTCGAGGCCATGTGAGACTCCCACTAGTCTACATGCAGTAGGAATTACATTTTGTGAAGGGCAAGGCGGGAGGGTTCCTAGCTTTGCTTCTGCTTAGCCATAAGTGCAGGGAGGGAATTAATAGGATGGAAGCTCTCCAGTCAAGATGCTTCTGAAAAGGATTGTTCTTTTCTGCCTCTCATTTGGCTCAAGTAGCTGTCGCATCACCACCACTACAGATGACGTGCAAAACAGAAGAAGGTTTTTTACCTTTCACATACCCTCTCTTTCTTAAAACAGTCATACCAGCTACTGTTAATTCTGACTGGAAGAAGTTGTATCAAAACTTGGTTAATACCATCAATACATTTTTAAAACTCTTTACTTGATTGCAAGATAATGCTATTTACTGCACAACCAGGACAATTTCCAGTCCTACACATGTAGGACGCATTTAATTTATTATATACTTGTTCTGCCAAACAAGTGAACGTTGAGATGTGTACAGCAGTACAATTCTGAGCTGGAGTAAATATTCCAAGATTCACATGAAAATTGTGAGAGTTGGTAAGAATAAACAGTATGATTTAGAGTTGACTTTAGATTAAGTTGTGTTGATCAGATTTCAATAACATTGTAAAGTTTCTGTAATATTCCTAAGCACGGTTTTGTAAATATTTTTGTAGGCATATCAGTTTTTACTCACTGGGCATAGTGATAATCTAATATTGGTATTTTTGAAAAGGGATTATATGTGAGATTATTCCCAAGTCTGGAAGTCGTTTTTAATAATGATCCTGCGGCAAAGTCCTTAAAGAAAAAAAAAAAAAGGTCAGTTGCATGCAGTAGTCCTAGAGGCCGGAAAAATGAGTTGGTTCAGTTCTCGGTAACAGCCTATGAGTGAGATCCAGAAAAGTCCATTCTTGGCTGAGACATTCATGTTAACCAAAGGGCTTTCAAAGAATGCTCTGGGAAGTCATTTCAGGATACATAAAAGTTGTAGCCTGGAAGGGGTCTACATGCATGTGGTTTTTGCAGGGGCAAAAATCCTGGTTTCTCTGAGCTCATGCGGAAGAGAACATAATGTTCTCTTTAGAAGAAGGCCACTTAAAGAACAGCTGCTCCACAGCACTGCAGTGCTCGGTGCGCATGCTGTGCATCTGGAAATAGATTTTTTTTTTTTCTTTTTTTTTAATTAAGCTGTGGTCTAAACTTACATCAGTGTTTGTACAGTCTTGTAGTTCCAGTCAGCATAGGCAGCGCAAAAACTCCACTGCACCTGAAGCCCAGCTTAACACCTTTTCATTTTGCAGCCTCCTTTCCTTTGGAATAAGTGTGTTTGGCCTAAAAGCTCCTCCTTCTATCAAACAGGGTATGGATTATTGGTGAGTGGGCACTGTCACTTGTCAGCCCTGGTATGAGAAACATGCCAGGGGTGAGCTCTTGTCCTGGCAGAAGGCGGGTGAGAAACTCCTTCTTCTGCGCTTTTCCATGTGTGTGGCAATAGCTGCTGTTACTAACAAGCATCCCATTCCCTTGAAGTTTTTCTTCTTCCATTCAGATCAAGTTGAATGTAAACTTGGGAAGAAAATGTGTGAGCATGTGCACACCCATGTTATGTACTTGGGGAGGAGGGAGGCAGTCTGGAAGCTCAAACTGTATCAGGATGATTCCTTGGAAATTCTTCTGTAATATATTTTTTAAAAATCTTTTAAGCTTTCAAATACAGAATCTGTCTTTAATTTATGAAAACAAGGCTGACCATCTAGTTTAATTCAGGGTTTTTTTTAGGTTGGCACTATAACTTTTCAGTTGATAATTGACTATTTCCTCCTCTTAATTACCGTAACAATCCTTTCTGTATTCGGATTACCTTAACGTCTTCACTTAATGCTTTAGTTTCTTCACTTAGTCTGTGCATCTCTTAATGCTAAGGTCCCTGTGTGATTTTCGGAGGAGGAGGAGTGCAAGACAACATCCTAGTGACCAATGGTTTGGTAACCTTCCTTCTTCTTGAACTGGAGATCAAACGCTGTACAGAGATGCATTTATTTACCTTTGGGTGTTTGTATAAGCATGAGTGGGACTGAATTATCATTTATAAACAAACAGGTCTGTAACAACCCAAGTGAATGAAAGATGCATGAACATTTTGCCGATATGACATCCTATTTTCCAAGGGTTGTTTCCCTCCCTGCAATTATTGTTATAAACACGCTAGTGATCTGTTATTCTTGGCCAAAAGAACAACTGTTGTATTACTGTGACTTTTCTATTCATTTATAAAGATGAAAAACGATAGCTGATTTTGTGCTGATTTCCAGACTGATCAAGGCAAAAACATAACACCGTCTCGTTGCTGCAGAAACATTTGAATTTGGAATTGGAAATCTATCTACTAAATGTTTCTTTAAGCCTTTAGGATTTTTTCATTTGAAATTATGTAGGAGTAGGTATAATGCTGGCCTGGTGCATTAGGGAACTGCAACAATTCATGCCGTTTTGCTAGGTAGTCATCGAAACCAGCCTCCTAGGTTTATAAATGTTTGGTCAGAGAACCACCAATTTTGTTATATGCAAGAAAAAATGAACAAATGCATACTTCTTAATTGTTAACAAAGCAGATAAATTTCATGTTTTATATTTGTTGTATGTGGTCCTTCTTACCAAAGGATTAATAAAAGGATCAGTCACCACATAATTCCATTCTTTACCTGCTGCTAAAGCTTTTATCCTTGTTTTTCAGTAACCTGTCTGGTTTTATTTCCCCGTCATTATCACAGAGGTAGACACCGGTAGAAGCCTCTTCCTCTGACTGACACCATTATTAGTATGAAAGCAGAGTAGCTCTGTGCCTGCTTATCCACAGCCAGGCTTCTTGAGGCGTGATCTCATGGTTTATTGGGACCTGCACTTGTACAGGGCACAGCTTCCCAAAACTTTACTTAGAACCTCATTGCATTCGATGGAATCCAGGCTGATTGGATGCTTTGTGCTTCTTTAAAATGTCCCCGCTGGCTAAGCTTTTTCTTTTGTTCTGGAGATTGCTGATACACCATCCATCCTTACAGGGCAGATGCATTTTTACCTTCATTAATGATTATTTGTATTGTTAATTCCAGTTGGCAAGAAAGGAGGAAGACCTAATAGAACAGTGATTCTTTACTTATGGTGATCTCTTGGAAGCATGTTTGCTGCTGGCTTGCAGTTTCTGTTTTTCCTGACTTTTTTTTCTGTAATTTTATTTCTAATTACTTTCTTTTCATTCCTATCCATTTATTAACATGACCTGGAGTCAGTTTAGTCATGCTTTATTTAGCAAAGTACTCTGCCTCTATGTTGTTGGAGAAATTAGATAAGAATTACACACAATGGCTCTTCAATGCAAACTGGATCTTGAAAAATCTTGTAATTACTTTACATATTGACTTTTTTGGGTGAATTTTGCCCAGATACCTCTGTGATTCCAGCTGTGTGAAGCTGTTTTGCACCTTCACTGGCATAACTGAGTTTATGTGCAGCTTGCTAGATGCTATCATATGATAAAATACCATGGTAAAATTTGTCATGAATCATGAGAAGCTTTTAGCAGGCACGATAATAGCACTAACATTTGCTCTTAAGTACACTAGAAATTAATTTAACACACCATTGCTAGTGAAGCACACAGGATGATAAAAATACTCTGAACTGCCAACTAAGTCTTCTGAATTGCTTTTGAAAACTGTCTTAACTCTTGTACTTCCTTCACTAGCACTCTAAAAATACATCTGTGCTAAAAAAAAAGTAACGCCACAGATAATAAAAATTAAGATAAACTGCTAGAAAGTATGTCTCTTCATGTAGAACATAATAATTGACCATGTACTTCATTGTTACTACAGTACATAGAATTACTATACTTTGTGTGTCACATCGTTTATTAAATGCAGACGTAATTGTTTCTGGGTTAGAAAATAAAAGTGGTCATGTGAAATTTCAGTGATGTACAAGTATGCTAGAACTAGAAATCAGTTGTAGAGAGGAAGGTGATAAACTAAGTTTGAGAGGAATTATTATGAGCGTCCCAGTATGCTAGGTATAGAATTTAAGTAATCTTTTAAGAGGTTGGAGAAATGGCCTAAAAAGAGGAGTAGTTTAGCTGTGGTAAGAACAAGGCTCTGCATTTAAGCAAGAATTACCATGTTTTCAGGCTGTGAGAGGAGTGACAAGCCAGCAGTTGTATAGACTTCATTGACTTTCATCTACTCAGGGATCTACTATAGCCCTCAATGTCCTATTGCTGCAGGGGACAACTGTGTGCAGATGTCTTTAAAGCACATGAAATAAGCCTGCTATACCAATGAGTCATGGTAATACCTCTGTGTGGAGTACTGTGCCCAGGTGGGGATGTCGCATTTCAGGAAAACTGGGGGCTGCTAATTAGAAAGCAAGAGCTGAACAATTTGAGGTCCAGAAAATGAGATTTGAGACAAGAGGGGAAGAGGAATGATTCAGTCTGGACAAGGGAGGGTGTGATAATGCTTGTTAGCTATGCAAAAGCTAAAAGAAAAGTAAGCTGTTGTTCCTGTACACTTTGAACAGAAATAATGAAAGACTGGAATTGAGTCCCTTGGTGAGTTGTCGAGTATCAGTGTTGGAAAGGTTTTAAGACTGGCTTTAGATAAGTATCTGTTGAAAATGGAGGAGCTACAGTTGATTCTACCTTAAGGCATAAGAGAAAGACTAGACAAGCTCTCAAGGGCCCTTTCAGCTCTGCTCTTCTTTGATTCCTTAATATAGCTAAATGTTTTCATACCATTCATTATTGTCATCAGAAGTGCAGCTGACTGAGAATGTACCACCATAGCAGTGTTGCCAGGCAAATAAAGTGACATTTTGTATAGTCAATACAAGCTTATTGCCAAGAATTTTCCAACCTTTTCCAGCATGAGAAAAAAAAAAGAAGCTAGAGCAAGCAATTATATCTGTATTCCATTTTAAATTTGGTCAAACATTTTGGATTCATCAGAATTTGAGAGTGTAAAGGATGTGGAAAGAAGGGTATTGTCCACCCAACCATATGGAGGAGAATATAAAAGGTCCCCGGAGATGTTGCATTGTGCAATAGCTAAAGCTCATGACTTACCTTCAAGAGCTGTAGACAGAAAACATGTGGAGGGTGAAAGGCAAAATGTAAACAGTAAGCATGAAAGAAATAATAAAGCTGGCCCGGGTGCAGCATGATGTTCTGACTGTGAGATCCAGACAGTGAGGATTGCATTATTCAAACAGGAAACTGGAGGAATGTTTCTCCAGTGCCTATCTTTCCAAATCCTGGCAGCTGAGCATTATCAGCTAATTGCTAGGCTGGGCTGATAATGAGGAGACATTTGTCCTCTAGCTGCAGTGTTGCCGTTCCTGGGACAGTCAGTAAGAACCACAAAGGATATGCAGTTTGTGTTCCCTCAACAGTCCTACTTCATGAGCAACCAGGGTGAGCTCCTGCCCACTCTACTGTTTGGTCCCATAGGACCAGATCTGAATCATTGGTTTGGTCTCTCTTGACGCCTGAAAGAGGCAACCAGTACTTCAGCCCCAAGAAGGGGAATCTTTATCCACCATTTGGGCTGATGGATCTCCTCATCAAAGCCAGATGTGTCATTAGGAAGTCAACAAAGACAGCAATAATAGATGCCCAAATGATGAATTTGTACCTGTCATGTGAGCTATGCAGAGAAATAGGAGCTTCTGACTGATTTTTTCCAAAGGTCTTTTAATTATAATAGTGTTCTGTTGAATATAAACCCAGAAGGGTGAAAACAGAATTGTTAGTATTTGGCTGTTTTGCCCCCAAAGCAGCTTTTGACAGCAGCATTCTTCATCCGGTATGAAGTCTGTTCATTGTTGCTCTGTCTCAGTTTTGTGGGTTTCTGTGCAATGGTGATGAGGGATGCACCAACAGCTCAGTAGTGCAGTGGTTCTAAAATATATGTTTTATCAACATTGCTATACATTGATGCCTTTGTGGTGTATTCAGCATGAATCTTGTGTTCCTACTCCCACTCTGTCAGCCTTTCCCCTCTTCTGTCCCCTTTCTTGAATTTGGGGCAATGCTGCAGTAGGAGTATTCACACAGAGGTCTGAAGGCCCTTTGCTTCCTCTTCCAAATAGAGTTGGATGAGAGCTGGTGTGCGGGAGACATCTGATATCCACTAGCCCTTGCTGAAGACAGTGGGTGAAAGAGGGGTCTGCACTGAGATGGAGGATCTTCCGACGCAGGAGGAGCGGGGAAGAGTAGCGAGGTTGTAGCACTATCCTGCAGCGTACCCTCTACTGTGGGATGGAGTCCCCGGAGAGGGACCTGTTTTCTCCTACCCAGTCAGATTTGCTGTGGAATGACTTGTTAATGGTTAGTGCTTATTTCCATCTTCTAAAACTTAGTGCCCTGCCCAGCCCGCAGGCATCGTAACAGGACGTGGTGTTTTAAACGGACTTGCCCGTGACTGCTGCATTCCTGGTAGGGAGCTGAGGGCTCTGGGCTTTCCTCCTCCTGGATTAGGAAGCGATGGTCCGGGGTCCTTCGGTGAGTTGAACACCTCCTCACCCACGGAGCCAGCCACTCAAGCTGTGACCATACTGATCCTTCCCGGGTTCGAGGGTGGGGGCTCCCCCTCTTGGAAGGGTGTTCTGTAGCTGCTGCTCTGGCTGCCTCCCATCAGACTGGATCCTGTTCAGGTGTTGTGCTTTCTCTATTGAAAGATGTACAGAATTGTGGCTAATTTGAATATCTAAAGTTTCTGATGTGGTGATGAGAGTGTGTTGGAAAATGTGAATATTTAACTCTGATTAAAACTGCTTCTGCCCTGAAAATTTGAGCCATTTATGTTGAAAAGGAGTCTGCTTGCTTTTGAAGCCAGTAAAGTCAATGGTAATTCCTGGCAGTGGTTACACCTTTCTCATGATCTCAGGCATGATCTCACTAGTTCTTCAAGGGGGCTGTAACCGGGCTGTAACCCTTTTGTCTATCAGAGTAATGCAGTACGTGTATTCCCACTCGTGTGACAGGACCACGCAGCTGTGGGTCTCCCCACTTCTTGCTCATACTTTTCTTTATAGTGGGCAGTGGGTCATTTAACCGCTATTAATGCATTTGGCAAGGAGGATGTTCTTGTATGCAGAGATGTCACTTTAGGATGGTGACTTTAGAATATCTGTATGAAAAGCCATTAGAAAAGTCATTATAAATATTTTTTAAAAATCAAAATCAATTTAGAAGAGTCAGAAAAATTTGTTAAAACCCAGTTACAGCAGATTACAATCTATTAATAACTTTAAAGACTGATAAAAACCCCAGTGCCTTAGATGGCAAACACGTGTCTTTTCCTGTCTGCTTGCTTATAATTTGACACTGGGAAATGTCTATTTGCAAAAAGGCTAAATTAGTTGTAACCTCTTTTGCTTTTGAAGATGATGGTGAATATAAAAGAATAATGTTCTTTCTTCCTGATGACTTACACTTACTTGTTTTAGTAACATACATCCTGTCTTAGAAGTAGTTTCTCCTTTCTTCTTCTTGGGAAAAATTCCATCGCTGAGTTATTTAAATTCAATGCTGCAGTGATTGCTATTGCCATTATTTTATACCCCGGGTTTTTTACAGAGTCCTTTAATGCCACACTGGTGATGGCTTTGTTTATCCTTTTGTCTGAGCCTTCGGAATGACCACAATGTACCCTCAGTGCCTTCAGGTCTCAGTGGGACCTGACATTTGGATAATTGGGGGAAAACTCCTTAGTAGAGATCCCAGAGTTGACCATTTGACTCGGATGCAGGAATGAGCATCTGGAGCCACAGGGAGATGATCTCCTTGAAGAGGACTCCTGGAGGAGGCTTCCTGGTGAAGAACACAGCTCCTGGTGCTTCACCTTTGAGGAGCATTTAAAACACCCTGGGTAAGCCTAAAACCTACAGGGCTTACAAACAGGAGTGCTTAATGGGTAACTAAAGTCATAATTGCAAAGTAAGCTTATAATGCTAACTAATAATAATGTGTAGTTCCTGAGGCTCAGCAAGCAAAGAAATCAAAGCTGCAAATGATCTTTATAGCCCCCCTCTTACCCAAATTAATTTTCTTTGCCCACTCTCCAGTCCCGTCAAGTGTATCTGTTGCACGCCAGAGAAGTTGGAGGCTTTGGGGTTATTTCAGGCAAAGGCTGTGCGTGCGTGCGGGCACACCCATGCATGTGCCGGCATGCACGATATTAACGGCCTTTGTGAATGTCCTGCCAGGATGCTTTATAATGAGAGTCCAGTTGTGTTAGCTGTAGCAGTGTGCTGAGGGGGAGAGGGGCAGGCAGTCCATCAGGAAGGCAACTCTAAGGGTAAGCTGAACTTCATTTTTGGAGTTAAGTCTGCAGCCACAGTAAGTCTCCAAGTGCTTGTGCTGATGTGTTGCCGTGATGTGTCCCACTGAATACATGGGATAGTGCAGTCTGTGTTATCTTTGGACATACTGTATCTGTAATCTGTACTTTATGAGAAGCAGGGGAGTTCTGTAAAAGAAGAACTCGCACCCTTTGAAGCAGGTACAGATCGCTGCATGCTGGTATCACAGTGAGAGGTGTATTTTTGTAATGTGCTGAATGTTTATTTTCTGCTACTCAAAAAAAAAGATTGAGTAGCATTTTAGGTAGCCAGTGTGCTAGTGTGCCAAAAAAAGATTGTTAGTAAATGGCTGTAACACCTAACTGAACAATCACAACTGAGAAGAGGCCACACAAAGAAGTGATATGATCTGATAACTACTTGCCTAATGCTATGAAAAGAGGGATTTCTCTGCATCCACTTGTGACAGACTTGTTGGTGCAGGATCACACTGAGCCAGGGTGAGTGAGTAACCTACTGTTGGGAAGTTTATAATTACTTTTGAGTTGACCAGTGGAGATTCAGTCCGCCATGAGGGATGTCAGTGCAACCTTCACCAACATCTCCTCTCTATCTTTAAACCTGCAATTTTCCTCTTTGTCTTGCCTGGCTCGAGTTTCACCACCTTCCCTTAACTGTGGCTCAGCCAACATGCCTGCAAGTCTGTTGGCTGTTTCATTATCAGAGTTGGACAAAATGGAGATGAGCTGCCAGGTGTTATCTGTGTGTCGATAATACTGCATCCTGCCCATCCAGTAACCCCACGTGGTAAATATGGGGAGTCATAAATGAAGATCATAAAATAACAACATGATTTAGGCACTAAGGGATGTCTGGAGATTACCCTTGCTTTGTCTTCTCAAGGCCAGACCAACTTCAGTTGGTACCTGGTATAGGTTCCTCAGGGCCTTGTTCCCCCTTGGATCTATAAGGATGGAGATAGCACAATCTCTCCAGGCACCTGTTCCAGTGTTTGGCTGCTCCTGTGAATTTTATTTCCCCTAATATCTAATCAGAATTTCCCTGGTTGAAACTTGAGTCTGTTACTCTTCATCTTTGTCCAAGCTTCACCTTGAGCACACTCTGGGAAGAGAAGCAGTTGAGATTTTCAAGCAGAAAGATAAAAACTGCAAAAAAGCAGCCCTGTCCATTCCCTGTTCACCCTTGGATCCTCTAACTGATGGTGCCAGGGTATGTAGTGATGCCAGCCAAGTTTCATTTGCATCCAACAGCAGCAGGAGAACGTTTATGAGCAAAACCATTCTAATTTCTTTATTCTGTTCAGGTCTGTAGTTCACCAACAAAGTTTAAGGAAATGGCAGGGAGCTAGAGGCTTGTTACAGGGTGAGTGATGACAGGCTAACGGGAACCCTGAAAACTTTATTGTTCTCCGCTGACTGGATTTCTGTATTACATGCAGTGAACCTTGTTGTAGAAGCCAAGAGCAGGAATTACCCTACCCTTGTGGTTGTGATCTACGTTGGAGTGAGGAAGAAGATCTGTCTGCTTCGGCCCCCCATTTCTGATTAGCTGCCCCTCAAGTGGAGTTTCCCCATTGCAAGACAATATGCGGTTATGCTGCTTCTTGCAGAGTGTCTCAGTGTTGGTGCTGTGCAGAGCGCAAGGGCAGACAGGGTCTCATATTTGGTCAACCTGTGTTTTAAACAAGAAGAGCAATGAAGTAAAGAGATGCTCTGTATTGTGCATTAGTGCTTCTTACAGAGTCAAAATAGCTTCAGAGAGTTAACTGCCCTTGCCTGCCATGTCTTCTCGGCATTTCATCTAACAGATCTGATATGCAGAGGGCAAATACTGACAGTCTAATTTTTGGTACACTTCCATTAAAGGTTTTAACCCAGTGGTGTTTCTCATGTGGGAATTCCTTCCTTACACCTGGATGAAAATTTCTCCTAAGTTTTCTCTGGAGCCACTGGTCAAGTCCCCTTCTCAGAAGTGGAAAATTACATTAGTCCTGTTAGTAGATGAGTCACCTTTGATTTAATGCAGTGAGTCTGATAGAAGAGGAGAGGTGTAGAAAATGGTTAGTGCTGTATATTAGGATAGAAGTTTTCTGTGTCTTGTAATCCTGCGTTGAACACTGCCAAGCATTCTTATTTTATCAGGTAGTTACTGTTGTTTCTGGCGAAATACGGCTGACGAAATGCACAGCTTGGCTTCTTGTGCAAAGGGAGCCCTTCTTAGGAAGCGGGGACTCCTGCAGCATGAGTAACTGATTAGTACCGGATTGCAAGAACTCATAAAATGATTTGGAGTTGGTTGGAGAAGTAAGAAATAAAATAAGAAACTAGAATGAATTGCAGATGTGCATTGTAGATTTTAAACTGGGAATCCTAAAACCACTTGCCTAAGTTGAACCACATTAAGGGCTTGAGAAACACCAGGTCCATGGGAATCCTGTGCTGCTTGGCATTGTGTCCAGAAGCCTCTGTTTTTCAGGCTAGACACCACATTTTCAGCTAGAGACTGTTTGGGTTCCAAGCAGATTTTTTTCATTTTGTTTTAAGCTAAATTAAAAAAAATGCAGCCAGCAGCCAGGAGAATATTTGGCTTTTGTTTCTTTACCAGCTGGTTTTGTTCTCGGAAACTCATTTTAGCTCCTGGTGTGTTTCTTCAATTTGTAGCTTATGAATTGCAGGAGCAGATGATACGCTGCTGAGTGCACCCTCTGTACCGAGCCGTGTGAGAATTGAGCAGTGGTGTGTTAGCGAGGGCAGGAGAACAATTTGTCATTAATTCCTAGAAAGAAGGAGCTTTTGGGTGAAGGTTGCTAGACAGGATCTTGTGACGGAGAAGTCGGCTGCTTTCAAGAAAGCTTGCTTTGTAAGAAGCAAGCTTCCATATCTTGAAGTTTGCCTTTCACGGAGCAGCGGGCAGTGCCTGCTGCTCTGGAGTCGATGGCCACAAAGCGCCCAGAGCAAAGGCTGTATGCGGAGCTCTTATTGACACCTTCTTCTCTTTCTGGTTTGGGAAAGCTGCTCGGCTCCGCTAACCCTGGGCTCTGGCTGGAGGGCCGCTGTCCTTGCTCGCCCGGACCCTCGGCCCAGTCCTGGCCGGCTGGTGCTCACACCCTGGGCGGTCTCCGGCCGCCCGCCAGCCCGCCTCCCCCTCCGGCCCGGGATCCTCCAGGGTTTCAGCATTTCCTTTGATCTCCTGCTGCTCAGCCTTGGCCAAGTGACCGCGTCACTAGGGTGGGGGCCAAACTCTTGCCTCCTCGCAGCTATAAACCCAGAAGTCTGGTTGCATATTTGTTGAGATGCTTCTTATCTCAGCCATTGTTTTACCTTTCCTGCTTGTTCCCTTAACAACCGCTTTTGATCCGGCTCCATAGCGACTAACCCATCATACACCCACGCACGGGGGCATGCATCATCGGCAGGGAGAACAATGCCGTTATCTCCCAGTTATTGCTAATGGCGTCAATATTATTCTTCATTTGTCTGGTGTAAGAATGAGAAAGAAAAAGACTGTGTTCGGACCGCTAATGGTGTGAATGCCTGGCTTGTCAGCCTAAGTCCTTTCTGAATCCATTTACTTTAGTTTCTTCTCTTTGATCTCAGTCCTGTGCGTTTTCTCTGTAGCTTTGATTTGTTAAAGCGTGTAGTGCTTTATCATATGCTTAATTTTAAGCACAGTGAGAGTGCTTATGTGCTCAAGCTTGTTCACAGATGTGTTTCTGTCTCAGGACTGGTGTGTGAATGAGGAGCCAGGAATTGTGGCTTAATTTGAGCAAGGGATCTAGCTGGGTTTTCATTCTGAAGAATTATTATTTTAAAGACATTACTTCTTCTGCACAATTAATTTATGGCGCAGTACGATAAAAACATTATTTAGATTTCAAATGCAAGTAGCCTAACATGAGGAAATGCCAGAGTTAAGGATGCCTGCACAACACCAACGTACCACAATGTGGGTGTGAATTATGACAGTCTTTAATTACATGACCACATACCAACTTCTTTTTCCAAAGAACTGTTGCTTTTCACAGTGTTGAAGATGGATGTGCTCTGGAGTGTGTAGTTAAGAAAGCTCTTGTCTGTCAAAGCTCTGCCTCACTTGTTACCGTAACTGGAGGGTGTAGAGGGAACCGAGCAGTGTGTTGCAGGAGAAAAGGAAATACTGGATTCCTACAAAAACCTGACTTCTATCCTTATTTCCTCCGTAGAGGTCTCATACAGAGGCAGCTGTCTTGACGCTAAGCACTTGTCAGAGCAATTGTTCAGAGTTTCAGTTAAATCATCTCTGAAAGGAAAAGGCGATGGGACTTGTGGAATAGAGAAGAGTAAGGATAGTGTCGGGGGAGCGGGATTGGTGAAGGAGAGCTGTGATGAGGGAATCCTCTTTTGGGAGGAAAGAGCCAGGTAAGTAGTTTATAACCTGTGGAACATGGTCAGTGGGTAGAGGAAGAGGTTTAAATGGCACAAAATCCCTCCTTCTGCTGTATTGCCTACGATGTGCTTCTCTGCCTAAAATCTTTCATAATTTTTCCCACCATCCTGGTTGGAGTAGTTTAATAAAAGATACTTGATGACAAACCTAGAGTGACATAGCTATAGCAGTACCACTTGTGTGGTCAAGCTGAATGCTTTAAAAAAATCAAAAATAAACTCCAAGTTCCTGAGATCTCGAGGTGTGTGCCTCATGGTAGTGGAAACATCTTGTCTCCCTCTGTGTTTCAGTTTCCCATCTGAAAAAGAGAGATAACACTACCTGGTACATGTGCTTTCTCATCGCATGGCTTCTAGTCTGAGAGCGGTTGTGTGTTTTGGTGCATCACCCTCTGTTTTGAAGGTGGTGATGCTGGGGAAGGAGGTGTTTTGCAGAATTGTAGTTGTTCTTCATCTGATTTTGTTCCTCACAGAAAACTCCAAATGAACATACTGGCTGTATTTTCAAGATAAATTACCCTACTTTATACTTTTGTTTTACCCTAATGGTGGTCCCAACACCACTCCCATTCCTGTATCTTCAAGGTAGGAGCACTGAAAGCTCAGCATGCTGAGCAGGGCAGTGCTGGTGGTGCACTGCCCGTGGGATGAGCCGCAAGCCAGGCGTTAGCCGACCTATAGATGTGTTCAGCCTTTAGGTTCCTCCTCTGCGTAGGCTGGGAGGTGGAAGAGGTCTGGAGCAGCTCTCTGTCTAAAGATCAGTTTAACCAAAGGGGAGGCTTTGAATCAGGATGTTTTAGTCCCAAGTTCCTGTGAGAGCTGAGCTCTCCCAGCAGAATCCAGTACTGGTTTCGAGATAGGAAGATGCTGAGTCTTGGTGCTGGTTGTCTCACTCGTGGGTTGAAAGTTGTTTTGAATGCTTCTGTCTCACTTCTGGTATTCCCTCTAGAATTACAGTTAGCATAGCCCTGTAATTACCATGCCATGGATGAAGTTGGTATTTATTACACTGTATTTTATGTCATGTTTCTCCATTGTTTTAAATTAAATATTTTTATAAGACCAAAAAAACCCGAACCCCATAGATGTAAGCTTTGAAGAGAAGTGCATGTTTTCAGTATCTTTGGCAATGTGTTTAGTTTGGTTGGTTCTAAATTTCCATCATCTCCTTGTGCCAGCTTACTGCAGGTGTGCTGGATTCACAGCATGCTGTAGCTGCTTTACGTGATGTAAAAAACTTTGTAAATGCAACACCTAAGAATGTGAAGTATTTTTTCAGGGATAATGTACTTTTAAAGAAGAAAATCCAATAGGGTGGTTCATTTAAGCCTCTTAAAACTGTTGCAAAAACTGTGTTAGCTGTTGCAAAAACTGTGATTTCCTCATTTGTATTCATTTTTTTAATTTGTTGGATTTGGGGATGGGTAATTGCTTAGCAGCATAAGCATATGTGTAATTCCCAAGTACTTCAGCATATTACCTCTTCAGCAAGTCTGTTGTACTCTCTCTTCCTTTGCCCCACAAAATCTCTTTGCTCTATAGTGAACCCCGCAGTACCACAAAGCAGACTTTTTTTTTTATGAATAGCAGCTTGTTGTAATGTTTTAAGTTCAAATTCTCTTCTGTCCAAAACATGTTCTTGCTGAGGCTTGGGCAGTTTGAAAAAACTGATGAGCAATTTACTTTTAGTTTTTGTCTTACTAAGCCTGATTATTGTTTTAATTATCCATTGTTATTGTTTGTGACCTTCCACTAGAATTGTTCAGTATGAATTTAGAAAGATTCCTGCTTTTATGTGAAGAGGGTGTGACTGTGAGGAAATGTTTGTTCAGTTGGGTGGAACAACTTATCTTTCTTGTGCTTTCTTTGTGGGACATTCATCTTCAGCTGAATTTTACAGGATCACTTATTGAATTGTTTATCGCCTCCAAAAAGAAGACAGTATTTTGGATTTAACGGATTGAATTGTCTGTTCCCCTAAAACCTCCAGGTGATCCTGCTTACTGGGGTGAAATGCTTGAAGGACACAGAGATGCTGTTAGTACCCAACTTTGAGCATATAGGAAAAGAAGGAAGAAGTTAGAGGGAAGGGACTGGGCAAACCTCAACTCCAGAGAAGCTGCCCTCTGCAATCAAAATCTTTTACGTTTGGATTGTGCAATGTAGCCATGAGGCAGTAACTGAATGTGCTTTAATGAATAAAGTATTAAAATTGTCACTCCGTAATTTGTAGTTGGTGCGTTTCTGTTTTGTATCTTGAGGAGTTAAATTCCTGCGTGGTGGAGTCAGGGTTTTGATGTAATTTTGGAAAGCAAATGCTGCCAGTTTGGAGTGCATGACTTTAGTAATTGGCGGTCCTACTGCGTTATCCATAACAAATGGACAGTTCAAATGCTTTATGTTTATAGAACTAATTTCCTACTTCAAATGCCTATTTAAAAGCTCTGGTTTAGTGTGTCATTTCTCAGTGACCCTATTGTATTGAGGGATTGAGTTTCAGATCAGACTCTTTCTAGATGTAACACAGTACGTTTTAGGAGCACTGCACTATCTGAACTGCACTGAACGGGAAAGGCAGCAATGAAAAACACTCTTGGTTGCATACAAATTATGTGGGGTACACTGGAGATTAGAAAATGTTAAGCATGTGGCTGTAACAATTATTCTGGAAAGCTTTATAGATGTGAAGCTTAACCATCGTGCTACAGACCTGTGTATTATTAACAAAATGGTTTTCAAAGTGGTCCCTTAGTCTAATGCTGATATTTAGTGGGTATGCTTTTAGAAGTGTCTAATATATGGGGTTGGACTTCCAGCTTTTTCAGTAAGGAGAACTATAGATACATATTTTTAATGATATATGCACCTTACTTTATATTTAGTTTCTCAATTGTAAGTGCCATTCAATCTTTAACCAGTTGCAAACAGTTTTATGTTTTACATCCATGCAGGGGTTTTGAGTGATTTGTTTGGGGCAGGGAAGAAGCAAAATAACCAGAGGATTGACTTTTTTAAAATTATTTTTTTAATAAAGATTTCAGTGCAATTACTTGATATACAGATTAGATGTTTATTGTTTATGTAGTAGTGGCCAGTAAAAAAAAAGTTATATATTTGAACAAAACACCTTGAATAAAGGCAGTGAAACCGTAAACTACAGAAACCAGTGTATCGTTTTAGACCATGCACATTTGGGAACAGGTTTATGTTCCAGCTTCTTAAAACCATCACCTCTTGTTTTAATCAGTAGCATGCTTGTTGAAAATAAACCGAACCTCCTGGGGGAAAAACAAATGAATAATGTCCCACTTTTCATTAGAATCTCATTAGTTTTGCAGTTATGAGGTATAAATCAAAAAACATAAGCGAAAACAGCAGTTCCCAAAACACAGTGCTGTTTAGATTCCTGCTAATGGATGTCTGGCTCCTTATACTTTATGTCAGTCTGTGATTGGAATTCAGCAGGGTACCGTGAGGTTTTTAGGCTTGGTCTGGTTAGTATAGATAGCATGAGAAAAATACCTCTGTTAACGTACGTGTTTGAAAGTAATTTCTGATTCACGTGGTTGTGAATAGGTGGGAAGCCTGCTCACCAATGTATTCTCGGGGGTTTGCATCCACAGCGTATTTAAGCACGTTTAACTTGGCCTGAAGAAGATGCATTTTTAAAGAATTTCTGCCACAACTGGGAAAAACATGGGTTTTAAAAAAAGAGGCTTAATTGAAACTTTTTGTCTTGGATGTGTTTTGCAACGCAGTGATTTTTATTTTAGTGAAATATGGACATTGTGAAACTACAGAGATCTGAAAATGGGCATGAAAATAAAGGAAACTAAAAATGTGTTTCCTTCACACACAGTTTTCACAAGCTTATGTTAAACCAGATAGTTGCAAAAGCAGAGTGTGATGGTTCATGACTTAAGCAGCTAATAAAACTTGCAGAGGTCAAGATGGGGAGGTGCACTTCTTTCCGCATAGTGGCTTTGGTGGTCTTGGGGGGAAAAAAAATCTCCCACTGTAGTAGAAAGATTGGTTTTATTTTCGAAGCTGACTGTAGTGCTGTGATCTCTAGTTGAGTCCTCATGAACATAAGCTCTTCTTCATCCTGTCCCACCATTGCGGCTCTCGGTGTCCGTTTCTTCTTGGATCAATGGACTTTTCTGTTGCAGAGGTGCAAGTCCCAAAGGAGGGGAGCAGGGTGCAATCGGCACAATCTCATTTACTGTGAGTACAGTAATAAGAGTAAGGCAACGTAGGGAGCAAGTAACAGGCAGAAAGTTAGGTGATACAGTCAAATCGCTATTGTTAACGTCATAGATTTAGAGAGCGCCTTGCTTTGATGTCATTATTAACCTGTGCAGCGTGCCATGCCGGCTGGGGTCTGCAAACAGTACAGCCGTCATCACCCCATGGGGAGCCAGGGCCATCAACCCTGTGCAATCTCAACTGCTTCCATTTCGAGTCTGGGTGTCTCTGCGCTGCCTTCCCAGGAGCGGGGAAGGGTGGCTTAGGGGCACGAGAAGAGTCCAGCCAGGCTGTTGCCGTGCCAGGTGTGAGGTGACGCCCTGCCAGACCACTGTCCCTGCTCTGCTCCTCCGTGCTCTGGGTTCGGGGAGCTCGGGGACTGGGTGCAGTACTGCTTGTGCCCACAAACCAGCTCGGGTCCCGAGAAGCCCTTCTGCGGGTGGGCACAGCTCCGAGGTCCAGCGCGGGTCTGGCAGGGCTGTGCTGGCCGGCTGCTCTGCAGAGCCGCTCTCCTGTCTCTGCAGCCCACGTCAGCCTTTGCCATCACCTGGCATGGGCGAGACCCCTTCTGAAATTCCAAATCCAGGAATGGGCTGCACTCTCCATCAGGTAAAACACAACCCCACCCAGAAAAAAACGAGTCGAGGAGGAAGCTGATGGCCTTGTGATGGGGGAAGGAGTGAAGCAGATGAAAGCGGTCGCCTTTGACCGATGCTGTAACTGTGGCCTACTTGTCTGTAGGTCTTGTCTGTAAGTACTTGCTGTGTACTTAGCTGAGAAAATGCCTGTTTGTTGGTTCCTGCTTGTTTATATAAACATAAGACCCACGCAGGCTGCTGTTACCTGGGGAGCCTTTTCATATTAAGGCCTTTAGGACAAAACTAGACTTGTTTGCTTTTGGTGGTTGTGTCTGCTTAACCATGTGGCTTTTATTATAAATATAGTAGCTAATGTATATAGCAGTTCAAGGAGAGGAAAATGTCTCTAGTTGAACCAAATTCTATGGAAAATCAACTCCCCCTTTTAGTATCACAACAAAAAGACTACCTGCTTGCATTTATGTAATACTGAGCATATGTAATTTTAAAAAGTGGTACCTTCTTTCGTACAAAAAGTGAACTCGCCGGGCCCAAGCAGATTTAATAGCTGAGATTGGAGGGCGCATGCAAGTCTGTTCAAAATCTGCTGTAATTTGACATGAACTTTGATTTCCTGCCAACCTGAAAATGTAGGTCAGGAAAAACAGGTACTTGTTTCTACAACAACTGTTTGATTGCTGTGGTATAACTTGCAGAAGTGTTCTGCTTTTTTTGAAAAAGATTTGCATTGATTGATAAATCTTTGAATTTAGAAAGGCAAAACGGTCTTTCACTTTTTCCAGGAGTGCTTCATTCTTTCCATAATATGTGCTTGGAGATCTGAATGCTCTTTTGCTTGGAGAGCAGAGGAGAAAGTAAGTGAAATGCTCGCCAGTTTGAAATGGTTTACATTTTTTAGAGCAGTGCAGGGTGCACTAACAAGCATTTTGAACCCTTCCCTCTGGAGGGCCCTGGGATGCCATGTGGCCTCATTAACTTGGCTACTCCAGGAACAGATTGAAAGCTGCTATTTTCATGTATATTGTTTAAAACTTGGTTGCAGTGATGAGGTGGGGAGGGAACACCAGGGAAGGAAAAATAAAAAAAGGCAGAGAGCAGGAACAAGAGCCTTAAGGCCGATATTGCTAGTTGTTTTGTTACAGATACAGAAATTTCTCCAATTTTGCTAGGATAACATCATTTTGGCTTTGGTATATTCCATTTGGGATGTCTTCTTTACACTTGCTGAGTTTAACTTGGATTGAGAGGAGGAACTTGTTCAGATTTGAGCATGGCTCTATAAAGTCTCTTTTGGTGGTAGGTTAAAAATAGAGCAGTCTTGCATTTTTTTTCCCTGCTGTGGTCTAGATGAGGTGCAAAAAGAAACAGACTTCATATTGTACATGCTGTCTCCTGGCTTTCGTTCTGTCCTGAACACGGGACATGTTGTTGTGTCTCCTTTGGAGGAGCTTTAAGCCAACCGACAACTCGTTCAAGGTAGGGCTGAGTGAAGTCAGGCAGATGGACACCTGAATACCTCCTGCCTCCTACCATACCTCCAGATGGACACCAGCCTACCTCCGTGAGTTCCTCGGTAGGCTGCGCGCACTGCTTAAGTATCTCGCGCTCCTGCTTTATTAGCCTCCGTGGATCTGTGATGGAGTGAGGTTGTTCCACTTTCCGTCTTAGCCAGGAGTAGGGCTCTAGGTAGTCACTGAATCACCCCCTGAAGTGGGCATTTGGGTATTTTGTGGAGGAGCAGGGGAGGGCGTTTCTCCTCAAAGCTGGGCTGTGATGGAGTGGAGCTGCTCAGGAGAAGAAAAGAGTTGTCCTGTTTGTGCTAAGCCCTTCGTCCTCCACCGTCCTCTGCGTGGAACGGTACTGTCAGGTACTGCCTGGGTGGTTAGCAAAGAGTTTGGTAATCTGGTATTTCTGACAATACAACCGATGATGGATTAGTCTGCAGAGGGCCTTGAGCCTTCTTTTGATGGGCACTGAAGGGCACCCATTTGGGTGTTATTCAGCCTTCCCTTCCCACTGCCCCCTTCCTCCTCTTCCTCCTCCTCACCTTTCATACAGAAATACCACATTTCCTCCTTAGTCAAACCAGCAGATAGGTATGAATCTCCGGATATCAAATGAAACCGTGGTTATCACCGGTTATGGTCAGTGAAGCCATGCATGGCCATTGCCCCCAGAGTGCCCTGGAGGAGAGCGGCAGACTGTCCCAGCCCGCATCCCCAGGGCTCGGGGAGCGACACCTGGGACGGGAGCAAGGGCTGCCCGCCCAGCCTGCTCTCCGCTTCTCTCTGGGGAATGACAGTTCTGCAAAATCTGCATGTTTTAAAAGTGATTAATTTTGGTTTCAGGCTACTGCATTTGAATTCAAAATTTCAAATACTGGGTTGTCTGAATTTCCTATAGAAAGTAAGTTGAGATTGCTGCTGGTGGTATAAGTAGGAAAACAGAAACTTTCATGAGAGAGCGCTGTGACAGGTAATGGCTTTTGTCATGATTATGTCTGTGGGATAACAGAGCTGTGCAACTCTGCGTGGCAGGGCTGATGGGAGTGCTTTCGCCAAAGGCTGCTGAGGGGGAGACACCCCCTGTGTCAGGAACACAGCGAGGGGACGTACCGGCAAACCTTTGGTTTTGCAACCTGCAGAAACACTGTCCTCATTTCACATGAGAAAATAGTTGCCCTCTCTAACTTCTGTTAATCATGGCATGGCCACGCACTGAGTTACTCTGAGATGAGCTGCTCCCTTGGGTACCTGGGGCTGGAGATCATCTGTGAAAGTGTGACTTTCTGAGTCTTCTAAGGGTTGATTAACAGCTTTTGCTGCTGTAACTGTGCAGATGTAAGAGCAAGCCTGATGCCATCTGACCAAAGCTTTATCATTTGCAAGCTCTTTCTTCCCTGGTACTGAAGTCAAAAGAGGGTACTGGAAATGCTTTCGTTTTAGCATCTTTTGCCGTTTGTAGATCAATATAGTTTTCATTGTCAATTCTACCCAGGAATCGCTTCTTTTTCCCTCCTAATTGTTCGCTCAGCCCTTCAGAGGCCTGGGGACTCTTTAATGGCACGGTATCAGATTGATTGTTGGTGTATCTGAGGCGTTATTGTCTTAAGCTTGGCTTCTGATGCTGCGTGCAGCAGCGGCGCGCTGCGAGCGGCGAAGAATGACAGATGAGCGGAGGCTTCCTGGAGAGCAGGCAGCGCATCCCCCAGCTGTTTAGAAGAATTGAGGGAGAAAAAAAGGAGAAAGGCAGATTATCCCATTATGTTTACAGGGCATCGGTCACACAAACAATGACTGTCCTCTTTGACAAGAGGATTGTTTAATTAGTTAAGGGTTTGATAAAGAGATGACTAAACATACAGTGCTCTGAAGGCATCTGCCTTTTAGTACAGCGGGCACGTCCTCCGTGCTAGCACTGTGCTTTTCCTTTTTCCTGAGGAGCGCCGGAGGTCTCCAGAGCTCTGTTCCAAGTCTCAGAGCTGGTTACTTTGAGCATATTAAATTAAGTTTCTGTTATCTGGGAAACAAAATTATAATTTAGCTGCCTATGAACTAGTTCTGAGCATTCAGAAAGAGTGAGGCAATGTAAATTATGCTTGGAAAGGCATACTTTTTTATGTATGTATTCTGGTATCCTCAGTCCTCTTATCTTTATAGCTTTTCCCTTACTCCTTTTTTCTTGTTTTTAATCTGTGACAAGTGTTGCCAGGTTAAATTTTCTCCCACAGACTCTGAACTGGACCAGAATGAGAATCTCTGTAAAGAGATTATTAATTATGCATAGGTAAGTGAGTGTGAAACAGTGGAATTCAAAATGGAGGTTGCAGTGGCCATAAGTACAGTATTACACTGGCTTCGCCTTGCTTCTGAATTTGAGACCATAAAATCCAATTTGAAATATAGCAATAATGAATAGAGAGTGAATTCAAGTAGTATATTGAAATGCTGGTGTTAGCATTGACTCTAGTCTGTATATCTTCTCCAAACCAAGGAGTATACAGAAATAAAATCAATATTGAGTACTTTGTAAAGTGTTCCATCTTAGCCATGAAATAACACATATTTAACATCCTGCTGCACTTGCAATGGTTTGCTTGTTTTTAAATTGGAATCTGGCTTTGGAAAATAATACTGACAAATAATTACACACAACACATTCCGTGTAATAAGAAATAATGTTGTAGCAAACACAACTTTTTTATGGAAGCTACCTAAAATTGTTCTGTTGCTGTATCGCACTCTTAAGCCAACACTTAGAAGCCACTTATTTTTTAGTGTCTAGGTTGTTTTTAAGTTTCAAGCCTCCTGGGTTTTTTTTCTTGGAGGCTTTTCATTCTTTGTAGTGTTTTGTGACCACAGAACAAATACTTCTAATCTATCACAGAGTGTGTGTCATTAGATGTTTCGTCACGGCCAGAGACAGTACGTATCAAGCATTTTAAATTCACGGGGGGATCGTGCATCAGGATTAGCTATCCAGTGTTGGGGACAAACCTCTGTGTCTTCCAGTTATTGATCTCGCCTTTGCAAGCTTCCTCTTTGTTTGCTGAGTGTGACAAAGTGGGTAGGCTGTGCCATGCGTCAGCGTCCTTCCTCATCTGGGCAGGGGAAGACAATGCATTCAGCATCCCAGGCGGTGGGGGAAACGGCGATAAAGCTGCGAACGCTGATTTAAGCATAGGTCAGAAATGCCTTGGTCTCAGCTACCGGTGTTTATTTTCTCAGTGTTCCTTTCTTAAAATGGCTGGGCTGTGAGTTTGCCCCAGCCCTCAAGAAAATGAGCCGTTGCTGCCTTTCTTAAGATTAATTAAGAAGTGCAAACGTAGCTGCAGCCCCGGGGCCTCTTTCTGCTCGTTCTCCTTTATGCACCAGCGCGGGGCTTGATGCTTGATGCAGGGGAGTCGCAGAAGGACAGTGAAGCATTTACAGCTGACGCCTGCTGCTTGCAGGTCTCACGGAAGTTTGTGGAGTCCTGTATTAATGCCTCACTTGCTAAATTTCCATTATAGCTTCCTAGAGGGATGCACAGTGTTCTAAAAGATGTTTTTCCTCCCAATAAATAGCAAGCAGCCTTCCATTACCGTCGATTGAACAGCTTTCCTCCTCCTGCTGCACCCGCATGGTGTCTCTGGTTCAGGACGCTGTTGACCCAGGCTGTGTCTGTCTTCCCGTTTTCCACAAACTCTTAGGCTCAAGGAGGTGGCGAAAGTACCTTGAAAGAAATTCAGGTCGAGTATCTCATCAGCACAGGATGCTGCTTCATGCTTTCATACCAGTGAAGATAAATTTCTCTTCAGTAGGAGCTGTGCCAACTTCACCACCCACAGCTTTGACAAAGGGTATTGTTTCAGCATTTGAAGTGATTCATAATTTTTAGGAGGTTGCAGTTTTCCATTTTCAACATGTCGCCTCAGATTTCCTTTTTGTGTCCCAGAAGGCTTTGGAGAAGCTGAGGGGCACGGTGAGGAGCATTTGTGCGATCAGGCTTACCTGCACGGAGCGGGGAACGTTGCAGTTCTTCCCAAAGTGCATTGTGTCCATCCAGCCCTATATGTGAACGAAGTTAGTGGTTTCCTCAGTTTGCAGCGTGTCATCCTCGTTGGGGTTGGAAAATCCCACTTCTCAGGAAGCCTTTTTTTCTTTAAGTTTCACAGGCATGTGCTTTGAAGTGCTACACCTTGGGCAGTCCTTCTGCTTCTGCCCGTTGCAGCAGTGCCCTATTCTATTGTAGAGTTTTTTGGTTTTTAACCAAATAATGTTTTCCTTAACTGCCATCAGGCTGTGAGAAATTTCCTTTCCGATAATGAGTTTAAATGACAACTTTCCTGCACCTTATTTCCATCGTTAGCCTGATGGAAGTCCCTGAAGAGGGACTGCAACAGCCCACAGTTACACACAGCCTTAAGAAACGGGACGGCATTTCTGCAAGGGATGCGGTTGGTTCATCGCTGAATCCAAAGGTACCTCAGACAAGACGAGGAACACACAGGGCAGCTACAAGCAGCAGTGTTGCACGTCTCTAGCGCCTTTCTTGTTTAGCAAGACCCTTGCCTGTTTTCTGTGGCCTTGCCTCACTGAAACACCCTGCAGGGAGAGCTGTGCTTACGGCTCTCTGTCTTGCTCTGTGCCGCACCTATTGCTTGGAAACTAGATAAAAGAGACGTTGCTCTGCTGCGCAGGTAACGAACGTGAGCAGTAAACACTCGTGTGCATTTCTAGCTTCCTGTAGCACTGTAGCAGCAGCACTCAAAGCTGGAGCGAGCCGTTTCAGTGCCTGGGTGGTTGTCTCATTTTGGATTCAAGTATTGCTGCTGCAGACCTGTGGCTGCGATGGTGGCAGCAGCAGGGTTATGTATATCTGCCCTCATTTATTTTCTGTAAAGCCTGACCTGGCAAAGTCCAGAAGTTAGTATCTGCAGGGAGGCTGAGATGTCCTCCACTGACAAAGGGAATGAGAGGGAATTGCTCTCAAAGGGAATGCTGCGTACCTTTCTTAAGGCAGCATGCAGGGAAAATAAAGCCAGGATAAATAGTTAGACAGTATCACTGCCTAGCTTCCCAGTGTGGAGAGCCATTAAGGCACAGAAGTGGAGGAAGGGATGATATTTAGGACCATTCTTACCAATTTTTAAGACAGTTTTGAAAACTTCCAAGAAAGTGTGTGGCCATGGAAAGAGATACAATGCAAACAATGGAGAGGCAAGCAGATGGAGCAGAGCTCCCTTCTGCTGTGACTGTCGGCCAACGCCCCCAGCACTTCTGTTATCGTGCGTCCTTTGGACGACGCGCAATGCTGGCCCCATACAGCATGCAACCTCTTTGGGCTTTAAGAAGGAACTTGAAGAGCTGATCTCTCTGCAGCTGACATGGACCAGTTCTGCTGATTTTGGTAAGAGCATGCAGCATCCTCATCTTATTACTGTCCACTGTAAGCAGGTATCCCACAGCATCGCCTCCACGAGGCGTGCCAGCAGTATGGCAGTGGTGCTGGCCGAATTAGTGCTATACCAGAGGAGAAGTCATGGTTCCCTTTTAGTTTGCTTTTCAGACCCTGCAATTTCTGGTAGACATCTGCAAACTCACAGAGTGGAGAGCTTTGCAGGAGAGCACTACAGGGTGAGATCTCTCTCCAGTGGTTACTTTGATCAAGTGTGGACTTGTGCGTACATAATGCTTAATAAGAGAGGTACTTTATGGCCTTGTGGCAAAACCGTGCAGATGCACACTATCTTGATGTAGCTAACTTGCTGCCCTGTGAACAAGTGAATTAGATTATAGCATCCCAGAGCAGCATGGCATTTCATGTTGAAATGAAAAGGGAAAGAATCCCAATCTTCCCAGCGGTTGCCCACAGCTTCGCTGTTTCACTTTGAATTTGTTGCCAGTTGTTCAGATGCCAAATCATTTGGCAGACGTAAATCAGATATTCCTGCCCATGCCTAAAGGAGAATAATATGTTGGTTCTAACATTTGTATTATTTTATGGGTCGATTCATCATTACTTAAAGGTCTTTCAAAAGGTGGTTAAAACTATGCATAAACTGTAGTACTTTCTGAAAAATTAGACCATGATTATCGTAACTATAACTGCAACTAATAAATCATACTGAGAAAAACACATGCCTTTCAGGTTAATAATATTGTTTATGGATGTGTAACAGTCCAAAAGCTGGCTAATACAGCATTTTTCTCAACTTCTTCTGAAGATAATGGTAGAGACTTCTGTAACTATTGAGATCTCCTGATCTGAGCAGTTTCACAGTGACTGTGCATGGCACTGCTCAAAACGCTTCTGAAAATTAATCTGAGCCTTTGAACTTGGGTGCTCTGTTCCCCTGAGACAGTCTGACCCATTTGTTAGGTGGTGATGCAGGTGGAGGCTGGAAGGTAAAGCCCTTGCTTGTTTATCATAATAAGAACCAAAGGGCAATGAGAAGACCCATCTTCCAGTCATATGGAAAAACCTGGCTCACTACCCAGGAGTTTCAGGAGTGGTTTCTTGGTGCCGGCCTTCCAGGAGTGCTGCGAGGAGAACAGAACACCGACTTCCAAACTGCCCTTGTTTTGGACAATATAATCTCCCACAAACTTGATTACAAACCGATGTCCCCTGTGAAAGCTGTTTATGCCACCAAAAATGACCTTGTTAATCCCACTGATGGCTTAATCACTGCATTCAAAGCCTGCTTTCTGAAGAAGACCTTCTCTAAGCTTATTCAGGAGATAAAGGGTGAGGAAGAGGTCTCCCCGAAGGAGTTTTGAAAGCAATTTATTATCAGGCATGGTGTAGATAACACTGATATGGCTTGGGAAGAGATCAAAATTCAGCGCACAGTGTGTGGTGAATAATGTGACTCAACATTGTTCTGACTTTGTGGGATTTGTCATTATCCCTGCACTCCAGGAGGATGTTGTTTCTCGTGCTGTGGGTACAAGCATGAGGAAGCCTACAAGGGAACATGGTGGAGTTGTTGGCTTCATGCTCTAAAAGCTTGACAAAGACTTAATTGACTTTGATGAGCAGTCTTAATTGACCTTGATGTCATCTGGTGATGACAGTGAAAATGAAACTTGTTCAGAAAGAAACAGTGAGAACCCTTACCCTGAAGGATTGATATGGGGGTGTCAGTCCCTCAGGTGAAATTGTTAGGACAGAGGTCTTCTCAGAGAATGGACAAACAAGGTCACCGGTGCCTTGTAAGATTTGATCTTGTATTATGAAGAGATCTACTGGTCAAAGTCTACAGCCAGTAATTGGTCATCCCTTAATTTATATTTCAAGCAGTAGTCAGGACCTTCAGCCA
Organism: Mycteria americana; assembly: GCF_035582795.1. Taxonomy (NCBI): domain Eukaryota; kingdom Metazoa; phylum Chordata; class Aves; order Ciconiiformes; family Ciconiidae; genus Mycteria; species Mycteria americana. Next base: position 1,952,501 of record NC_134381.1, on the reverse strand, counting down.
CAGCAAAGCCAGCATCTCCTCCAGCTTTTCAGTCATTACCAGATGGTGGCAGTTGATCTCTGATTGCTGCAGTTCCTGCTTCTCCATCCTCCATGTCATCCAGTGTTCCTCCCTCCTTGCTGCCTTCTGTCGCAGCATTTATCCCTGAAGGAGATGCGAGGACCCATAGGTAATGATGTGGGTAAAAGACAAACAGAAATAAGAGTCAAAACTTACTAAAGCAGGTAGCTTCTTGTTGACAAGGTGTATCAGATCTCAGGTGAGAAAAAACTGTGAAGAAAATCTAGGTCAAGCCTGATGAGATAACCTGGAAATTAAAATGCCAATAGCTTGTGGGACTCCTGAATTCTGAAAATGTTGACAAGGCGTAATAGCAGTGCCTTTGGGAGGCAGAAAAGGAGCTTGCCCATAAACTTGAGTGTTGCCTGAAATCTGTGCAAGCTGCAGAGCTGCTGGCTCCGCTCCGGGTGTGGGCAGCCTGTTAGTAACTCCGGTTGAGGACGGAAGATGAGGAGCTGCAGACAGTTGGGATCTGAGGGATTTGCTAACAGAGGAAATGTTGATTTGAGAGGAAATCCTTGGATTATTCTGCTTTGATTCTAGTAGCATTTAGACGTGGTCTGGAGTGAAAGTAATCAAGGAGAAATCAACACGGCAGAGTTAAGCTCCTTTGAGTGAATAGAAAGGGAGATTAGCAAGGGAAGCAGATCAAGATGGAGAAAATTTACTGGGTTGCTGAAATTACCCATCCATCCTGTAAAGGCTTATGTGTTTAGTGTTGTGTCTATAGCTAGAGCTATTCAAGCAAAGCCCTCAGGAGAAGAAAAGCTTCAACTCTTTAAAAAAAAAAAAAAGTGGTTTGTCAAAGACAAACTTTCCTCCCTCCCTCCTCCTGTAAATGCCATGATTCTTAAAATTGTATCGGTTTTGTCTGGGAGTTTGCTTGAGCATCTGTCAGTCAGGAAGTGATTGTTTTTACTGCACTTTTACCAACATAATTGCACATCCAAAACTTTGTAGTGTAGATGTGGCTGAAGAGTCTCTCTTAGTGATCCCTTGGGAGCAACCCCCGAAGTGAAGTATTCGGCAGGAGGTAAGGGTTCAGACCGTGTTCCTACATGCATCGATGATCTGTGTGTGTCAGTGCTCTGACTCATGTCTGCTGGCCAAACAGCTGCAATAATTTAGGAGATGACTGTCCCCCACTGTTTATTAGTGCTGCAGAAGGAATGTGTCCTTGTATCTCTGTTTCTTTAGCTCAGAGCTCAGCAGTTCTGCACAAATACTTTCACCCGCTGTTCACATTAACATGCCAAAACTGAGAGCTGAGGCATGGGGCGTGCAGACCTCCAGCCAGCTGTGCTGTCTCCTGGCAGAGCAAGGTGGGACAAACAGCTGGCGAGAGCAGCGTCTTCAGCTGCCACAGCTACGGTTGCCAGAGCCTGTCCGTCAAAGCCTTTAGGAGTGTCAGACTCTGGAGGATGGTTAATGCATTTTAAAAAAAGGAAAGAAATCATTTTATGCAAGATGATAAAGCTTCCTCAGCAATCCAAGAGAAAACGTTCAGACGCTCTCTGTCGCAGAGCACTGAACAGATGTTAATAATGCTTAACAGTGGTGCCTGAACTGGAAATCAGAGTGCTGGGAAGCAGACACAGAGCCTGAAGAAGTCAAAATGAAACAGCCCTGGCTCTGTTCTGGGAAGTGGTGAAGTCCCATATTGAGTCCCCAGTGGTGGTGTGCTTACAGTGCTAACACAGGCTATTCTAGGACTGGAAAAAAGAAAGCAAAGTAAGCTTTTTTTTAATTTGAGAGAGAGCTCAAGAGATACTGAATTGTAAGCATTTACAGTAACTATGCTGTATCTCCTAGTAAGAAGGATTTACATGTTACTATCACAATGGTCTTGATTATTTAGTCCCCTGGCTTTTTAATTTTTTTCAAATTTTTTTTATATTATAGTGGTTTTCAGTAGTGGCCAACAAATTGGAATTAAATTTGTAAAGTGTGTTCACCCTGACCTGTTTTTCTATTTGCTGAGAACTTTTTTTTACACTTTGATTCTGGTTGAAATTCTGCATTGCATATTTCCAAAGCTTCCTTAGTTTTTTTTGAGGTGCTGGTTTGGAGGTGGAATGATCCTTTGGGATTCTTGGTAGGTTAAGTATAACCTGCATGTGTTTGAAATAGCATTTAGAAAGGACCAGTGTCTCTCTTCAGCCTGCAAGCTGTCTTTTGGTTTACCCAGCATATGCTAACGTCAAGCAGGGCTTGTTCTTCTGGCCTTTCCTTCGCACAAATAAAGAAAAAACAAGAAGCAGAAAAATGCAGACAGTAACAAGGCTGAAAATCAATCTCTAAAGTTAACACATCTCAGAAGATCAGGTTTCTGTTTCGCTGTTGCCTTTGCACAGAATATTCTCTGTTCTTGGTGTTCATTGTTCCCCAGGAATCTTCAAGCACAACACAGCAGGGTCAGGATGTGTCGCGTTAGTGATTCAGCGAAGCGAACCCCTTCGCTTCTGGTGTCTGCTGAGTACAGAGAGTGTGGGTGTCACTGGTCACCTTCAAACACCTCAGTGTATCTGGGTGCTTTTCCGTGAGACACCATGGGCACGTTGCAGGAGTGGTGCTGGGGTACCTGACAAAGGTGTGTGAGATGATGTCTTCCCTTTCCTTTGTCGGTGCCAGGTTGCGCTGGTGGAGGGGGGTGGCACAGAGCCCCCCTGCCAGGCACAGCTCTGGCTTCCACGCGCTGCTGCTGCTCCTCCGCCCCCTGGTCCTCCTGCCCAGTTCAGGGACATGGAGGGGTCCGATGCTAGATGCTGTGTGACAAGTGTGGGGTGGGGACTGCTGAGGGAATTGTGCATCAAAAGCGTGGGACTGGAAGAGTTCGGCCTTCCAGGGATGATAGACTCTGTCATCGCCGGCTGATACCTGAGCAGGAACAATGTGCTTTGGTTTATTGCCCATTTCATTCTCCAAATTACTGTTGGAGTTTAGGTCACCTCCCTGGTACGTACCTTTTCAGAAAGAAGGGAGAGGATAGATGCTGCATGCAACGTGCTGGGGGTCGTTGGTAGGTGGAAAGGGTGAGAAATCCAAGGGGGTTTAGGTAACACCAGAGACAGGAGCGTGGGGCACCTTCCTTTACGCGGAGTGCTCAGTTACTGGAGCAAACCAAGGGGAAGAAGAGGCATCTGTGATTAGTATAATTTTATGGAAATATCTGGCCAAACAAATAAGAGAAAAGAAATGTTAAGTTATGAAATGTTCATCTGGAAAAGGAGATGTGGATTACGTTAGCAGGGTATGGCCCTTCCAGCCTGAAACTTCTGTGCATGCCCTGGGCACTGGATGGGCTCGCAGGGATGGGACAGGTCGGTGGTGGTTTGTCAGCAGAGGGTGCCAGAGACCAACAAACAAACTCGCTCTCCTTCAGCCCCAACGAGAAAAGCAGGTGTGAACGGCAGCACCTTGTGTTCTGGAGCCAACGTCCTGTCTCGGGGCAGGAGTGCGGTGAGGGAACCACCTCGGACCCCCTCGAAGCCTTGCCCTGAGTTTCAGCAGTGGCTTTAGTTGTGCTGGTTATTTCCAGGATGAGTTTTCCAAGAGACTGAATGTGATTGAGGCGTAAGTAGTATGAGATGAGCAGGGAGAGCTTGGTCTGCGGAGCGGTACCCCTTTGTGTTGCTGGCAGAATAGGAGGACTTCACACATACTTCAAGAAGGTGGGGGGAAATAAGAAAAGGCAGCGATCAACAGCTGTAGTCCCACGCTTGGATGTGTAGGCAAGTTCGTATCTGTGCGTGTAGTCAGCCTGCAGGAGCCTCTTGGTGGGAGTGGAGATTTGCAGGTGAGGAGGGATGTCTTCTGGGAGTCTTTTAGAAGACGCCAGAAGTGTGGTGACAGAGGAGGCCGCTGCCAGGCTTGTTTTTTGTCTTGGTGCAATGAGCCTCTTCTTAGATGCTCTGTTGCAATTAGCTTCCAGGAAGGCAGATAGCAAACTGTCTCCCAAGTAACTCTGGAGGTTGCAGGGATACCTGGGAATCATCTAAAGTATTTATTTCGTCCTACCTGTCCATGACTCTTCAGATCTACAAGAAGAAAGGGCAAACGTTATTCTTATCAAATGGCCTGATAGGCAAATACCCTGTGCATGTGCCTGGGCCGCTTCCCTCTGACTCACACGTGCCTTAGGAGTCACGGTGTCCTTCCAACAGGAGAGCTTTGGGGCAGAAATCACTGAAGCATCACATTTAAAGGTCTTCCTGGGCTTTCAGAAACTGAAGTCCAAGCTGTGAATTTTTTTTTCTTCTTTTTTCCCTCCTTTGGAAAGGAGGACTCATCTCACTGCAAGAAGTTCTGACAGATTGTCGCTGCCCACCCTCTGGAATAACCCTCCTCGCTGTGCTGCTGCAAGTTGAATGAAGTAGTGTGTGGCTGCATTAACTTCAGTCGGATGCTGCTGGTAAACTGTTTATCCTGGCTGGAAGGGAAGCGGTGACCCAGCCGTTTGAAGTTGCTGCTTTTATAATGTAGGGTCAACTCTACTGTCAGGAGTAAAACATACAGAAATTAGCTGCTGGCCCGTGATTTGCACAGTCAGCTGTAGGTTATGAAAGGCTGGGTGTGAACTTGGTTTCAAATATTGCTCTGCATGGTTGGTACCTGCATACGATGATTGTTTTATTCTTGGTATCCTGTTGAAGCCGATGATGTGCTGGACAGTCAGCGTGCATGCAGGAAGACATCTTCTCTGGTGTACAGGGCTTTCTCCACGGGTTCAGGTTTTATTTATGCCCTTGGTGTCACAACTATTTGCTTATTGAGGTTAGAAACTTGGACAGGAACTTCCATTAAAATACATTCTTGTCAAGCTGGCGGGTTTCACCATGCTGAAGGGGATAGCCTTGATAATCCAACAGGCTTTGATAGACATCTGTTGGTATTTTGTCAGCTGCTTTCTAGTTTTAATGTCAGAACTAATGAGGCGGAGGGTGTATGCTAGAACTGTGTAGCTCTACTGGTTTCTACTGTATTTGTTCTGTTTTGAGCCTTCAGCAGTTCCAATGAACCATATTATGATAATAATGGTATGAATGATTAAATGACTCCCATAATTGATCAAAAATCAATAATCATTTAATAAAAATGCCATTAAACCGAAGTGGAGAAAGAGGGATCTCCTTCTTAGAATGAACCCAAATAAAATTAATCGATACAGAAGGCAGCTTTTAGCTGCAGGGTCTTGTCCTAGCCTGTTCCCAGAAACACAGCTCGAGCCTTGGCTTCTGCTGTGCCGATGTTCCTGCGGTGCTGCGCGGCCCTGTCCGGCCGGGAGCTCGTCAGCCGGCCCGCGGGGTCCGGTGGAGCCTTGCCTGCTTCAGGATGGTGGTGAGGAGCTGAGGTTGCCTGTGGCTCTTTGCACTGATGCAGCGTTGCTGGCAGGCACTGGCTGACAGCTGCTGCTGCCTTTTCTTTCTTTTCTTTTTTTTTTGCTGGTGTCAGTGCTATTTTTCTGTATCCTTATCACAGAGAAGTGAAGTTTCTATTTCTGGGTAAAGATTTGTGTGATAAAGGAAAGACTGTAAAAATAGGTGGAACTGCTATTTGCATTTCAGCCTGTGGTATGAAGAGGCCTCTTTGTCACTTTTGCCCACTTTGAAATAACATAGGCTACTGAGATTGCTTGTAAATAGGCTCAGTATGCAGGTAACGTGTGACATACTGAAGTCTGAGATGCCATGATTCAAGAGTGGAGCAGAGATTTTGAGTGGTGTAGCTTAGCTGGTGTGTTATGAAGAATAAAGTGTTGGGTTTGTGGCTGATGGGAGCCTAAAAGCCAAATCTGACCCCAGGGCTGCTGAATTGGGTTTAAGTACAGGTTCCAAAGTCTGTAAAAGTAAATGAAAAGACACCCATGGTCTTCAGATAATGCTTTTGTTAGGACTTCTAGGACTACAGCTCCTTCACCCATACTCCTAACTAATTTTTTTTCTGCAGAGGGATCTGTAATGCTGGATATCTTTTGCTGCGTGTGCCTGCATGTTTTGTAACAATAAAGAATTAAAAGGCAGGTTGCAAAAATGTGAGATAGGCTTAAAAATCACAGTATGGAGAAGACTACAAATAAACTTTGCTTCCTAGTATTTGTCTTCCGGTTTCTAAAGCTTTAAGTTACTCTCACTTCACATTTTCAAATCTTTTTCCATAACCAAGCGGAATAGAAACCTGCTTTTTTGTTTTGGTGACATTTTCTGAAAAGAGATAAGATTTTTTACACAGTCTCTTCACCCAGCTGCTGGGCTTTAAGGAAAGCACCAGCTATGGCAGGGCTTGAGATAACAGCACAGGAGGTGACCCTGCAGAGGGTTAACAAACTACCAGGAGAGAGATTTACTGCTTTTCTCCTGGTGGCTCCAAGCCGAGGGTTCAGGAGTCTCTTGTTCGCTCCAGCCCCGTGATGGCCCTGCTTGAACTGAAATCGCTCAAAAGGAAACCGGTGGCCCCCAGTTCCCTGTCTGGTGGCGGCTGTGGCCTCAGCTGCTACTGAGGAAGCAGGACCATGAACTCTGTCTACACAGTCAGGTGAAAAAGCCTCCCCGTCCACCTGAACGTTACTTCGCCTTTGGGGCAGTTATGAACTGCAGGCAGGGGAGGTGTCAGGCATTTACTAGACATTCGTCCTTTTTGCTTCAGACCGTGTGCATTATTCGGGATGACTGGGTGCAATCGTTTGCTTATTTTCCTTAAATATGAAGCAAAACACTCCTGTATGATACTAGTCCCCAAATCAAGAGCTCAACAGTGACCACATCTGCTCTCGAGAAAAATCAGGAGTCCCTGGAGAAGCAGTTTGGCAGCTCTTTACAGGAGCTGTTTTCTTTAGTTGTTCCATGGTGGGTTTCTGTATGGGGAATGCTTTGAACCAAGCAGAAGATCTCCTAACAGCAATTGCCTTCTAATGTGCCATTATTCACCACTGTAAACTGATCACAACGTCCTACAGGACTGAAGATGCGGAGTTACCTTCTCCCTCTGGACACACTTGATTTAGACCTAAGTGGGGCTGACCTAATAGGAAAAACCACAATCTTGATCCTGACTACAAAAATAGCAGGCAAGGAATGAGAGAATAGCCTTTTTAGTGAAGAACAATTGAATTACATTTATTATTCCTAAATTGCTCTTGTATGATGTAAAAAAGCAAGGCTCGAGGGTTTTTAGATAATGTCAAGGTTGAAAGAAGCCTTGAGGAGAAATTGTGACCTTTTTTTGGCTGTTCAAAAGAATGGAAGTAGTGCCTCAGAGTGTACTCTGGCAAGAAACTTGCACTTTATTAAATTATTGGATGTGTCTGATGCCAGTGATGTGAAAAACTACAAAGTGGTGCAGAACAAAATTGAGGCAGGTATTCTGCAGCAAGCAGGGATCCTGGTGGGGTGAAGAACAGGGAACAGACTGGGGATAGCATGATAGTTTCTCTGGAAATCTCAGGCGTTACCCCTGGGTAATAAGGGTTGGCTGTCTTCAACTGTGTACATCCCAAATGTAAGCATTCTTTTAATATACAGTCTTCAAGCATACTACAGAATCGCAGAACAGTTGAGGTTGGAGAGGACCTCTGGGGATCGCCCACTCCAGCCCCGTGCTCAGAGCAGGGTTGGTTCCAGCAGGTTGCTCAAGACCATGTCCAGTCAGGATGGAGACTCTACAACCTCGCTGGACAGCCTGTTCCAGTGTTTGCTCACTTGTACAGTAAACAAACAAACAAAAAAGTGGGGTTTTTTTCCTAATGTTTAAACATGATTTCCTGTATTTCAGTTCATGCCCATTGCCTCTTGTCCTGTCCCTGGGCACCACTGAGAAGAGTCTGGCTCCGTCTGACTCTTGTATCCATGTAGATATGTTAAGATAAATACAAAAACTGCAGGCAATTAAAGTAACACAGAAAGAATGAGTGGATGATAGATTCAAAATACCAAACTTCAAAGCAGTAGCATTTGATTTTGTTTGATACCGGTGCTTTGCCTGACACTTTCTGATGCGTTTCTCAATGTGCTGTGGGACAGCAAAGCCAGTATGTTCAGCTATGGAGTAAAGTAATGATAGAGGGTGGGTTTCATCTGGTTGGACATAGATGCCTTAATCTGAGGTTGCCACTGAGACCCTCTAGACAGCCACCAGAGAGAAACAGGTTACTCCATGGGTGTCTTCTTCAAGTCATCCCTGTTTGGGTGAGCTCCCTAGAGATGTCTCTGTATCTCCACTGATCAGATGGGGAGCCCAGATGGTCAGGTGAGATGCAGGTGTCCACACGTGATAGACGGATCCCACACAAAGTGCCCTTGGAGGTGCTTTGTTTCTCCAGAGCAGCACCAATACTCCCTGCATTTGCTTTGAGAGGTGCTTCTGGCATGATTGGAGATCAGTGGGGATCAGTCTTGAAGCTTAATGAGCAAACAGAGGAGATTGTCGTAGGGAACGGAAGCTTCCAGGTGTTCATGTGGGTGCATGGTGGGATGGCTCCCCAGTTAAGCCTCTGGGGCTGCCCAGAGGCCTCTGGCTTCTCCTCTGGGGAGAAGACTGCCTTCCCGTGGGACTGGTGTGTCCAGCAGAGCCCATGGGGCCCTGCCTGTGTCTGTGGGATGGACCTGGCCCTTAGCTGTCCCATGGCCCCATGGCAGCCCCGTGCACTGGAAGCTGAGCACGTCTCCTTTGGGTCTGCTCTCGAGGCGGCTCGCTGGAGGTAGCTAGCCCTATCTGCTGTTCAAAAGCTGCTCTAGATCTATGAACATGACCCCAGGACGTTGTGATTGAGGGTTTGGTTCCCTGCCCCTCAAGAGTCAGTCCTGCTGGAATTTCTATACAATGACATTTGAAAGGGAGTGTAAAAGAAATCTTGTCAGTTCTGGGAATCTGCCCAAGCGCGTGTTTGTGTCGGTTACTGTGGTGGGGTCTTGCGGGATGCAACCTGTAAAGCCATTGCTTGCAAGTGGGGAGATTCTTCTCCTTTGCCCAACTGCTGAGCAGAGCCAAATTTTTCGGAGCCCTGGACCATGAACTTGCCAATTCAGTGGGTTTGTGTCCTCTGACAGATCACGGAGCAATTACAATCCTTTTCATTTTCTAGGTGGCTAATGGGGTAAACTGCATTTAGGCTAAAACATATTTGTTCCACTTTTGGTATCTTCCCCCCCCCCCCTTCCTTTTTTTTTCCCCTAATGACCTTAAAGAAAGCGAAGGTCCTTTGCTAGTGTAACACGTTGAGGTTAATTCTGACCCACTAGATCACATACTACAGCTGCTTCCACTTAGCAGCTTGGCGTGAGATGCTTCCAAACGTGACCTTCACGGTGCCTGGTAAGAATATAAACCTCTTGAATCCCCCTCTGAGTGACATACACCTAATGCTAAACATGGGATAGATGTTTTCAAAGTTCCGTGTCATCTTTAGAAGAGCAGGAGGCTATTACTCTGAGGACATCCGGATGCACTGCTTGTTCTGTGTAATGTCCTGCTCGATGGCGTATACTGCTGCTAACAACAAAAAACAATATACTGATGTATACCTTTAGCCTGTTGTACAGTGACTTAAATCACTTGTTGTTATTGCTAGTCCATTTGTATTTTTCTAAGCATTTGTGTTCCACCAGCACACTCAGAGTGAGTACTCTCGAGGGGGAATTTCCTTCCTGATAAACAATTCTGCAATGTGATTCAGCAGGAAGGATGTGGTGGTTAAGGCACTGGACTGGGATTTGGGAGACATGGGTTCTGTTCCCAACTCTACCACAGTCGAGATGTGATGAGTGGAAGGGCAAGCAAGCAAAGAGGAGGAGGTGTTTAGCTATGGCAAAAACATACTTTCACGTGGACTGTTTGTCCAGTTTGGAAGTTAGATAGGTCTGGGTTTTTGTTTGGTTAATCAAGTAAACAGTGTTAGAGACTCCTGTTTGTGCAGTTGAAATCTGAAAGCTAATCTTGACCTATTCCAGGAATCCAGACATTGTTTTCACTACATGTTGTTTCAACTTGCATGACATTTCAGATGCCACTTTTCAGTGTTTCTTGGTTGACTTAATTCACCGATTCAACATTTTGTTCTCTGATCTACAGGCAACGTACTATGACTTCTACGCTAAGTTGTATATGCACACAGTTTCTCCACTATCTTGCTTAGATACAAAGGCAACAGACCACACACAAGATATTTCCTTTGTCACACAGGGTGAAGTTCCTACACTTTGGTAGTTATACTACATTTTTTCTTTTCAGAAGCAAGAGTTTGGGCTACCAACTCTGAGCTGTAGACCACTAAGCTCAGCATCCTGATTTGGTGCCACCTTTGGGAGGATGAATCAGGACAGTGACTCAAGTGATCAGCCCACTGGTGAGTTTTCTGCTTGTCCAAGTGTTTGCCTATCTTCTCCTGTTCTTTCAACATGATTTGCTTTCCATTTATTTTCCTTAGTGCTATTGGAGGAGAGTGCTGAGTCACAAATAGAGCAAAACCTGTGAATTCAATGCTAAATTGCATGCCATGAAGGTTACTGGATCTTTGAGGTTTCCTGGTCCACATCTAGATATCAGCATTCTTAGAACTGTATTCCAGGTTGAAACTTTTTATAACAACTGTTTTTATAACTTCTTACCAATTCAGAATAATACATGATTTTTATTGCTGTGTGTTACACAACTCATTCAGATTTTATCCATAGTTTAGTTTTCTCATTAATTGCTTTTGTAATTGCTTTACCCTATAAAGTAAGGTCCAGGGAAGATGCACGCTCATACCATTTTCATGTACGTCCCACAAAGTTTCAGTGTTACGGTCCTTGCCGGAGAGATTGAATGGACAGGAATTTGTTACTTATTCTGGCTCAGTGCTGCCATAAATTTAGTCTCCTCTTCCATCGCCATCTTTGGTTATTGGAATTCAGTATCATCTAGTGCTTCTGGCAGTTTCTGCAAAGGAGAAGGGCCTGGGAGGCGGGTAAGCCAGAAGCAGTGCCTGACGGCCTCCCAGGCTCTTGCTCAGCTGTGTGCTTTTTTGGATGTGTAAAGGGGCATTCTTAGTTCTGACGTGAGGGCTATTTTTTGACAGTTTCCATTGTTCCCTACTCTTTGTTAATGGGTGAGGTCTTTTTGTCTGATTCCTTTTTCAGAAATAGAGGCTGTTATGAGAGCTGTCTGCTCACAGGTTTGGTGATTTTTCTTTTGCTGTCAAGAGTCCTGAGAGTTTCTTCCTCCCTTTTTCAGACTCGCTTGGGCAAACTCGTCCAGACAATATCTACCTGGGGGGATTGCTAGGATATCCCCTTGCTGGGATAGCAAGGAAAGTGGTGCTCATCGCCACCACCCTTGTGCCATGCTCTTGCTGTCACAGTCCACGTGGCTGTAGGCAGAGCAGGTTGATGAGTCTGGGGTTCCGAACACCTGCCTACACCACAGATCTTGCTGTTGTCTATGGGTTTGAATCTGCGAGTTCAAGAATGGAAAATTTTCAGAAAATTCCTATGGTAACATGGAATATCTATTCTTTAATACTCTGCACATGTTTTCATTACTGTGAACAGATGATGATTACGCATCAGGATGTCATGAGGATTCATGAATTATCCACAAGAGGACCTAGAGGCTGGGTCTTTGGAAAAAGACATTCAAGGAAAGTCTCCATAACACAAACCATCCTGGGTGCTCGTGAGAAATGTGTGGATTGCATGGTCGGAATATTCATAGATTGCTCACTGCAGCATTATTTTTTGTAGGGGTAATAAATGTTATGCTTTGAGTTTAGATCCACTCTCTAAAACAGGGACAGGAATGAAGCTGTCAAGAGGGACACATTTCCAATGTACTACTTGTGTGGATTTCACACCTTCTGTGGAAGTGCTTAGTGCTGGTTGCTCTTGGAGTCAAGATACTGGGTTAAACAGGCCTGATCCACTGATGATTTATATCTTGACTGAAGATACGGATCTTCAAATTTGGACCTCCATTTGTTCAGCTTCCAGCACCAGCCCTCTGTAGCCACCTAGTATGTTTTACATTGTCGGTTCATTTCATTATCTAAGCCCTGCTACCACTGTAGCTATACTTAGAGAGGAAGGATATTATAATCTTGTGAAAGATTAAAATATTTTTACTGTAATCCAGCTGGAAGGGTAGGACTTTTCTCAGGGTAAGGGACAGCCAAGGTTTTTCCCATTCTGTCCTCCCCTTGTATGCAGGAAGGAAGTGCTGGCAAAGGCCCCCTCGGCTTCCTGTCGACTTCGGAGCACATTTCCAGACACAACCTTCTCCGCCATCCATCACCCAGCCCAGCCAAACAATCACGGCAGTGCAACGGGAAGAACACACGTCTCGCATAGACACGCGGGAGGCAGCGTGAGCGCAAACTGCTGGGATTCGTGCACAAGCCAGTTTGATCTGTAGGCTGTGTCTGACAGCAGGTTACTGAGGATTTTCTTCCCTCCCCTTATAATCAAGTACGTCAATAATCAAAATTCCCCTTTAGAAGAAACAGCTTAACAAAGAAGAAAAGGGGAAAAAGAAGGAAAAGGGCTGCTGTTTAGTAAAGAAGCTACTGCACTGACAGGTTGTGGAGCCTTAAGCCAAGGAAACGACTGGGGATGCTCTCTGGTCCAGAGCACCCCAGGGTGATGTGTGTGGCCGCGGGGGAAGGAAGCGACTGTTGTCTGGCATGACAGAGGCAGAGGTTTCTGTCAGGTCTTCAGGGTAGGGCAGTGATGAGGCCAGCACTATCTGTGATGCCTTAAAGGAGGAGGAAATAAATAAGATGGAGGCCTCACCGTTAAATGAATCACCTTTGCTGAATATGATTCTATGCCTCTCTCCAAGAAAAGGCTCAGAACTGAACTGTAATCTTCTTCTTGTATTACTGGTTATATTTAAAAGCTGCATTACAATATTTAGATAATATTTTCAGACCTTGTCTGCTCTGTAACCTTTTTTTAACCATTCCTTAAAACAGCTATTTGGTTTTATTTTTTTCAGTATGGCTTTAGTATTCTCACCAACTTTGAGCTGGGAATTTCATTTTGGTTCTGATAGCAAAAGCCTGCAAAGATCAGCTGTTAAGAGATGATGAGCAATCACCGAAACACCTCTCAAGATCACTGTATAATCCTGTTGTACAACTGGATATGACAGAATATCAAGAGTCTAACTTGACAGAGAAACAACTTTTCAATATTTGAGGCTTAATTTTCCTTATACGTCTAGCTGAATGCTTTATGTGTAAGGCTGAGCACCTAGGTTAGTCTTTCTGGGTGCGAGCACCCACACAGATAGAGCCCTGTCTGCATTACCATGTTCTCACTCTGCATTTTCCGGCAGGTGTTTTGGAAGCCATCCTACTGTTCTTTGGCCTGAGATACTCCAAAGCTACCTCCTAGTAGGTTGTGTCCAACAGCAGGAGGACTGGTTTGTACTTGGGAATGGAACGAGGGGGAGGCAAAGCCTATCAACCACCACAGCAATTACACCTGCCCTCCTTGTTTCAAATCGATGCTGCCCATGTTGAATTGTACTCTGTGTTTGAGCCCCACCTCTGAGTCAGCTAAGCACATCAGCTTGTAAATTAGTGTGGAATTAAAACACCTCCAAGACTTCTCTGTTTGCGTCATTGGGGGGCTTGGGGTAAAATTCAATTCAGAGTCCAGCTTAATGGCAAATTTAAAACTTACCCTGAAATTTCAGCAGTTGCTCATAGTGTAAGAAAATAATATTTTGTGGGGTTGCATTTTTCCTGAATTCACTGACACTACAGGATTCCTTCAACCTTTCCTCTGACTTTTCTCTCTGAAAAAGGCTACTGTCAGTAATTTCTGCAGCGTGACTATCTTTGCAGTGTGCCCAGTGTACTCAGAGTCAAAATAGTATTTACTTAAGGCTACGTTTTGGCAAAGCTGGGATGAAACTTGAGTATGAGTGTAAGCTCTAGAATTAAAGAAAGAGTATGTTGTTTTAATGATAAGGGTTTTAGGCTAGAGTTGTGGAAGTTATTGGTGAAGACTTTCCGGAAGCAAATTGCGTACTACTGAAATCTGGCCACTCTGACCCCCATATGCATACTGGCCAATGTGGTGTTTTTATTTGTAAAACATCTTTCAGTACAGTTTATGCTTTTTATACTTTTTTTGTCATGTAAAAACCAGTGTGTAACTCTTAACAGTCTTGATAAGCAAAAAAATCCCCAGCTCTGTGCTGGCTACCTGCACGAGCACCTCGTCTGCCCAGCCAGACGTGCCTTTCTGTGGTTATTTCATTCCTTCTCCTCTGTTTCACATTTTTATTGTCCTTTGTCTGGGCTTGCAACAGGCATGGGGTGGGGAGTAAGCTCTTTAAATGCCTTTACAATACTCTGTGGGACAGAAATTATTTCTTATTTAAGGTCTCTACAGAATGCAGTATTATGGAGTCCTCATTTAAAATCTCAAGGCATTTCTGAAATGCTAACAATAATTTTTAAATCTACCAGAAATGCACATGAATAACACCAATTGAAAAAGAAAAGAAGGTGAAAGTTACAGGGGGTGGGAAGGATAATAAGCAGCAGTAAGAGCTCTGTGTTTGTGAAAGCAATAACAAAACCAAAAAACTTACCCATCAGGGCAATGGCATAGAACTAGGGAAAGTTAGGTTTCCCCACTGGTCAGGGCTGAAAGTAGATGCTGTCAATTAAGTTGTCAACTTTAAAAGAAAAAAAGCAAAACTCAGCAACGTAGTTTCAGGTCCTGCCGTAGACCTGAAGTCCCCAGACAGTTTGTGGCATTTGGCAGTCTCATTTCCCTGGTTTGTGAAAGGATTAATCTTCCCCTTTGTGAAGCTGCTTGACTGTACATGGGAAAGTGCTCACATTAACAGCATGCAAAATTTCTTAATTTCCTTCTAGAAAATAATTTATTGTGTCTTTGCTTATCCTGGCCATCCTGTTTGGAGGAAGAAGACACCACTCTAACGGGCAGTGGGTGCAATTCTGCTCAGTTCCTACATGCACTGATCTCTTATTTATTTTATTAATCTAATTACGCACTGTGACAGCAATGGGTTAAAAAAAAGAGACAGGACTGTGATTTGTTGACAGTGTCCCTTTTAAGTACAAGAGTGCCAACTCGAAATCAATCCACCGCATGCTAGCCGAGCAATGTAAGGAACGCGGGACAGCAGTAACATGATCAGATTTGCTGAAACCACCGAGCAAAAGTGCTGTTGCGCTGGGAGAAAAGACTGTGGCTGGGAGGACTGGTAATTCTCAAAGAAGTGAAAGCAGGCAGGGACTTGCGAGCCCCTTCTGACATGTGCTAGTGGCTGTCATGGTTCATGGCTCAAGGGAAGACAAGTCCTCAGGACTGCCAAAGTCTCTGAAAAGTCAAAGAAATAGGCTTGTGATAGTAAATGCTGTTTGCCCAGGGATACAAAAACACTGTGTGACTGAGAAGAATTATGTTTAGATTGGACATGTGGTCATAGGCCATAAACTGATTGATAACAAAGAAGTTTTCCATGCATTGCCTGCTGGTCTCTACATTCCTCTTTGCAAAAAGGGATGGAGTATAAGAGCTGTTTCCTCCCACTCTGGTTCTTTCACATAAATCTAGTGAAGACGAGGGCCAAGTTAAATCCAACAGTCCCAAACAACCTTCACAAACTCTAGCAAGGTCCAGGTAACAAACATGGGAGGAAAAACACACTGGGAAATCAAACAAGCAGTACTTATGAGAAAGACTGGAGGTGAAACTGCGTCCTACAACCCAGGACTGCGTTACTGCCTCTTGGTGCCCGTTACCATGCAGCGCCTTGAGAGATTACAGGGTTTTCTGCATCCTCCTTTCCCTGGCTCCACAGCCCGTCTTCACTAGGCAGATGTCCTCTTCTGCAGCTTGACAAGAACCTGCAGGGTGGTGTGTGCTCTGTAGGAGCAGAGGGGGCTGCCTGCAGCACGTAGCTGCAGATCTTCTCACCCAAGGTGTCTGCTCCTCAACAAAAGGGTTTGGGAGTAAGAACACAGCCTCCGTTTGTGTGCGGGAGGGAGGAACGACTCTGCCACTGCAGGGATTCATTTGTGTTTTAGTGGGAACTGTGAGGCAATAGAAATGTCCTGCTCTGAGTCTAAAGCAGTGTTTGCTGTGTGTGTGATTGTGCGTTCTTTTAAATTAAACTATTTTGCAAGCACTTCCTTCCTGCATTTCTCAGAAGGAGGGAGGGGGTGTGTGCAAAGAATGTTTAACTGCCTTTGACGGAGGAGGAAAACTGAAGAAAACAAGAGATGCAGTCCTAACTACTGACCTTTTACTTGAGCTTGGTGATGTTTTTCAGCAGCAGAGCCTCCAGGGAGTAACAGCATCCTCCTTGCTATTGTGCTGCCTGCCCAAAAAGGGGGCTAAAGTTCAGCTTTTATGATGTTCTCACTCTGGGCTTGTGGGAAAAAGGCCACATTCCCTTTCTTAGGTCATACGAGTGCAAGAGATGACAGAGTCCTACAGTCTAACCCCAGGGCATTAGGCCAGTTCAGAATGAGACTGGGATAGACAGCTTGGTAAATATGCAGCCAGCTTTTTCTCCTTACGGAGATTCACAGCAGGTGGGAGGGTAATTTACATTGTTAAATTAAAAGGCACTGATTTATTTTATGTTGGTGTGTTATTGTTTCATAAAAGCACATGGGTTGCCATTAGTCATAATGGATTCTTGCACTTTATTGTTAAATACTCCTTTTCCACTTCGGTCGACAGTTACTGGAAATGAATGTTATCCACTAAGACAAAAACAAGAGGCAAATAAGCATAAAACAAAACCCCAACCTCCTCCCCAACAAACCACAGGTTTTTAGGGAACCCTCCACAGTTCTGAAGATTGAGATTATTGCAGTAGATGTTCTCAAATTGTGCTCCTTGTCCATCAGACTGCTTATTCCCTGTACCACACGGAAGGGGCTAGAGAGCCATCGGTCCCTTTGCTCACTGGTTCAGATCAGGCTCCTCATCTCATAGGGGCCACCTAGTCTTTGCTCAGCGCTGTGGTAGGCTGACTGTCGCCAGTCCCCTTAGCAGCTTCTACTGTTTCTATCCATTGAGGTTTCCTTCAGGTTCCTTCATTGTTGAAGTGTCGTTCAGTGATACTGAGCTGGTGTTTCTAAATGGCACGATCCTGGCTATGGAGAGATGGTTGTGCTTCCTGAAGAGTCGAGGAGAGGAGGAGGTTCTGCCTGGAAAGGCTGCTTATCTTAAGGATAGATACTGTCTTAAAGTTATATAAGCCATGCTGTTTAAAAAATTAAATCTGGATGATGCTGACGTCCGTCTGTGCACTTGCATCCTTTCAGCAGTGCTTGCAACTCCTGCTCAAGGTGCTCAAGGTGCTGCAGCATCTTAGCCTGGCCACGTTGTGCTGCAGCAGACTAAGAGATCCCGTCTTGTGGCTGATGTATGAGTTTTACCTTAAGTTGGAGCCTTCTCTTTTGCATCGTAGAGCACATAAACTCAACATTGTACCTAGCTACCCTGCAGTTCATTGAAGAATATGCATCGCTACCTGTTATATAATTAATAATGTGTATCTCTATATGCTATAAGGAAAGATGTGTGCTTTGGCAGAACGGAGCAAATGGAAGTGCTGACTGATCTAGTGGCTTAGTTGCAGCTGCAAGGGAAAGGTCTTTCTCCCTGCCCTTCTCCCTCACGCCCTTGTACCCAGTCCTGGGTACATGGGTACTTGTACCCAGTCCTGGGTACATGAGTCATCCTCTTTGCTCCAGTGCTGCTACCTTGGACCCTTCACAGAGTTTGTTCAATTCACTGGCCCAGCAAGAACTGATCTGTATTTTGGCTAAGTTAGTTTATTGCCAACAGCTTCGGTGGGACTGGCTTGTAAACAGTCCACTGAGGACCAGAGCCTGCGCAAGCTGGGGCAGGGAAGGGGCTTTCCACATTTCAGCAGGGCGAGCTGCTGAGTGGGGAGGGTTCAGGTTGGTTGCTGTAACTGCACCCGCATGCGATATGCAATAGAGATGTAACGAGGACGAGTCACTTTGCTTTTGCACCAGCGAAGTGGTGAAATACAGCCAGATATTAATTCAAAGTACTTGAAAGACGTGTATATGCCAAAGCACACCTTTGGGTGGCTGTTTTATGGGTGCAGACGTGTTAGGTGTCCCCCCCTCAGTCATGCTTTCACCTTCCTGGGTACCACACACCGGTGACATGCGGGCCAGCTTGACACACCTTGTGATTTTCTTTTTCGGTCTTTTAACATTGAGCGTTGCCTATTTGCAGTGTCTTCCAATGACCGACCCTCAAATTTGGTAAATACAAATATCTAGTTACCTGATATATGCAGGCAGATGTTTGGGTTGTGGAGGAGAGAAATGAGGTATTTGGAGTCTGTAAGCTCTCTGGTATTTCTGGTTATCATAGTGAGTGGCAGAGTACAAATTAATGCTGGGAAAACAGGCTTGAAGATGAGCGACGTTTGCCAGGAGGTTTGCCACAGATGAGAGTTGGACCCATGATGTGAAGCCAGCGGGCAGTGGCATTCAGATAACCCCAGGAGTGTGTCTGATCAAGGCAGAATCACGTTCTTTTAGCCAACTTGAAATTGCTTAATATTAATCTGTCTTTCTGGCTTACAAGTACTGATTTTCATATATACACGGAAATGCCTGTGGCAGCCTGACATACAGTACCGTCTTGGCATAGGTGCTGGATACACGCTCTTGCCCAACTGCCCACTCTCCACCATCAGCTAAGTGGTGAGCGGCTTTAGTGGCTGTGGAAGAGCCACTGTCCCTGTTGACTTCCAGGGAGAGAGCCATTTTACAGAATTGTAGGCTTTGGCTCCACAGATCATTCATTTAACCTTATTTGATTTTGCCTAATTTGAGGAGGTATCTCTTTTCATTTTCTTCTGGATGCTCTTTGTACTTAGCTACACAGACATTGGGAGGGAGAAGAATTTTTCTAAATTGTTTGTTTTTTCTTGGGGAGAAAGAAATTAAGATTTATTATTAGTTTTCTTTCCCCAGGGCTCTACCTCAGAAAAATCTTCTGTAAAGCAATTTTCAGCTTTTACTTCAAGAAGTATGTAGCAAGCTATCAGTAATTCAGCATAACAAAAGTTCACGCAGTTCAGAGCTTTCATGATTACAGAGGAGCTTTTCTTGGGATTTTTAAAATGTCCTAGACACAATTAAAAGAATTTCTCAGCAAGGAGAGTGCAAGCTGGGGACTCTCCAGCAGATGTTATCACTCAAGGAAAACTTTGTTTGGCTTGGCTGGGTCCTGCCTTCATTCCATGCTCTTTGATCCCACCGCTGGTCTTTGTCTCTAAGTCTTTTGCAGTGTCT
This sequence comes from Mycteria americana, assembly GCF_035582795.1. Classification (NCBI taxonomy): domain Eukaryota; kingdom Metazoa; phylum Chordata; class Aves; order Ciconiiformes; family Ciconiidae; genus Mycteria; species Mycteria americana. The sequence continues at coordinate 1,933,129 of NC_134381.1, read as the reverse complement.
CTCTGTCCGTCTTTGTCTCTGTCTGTCTTTCCCTCTTTCCATCTGCTCCGCATTCCCTTGCAGGCTGAATGGGACAGCGTTAACCTGGCTACTTCCAAGACAAACAGCGAGTCAGATTGAAAGAGGGGGGCCTTTGGCTGTCATGAGACTTCGTGGTCACTCACTTCCTAGAATTAAAGGCTGGGAGTTGATCTGTAAGCCAGCCAAGCTGGAGACAATGATTGGGTTTCCATTTTGTTCCTTTGATACTGACTTAAATATGTGCACCAAATGGGAAAACAAAATTTACATAAAAATAAGTAGAAATCCACCTTCTTATACAGATCTATTCTACCCTGTGTCTTCTGATATGGATAACACGGGTAGCAAAAGTCATCCGTTGTTTCCTAAAGGACTTGAAATCAGGCCTGCTCTTAGAGAACTGATTTGTAAATGAAATCCTGACTGTGGTGTGGGCTTTTTGGTAGCCCTAAGAAGATGGGACTGGTGCAGCTGGAATCCCGGTGGGCGAGAGGAGACTGCACAGACGTGTAGCGGCTCCAGGCACGGCTTGTGGGGGCCGTTGAGAGTTCCCGTGGTCCCTGCCACCCAGGAGGGTCTGTGCCTTCACTGGGGGCTGCAGGCTGGGTTTCCAGAGCTGCTGATACAAGGCTAGAATAAGTTAGAAGTAATTGTTAAAACAGGTGGACCCATACTGATGTGAAAATGAGGGAGGTCAGAATTGGGCACCTGTTCTCGTTTCCTTGGGGGCTCTGCTGGAGACTTTGGGTAACCTGCTTCACTTCCCAGTGCCTCTGTGTGGAAGAAGTGCAGCATCTTTGTGCCTTATAAACTGTAATGTATAGCCTGAGGTGCAGCTTTTCAAGGAAACCAACACCTGCTCAATGTAGAAAAGGAAAAAACAAACATGGAGGGCTGTTGTCTTCGAAGTAATACGCGCTGTTGGCAGCTCTTTATGATAGTGGTTCATTCAGCACTGCTGCTGTGGGGTACCTCCTGGTAGCATCATTGGCTTGCAAGAAAGTGTTGAAGTGGTCACAGTAAGGACTGTAAAAGGACTGCATTTGGGAGATCACCACATCCTTGGCTGCGTGCGAGTCTGATAGGGAGATTTCAAAGATCTTTATCTGAAATGTCTTTGAAAAAAAGAAAGTGGTGGTGGAGGAGGGCAACCACTTTGAAAGGATTTTAGGTAACTGCAGCTCACAAACACATGCAAAGAGTGTTAGATTGTTCAGGTAGCTTTGTGTCAAACTTGGTGATGTTTTTGCAGTGCTAGGGAAGCCAGTACAGACTTCCTGAGGTGTTTGCTTTGGTGCTCCCAGAGGTCCAAAGCCAGCTTCTTCTGAACCAGCTGCAAGCTATTACGGCTCATAAAGTCTGTTGCAGCTCCTGGATGGGGGATGCTCTAGATAGCACAAAGAATTGTTGAAGGTAAGTATGACATTCAGTCACATCCCTCACACTGTGATCCCTTTTCGGGATGGAGCTGTTGTGACAGTGCACAGGCACTTGGATCTTTTCATCCCTAGCAACTGCATGGTGCTCTCCTTGGAGAGCTGTCTCAGCCTACCTCCTTCCACTCCCCACGGCTCACTTGTTTAAACTGTTACTGAGTCCACATATTTATTATCCTTTGCTTCAATATCTGATTGTACTCATTTTCTATTTTAAGGGGTTTTGCATTCTCTATTACATCATTATTATTCTAACTATGTGCTCAAATAGGTCTGTGGTGGCCGATGTACTATAAAACAAAGTATTGTTAATACCAGGTCTTTCGTGTCAGGCCGTGTGTCTAGCAGTGTACAATGACACGATTGTACTTTGAGTGATCGGGGCACTGTGGCGTATGGTCTGGTTCTTCCATGGGATATGATGACATGCAAAAGACCATAATGAGTATTATATTTTCAATTATATGTGCATTTTAAATAGGCAAAGCTATGAACAAGTAAGTATGTGAAAGATTGTTGACCTTCCCTGTTTGACAGTTATCAGCTAATTCTTGGACATCCCAAGCCAAAATATTTAGCAGTATTAATTTTCCTGTGAGGCTGAAGACTGAGGAGACTTTAACTCCAGTCGTTGGTAGTTCCTAAACCGGAATGACCCCTCAGGAAAGTCAGGCTGAAACATGCTATCCTTCTCCTTCATTATTTTTATTTGATTCCATGTAAACCATTCTGCTCTGAGTGGTTTGTATACTTCAAATGTCTCCTAAGACACAGAGCGATGTCCCACTTCCAGCCTCTCACCTATTCGTTCCGGCTTCCTTGTTGAACTCCCTGTTCTTCCTGCTACTGCAGCAAGGCAGCCACTGGCAATTAACTTTCCAAGCCGTACTTCTTTTAGGTTTTTCTAATATACCTGTCTCTAAGTATACCTTATCCTTTCTCCTTGCTTGTAGGGTGCTCTTTTCCCAAATGAAAAGAGGCGATGTATTAAAGCAAATGCAAGTTGACACTGGGTCGCCTGCGGGCTGTTCAACCAGTTCCTGGTTACATTATCATGATCCTGCCCTGTAGCTGGGTGTTTCTAGCTGGGTGTATTGCCCATGCGTACGGGCGACAAGAGCATGAGTGTGAAGACCAGTACCTTTCCCCTGCTCCAGCACCACCTCTGGGACAACGTTGTCGTGCTTTTTGGACATGAGCTGGTTTTCTGCTTTAAACTGCAGTGTGCTGCTAGGCTGTACCAGCTCATGTTGGTTAGTGGACAGCAGTGATTGCAGCACCATACTCTGCTATGTGATTTGGGCATGTTGCAAGTTCCCTCCTTGATGAAACTGCGATGAGGAGTGATAAGGTTCCCTCTCAGGCACTGATGGACATTGAAAACGCTCCAAAGTACCCGCAGTGATTATTCAGGTTGAGTGAAAGGCCTGAGAAACGCCTGTGAAATGGTGCTCATTGCCACAAACTGCTTTATAATCCAGCCTGGCTTCCCTGTCTAGCAGTAGGACCCTTGCAGCACCCTGATTCTCTGTGGCCCACCCCATCAGCAATCCCTGAACTGAATACAGTTTTGGGAGGCGGCAGGATATTGCACGCTAAGCTGCTTTTCTCAGTTTTGATTCAGCAGTGTAACTCAGTATCTCACACTAAAAAGACTTTCCATTGGTATTCATGGCTCATATAACAGCTCCTCAACTGTTTCCTGCGGGTTCGGAGGGAAAGGATCTTTCCATGCATAATTTAATCACATTCAGCAGCGCAGCAGTTGGATCTTTTTTTTTTCCACAGAAAATCTATAACATCTTGTTAGTTAAATCTTACACTTTCAGAAATGTCAGTGAGCTTGCTTATCTTGTTCATTCAGATAAACACCTCTCAACATCCTGTTTTTCTTATGTCATACGAACAGGAAGAGAACGATTGTTTGAGATGTGCGTCAGTCATAATTGTAACCAGGCAGCCCCGTTACCCTCCCCATTGCCATGGAAACCAACAAATCTCCTCGAACATGTTGGTGGTGAGCTGACAGGTATCCTTTCTTTTCTACTTAACCTCCCAAGAGCTATAACTTTGCAAGTCATGTGTAGGACCTCTCAAAGATTTTTTTTTTAATTTTATCTAAAAGGGTGCACCTATAAATTTTGCAAGTGAATAGCCATTGCTACTTTTATCTTAAGTAGCAGTGATATCTTTTATTCAACTTTGTATCTAGTACTAGAAACACTGAAAAAACCCAGGGCAAGCTGTTTAGTCAGTGGTAGCGCAGTGTGAAGTACTGGGCAAGTTTTTGCCTGAGCCTGCATGTAATGCCTGTAAGGAGTCCTAGAGAAGAATGGTTTGAGCCAGCCAGCTTATGGAAACGCATGTGGCTATTCTGCAATCACTTAAAGGTGACCCAGAGAGCTTTGTGCATGGAGGGAGCAGATTCAGCATTTGGGGCACACTTTGGAGTAATTGAAACTGGTCCTGGCACCTCAGGGTGGGATTCTCAAAGCAGCAACAGGAGCAGAGATGCGTACGAAGAACACGTTATTTGAAGATTCTTGCTTTCTCTGGCACTATTGAGTATCAGTACTGGAGACGGAGTTTTAACGTAACACTCTGAGCTGTAATTAGCTATAGGAAGAAGAAGGAATTTTTTAGTATAGGAATTTTACCATTATTTTCTTCAACATAAGCAAAGTAGCAATTGCACTCTGCCTGTGGAGAGCTTGACTCAGCCTGGGCAAATGGGTCTTCTCCACGTTGTTTACTCGAGTCTTTTAATTACGTTATATGTAACCTGAAAAGCTACTTTACAAGCCATAGTTTTGATTAGAAGAAAGCTATGATATTTTCTCAAATTAGCATTTAAAGCGAATCAGTTTGGTTTGATATACTGCCCAACAAGACCGTGGACCACGGATGCCCACATCTGCCCTTTCTGTGTGGCCATTACTTGTAGCCTGTCTCCCCGTGCAAGCAGTGGAGGAGGAAGAGGGAGGAGAAAAGGAGGAATTCACCGAGCTGGTAATAGTGTTGGAGACATCATCTCTTGAAAACACAGCCTGAAGGACAGAAAATAAGCCAGCTGTGACTGGGAACTGCTGGCCTGGAGGGGGTGATCGCTGGTCACCCACTGCTACCTGTGCCTTGGAGGAATGGCCAAGGAAAGAGCAGCAGAGGGAGAAGTGAATTTCCCAGCAACAGACTTCAGGAAGGCAGGTGGTGACTTCCAGGACACGGTGCTGCGTGGTGCAGGGCACCGTCATTCAGCGTCTGAGAGCCAGAGGTGAAATACTGCTGGTGGGTTGGTTAGCGTGTCTTCCTTTTATCCTCCCCCGGTGCCCAGACTGGAGATGTAAACAGAAAAAAAGAAGTATTCATACGTAATTCCTACATATCTACATTTACAAAAAATTGACAGAGATAAAATCTGAAGAGGCATTCATTTCAGTTTTCTGTATCTTTCCCCTCAGCAGATCTGTTAAGGCTAAAAATATCCATGCATTGGGAGGGATGACACTAATATCTGCTGCAGACTTAAGCTTTTTTTTTGGTTTTATTTTTTCACTAATGGGAAAGACTCATACAAGTTTTAACATGTGTTGGGTACAGCATATGAAGAGGAACTCTCACACAGATACTGGAAAACTGTGAATTTCAAAGTAAATACTTAATAAAAGCAATAAGTGGCAAAATGTAATGTGTTCTTAAATTCTTAGCCTTGTTCCGATTGTCGTGCCTCCCTCTTTTGATTCTGCCTTTGTCAAGCATTGGGCAATAAAAGCTGTGGGCTTTTTCCTTGCTGGAAAAGTTAGTGTCAGTTGTAATTGCAAGATGCTGATCTTGTCTCTAAAACCCACCATTAATTGGAGTGTTTACTCAGCTGACAGCTCTAGCTTTTGCCAGTCAATCCGCGTGCTAAGGAAAGAATTAGAGCTGTCAACGATAACCCGACTCCAGAAGGAGAAAGTGCCAGAAGACTGGGAGGTGCTGCAGTCTTGTTTTTTCCACCTCATTTTCTACCGGTAGAAAACTGGTCAGTGTATGAAGATCTACAAAAGCAGTTTTTATAAAGAGCAGTGTCCCAAACTACATAGAAAGAACATCAGGAGGAGATCTGTGTTTACGAGGTGCACTCCTGCTTTTCCTGCGTGTAGCTCTGGCACGAGCTTCCTCTCTTAAGCAGAACCGGTCAGTGTTTTTCACCAGTGTGGTACAAGAGTTTCCAGCACAGTTTCCCCATCCCAGGTGAGCTGCAGCCCTAGGCTCCCATGAGAAAGCTCAGTTGCACTTTTATTTGCTTTGCTAAATAGGCTGGACTCCTCAAAACACATGACAGAAAAATGTTTCCATCCTCACTTCTATGTGACACAAAATTTGGAGTGTCTTTTGAATGTTTTGTTAAAGCATTTCATGGTACAACTTGATAGAAAGCTCACATGACCCCTAATTTAGGTGAAGTTCTCCTTAATTTAAGCAGAAATTAAGCATTAATTAAAAACTGGATTAAAAAGTTAGGATGTGGACCCAAGCCCAGTGAAATGTTTCCTTAGTTGACGTGTATGGAAATTTTTGTGTCAGTTTTGTTGGGTGAGAATTTCATCCATGGAGCTGTTCCTTCAAGGAGATAGGAGGGTTAAAGCTGTGGCTGAAAGAAGTTGGTGTCACTTGGGATAGGTTAAAATATGTGGACTTCTTCAGCTGAAGGTCTGAGCCTTTGTGTTGGGGTACTGAATGTGGACCAAATGTTTTTAGCTGTGCATTTGAACGTGTGCTTAAACACAGTCTAAATACTTCGCTTACATCAGGTCTCAACATGTAAAAGTTCCTATTTCAGCTTCTATTTTTAAAAACAATTTAATTCTCATTTGGATACTTACAGAACAAAGCTTCCTTGAACCTGATTACCTATCTTCAGTGATCAGAATGGTCTTAGCTAGTAAAAAAACAGCAAAAAAGTGAATTTTGACTTTACCAAAAGGGTTATTTTAATATGCTTCTGAAATGCCAGCAGAAAAGCTGAAGTATTCTTCAGGTTCAAGTCGTCTTTCTCAGGAGTAACCTACAGATTTCTTTGGGCAATTGAGTTAGCAGCCACAGATGAAAACAAATTCTGTGTCTCATTCTAAATACCTGAATCAGCAGTACTGGTTATGGAGCCGTGTAGATAACAGAACTAGAAATCCTTAGGAGCTAGGAGAGGCAGGCTGCCCTTGGTGCCTTTCACCTCGCCGATAGGGATGAAGCTGCAGCACTTTTGATTCTGTAAAGGGCCTGGTTGCCTGGTCCGTACCGGTGGAGTTCAGCAACGTGACCGTACACATCGGCCTCAGAAAGGGAGAGGTTCTGGCCCCCATTCAGCATCTGCTGATACTTCTTAAGTATGCAAAAGTGAGGAACTGGCAGAAGAAAATGTGGGAATGGCGTTTAAACAAGAATCAAACTATTGTTCCTTTCTGAAAAGAAAGTTGGATGGCTTCAAAACATGTACTATGGCTTTTTAGTATTAACAGTTGGGGTTTTTTCATGGAAAGCTGCTTAGGAGAGACAGTTAAAGGTTCTTAGGTTTAGAACTTGGGGATTTCCAGAGATGTCTGGAGGGGAAAAAATATATATCTTTTTGGCTTTATGATAGTACTCTGTGTCTGATGCTCCTTTGCCAAACTGCAGTTCAGGCCACTAGACCTGCTACTGCTGCTGTTCCCGACAGTCTTGGTACTAAGTAGCCAGAAAATAAGGACATGTTTAAGAAGTTCCCCCTTTTATCCCGGACAATATTAGTTTTCTTCACCTTTGCAGGACTGATAGGCTTGAAAAAAGAAATCGTTAGTTTTCTGGAGTGCTGTTTTAAATGTTGTTTTTAAACTCCTGAATTTCCGTTTCTGTGACAGTGCCATTAACTTGGTGTAGGGACACTGACTTGTACCCTGGCTGTGACAGATCCCTGCTGTGCCTGGGCTGGCGGAGGTGTGGTAAGACAGCCCCAACGCTCAGCAGTGGGATGTAGGAAATGGCTCATTCCACGGCAGTGAGTGTTGTCAGTGCTTCTGGGAGCCTGGTGACTCGCTCCTTACCCTGACCTCATCAACACTGAGATGTTTTATGGGAACAAAACCCATTTCTCTTTATCACTGAAAAAAATGCATGGAGCTGTTGGCTAAAGTAAGTAAAAATAGCTTGGCTGAATTTTTGGAGGAGAAGACATATTTTATGATGAAACCATGGTTTTTGCTTAAATAGGTTTGAACACAAGAACATAAGCCATGGTTTCAGCAGGACGGGGATCCACTGAGCTCAGTGTCTTCAGTCGCCTCTCTGGCTGTGCCTGGCAGTGAAGATGTAGGGAGAGGGTGTAAAAAATCAGAAGGGAACGAGGGAGTGCACTGCTGTCTTCCCCTCCAGTGTGTGCCCTGACTCCCATCAGTCCGCAACTCCGAGTTCTCCTGTGCCAGGGATTGTATTATCATCTTGGTGCTTAATAACCCTTGATATTGAGGTTTTAGCCCATCTAACAGAGGAGGAAACTATTAAAAGTGTTGCCAATTACTTGCAAAAGGCTAAGGTTTGTTATATTTTTAGGCTTTTATTAATTTTGATTTCATTACCTGCCTAGAAAGGAACTTCTTAGTATTATTTTTAGAATTGCCACTTGCGTGATCGATGCATTACTCCTTGTCAAGCCAGGGTGTATTGAAAGTATCCAAAAATGACTTCTGTTTGTCTGAGGTGGTGACCCACGTGTATGGTCAGACCGACAGTGTGAGATGCTCTCCTTTGCCACTGTGCCAAGAGGAAGGGATGTTTCTGCTCCCTGAGAGTGGGTCATGTCGGGCACTGTATGAGGAGGTTCCCAAAGCTGGGTAGCTTCTTGGTTAGGCTTCAGTTTTATTTCTTTAGCTGGCGCCAGATCTGAAGGGCATCTTCTGCTCACGTGCCGCATGCAGCGCCTAGATGTTGTTGCTGTTCAGGTGTCTGGGTGCGCTGAGTGGGAGAGGAATGCGAGTGCCCCGTGGGCTGACGTGGGGTGGGGGAGAGGAAGGTCCTTGTTTGGGGTACCGGGGTGGAGGTGTGCTGAGCCTGCCTGCTTACACAGCGGTGTCTGGTAAGCAACTCTCCTTTCTCCTCATTGACAAAAAGCACCAAGAAAATAAGAGGAAAATGTTATTGGCTGTTCTGCTCAGACAAGCAAGCCTTTTCTTTTAATGAGAGTGCATTTTGTTTGATCTGTGTTTTTGGGGGGAAATGATGAATTTTAGCCATTATGAAAACAAAACCCATGGTTATTTGTAAGGATTGTTTTATAAGAAGCATATGTGTGCTTTATTATTCTTTTGCTTGAAGTGTGGGGATTGTTTTCAGTTGGGAGGTTGCATTAGAAGAATGTGAACTTCTGACTCGCTGAGAAATAGAGCATGTATTAGAGAAATTGTGAGGTTTCCTATTATGTTTTTGTAACTCGAATTTCTCAGAATGGAAGGGATCTCTTTTGCCCTTAGTTAAAGAATGACTTTTACTGCCATTGAGAAAGAATGGATTCTTTTTCTAGAAAAACTTGTATTGCTTTCAATACACTTTTATTCTACCCACTATTCTTCTTTTCCCTTTCTCCTCTCCAGTATGGCAGCTTCTTTTTCTCATTGTTCTGCCTGTGCAACTCATTCTCCAGCCGTATTTCTGTTTGATCTCTGAATTCTGACATTTCAATAATGATGTAGTCGGCAGTGTAGACCAAGGTATGGCTTAACATAGTGATCCCAGGAAGGGGTGGGCTCAGCTAGTGGCATCTGAGGAATTCCAGCTTTTCTCTAGAAGAATCAAATGAGAAACATGAAATCAGCATTGAATGCGTAGCCGGATGCTTTGTGATACGCTTTTGCAAGGAGGTTAGAGAAAATACAATTAGTAGAGCTAACCCTGTGATACAGTATTGCATGCTGTCACATTAATACAATAGATCAAAACCAGAGACTACAATTCAGGAATTGCTGGCCTGTACCTTGCTATCCTACATGCAAGGTACATAATAGAATTAGATATTTCTATTAAATCAGGCCTGTCTGAAAGATGGCGAAGAACTACCAGAAGATAAGCTTCTGATACTGGCCTTCCCCCTAAAGCGAAGCAAAATAGTCCTGCTGGGTGAACCAACTCTCATTTGAATTGAAATGAAGCTTTACCCCCTGCTTTTGATACAGGGAGAGGACTGGGGTAGGGGGAATCATTTTGGGTTGACCTGACTTTTTTGTCTGGCCTATGAAGCAAAACATAAACTGGTTCTGCAGTTCGAATTGTTGCCTGGACCACATCGTGGCAGTGCGTTAGGTGATGTGAAGACCTCTGTTTTGGTAACGATTCCAGCCGTGGGGTACTTCATCTGCTGTAGAGAGACTGCAGGGGAAACCCAGCCGTGGCCTACAGATCTCCTCTCCTCTGGCAAGCAGGAGTAGCTGACTGTCACGTAAGGGCGTCACAGGGCTGGGAGGAATGTATCAGAACAGTCGCAGCTGGTCGACAAATAGAGAATAAGGAACCATTCACGTTAAATGAGGATTCTGGCTACTGAAAATGAGCTGATGTTCATCATCAGGTGATTACAAGTGAGGAACTTACTGAGTTTGGGGGTTTTTTTCCTCCTTTTTTTTCCCTCCTATCTGATGCAGATATTCCACTGGCTGTGTTAGTGCAGAAGGTGAATCCAAATGTGTGAATGAAGAACTGGAGGAACACGTAATGAATGCTTTTCCTTTGGGGAACCTAGACTCGCAGACCTCCCAAAAGGCTAAATCTTTAATGTTAAAATTACAGGGGAGGTGTGTGGTGTATGGAGTTTTTAAGACTGTGGTAGCTGCATGCGGTTACTTCCCTTCTGAGATCTGAAGCGTTCTGGGCGGTGGAGTTCAAAGCTCTGTCGATTAGAAAGCTGTAGCTAAAATTGGAAACCGAGCCAAAGGCTGGAGTGAGCCAGACATACCTTATAAAGAAGGACCCTCTCCGTCTTGTTGCTTCATTTCCTTGTTGTTTGAATTCAGCTAAACCCACATAGTTATACGTTTAAAAGGCATATTTGTCTTTTGCGGGAGATGCAGTTAAGGAATGGTAGCTGGGCATGGTGAGTGGACTGGGGACTGGAGCCCTAGAAATTGTGCTAAAGCAGAGCAATTTATTGCTTCTGAAATGAAATAGTTCTGTGACATCTGATCCTCTTGTAAATTTTGCACTGGAGGATTCAGTGGTGGGATGTAATTAACATTTAAATTGATCAGGCTCTTACGGCAGCATTCCTCTGCCTGCCTGCAGACACTGGTACAGGAGACATTTCCCTGCGAGCGAATAGCTCTGGGGGGCTTTTATTCTTTGTGGGAGTCTCATCACTGCACAGTGGAGATTGGGATGAATCACGGGGTGGTTACTCCTTAGTCATGGTGTTCTTGGGAGTGAATTGTTATCATTCCTGGAAATATCTGTTCTTCCTAAGACGCAGACTGCCATGAGAAAGTATTAAAGAGCCTTTGGCCTCCTTGGTGCAGGTGTATGTGAAACAGGATTGGACACTCTTGTGAGTGAAAATACTCCCCATCCCAAGAAGGTGCTAATTTACGCTTAAAAGTAACGTGCAGGGGTGGAGAAGGATGCATTGGAAGTTCATCCTGGTCATGGTGTTATCGGAATGAGAGTGATATTCCTGAAAAAATCCATCTCCCCTGAGACACCTGTAGGCAACTTAACTGGTAATGACAAGGTGTCCAAGGGCCACAGGCCCCCTGGGTTGAGGTGAGCTGGCAGATCTGATCAGAAGGTGACGTGGGCGCTCGTTGGACCATTGATGGCAGTGCACTGCCTGCGCGGGTCCACGCTCCCTGCCCCATCCCTGAGGGCGCATTTCTTGAGCGCTAATTTGGGGAGAAGTACTGTGGGCATCCGGCCCCAGGTGCTCGAGCAGCATCCACAGACGCTCACAGGTGACGAGTCCGAGCCGGCCCCGCTGCCACGGCTTGGGGGTGAGCCCAGACCTCAGCGCAGGCCTCGTGTGTGCGGCACGGAGGTGTGGGGAGAATACCAGGCAAACGCGGTGCTTGCCAAAGGGTTGCTAAAGCCCTTGCTTTGGTACTGGTCTTTTTACCGTGATTTCTCAGTAGTTTGGAGCTCTGCCTCCTTGGCTGCTTGCTAAGTTGTCTGTTTTTTGATTCTGTGTGGGGAAAACTACATTTTTGTTTACCTCTTCACTCCCAGTTATAACTTGGTATATAGACATGCTACAGTGCCATGTCTGTTAAGCAAATAGACATGGTACGGTGCCGTGTCTATTAAGCAAAACCCTTTGTGACTTTTATATTCAGAAAGCGAATTGAATGAGAACAGGGAAAAACTGACCTTGGATTTGCAGAAAACGGTGGCTGTCTCGGCTGCGCTCCTGTATCAGCGTGGACACAAAGCAAGCAGAGGTTCCATTTCATTGTGGGGGAAGTAGGAAATACGATCCTTGGCACTGTTTGGAAAAATACGGGCAAATTACAGCAATGCCGTTAAATTCATTTAGAACACGTGTTCTCAATAAGAAGTGGAGAATGGATTGGCGCAAGGGGGATGGAGCAGCAATACCGACTAAACCCGCTTCTCAGGATATTGCATCTATCAAGTTCTGACCGGCTACAAAAGCCACGTCCCGCCTCTGTCTTTTGCAGCTTCTGATGCACCAAGTCCCCTTCGCTCTTCCCTCCCTCTGAAACCAAGGAAGAGAGTTACATTGGCCTTGCTGCAAGGTTGTATTTTAACTGGGTACACCTCCGATGGAAACGTGACAGTTACTCCAAAAGGAACAGTAATAAGCAAGAAGTTGCCCAAAGTTCCCAGCTCTGGGCAGCATTCTTCGCAGGGATGCTCTGGGGCAGTGGGTGGTCTCTCATCCTCTCAATTTCTAACTGTTTTCAAAGAGATTTCCCCGTTTTGTTCCTGGGTTTGTCGGAGGCCTCGTCTCCTGCTCGCATTGCTGCCAGCTGTTAAGCGTCTCTTGAAGGCAAGTCTTCAGCACAAGGGATGTTGCGGCAGGACCAAACACGGTTGCAATAGCACAATCCTAACTTTATTTTTAAAAAGTGATTGTATCATATCTGTTTTGATTGGTGACCATGAATTCTAGTATGTTTGACGTCTTTACCCACTCCATGGTTATGTAGCGTGTCAGGTATCTCTCCCTAGACCCTGGGATAAATCCAAGTAAGAACAAATTACTGACAAAGCCTCCTACAAAGCAAAAGGAGAATGGCACTGCCATGCCCCACCAGCTAATACCCACGTATTCACGTGTACGTGCTTTTTCTGAAGTCTTTCTACTTATTTTAAAATAATATAGCACTTTACCTTTTGTTTCTTTATTGTATCGACTTCCTCTTTTTTTTTAATTACAACCCAGAGTTTTACAATGCGTATTGCATAATACCTGTCTATTCTAAAATTGTTTTTGTGGCTTTTAAATGTCATTTCACATAGTTAGGAGAAATTCCATATGGAATCATTGTCTCAAGCTCAAAAATACTTAAACAAGATTGGAAGTTTTATTTATGTTGCGTGTGCTCATTAAAAGTAGGCACAGGAAGAAAACCTAGAAGGTGTAAAAATCTGTGAGTTTCTATGGAGGAAATTTGTATCTTTTTAATTAAATCAGCTTGTTCTTAGAGACTCAAAATTTGTCACTAGAAAATGTATCCATTCATTTTTTTGCATCATCAAAGTGATATTATTTCTGTTCCCTATCAGCCTTCTCTTCTATAAAATTAGCACAAGCTTGGTGTGAACTACAGACACTTTTCTGAAAAAAATTGAGACAAAGTAGGTTTTTATAAGAGTCTTTGATTAATTCTTAATCCACATAGCATACTATTTGTTGGTTTTCAGATGTAATTTAAATGACACAGTGTTGGGTGTAGCGATCATGCTGCTGAAACAGGAGTTGGCTGAATCACTCTGCTCCCCCACCCGCCCCCAGTTTATGCATTGCCTATACTTTTATATATTTGAGTTTTTAAGTGCAAATGGGCTAGCTGCACTTTTGGTGACATTGAAATATCTAGAACCTTTATTTTCCTTTCAGAAAAATATCTCAAAGGCTTATTGAGATTAACAGGAGTTTTCACAGAGGACAGATTTCAGGGATTTATTGGGGCAGAAGGCACACGAAACAACAGATAATAGTAAAAATTCACTGGTTGTTTGCTGGGTGGGTTGGATTTGTTATATATTCCATTGAACATTTATTAAAATCCTGTTAATTTGCAAGGCAGAGGTCTAAGCCGTCTGCCTAAAGAAGTCTTCACCATTAGCATTTTGTTCTTGACCTTTTCTGTCCCTGAATTTCAGCTGTAATTGACTGCTTGGTGGATGTGATCCTACGTTTCAGTCACATTAGCCTCCTTTTTTTGGGGGGGGAGGGGTGTTGGTTTTTTTTTCAATCTCTATCTTTTAACTAGTTGACTGTAATTCTTCCAGGTCTCGGGCCATGGGCCATTTAATGGCTTTTGACACAAAGAAAAAGTGTTGAGAGATTTTTTCATTGGTAAGTTCCTCCTCTGAGGTTGGATGTCTCACTTTCCCCATGTGAGACACACAAGGACCCTCGGTCAGAAAGTGGGCTTCTCTTGCCAGGGCGTTTCAGCAGAACCGGTGAATAATGCAGCAGAATTTTGCAAGGACGCAATAGCAAAACCACTGCTTTACCTCACCAGCCCGCGGGCACCGCTTTTGTTGTGATCACAGCAGGTTTTGAGTGATGTATGCACAAAGGAAAAAGAGAGAATGAACAGAAAGTAGTTTATGGCTTTCCTCAAAGGCACTTTTCTAACTCAAAAATGTAAGCCTTGTGGTTTATATGGTTTTGAAATGTAACCACAGATACTGGAAAAGATTTGGTTTACCGTCTCCTCCAATTTTGGTACCAGATTCAGGGCAGAGGAAATTTATTTTCAGAATGAAGAAAGTTGAAAGGAAATATATTAATGTCAAAATTCTTAAAACAGGAACATACTATTTGGGGAAACTGTCAGATGATGAAATCGAGGTTTTGTGTCTTGATGGAATGGGTGCAGATGTCTCTTTTTGAGATCTCCACCAAAGTGCTATAACCTTGCTTTGGTGAAGCTTTGCCAGGTATTTTATGGTCTGCAACCCACTTTTTGGGAGCTGTGAAGGATCAGAGTCAGACAGCACTTTCTCTTTGAGCTTGGTCTAGGAACTGAATGGGCTCAGCTGCCTGGGGCGCGTCTCAGCCTCCCCAGTTTGGCAGCATGGTAGACCTGGGCATCCTTGGCTGCTCACAGCTGGGAGCAGAGCGAGCAGATGCTCTCCTACTTGCCACACTGGTTTTTTACACTGTTTTACATGGCCTCATCCTTGTTTTGTTTGTTTTGCTCATTGAATGACCCTTGCTAATAGCTGGATATCTCTTCAGTATGTAAGAATCTCTGCAGAATTTAGCTTTTCTTTAGAAGTGGATATTCTGGGTGTTCTTGGTGTGACATATGAAGGCGTTTTTCTGGCCTCTGTGACCTATCCTTGCTTTTGCGGGCAGTGTTCTGTCACTGTTCTAATACGCGTATCTTAGTAATTGCTGCTTCTTGCTCCTACTGCTGTGGCTGGAGGTCGCTCCAGAATTTTCCTGTTCTTGTCCTCCAAGTTGAGCCCAGATGCATTTGTGGTTCAGTTACAACCATTTGGTTTCCAGTCACTTTGCTTTGTTCTTCCTTCCCTTGTATTTCTTCCTCCCTTTTGTGTTGAGCAATCGTCTGCTCTCCAGATTTGTTCTGGAAGGCTTATGAAACTCCTCGTAAGGTCCTGTCCTTTTTCCTCTGATGTCCTGGCATTAGTTTCCTGCTGCTTCTCAGGTTCCTTCTTGGATGTGGATGAGCGGGATCCTATCTGCTATTCCACTGGGAACATAATAGTACTGTTACTGCTTCATTATCCGTGCCAAGACAGTCATTTTCACTCTTTAGGCGTGCCGGGAGAACCAAGAGGAGGCTGGTCCCCCAACGAGGTCCTGCAGGAAGGATAGAGGAATTCTTCATTTCTTTCAGTAGCCAAAATGATGTGGACCTTCACATTTACATCTTCTGTCCTAGCTGGAGGGTAGCTAGATACAATAGCTCAAGGTCCAGCGTGAACTGCAGTGGCTTTCCACTCCGGTGGGACTAGGCAAAAGTATAATGCTGCTTTGTGCTCTCGTTTATGTTTGGTTCTAGGAGCATCTGCTCATCAGTTATTTTGTTATGTTTAGCCTCTGACTACATTTCACCCTTAGGTACTTCCAAGGCTTTAAGAGGTAAGGAAGGAAACAGCACTGTTCTGACACCAGCGTACCGCAGTTAGTATTTCAGTGTTTCTTCTCCTCGTTCAACCCCCATTCCGGAGAATTGAGTGGGATTTGTCTCTTTCTTTCGCCCAGACTGAATGGAGAGCAAAACCTTTTGCTCAGGTCATGCCAGAAGATGGCTGGTTGCCCTCCCCATGGTTGACCTTCTCCCGCCCCAGCAGTTTGGCACTGGCCTCGGCCACTGCCTGGCCGGCCTGGCTGCCTGACACTGGGGCTCGGCAGCATCCCGAGACATTTCATAGAAATAACTACATTATGGGTGCGTTCACTTCCAGGGCTTGGGGAGGGAGAAGGTTGTTTCCTACTTACCCGTGCTTGCACAGTGGCAGGCTGGCAACATGCTGGGTCGTTCAAAATTGACTGGAAAGATGGTTTTCATGCATCTGTGTATTGAAATAACGGTGAGATCAGATTTCAGTTACAGGGAGGTAAGGTAGGAAAAAGTCACGTAAGAGAAGGGCTTGTTTTGTTGACTGAGGTTTAGAAAGCTTTTTAACAAGTTGAATTATTGGCTGTATCTGAAGGGAAACACTGCTTTCCTAACTGCTCTCATTTCCTGTATCATTCCGGCTTGTTCACTGCATTAATTACAGTTCAGATTTACAGTGTATTTGGTTACACACTGGGTTGCATTCTAATTTTTTTTCCTGTGTGTGTATAAATTTCTTTGGGAGTCAGGCCAAGAGGAGAGTGTGTCTATATGCATGCACACACACATGGGCTGAATTTGACTGTTAGTCGCTAATTTTGTGGGGAGTAGGGATCTGGATTTTCTTCTGTTTTGTTGTAAAAAGAGACTTTTCTTTTTCCAAAGGAGAAGCAGTAGCTGAGAACAGCCAGTGTTTGGAGAGTTCAAGATTTCAGAACAACCAGAGATGAGAGAAAATATTATCTTATGAATTGTAAATGTGGCATTTTTAATTTGGCTGGTGTTTCCCAGAGGTTAGTGGATAATGGGAATACTATCATTCTCTTGGCTGGGCCAGTAATCAACTTGCCACTTAAAATATTTTATAAATGCAGTGCTTCACAGTTTAGTTGGATGAGGTAGAGCTTTTCACAGTTGAAGTAGCTTTTTGCGACCTGAAATATGAAGTGAGATGGGATACTAAGCAAGACATCTAGCATTTGGAAATGAGCTATTTAGGAACTGTAGAATGCAGAAGGTGATTGAAAGGATGTTTCCTCTTCGGTTTAACGTTTTTCTTTTGGCTTTATGAAAACGTAAGAGGAGGTGCACTAAATATACGAGGAGTGTTTTTGGAGAAATCATTCAGATTTTTAAATTAATTCTTTGCCTTTAAACTGTTGATGCAGTAGAAGATTTTCATTCAGAATATTCCGAGTTATGGTTTCGTAAGTAAATGATTACGAATTAAATAGAACCAGATATAAAAAATGTTACTGCTTTTAAAATGAAATATTCCTAAGCCTTTGGTTCAGAAATACTGGTATGATGAATAACGGTATGATGAATAATACTGGTATGATGAATAATAATAGCTACAAAATAACAACTGAATGCAAGTTCTCAAATAACTAGGTGAAAAATAAAAGAGAAAAATTCCAAATAACCTTCTTTTGAAATAATTGATCACTCTTTTTTTTTGTCTTGCCACTGAACACAGCAGCATTTCACCTTTCCTCTTCCTCAAACACCACCTTGCCCGAATCCCGTCAGAGCCCAGCCTGGTTCCAGCCCCGCGTGCCTGGCCCGGCACGGGCCGGCTCGGCTCTCCAGCACACAAAGGCTGCCCTGTGCTTGCCAAGCAAATAGAGGCTGATCTTCCCATAAATTCACCCACTCGCGTCTTCCATCCACAGGTTGCGAGGAGGTTAACGCTTTAGAGCCATTTCATTAAAAATGAGTGTGTTGGTAATCCTTTCCAACCTGTGCAAGATGCTTACTCTTCTAGGACCATTTTGGTTTAATATTAAAGGGGGGGGCGGGGGACGGACGGGACCGGTGGGGATGTATTTGATGCGTAGCAGCAGCATGATTTAGTTGTAAATGCAGCAATACAGCTTTTCAGTATTTGAGCCCGTGTGGGTGTTTAGTTAAAGCCATGCATGGGTGATGTCTGTTATTTTGTTAGGATTTCAGAGTGAGGGATTTTAGCACTTTAATCCTGACTGACAGTTGGAAGGTTGGTGGTTTCAAACACAGTGGTATGGAGTAGCTGATTTCTCTTCGGTGAAACAATGCACCAGTGTGTCTAGGCTGCCTGTACAGAGCCAATAAATCTGTTTTGTTTTGTTTTTCTCCCCCCTTTTCTCTCTCTCTCTCTCTCTCTTCCCCCTCCTCCAGGCCAGGACCCACTCCTATTGCTGAAAACCCTTCAGCTTCTCTGGACAAAGAAAGAGATGAAGAAGGTAAGGCTGAGCCTCCCCTCCACGCTGCAGTTAATAACTGCATGCAGAGCATGTCCAGACGCAGAACGCTTAGGTCAGACCTGCAATTCTTCATGATTGCTTTCAGTTCCAGCACACAGGGGAAGAGCCTATGCATTTGCAGCAAGAAGTGAAAAGAAAAGGTAGCTCTGTGTGATGCGAAGCAGCTCAGGGGCTCGTATAAAAGAGCTGAAGTCTACAGGGCTGAGTTACAGAGGGAAAAAAATCAAAGTTGCTTTTGTTTTCTTTTAAACACTTTTTTGTCCATTAAATGGAGGATCTTAGGGGGAGGGGGAAGAATATTTCTAGTAGCTGAAAAAATGAGGGTTGAAGTCAGTAGAAAAATGCTCTTTGCCAAGTGGAATGATATTAAAGCCTTCATATTCAAAGTATTTTTACTATTTTTTCTGATTTGGTTTGGTTTTGCCTTTTGGAGCGGTGCATGCAATTTACACTGCCTGTCTAAAATTAGTGCTCTTTTTTTATGCAGCACCCTATGGGCTCTACGTAGAGATTTCTCATAGGGACTAAAATATACTTCATCTAAATTTGGGAGCTTGAAAACTAACAAAAACACTCGATGCATCAGCTTAGTGGTGTTTCCCATGTTCAACTCTGTGTTGTTCAGGCAGGTTCATAGCCAAGATGGTTTTTTCTAAAAGACCCAAAAACCTGCAGCTCACCACATAGCCACGTGGAATGTGTTCTGTGTGAAATGGCCGGCGCGGCTGAGTACCTTGGTGTACGTGCTCCATCCTAGGTGTCTGGAGTGTTTAGTCATTGTCCTTGTCTGCCGCACTTAGACTTTCCATTACTGATAGTCTGTGGTTCCCAGCCAGAATAATTAAACAACTGGAAGCACAGTGTGAGAGGTGCCTTTCCAAATGGTCAGTCAGCGACATAGACTTGAGCTCAGCAACTCTGAAGCCTTGAGCTTTCCATCAAGTTTTGTTAGAGTTGGAGGAAAAAAAATATTATTTGTTAGGTCTTGAGGGCACTTAATCCCACAAAACAACAGTAGGAAAGAGTAATCATCAAAATCTCTGTACTGTGTACCCTGGGATGTGTATGGATTGTGAAGAAAAATACTCTGAAAAATACAAAGCCTCCATCGACGTGCCCTTGGGCAGAGAGCACCGCAGCTTTCCTGCTGAGGGTGGAAAAGCTTGAGGATCCCCGTGAGTCACACTTGCAGCTCCGCTTACTCAGTTTGTTTGTTTCTGGAACGGTCATCCCTGTGAGACGCATGGTTTTGCAGAGCGTGCAGGCTGCAGCTCCCCGGGGCAGGTCTGTCCCCCTCGGGCCCACCCTTCAGGCAGCGCCGCGTGGCTGCGGGCACGGGCAGAAGCGTGTTTCTGAACCTGGAGGATGCGTTTCTGAACCACGAGGAAAGCCTTTTTAGAGAGATGAGGAGGGCTGTGGTGGGACCAGGCGACGGCACAGCAGCAGCTACCTCTTAAGGTGGAGAGCACAGCATGAATGTCCCCAGTGGTTTCTGACACGTGCTCATCACGCTGTCACTGAGATGGGCTAATCCATGCCCAGGGCATCGCCACCCTTCAGACGTGCAGTGCACCCACAGCAAGCGTAGACACTTTTTTCGGGGGCAGCGGCTGCCCTGCCCTCTGTGTGCAACTCGAGGTGCATGGTGCTGCTGCTTTCATCCAACTGTCCAGTTCAAATAAATGAGGGAAGTTGACTTAAATACAACTCGGTCTGCTCCATTGACCTTTAAATGGCAGGGAGCTTCTTTGCCTTTTGCTGCGTGTGAATGTAAGTCAATACTGTCTATTAACTAGCGTGAATCGGCCCGTTGGTCTCAAATCAGTGACCGTGAGCACAAGGAGGGTACCTGTCCATGGCGTGACCTCGGTTCTGGAACACAGTTATAAGACACGGTCATTTCCTACATAGGAAAGTCAGTTTTGGAATAACCAGGAAGCATCAGCAGACTGCCCTGAGCCGTGTAACTAGAAATAAGGGACCAAAACTGAATGAAGGAGTACGTAGTTTGAGCATCAGCAAAATTTTCCTATTCCCATGATCTGTCAGGCTGTAGAAATCCCCCAAGGAGCATTCCCTGCCATGGGAATCAATTGAAATGGAAATGGCAATTACACGTTTGAGAGGAATCCTTCTCTGGCAGAGAGACGAGCCAGGCAGCACAGCACTCTTTCCTCTCTGATTTAGGTGTCTCATGCCTTTTTTTTCTTTGTTTTTTTTCCCCCTCAAACGATACATACCATAGTTGAAATCTTCAGATTGCTAGGAAGTTTTGAAGAAGGCTTTTCCCCTGCTTTTCAAAGTCTAGCTGGTACGAAGTCAAGACTCGGTCCAGATAACAACGGTTAGTGCTCCTGGCAGTTGTGTCAGTGTTTGGAGATGCTCTGCGTGTGAAAGCAGGCTTGTGCTCTCACAGGACCTGGGGTCTGCTGGAGTCCGTCCTGCCAAAGCCCGGGCTCTGACTCCAGCCCAAGGAGGAGCTGAGCAGTGTGGTGAAAGCTCTTGTTCAGTCTAAATGTGCTGAAGTGGGGCTTGGGGGGGGGGGGAAGTGAGGCCATTTATAAACAGTGCAATTTAGTTGGCGAGTTGCTTTGTTTTCCTTTGGCTGTTGTGTTGGATATTTGTGGTTGGATAAGAGCTTGCCTCTTCCTTCTGCTGAATCTCGCAGTGAAGTTGGAGCCCTATGTTTAACATCGCAGATTCTTGCCACGGGGAAAAATACTTACAGGGGGAAATCTGTTATCTAAAGTCACATCTTCGTTAGTCATCAGCTTTTTCATACTGCATTTGATAATCTAGTGAGAAAGAAACAGTTTCTGTCATGAACGATAGGTTTTGTGTTTTTTCCGGACATGAAAGACACTATGGAAAATAACTGTCTTCCAGTAAACATTGTCGATGAATAAAAAAGAACAAATTCATTGGCAAATTTTCTGTAGATTTTCTCTTGTTTTCCGTGTCGTTCTTCAAACTTTATGTTGTTTCCATTGGAAGCTGCGACTGGGGCCATCATATACAGTAAATTACAAGTGCTGGCTGCAGGCGGGAATGAGCATCTTTTGGATTTTGCTTTTTAGCCAGGAAAGAAAGAGAGCAGCTGCTCTTAGTGATTTCTTGTTTTCTGTCTCTGCTTTTGCCTTGCTCCACGCCAGCGCATGTACCATGCGGTGAAAGGTCCTGTGTGGGTACTGAAGGATGCCACTTCTTCACCCTGCCAACCCTCCGAGCTCCTTGGAAACTACTTCTAATGTAAACATTAAAAAGATATTGCTCAGTACTGCTAATTTATCACTTCTACCAGATGGGTAGTAAGTAGCCTATTAACATTCACAAAGTGAGTGTCCAATTCCTTCACATTTCTAAACACATCACCCTGGGATTCCCAAGATTTATGGCGCGGAGTTTTCCCATGTTCCGAGCCCCTTCGTACAGCCTTTAGACTTGCGGAGGTGTGCGGTGCCCGAGGGCGGTGGCAGTAGGTAGTCGACAGCAAATGTCCTGCTCAGGTAGCTTTGGAGGAAAGGAGCGTGGATTGTAGGGTGGTAGTCTGACACAGTTTGAACTCTGATGTTTCTTTCTTTTTAATCTTGTGTGTAAAATCCAAACTATTTTGATACTCCCAAATATTCCTGTTATGGTGAGGAGCATTATGCCATTGTGGCTGAAGTGGATATAAGGTCAAATATCAAAGTTTGTGGTACAAGAATGGGGAGGAGGGGTTTATATGCTTTATTGCTTGTAGGTCTGTTAGAAGGTGAGTAGGTTTTTGAGCCCGGTTATCTACCTTCAACGTTGCCATTTTCCTAGTAACACCCCTTTCTCCTGCTCACTTCTTTTCTCCCCCTCCCCCAAATCCCAAGCCCCTTTGTCTGCCCCACAGAACAACTTCTCTGTCTTTATGGGATAATTAGTGTGGACAATTGCTGCTTTTCCCATTGGGTTTGAGGTGCAGTGAGCCATGAAGGAATCTGTAATGACATGAAAAGTCACTGGAGGCGCGGATGGTGGCTGAATAGCAACAGTTACCTCTCTGAATAGATTAAATTTAAAAAAATAAAGCTTTGTGTTCAGCTGGGGGAAGGGAGGATTCACTAATCTTTTTGTACATGACAATGTGTTTTTGTATCTCAGCAGCTCAAGGAAGAAATCAGGCGGGGCTTTGCAGGACTGGAGGACCCATTGGCAGGACTCCTGGACATGCTGGAGAGCAGCAGTGACTGGAAGGGGAAAGGGCATTCCCTCGGGTATTACATCACCACTGAGCTGCAGCTTTGGATAAAAGAGCATCCTGCTGTTCAACAGGTTAGAAAAAGAGAGAGCAAGAGAGCCGGAGAAAGGAGAGGGCAATTGATTTTAATGTCCCTCAAGTGTCCCCAGTTCCACTTTATTCCATAGTCCAGCGTCTTCTCTGTAGTCTCATACAAACACGGTGTGATGAGGTGTGACATTCGTACCGAGATGTGTTATCTGTTGTATGCTGGCCTGAAAATGAAATAATATTAGAAGCTGTGATGCGAGAGCTCTGTTTCCCCTTCCAAGCTGGGATTTCCATGTTTCCAGATCAAACCACTTTGATCAAGCGTTGATCTTGGGGCCTTTGCTGGGCTGGAGGCTTTCCCACTGGAACTCACATCCCTGCTGTCAGGATAAAACCAATTGCAGTAATCTACTCTGCATATTCTTCCAGTTCTGCAAATAGAAGCCAGTTACTGTATGATTGCTTAACTCCTGCCATATGGTGGGGAGCTTTTATCATCGGGAATGCAGAAAATGGTAACAGTATGACTTTTCAGCAGCTGAATGATTAGCTTTGTAACGCTGGGTCATGAGATTATACGTGCTAATGTTTACCATTCCTTAGGCCTTCGTATATTCTGACCTACTGAGATTTTCTCTTTTTTCTATGCTTTTGGCTCTGAACGGCAAGATACTTCTATATTTGTGTTGTTTCATTTCCCATTTTTCCAAATGGCTCTTTTAGGTGTGGAGCAATGCCATTACAGTATCTGCAAAGTGCAGCGAAGTGCTACTGGCACTGAAATTCCTATGTCATAAGAGAATGATCATGTAGGAACAAAGGATTAATACTTGTATCTGTGCATCTTTTGACGATGCTTTTGCTTTTCCTGCCCTTCTTGCACCCAGGAGCGAGCCTGGGAATGAAAATTGGATTCTTATGCCTGATAGGTGAGATCTCCCTTGAGGGGAGTTGCTGGATTCAAAGATTTTCTGCTAGGAACTAGAGGGGAGAATTTCTAAATAGCTGTGTTAGTAAAAGAGGGCATTTTTCCAGTTTCATATTTTACTTTTGCACAAGGCCATATGCCTTTTCCAGAATTATCCCGCAAACATTTAATGTTTTTAAATTGGATGCTGTGAAAAAAATGTGTATCATATTGTTCTGATTTCTGCTTGCAGACTCCATGGGGAAATTGGAGAATCCCTTCCCAAGGAATTGGCTTATTCCACTGTTTAAACAAGCTGCATTTTCAACTGCCATTGAATTGTAGCCATCTTTACTAAATCTGTGTTTGATTTTTTTTTTTTTTTTTTTCAGTCTGGCATCGAGCTGAAGAAGCTGCAGGCCCGTGTACTCAGAATACTAGCCCAGTGCCCAGCTAATCTTCTTGACCCTCTGATTAGCATTTACCAGCTCCACACAGCAGACCGGAACTATTTGCTTGGGCATGTCAGTCATCTTTATCACAAGGGCGATTACAAAGAGGTGGGTCATGTCTTTCAAATAAATTTACCTACGCAGCTCTCTAGCTCTCTGTTAATGTCTGTGTCCCTTTTTGGATGCATTTCAATGTGAATTCCGTTTCATCACAGCAGCTGCACACTGTGAATGGTACAGCTTAGCATGGTCTTCCCATGTACATGAGCAGGCTGTGTTCAGCCTCGTTTTTTCTAATGGCTGAGTACAGAATGCCAGTGAATCCTTCCTCCACCCCTCTTTTGACCTTTGAAAGTAATAGGTTAATAGGGTTTAATTTGGAGAATTTAAGGGGATGGTTGTGTTCTTTTTTGTTTTCCTTGTCCTTGGCAAGAAAAGAAGGGCTTTGAGTAGTTGGTCATAGACCTGCTGTGCTATCTCCAATCTGCCTGCAGTGAGGAGGGGTTGGAAAATCTCTCTGTTCCCACGTGATTACCCTAACCAAACGGTTCTCAGTTTGAGGAGTTTCGAAGCCTCTTTACCATTGAGGCTCATATTCAAAATGTGTTACTACTCGTGCATTTGTGTTTGAGTGGCTGACACTGGCAGGAGTTCACCAAACCCGGAATTTGATATGTTTTACCCTGTGGTTCAGAGTACTGGCAGCATCTCTGGCATCACCATGATGTCTTGGTAGCCTTGCGAGTGTTCTCACGAGCAAACTACAATACTGCTAATGCATTTTGCCTTTTTTTTTTTTAAAGGCAAAAAACATAGGTTTCTTTTTCTCAAGGCAAGATGGCTCATTTTGATGGTGTAGATCAGCTTGATCTTGGTCAGCAAAAGAAAAAAATGAAACAGCATTTTTAAAATCCTATTCTTCAGTAAAGCCAAATTCCCAGGTGAGATTGTGGAGTTCGATTCTTGTTGATTTCTTTGAATACTGAAACAAGGACATTTCATATTTGATTAGAAGTTCACAGGTAGCTGCTTGAAACTTAGTCTTCTGCTCAATAAGTTTGGAACGTGAGTATTTGAAATCCAAAAGAAACGTAGTCTTTGACTATATTCAAGTGTGATTTTTAAGTTCATGGCTCCAAAGATATTTGTTGTTGTCATTAGAGATGCGGTTCTTTCTAGATCTGGTTTTGGAAAGCTCTACATTTTTTTTTTTGGTGGAATTGTTTTTCTGTTCTTTCTTCTGCAGAAAAGCTCATTTACTAGTCTTTCCCAGTGTGAAGAACAGGAAACCTCAACTGTTGCTTACCCTCAGCCATAACTTTCTTCTAGTTTTGTTTTGTTGCCAGAGGATGAATAGAAATACCTTCAAGAATAACAGGAAATCTTTTACTGCCCTTGGGGACTGATCATACCTAAGTTCACAGCAACTAACCCCAAAACCCTGGAACTAGGGCTCTGAGCACTTGCAGAGGGCTGTGGCGTGTCTGTTCGTCCTGCTCTTCCCCGTCTTTCAGATGGGGCAGTAAAGCAGATTCCCACGTAGGATTTTTGGCTCTTCTGTCTCTCACCTGAAAGGACAGAAATCCTTATAAGTCCTTGCTGTCATTATTTATTTTCTTGCTGTATTTACAATAGGACACCAGGCATTTATTCTAGAGCACATTATTCCCTTTGCCTGTTTGGATGCATTTCCTACTGTGGTGTGCGAACCATGGAGCTGCACACCATGGTTCCAGCTCTGCCCCAGGGGTTGAGGCTCCTTTCCTTCACAGAGGTTTTGGAGAAAGATCTCTTCAGAAAACAAGATCCCAAAGATCCCTGGTGATGGCCGTGGCGGTTATTTGTTTCTGAAGCGCATCTGGCCCTCCCCGTATGCCTTGTTTTAGTAGAGCTGGTCAAAAGCTGAAGCAGTCTATGGATCGCAGCAGCCGGGAGTCGCAGCGAGCGGCTGGGAGTGCCGCCTGGCGGGGCAGGCCGCGGGCGCGTGGGGCGGCGGGAGAGGCATGAGCTGAGTACCGGCGGTGCTGGGTTGGGTGGAAGATGGCGCAGGTGGAGGTAACTTTGTTCTGATTTAGCAGCATAAAATAGCAGCTGTGGTGAGGAGGCACCTGACGGGGAGCGCTGGCCAGCGGATGGCACTAGTGCTCCCATGATCCAGGAAAACGAGCTGATAACAGTGAGAGTTAAAGCAAAAAGCAGGGACGTATAAGTGGGTTTTTGAGGCGTCTGGCCCGTTTGGGGTTTTTATCCGTTCTTTTGTGGATGGAGTTGGCAGCTGCTGGCGGAGCGTGGCAGCGTGGGGCCTTGCAGGGCGCTCTGGAGCTGCGCAAGCGGCTCCCCGGTCTGCTCTTCATGGCCCACCTGGCGTGAAGAGACAGAAGGGTTTAATGTTCCCGCTCAGGTAGTTTCGGGTGAAATGTGGCGGCTCTGCCCCCTTCTCAGAAGCCCTCCGAAGCCACGGGCCGTGGCTCCACGCCGCCCTCGACCCGGGCTGTCCCGGGCCGTGCCGGAGCCCGGCCGGGCTGCCGGGTGGACGGCTCTGTGGGAAGGGCGATGGCTGCTGGTGGGACCGGGACAATGCGGGGATTCAGCAGACCGGGGGTAATGCAGTGCGAGCGAGTCTGCGAGAGGCCCTGAATAGGCCAGGCTGTGCTTGAGAAGAATGAGGGGTAGGCAGAAGGCAAGCTAGTGTTTCATGGTCATCTTATGTTACACTTCAGCCTTTCAAAGAGTGTCTGGGGCTGGTTGAATGAACCTCTCTTGCACTGCGAATGCGGGAGCCTAAAGACAAAGGGGACTCTTGTCACTCGCAGGCCCCTTTCGGGAATAAAAGCCATTGTCACATGAACAGGGGCAGTCTGGCAGGCTGTGCATGCTTCAGTGCCCCATGATATCGCTAAGTCTCAGCAGAAATCACATTCAGGGCCCTGTCAGCTTTGATTAGCGGGGTCTCATGACTTAATGTGCTGCGATATTTCATGTCTAAGGGTGGCGGCTGTCTTTCTGTGGGATGAATGCCCTCTATTGTCCACTGAGTTATTTTATTTACATTTTTTTAAACAGCTTATAAAGGTAAAAAGATAGCTGTGCTTAAAGAAAAAAATCAAATTCCTTTGCTTCTGGATCAGTAGTGAGTGCTGCTCGGGTCAGATACAGTGAAACTTGTTTTCACAGTCAGCATCAAAGTTCTCATCTTGTTTAACAGCTTTATAGTAAATTCTGAACAGGTGGCAGTGGAGCTGGGTTTAGGAAGGAAACAATAAATAATCTTTTTAGCCTCTGACAACCAGAAATATTCTTGGGCCTGAGAGAGCTCCCACTCCGACTTCTCTGCATCGGTCGCTAGCAGCTTTTTTCTCCCCTTCATCAGTTTGGTTCTTAAACAAGAATATTGGACTAAGCTATTAGTGGCGTGGGGAGTATTTAATTGTTAAGGTTTTTGGTCGTTGACCATCCAGATTTCTCTCTTTTCAAAAGCAGAGTATATTTTTTCTACTAATGTTTCATCCATTAATTTCTACAAATAATGAAGGTTGATTCTATATGTTAAATTCGGTTAATGTTTGCTCTTTCAATTAAGATAATGTGGATTATCTATTAAAATTCAGTTGTTAAAATTTGTCATAAAATAACTTGGAGTACCCAGAGAAAAAGCTCTGTAGACACAGAATTCAAAGCTTTTGTCAGCAATACATACTACTACAGAAGTAATTTATTAATTCAGTAGAAGGGCTGGTTGACCAAAGAGTTAAACTTAAAGGAGTACAAATATCCTAAGCTGTAGAAATGCACCAACATGACCTTCAATTTTCAGTGTAGTGATGTTTTGAACACTGATTCAGGGATGTTATTGTTTGTAGTCCTACTTCATACGTGGTGCTTGAGTACACATGGTGTATTTTTGCAAATCTGTCAATACAGACCAGTGTTAAGATCGATTGAGCACATTAATGGTTATTCAGAATTTGGATTTCTTCACTCTGACTTTTTTGAGCCGTTCTCAGGACAGTGAAAATGCCTCTGATACTGCTTCTTTCCCTCATTTACCACCTTAATTACAAAGGCTTGTTGAACTCTTACTGTAGTTTAAAGTGTGTGCATTTGAATTTCCTTGTTTCTTTTAAATTAAAAATAATAATCGATAAGAAAAACAAGGAAAATGTTACAGGGGATGTTTCTCATGTAAAGATGATGATGTCAGTCTCAACCCTTTTTTCCTATTAACCTAATCTACTGCTAAAGGGCAGCTTTAATGGCACGTTGCCTGCTAGATTCATGCCACTCCAGAACAGAGGTAGCCAACCTGCAGGCCATGGACCACTCTGCCGCCTGCTCCCAAACACGGTGTCTTCTGGAGCACCTCTGCTATGGGCCTCTGTCTGGTGAAGTGGTTGGGAAGGAGCGTGAGTGTTGCTGGGAAATAAGAGTTCAGATGGTAGTATTCTGCTCCTACTGCCAGCATTTCTGGGCTCTCATCAAGCAAGCGGGCTCTTGGAGAGGAGGTGCGAATGTGCAGCAGATCCAGCCATACAGAGTCTGCATCTGGAGGCTCTGCTGAAGGTGGGTGGCCTGTGTGCCCAGGAAACTTGGGCAGTGCTCTAGAGGATTACCCATTTGTGAGCATGCACTGACCAGTTAAACCAGGTCTCAAACGGCTTTGAGTGACCTGAGGGAGACAAATCATGGAAGTGTTTGTTTCACTTCCCTCTTCCCTTCACCTATGCACACGCATATTCCAACCTTGACTTTTACTTCTCTCCCTCTACCTCAAATTCTTTAGATATGAGTAACCTGTCACTAGTTAATTTTGATGGTCTCACTCCTTATAAAATATGTTCATGCTCTCTTGAAAGTGGACCTGGGAAATATCATGTTCTTCTTGTTTCTGAAGATCTTCCTGAAGACAGCTGTGTATATTGTATGCTCTTTAAGCAGGAAGTAATGAAACATCTAACCTGATGTCATACACTATGCAGTGATGCACTCTGAGAGTTTGAGCAAAGCTGGTTAGCCACAAGTTTGAAATGAGTGATTCCAAAACACAAAACAGATGTTCCCAATGATTCCACACATGGTGTGCCTTTTACTCAATTATTTCTACCATTATTATGTATCCAGGCTTTGATCACTGTGATTTCCTTAGAGTTGACGTTGGATCCTCCTCTGCAAAGGCTCGGTCTGTAGTTTGGTCTGTTGTATGGGTTTTCAGAAATTCCTCGGTTCAGAAATACTACACTAAGTCAGGCACAGGCATATTTACCTTTGTGTTGTCCCAACTTGCTTGCAGCAGAGCTAGGTAATGCAGGAGTCATCAGAACCCATTTGTGTCTGTCCTGCATCATCACTCCAAGCAGTGCTACTAGCAAAAGGTTATTCCTCTGATGCTAACCCCACCGTGGGAAAATTGCCTAAATTGTCAGTGTAGACACCACCCAAGTGCACATGCCCTTGCAGATAACATCTTGTGTGGCTTCCTGCACTTCGTACTGTATATGGAAAGAATAGTCATTTTTAGATGAGACAGAGCCAATTGCATTCAAAACAAGTAGAGAGGATCAGGTATTGGTGCAGGGTGCTCTGGGCTTGTGTGTTCACTTCAAAACACTCCCCATTTTCCCATACTCTTGTTTTTGCAATCGCATGACTAGAAGAGTGGTCTGGTGCTCGTGGCTAGGCCTGAATGCGTCAAGTTTGGGTAACTTCCCCCATCCTATGGTCAATGCACCTACACACATTTTAGATATAATTTAATGTAGTATTGCCCGGCTTTGAATTCTTCCCCATCCTCATCCAACCCTCCTTTGCTATATTTTTAGGTGTTTATCCTTGGGAAACAAAACTGTTACAAAATGTCCAACTATGATTTTCGCTTTCACCATAATTAAATCAAAGAATGACCCAAAGCTCCCTTGGGACAATGAGAAGACTCACAAACTTTGATGGGATTTGAATCAGGCAATGGGTCATCACCTTTTCTCCTGTACTAAGCAGTGGCTTCATCACGTACCTGTCCCGTATACGCTTGGGGGATGCAAGGCAAGACAGGGACCAACCTTTCCCATATTTCTGTTATCATCTGGGGCAGGAGGGTTTTAGTATAGGTTAAACACTTCTATGTGTAGCAATAATGTTAATAATGCTAATTTTTTGCTGTTACGAGATTACATGCTAGAAACTCTCTAGGTATGAAATGTATTTTTGTGAAAAGGCTACTTGTACCACCAGTCAGGACTACAACAGGTTCTCTTTGTAGTTTGAGGGAGGGTGAGTAGACCCTGATAAGCTGACAACAGGTTAGCGTTCACCAGAGCTTTCCCATGTTCCTGCGTCGGTCGTAGCTGGGGTTTTTGCTCTTATTGATCAGCTGGTGAAGTGGGGGAGGTGTCTGCTGCTTAGGATTTCTGTTGCCCTGCTGATCCAACCCGAGTCCGATCTGCAGTTGGACTAACGTGATTGCTAGCTTCCAGCTACCCTGGCTAGTCTTCCAGCACAGCTTGGAGAGTGCAGCACTGCATATGGGGAAATGCAT
Source organism: Mycteria americana (assembly GCF_035582795.1). Taxonomy (NCBI): domain Eukaryota; kingdom Metazoa; phylum Chordata; class Aves; order Ciconiiformes; family Ciconiidae; genus Mycteria; species Mycteria americana. The sequence goes on along the minus strand of NC_134381.1, from coordinate 1,902,785 downwards.
GTTTCTTGGGTGGGGAGGGGGATTCTCATCATTTCAGTTACAGCATGCTGTCTGCCTAATTAAAGTGTTTGTTTTCTAACTACAAAATGAGTCTGCGAATGAGATGTTGCTTTTCTGGAGATCTTATCATCTATAAACAGACTGGTAAAAATAGGGTCGTTTTACACAAAACTTGTTTGTGGACTGAAACAATCCAAAACATGATAATAACAAAACAAAATCTTAAAATAGCTCTCAGTTGAGACCACAGACACAGCTGCCAAACACTTTCATCTTTATTACAGTTATTCATATCTCTTCTCTTATTATTCCTATTGTAAGCACGATGATTTTATCTCAGTTGTCCTCGCTGTTCAGCCAGCCAGCCCAAGTAACTACACCCTGCAATCCAGCCTGGTTGTTTGTTCCTAGGACCCAGGTCATGCGTCTCCTTCCACGTTTAGCTTTGTGCATGGACGAGGCTGCTGCCCCACTGCTGATGGTGTTCCCTGCTGCGGGAGGTTTCTGCCAGCAACACAATTAGTCTGGCTGCTCCGTCACCTACTTTAGCTGGGTGATGTTAAAATGATGTTAAAAGCCAGCTTGTGTGATTTGCTTGAAGTTCCTCTGACCTGCAGCAGTGGTGGTGGTGTGAGCTGGGTCTGCCGCAGCCGGGGTTGGAAGGCGATGTCTCTCCACGCTTTGGCTAAATGGATATTCATTGCTCTACTCCCTTTGGTACAGCATAGAGTATACCTCCAGTAAAAGAGGAAGACCTAACCTGACACGGCGCATGTTCATCTGATTAAGTCACCCGTATGGTTAATAGAGATGGAGATAAAACTATGCCATTTTGATAACAGTTCTGCAATTAGGTTAATCTGAACATGCATGTGAACATTAAAAAGCTATTAGGGAAACCAGTGTATGCTTGCATGTTAAAACTAATGGATTACTTGTTTAATAAAAGGTACTAATGAGATCAAAGGGTGAAACAAGATTTTGAGAGCTGCAAGTCTTTTTTTTTTTTTTTTTTTTTTTTTTAATTCAGCAAACAGATAGCTGGGAGGAAAATAAAACCAGCTGCCAAAGCTTTGGAGACCCAAACCCCTTCTTCAAGTCCAAAAGAGAAGTAGCAACCTTCAACTTGTATATTGTATACAAGTTGAGAATAATGTGATGTTGATCTGATAATTTGAGAGAAAAGGTACTTGATGCTTGTGGAGCAGAGTAGCGTATTATCCTCTGAACAGGTGGAATAGTTATAAAGTCTGGAGTAAGAGAGAGATTTGGTTGAAGATTTAGCTGGGCTGAGAAATTATCATGTGCCTTTCTATTCAGTATCTGGTTTGTAGCATACAGTCACTGCATTAATGTTAGTTCCTGCTTTTGTCACTTAAAGCTCTTCTGTTGATTGCTGGTTTTGGGACGAAGCCTGGACTATCAGTGATGCAGTGTTCATTTTGTGTTAAAAAAACAAACAAACAAACAAAAAACCCCAACCAAACCAAAACAAACAGAAAAAAAATGTTTTCCCACTGATAACCGGGTATCAGTAAGTATATTATCTGGACAGTAAGACTGAATGATTGAGCTTACGTGGTGTGTGTTGGTTGTCTGCTTTTGTACACTCAGTCTTTGATGCAGTGGATGAAATACATGGTGAATTTCCCAGAAGGTAACGTAATGCACAGCTTCTGCTGTGAGCAATGCTTGGATGAGCTGTTAGGTTGTGTCTGTGTTGCTTGGCTGGGTGTGCAGAACATGTGCTTCTAGTGATGAGTTAAGTTGAGGTGTCATTTAAATGCTAGGAGAGATCACAGAAAATGTGTTTCAGGGTGTGCCTGTACCCCCGCTTAGGTTATTTTTCTGGTTAAATTTTTCTATAAAGGTTTCATGCAGGTGAAGTGTAATGATGAGGTTTGTGTTTACGTGGAGGGAATGCACTTTTTTTACTGTATTATGTTTGTTTACATATTCTAACAAATAACACAGTTCTAAAATGCAACTATTTTGACAAACAAATCCATCATTTTCATGATCTTTCTCTCAAAGCAAAATCAATCAATCACAGATAGCAGAGAAACCTGCTGAAGATAAGAGCTTTTCCTCTGAGCCTTAACGTACTGTTTTTATCCTCATCTGAATAAATAGGCATTTGTGAACTCAGTTGATTACGTACTCTGTCCTGTTGTTGCTTAGCATTACATGCATGCTGCAGTAGGGTCAGAGATGTCGTGTTTTCAAACACTGTTTACAACCGTTTTGGAAAATACAGCCTAACTTTGCAAAGTAATTAGAAAGACACTTCATGTAAAACATCCTTGTTACCTAGTTCTCAATTACGTCAGTACTAACACATAAATGCGCTAGAAGGCTCCTTGCTCTTATTGCTCTATTTACTGGAACTATACACTATATTAAAGGAAGCCATTATATGCTTATTCTGTATTTGAGATCCAACTATTCTCACACACTACAGAAATTAGACACTATTAACTGCTTAAAATCCTAATTAGTTTATATGCCTCCCAAGCAATGCACAGTTAGATCTTAATACCTTTCTGTAATCACCAAGCTGGGACAGGATAGACAGTGGCTGAACCAGTTCTTCCTGCAGTCTGAGTTACTGCAGTTCACCATAGCAGAGTTTCCTCATCTGCAGAAGATACTGATTCAGAGTTAATTTGTGAACGTGGCAGGTCTTGGCTTATCAAAGATTTGTAGATACCACAAAAGGGAAAAATACAGTTCTTACCGTCTTTCTGATTGTAGTGAACCTTAGCACTTTCAGGAGTGTGGAGCTACGCAGAAATTATAAAAACTAAGACCTCTTGATTTCAGGGTCTTTTAAATCTTGAGTTGCTTTCACAAAATGCAGCCATTTTACAAATTTAAAAGGCACAGCAAGATGGATAAAGTTAACTCAGAAAGGTGTGGTGGGTCAGGTGTTTTTTACAATTCTATTGATAGAAAATATCCATCTTAGCTGATTTTGTTCAAGCACTTTACTTTCTCTCTCTCTTTCTACCAGACAACTTGATCTTTAATTTTTGCTCCAGGGTATGCTGCTGCTTGGAATATGCAACTCTGCCAGGAGTGCTCTTGTGTATTTCTAAGTGGAATGTATGTGGCCAAGTGTTTATATGATTTGTACTTGAAAATTTAACAGAAATAATTAGCACGTTAAAAATTTGTATAATAGCATATCTATTTCGCTTTGGAATAATGCCCATTTATCCACTGTGTTGTTGTTCTCCTAAATACACAACTTTTTTTTGTATTTTCTAGGCAGCCATACTGAGTATTAAGCTAAAATTACAGCCAGATCAAGATGTGGAGAAGGTGAGTCATTTCCTCTGCAGGCTTCTCTGTCATCAGATCCACCTTTTGTTAAGCAGGAGATCCATCAAGGCCCTCCAAGTTGTGCTGCCTTTCACTTGAGGCTTTACTTTGTTCCAAAGAAGTAACTGCTGCATTGCTGATGCACCTTTACATCTAGGGAAGTGACAGAGTGTGTTCTGTTAGACCCCCTTACACCTTACTGCACTGTTTTTCTAGCTGCAGCCACTGTTATAAAAAATTCTGGCTGTGTTCTTGACAAATGGTTATCACTATGATGGAGTTTAGTGCTTTTGCTATTTTGAGGCTTTGCTAGTATTTGTGTTGAAAATGTCAGGTCATTTGTGTTGGCTAATCTTTGTGTTGAAAGTGTCACATCACTCTTTCAGGCAGCACTGGTTGATTAAGCAGGGGGTTTGCGACTTGCTCGCCATGTCTGAGCAGCAGGGCCTCTGCCAGGGTTCAGTTTGCAATGTCACAGACCTCTTCTGTGCCTTCCGCAGTGCTCAGTCTGCAGAACGTGGTGATCAAAGGCAGGGCACAGTGCTTTAAATGTAATTTCTTCTCCTAGATGTGTACGCCGCTACTGCTGCAAGATAAAACTAACTTGGTGGAAGATTATGTGGGAGAATATCCTGAGCTCCAGAGCAAGCTCTTGCAGATCCTGGACACGTGGTGTGAACCTGGTTTTAATATCAGAGACATCACAAGGTAGAAATGCTTGTTGCCTTTCTAAACAGCTGGGGCCAACTTGCTGTCAGAGGACAGTATGTTCTCTGGTTGTCTATCCAAGATCGTTTCTCAGAGTAATGGAGTGCAATATATTTACTTTTCAGCTGAGAAAGGGGAAATTCTGGTGTCTGTGCCAGAGTCTTCTCAAACGCCTCAGCCCGTAAGACAGAGGTATCACTCCTATTGACAGATGCTCAGCTCCTGCCAGGAGAAAGGAGTGCAAAATGAAACCTGTGCAGTAGATCTTAGCAATATGACAATATCAAAGCTTCCTCCAGGAGGTTGTAGCAATCAGACTCTCGTGCTTTGCTGCAGACGAGGGTGAGTTTCAGTATCGGTTGTACAGGTTTTGCAGGAAGATAATACTGTGATGAAGTGGCAGAAAAACAAGAGATGCAAGTGGTTAACCTTCATGTGCTCGTGAAATAGTCGTATGTGTTATAATTTATAAATTGCCTCTCACTAGAATAGCTCCTGTCAGTCACAAAGCCAAGAGTACAGTCAAACTCAGTGTAGATGCAATAGTTGCAGTCTTAGTTCTGAAAAAAGACGAGAGGGAATTGCTCACTTTCTTGAAAATAAGCCTCTGGACTTGCTTCAGTCATTGATATTGATGTGGCACAGAGTCATTGATATCATGGGATATTTGTGTGGTCGTATTGTTGGCTTTTTGCTATAACTTGGGAAAGGTAGGGGACTGTTCTTACCAACACCTAGCAAACACTAATACCTCTACTGTTAAATATCTACTATTTGGGAAACATACTTTACGTGATTCTACAGATGTTTCTTTCTGATTTTGTTTATTTGCTTACAGACAATATCAAGGCCTGTCTAGGTACAAACCAGATAAATTTAACCGCAAAATGCTAAGCAAGCTGGTCTTCAGGCTCCTAGACCGATTTAACGTAGATCCAGGTATGTGATATTGCAACATATTGTGGAGTTATCTCACCAATAAAGAACAGATGAAGTCAATTTGTCTCCTTCCATGTTCAGCAAGGAATCTCTGCTGTAATTTATCATGGGGAGCTTCAGGGTTTAATTAATGATATTGAAAAACAAAGCTGGTAAGTTATGGGAATTATCACTTTGTGCTGTCGAAGAATGAAGTGCTTGTGACTAATAGACTGCTTCTTCCATGTTATGAAATAAATCTTGACCTCAGAATGGCTCTACGTAAACACATGATGGTCAACTTTGAGTTATGACTCCATTCCACTCATATAAGAGGCAAGTCATTATTCATCTGGGGATCTGTTTTCTTGAGTTATGGGTCCGTCAGCTGGGAAGAGATAACCCTTAGGAAGCAGGAACCTCAAGCCCTTTGTATTCTTTGCATAAGCTAGGGTTGGTGGTAGGGAATTTTAAGGCTCTTGCAGCCTTCTGAGAGAAGTAACACATTTTACATCACTGAATAGAACTGCTTCACTACCAGTTATCTAAAAAAAATCTACTTTGGTTTGCTTTGGTTGTTAGCAGGGACTGTTGATCTTTTTTTCTTCTCTTTGGGACGTTGCATCAGACACCTTTAGGTGCACCGTTAGGTTTTACCCTGCAAAGCTTTCCACCATCAGCCCAAGATATGCGGTTCTCTTTTCTTGGACTGAAAAGTGTTTTCTAACCACAAATTGTGGGCTTATTACACCTGGCAGCAACACTATATTGCATATTAATCTTCACATCTTCAGACTGGCATTCAAAAGTTAATAAGATAATCCTTACAAACCCTCACTGGAGGATAAGTAAATATAATTAAACTTAGCACATTGGTCTGAAAGCTGAGACGTATGGGGAGTGATTTATTTAAAATCTAAAACCTTCTGAGGAGTTTACCAGTCTTCAGTAATTTTTCCTCCTTTACAAGGTTGGTCATTCAGTAGGCTGTATTGCCTTTTACGATCTGTAAAGAGAATTGAGTTGTTCCCCTTTCCTTATGAAAGATCCACCAAGGGTATGAGACTAACTGTAGAGGTGAAATGATATAACTGTTCACATGCAAAATCCCGAGAAATTAAAAAAAAATAATAATCTAGGAGGGGAGCACGTAGCTGTTATCTCAGGTGCTCTTTGTGGGATGGTAGCGTGCCTCAGCCTGGTGATGGTGTCGCAGATGTTGTAGCTGCTGATAATAATGGCCAAATCTTGCTGGTCCTCCACAACACATTCACTGGTGAGGAGGTTCCTTGAGGTAGATACAGATCCAATTCCTGCCTACGCTTCCAGAGAGTGATTTATCCTGTGCAAACTGCAATGTCTACAGTGCAGGATAAGTCACTCGCTAGAGAGGGCTGTCCACCTCTATTGATGTGAGAGGGGATGCGGGCTACTGATTTAGACAAGATGCCAGATTTGGGGCAGCTAAAACCAGTGTTGGATGACTCTCATAGTCCCATATATGAAAGCAGGTGTTTATATTTTACGTAATATCACATGTAATTCAGAGCAGGACTTCACACTTTGCTAAGCTGTGGCCATCTTAGTCTCCTTTGAAATGCTTTGGAAGGGGATGAATGCCTACAGAGGAATTCCTGCCTTAGTGCTGGTCCTGCTTGAACTGAATTGGGAAATGGTGGCAGCTGGAATAACATGGCTTTCCTTTTCTTCCCACCTCTCTCCCCTCCCTTCCTCTGAATTTCTGGGTGTTTTTTCTCCATTCTTTAGTGGAATTAAATCTGGCTGTGAGGAAAGAGTGTACAAAAAGGAAGCAGGCTAGGTAAAACGTACAGATTAAAAAAACCCCTCATTTCTCTTGTTCTGAGCAGCTCCACCAAAAGCTAGCAGTGAGGTAAAACTCACACTTCTTGTCATCTAACCTGATTGTGGGCTTGTTCGATGCCGCAGTCTTCTGCTGCTGCTTTCTATCTCCTCTTCACTCATGACTCCTACTTGCCGAAAGAGGCTGAGAGCAGCAGCAGAAGAGGGAAGTGGCTTTCGGTGAGAGAGGCTGGAGGAGGACAGGGTTTCTTGGTATGAGAAGGCAAACTTGTATGTGACTCAGTTCTTGCAGTTCCAAATCTACTTTCATATTTCACTGCCTGAGCTCACTCTTATCCACTCACAGTAAATTTCACTGACTGCTGAGCAAAACTTAGGTGTTGATAAGCCACTAAGATTTGAAACACTCCTTGGAACTGCCAGTCTTAAATTTCAGAGCCAGACAGGAGGTGGCCCAATATAAAAAAGACCTGGAACCTCAGGGAAAAAAAAAAGCCATCATCTTAGATAGTCCATCTCTTCTTTTTCTGAACTGTATTCCTGTATTCCTGTTAACACACAAAACAGTGCCTGGTAGGGGGAAGATTTTCTGCCGAGTCCCAAAGGTGTCCCAATAAACTGTGTGGATCCCATTTAATTAGCTTTACTGGGGAAGGAAGAAGTTGGGGGGAAATGGTATGTGATTGAGGAAACTGAGTTTTATAGAGTCTTTTCTCACACTGGGGTCAGTATGCTCTGGTTTAACAAGCCTGTGGCTTTTGCAGACTAATTACTTAATGCTCTTTGGAGACCCTGTGAGATTGACTTAGATTTACAAATGCAAGTTTCAGTCAAAACAGTTCTCAGAGATGAGGGAACAGACCCTACCTAGGTTTGAAATGGTTGAGTCTATTTTCTGTTGTGTTTTTGCACAGCCAGTGTACCTCAGAGAGTTCAGTGGCGTTTTTCATTGAAAATTCACTGGGTACGAGGTAGAAATGACACCACTCTGAGTACACCTGTCCTCATATATTGGGCCTTACTACGTCAATAAAGCAGATAATAGTGGTGTTGATAGAAAAGAGATGTTAACTGAATGCACCGTTAACAGTTGTCGTCGTCCTGTAGCAGTGTGATGAACTAGCTGAGCGCCTTAAGTTCCGAATGCTATGAAGATGTTTTTACCATAGGCTTTAAAAAGTCTTTTTAGCATAAACTAAGAGAAACGTTTCTCTTCATTTGACCACCGGGTTATCCTGTTGGTTTAACCTTTAATTTCAGTCTGGTGTGGATGCTCCCTACGAGGCCCCAGAGCTGCTCCGGGAGAGGCAGCCTCGTCCCTCCGGCGGCGCTGGGCAGCAGAGGGCAGGCGAGGGCTGCTCCGCTCCGCGCCGCGCCCCGCTCCGCTCCGCTCCGCTGCGGCGGGGCACCACTGCCCGCGGGGCTGCGGCGGCTGCGAGCGCGTCGCGGGCAGCCACCGGGGAGAGCTGCGGCGGGGACTCGTGGGAGCCTGCCCTGGGCACTTTCAAAAGGTGCAGCGCTAGGGACAGGAAGGACTGTTATGACTCCACAGGAATGCCTTTGGAAGGAGGAAATTTCAGATGTTTTTACCTTTTCCCCGTTAAGACAGAGCAGAAGGTTATTCCTTTCCTTTACATTTGCTTTACAAGGGTTGTTTCCCCCTACTTCCATGGTGATTTTCCTTCAAAGTTTTTTAGCTCTCATGTTAAATACCGGCACATCCCTACATAGCACTGTGACCAAGAAGAACCTCTACGCTTAGACGTCAGAAGATAGGAGCCATCCATTCCTGAGGTTGCAGCGGCTGCAGAGTCAAGATGCTGAAGGAGAAAGGGATTGAACATGCCAGGGTCCTTTCTGGGGCCCTTACTTTCTCAGCTACATTTTTGTCTACTGAGGTACAGGCAGTAGAATAGGATCTGCTCTAGACCAAGGCAAGCTGGCCAGCAGCTCCAAGCTTTTCACTGGAAAAGCTGACACCACCCTTGCAGTTCTGAGCATGAATTCATCATATCCAGACATAGGTCTAAAGACCACACCAGAGCATTTTTTCCTTTAGGCATAGACTGAAACCCTTATGCTATGCTCTCTGTTCTTCCTCCACTCAGCTAGTGCTCCAGGCAGCAAGGCTAGCAGGTGGCTCAGGGCTTTGGGGGTAGTCTGGAGCTTCTGCTGTTTTACCTTCCTTTCTGAGGACTGCTGACCTTGATCTATAGTAGCACAGAGGATTTTATGAGAGACACTAATGCATCTTTGAGGCTACAACAAGAAGAGGTTTTCTGGAGTTCGGCCCTACCCTCCACTAATTCGCACTTAGGGACTAATCTCATAATACTCTGAGAGAGTAATGCGCATCTTGCGTCTCATCAGATTCCCCAGCAATCCTGAGCAACACCAGGGTAAAAGCCTCTAGCGTTTCAGGTACCCTGATTTTATTTAAAAAAGGCTCCTTTACTTTGTCCCCAAACAAAGTATGCTTTGTCTGGGACCTTCTGTTCTGCCAGTACAGGGTGAAGGAGTCTCATTGTGGATGGAAGTGAAGCTCTCAGGGCAGTGTAAGGAGAGGATTGGGTCCACATCCCAGCTCAGGAGGCATCGCGTATCACCTGGGAGTGGTAGCCATGCACCACACCTAAAAATATATTGTGCCATGTCCCCAGTAGACATATCTTACCGATGTTACACGAGTGAAATGTGTGTATTGCGGGTTTCATACCCTGCGTGACAAATAGATTTCATTTTTACTTCCTCTGTGTTGCTAACAGCCATTAACTTGCTGCTAACGCCTGAGAGCAGACTGGATTTTTTGCTTCTGAGTCAGTCCCAGATGTGAAATGTAGTTCACATGAAGCACTGTTGTGGTGCAACTGCCAGGTTAAGAGTTAACACACGCCCAAAGAGGTGCCTTCATAGTATTACACCATTTGTATTCCACTACTGCTCCACAACCCAGTCATGATCCCAAAACCCCATTGTAAAAACACTGAATAGAAGGATGGTCCCTGTTCTGAAAAGCTTAGGACCTTGTCTTTTGCTCTGACCAACAGAACATTGGTTTTGGCTCAGGAGACCTGAGTTCAGACTCCTGTTCACTCAGCTAGGTGTCTGACCTTGAGTAAGTTGCTCTGCCCTGAAGCGCTTTGATTTCTGCAAATACAAGGTGTAGATGGCCATGAAACTGCAGGGACAAGGTCTGGCAAAGACTCTGCAGTACCACCTGCGTCACCCTCCTGCCCCAAAGGCAAAGGAGCTCCTTCTGTGATTTCTGATATACATGGAATGTGGAACCTCTTCTTAAAAGACCTCCAAGGTGGAAAGTTTACCATCTCCTATACAACCTATGCCAGTTCTTCTCTAGCCTTGCCATTAGATTTTTGCTGGTTTTTTCCTCCAAAAGGCTATATGGAATTTCTCTTGCCTTTATGGCTTTTGGTAGATGCATCTCACGTTTTACTTTGGGCTTTCTGATTCTATGTGTTTGTGCTGTTCTTTTGTATGTGTGTGATCCAGTTTCCATGTTCTTTTAACTTCCTCCTTGTGTTTGAGATCAGTACAAGCTTCTGATTTAGCAGTTAAATCTCTTTCTTCACTTCCAATTTTTCCATTGCCAGCTCTTCTTAACTCCTTTTCCCCTTATAAATGATTTTCACATGAATCTTACCTGCCAGATCTCTGAGTTTATTGAAGTCGTTTTGTTGGTTTTATTTTACTGTTCTTCCTTTCCTTAGAGCTTTGAACTCTTCCTTTCATTGTCTCTCTTACCGTTACCCTTCATCCTCACGTTTTCGATTAGTCCTTCTCTGTTTTTTCTAATCAAATATAGAAAACTGGATTCAAACTCAGGTCCTTTGCTCCATCAGAATAGAAAATGTCACTAGTGCCTTCAGAAATGTTCCAGTCCATCTGTGTTCCTCTGGTCCTACTTTCCACACAGATAGCTGGGCACTTAACATCCCTCAGTTCTGTGCTTTGGAAAGTCCTGTGCTTTGGATATTTCCTCTAGAAGCTCAAAGAAAAAAACGTTCAATGGATCTTTTTGGTGACCTAGAGCAGTCATGCTGTGTTTCTTTCTGAAGTGCTTCGAAACCTTTAAGTTAGGTGGTGATATTATTAATTTTTCTGTTGATCTTACCTTCTTTAAAGAGTGTTGCTTCCCATGAGCTGATGATCTTTCCTCCAGATATTGGGATAATATGCGGAGGAAAGATCACCATATTTATTGGGATAATATCCTGTGGGATAATTGCAATAATTTCCTCAGATCCTTTGAGGGCAAGGATATGTTGTCACACTGTGGAAGATTAACTTAAAAATAACAGCTTTAAACATTTCTATTTGAGATGGAAATGTTCCGGTTATGAAGTGATGCTTCAAGAGACTCTGAGAAGCTGCAGTAACCAGTGGTACATCAATTCATACCCCGCTGATTCCAGGGTCTGGTATTCAGAGGTCTGTCTTCGTTCTCTCAGTTTTTAATCCTCGGGCATACCATGCGTGGGGCACGGAGAGTGCTAAGCTCCGAGGCCCTTTGAGTCAGTAACACTGGTTTCTCCCGGTGTACGCTGATTCAAGGGAGGCTGCAGAGAATTTTCACTTTACTATTTTCTGTTACCGGTTCTGAGTGCCGGTCCTGCTCCTTCCGACTGCCAGTGAGATGGTTTTAGCCACTGAAACCCCAGTGAAAGCTTTGGTTAAATCTTCCCCTGTACATACATACCAGCATCTAGCAAGAACTGACAGATACGTATGCTAATCCTAGTTAATGTATTTTATCTTCAGCGTTTATCTCTCTTTGCACTGGATTTCAAAACAAGGTGCTATGTGAAGATCTTGTTTTTTGCAGTTGTAATGAGGCATATCTATTGAAGATGACAGTAATAAAAATAATAACAACAACTATTGCTTGCTAGCTCAGCAAAACAGTAGTCACCTCCCTCTTTGCATGGATATGGAGTCTCTTTCATGGATATATATTTTATCGGAGGAACTTGAGCCACAAGTTTACATCCTGAGTAACATGTTCAAAACTGCTTCAATGAATTAACAGCACAGGTTCCAGTTAAATCAAAAAGAATGCAGCCTCTAGAGACTGGAGGTGGTGCCTGTATGAGGATGCTACCTAATTAAAGGTGTGAAGTCATTGACTGTGAAGCATATTGAACCAGCGAGGGGATCTTATCATTCAAGGGTGGCAGAACCAGAGATATCAGAACCGAGGATTAGCATTGCTAATCATGGTTGAAAGTGTAAATAACAGTTTATAGCTTAGATAAGCTGACAATGTGTGTGTCTGTCTGTCATTGTTCCAAGTGTGATGGCATCCTGCCTTCCACATACCGAGTTTGAAATTGGGGAAGGAAAAATGTAACGTCTAGACAGTAAAACTTCAAGGAAGTTCAGCTATGTTGTATACTTAAATGTCTTTTTCCTTCTCTTAGCTCTCTGCCCTAATGTCATAAATCAGCGGCACTTGAGAACTCTGAATTACCTCTTTTACAAGAGATTTGTTGAGGTATGTTTCTGTATTGTGTGGCATGGGTGTGAATGAGGCTTTTTGTTTATTTTGCATTTTGAATAACATAATTGGTATGCTTGAGATGTATTGATGGTATATGAGCAAGTTTTCGTTGTGATTATTATTGTATAGAAATGCGTTGGATCTGCCATTGGACCTGTTTTTTCTGTGAGTGAATAGTTTGTGTGTCCATTCATATTCTAATAACTGGGTGTCACGATTGCTCAGAGCTGGATGCTTGTTCGCCTCAGCAGCCTCAGCAGCGTTCTGAGACACAGGTAGGTAGGTCAGGGTACGCTCCCCATACATTCAGTTTCTCTCAGCCATCTCAAATAAGCAGGAGCATACTGGCTAAAGAGTTTTTTGGTGTTTTTGGTTTGGGGGGGGTTGTGTATTGGCTTTTTTTTAAGAACACTAGCTTTTAGGCATTCCACATTGCTGGGTTCTTTGTAGGCACTTTGCTTTGGTACTTGTGGCCTGGCTGTGATAGGTATGGCCCAAACCTGCCACAGAAGCTTTTTTGTGCTAACAGCCTTGTTACTGCTGAGCAAAATGGTAGTACTTTCAACTCCTGAACCACTCTTTGAACTAACTTTACTTTTATCCAGCCTCCAAATTCTCTTTCCAAATATGCTGGTATTTGTCCTGGCACTGAGGGCTTGGAGAAATAAGAAGATGCCATTAATTCTTTCTAAGGAGCAGGTTTCTAGGAGGCAGCTTGGAAGTTGACTGTCTGCAGAATTACTTGACTATGGTTTCTCCTCCCCTCTCATGAGTGTACTGAGCCAAGTCACTGCCCTTTGGATGCTCTTGAGCACACTGCATTGGGGAGCACATTTCTCTTCTTGTTAACAGGGCAGTTTTGGTGCTTCTCTTGATGGTCTGGTATTCATCATTATCCTGTGCCTAGAGACAGATTGTACCAGCTGCGAGTAAGTTTTTGTTCTGCCTCTTCTGGATAAAACAGCTTGCACTTCTTGTATCCGGGTGTATCAATTGGACTGTGAAGGACAAGGACCACAAGAGACTGAATATCATGGCGAAATGTTTCCGTTTCTTGAATTTTGAATTATCAAGCTGTATTTGCCAGACATGGAGTGCTGTTTCATCTGCAGTTCATAGAAGACTTTCTGCCTGTAGATACAAGAGGCTTTTTTAACAGAGTTTTAACAGAACCCAACATGTTGTTCAAATGTTCCTACAGTACTATTGATCCAGTCTTCAGAGAGCCAGTTTTCAGGAAATGAGACACCTCCTCCAGAAGTGCCTGTTCTTTTGTTCAAAAGAGGATTTGTTCGATGTTCCAACAGAAGGCAGCAGTTGCATGTGTTTTTTCTGATCCCCCACCCTGAGTACTTTAAACGCGAAGATGGGGTTGGGTGGTGGTCATCTGATGACACCATTCTGGCACAGCCAGTTTGGCTTCCAAGACCTTCTGACCCATCGGTGAAGGCTCTGATCTGTCTTTGCTGCCTGCCAGATCCACTGACAGAAGACCTGGGGGGGACTGAGCATTTCAACGTTCTGCATCTCAAAGCTTTAATGTCGGATGACATCATTCTAGAGGGCTTGGTCATCCGCAATGAGAGAGTAGAAAGCATTTATCCAGGTGTATTTATTTAGCAGAGTGGAATGGATTCTTGATCTGGTGTTCTGCTCTCTCTGGCCTTCCATTTCCTTTGTTTTGGAGTATTTGCTTGATTTAAAGTATCCAAGCTGGCCAGTTACTTCCATTAAGGTACATTTGGCAGCTGTTTCTGGACACAGTCCCTTCTTCTGAGAGCTCTTTGGTGTTCTCTGTTTACCATTCTCAGCTGTGTATGAGGTCTGGTTAAATGGCTCCTTTATCTCACTAGTATTTAAATTACATGCTTGTATATCTCAAAGATGTTTTCTTTGAGGCTCTTACTCCCTGTTTGCTCTTGTTCCTTTCCATAAAAGTGGCACTAGTAATCACTGTTACCTCTGCCAGAAGTGGGAGTGCGGCTCAGGCCTCGGTGGCTGATCTGTCTCATGCAGCCTGTGTTCTTGGCAGAGTTCAGAGTAGGTCCCATCCCAAGTTTCTCCACAAGGTTGCCTCTGAACTACATCGGAATGGGGATATTAACTTATCAGTTTCCTTTCCCAGACCTCATGATTCCAGAGGATTTTTCATGACTTGGCTGTTGAGAAAAGTTTGTATTTTTATATTCTGAAGGCTCAGCCTTGCAGATAATCCCTGAGATCACTTCCTTTACTGGAGCCTGTGGGGGTGGCTCTCTGCTGGGCTAGCTGTTGAGGTGAACAGTCTATGGACGTACTGCAAATCTGAGGTAAAGGCAACAGCAATGATCCATGCATTCCACTAGACCATGGCCGTTTCAGCTTTGCGTGGTGATGTCTCTGTCATTGCAAGAGCACCATGTGAGCTTTGAGGCATTCAGAAATGCTGCAGCACTTCACAGAGTGTTGTTAGGTGGTTAGTTTTCTGCAAATGAGTCCAGGACCCAGCTCCAGGTAATAATGAGAGTTCGGGCTACTGCTGGCTAAGGGCCTGCATTGCCTGTGTACTTTGATTGCATATGATTTTTTTTGTCTTATGTGCTGTAGCGTAAGTCTGAATTGTTGTCTGAATTACTTCATGTAAGCTGTGTTTTTCTGCCATGCCCCGGCTGGTGACATATGAGAAGCAGAGGTTTCCCGTGTGCTCCAGAATGCATTCCTCAATCACAGTTGACGCCAGTGTGTAAGATGGTGTGTTAAATTTCAGCTTGCTGTATGTAGCATTCTCCCTTTACTAAGGCGGCTCAGAAGTAATTTTGTCTTTTCAGAAAACCATGACTCAGGAGAATTGGACAGATCACGTTCAGGTGAGTATGGATTTCCCTCACCCATTTTCTCAGGATTATTTGCTTGGAGGTTATTTTAAGATGTTCAGAATATCCAGCTCTGGCTATTGTAGTCCTACTCTTACAATTTTGCACTTTCTCATAACTTTTTAAGCGTATAGCAAAATTGTACATGCAGGGAAGAGCAAGAAAGAAAATTTATATTTTTATTCCTGTTATGTCTTTAAAAATGCTCTAGTTTGGCTGGAGCATTTAGATAAGATTATCGAGTACATTATTTTACTTCCAAGCACTTATTTGTAAGTGAACACTACAAATATTGATGTTGATTAATTACAAGGAGGGGGGAAAAGAGAGTTCTCTTCAGGCAGCTAACAAGGTGTGTGAGTAAATCGGGACAAATGTTAAATTCCCTCTGCATGCTCCACTCTGATCGTTTTTAACAGGTTTATTAGGTGACCGTTAGATATTGTGACTTCTACATCTTGTGCTGTAGGACACAAGTAATTTTTATAACAAAGGAAGAAGAGTAGCAGTATTTTTTTTCTTGGTGTATAAACAGGAGAGTTCAGGCAACCATGTTTGGCCTGATACTACCAGAAATACATATGTGACAATGAAATATCAAGAAGTGCCATGGTGACAAACCATTAGTGATTATATATGTGTCCATGATATCCCTATGGAATTGCAACCTCATGGTGAGCGTTTGCTCCTTTTCTGTAATTCCTCTCAGTTTGAATTCTGCAGCCATTAAGGATTTCTGACCACCGGCTAGAGTCTTCCTTTGAAAATCCATTTGAATGGGCAGTGCGGGCCTCTGAGTGGTAACAGGCCAGGCTGATGACTAATGATGTCATGCGTTGGCGATCGTAGGCACTGTCTGTACACACCAGCAAAGTGACTGAATTTTAAACTTGAGATGTTTCTTCTCTCTTTCATGGGTCAGCAGGAAAAAGAACAATTCAAAAGGCATGAGGATGTGTTTTTTAAGACAGAGATCATTGATAAAATGCCCAGCGGTGCTTCATGGCAACTGTTAAACCTGCTGAGTGTTTTCAGTGGTGAATATTCAATTTTGGTGTGTAGTTTATTATACCCATGCGAGAGGCCAGGCTCTGTGAGGAAAGGAAGGGGTCTTGCCTCTTGATCAGTGATCTTATCCAGTGAAAGAACTTTTCAGGGTTCCCTTTGATTCTCACAAGCTTAAAGGCCAGCACAAGTGCTGCTTCCTTGCTGGATCAAGACCTGAGATGGGATTAGCCATGGAACTGTAGCAGACATCTTTGTTACAACTTCTGGATGTACTTTGGTGTATGCAGTGAAGGGGTTTCCGTTGATGCTATGGTGGATAGTGGGAAAAACCTCCCTGTTAACATACACAATTGCAGATCGTGTCAATCACTCGTGGAGACAGGAGGCTTGGGAATAGATGCTCTCTGAAGAGTGTTTGTTTGGTGCCTGGTAAGACGGCTGCCTAGAGAACTACACAGAGCTCAACTGCGTGATGGACTATGGCAGAAGGTCATCTTTGCTTTCCCAAAGTATTCCAAACTTTGTATTTTCTGCGTGCTGCCAACTTATATATTTTTGACAACTCTGTAATTATCACACGAGTAGTGCTCAAACTTGCCTGCCTCAGTGCTATCAGAGATTACTGTCTTTGGCATCACTTTAAAGCGATCAGAATCTGTACCTATGCATCTGGAGGAAACCGAAATAATTGCACGTGCAGCCAGGCTTCTGCTTCACGCTGCTGGCAGTGTGGCTGCACTGAACAAAAGAAAAGTTACAAAGAAGGAATCTCTGAGCACGTTTTGTTTTTCAGTGCAAAAACTAAGGTTGTCTAGGACTTTATTGTTTTTGAAAGATTGGGCTTTATGTGAGGGAAAGGTTTAACTTTCCAGTCAGAGCTTCCCCTATGACTTGACATGTTTTGACCAAAAAAATCCATTAGGCTCCTTGTGGACCTGGAGAGAGTTGTTGTTTGTGTTGTATGTCCCATTTGTATGTTGAATTCCGGCTCACAAACAATTTGTATCTCCCAAGCTCTGCCTGGCGATGCAGAATTAAAGACACATTGTGCTGGGTAGGAAGCAGAGGATGGGATGCAGTGTGGCCTCCGGGTCACCTGAGGGAACGGGAACCAAAACTCCCCAAAGACTCCACGATGGCAAACTCTCAGTCAGAATTTTTGGATAACCTTTTCAATTTTAAGTCCAAAGAGGCTGAAAGGCTTCAGGGGTTTAAAGCCCATTTTAGTTCAATTCTGTGCTACAGCCGTACAAAAGACTTAAATTATATAGATATCGTGAGCCCTGGTGAAAGTGGTGTCTCTCCTTGTTCAGTGGTGCTGGCAATGTCATGTATGGCGGGCAATAGACATTTCTGGGCTGGTATTCCTTTTTGTTTGCCCTGAGCAGTACAAGTACAGAATTTTCCTGTTCCTGCCCTGTGGGATGAATAGAAGGTGTGATCTGACTGCTCCTGCAAAAGGCAGAGGCTCGGTAGTTAGTTGTGGGGCCAACAGAACCTGTTTCCAGCCCTGTAGCAAACTGGTTTTGCCCCCTCCGCCTGCCAGCGCCCGCGCCGCTGATCTGCTGTCCAGGCTGTGGCTGCGCAGGCAGGGATGGCAGCCGAAGGCAGGCAGAGGAGGCAGGAGGGAAAGCAAAGGGATCCAAACATCTTCATACCCTAGGGAAGCTGCCCTCATCACAACTGTCTGTTGGCAAGCCTGGTTAGCCCAGGAGGAGAGCTACCGTTTGTATCATCTTCTCCAAGCAGAGATACCTGGAGGGCAGAGGGAGGGGAAGAGTACTCTTCTTGCACAGTGCCAGCTGCATTGCTATTCATGCTTGCCTAACTGATTCTGAGCTGCATGGAAACACACAGGAGAGCGCCTGTCTTCACAAGCAGAGGGGAAGGTGTGTAGGATATTGATGGTAGATAGGCAGGAAAAAAAGAGGCAGGGCATGAGCCAATTGTCTGCTTTTCTGTGTGCCCTTCTGCTTCCATTTTTGCATGCTTCATATTTTTCATAGCTTTAATCAGCATTGGGTAGAGCACCCACAGAACAGCCCATACGGGACATGGATCAGATGTGTTCAGGAAGGGTCACCCTGCCAGCCGCTGCAGAGAGCACTTGGCCACCAGCAAGAGGGGCTTATTGAATGCTGATGTTTCCCTGGAAATTCTGCAGGACAAAATCGCTTTGAGACTAAAAAGCATGGAAGGCATTTCTCAATTATCTGCCAAGCTTTAAAAAGTGAACACACATAGAACAATAATATCTATGAGGAGCATAGGAGGGAAGCAACTCTGATTGCAAATGTCACCTCTGCCAGTGTTTTAGATGTCAGATAGTATCTGAGATACTTGCATGAGGTTGGCAATATGACACGGGACCTACCGGGGAGCACTCTCTTCTTGGGTGGCAGCTGGAGCCCGAGGACATCTCAAACAGCACCAAACACCTGTGTTTTGGTGACTTGAAATTCTCCTGGTTTAACAGAGGGCTTGGCAATAGGACAATCTGGTATTTTGCTGCACCGCTTTTAGCGTGCAGTGTTCTCACCGATGTTTTGGGGGTGATCTTGCAATTGTGCCCTTCCAGACTCAGCTTGGTTGATTAGTGCCAAAGCACCCATTTTGTGTGGAGTCACCCACACCCCTTCAGGTCTGCTCTGTTGCCCGTGGGAGCTGTGCCCATCTATGTGAGGGGAGAACTGCCCAGGAAGCTCTGAGGCCCTGATGCCAACCACAGGAGACAGGCTCAGCGTGACAAGGAAAAGCTGGGGTAGTTGTGCAGGAGAAATGGCAGATTATTATGGGTATTTCTGAACAGGTAGAGCCCAGAAGGCACACACTTGCTTGGTGATTCTAACGTCCAGAGTATTTTTGCAGGGAATAGCTTGACTGCAGGAGAGCTAACCAGTTGGTCCAGTTTAAAATGTTATCTCAGGGTACTTTGGCCCAAGGAGCGTGTGTGTGTTTATTTGGACTTCCTGCTATGAAATTCCTTCTCCATGGAGCAGAGCAGGGTGACGGTGCACAGCAACCTAGCTCTTTGTTTGGGGCAGTAACTATAGAATCAGTGTTGGGCAGGTTTAAAACCAATGAGTTATTTGGGACTGTCAGCGTTATAATCACCTGGTTTGCAAGGTGCCTGGGACAGTGAAGTGGTAGAAATGGTACCTCCACTTTTACTGACTTTGAGCCAAAGGGCCTTTTGTTGCTAAGTCAAAAAACTTTCTGTGCTAGTGTTTGCATAGGGGAAACTGTCCCTTAGTTTCTTAAAAATCTTAAAGCCTTCCAAAACTAATCCTCAGAAAAAGCGCTGGCGTTTGAAAAGA
The DNA here is from genome assembly GCF_035582795.1 of Mycteria americana. Classification (NCBI taxonomy): domain Eukaryota; kingdom Metazoa; phylum Chordata; class Aves; order Ciconiiformes; family Ciconiidae; genus Mycteria; species Mycteria americana. The sequence goes on along the minus strand of NC_134381.1, from coordinate 1,883,319 downwards.
TATTACTTGTTCTTTGGGTACTCATCATGAGCTGTGGCTCATCAGCCAGCCCTTTCGCCAGCTAACGGTTGGAACCGCTCTGTCCTTCATTTTGGCATGTGCGACTTGAGAGAAGGGTACGGGGATACAACACCTAGAAAAGTGGCCCTTGGTTTTTTCAGGCCCCTGTTCTGCAGCTATTCAGTCTGCTCTGGTCGTGCATGAGAATGAAGCAGAGGAACCCTGGAGCCAGCTGTTCACCATGTTCAGCGCTGGGAGAGGCTGCAGCTAATCTCCTCTCCTTCTCCAGCTGTGACAATGAGATAACTTATTTATTTTAAAATTTCTGACCATAAAAATCAAACACTGTGCCAGCTCGTTCTCTGGGTGGCCAGGGGAGAGATGCTAGTAATTTGCAGCAAATGTGTAAGTCTAGTTCCACTAAAATTCTAGGGTTGTTATGCTACTTTACAGATAATATTCAGGTAATATTCAGAAATCTGCCCAAACAGAAGGCATAAAAGTAAAGTGCCCTCCTTTATGTGTAATACATTTGAAAAATTTTGACAATTCCTGGTCCTTAATAGATGTAAATTATCTTGTGCTACAGCAAGGAGTTGATGTAATCTTATTTATTTAACAAATTCATTTCTAACTGGCAAACATCCTCATTGACTGTTGCCAAGATCCTAATGCGCTCTTTCTGTACGGGACCATTTTGACCTCAATTAAAATGTAACTACCTCTGGAATAAAATGTAATAGATGTTATGCTCAAGGAGGTAATTTTTAAGGGGAATTTAAAGGGCAGAATCCAATTATGTTTTTAAAGTTTTTGTGGCCAGAACACCTGGCCAGTAAGCCTGCTCTGGGGAATTTTTAATAAGGACAAGAGGTCAAAAAGGCCACTTTGCAAATATCCACATCTAGTGTCCTTCCCTAGGACTCCTGAGTTTAGGCAAACTTTTAAATGGACTCAAGATTGTTTTGAGTACAGCAACATCCCTACAGTGTAAGGAACTTAATATCTGTAGGGAATTAAGTAATCTGTGCAATGCAAATGGGAATGATATTCAGGAGGTGGTTAATAAACAACATATCTTTCGGTAGAAGTCTGCATGTCAAATTATCTTTCGCTCTGTGTTTGAGTGAACTGTTTATTCAGGGATATAATGGATTTCATCACTCAGACATCAAATCTAGACTGGCTGTTTTCCTGGAAGGTAGAAACCAAAACTAGTTTAACCAGCTGTTATGTGGAGTCCCTTGCTAGTATTTATGGCATCTTTTCGAGCAGGAAATTAGAACCAGTGGGTGATTGGTTTTGTTCCTTCTGGCCTTAAAAGTCTCAGGGAGGAATCATCAGCTGAAATAAATTTTCGTGGTTCTACTAGTGTTGCTGCAACAGGGTGCTTGAGCTGAGGAGCTGTCCCACTGGAGCCCAGGTAGCTCTGAGTAGGGGTGTGTATATAAATATGCAGGAGCTACTCCTTGTCTCTATTTTGCCTGCAGTTTGCCTGTTAAGCTATCTGCAAAAGAATTGCATTTATCTTTCCACAACTTTAAGCAGCTTCCTAACAGCTGCTGTTTAAAAAAAGAGAAGACTTTTTTTTTCCATTTTCCTTTTGCAAAATAGATGGTATTTAGACCTGGACCAGTGACAGGTTGAAGATCTCATATCTGTCTTGTGAAGCCAGGATTGAGGGAATTGCTTTCTATCCGTTGAGCACTGGCACTCTTTCTTCCCCCAGCGTCCACTCGTTGCTCCCATTGCTCCTTTCATTCCTCTTCCTGCCTTTTGTCCCCTGTTCGGGGACCCACCAGAAACTCAGTGGTGGTGGGAGTCTTTTGGCAATCCCTCTGCTTTTGCCCCGTGCCTTTTTCTTTAGATTTACTATTCTTGTTGGAGGTCTCTGGGGAGAACATATAGCCACAATGTGATGTAAAAGTATATTGTACCTAAGGGAGTATTAAACCATGGAAAAACTGGACAATAAAAGTAGCAGGCAAAGTATAGATTTCCTTCTCTTTTTCAGTTCGGTTTGTAAACGGTGTCATATATTTATTGATAGCTGAAATAACATCAGAGTTGCAAAGCAAAAGGACTTACTGATACGGCTGATGCAGAAAACAGGCACATCTGTGACTGTCTCAGGGAAAGCATAACGTAATTCTTCAGTTACGTTCTGCTTTCTGGAGAGAGCAGTAAAATATGCATCTGTACTAATGAAGTTAGCACTGTTGGTCTAAGAGAAATGGGAACTTCTCATTTAACAAACCCACAGCTGTTGTGGGAGAAATACATGGGAAAAGCCAAACGTGCAGTGTGTTCCATGCCTTACTATCTAAAGAAAAGCCTATCAAAGGATGATATATACCATTAAATGTAAATACCTCCATGTACCTCCTGCATGGCTTAGAGAGGATTCTTTTCTGTAGGACCTGGAGGGCTGGTGTGCCTAATGATAATTACGGTAGTTTTATTTCTAACAAATCGGGTCGTTTCTAGATAAATAAATTGTGGTTAAGCACAAACATACTAATGAATTCTGGTGGAATTTTACAGTAGGTACAGAGAAGCCAAGAAAAACTGCCATTGTTTTCCATACTATCTACCAAATTGTCAAAAATGTCAAAAACATTTTAAAAAATGAGCCAAAAATTTCTCTGGAGTGATGGAAGATGTGTTTGCTCAATAGCTTTGGAAAATCAGCTCACATTTACTTAAGTGTGGATCTACAGGGCCAAGCTCTGGGGATTCAGCAGAAGCTCATGGGAGCTGGGTGTCTGTCTTCTGCTTCAGTGAGGTATTGGCAAGTAATTCCTTTGAAAGCTCAGGACTTCAGTTTTAAAAGTTGTGGCCAAATAGCCTTTATGTGCAGACATATGAAGTACTGGAGACAGAAGAAAGGAAACTGGAGAGAATGCACTGGGGGAAAAAAATCTCCTTTAAATTGTTTTGGTCTGTTAGAGATGCTTTCTGACCTTAAATCGCCTGCAACCAGACAGGGCTAGCTTGCTGCTAAGCAGTATAATTACATTTCTGTCACTAGCATGCATTCATTCAAAAGCACAACTTCATCAGAAAGAGATTTGGTATGGTATAAAAAAGAGGCTAATTGGCTTATGGCTGTAGGTTGAGAGGTCAGTATTAGATTAAAGAGTTAAGAGCATCAGGAAGCGGTTAGACTGAACCAATGTGCCCTGGTGATATGTTTAATTCAGCCAAATGGGAGAAGCATCTTAGGAGTAGGAAACAATACAGGAAGGACTGTCATCCAAAACTTTGTAGGAACATGTGGGACATCCAAGCTCCTTAAAAGCTACATCAGGAGTCTAATATAGCAGTTGCCAGGATACTGGTTACTGACTCCAAACTGCATCAGCTTTAGGATTGTATACCACAAAGTAAAAATGGGAACAGCCTCGCTTAAGATAAGCAAATCCTCGTGTTCCTTTTGCTCTAAGACAAAGGGAACCCTATCAAGAGCACTGACATTGGCCTCTCCACAGAAATAGGGAAAGGCAAAGAGGAGGATGGGACACGGAACTTGCCTGCTAGCACAGAAGCAGAGGATGTGTTCGCTGCTTTTTTAACAGCAGGAAGCAAATAGGTCGTCAACAGGGCTCTGCACGTATTCTGTTTGCGAGTGGGAGACAACTCCTGTTTGCAGCTCTGTGGCAGGAGCCGACACGACGCTCTTGCCCTGGGGCAGCTTCTGCGTGCTTGGGGACGTGCAGATGTAGGGGGCTACGTTTGCCCGCTTTTACTAAAGTCTTAAGCCTTGCACGTATTCACACTCATGCACAGATCTACTCTTATGTTCTTATCCAGTCAGCAGTAAAACTATCCGGTCATTCAATAATCATCCCAGATTATTTAAAAACCCTGTAATGGATCAGTACCTGTCTGAGTGCTTCCACAGACAGATATTGGATTCTAAAGGCCTGTGCAAATCAGCTGCCTTGCACAAAGATGGTCGGGCTATTTGCAATTGATAGTTTGGCCGTATTATACTTTTAGGCGAGATTAGTTCACCAGTTCCCTGCCAAGAAGAGAACCACATAAACAGAGGATTGTTTAGAAACAAAAAAGTTCCTCTTGACGGAGAAGTCATGTAAATGGGAAGAAACAGGAAACTAATCTTCCCTTGTTCGCTCTGAAAGAATGCATATCTCTGAGGAATGTTGTAATTATGGATTTAGGAAATCAGTCCAATTTGCCAGGGTGTGAATTTCAGAGTTCATTCAGTCAAACCTCTCAAGCATTTCTCCTTCAGAACAAAAAACACCAGGAGTTTAAATGTACCAAAAGAGATTAAAGGAGAGAAAAATCTAATGCCAAGCTTTGCTTTTGGTAAAGATCCTGCAAAGATACTTATTGCTTTGGCTATGAGCCAGATGAGGTTTGTGCATGGTAAAACAGAAATAAGTGGTAACCCATGTTTTTCCTGTGGGCATCTATTTTTCATAGACTAATGATGGGAAGAGTTAGCGCTCCTGAGCAAGTATTTCCATCATCAAGATTTTTGCTTATTCACTTTGAAGACTTTAGAAAACAGAAAAATGTCCCCTGCTGGGAATGCCACATAAGCATGTTCTTAGAGAGAAAAGAACCTAAAACCAAGTTCCTAACCATTCCGAAGCAAGCCTGGGCTGGAACAGATACATAAGCAGAGTGGAGCCGGGGAGAGTGCTAGGTGTGAGCCCAGGGAGGCTCAGGAAGGTGAATGAAATAGCCCACGGTGAGCATTGCTGACGAGTTCCAGCGTGGCCCAGAGGAGGGCTTTCAAAGGCAGGTCAGGAGCTCTCGCAAACCTGCTTAGAAGTGAAGCAGCAGCAGCAGCGGAGAAGAGACCTAAGAAGTCCGATGTCAGTGAAGCTCGGGGCTGGGTTAAAAAGCAAGCAAAGAAATTAGCTTGCTGCTTCTGTTCTTTGGCAATGAACACAGGAGATTTTAAGTTAATTCCACTTCAGACCTTACAGGCCTGAATTAAGGTAGTGATACAGGTGAGAACCTGGAGCTCTTTGATGACCAATCTTTCATGCAGCTATTTCCACAGGAAAAGTGCAGATCTGAGGGCAATTGCCATACATCAGGAATAAGTGCAGGCAGAGTGACGATGCATCCTGGTATAGGAGGACCCCTATAGAAAGCTGTTAAAATAATCTGGAGCCAGGACCAAGTAACAGGAGATTCCTGCTTTGTTGCTCGGCCTCATAACTTGGAATTTGACCTGAGCAGGGAGAATGGAGTAGGGAGAGAACAAGAAAGAGGTTTCTGAGGCTCTTCCCCCATCTGCAGATCCTTCATCCTGAAAAGTCTGCATCGGCCGTGTGGAGCTGACGCAGGCTGGACCTGAGCACTAAATCCTCCTGCCCGGTTGGGGAGTAAACGTGCTGGAATTCCACAACTCTTTGGAAAGGAAGGTAGAGCTTATGAATTCTTATTATGTACGTGACTGGGTATGGGAATTGAGTTGATTTCATTTAATTGTCACTCATTTAATTGAGTGATTGGTTGGGTTAATTGTATACTGGTTTGGCTCATTAGGGTTAATACTAGGGCTATCCAAAACAAATGGGAAGGCGTCATGGTGGCTTCAACTCATGTACATCCTGACAAACTGACAAAGTATAATCCTGCGAGTTCATTTAACAGCAGCAGTGGAGCCACAGCGACAGTGGTTTCATTCCTGCAGGCTCTTCCTCTTTACACATCTGCAGCTCTCGCAGTCCTGTAGTGAAGCAGTGCTCTGGTCCTCTGTTCCTGTCCCTGCGATGCTGTCGCTCTCTGGCAGCGTGCGGCTGTCGCTGCAGTCCCTTGCTGTGCTTTTGTAGCTGGAGGGGAGTTTCTGCAGACAGATCTTGTAGTACGAGTGGGTGTCGTACACTTCTGCTAAGTTGGATTTTGGAATAATCACGTTTGATAGTAATCCTTCAGGCAGCTTCATAGCTTAACAGAAAGTGTCGTATTTTCCTCGTGCGCGCTTCCATGCTTCAAGACACGAACTAAAATAGAGTTATGTAATGGTGACTTTTATAGAAAGTTTATGAAAGTGCTTGGCAATTGTATAAGCCTTCTTAGGCTTGAGAGACCAGAGAAATTATGTTGGGTCATATGAGGACCAGGCTCAGTGAACCTCAGTAGCAGTGCAGGTCACCTCATGTGCAGTATATGATGGGAGCCCTCACTTTCTTAAACTGGAGAGCACAGTTTGCCATTTGCCACAGTGACACTTTGTTCGTGTGTGTGTGTGACATAATGACAAAAGGCGGATAGATAAATGCTACTTCAAAATACACTGGGAAGATAAGGGTTGCCAGTTTGTCTTCAATGCACTGTGTTATTGGACTTAGACAAAGCATCTACTGTGATAAGTAACATACTACTTTGTACTCTGAAAGAGTTTGGCCAGTTTCCCCATCCTCATTCATCTTCAGTCTTGCCAAGTGCTGGAATGCTCCCAGAAAATATCTCCAGCCTGCCATCGTGGGACCAAGAGGTGTGAGAAATCTGGAAGCATATCAAAACTGTGTGGCTTATGTATTCAGAACAAGTCCTTGGTCCTTTGCTGATCCCTGGGATGAATAATATTCAGCAACTCTGGGGCCATGGTTAGGTTAGAATTCAGAAGATGCCTCTGCAGCGATTGTGAGAAAGGGATTTCAGGGAGAAGCACGGACCCTCAGGACAGACTTCACACTGAAGTGGAGGAAAAAGAAATGGTATCTTAAAAAGCAAGTAGGGTAAAGTTACCCTAGTCTATTTCTAAGGAATTGTATTTTTGTTTTTTATGGATGGCATGCAATTATTTCTCTCTCTAAACAAAGGTTATTTTAATAGGGGTAGCCTGAGTCTATAGCTCATTAAAGACATGCATCTGTAATATTGCCTGAACAAGTAGTGGAGGGGAGAACAAGTATTGCAGGTGATTGCACCCTGATTTTGTGTATCAGCATACCCAGAGTTGTTGTGGGATGTAGTTGAGGAAAATGAGTTAATTGTGGGTTAAAATAAAAAGAAAAGTTCTGATCTTCCCACTGGGGAAGTCCCCAAAGTGTCAGGCTACACCTACACTGCTAAACAAGACCATGAACTGATCTGTGACCCTGAAGACAAGTGGCACTGGCTGACTCGTACCCGCACGGCCTCAGGCTGCCACCCCTCCTGGGAGATTTGTCTGAAATCCACAGTGACCGGAGCAGAGGGACGGGATCCCTTCGCTAATGCCATTCTGTAAGCGCAGCAGCGGTGGCTAATCAGACAGTAAAAGCCGATTTTTCAGGACAGCATGTAAGTGGCTGCATTTGCATACTGGTGGGTAACGTGATTCAGTGTCAGTGCTGAGCTGTATCATCTCACAGATGTATCGTGGTGCCTCTTTACTAAATCCTGCCGTGTCCTGAAGCATCTGGGGGATTGCATGCCTGACGGTTCACTTGGGCAGTTAGGAGCAATGTTGTTGTAGAGTATTACACCCTCTCCGTTAAACCTCAATTTCCATCTGGGCTTGTGCCTTCTCCAGCCAAGAAACATTGATATCCATGTTCTGGTCAGCTACTGAAGTGAAATCTGGTACTGATCGTGTCAGGTTCACTGAAGTAAAATGTTGTGTGCAGAGCCTTTCACCTCTGAAGTAGGAAGAGTCATGTGCCCTGTGAAGTGGAGCCGTTGCCAGCAGACAGTTTATCTGTTATGTGGCTCTGTGAGTTGGCTGCAGGTTGTATGAAGGATGTCCAACACTATGTTTGAAAAAATGTCTCAACCTCTTGCTTAATAATTTTTGAAAATACTCTCTCTTCAGATCTGACTTTGAAAGCAGAGTTCGTTCTTTACCTCTGCTATATACCTTCTCTCATCTGTGGCAGTATGAGCAGATTTTGGAGACTTGATGACTTCATCTGGCGAAGATGAATGACTTCCCTCAGGGTATGCCTGACAGAAATTTGGCAGGAATCCCAATGCAGGAAATGTATTTGGATTTCTGTGTAGTATTGTTGAGCATGATCAGGACCATCCTGTATTCTGGGTAGATGAGATCTTGGGTGTTCTTTGCCCGGGAGGTGCTTGGAACTTGAAAGCAGCAGTCGCTGCAAGAAGCCGCCTGTCTGTGTGGAGACGAGTCTTGGTGCTGGGGAATGCACAGCGGTGCTAATCACAGAATCAGAGGCTAATTTCAGTTTGAAGGAGCCTGTGGAAGTCTCTTGTCTGCCCTCCTGCTCAAAGCAGGGCCAACTTAGTTAGACAAGGTGTTGCAGGGCCCTGTCTGGTTCCACAGCCCCTGTGGACCCGTTGCAGTGTTCAGCCACTCTCACTGTAACCTTCTTTTTCCTTTAGGCCTGGCTGGAATTTCTGGAAGGATCTGACTCCATCTACTCTATGATCCCCCATGATAAAATGGAAGAGTGCGATTATATTCCCCCATATCCCCCAACTTAGCCTTCCTTAGGCTGAGCAAGGGCTGCTCCCTCAGCCTCTCCTTCTACATCAAGTGCTCCAACCCACCGACCATCTCAGTGGCTCTTTACTGAACTCTCTCCTACTTTTCAGCATCTCTTTTGCACTGGGGTGCCAAAGCTAGACACCGTGTCCAGGTGTGGTCTCACAAGAACAGAGGGGAGTAATCACTTCCCTCAACCTGCTGGCCGAAACGCAGCTGGCTGTGCAGGCAGCCGGCTGAATTTTAACAGAGCTGTATGGTTTTTTTCTTCTGGCTGCCATTTGGTAGTGGTGTCTGGACTTCTGAACGAGAAATTGCGTTGGCAAGATTGTGTGAGCCGCAGAGAGAAAAATGGAGCCAGATGCATCTCATCACACAATATTGTCCTAGCTACTCATCACAAGCTAGCAGCTTCATTCAGGTTGCCCAGGAGCAATAAGCTCCTTGTGAGGAGCCCCAGTACAGCGGCAAGCTGGCTTTAAGAGTTGCCTTTGCCTTGACCTGTTCAAGTGATATCGTAAGTTAGACTCCTCTGAATTGCCTTTCAGAAGAGCTGATTGCATGGGGAGACTGGGAAGCTGAGTCTCCTGATTCACAAAGCTGAAGCTAGGTAGTGTGAACGTGCCCCAGGGAGCCACATTGCCAAAGCTTTCTTGAAAGAGAGAAGAAAGACCACTTCTCCACCATTGATGTGGTAATGGCCTCCAGAACACTGAAGTGTGGCTCTGTCAGTGACGCACTGATTGCTATCTGAAAGTCTGTCTTCTGGGATATGAATGGAGGCTATTTTGTTCATCTTCAGTTCATAAATTAGTGCATCTGAGTAGCCAGCGCCTGCGAGCGAGAGAACAGGTCAAGTGGTGAGAAAGCACGGCTTTCTCATGCTTCTGTCTCTGTGCATTGGCCGTGAGTGAGTGGCCTGCTGCTTTCACAAGACACCCTGTTCAGAAGTGAGCGAGGGTGAAGTTGGCATCTTTTATCCGAGTGCCGTCTCTGTAGGATATCCAGAAGTCAGGATCCCCCTGCTCTCACGGAGCAGGCTGTGACCCTGGTCTGAGCTGGCGCAGAGGGTCCCAGCTCCAATCTCATGCATCAGGACTTCCCTTCAGTGACGTACTAATGGGGACATACTGCTGCAGCATCTCTCCATACAGTACAAATGATGCTAACTTCAAAACAGAAATCTCGAGCACAAATAAAAGAAAGTAACGATGAAACTAACCCAGTAGGATGTTCCAGGGAATCTGAACGGAGGTGTCTGCACAGTACCTCTTACAGCTCTGCACAGTACCTGCAGCACCACAGGGAATTTAGAAATGCTGTTGGTGTCCTCCACTGCTTACAGTGGTTTTGTCCTTTCAAAGTCCAGGTTTCTTTTTCCCCTTTTAAAGTTGCTGGCTCTAAAATATTCTACTTGACATTTTCTCTACACTAACAGGATTTTTTTGTTGATTCTGGAAGTACTTGAGAACAGGGGAAATTGGCCAAGACATTCAAAAGTTAAATTAAAATCTGACTCTGCAAATAGCCAGTGTCACTGGTGTGAATAACTTCACTCTCCGGTAAAAGATACTGAGGGAAAGCGGAGAATTGTATCAGACAGAAATGCGACTTAACACATACAGATGAAAGTAATCTGGGGTTGGCTAGGGTGACTTCCAAAGAAGATATTGAATATTTGGATCAAAAATTATTGATACCAATGGCGGAACTGCTGATGGTATGGGTTAAGATGACATTCCTGAGCTTGCTCTGCACTGGTCGTTGTGAGCTTTGTAAAGCATTCGGCTGGGTAAGAACAGGATTTACGGGTAGGTAATCTGCAGCAGTCATTTTGGAAAGCTTTAATCATGGGTTATTGTTGGTGTCAGGAATTTTTGTGGGTGCCTATGGATTAAAGAACGTATGATATGTCTAGAATTCAGAGAGGGATGCAAACAAGCCTCATGGTATATATAATCTTTTCCTGCTCAGAGGTGTTGCTGCTCTTGATCAGAACAGCTGTGCCAGTTTCCTCTTGAAAAGTGTTCATTTACTGAAAACAAAATACATGAAATGTCATCCCTAGTGAAACATTTGTCTCTGCATCTGTGCCCATATCTTCTGGGGCCAAAGTTTCCACATTCTTGCTTCTTGCATAGCTGTTGTGGTGGAAGCCTTTCCCCTTTATAGCAATGTTGGGTTTTTTCAGTAAAAAACAAACAAGGCTATTTTCCATTTCAGAATGCAAGATGTAATATCTCTGGAGAGATTAACCTTCCTTCCAGAGTTGTTTTTGTGGTTGAAAGAATAGATCTGTTATCATTAAAATTAAAAAAAATAAATCTGCACCTCATTATTTCCAGAAATAAAGCTGACATAATGAGATTTATTAAGAATTGACTCTGGGTGAACTGAAGAGAGATCCAACCCCAAAGACTTTGTGTTCTAGAAGAAAGGCAGCAAGACAATAGGATGGACACAGGGGAAGCTAGAAGAGGGAATTGCTCTGTGATGTTAATAAGAAAATATGTTCTTTTTGGGAAGGACTCTGAGAAGTGGCTTGGCAAGCGTGGCAGGAGGAGTTATTCAGACCTCCTTCACGCGTTAGGTGCTTGGCTGAGCTCAGTTGCATGAGGCAGAGATGTGAGAGATGCACGAACTATCAGGACTGGCATGCCCGAGAGGAAAGATTCCGGAGGAAATTTCGAGGGCAAGAAGCGTTAACATGATAGCTTTGTCCTTTCCTGCTCTGCCCCTTCCCTCAGTTCCCTCTCCTGCTTCTCTCCCGTAACTGAGGCCCTGGTTAGCTGCTGGACCCCTGTCCCGCTGACACTGGCTCCTTGCTGTGCCACCAGCCTCTTAGGAGCAGCAGTAAAAATGTTCCTCCGCATATCCATGAGAAGAAATGTAGTTTGGCGTTTGGCAAAGCGACAGGGGTGCAAACTTAGTGCCGAGGCAGCAGTTTTTATGAGCAGGCTGGCTTCCTGCGTGCACTACCTGGGACGCCAAATTTCTCTGTGGCTTTTCTTCCAAGCCTCTACCCCCTCCTGCACCTCTATGGGGTGGGTTATTCTTTTTTCTTTTTTGCTTTCTTTTTTCCTTCCCTTTTACCTTGGGGCCATCAACCGGTTTGTTTCCTGATCTCTGTGCAGGGTGTCTGCTTTGAAGACAACTTCTCACCTTTTAGTTACTGAAAGAATGCGAGGAATGAGGCCCCATGGCCCCAGCCTGCCACCCGGCCGGCCGTGTTTGTACATGCGGTGGAGAAAGAGCAAGGTGCCTGCAGGCCCCGGGAGCAGACTCTGACCCTGCAAGCGCTGCTTGCTGGGCAGCGAAGGAGAGATGGCAGCGGCATGTGCGGAGGGCGGGGATGGACTTTAAGTGCGTATCTGAGCATTTCACTACACTGAGAAATGCTTGTTGGTAGCGCCAGCAGCAATATAGCCATAAAACTACAGAACCTCATCCACCATGTAGAGTTTCAACTTGTTTTAGCAATTAAGTTTTCTTGACAATATTAACTTCTAAGGCAGATCCATGAGTAAATCAGTCTGGCAAGAGGAGTGAGTTGCTGATCTGGCTGCAGTGGCTCTGGGACATTTGCAAGCACAGGCGGGTTGGCTGGGCAGGAGGAGAGGGTTATTCCCAGCCCCACGTAGCTGTCGTGACTGTTGGTGTCACTGTGTTTGTACTTCCCCTTACAACTGCATCTGCCAACAGGGTGAACAAGACGAAAGAGCTTTGGTGAATCCAGCTGTTGCAGTGGAGGCTGTGATGGGCCCTGTTTGGCTGCCCTGGCCCTCGCCAGTAGCTGCTCCCCCGTGCCATGCCAGGGCGGGCAGCATGCCGTGCTCCAGCCACGCTGGCTCACAGCTGGGTATTTGCAGGCCTCACAGGCGGCCGTGAGTTTGTGCTTGTGCCCCCAGGCTCTGCAGTGTGCCGAGGCATGGGCGCCCGTTCGCTTCCGCCAGAAAACAGCTGGGAACGGGGAACGTCCTAAACTGCCCTCCCTGTTTGCAGGTGCATGTAACACAGGTTCCTACAGCGACACTTGAGATCGTTGTGTTGGTCCATATGGCTGAAGCAATAATTCAGTTGTCGCATCCACAGAGGCCTTGAATAGACACAAAGGGAGGAATTTCTTGCACCCAGCCCTAGTTCTTCACAGCTGGAGTGACTGCTCCAGGTTCCTGTTATGATCCGTGGGGATAAAGTAGGACTTCCAGAGCACATTTTGTACAGCCTGTTGCGGATGCAGGGTGACACCACTCGGACGCCGTCCGCAGTGCTGGCTGGGCCCGTGCTGGTGGCACAGGACGTCTGTCCGCACAGCGTGCTGTTGCGTGTTGCTGGAGGAGGGACCTGGTTGCCCCTGTTTTCACAGTGGTGTGTGCAGATGGCTATAGGCTGATGAACAAGCCTTTTCCTCACCGTGACCACCAAAGTCTGTTGCTCAGGAAAGCTTTGCTGATGTGTCCTACCTGTAACCTGTGTGTGACTGGCAATCCTAATTACCTGTGCAAATACTCCCAAGGCTGGAGGAGACCCCATGCTACTGTCTTTACCTGGAGACTAAGCCATCCTATTGCCTCTCCCAGGACATCAAGTCACAGCATCACTTCAGGGCTATGTACAGGCACGAAATGGGACTAAAACAATCCAAACTCTTACCCCTTCCATAATTACCTGCCTAACGAGCCCAAAGACCTTTACTGTCTGGTCAGTCACTGGTTCTGATTTTGCTTAATATAATCAGTATCTGAGCAAATAATTTGGTAGTCACCAGTCAGACTAAATGGTATTGTTTTACCCGTGTTTCTCTGTGCTGCACCTGCAAAGTGGTATTCCCTGAACAATGCTGTCAAGGGGACCCAAGTACCCTGACGAACTTTCAGTTAAAGTATGTGCTCTTCATCTCTTGGCAGAGAAGCGCAGCACTCACCGGGTTTGAACAAAATCACTCCTGCAGTGGGGGGATTCTTGCTTCTTTCTGCACTTGTCCAGGACCCCCTGGAGGATGCTGTCTCCTGAGAGGGGCTAGAAACACTCATGATGGAAATCGCACTGACAGTCTTCCTTCGCCCTTGATTCCCCTTTCAGAGCACAGTTGGAGAGAATCGATGGCTTCAAGGGCACCTGATACAGTTGCTAATCAGTTACTGTGATTTGAACACAGCGGCGAGATGGGCACAACGCTGCAGTTTGCCCAAGGAGATGCTACCTTGTGGAGTGGCTGATGAGCTTCAAAAGCTTCAGATCCAAGAGAGGTAAATAATCTGTTTCATGCCTTTTTAATGTAGATTACTTGTCATACAAGGACTACATACTTGCTTAAAATAATCTGCCGTAAAGCTTCCTTGGGGAGATAATTTTGCAAAAACTTCCTCCATCTACTCAGATCACGTCTTGGCCGTGTACATGCTGCATTTGCTTTTCCTAAGCCTGGAAATGTCTGTGAGAGGTGCATTTTAAACTCACTCCTGAGTACTTAGCAGCTGTGTGAGATTGCTTCATGCTACAGAGGGGTCTTCAGACTCCCTCTGCCAGATCAACAGCGCAATGAAATGATGTGGGTAGGATCTGAATATGCATCTATTTTACTGAGTTGATCACACGTCTGTCAAAGTTTTCTATATACTCTGCATGCCCCACTGTACTGTAATGTGGTTTAATGCCTTTTAGGAGACTTATGGCCAAGAAAATAATTTTAAAGTTCCTTAAATTTTTCTAATTGTATTTATTTTCTTCCTTCTTTGAGAGCTCATAAGCCATTTTTCATCCCAGTCTGTAATTTTTGCCTCATCCAAACCTTTCAGAAGTAATGGGAATTTTTGACATTTGGGGTCAGATCCCAGAAGAGTGACATTCATTGAATTTGGGATAAAGCCGGACTCTCCGGCACAAATTTACCAAGTGAGCTTAAGAAGCCTTTAGCCCCCTAATTAGTCTCTGTCCCCTTTTCTTCCTCTAATGCAATCCCAATAACACAGTGCCGTGGTTCCTCTCCTGCTTTGGGACCCCTGTGTTGCATGCAGCAAATTAGCCTGCAGTAGCCGCAGTTCCTCCCCCGATGGGAGCTTCATCCTGTTGCATGACCTGAAACGAGGACAAAGGCAGAGGTACAAAAAAAGAATTGAAAAATCCTTATATTAAGAAGGGTTCTTACAACTCCTTGATTTCAAGTGCACAGAACTGTACAAAAAGCCCCAGTCAAGGATCTCTGTGAACCTGCTGGTGTAGGAGGAGCAGAGGGGAAGGATAGAGGGAAGAGGTTGGCCAGGTTCCATGCTGTGTGTAGCCAAAGCTGTGCAAAGTTGAAAAGAGGCTCAAAATTTAGGAAGGCACATATAACCACCTAAACTGTTAGGAGCTGTCTGATCCCCACAGCAAGCTAGATCTGGAGGAGTACCAGGGCTTTGTAGTTCTGGTTCTCAGTATTCTGTGCTGTATCTCTTCGAGAAAATGGCCCAACATCCTCCTCTTCATGCAACAATATCCCAGGCAGTTGCTCAGCTATGCTGTATGGAGGAAGAAAGGCTGTATTTGAAAAAATGACTCAATGCAAATGATTTGCTGAGCCCCAGTAATTCACTTTTATACTCACGTGAGTAATGGTGTATCTGCCATGCTTCAGTGACTCTGTCCACGAGATGTTTAAGCAAGTTTTTCAGAGATAGCCATGTTCAGCACCCTTTTTTAAACCTTTTTTTTCCTGCAGAAAGGCCTGCACATATGCAGGCTACTGCAAGTCTTGCGAAACTGCAGAGCTTGCAGGTGATACTGCATGAGGGTCCTGTTAGGATCTCACCCAGGACTGCACAGGACATCTGGAACCTCGGGCTGGATGAGGTCGGGCTGGTAGTCCCATCAACACAAAACCCGGTAGCCTCTGTGCCCACGTGTGTTTGTGAGCCAAACTCCTGCAAGGCTGCAGGCTACCGCAGTCTTTGGGTTCAGAGTAATTACACAGTCACCTTACTGGCCTGCCACAAGCAAGCAGCATTTTCTCCGCTCATTCATGTGCAGGAATTCATCTAATTGGATTCTGCGCACAGAAGAGGACTTATCCCTGAATGCTCAGTGCAAATGCATGAGAGCTCTGGGCTGTGTGGTTGGAGTGCAGCATAGCTCAAAGCCTGCTGTCATTTGAGGAGCAATCACGTGTTTCCAGGTAGAGTCAAGGCTTTTGTCAAAAACAGAAGAGAGGAAGCAGTGGCAATCTGGGGCTTCCTTGGGACTCTTCCATTGTTGTACACATCAGTCACCTTATTCCAGGGTGTTGTGCTTGACTGGACTTGGCACCACTTGCCTGATGTCTCTCTCTTACCCTCACTGGTGAAATGTGTTGGGGTTTTTTTAGCATGGAGATTGGGGTTTGTAGTTCAGAAGCCAGGTGAGGTTAGAGGAAAGTTTGTGGGAAAATCTTAACCACTCCCAAGAGGTAACTATTTACAACTTTGTGCAAGCTGATAGCCCGTATCTTTAGCATCCTGCAAACATAGCCCTTGAAGCCTGTAATATGAGGGAGTAACTTCCTATATGGAGCTGAACTTCTCAGTGTGTATGATGGAAATCTGAACCTGATTTGAAATGGACTGTGTGTCCAGGAGGAGTTGATGGTGACATGGTACATTGCCTGTTTGGGGAGGAATAAAGCCAGCAGAAAGTCGATAATCGCTGCTCCCTGGGTAGCAAGTCGGACACTTTCAGCGCCGTGCTCTTGGTGTGAGGAGCAGAGGCAGGGTCCCGCTGGGCATGGCTGTTGCACGAGCCTGCACTCCCACGCTCATCTGCTGCCTCACGTGGTCTGGGGCTTTCTCCTGTTACTGCAGAATGTGCAGTTGTATTCAGATAATTTGGGTGCTTCCTTTTACCTTTTTCCTTTAAGTTCTTAGTGCAGGACTTTCCTACTGGTGTCATACGTCAGAATTATGAACCCCAGCTAACAGTTAGGATCTGTCACTGGCTGCCTGGTTAATGCCGACACCTCACTGGGGGATAAGGAGACCATTTTAAGACCAAGCCTGAGACTGAGTGAGGTTACCTGCTCTAACAGTTTTATCATCAACTTTGTTGTTTTCAACATTACAGCAAATTTCCATCTCCTGGAAGAGGTGTTTATGCAAAAACTGCAGCTTTCATAACTAAAAATCGTATTTTTGGAGCATAGATTGGACTAACTTGAATTGCGTAGAAGGTGAATGAGAACACAGTGTATTATTATTTTTTAATGCTGATGATTTGGGGAGGGTCTCACAGATGGCCTTGAACAGTTCATGTGCTGAGCTCCATGGATCTGATCTTTCTCCTAGTGCAGATCTGTGCTGGTTCGTGTTCAAGTCTCATGTAACCTCAGGAAATATGACACAGATGTAATCACCCTCGAAACACTGTCTGCAAAGGCCCACTTCTCCAGACGGTACATGGCTTTCTTGGAGCACAGGAAATTTGTCTGTCTAGGACATGCTTCTGCTTAGCTCGGATGCATTGCTGGAGCTGCCCTCCTCCTCCCTCCTGAAGCTGCACCAGCCGCCAGTTGGGAGCCAGAAGGTTTTTGCATGAGGTGTAATCCCTCAAAACACAAAGGGGTGGTTAACAGGAGTGTGACTTAGCCACAGACTCTGTGTATCTAGAAAGATAAAAAACATCACTTCATCTCTCTGCTCTGGGAATCCTGTGTGCTGTACGGGTGGAGTGAAGGCATGCCAATTAGGATGAGCTCTGCCATTCATGAGGAGTTGTGACAGAGGAGTAAAACCCTTTGTGCCCCAGTTTACTCATCCAGTCATGATACCTACTGCAGTAGCTGCTATAAAATCAGCGGAGCCATGGAACCTAATAAAACAGTCTGTCTGCCTTATTTATTGAGCTAACAAAGCAGCAGGTTCCCAGAGAGGGTGTTCACACTGTAGCGAACAAGGTGGTACCAGCATATAAATGACATCATCTCTGCCACTGGTCACACCGCATGCGGCTCCTGAACTCTGCAGGTGAGAATATTCCTGGAGGCCTGAGACTGCACACCTTCATTAAATATTTTACACAAATATTGACTTCCCCATGCACACAAACCCACGGAAAAGAGTGTTTGTACAGTGAAAGCTGCCTTGCTACAAAATTAGTCACACAGTCCCCCAAACATAAGGTTAGTAAATAGTTTCTCAAATAATAAACCATTTCAAGTCTCTATGGGAAAGAGGCTATCCAGAAATTTGTGATATGTCCAAAATAGCTGGATATTTTTTATTAGTTTCTTTCCTCTGATTGCATCATCTGGCTGAGACACCACAGCAATATGCTGACCTTCCAGTTACAAGGCCATTTCAAGAGACTCTGCTGCATTTTGAAAAGATAATATGCTGTGTAAGATCCTGTTGTAGGAAATCAGTTAGCTCATTTCTGCAGGCATCTTCCAACATTCCCAGGGTATTAATACACAGATACTGAATTTCTCTGTGTGGTGCCATCTGAAACCCAAATGGAGGGAGTAGCACAAGCAAGTCACTTGGTCTGTGCGTTCAGCTGGCTGTCTTTCCCTAAATATAGAAGGTTTTGAAACTTTATTTCTGCACTTTTCTCATTTCATCCCTGTGCAACGTAGGACAAAGGTTCTTGTGCAACCTATGTGGACATTTTACAGGGAAGGAGATGGAGAAGAAGAAGCTGGATAGCATCAGGGAGGTCTGTGAAGCGTTCCCAAGCCATTGCACTGTAAAATAATGAGGCAGATTCACCCGTTCCCATCTGGTAGTGATCTTAGTGTGGAGTAGTCTGAGAGTCTCTTTCTGAGCCAGTTTATGCTGTGGGGAAGTGTGAAGCTCCTGTTTGGACACAGCGCTGGTCAGAGCTGACTTCTCTGTTATGTATTATACCGTGGGATCTAGCATACTTCCATGTTAACCTCGAGGGCAAAAAGCAGTAAATCTAAAATGTGTTGTCTCTGAATGTGGAAACAGCTGCCCAGCTTTGTCATCCAAGTTGCATCAGTTCTGGGAAAGAGAGCTGAGCATTGAGGACAGGGCTTGGGACTCTGACTCCAGCAAGTGTTGTGGTTTGGTGCAGTGGGTACAGTGCACGTGCATGGTGAGGTCTCAGATACAGCGCCATTTCTGTGATAGGAATAAAGAGAGAGGATGAGTCAAGATGAAGGAGACTGAGATTACAGGGAAAGTGAGGAAAGAGACGGTAAGAGAAAGAGTTGAGTGGCATGGGGAAATAGAGGGCCAGGGTGAAATAAGGGGCTTAAGACTTTCTTGATGTTCCTCCAACCCAGGATTTCCTCTCATTGCATGGCTTAAAGCTGTTGCATCTGATTCTGTGCAGGGTAGAAGAGGCCACAAAAGCAGATAATTATGAAGAGAGTAAGAAGAACGCCTATTACCAGCTTCCTATTCCACGGGCAAATATTCACTTCCTGCAGACATGGGAAGAGACACTGCAGTGCTGGGAAAAGGTGCTGCGGGTGAGTGTTACTCTGGTATTTACTTTGCAGGGTCAAGGACCAGAAACTTCACAGCAGGCTGGTACGCAGGGTTGTATGTGGGCCACTGCCATCAAATGTCTCCCTCCTCAAGTCAAGACCAGCTGCTTCCTTTAGGCTTGTCTGATTTGGGGAACACATTGGGAATCGCTGTGCCAGGAGACGTCCCTGCAGGGGTAACTCAGGTGTGCTGTGAAAGTTACTTGTCTCTGCAGCAGTTTGCACACTAGCAAAGAGGTGCAGTTGTTGGAAAGGAAATGCTTGCGTTCTGGACAGGGACTGTCCAGGCTACTGTCAAGCGCAGACAGTCTCTAAGTGAAGAAGGCTTTTGTCTGTGTTGCAGCCCGGGCAGGTTGTTGGCATTGACATGGAGTGGAGGCCTTCATTCGGCATGGTCGGGAAGCCCCGTGTCTCCCTCCTTCAAATTGCTCTGAAGGATGAGGTGTTCCTGCTTGACTTGCCACGGCTCCTCGAGCAAGCTGAGACAGAGGGTGAAAAGGAGAAGCTTCCCCATTTCATCCAGATGCTCTATTCAGATGCAGCCATCACTAAACTAGGTAACATGCATCTCTTCTCCCCACCTCAGGTCTTTGCACAGTTTATTTTGTGTAATTCCTAGATCCTCTTGGGGTTGTCACTCTCTAAATCCACTTATCACGGAACCAGCTTTTGTGGCCCTGGGTATCAAATATTGCCATGCCAGGAAGCAGGGTGACCAGTGTAACTGGGAATGATAGAAATGTCTCCCCATTTCAGGTCAGACCCAAGATTTCTGATTTAGCCTCCTTGCTTGGACTTGGGATTGTCTTAGTTCCATAATAAAGCCCAACTTGCACCCAACCTTCAGTGGTCTAGGGAATTCTGCCATCCCGAGCTTTCTGGATTTGCTGGCCCTGTCCCAAAGCCGCTGTGCTGGACACCAGAGCTCTCCGGCTTACCATACCTGGTTTTAGATTCTGTTTGGAGGCTTTTGGCAGGAGTTGTTAAACCCAGAGTTCAAGGGCAAATTCATAATTGCCTTTCACTGACCTAGCAGATTTTAAGTGAGTTGATCTTAAACTCAGCATTTTTCATCCACCTCTTCTCTCCTAATCTTGATCTCAAGAGTATCTCGTAGGAACAGGAGAGACGGGAGTCTGCCTTGTTCCCTATCTGAACAGCCTTTCCACCAATGTTTATACATATATTGTCAGCATTTTGACTCTGAACTAGAAAAAACTGCAGTGCATTAGCCATGATTTGAGTTTTCCTACCTGTGTGATTTGGGCTTTTTTTTTCCCCAGGTTATGGGATGTCTGGAGACCTCAGCAGCCTTGCAGCCACATGGTCTGCTTTGAAAGACACGGATAAGCAAGCGCAAGGTGTGGTGGACCTACTCACAGTAGACAAACAAGTAAGGATGAACACATGAAGATATGGAAAATTGTGTCTCCTTCGTGTGCTCGTAGATAACTGTCAAGAATTCACAGCATTGTCTTTTTGTATCTTGTATTGGCAGGGAGATGGCTAACTGAGTAAATAGACCTTTTCCGCTTGTGGTTTCGAGGGTAATGTGATTCTGTAAAGAAAGACAGAAGCATTTAGTTTTCATCAACTAAAAAGTTAGAGCTTGATATACTAATAACTTTTTCATAGCCTTTATGAAAGCTATGAAAAAGCAATTGAAATGGAGATAAAGCTCCATTCAGCTAGGACAAAATTTCTGAGCGCAAGTCATACTTGAACTCGGTAAGAGTAAACTCTTGTAGAAATTCTGATGTTCCAAGATCATGCAGTAGTGAAGCAGATATTATGGAGTTAATGATTTGTAGAGAACTCGTAATGATCATAGGATGGCTGCTGGTGGATTCAGCAGAGGAATTTCTGTTCAGCTGAAGTACAGCTGTCTCTGGGTTTGCACACAGTAGTTTTTAGCAGTCTCCAGAAATGTTAAGGACAACCATTTTAATGGGTAAAACTTACAGAGTGTGTTTAAGGCTGTGGGTTGGGGTGAACCGAGATCTTTGGGACTGATAGTTTAACCTGGGAAGTGCTGCAGGGTCTGAAGTACCTGCCAACAGCTATTGCCTCAGTTTAATCTGAGAAATGGCAACTGCAGAAAGGCCGTTGCCCACTGCGTTGCAGGAATACCTTTTGTCACTGGAAGTAGGAGGAGAGAGGTGCTGAACCACCCCTGCTATTCTTTTATTGAGTTGGTGCCCAACAGCCTCCAGCATGGCTGAGCACCCTGCAGACCTCTGAGAAGTCACAGTCACAGCCCTAGTGCTCTGACGCAATGCTGTACCACAATGCACTTTTTTCCTTCCCTGGCTATGAAACAGATTTCTTTCCAGCAAGTCTATTTGTTAAACAAATAACCAGACACTGTACGTATCTAATGCCATGCCAGCCCTTGTCTGAGACAACGGGATTCGATATGCCAGGCAAGAGATAAAAATGATAGGGCTGCTGCATGGCCCCACCCACTGGAATAGGAGTTGTAGAAGTTGTTTTATAACCATTTGTTTTATATCTGTTTCTTTCCATCAGCTGCAGAAGAGCTCCATTGACTGGAAGAAGGGTGGCCGGAAGGTCGATGTACTGTCCTCAGAGCAGAGCTACGATAGAGGGTTCAGGCAGCCGGAGAAAGGACTCAGCCTCTTGGTGCAACATGTGCTGGGGAAACCTTTAGATAAAACAGAGCAGCTGTCTAACTGGGAGAAACGGCCTCTCCGGGAGGAACAGATCCTCTACGCAGGTCTGGTCACTGACTCTGTGGCAAGGTGCTACAGATTGTCCATTACAGGCTGTGTTTGTCTGTTCTCTGTCACCAGGAAAACTGTTAAGTAGCAAACGAAGAAAATGGCTTTGCAGATTAGTTCCTGTTCAGAGAAGCCAGCACGTTATGTTTGTCCTTTTGCGGACATGGCTTTAATGGTTGAAGTTTAAACTGTCCAGTGATTCATTATTTCCCTTATGAAAGAATTCCTGTGCTTTGCAGATTTTGTCTGATGAAACATCATCTCAATGGAAACTCCTCTCAGTAACTGAAAGGAAGAAAGTCCACTTCCTTCTGCCTCATTTCACAGCCTTTCTGGGAAACAAGTGCTGTGTTCATTTGTCATAGTGAAGTGCTTGTTAGAGCAGGGTTAAAAATGGGTAGACATGGTGTCAGAAACTGCAGCACAGAATCGGTACTGTGGAGGGACCAGAGTTTATTGCTGATTACCCCAGAGTCAAAAGTCTGGGACTAAATCTTTTCCTGAGGCATCAAAGGACAGTCTGCTGAAGTGAACTAGCCCTCTGTTAAATTCAGCAATCCTTGAAGTTGACACAGTGCCCACAAAAGTTAATCACCAGGACTTGTAAAACTGGCTTGGAGACTTAGACAGTTCCCGTTGCAAGGAACAGAGGCCGCACGGCAGTGCGTGTGGGCAGGTGATTGCAAACAACTCGGTTATTACTTTTTAAGATATTGCATCTAATGGGGAAGTTACCTTCCCATAGCTGAGGTGCGGTAACAAACCGTGGGCAAGCCGCTGCTCAGAAACAATGGAGAGTAAAATGGGTTGGCTGAAGCTATCTTACACGGTGGTTTGAACAGGCGTACTACAATTTGCATTACGTTAGGGTCGGACACAGCAGAGGGTCTGTTGCTTTTTGAGCTCCTCTGCCTTGGCTCTTTGTGATCATGTGTTAGGTTATGATGCTCACTGAATCCATAAGAGTGCAGGGTGTGACGTTAGTAAGCTGGAGCTTCGCGGGTTGTTTGCGATCAGTGGCATTTACAAAGGTGGGGGTTCTTCCTTGCATGAGGAAAGCCTCCATTTTACTTTTGCATGAAACCAGCTGAGGCTCATATTCCATTTTTTTCAGCTTCAGATGCATACTGTTTGCTGGAGATCTATGAGAAACTCCGTAAGGATCCAGCAAGCTTTGGTCTGAGTTCAGACCTGACTGAGAGTCTGGTGGGAAAACCAAGCATAAAACGCAGGGCAAAGAAGCAGCTGAATAAACAAGATGTACCGTCACCTTCTGGACAGGTTTGTAAACATCTTCAAAGAGCTGCATGTTGCTCAAGACCCCTGCAAATCATATGTTGCCTTGTGTCTCAGTCATACTATTAGCTATGCATGGCGTGCCTGTTTGTAGTCTGTTCTCAGGGCTATTGCAGCAAACGTGTTCCTCGCTCCTCCCCTTTACTGGTAAGATGTGCTTTCTCCTTTGCGTGCCTTGGTTCAGCTTTCCCTGCAATTTTAGGGAAACATTTGTCTTCGCAAAATATTGGTGCAGATCTGTGTGGGAGGATCCAGTAACCTTGCTGGTAGAAATGCTCCTTCCCCATTTCCTCAGTGGTGCGGGTTTGAATTCTGTGGCCTAGGTGTTGAATGAATGAGGTTTCAAAACTGACTTCCTTACTTTTGCTTTTAACTGAGCTTCTACACTTTGGTTTCACATTGGGAATGCCTCCTTTATTGCATCTGGAGTAGAAGTCTGCAAAGTTAAAAACAACCAATCAGTCAAAAAAGTCTTTCTGCTGATGGCTGGTCTCTGTCTCCCTGCCCGCCATCACATACTCCATGACTGGCCTCCCCCTGCGATGTATTTTGGGACAGAGCCTTAAAACTCCACCGGCCATAACTTGGAGCTGTGTGACTCTGCTTAAATATCTCGGAATGTGACTGGTCCCTCTCAGTAATAAATTTTTACTTTTAAAATGCAACCATCCGGTTGTTTATGCACCTATGAAAACATTAGCAGAAAACCAGATTTGTTTATTAACTGAGAAGACTCACTATGGCTTTGTATCCTTCTGAGTAGTCCCAAATGTGTATTTAGCTCCTGAAGTCAATGCTACCTTCCATGGTTGGACTGAGATGCTATTGATTATAGCCACCTTTTCAGGATCCTCCTTATCACGTGTGTGTAAATGTACAGTATCCCATTAGTCTTAGTCAGGCAGTAAAACACAAAGCTGCTCAGTAGGTTCCTAAGCGCTCTGTGTTCATGGGAATATTGTACGTTACAACAGATCTGACTGGCTGCTGCAGAGATGGGAAAAGTAAGTACTTCAGGCTTGAATTACCTTGTGAACTCACAGGTCATCTTTGTGTTCGGTACAGTCAGATTCATTAACCGAGAGGTAGTCGGTAAAACCTGGACTGGGACTCAAAAAAGCAGACTTCTCCTGACTCTGCATCCTGCCTGACTCCAAGCTCTCTTTCCCAGTGTTTCCTGGTCCACTATCTGAAGTGGGGCTAATGACACTATTCTCCTTTATAAGCTTTTTGCTCTCTGCTGGCATGAAACGTGAGAAAAAAGCTACATATGACATTGCTGGCCATTGAATAAACACTAGCTAAGAGCCAGCTGCTGCTCCTTCACATCTGTTTGAACAGAAGGAGCAGCACAGGGTTAGTGTCTTCCAACTACCTCAACATCGAAGGGTCAGCTTGATCTGTTATCACAGCACTCTGATGTCTCAGGGCACAGCTGCATCCAGCAAGGGCCTTGCAGGAGCTGGTGACAGTCCAGTCTGCCCAGTGCTCCAGAGCTTTGAGTGCATGTACCGGCTGCTGGGAGGTGCAGCATCACACAGACTGAGCTCTCAGCTCTGAGCTAGTTCACATGGTCGGCCCAGGTGTATCTATCTGCATGGTGTGCCACAGCATTTCCAGGCCTGAGTCAGCTCCTGCAGAGCTAATCTGCAATGCTGCAGTCACTGTCTGGTTCCAAAGACACTGTAGCCCTGCATAGGTGGTGGCTGTGTCCTGCAGTCATCCCAGCTGATTCAAGTTCCTGGAGGCAAAGCTGAACATTGGAGGCTCCTTAATAACTTCCCTTCTCCATGAATTTAGCTATTGTACTTCTGGGAGCCTCCCAACAACAAAGTCTCCAACTGCAGGAACCCCCCCAGCAGCAGACATTTGAAATAAAATAAACAGAATTCAGGCTCTGCCTAGTTTTAAACTTCCAAAGACAGAAAAGCTGATGTGGTTGCTTTGTCTACCTGTTTCTCCCTCTGTCTGTCAGCTCCCCTTCCCAAATCATAACTTTGGCACACGTATATTAATTACAGTCTAATTCAACAGGGGAATAGCAGTCTTGAAGATGCGTTTCTGTGACTTCATGAAAATGAATGTCTGTGTAGAGCATAGAAGGCCAGGCTGGCATTTCTCCAGGGAAAGGCTGCAGATCCCTGGTTTGGGTGGCCAGCTGGCCAGTGAGTGAATGGCCAATTCAGAATTAGCCCCATCATGTGCTGCCTCCTGCCCACGTGGTAGGTGGGTGATGTAGGAAGGACACGAAGGTGTTGCAGAGCATGGGGGAATTGTAATACAGGTGGTAGGGGACAGTTGGATTTGCCATGGCAGGTGAATGCAGGGAGGCAAAACAGAAATGTACTGGAAACCAGCCTTCTGGTCTGCTGCTTACGGATCTCTTGCCTTTCTGTAGCAATGCAAAGGATCCAGAAAGGAGACCTCGTGTCCCCCTGCTCCCATCTCCCCAAAGGAGTTCAGCGTGGTCTGCGATAACATGCTGCAAGGCCTCGGGCGCTATCTTCGCTGCCTTGGTGTAGATGTCCGGATGCTGGAGAATGAGGATGACCATAGGAAAGCTGCTGAGGTTAGTCACCTCTGTGTGTGTGTGTTTATAGCTCCCATCTGCGCTCCCTGGGGAAGGCCTGCTGCTTACTGAATAACTGCACTGGTTAGCCACTCGTGCCGAACAGGCAGCGGGTTGGCAGGAGCTGCCCAGCGCGTGCTTCCTCCTGTGCCTGTGCTGAGACCCCGTTCTCTGGTTCAGGCTGAGAAGCTGTGCCGTATGGCAGCTGGTATTAGCTAGTCCCTACAGCAGTGTGTGGGCTTGGTTCTCCGTTTCCAGGAGATGGGAGGTGAGCAGAGAGTGCTGTGATCTCACACCTTATTTGCGTCACTGACAAGCTGGGATGTTTCAAGTCATTAGAAGAACACAAGCAGAGTGTAAAGATGTGACCTGCAGTCTCAAGTGTCTTTGATGGGGAGGTGGTGGTAGATTTGCAACAAGACAAAAATCAGAGAAAGGAACCCCAAATTCACTTGGGTTCCTAATGGACTCCAGTTTGGGCTTACAGAGAAGGTATTTGCCTACCTTTGCCTGGGTCAATCAAGCAGAACCATAATCAGAAGATGGCTGTTCAATATGAAAGGGAAAATTTCCATAATAAATTGCCATATAATGTCCTAGCTGGCTACCACCTTGTGAGATGACTCAAAGGTGATCAGCCACAACTTGCAGTGAAATGTTTGGGAAAGGAAGAGTCTCTGACATACATGGGGACAATGAACATTGATCTGGACTCCCATAACAGCTTTGACCCTCTGCCTCTAGAGGAGAGACACATGCTTCTTCATTTCAGACATACTTCTACTATGCCAGAAGTGGAGATATCCAGCCCACACAGTGTGTTGCTATCAAATGTGCGCTGATCACCCGGCCTGGTGCACAGGATGTTTCCTCTTCAGATGTCTGCTTGGCCTGAATCCTTGGGCAGGCTCTAACTTCTGCAGAAATAATTAATATCTCGTCTCTGCCAAACTTGCACAACTCATTTAAACAAACTAGTTCTCACTGCCTCCCCTCAGAGCCCTGTCTCCGCTTCTCATCCTGATACCTTATCGTGCTATGGACAGGATGTTTTACATTGCTTTCTCTATGGTGACCGGACAAACATCCTTTCACTATCAAAAGCCCTTGGAGTGTTACTGTATTGCAAAGCCTTTGATCTGTGCTTGGATAATCAAAGATAAAAATAGACTCCGCCCCCCCTGCTTTATAACCGGCTAGTCCTGATTTAATAAAAGTTGAAAGTTGACCACCCTACACCCAAAAGCTTGTAAATGGTATTGCAAAGGCCAGGAGAAGGGTTTGGATCCTGGTCACTGAATACAAGATAGTTTGGGTGTTATCCCAACACTGTCTCGAACTAGTGTCACCAGGAACAGGTAAGTGTGTACAGAGTTAGTGCTTGTTCTTCATTAAAGTCATTTCACTAAAATGATTTATCAGTGGTATTACACACCTCCCTGTGCCAAGAACTCCTGAATCACCTGGCATTTGCTCCTTATTGTTCTCATTCCTGTGGCTTGTTAAGGTGACTTCAAGTATTGGTAGGCAGATGGGTCTTGTCCTTCACCCTCTATTATTTGAGATCAAACTTAAAAGCCTGAGAGCTTTGTAGGTTGTGCTTGGGAAGCTATGGATTTCTTTTATTTTTTCTTTTAGACTAATGCGTGTGGCAGTAATTGCTTTGAGAAACCCCATTCCTAGGCTAAACTTGAAGTCTGTGTCCTGTGTATTGCTTTGTGTTGTGCTGCTATTATTGGCTAAATGTTTTACCTTGGACGACAGTTGTCATGGCAAGTTTATCATGCCAGATCTGCAGTCTCAGATCTGCCAGCCCGTGACAGCAGACCTCTATCACCACAAGCCAGTGGATTCCCCTGTTTGCCCATATTTATGCTGTGAGTTGACACTGGTTTGCATTCTGTGTATTTAACGGTGCCATTTAATTAGGACTTGACTGGAGAATTGACTGATTAGAAGTTATCTGTCATAAGCACAGACACAGAAAATCTTTAAAAATGGAAAAATAGTAGAAACTCATACTGAAAATTTCTCTGGTTAAATCTGTCCTCATGTTGAAGGCAAAGAGCTCACAGTCCATCCATCCTGACAAAAACGTTTTAGCCTCTGTTCATGAGCACCAGCCCCTCTGGCAAGAGCAGCTTTGTGGCCAAGTACGGGTGCCATGTCATTTTCCAAGTCTTCTCATTCGGTGGGCTGGCAGTAACATTTTTACAGTGTTACATTTATATCCTAACTGCTGCAGCACAATGCACGCAAGTGTTTGGCAAAGCAGGTATGCAGCTGGGGGATGAAATTTGTACCAGATGTGCTGGATGAGCTCCTTTACCTGACTTTAGCAGCCTGTGCATTGAGAGCCAGGGGATTCACCACATGCTTTCCCTGAAACATGTCCTTGCCTGGCAGCACTGCTCCAGTCCTGCACCTTGGGTAGGAGGCCCTTCTGGAGGGCTTTGGTAGTGGCCCAGGCTGGCCTAAGCCTGGCTCCCTGCTGTGTGGCAGAATACGGAGGCCTCTCTTGAGAAGGGCTGTAGGCATCCAGCCATTCCTCACCAGGGGCTCCTGACTCCATCCAAAGGTAAAGAATAACTCCGTCTGGTAAAGGATGCGGAGACTGGGTCTCTCTTACGCAGCATCCTTCTGTGTGTGCAGGTGCCATTATTGGGGTAAGCCACTCTTTGCATTTGCACTTATTCCTATAATCAACATGTTATTTCCAGTTAATACATTTTTCTTTACTTAAATCATGTCTTTTTGTGATTCTAGCCAGGTCTTCCAGCTTGTCTTCTGCAAACTTCTCTCTGCAGAGAATCTTAAACCTGTCTTTTGTGCCTTCTAGATAGGTAATTGGAAGGAAGTGGGAAAGTTTCAGTGGGTGTTCCTCTTTTCTCTGCAATTTTACAGAATCAAGTACAGTGGTGAGATGCTTCTCATACCAGCCTTAAAAGGATCACCCACTAGCCTGAAGTGACTACAGTAGATCTTGCAATGTTGTACTTCAGGAGCGGAGCAGAAGCTTATAAGAAAATTTTGGTAGTCTCTTAGGTCACTAATTTCAAAGAAGAGACTTGGTGGAATCTCAAAGCCCCTTCAGTTGAGTTGTGGGTTGGTTTGTTTTGGTTTTTTGATGGACTGTGCTCTTGGTCTTCAGAATCACCCTCATCTCTAAGAATAATTTGCACGCTAAGGCAAACCTGGTGTCTTTTGAAGTGTGATAATAACAAGAAGGCTGGTGGAACTGGCTTCCTGCAGCTCCCATGGTGTAGAAGGTTCCCTTGCAAGGTTTCACCTACTCCCCCAAAACTCCAGGTGAACCAGCGAGTCGGAGAGGAGGGCCAGGCTTGGATGGATCTCAGGAGACAGAGCAATGTGCACCTGGATCTAAATTGCCCTGGACTGGTTTGAAGCCATGGGACACAAATGGGACTTCTAATACTGCAGTGAGCAGAGCTTCATGTAATGGGGGAATCTAATCTCCGATCTCGTCTCAGCTTTGAATGTCTTTTTCCATATTTTTGATGTAAATGACAGTCTTCAGGTTTGCTAGTCTTTTTACCTCCCCGCCAGCCTGCAGAGTAAATTCGCAGAGGACAGGTGAAGAACTGTTCTGCCTTTAAGATCAAGACTTTGCTTTTGGTGTTTGGTCAGCAGGAGGAGAATGTCTTTCATTGGAGACCTCGATACAAATGGGTCTGCATTAACAAAATTGGGTCGATGGTTTTGGTGTGGTACTTAAAGCCACATTACGAAATCATGCAATAACTCTGTATGATTTACGGTTTTCAGGAAGGCTGAAGAGAAGTCTAGGGTTGAAATACCAGCAGTACAGCAAGTACACTGCAGGAATGGACTGAGTGTGTTCATAGCTATTAAGCTCTTGGTTTACTGTCTATTTTAAGAGTCTGAGATAACAGGTAGGGAGCTTCAGGGTTGGGCTGAGGTTTGTGATCCACTTCTCTAGTAGATCCTTGTCTGGGTGCTTTTCCAGCACACATCCTGGAGCAGATGCTTTCTGTCCGCTCCCTTTTTGTCTGACCGGGGACCTTGCTGGCCTAGGCTCAGGATCACCGCTTCACCTCTGCCACTGCAAGGGGGTCACAGCTTTTCCTGGAGTGCTGCCTTGCAAAGGGAGCACTGCGGTTTGCCTCTTCAAGGACATGTAGCATTGTCCAAGATGTGTCACGCTTGGCAAATTTTAAATTTTAAATTACAAATCTACAGCCTTGTGCTGCTGTTTCTTGAAACCCTCTTTGGCCTTAATTCAGGATCCTTTAGGTTGTCACGAATCATTCTGCCGCTGGTGCTGGCTTTGAAACATAGGGTCTCTCTCTGCCCTCTCTCATCAGTCGTTGCCCTTCCAGGTCTCTCTTGTAGTAACTCATTTGAGTTTGTTCATCTCTGCAAGATGAAAGTTGGCTGAACAGACAGGCACGTTAAGGGCTAAATAATAGTACCAAGTTATTAGGGAGTGCTTTCTATCCAGAAGGTCTAAGCCTCTTCCAGAGGAAGTTGATATTATCTTTTGAGTAGATTGTGAAACTGAGGCTAATGCCCTCTCTGCAGCACTTGGGACGGAGCAAAAGTCCCTGACACCCACCCCAACACGCTACGCTGACAGTTCTTTTCCTTTTATTTGCATCTCCGAGCACACATCTCCTGTATGGTCCCAGCGCTGCCTTCGGTTATTTCTTTCAGAGGAAAAGAATGAATTGTGCCCTTTTCTCCAGCACATATCCTCCATGGTTTCAGTCAGATGTGTGCTATCACATGGCTTTTCTGGCTCTGCGTGCTTCTCCCAGTCACTGTTCCAGAGGCGGAAAAACATGCTGAAAGAGTTATTGCTTTTCTCCTTTTTATTTGATGTTCTTTGCCTGTCTCTGCAGAGCCATTTAGATAAGGAGATTTATCAAGCTTGAACTAATTAACCCTGGATGCAGGAAGTCAGAATGGAGTGTTCCAGCTGTGAAATCCTCAGACTTACCCTGAAGCACACATGGGTCGAAGGAATTTCACATCTCTTTTCCCTTGTCGACAAATCTCTGTGGTGAACTTTTGCTGTTGCCTTACTGGACTTCTCTCGCTAGCGGGCCACGAGGATGGTTTGTTGGCAGGGCTGTTCGGTAACCCAAACTGCAGGCAGTAGGATTGCATGTACCACGGGGTATCTCTGCTGCCACTTCAAGGTTCCTGTTCCTGGAGATTTTTTTTCCTTTATCGAGAGAGAGGGTTGATTTTGATAGAAATCTGGTAATTTTGCCTGTAGGAAGATGTTTTAGAAGTTGTTGCCAATTGCTTTCTCAGTGCAGAACTGGCAGCCAAAGAGTGACTTCACAAAAAAGGGAGGGAAGCGGCTACCTGAAAGGTCAAGATAGGAAAAACATGGTTGCTTAGCTGACTGCACAGGGAGTTTGTGCCTTCAGAGCCTTCTCCCCCTTGTTTCACATTGCCATAGGTCCAGTGGGTCTTAAGAGACTAGCTATCCAAGACAGAGTTTAAAAACCTTGGTTTGTTTTTTTCAGTGTTCCCTGGCTGTGCTTGGTGGTGTCAGGCTGTCTGGGAAGTGCACCAGGACTCTGATCCCAAATGCTTCCCCCTGCCAGGGTTAAAGAGTGATCCAGAGAGAGCTTCTGAAACTCTGATCTAGAAGAGAGACCTCCGTGACACACATCTGGGAACAGGGAAAAATACGAGGGCTTCCAAGAGAATTCAAGCCAGAGAAGAGAAATAACCTCGTGCCTACCTCAAAGTGCCAATCTCTTGTCAGCACTAGCAGAGCTGAACTGCTGGTTCACATGGGAATCCTTCTATCGCTACGACCATGAAACTATTTCCCTCCTACAGGAGGGGGTGCAGGGGTGGGAGGGAGGGATGTCATTTAATCATACGAAGATCAGTCACACTTTCATCCTTGTGAAGAATTGCAGTTCCAGATTTAGTATCTCCTTTTGGCACCAAACCATTTGAAAGTGTCTCTTACTCTGTTGCGAAGGTCAGGAGTGCGGCTAATGAGTCCCCTGATAATTCAGCGCAGACCTTTCCCTTGAAGGACAAGACCTCTGATAAAAGCGCAGGATTGCAAGTCAAGAGGTGATAAACTCTAATGGACATGTTCTTTGCAGCCTGGAAAGGGTGCATAATTTCTCTATGTCTGCTCTTGGGCTGCTGGGAGAATAACACTGTCTTATCTTTAAGGAATGGAGCGAGCATCATTCTGTTAATGTCTGTGAAGTTTGCAGACACATTTAAAGGTACATTTTTTTACTGGAATTACCTGCTTAAGTTATTTTTTCCTTTCTCTCCTGGGCATTGCTGTGCAAGAAGAAGTGCTTGCTTCTTTGTGAACCAGACTGGGGAAATAGAAATAGTCTGGGTTAAGGAAAAAAATCAGATAGAAAGGTTTTTGATAGGATTATTTCAAGGTGGATCGGTTCCCTGGGCCATCTGCAGTGCAGATGCACAAGTAGCTTGTTCCAGCACACGTGAGGCAAGGCAGGTATTGGCAGGGAGGGGACATGTAGTGAGCAAGCGATACCTTGAGCTGCTATTGCTGTCAAGAGCGTGGTATTAAACCAGACCCAGCTACTCTTGGCCTAGTGTATGTCAACACTGGAGAGAAAGACTCGATATTGCCAGTTCATGTTGTCTCTGCCTTGACTGAAAGGAAAGCTTGAATCCAGTGTAACTTCAGCCCATGTTCGTTATGATTTTTACTGTTTTTTCCAGATTGCCCGACAGGAAGGAAGAGTAATTTTAACCTCTGGACTCCCATATCAGACTGTAAGTGTTCAGAGCTTCTGGCATTTTTCTGGCATTGTATAATTGCATGGTCTGGGATGTGCAGTGTAAAGAAGAGGAAAAGTCAGATGTGAATGCAACAGCTGGCTTGGCTTTTTCATGTTTTCTGCACTAAAAACTACATTAAGGGTCTTGAGAGGTTTGCTGTTCTGAATGACCAAAGCTCAGGCTGAAATTTTTTTTATACTCAGTACTGCATCAGTGGGGAGAGCGATTACTCTCCATTAGGGGTGGGGGGTGGAAATGAAGCCAAGCAATCTAGAACAAAGTGTTTCTGTTTGGCCTCACTGGCAGGTGAAAGGCAGCTCAATTCCAAAGCTTTTTATCACAAAGATTCTTGTTTACTGACTGGCTCCACACTGACATAGTTTCAACACTTAAAGATGTTTCTTCAGGCTTGGAAGGGAGAGCATGGAAGGCACCAAGCATGGGTCCCAGTGGAAGCTGTAGCGGTTTTGTGTTCCTATAGATACACAAAAAAAACCAAAGCAAAACCCAACCTTACCCTCAGCACCAGATGTTCAGAGCCTTTCATGAGACACACTTCAAAACGGAGTGTTGGTGGGAATATACTGAACCTGTCAAGTCAGTGGTTGCCATGTTGTGATGCCTGCTGCAGGTCCTTTGCACTTTGTTACTGCCCAAAAATTCATTTGGAAGAGTGAAACTATTCTGGATTACACACATGAGCCAGAGTGTGGGACTTCTTTTTTTACAAACTATCAATATAAAAGCTCCCAACTACTCAAGTAGCTACTTGGCGTATTTGCAGAATGTAGGTTGCTAATTTCCTACATAATACCTGAGCATTGAAGAAAACTCTCCCCATGATGAGACACTGTGAGGCAAGTGCAGCCGTGCCATGCTACAGGTTCCTTATCCAGACTGTGGTTCCTTGAGCCTACAGTTGATGTAATAGGTAATTCAGCATCCAGCATAATCTTATTTGGCAAAGCTGTAACTTCAAAGTACTGTGTAGGAATTGCAAAAGGAAAATAACTGCTTCCCAGTGTACGATACTGTGCTGGGAAATGTCTGGTTGCCTTTGTTCCTTTGCCTTTGTATGCCCTACACGAGGACAGGGTGGCTCTGCTAGGCTGCTCGCATGTAGCAGATCCCACCTTGCTGTGCATACTCATCATGTTCATAAAGATGTGCCTGGAACTTCCCAGTGCTTGGTCCCAGATACAAACTTCTCTGCTAAATGTGGAACAAACATCGAGGGACTGTCCACATCAGCCACTTCAAATTCATTGGCTGTCAGTGAACTGCAGGTGAAACGGTGTATAAAACAGAAGGGTTGAAGTGGTAAAACTGTCATTGGACGTCATCTCCATCATTGTGCTTTTGCATACTGTGTGTGATCTGGCCAGGTTTCATCAGTGAAAGCTGTGATTAAACTCAGTTTCCTCTTGCTACCTCTGTCGGCACCACAGCATCAAATTATAAGTTGAAGAGGACTTGGGCCATCATGTTTCATATATATATAAAATACTGCAGTGCTTCAGTGCTTCGGTAGTCTCAGAGCTATTGCAGCAGCGGCTAAATGTTAAATTACCAATTGCGCTTGTTAGATCAAAATTTAGACTGTAAACACATGCTAACTCCCCATATTATTTGTAATTAAAACCAAACCAAGTGTATTAGGAACAAACCCACGGATCATGATGCATGGAGTGCTTCATTTATTGTCTTTTTGGTTTATGACTTGTCTTTTGAAGCTGCAGTCCCAGGTAGCAGAAGGAAGGTGTTTCTCTGTGAACTGCTCAGAAAAGGCAAAAGAACAGGCCCTGCAGGTTCTGAAGCACTTCAATGTTCAAGTATCCCTGGCGGATATCTTCAGCCGCTGCCAGGTAGGACAAGGCTTGCTTGAGTTAAAGTTCGCGCTCGCTCGCCGTTTTGTGCACAGCAGGCACTGCTTCAGCTTTTTGGGTCTTGCACTCAGTGTCTTCTACTTGGTTCCCAAGATTTCTGCTTGAACTTTGGCAACATCGTGCAAAGCTGTGAGGAGTTCTGAGTGTGCTAACATCTGTCAGAAGTGTTGACGACCAAGTCAGAAGACCAGAGGCACTGCATCTGCAGCTTTGCTAGAAACTGCTGTTTTTCTGATTTTTGGTACTTGGCGTATGTTTTGGCATTGACTGTCACGATTATAGTCTCTTTGTTGCTGTGTTCTCTGTCTAGGACACATGCTGTTTTAATTATAAACCATGTTTAATTATGGCTCTGTGATTCTGATAACACTTAATTACTTTAATAGGAGGATTTTTTTTAGGCCTGTATTTTTTTTCAGAAGCTGTTAGGTTAATTCATGTCCATGCTAGTTGATGACTCCAGATTGTGTTTGGCGCTGGATATCTGTGGATTGTTGTTAAGAAGAAATTTTAATTGTGTTAGCTCAATCTCCATCTCTTCCAATTTCACTCTTGTAGTTGTTACAGTAACACGCTGAAACCTATCCCTTCAAAAACTGTAATATAAACCAACTTGCAACTTCAACATCTCTCATCTTATCAGTGTTTAAAGAGAGAAAAAGAAGAAACTGCAAATCTGGCTAGAAAAGGAGCTTTCTCTTAGGAATAAACAAGCCAGCTGAACACTTCAGTGAAGTCTGGCTCAGTGCCTCGTGGTTGAGCTCGCGGGGTCTCCTGGCCTGGTGGAACTGCACCAGTGTTGTAGGAATAGCAGTGACTTCTGAGCAAACACACCAGAGAGCATTTTCTAGACCTCTGCTTATATCCGATGTCGGTTGTTGAAACTGTATCTGTAACTTATAGAGAAAATGAGAGTTGTCCAGCTGTGCAGGTTGTCTATAAGAGGAGAATGACGTAACACCATGCAGATTGGATCGACATAATATGGGTTGATCTTACTTCAGGATAAATGTATATATTCAGATATAAGATAGTGTGTTCAGTCTTGCGGTTTTATTGCTCCAAGAACAGATTGCAGTTGTTATATAGAGGCACG
Organism: Mycteria americana; assembly: GCF_035582795.1. Lineage (NCBI taxonomy): Eukaryota > Metazoa > Chordata > Aves > Ciconiiformes > Ciconiidae > Mycteria > Mycteria americana. The sequence goes on along the minus strand of NC_134381.1, from coordinate 1,848,064 downwards.
CTGGCTTCTTTGCTATTTTAAAAAAACCTTTAAAAAACCTTGTGGATTCTCCGATTCCCTGAGATCCTATAAAATAGCAGTGTTCTTCCTGATGCTTGTTGAAATACCACAAGAATAAGCACAGACAAAAAAACACGCTGCAGAAAACTCTGTGATATCTGTAATAAATGCAGAAGACTGTGCAGCATACGATATAAAACTGACCCCTTGCCCCTGATCTGGAGTCTGGAACTGTTTAACTGTATGGCTTTTTAGTATGTGCTGTCTTAGTTTACGGTATAAATAGGGGTAATCAATCTGCCTAGGCATATATACTAAGTGTTCTCTTACGTCCAGGAGAAATGCCTTCCCTGTAAATTGTGGTGGTGGAACAGCTGCACGTTTTAGACCGCTAGGCATGGGAAGATGCTATTATTTGTCAAACTGCTCTGTGTTCTGAATCATGTATTTACCTACATTTAAGGCTTTGGCGTTTTGGAGCTGATTTTGTTCAGCTGTCCTCTACAGACTGTACAAGTTTTGCTAATACGTTGCTGTTGCTCTTGAGGAGAATCCGAGCTCTTGGAGCTGCGCGTGTCCAGCAGATGCCCGGCCAGCATCCCAGGAGGCTCGGCACTGCAGCTCTCAGTAGGTCTGTGCGCGAGGGGGAGAGCGGTGGGCAGCAGGTTGGGAAGGATCCTACTGCATAACTGCAGCGTATTGACTGCCCACGTTAAAAACAGCAAATTTCTGCTTTTCAGAGGGTGCTCTGGGGCCACTGTGGCCGACAGAGACCTCAGCACTTCAGTTGTAAGTTCTTTGTAAAACATCCTAATCCTCTGCAAACCTAATTGGGCTTAATTGGGATGGAGGCTAGTCTTAAACTGCTGAGCTGTGCCTTCCATACTGCCTGTTCTGGTCTTTAACCAGGTTACAGACCTCAGGGCTTGCAAACTGCTTTGAGGTCTGCCACCTCCTTGCAGAAATGTGTATTGCTAATGGGTGACCAAGGGTTTTGGCTGTCGTTGTAGCAGGGGAGGGCTGATGGCGTGCAAGCTGCGGCCTCCAGAAACACCCAAGTGCTGCTGCGTACGTGCTCAGCAGGAGGAGGAGGCCGGGCAATACTCATTCGTAACCCAGACCATTCTCCTTCCTCGCCTTCGTGGAGCTCGGCCGAACGGTGTCTGCACTGCGGGCCCGGCAGCGAAGGACAGCCCTGTTGTGCTTGCCAGAGCGCTGGAGATGGGTTATCGGCTGCGATCATCCATTGTAGATAAGCGTTTTCTGTGTGTCACAGGAAGCAATGTGGCATCCTGCCTGACTGACTCTGTCTCGTGGAGCAAGGGCTTGTTTTGTCTCTCGGGCTTCTCTTCTGTAAATGATTTGAGTCCATATGTCAGCAAATATTGTTGCTGTAACAATTAATGCGTGTAGTGCAGAGCAGATGGTAAAAATAGGTCCCAATTCAATGTTGTACCCAGGATTGCTATAAAATATGTTTCCTCTGTCAGCTCCCTCAGCAGGGATGGACAGTGTCTCTTTTGCAGATATAAAGAATGGGCTTGCTTTGTAACCCTGCCAAAATACTGCCTTTTTCTGTTAAAACAATGGCAAATACCTGTTACCTCTGTCTGACTTAGAGCAGCAAGTGCATGGAGAATTTCACCCATGGGCTTCGCAGCGTTCCTGCTTTCAGTGGTACTGGGCTTCAACTTGGTTGCTCTGGTTAAAGGCTCCAGAAATGGAGACTGCTGCTGGCTGCATCAGTTATGGCCTTCCAAGTATGATCTTCCTATTGCATGTGTCTTTCGTGCTGCATCTTAAGGACGCTGTGATGGTCATGGAGAAGCTTTAGCCAGGCCTGGTGTGCCTTCGGTGAGGAACATTTTAGGGGGGCTGAGTGAAAATAAGATGAGTTCTGTCTTCTGGTGACATGCAACGCCTCCCCCCCAAGAAGTCACACATTTCCTAGCCTTAAAATCTTTGAAATAAACCCATTCCCTCTATTTGAAATGCAAATGTATTTTGTCTGTCACCTCTGCACACATTTGAATGTCTTATATACAGCTTTTCTTCTTTTCAGATATCCAGAAGTAGCTCCTTCGGAAAGGGGTGATGTGAAATGCGTGCTGGAGGGTGTTCTTACATGATAAATTCAGCACGTTGGTCCCTTACACGAGTCAGGAAGATCTTTGTGGAGTTGTCAGGGGCTGTTGTGAGCAGCCTTAAGGTCAGCTACCAAAGTGGCTTGAGTGGAGGATCAGTGATCCTCTGCTCTTGACAACTTGGAGGCAGTTCTAACATGGAACTTGCGTTTAAGAAAGAAAAACACAAAACCTGCTAAAGAAGGTGACCTACTGGATGGGTACAGATACGAACATCTGACAGGTAAATCGTTTTATAGGGGGTTGAGATTTGGCTTCTCTCACAGGCCTGTCCGTTCAAGGAGGAGGTTATCTCCCACCCGTCCTGGTGCCGCAGCCAGCCTCGCTCAGACATGGTGTCCGTGCGTGGGGCGTGCCTGCCTGCTTTGACACTCACGTATGGCCTGGTAGGACAGCAGCAGGACATGAACTCCCTTCCAGTCTCGTAGAGACACACTTGAAAATGGACATGGTTTGGCAGATATTACCTGGATGACTGACTTGGTTTTTTCCATCTTGCTTTTCTGCGCTGTCTCATTGAAGATCCGTCTGAAGCGGGTGTAGACTGCATCTAGACTGGCAGCGTGCACAATGCCTCTTCATTTACTGCTCTCTTTCTCGGTGAGCCCGAGGTACCCAGGACATTTTTTTTCCTTTGGCTAAGGTATGGTGTCTGGCCTAGCCGACTTCTCAGTGAAAAAACATGTGTGTCGAAGAAGATAAATTCAGGAAAGGGGCTGGCAGCCCTTGGTTGTGAGTAATGCCATTCTGTGCAGCACTGACAGGGTGAAATTACGGTTGGAATGGTGATAAACTGAGGAGATAAACAGTGCAAGTTGTTAGCTTTAAATCTTTGTATCGCAAGTGTTTGTCACGACGGTTTGAGGGGAAAACAGTGTGTTCAGTGTTGTACAAGATCACCAATAAATTACTGCTGTTATAGAAGAACCTCGTCGTTAAAGGTTTATAACTCTGCTGTGAAATCCTTGCTGGTTTGAGGCTCTGCAGGCAGATTTGGAGCCAGGAGGGCCCGTCCATCTTCAGAAAAGCTGGGTTGTGCTTTACTTGAAAGCGTAACTGCTGCTCAGCTCAATTTTGAGTCCAAAGCTTTGCTCTTGTGCAAGGGAGGGAGTGGGCTGGGGGACCTGGGTCCTGTGGTGTGGCTGTGCCACCTCCTTGCCTCCTTCGGGCCTCTCTTTCCTTTCCCACCCTCTATTTGACTTGACCCTTTAGCCTTTAAGCTGTCCGGGGCAGGGACCCTGTTTGAATAATACCTAATGCAATGGGAGGCTGATCCCAGGTGAGGTTTCAAGGCTTTCCTGCAAGGAAAAATGATTGCAATTATATCCCCTGCAAAAATAAATGTGCACAGAAAAAAAAATCTCAGGCTCCAGCTGCAGTTTCTGCAACCCAACATCCCTGCATTTATTATAGGATTATCTGCAAATTCAAATAGGTTGTCTCTCTCACTTCACTGAATGCTCTGATCCTAAATAAGCAAATTACATCACCTATTCTGGTGTCCTGTTTAACTTATGACCTCAGCCTGAGCGCTGCAGGATGTGAGAGATAGCTGCTTTATTTCATTGTCTGGAGATCTGATATCTTTTTCTTTTCCCCCCTTCCCTGCTCTTTCAGTTTCAAAGCTGCTCACCCCAGCCTTTTAGAAAGGTGTTAGCATGGGATTAGGAGTAGGCGGGAAGGAGGGGGGGAGGAAGAGAGGAAACCACCATTTTTTTTGAAATTAGGTGCAAAAGTGTTCTAACAGTTGCAGCAAATGTTTCTGGTTTTTTGTGGTTAAGGTAACGAATTTCATTGCTGCAAAGCTCATCATGTGCAAGCTGATTTACGCAGAGGGAGCCCAGTATGGAGCAATCCATTTAGCAGGGACAAAGAAAAAGGCCTTATGATTAGATGAAAAACCCTGTGCTTGGGGCACTTTGCGAGAACCTTTGAAGCCAGCCTGGGAACTCTGGCGATATTAGTCGATAATTAGTAATATAGATCCCTCAAGCTGTTGTTTAGGTTGAAAATGTGCATGTCTCTCATGAGCCTCTGTCACACCAATCTGATCAGCAGGCTTTTTTGTTCCTTTTATGTGGGTTGCTCTGTCGGTCCAGATGATGATGAGAACTGCCAGACATCATCTTTCTCACTAACTTGTGAGCCGAGCAGCTATCTCCCTTCTCTAGCGTGTCATGGAAGTGGGACCCAGGGCAATTTTGTTTTGTGGTCACCTTTCCTGGCCTGAGCAACAGTCATTTTATTCTTTTAAATGTGCCAGTGGTCCTTCCCCATGCACAATGAAAAACCAGTAGAATTTAAAGGCTACGTATTTTGTAAAAGGTTTCTGTCCCAGCAGACAGTGAGGGATTTGTGTCAGGAGATGCTTAGGACAAAAAGGGTCTGCAACTGAAATGGGACTGAGGCGATCATCAAAGAATTTCGAAAATGTCAGTTCTCGGAGTCCGCGTTTCAGCTTTTGAGATGCCTTCCACTGACGTAACATCGTGTCCCTATTTACTTCCTTTCAGCCCTGCCATCTCTTTGGAAAGGGCCGTGTCTCCATCTCAGTGAAGAATTAAGAAGGGTCATGTGCGCTGGATTTTGTTGACTTGGGAATGCTGAGATAGAGAATATTGGTTTGAAACCCTCTGTGGTTTAATAAAAGGTTCATCCATAGGATGCAATTTGTCAGCGCCTACAGGTCAGGAAAACCTGTGATTAACAGCATCTGTGGTTTCCCCAGATGTGTGAGTTAGCTGCTTACTCCTCACCAGCCCTTAACCCAAGCCGAAAACTCAGCCCTGTGCCTACCCACTACGTAGGCTGTGATTTCTTGCTTCGGAGTGCGATTGTTCAACACAAAGGGTAAGGCCCTCTTAATCTTTTTGTTTATCCTGGGCTTGGCAATTTAGATGTAATCTGCAACTTGTGCTGCTGAGACTCTGGCCAGGAAGCGCAGCTGGTATTATTCTGCCTCTACAGACATTGTTGAGGGAGCGAATTGACCTCAAAAGGTACTTGTCCCGGGACCGTCTGAATGTGAGCATTCAGTCGTGAATGCACCTAGCCCTAGCGCAGCAGCGTTTCATTCAGAGGGATGTAGCTCTCTTTATTTGGAGTGGCTCTGCACGATGGTCATTAAATAGCATCGGGGTTTGTGATAATTTGTCGTGGCAAATTGTGCTCCTTTCGAGTCTCCAGTTGAGATTTTTATTTGCTGATCTCTAAGGCTTTATAAACCGTAGTGAGAGCTCATAGCGAGTGGTCGCCATTACGTGCAGGGACATGGGGGCCCACCGAAGCAACGTGCCTCGCCCGGGTGGAGATCCCAGCGGGAACTGAGCCACCCCAACCCACCGGCGCGGGGCAGGAGGGTGGGCAGCGTGCTGTCCGTGCCGGCTCCACCACGCGATACACAAGTGGGTACAGCACCAATCCTGTAAAATTCCCAGCCTGTAACTTGCTTAGCACTGCGCTGCTGTCCATGCAAAGCTCAGAGCCCCCCCAAAAAAGGGCTCAACTGGGCCTAATTCTCACCAGCGAGCCCGGACAGTGCTGCCTGGTTCCCACAGACTGTACACTTCCCTGCCAAGATTTCAGTATCTTCAGAAATTCAGTGGAGCATGAAGGTCACAGCAAGGGAAGAATGACAGCCTGAGACTTTTTTTCCCCTTTCACCAGCTCGGAGCAGACTGTTGTCTCTCTAGCATGTTGACTGTTTTCATAGGGTTAGCGTGAAGTTTATGTTTTACACAGACCAGTGGAAGTCAGATATGGGAATGCAGCAGATCAGCTGTGTTTCTTCAAGGAAGACGGTCTCATGTTGCAGACTTGCTTTCTCAGTGTCTGCAAAAGCTTGATTTCCAGCGAAATTTCCTTTACAGATCTTTGTCTTTAGGTTCTTTTTGGGGACATATGTGAGAGATTGTACCCGAGGTTTTGGGTTGTGTATTTATTTCCTTTCTCTTCTTTTCACTTGCAAAGCTGCAGGCGAATATTAAACTTCAGGAGGGGAAAAAGCTGTTAATTTTTCACGGTGTTATGTCTTACAGTGCTCAAAATGGTGATGCCAAATTAGCCATTAGAGGTCAAACCTCAGCTGACAGCAAGTGTTTTCTTTTGAGGAAATCATCCTTATTCCTGGGAACCAGTTTTGTTCTCCTGTGCTAAATGCAAGAAAGGTATGAATGTGTGTTTTTTTCCTGGAGGGCAACACTAGCTGGAAAAATGCTGGTTTTAGCCAGTGGAAACAGCACAAGCAAACAACGATTGGCAGTGAAAACAGCACTTGTATTTAGACTAGCATAGAAAAGAAGACACAATGTAGTGCAGAGTAAATGTCCTTTTATACAGTTCTGTACAGGCTTTTTCTTCCTCTTGTGGGTTTGGACAGATCGTGAAGTGCCTTGGTCAGCAGTGATGCTGGTGCACTGGGAGAAAGTAATGAAAGGTCAGTGGGTGACAGTGATGGAGTGACTGTAAGGAAAGCGAAGAACTCTCTGGAGAAGGCAGTGACACAGCTATAACTCCCATGTGTCCCAAAGAAACCGTCCCCATGTTTTCTCTCAAATGTCATGAGAAAACAAGAGATTTGTAGCCAATTTAAGTTCTGTTGGTTTCCAGTCCCCTGTGCCTCCTGAGGTCAGAGTTCAGTGTATTGACTGTGTCAAGAAGTCAAAATTCCCATGTTTTATACACTGTGGAGTTTCTCCTCCTTTTTGACATTGGTGCCCTTATAATGCTTTTTGTTTGTATGGCATGGTAAGGATGGGATGTCCAGCTCCCGGTGTTTGAATGGCTGTATATTTATACTGGTGGGTTCACAGGATGGTAATCCTACATAGAAACCAGCAATACAATCAGTGGGCCTCATTATTTGAGAGGCCTTGTACATTAAAAGTTAAATAATGTCAAAGTTCCTGTTTTCACAATGGAGTGACCAGCTTCATTAGTAGATCAGGTGAAGCGAATTGCTTTGAACCCACCCAGAAGGCCCCTAGGCCTTTATTTTCCCTTCATAGATCAAGATGATTGAAAAGTGTTGGAAAGGAGCCTTTCTTCTAAACAGTTTGATGTGGGCCAACTTGTAGCACAGGTAGTATCACAGCAATGTTTTCCCAAATCCTGTGGAGAATCCTGCACAAAACCCTTGTCCTGTTGTTGCAAATGCAATCAAATCCTGCTACGTGCTTCATGGGGAATGAACAGTTTGCAGTCATCCCAGATTTGCAGTGTTTGCCTGGGCAGCTGTTAATACCGGCAGCAGACCTTTGTTCCTTCAGAAGAATGTGTGATCTCTAGGCATTTTTGAAGCTTTCGTTTGAGTCAGCATTATACACTGAGCTACACGTACTTGGCTTCACTGTAGAATTTGCCAGATCTGTAATTGCTCGACAGCATTTATCTGAAGACCTTTAGGCATTAAACTGTAACTTCCTACTGGCATAAAATGAACTATATCTGTTATTCTTAGTATTAATTGGACGAGATGACACCCTACACCAAAACCGTACGTCTGTGGACCCCTGTGGTATATGATACATGATTTCCTTCTTCACCGACTCCTTGCGAAGGCATTTTCAGCTAGAAGCAGCTAATGATAAGATGGTAAGCGACATATGTAGGGTTTGGGATTCTCAAGAAGACCTTGTCCCCCCAGGGTGCACGTGGTCTAAATTACTTACCTGATGTAAGAAGAAACCATTTTGTGTTTGTGTAAACCCTTTCATCCAAGGACCATGCAATGTGTCAGAAAGAGAGGCAGGTGAAGCAGTATCCTGGTGAAACCTGAAAAGAGAAACAGAAAGCTTTTAAATTAGTTTCTCAATTCGTACATTCTGTCAGTCTTGAAGAAGATAATATTTTGCAGTTATCTTGATGAATAGCTATATTGTGTGCTGTAAGCTCAAGGTAGGATTTTGCTGAGCTAGGCATGGATGCTGTCATTGAATCAGTCATTTATAAGAAGCTCAGGATAAATTTTTCTCTCTCATCCCCCAAGAAGGCAATAGAAATCCCTTGGTAGCAGAAAGGTTTTTATAGTGAGCTTATGTGAGAGTGTGCTAATCTGGAACAAAGTCTCCCGACAGCACAAGCTTTTTTCTTCCAGAGGGCAGCCAAGTACCCTCCCGTTTCCCGACACCAGGAGCGATAGCTTAGAGGGAGAATGGCCGCATAGGAGTTTTGGCAAAGGTGGAAAACATAACATTCAGGGCATGCTTCTTGTGAATCATTATGTTTTCTCTAGACAAGTGGATTTAGATGATTTACCTGTCTTAATTCAAGATACACAGTCTGAGTTGCCCATCCTTTTATTCAGGGAAGTGCTGAGGGAAGATGCAGGTGAAAGCCTGTTTTTCTCTCATCCTCAGTACCTTCTCCGTCCCAACCCCCCACCTCAGCTTTTCTCTTGGTGGTTTCTGGGGGAGCTGCTCCTCCTGAGGCATTTTAGTGCAGTAGGAAAATATCATATGTTTAAGGTGAGCACAACCAGGTTTATTTTCCTAACTGCCCCTTCTAATGGCTGTGGTTACAATCGGACGACTCCGGCCTGAGGCTGTCTTGCCGCCAGGAGGGTGGCCCAGTACCTGCACTCTTGTCCCTCCCTCACGTTTGCAGCTCATGCTTGGGGAGGGGGCACATGGGGAGCCAGATGTTGAGACTGATCTGGCTGAAGTGGGAGTTCCTATTTGCAGCTGGATCAGTGCTTTGTAGGCACAAGGGACTGCAGGAGCAAGTCGCGTCTCGGGTGTACCCATGGCACGGACCGCTCCGCCTCTGGCAGCCCGATCCTGGGGCAGTGCCCCTGCCTGGAGCCTGGGGCACGGCAGCGAGTGTGGGTGTCCTGCAGAGGTGTGGGCAGACCACTAATCGCTGCAGCTGTTAGGGTTTTAATTTGACTGTCTATTTTCATGGGCTTGAAAGAAGCGGAGATCACCGAGCTGGGTCCTGCAGGAGGAAATGAGCTGGTGGTTGGAGAGAAGGAAGTTGGCGACAGAGGAGCCAGAGGAGGAACACGGTTCCATACAAACAAGGTCATGTGAATGGCTGTTTGGTGACAGGATGGAGTGATCGATGTGCAAGGATAATAGGTCACTGGGGAGTCAGCCTGAAAGCTGAAGCCTTTCAAAATGTGTGGGACATTGTGGAAAACAAAGTCAAAAAGACATCAACTAAAGCCAGACGGCTTCTTGCACACCAGCCTGCCTCGCAGATCTGGCTGGCTGGCTGGCTAGCGTGCTACCCTTGGCTTATTTTTGCACGCTCCAATCTCTGACTATATAAACGAGTTGGGCACTAAAAAGTTGTTTGCGCTTCCTTCTGCGCAGGCACTGGCCTGAGCCGAAGGATTGAGCCTTCACTCCCAGGAGTAAACCCATCCCGCGGCAGGGACCGGCCCTTCCTCGCCCTGACGAGCCTTCGCTCTGGCTGCCTTCTGCAGTTGGGCCGTTCCTCCCCTGAGCGGGGCCTTCCCCGGATCAGCGGCATTTAGTGGCATTTACTGGAGGGCTCAGATTACCCCAGTGAAAATAATTGGTTATGCAAAGTTACGCTGTTTAGATTGGGTTTCTTCTGTGTGGCCAGTGAGGTGTGAAAGTCAATCTGCTCTGCAAACCCTGAGGGCACTTTCTCTGTGCTGACTTGATATGATAGCTTTGGGGTTCGACTGTCAGGGGAAAAGCTGGCCCTTGGTTCAGTTCAAAGGGACACAAACCACAGGTGATTATGGTGGGGCTGGGCTCCTGAGCGACACAGCGCTCCTAAACCCGGCCGGGGCTGAGCGAGCCCCAGCCTGGCAAAGCAAAACGGGTCGCCTGAGGGGAGGGTGCAAGGTTTGGGTCTTGCTGGGGTTGCGGGGCCCTTTGGTGGTCTCAGCCAGAAGAAGGCTGGTGAGGGCAGGGCATGGCTTCCGACAATATTCTTGTTTATGATTATATCGGTGCACTTCTCTTCACAGGCTCATCGTCATGGTCCATGCAGTAAACAACAGTGTAATTAGTAAATTCTAATGGTCAGGAGAAGGACTTGCTGTAGCAGGTGTGTTTCATGGTATCCATCTTATACTTTTTTCATGATGGTCTTCTTTTCTCCCTCTTAGAACCACAGATTTGAAGTTTCAATGCAGAAAATTCCGTGGACCAACAGTCCCTCCTGACTCTTCTGCCTGCTGGCCGTGGTGTCCATCATTCCCGCACAGAGACACGCGGGCTCGCTCCCAGTTTGAGCTGGCACGTCACCCAGTGGGGAGGCTGCGGGTGACCAAGGGGTTCGGGCTGAAACCCTGAGCTAACATGCTAGTGTGGCACTAGACCGTCTGTCTGTAAGATCACAGCAGTGGCACGTAGTAGCCGTCGTCAGTGGCTTGCTGGCTGCTTGTTGATGTTTATAAGCGCTGCAGGATCCCAAGGTAATCAGCATGGAGGATGGTCCAAGGGCTGCTGTCTTGGCCAGGTAATGCAAGACTGATGTGATGGGAGCGGTACTGAAAAGCAGCACATGCATATTTAAATCAGTGTCAATTTATGCTGTCGCTGATCTATGACTTGCCGCAGTATCATTCATATTCAGCTTTAGTGCCAAAAACAATACTCAGCTGCTTTCTTACTGCTTAATGAAAAATACCTCTTTAGGGTTTCTTTGAAGTCCCCACCCCTGAAAATCCCCGCTATATTGTCATCATTGTTACTGTTAACAGCCCCTGCCAGTATCGGGAGCCTTTCCTGACAGATAGCTCTGCAGGGGCTTTGTCCGACGCTGCAATTCAGCCTTATACTATAGACAGTTTTAAATGGCTAATGACGGGCCTCCCAGGGGATTTCTGCCAAACTCTCAAAGACCTCCCAGGTTTAAAAGTGGCAGGGTGTCCTTTTCCTGGGGCCAGCCGCAGGAGGAATGCACACAGTCAGATTCTCCTACCTAAGCTGCATCAGCCTAGTTATTTTTTCAGTTGCAAAGACTCATCCATGCGTATATAGCCGGTTGCTTAGCAGAAAAGAGATAGCTGTGTCAGTAGAGGACATGGAATAAATAGAGGGAAAAGGTTAGGTGGGAAGTATCCCCACTCGTTTGAGGTATTAATGCATTTTAACATTGAAAATACCCTTCTTGAAAGTCGTAGAAAAATATGAAAGGCTTTGAAAAATTAAGCCAGGGTCTGTATCAGAGGTACGACAAGATTCATTCTTCGCCAGTGTGTAGTGACAGTACAGTGATATTTCTGGGATACGAATAGGGACGTGAATGATGTCTAAATGAGCTGGGCTCCTACATGCCCTTGTCAGAGGAGAGGCAGAAAAACAATTGAGGATCATTGAGGGTCTGTTGGAAATGGGGCTCCGACGCTTATGCCATGATTTCATGAGAGTTTTAAGTCAGTGTAGGCAGACGCTGCTGCCAGATGAAGCCGTGCCTCTCCTCCCACCTCTCCCCTACCCCCGTGCTTGTCTAAGCCCCCCTTGTTCCAACACAAGTGCTTGTTTAACTGCAGGGTCGCTGGACCAGGGAACTGATCCCAGTTGAAACAGACCTGTCAAAACCAGATGGTTAATTTTAACCCAGCTCAGTTCCCCAGTCTGGTTCACTCTGCAGCTGCCCAGATGTGCGTCCGTGCGGGAGGGGGGCAGGAGGACTCTGCCTCGCTGTGTCAGCAGGGGCTTACGCTGGCCAAAGCCCTTGCGAGCCCACAGCTGAAAGAGCTCAGGCCGGCGCTTCGACAGCCCTTGTCTGTTCAGTCCTAGCCAAATTAAGAGAATTTGGCTGGTGCCGCATAGTGTGCCAGGGAGGGGCTCACCGGGGAGGGTGGCCTGTCCTCCGTGGCTGTCCGGTCTTGGCTCAGGAGATGAAGCCTCAGCCCGTCTCAGCCCTATGCTATTAATATCCATTAATTTTGTACCCTTCTGGCAGTTCAGAATCTGTTCGGTTCAAATTTAATCTTCAGCTTTACAAATTAAGTGCACAGTCAGGTGGGCGCTTATTCCCATGTAGACAGAAACGGCACCATTTTGATCAGCTTGTAGCTGATGGGCACTTCGCCACAGTTTTGCATCGTGGCTGAATACAGTTCACGGCTTCTGAGTGCATTTCTCAATTTATTCACAGTGAAAGGGCTCTTCTCAGTGATTAGCAAATGAATTTCCCAGGGAATATGTAAGAATTGGTTCATTGGTTGTGCTTGTGCTACCAAATGCAATTACATCTTTCCTCCTGCTAAAGGAATCAAAATTAATATGTTCTCTTCTGTATTGAAATAATTTCTTTTTTTTTATTGAGGGGAGAACTGCCATCTCTCAAAGTGATGCTGTGCCTTTAACTGGGCTACTGTTGTACAGAGCAGTTGAAGCTTCATTTAGCCTGAATGAAAAACTTGATGCATGTTGCTGAAGAGAGGAAACTGGTGGTGGATGATTTACTTGGAATGCCCTACAGCAATGAGGTTATAAATGAAGAGGGGAAACACCAGGAGCACTGAGATCTGAACCAGAAGAAATGCACGAAGCCTTGAAGTGACCTTATGTAAATTCCTAATGATGAGACTTAATTGAACTCATTTTTTCCAGGGGTTGTAAAGATCAAAATAACAACAGCCTTGAAATGCAAAGGTCTCTAGATAATGCATATGAATATATGGTTGTATACAGCTGAAAACTGCCCCGGGTTTGTGTGACCGGCCTGCCCAGCAGCTGGATACTGGACCCAGTCTTGCTCTGGGAGCTGCAGTGCCCGGGGGGCCCCAACCGAGGCAACGGGGCTGCTCGAGGTACAAAAGCAATGCCTAAGTCCTGCCTTCCATCCCTGTATCGAAGCTGCCTCCACTTAAATGCTTACTTTAAACTCTGCGTTTCTGCACTGAGTCCCAGGAAGCCTGGCGTGCTCCAGGATGTGAACGGTGTGCGACTGGGAGAGCCGCTTGCGAAACGAGCTCGTGTCCTCAGCCCGGCTCCGCAGGGGCGAGTGCCCCGTTGCCCAGACACGGAAATCCCAGTGAGGAGAAACAGAGCAGCTCTCGAGGGGTCGCCGGGCTGTGCCCTCCTCGCTGGGGTTGGTTCCCGACATGAAATAATGTGGGCATGTGTTCAGTGTGACAGTGTTGGAAACTGATACGGAGACTGTCAAGACCGAATTCCTGTGCTGTTCCTGGAGCTTGAGATTTTTTCCTCTGTGCTTGCGTTCGGCCCTAGGATTCATTCTCCTCTTTTGTATTAATGCGTTTGTGGTAACAGGAAGAAGTATTCACCTCGGGGAAAAAAAGCAAGTGGTCACTGCTGTGAAAAATACTTATCACTGATTCTGGTGCCTGAATTCTCTGGGCGGGTGTTTTCCAAGGACTTGCAGAGTTAGGTATCCACGTGTACCGAATGTCTGTGAAACACCAGCTGCCAAAGTCTCCTGAGTTTCATTCAAAATACCAGATTAATTGATTTATTTAGATTCATAAACAGCAGTAGAGAGCAGGAGGCTGTGACCCAGTGAGAAAATGCGGATATGGCTGTGAACAGCAGGCTAATGAAGATGAAAAACCTCCCCTGTCCAGAGTAATCCAAACACAGTCTTACATATGAGCCTGTTGGCCCAAGTGCAGCTGTTTGTCTTTCAGTAATCTGAAGCCGGAGCAGTACCCTGAGAAGCAAAGGGGACAGTGACTGTTTGTACGTAGCGGAGGTCAGTTGTGCTGCTGCCTAAACCGAACGGCTTCCCGCGGCGGAGGTGAACTCGGTGGCACGGCGGTGCCACCGCGGCTCCGGGGACGTGCTCCCGTGGGCACAGGCCGGCTTCCCAGCTCCGTCGGATCCAAAGAGAGCAAGAAACTCGACGTCTTCCCTTCGGAGGGAAGCTGGAAAATCTTCTCTGTATTTAAAGTTCCCATGGCTGCAGTTTGAATTTGGCACACAGTTGGCCATGGGGTTATCTGAGGTCATGTACTCAAATAGTTGTAGATAAAACAAGGGCCTGTTTGGATTGGAAATCTCCAGAGGGCTTTTCCTTTGCGCGCGGGTAATGATATTGCGAGAGGACATGAGCCAAAATAAAGATTCGGCTCCGTATGCAGTAGCTCAGTAAAATAAAATGAGCAATGGAAAAAAAAAAGAAGAAAAAAAAAAAGACTGTTTTCATTACGTTATTTTCTGAACTTGCTGTTGAGATGGAGGAATTACAGCCAAGGAGAGGGAGTCCCGCAGCGAGGCGCCATCCAGGACGGGGCTCGCCGCACCACTCTTCCAGGAAGCCCTGTAGCTGCAGAAAGCCCCCGCCTTTCGGCTGCGCTTACCTGCCCGCGGGCTTAGCCGGTGCACCCGCCGCGGTGCAGGTCCCCGTGCCGCGGAGCCAGCAGCGGGGCGCAGGGGACGCTGCCACGTGGCTTCCCCGGCTGCAGCCCCGGCCGCCTCCAGCCCCGTAGCTCCTGCTCCTCTGCTGAAGAGGTTTGTTTCCAAAAATCCCTACCAGTTGGGGCAGTTATAAAGAGGGAGAAGTTAATGGGTTTTGGAAGTTAAAGAGGGAATAAGATTCTGTCAGGCTCTTTCACAGGCCCTTGGGCTTTTATGGGAAACTATTTACTCACCGCTTAATGGAAGACTGCAGAGCAGAGCACATTTGGACAAGAAATGTGATTCAGTACTTTTCCAAGCTGCCGTTAGAGAAAAGCGTATGCTTGTAACAACAGCTCTCTTCCTTGCTCGCTGCCTGCTACAACAATCTTCATGGCTTCGCAGCCTGTTGTTACAAAAATAATGGAAATGCAAAAGCAAAATGACAAAGTTGGAAAGAAAATTAGGCTTTTGGGGGCTTTCTGTCTTCCTCTGGTGCACTCGGATGCTGTAGTGGTAGATGCTGCTATGAAAGCATCACCCAACAGGTAGTGAGAAAGTGAAGACAAGACAGGAATGAGGAGGAAAAGCCGGAGGAAAAGGTGTCCACCACACTTCACAGCGTGCTGCATGTCAGGGCACCGGGGAACCGAAACAGGATTTTCCTCTTGGTGCCGTGATATCCTGCCCATGGGCCTGATGAAAGCACACGTGGGCTGGGGTGGGGTGGGCGGTATCGGCTTTGCTGGCCTGGAGGTGCCCGCTCTGTCAGGAGCCGGGGCTGCTGTGTGTCGGGGAGCAGCTCCGCATCTTGCCCAGTCTTCATTGCTTGTGCTCTCCGCTCCCGCAGAGGAGTGCAGTACGAGGAATCCCCCTGCCCGCACTTGAAACCCCTGTGGAGTGCGGTTGGGCAAGTCCTGCCAAGCTGCCATGTTTCAGACGTGTGTTTCAGGTAGCGTCGTGATGGGTGGCACGTAGGCCGTGCCGCCTCCAGGCTCCAGGGGGAGCAGGCTGGTCCCGAGTGAGGAGCTGCTGTTTGAGAAGGGAGCATGTCCCACACCATGGAGGGCACCCAGGCGTTGCATGGACCTGCTGCATGTCTTTTAGGGCTTTCCCCTGAGAACGAGGAAAGTACAAATCTCTTACTAATACGAATTTCATTTCTGCATAGAAATTATCTGAAGACAGCTTGCAGCTTTGTTACGCTTGGTTTATCGTGTTGGCTTTAAGATTGCTTGCTGAGGAACTCCAGACGTGGATATTTTGTTGGTGGCTGTGGACATGAGGAACCCAATTCCCACCAAGTTGAGGGGGATTCATGTATCCCTCTCCTCTGGGCTGCTGAGAAGAACTCAGCCTCAACACATCTTCATCTGCGTCTTCATTAGAGTTCACTCAAGGTGCTCATGGGAGACTTTGGGAGTTTGAAAGGTTGAATTCATCAATCAATTTATTTCTGTCCCCTGTCTATAACAACTGATAAATGTAGGCTTCTGGCACAGATTCCGAGGTTTACATCTTCACAATTCAGTTTCTGCTAGTATATGCTTCAAATGTATATTCACATTCTTTCTGCGAAGCCAGTTTGTTAGTAGGGAAGCAGTCATAAAAAGGTCACATATTCATCAGGATTCATTTTTAGAAAGGGAACAAGGCTGCATGCATGTCTCCTTGGAGCATTGGCCCTGCTTTTCTCCTTATAGGGAGTATTTTAATAATGGTAACACTGTAGTTTTTCAGCTTATGGAGACATACAACAAGGTTCCCAAAAAGCCTTAGTTGCAGTCAGCGCCACCGAGGGGTTTCCTCTCTCTGTGCATCCTGTGATTCTACGTTGTGCATGTTACTACAGCCTTTCTGTATCTTGTAGACATGGTGTTTCTTAATGTGCTTACGGTGTGCTTTTAGTACTTGTCTCACGACAAATCGCTAATCAAATACTTTAGGTCTATAGTATTCCATCAAAAGCACTTTTGAGCTGCTGGGTTTCTTTCTGAGCATGCATGGACGTACTGGGAAAAAACAGTAAGTCCTTACTGACCAGAGAAAGAAAAAACAGGAGGGCTTGGCACTTGTATAGATCCTTGTGATGATAGAGACCTGTGTAAAAATGACATTTTCTTCCTACAAGGCCTGAATGCAAATCTTCTTTGGGTGACCGTTAAAGAGGAGCGATTCATTAGCACCGTTCCTGCTGCGGGCCGGTGGGTGGTACGGTGGGGCTGGCTCAGGGCTGGGTGTATGGTTGCATGCTGTCCACTGGAGCACAGGGCAGGATCACTTACCCAGTGCCAGCTGGAAGGGGACGGCGGGTGACCGATGTGTCAGGAAGCACCAGCGGGCACTACCCTTCCAGGCAGTGCCTTCCAGAAAGCCAGCCAGCACAAGTCAGTTTGAATCTTTTAGGGATTTTTTTGGTAGGAATACGAACTGGCTCCCTGATTTTGTGTTGTGTTAGTGCTTCGTGCCATGTGCCTGCGCTGCCTTTGATCCCAGAGCAGAAGCTTTGCTGCTGGATTTGCTGTATTGTCACACTTCAGCCTGTGTCCCTCGCTTACCTCTCTTGGGCAATAATGCATTCTACAGAACCTCATCTGAGCTTTAGTAGGATTGTTATTCTGACTCGAAAGAAACTCAGGACTCAACAGAAGTGCCAAGGACCTGGTTTGCAGTGCACTGGCGAAGCCGGGAGGATGAGGGAGACATTTGTCACCTGAAGGGAATGTATGATTTAACCAAACACACACATCTGGCAGTTTTATGATGGTGACATTTTGCATTTTTTTCCCCAGCGGTAGAGCAAAATTAATCAGAAACGCTTTGGAACGACAACTGTTTTATAGCGATCATACCATGAGTACAAGAGGAGGCTTGTCATCATGGCAGCCTTGGAGCTAATTTGCTGAGACATTCAACTGCCTTTGAATCTCCGCTAGAGAATTTTTGGTCGTGGGTCACTTGTGCTAATTTGGCATCTCTCTTAGAGCAATTTACATTTTTCTTTCAGCACAAACACTTATCCTCTCTAATAATGAGAACGCTCCTGTGCTTGGTTTTGGGGGTGGTGGTGAAAGTAGTTCAGATCTGAAGAGAGGCAGCTGTTCTCCTTGGCTCACCAGTGTGTTTCAGGCATTTGTTGAGCCTACAGAGGAAACACATTCTTAAAGTCTGTGTCAGGAAACCAGCTTCGAAGGCAGAAAAGTCGTGTGAATTTTCAGTGTTCTTGTAAGACCTGTAATTTGTTACAGCACTGTGGGTGCTGCAGTTCGTTTGTGTTGTATGTTAATGAAGCCCTCACAGGATTTACGCTGCAACACATTTAGCAGATTTTAATCTGACATTACTGAGTTGAATCAGAAGCTGCGTGAGAAGTTAAGGTTGGGACATGTGGTCATTAGTGCATAGAGACGTACTCCTGACATGAGTTCGGGCCCATGGGTTTGAGTGTAACCTGGCCAAGAAACGAGCTTTTGTCAATGCAATACAAGTAAGTCTGTTCCTAAATAATTTAATACTAAATGTGTGAAGCAGGCCTCAGATCCTGCCCTGCCCTGTCCGTCCCAGAGTTGGAAGAACACTGAGACACTTGTCCTCGAGCTGCTCAATGCTGGTGAGCTTGAAGGCTCTGGAGAGGTCATTTACCAGTGAGATCAGAAGGGTCTTTTATTTGTAGCAGAACAAAGGTGCCAACACCTTCTGGAAGAGGACAGTGGTACATGAGAGAGACTGTAAAGTCCATGAGGGCTCTTGCACAAGCAAAATGCAAAGCAGGGACCAGAGCAGAAGTGTCAGAGAAGAGCTAGGCACCGGTGACCCAGCCGCCCTCTGAAGAGTCCTGGGGGGTCATGGCCCTCAGGGTAGGGAAGAGAAATGAGGGATTTCTATTAGAAAAGGAGGTGGTGGGACTGAACCCGGGCAACTGAATAGTCTTTGCAGATTCCCCCTTCCATGCCAGCAAGCTTTGATTTCAGGTTTAAAGTAAAAACCTTAATTCAGATCAGTCCTTCAAGCCTAGGTGACATTTTTCCAAAACATAGAAGTGCAAAACAGCTACTTCCCAGGAGCAAGAGACCTCTAAAAGGGAGATTATTTGTGTGTTGCTCGTCCAAGCGACAATGATTAAAGGTTTCTCGGCAGGCTTGTTCCTTCGTTAGAGATTTGAGCCTCTGCTTTGAAGTTCCATCTCCAGCTGGAAACTCACACAAACCTTTGGGCCAAGAGCACTTTTTTCTTTGAAATATTTGATATCAGTGCTTTGGTACAAATCTCTAATTTGGGTGCAGCTTCTGCTTTGCGACTCATCTACCTTGGCAGAAGACAGCCAGCCAGTGACAAACTGGGATTACTGAATGAGGGAAAAATCCACATTGCCCTGGAAAGGTATCCGGGGACCTCACAGTCCTGCCTTGAGATGAACTCTCATCACAGCCAGTTTGGGAGATGGAAATATTTTGCATCCCTCCCGTTTCTTCTCTGTGAATATAGAAACATTTAACTCTCCTCCATACCAATGATGGATCGCCTGGAAATACAGAGCATGATCCTTTGTCTTTTTGGAACTAGGGAACGATTTAAAGAAATAAAACTTTGAAAGGCAGCCTCTGCGTTTAGCCCTGCACAGGCTTGGCAGCTCGATGTCAGGGTGCAGATGCAGATGTGGAGGTGAAGTTCCGCTGTGTGCACGTGGTGAGGCCAAGGCATGCAGGACAGCTCTGCACGCACTTGCTTTGGTGGTTTTTTCCTCTGTGCTTGGAGCAGTCGTGTGAGTGCATCTGTTTCTTCTTCTCTTGAAAATGCATTCCTAAGGAACCCAGGAGAAACGAGGCCTACAGACAAGGTCTGCACTGCTCCCATGCTCCAGTCACCACAGGAGGGACCTGCTGGTGGTGGCTCTGGGCCATGCAGTCCAGTGCACACCTGGACTCTGGATTTCCCTCCTCGGTGTTGGGAGACACGAACGCTGTACATCTGTGACCCCGAAACAAAATGTGCTCTCATTGCTGCCGCTGCGGTACCTCAGCCGGGCCTGGCGGGCTGACATGGATGCTGGATAGCTGCATCTTACTTGCAGGGCTGCTTGCTAAAGGCTTTCAGAAAGCATTTCCATGGAAGAAAGTCCTGTCTCATCGTCTCTCCCCCCACCCCCAGTCACAAGCATCTTTGTGTAGCCCTTCCCCGTCGCTGTTTTCCCATGGCAAGAAGTGCCTAGTTCAGAAAGCATCAGCCCCAAGCCCTTTGATCTTTTCTTTCTCAAGAGAAAAAAGATTAAAAAGAGACAAGAAGTTAAGGATTTGTGAGGGGGAACGGAACATGAATAGCAAATTCTGCTGCGGAGGTCACCTCCCCCCGGCTTTCTTCCTGTGTGATCAGGAGGAGGGAAGGGTGCGGAGCGGGTCTGTTGGGGATCCAGGGAGGAGGGGAGTAAATTGGGGGCAGAGGAGTGGGGGTGGAGTGGCGAACCCCTTCAAAAGGAACAATGCTTGCAAGCTCCTGCATTGTTAGGCGGCCCTTTACAGAGAGTGCCATGAATACAGGTTATAAATTCTTTGGCCATTGAGAGAGCTCTCCAAACCTGACTCCATCCTGCACTAAACCAGGCCTGAGCCCTATCAGTTGCATAGCAATGAATTCATTTACATCTGGATAGTTAATCTCCAATTCACTTGACAGTTTATCTCACCCTTGGAAGAGCGAGCAGTGCCTGCTCTATTGTGTTGCAGCCAGTCTACGATCATCAGCTAGGCTAGCACCTCTTTTTTGTGCGCAGCAAAGATAAGAAGGGAGTGTTGGATATCTAGCTTATGAAACACACAGTTATTACCCCCAGCCGCTTGATTCTGCGGTACTTTCACTTGACGTCCTCCCCATCTTTACCCTTCGTCTCTTCAGTGTGGAAACGCCGTATCCCTCCCTCGGTTACTGTCGCAGTACAGCTGAAGTACTGCTTTTCTAATGTGAATGGCATTAGATGAACACAATCCAGAACTATTTAGTTTGTTCTCATTTCCCGAGGTCTCTTAATTCTGCACTGATTTTTCTCTCTGGATGTTTTGCACAGATCCCCCAAGGAGGAAGCACTGCTCTTGTCGCAGCATGGCTCAGCAGAGCATCTTCCCAGGGGGATGCCAAGGACAGTGCCCTGCAGCTGCTTCGCAGGGGGCTGTGAGAAGCCTAGGATGTCCCGCGGGGATGGGAGAGGCATCATTCACCCAAAAGCCCAGCAAGAGGAGGCGAGCCTACTTGTGAGCCGAGCCCTTTTGCGTGGCACTGATTTGGCCCGTTGTGAATGGGGAAATGACTACAGTAATGCACATCCAAATGGGCAGCGATGTGGAGAGGATCTCATTGCTTTCGGGCCATGTGGGCATGTGGAGGTGAGAACAGGGCCTGTTTTGGCAGATCGAACGGCTTTCTGCTCGTGTCAGCAAAGTGGATCAGGAAGGGAGACCTTGGGGGTCAGAGGACAAAGTTAAGCGTGAGAATTCCTTGATTTATTCGTATTTTTAAGTCTCCAACTTTAATTTCCTGCAGTCAGTATTTGTATGTATTTGATGTGGTTTGGACATGATCTATAGAAGGGCCACTCTAATTAAAATATCCCTCCTCTTTTATCTAGAGTGGCTGCAAATCTTTAACCGGTTCTTTTGTTTCCTCTAACACACAGTGCACTTGGTTCTGCTCTGGTCATGAGAATTATGTCTGAAAGGCTGTCTGAAAGGTTTAGTGTGATTAACACTAAACAGTGAAAAATAGTGAGGTAAGGTAAAAAATGATGTGATTTAAAAACTAATAATAAGTTGAGGCAGGAAAACAACTTTGGCTTTTTTTTTAAGTACTAAAGAATCTTTCCTTTGTCTACAGCCAGGAAAGTCAGAAATATTTCCTTTTCCAATGGACAGCTCAAACTGTCACTGAGTCACAGCAGTCCGGCAGCTGAAACTGGAAGTGGAGCTCCAACTCTCCAAAGACTGGTAATAGCCCCATATCTGCTGGGCTCTTCCTGCTCTTCTCTCCCTCTTGCCTTACCTCTCCTTGGGAGGACCTGTAGCATGAAGGTCACAGGAGAAGGTCTTCAGTGAAGAGCAGCTTCAGACTGTGTGAGCAGGATGTCTCAAACAGGAGTGTGACTGTATTTGTTTGTGACCTCTAACTGAAATTGTTTTAATATTGGAAGATTTGGCTTAGCGATGTGGCCATCACTGTTGCTGCTCTTCCTTCAGCATGAGACTCCAGTACCTGCTGGAGTCTATCTGGATAGACCCTAGCTATCCAGACGATGCTAGCTGGACGTATCTTTGAGTCACTCTTGCTTCCTTTCCACGTTGTTCTTAGGAAGCCAGCGAGCAGCCAGCAAACTAGTGACTTGCACCAGCCTGCAATGTCTTCTGGGTGTGAAACATAATGGGGTCAATATTGCGTTCTTGAGGAACACTGCTAGTAGCATTGTAATAGTAATATCATAGAATCATAGAATCATTTAGGTTGGAAAAGACCTTTAAGATCATAGAGTCCAACCATTAACCTAACACTGCCAAGTCCACCACTAAACCACGTCCCTAAGCACCACGTCCACACATCTTTTAAATACCTCCAGGGATGGCGACTCAACCACTTCCCTGGGCAGCCTGTTCCAATGCTTGACAACCCTTTTGGTGAAGACATTTTTCCTAATACCGCATCTGAACTTCCCCTGGTGCAACTTGAGGCTGTTTCCTCTCATCCTATCGCTTGTTACTTGGGAGAAGAGACTGGCAATAAGGTCTCCCCTCAGCCTCCTTTTCTCCAGGCTAAACAACCCCAGTTCCCTCAGCCGCTCCCCATCAGCCTTGTGCTCCAGACCCTTCCCCAGCTCCGTTGCCCTTCTCTAGACACGCTCCAGCCCCTCCATGTCTCTCTTGTAGTGGGGGGCCCAAAACTGAACACAGCATTCGAGGTGCGGCCTCACCAGTGCTGAGTACAGGGGCACAATCACTGCCCTACTCCTGCTGGCCACGCTATTCCTGATACAAGCCAGGATGCTGTTGGCCTTCTTGGCCACCTGGGCACACTGCTGGCTTATGTTCAGCTGGCTGCCAGCCAACACCCCCAGGTCCTTCTCTGCCAGGCAGCTTTCCAGCCACTCTTCCCCAAGCCTGTAGCGTTGCATGGGGTTGCTGTGACCCAAGTGCAGGACCCGGCACTGAGCCTTGTTGAACCCCATACAATTGACCTTGGCCCATAGATCCAGCCTGTCCAGGTCCCTCTGCAGAGCCTGCCTACCCTCCAGCAGATCAACACTCCCGCACAACTTGGTGTCATCTGCAAACGTACTGAGGGTGCACTCAATCCCTTCATCCAGATCATTGATAAAGATATTAAAGCATAGGGCAAAAAGACAGATGCCTACCCCACAGAATTTATTCTGTACATATAAAGTTGGAGACAGAAGGAAGAGCATGAGAAGACAGGAGGCTGCAGAGGTCCTGACCCTCCTGAGAATGTAAAAATACTTCTCTGACAGTAAGAGGCAGTTGAACGTCACGATAAGATATGAATGGACCAGAAGAGAAACTAGCCCCTCAACAGTGAATGAGAAGTGATGGGTGTGAATGGGAGAGGCCAGAGAAGCAGCTGATGTTGGGTTTGAAAGTGAGAGGAAAGGCAGGGACGGGACACAGAGGGGAGAGTGGCCGTGGCATGGGCGGGAAATGGTCGTTGCAGTAATGCTCCAGTGGATGAGTGTGGGACAAAATGGCATTTGCCAAGACTGGAGGAAAAGATGCTGCAGGAGTTGCGAGGAGGTGGTGAAAGCCTTGCAGGACCCCCGGTCAAAGTGCCGCAGGCAGGGGCAGCTCACAACCCTGCACCAGCTCGTGGTAAAAAAGCCACAGCCAACGGATAGTCAGCTTGCTGTTGTCCAGAAAATGAAAATTTTGGTGGAGGTTGGAGAGGGAAGCTGTAGTCTCAGAACGACCTACTGCAAAGACCCCCCCAGCTGCTGGAGGAGCTGGGGTGCCCCGCGGGGGGGACGGTCAGCTCACCTGGGAGCGCACCGGCCCTGCAGAGAGAGGTGATGAACAGCATTTTCCCATGCTTGCTGTTACCCAGTGGTAATGTGAGTAACAGCTGTAGCTCAGTCAAGGTTGAGTAATGCTTTTGTCGCGTCCATTTTCCGAGCCACAGGTCCCCCCTGCCCTCAGGACCAGGGTCGGAGTGCACTAGCAATGTCATGGGAGCCGGAGTCGTCTCCTTGCAGCCGGCCCGGCAAAGCCGTTCACCAGCCTCCGCCGTGTGCCGGCATGCGAGTGGAGCGGCTTCTGCTCCCGAGGGGCGGGAGGCAATCAGGGAGGAAGACCTACACAGGAATGAGGTTGGGGGATTTGGGATGGGGGAGTGGAAAGGTGTGCCGTGGCATCGCCACTGCCTGGCACCGGCAGGATGGGGGAGAGGCAGGGATGTGAGGCTGAAAGGGGGACAGGTGGGGATGGGGGAGCTCCATGAGCTTGTTCTGATCTCCTTCAGCCTCTCATGGGGCTGTTTCAGGGGCAGATGATGAAGCTCCACCCTCACCCATGGCTGTCTGTGACACACGGCCTCTCCTCACCTGGAGCTACGAGCCCTCTCAGAGTTTCTGAGCACCTCTGGAGGGAAGCGTGTGCTTTGCAGAGCGTTATTCTCCGAGTTGTGATTGCAGATATCCTCTTGGTTGAAGCAGCGGAGCTCTCTGAGAGCAGCGGGTGGGAGCTGGGACATAGAAACGTGGTCCAACCCACAGGAGTCCTTTCTTAGGCTGCGTCTGGGTCTGAGGGACTGTGATGTCCCGTGGAGCGAGTGTGGTGCTCGCCATCGATCACCCGAGCACCTGAAGATGACTGTATTCCTGTGTCGGTGACCACGGGGCCGAGGGTCTCCTTGGTCTTTGCAGCATGTGGATGTGCGTTTTCAGTTGTTTAATAATAACATTTTTATTTACCAACACAATTTTCAAATTCCATTTACTCCTTAGTTTTTCTGTTCTCGTTGCTGTGAAACATGCAGGTCCAGGAGACTGAAGCTTGTTTCTAGCATCAGCTTGTAGTGATTCAACCACGACACACAACAGGCTGCTGTCTGCAGGGACTGCCGCTCACCGGCGTGCTCGAAGGAGAGAGCTTGTGTCCATTGCCAGGGTAATTCCTCATCCTCGGGAGGAAGGTCATTTCCATTGGGGTGCCATAGTCATTATAGGAGTATAACAATGTTTTAGAAGCATTTGTCAATTAGCGCTGGTGTTCTGGAGACGTCCTCCAGAACAGAAACCTCCCCCAGGCTTGTCTTCTCGCTCGTTCCTGGCAGCTGAGGATGAGCATGGCTCTGCCTCCCCCCCGATGAAGCCGCCCAGGCTGGGGTGGTGTGCGCTGAGCCGTGCTCCCCGCTCACCCTGGGTGACACGCCGTGCGCACGCTCGGCGCCATCGGCCCAGCCCGCTGCATCCCAGCCGCACTTTGTTCCCCCCACTGTTTCAATTCTGATAAATTCAATAAATGCAGTTCAGGCGCGTGTTGCCGTGCTGGCCGCTGGAGGCCGGGGTGCTGGCTGCAGCTGGGAGCACCAAGGCAGGAGGAGGTTTGCATGAGGACACAAAGTGGAACTTGCCTTTTTACAGTGACTTTATATTTTATTAAAAAAGGACCATTTTACCCCAGATTGGCCCGTTTCCTAGTCTTTGTTTTACCTGACCTTATAGTGCCATGGTTCTCCTGCTGCTGGAAACCCTGCTTATGTTTCCTCTTCCGAGTCACCAGTGGGGATGGCAGAGTCCTTGCAAGGTTGAAGCTACTGCTATTAGCAGCTATTGGCTTTTCTTTTTTTCGGCTTCATGTGAGGAGAGCCATTTTATCTCAAGAGTTTGGGACTGACTGGCTGCTGGGCAATGACAGACTGAGAAATAATGTGATTAATCACTGGAACGACTCAGGTACCAGCATCGTGCATCCTCCGACCCTTGGGGTCGTTAGCCTGGGATTGAATCTCATTTCGGGGTGCGATAGCAGTACGAGGACTTTTCCAAGCAAAATTATGTTATTAACCTTAAAATCTATGGGGAGATTCAGTGTTTGGTAAATAAATTAATGGATGTGAAAAAGCAACATCCTGTTTCAAAGCACGAAAAAGACCGTTTTTCCCTACAGAAACGAGACAGGGTTGTGGTTTTTTATTTTTCTTTTTTGTGCTCAAGTGGAAGAGTGAGGAATCATTGCTTCCCGGGGAATTAATCCTGCTCTGCCTTCTCAACTCCCTGTCTAAGTGTTTAAATGCCTTTTTATTGTTCCTTGGTGTAGGAGCAAATTGCTGTTTCTTGTGTTAGTGTCTAGTGACCCACAGCCATCTCTCCACATGAAAGATGTTTTCTATCTTTCTTATCTGGTCTGTGGTTTTTGTTTTTAAAACAGCCTAACACAACTTGATTTTATTTTACTTCTGTGTATGCATTTAAATAAAAATAAATTATAATAAATAACATTAATATAAATATTATGGTTAAGATGTAAACGAAACAAAATTAGGATGTTCAAAGCTGTATTTTCCATAGAAGCTAATGAAGCCCCTTTCTGCCTCACTTGATGGCAGTCTGTAAAGCGGGACACGGGGCACGTTACGCACTTGGGATGCGGACGGGATGGGGCAGGACTCTGCACTTGGCACATTTGGCATTTGCTCGTTTGACATGTCAGTTGTAACATCTCACTAACTCGGTTGCTTGCATCTAAGTTCCTTGCATTTTATTTTTTTTTAATTAAAAAACCAGTTCTTTTATTTCTTCTTTCGCTGAATCGGAGGTTGTGGGCAGGCTCGGTAAGCGCAGGGGAGTCAGTTCTCAACATGGCGAGCAGAGCTGTCACTGTTTGTAAATGCATTTCCTTGTGCAAGTACAGGGATCAGTGTCTCGCTCAGGACTCTACGCGCCAAGCCCAAAGGTTCAGGTTGTGTTGGTTTTATGAGCAGGTTTAGAATTTACACTTGCACCCAGGATGCATCTGGAAAATGTCTTGATTAGCTGGTGATCGTCACATTTTCATGCTCAGCTATCTGGAAACGAGCCCTATGGGACTGCATGAAATGCTTGCGTTTGGGTGGGTGTTTGTCGGTGTCCGGGTATGAGAATTGCTGCTGAATTGACTCCTGGAAAACCTTGGGGCGTGCTGGATTGTGCTTCTGCTGGGCTGCAGGGCAGAAGTCCTCTCTTCTGCCGCCTCCCTCGCAGAGACGGCAACTTTCTGTGAATATCTGTTATCTTCCATGACGAAAGCCAGATGAATAATTGCTGCTACTTATGCTATTGAACTTTCCTAAAGAAATTCTCCACTGGGTTAAGAACAAGCATGACAAATCTCATCCCAAAGGACTGGAGGCGGGGAGTGGTAACTTATAAACCATGAAAAACAAGAGCTCTTAATGGAAAATGGCTTCACATCATAACACTTGGCACTCACCCTTCCACGCTTCAACCTGCGTGGTCGGTGCAGCCAAGAGAAAATGGGGAGCAAGTTGATGCCTTCTGCAATTGCAGTAATTACCCCTCCACTGGTGCCGGATGCAGCCTGCCGCGCTGTTTGCGGGACGGCAGATTCGGCGAGCAGACCGTTGCAAAACAGCATCTTTTTGCTCTGGGCAGAGGGCACCCGGCCCCGGGCGATCTGCAGACGGGAATGAACCTCTCGGGCGTTGTTGGAGAGTGTTGGAGGCCAAGGCTGGCAAAGGGCAGCGCTTCGCTTGAGGGGCTTCAGACCTCGCCAGGGCTGAGCAAAGCTCTCAGCTGCTCTTTGGTGGCTCTCTGAGTTTTGGGGGGCTCCTGCCTGTTTTCAGATAGCTGCAGACACGAGGGGAGAGCTGCCAGGGGCACTGGGGGTGCTGACGGAGCTGTCGCCATTCAGGGAGCATCCTGAGCTCTGCCCTGGGTATGGCTCCCCAGCGCTGGCTGCGTGGGAGCTGGGTCTGCCTCGGGGGTGGCAGTGGAAGCAGAAGAAACGGTGAGCCGTTGTCCCACCTAGCCATCGCCACGTGCTGCCCTGGCCCTTGGCACTACCCCTCTGCCCTGAGGGGTGCGGGCAGACCGGGACCCTGCCCCATGCCACAAAGCGCCTCAGTCTCAAAGCCGCCGCAGGACTCCGTTCGCACGTCCTTGCTGCTGGTGGTGGTAAGGTGGTATAATTTTCCCACAAAGCCCCCAGTTCACCCTGACCCCCCTGCGAGACCGTTATTTCTGCGTGCTTCCCCACAGAGCTCCAAGGGCCGCAGTTCCCTGGGGGGGCAGAGGGGCTCCTGGCCCTGCGTCAGGCAGAGGGAGGTGCCACCCAGGTGAGGGTGGCAGGTCCTTCGGCCACCAAGCGGGGGACAAAATGCAGGACTGGGGGCAGGAGCACTGCGGGAGGTGGCGGGGTGGGGGGACGCCCCCGTGCTGGCTGGGAAGGGTTCACGAGAGGGGCTGCGGGGCCAGGGATTGTTTTGCTGGTTTGCTGCGGCTCTGAGAGCAGTACCTGTGACCTGCTCCCTGCATGCCAAAAGTGGGGGCTAGAGGCAGTATTTAAACCTTGGAGGAATATATTTTAAAAAGTGTTTTCTTCTTGAACTAATGCAAAAACCAAAGAGCTTGTTTCAGTGCTCGCCTCCTCTTTCAAACTGGATGGGATCCTGGATTTTTTAAAAGAAAACAAAGCATATTTCAAACACAGGCTTTCTTTTAGTCTTTTTTTTCCTTTTAGTTGCTTTCTGTTTGCTGACAGAGATCTCGGAGCCCTGGGGAAGGTACATCTGCCAATAATGATCTCGGCTCTTCGTGAAGCCCGGGCCCTGTGCGGGGGAGCTCTGCCCTCCTCGCTGCTGCTCCTTCCCAACCAAGAGCGGGCTGAGCCGCTGCGATGGGGTCCTGGTACCGCTTCCCCCCGGATGAGAGTGTCGTCTGGGCCAGCACAGGGAGAAAGGGCTTTAGGTTGGATGTACAAGCCCTAATCTGCTGTCCCAAAATCCTGTCTCCTATGGCAGCTCCAGATGCTCTGGGCAGATGTGATGCTGCGTTTGGTTAAAGACTCAGACAATTTTTGACAGTCGTGGACACCCACCTTTGCATGCTTTTGACTACTTGGCTGGAAGACCCCACTTTTACTCCTGGAGAAACCGAGGCAGTGAAATGATCCATCTCGTGGCCTGTGGGAATATTGGTGGCAAAGCCCCGGTTTCCAGAGACAGACCTTCAGGACGCGCCGGCTGAAGAAGTGACGTGCTAGAGCCCTGTCGTGGTGTCCGTGTGACATTAACTGCTAGACAAGAAGCTTGACAACCGGCAGAAGCCAGAACCTTAGCAGTGCCCTCCTGTGCCTTATCAGAGGAAAATAAATCTTGACTGATTAGATTTTTTAAATGAGAATTCTCAGCAAATAAATGAGCTGCCTGCATGGTGATAATAGGCTGTTTGGAAAGTGAGTCTGCAGAGTGTATACACGGCTGGAAGTCATCAAAACCATCTTATCCCATGGAGTCTCCTGTGCTGAACTTGTGTTTACAATATCGGACAGAAAAAGGATTTTTCGATGGATATTTTCTGATAATTTTTTTTAGCCAAGCAGCAGCGTGATTAGGGCCTTCCTGCATAGGGCCAGGGTATCTTTGCTAGCTGCGGAGACTTGACCTCCTTCTCTCCATCCCTTTCTTACTATTTTGACACATTTTGCTCCAGTTTAAATCTGTGTGCTGGGGTTTGACAGACCCTAAACACCCAATGAAGAATTTGCCAGTGGTCCTACGGGACTGTCGGTGAGGAGGACAGGCTTATGCCCGGAGGTAAGCACACCGCTTCTGCCCTCGTCCCTTCCCGTGGCTGCCATGGTGTGCAAGAGAAACACAGCTGGGAAGGATGCAAGTCCTTACGCTACGCGAAGCTGCTGACAGTATTTCTTGCTGTGATTTAGAAGCATTCTAGGCTTTATCCACCAATTATTTTTTTGCTTATTTTAACAAGTTCTCCTAAATAATCCTGACATTCAGTCACTAGTTATAAGCTGGACTAAGAACAATCTTTCAGAGGATGGTCATAAATACTTGATAGTAGTTCCCCACCCCATTCGTTTCCCCCGATCTTCACCTCTCTCCTTCCTTTCCTGCCGTCTTCTCATCCATAAAGGTCCCTTTGTACGGTTTCTGCTAAAAGTCAGTGATGGATAATTGGCCAATTTCCTGCAAGCTGGCAGTTTTGTGGATTCATTGTGCTCATCTCCCTCGCTGTGTGTCGAGATCATCTCTGCTGGTGCGGAGTGGTAGCTAGACCCAGCCGCGGCTGCAGGTCAGCTCTTGCAAAGCGCCGTGCAAAAGCCAGAGCTTCGAATGCAGTGTGCAGGAGACCCCGCCGCTGTAATAACCCCCTGCAGCAGGCAAGGAAACGTGTGCTCCGCTGAGGGATGCTGAGACCGGACTTCAGGGGGAGCATTAGAAAAAAATCTCAAGGTGATTTGGATCAGATTGCTGGGTCCAACATTAGGTAACCATGGAAAAAATGCAAATTGAACTTGAAGCCCAATCTCCCGACTGTGTGTGTGTGTGAAATCTCTTGTCATCTCACATCTCCTCTCTGAAAAGCTGGTGTTTTTAGATTTACGACAGATTATTTTTGATGCTGGAGGCCTTAAAACTGTTCTGACATGAACCCAAGCTATTCTGCTATCTTAAAAAATGAAGTCTTAAATGAGAACCAAAACTTACTGAACTATACTTCAATTACAATATAGCAGAGCACTTTAACATGTGCATGGAAAGAAGCCTGGGAGGAAGGGGAACAAACCTGAAAACAGATCAGAAACTGGAGCTTTTCAGAGGCACTACACTGGTTACCCCTCTCTGGAGCTGTACCCTGGAGAAATCAACTTTGCGTGTGAAGCCATCACCGTCCAGCTGCGAAACCCAGCTGAAATGTAAACTTCTCTTAAGTGTTCACGGGTGGCTTGCATCTGTATCTGTGTCTGATTAGCTGGGATTGCGCAAAGGCAGTGGGTTGTGTTGCCAGTTCTTCCCTCCTTACCTTGACCCATGGTTTCGCTCATTCGCATGTTGTTTTGTCTTTGGCTGGCGACCATCGTCCTCTGTGTAGGTTCAGCAGCAGACGCAGCGAGAGCCTCGCTTTGTGGGTCTCCAGACAGCAGAACGATAGAAAGGCTGAATGATGTTTCTGATTCCTGCGGACAGTCATCACGCAGACGACAGCGAGACAGCTCACCTGGAGTCGGGGAGGATGAACTCGGGACTGGAGGTGGTCATGAGCCCAGGCTTTCTGTAATAGGATTTTCACGATGATTTGCTTCCCCTGTCATGTTGTTTCAAATTCCTCACAAGCCATACTTTTCACAGTCTGGATTTTCTCTCATGAATTTCTCAAGGGGCTATCTGGAGGGGAAACTATTTCTCACCATAACAAACAACGAAAGCCTTCATCGTTAAAAAATAAAGCACTAACATGGCCCTACAATGGACCCCTTTGTCAAGTCACATCTGTTTAGATCACCAGAAATGATAAGCCTTCACTTTTGAAAGTAACTTTCTTTTATCAAAATAGGAAAGAGGACTGCAAAACATTCAGAAAAAATCTGCATGAAAGCTAAGACATGTGACAGTAGTACTCTGTTTTACGTAGAAAAATCAAATTGCCTGCATGTACAAATACTGGACTTAGGCTCTTCTAGCTGAAGGTACGGATGGCTCCGTAGCACAGGTCACTGCTGCGCTAGCGTAAAACCAGTGTGAAAAAAAAATCTGGCCTGCTGGACAGAAAAGCTCTACTTTCAGAGCTAATACAGATTACCTTGTTTTTAGCCCCAAAGTTTAAAATCTGTTTCCCAGAAGTTGTCTGCCAGTAATTGCCAAATTGCAGAGCAAGAGGATTCACATGGGGAATGATGTAAAATACTCTGCGAGGTGTATTTGATCATTTGAATTAAATAATCCACAGACATTGCCCCCAAGTAACGAAAGTGCCTGCACACCCAGAGAAAGCTCCAAGTGCTGCTGTACCCGCGCTAGGCCAATAGACAATTACCCAGAGGTCTCGCAGATGGGGTATGCTGATACTGCAGCCCGAAGAGCTGCCCAAAACCCCGCCGCCTAAGGCCCTGCTCTCGCTCTTTGCCAGCGATGCTTCTCTCTCCCTTTCCAATGTGAACACCTTTCTGCAGGCGAGACGCTGGAAACCGCCATCGCAGCAACAACGCATCCCATCTCCATCCTTGGCACTGGCCTGGATCAAGCCTCTCTTTTGGAAAGAGGCTGCCTTCCTCTGAAACAAGGGCAAGATTTTGCAAGGCAGCGATCCTTAGGACAGTGGATGTAAGACAGCTCTCACTGGATCCTAAGGCTTTCTTGGGTGCTTTTGAAAATCCAAAATATTTGGGCTGAATTCATCGGATTTGAATTCCACTAGGTCTCTGAGCCAGGGCTTGGGGGAAAGCTCAGAGGCACCGAGGTTTGGGGGATGCAGATGAGCTCAGTGTGGGCCGGGGTGCTTAGGAAGGTGGGCTACGTGGGTCTGGGTTCTGAAGGTAGAAGTATTTTGTGAAAAATCCTGCTCTCTGCCTGAGGTCACATCAGTCTCGCTGCTGGCCATAGTGGAGCAAGGAACAAATCCGCTGGTTTCCATCGAGCCAGTTGAAACACAAACTGTGCTCATCCTGTGTCAGAGACAGCTCTTAAAGCATCTTTGCTGCATCACCTCAGAAAGCTTCAATAGCGGTGACTGAAACGTCCCCAGCCTTGCATCTGACATGAAGCTGGAAATAAGCTCTAAATTAGCCTGCACTCAGAACTGAAGACCCTGTGTTCGTTAGGCATTTTCCCTAGATAAAAGAGGGGGAAAAAAGGAGGCAAATTTGTCTTGATGGAACTTTTTTTCCTCTTAGAAAGTCCTTCAAAGCCTTTTCAGGGGCACCATCACTAGAGATGAATTACAGATCATTCCTGTGCATCCAGTAAAGGGAATGGTTGTAGAAATTCCTCTAATTGCATATAATTGGTTTTGAAATTAAATGATCTGGAATTTCAGTGAGTGACTCTGAGAAGGATTACTGGCCAAGAAGGAGGAGCAGCCTGTTGGAATGAGATAGATACATGGAAGTAATTATGGCAGTAGTTAGCTTTAAGAATTATGATACTAGAATAAATTAGGCCAGTTTAGGTCAATGCATGCAGAGTTTCCCAGTTAACTCCTGCGCCGCAGGTACTGTGTTCTGGCAGCTCTGGAGTGACTGGAGTCCGTTCAGCATCCTTAGGGGAAAAGGCTAAGCAGCGTGTGCTGGGGCATGGCTGGAAGATGTCAATCCTCCATATTCTTAATGTTAAGTGATACAAAGCAGAGCTGCTTCTTGCCTGTCCTTTCCCCAAGCATTTGATTCTGTCAAGTGGTTTAATTCATTCATAAATGCTCTCTGGACTGCACAGTCATGCCAAATATGCAATTGTCTGGGTAAAGATGTACAAACAAGGTGTGCCTGATTCCTGCATGTAGTTACCATAACAAGTGCAAACACGCACTAGGAATTTAAATACACGCATGAACAGACATCCAGATTAGCAAAGAATTTCTGAATGCAGAGACCTGATTTGAGCAACAAGTCATGGCATCTGAACATGTAAGTTATGTGTGCCATTGCACATGAATTTCGAAACTCTGTTTCTAAGGAATAGGTATTTCTTTGTATTAGACCACAAAGCTTATCTGAGTTCCCCTTTTTAACCATAGTGATGAGATCACTGGAAAAAGAGTTACCCACTGTTCATCACCCTTCCTCATTTTGAATGCCCATGTGTTAAACATCATGCAGTGCTTGGTTCAGAGCTTGGATATCTAGGGAAAACAAGATCCAGAGATGGAGATGACAGAATGAGGGAACTCACAAGCTGTGGAGCCATCTCTTACATGCCATCCACAAAGAGACAGGAAAAATACAGAATCCAGCTCCTGAGCTCCAGGAGCCTCCAGCCTCATGGGACGGAGGTGGTGAGTCTGGGAAGGACACTTGTTCCTCTCCACATCACCTGGACCCCTGCCACTGTAAGCAGCAGCAGCAGGATAAAGCCTCAAATGATGAAATGATGAAAGCACTGTGGAGAGCTGTCTAATAGTGTCTGTGGTCACTAGCCTCCATCCGTTCAGTCCCTGTGGGGCTCTGACCTCTTTTTGGGTCATTGCATTTCAGACCATATGGGTACGTGCATCTTTCCTCGTGCTTTTCCCTTATAGACAGAGGGAAACAAAAGGACGTTGACCTCTGTGGGCTACCAGAACCTGAGCCCTTGCTGGTGGCCAGCCTTGAGCTATCTGGCTACAAACTCATCTGTCACAGGAAGCATCGGTGCTTACTGCTTTCAGATGCAGTTTAAAAATAACTGCAAAGTCACACTGGCCCCAGTCACAAGGATGGACGGTCTGAGGCCATTGAGAGCCCCGTCCTTGCCGTGCGTTTCCCATTCAGCTGTTGTTTGAGTTCCTGGGTGGTTGCATTTAGCCTCAGTGTTGTCTGTGCGCCTCTTCTCTAGGAGCTTTTAAAGAATCTTGTTTTTCAAAATCACTTTTAGAAACCTACCTTGGAAAATGGTGTTTAATTAGCAGGTGCTCGCTGCTGCCAGACAGCTGAAGCAATGGAAAAAAGGCATTTAGCCTTTTTTAGCTACATTTAGCTACCTAAAGCATGCAAAAAAATATTACCAAACAAAAAAAAGGTAGAGCGCAAATAATTTGTCTTTTTGCAGGGTTACATGCAACACAAACAAGTTCACTGAATTGGTTTACCACAGTAGCCAACAAACGGCTGTGTCAGCAGAAATGTGGGAGCAGTGCGTGCTGGGCTGGGTCAAAGAACACCCTGAGCTGACAAAAAAAGGGGACGAGGACTGACATGGACCTGGGCCTTCAGAGAGCAGAGTACCCTTGGGGCCAGAGCCAATAGTTTCTTCACTATTCCCTTTTTCCTCGTCACTTTGCTCATGTAGAAGCAGCCTGGGGACATTGGATAGGACCCTACCGTAACACTGAGTAGCTAAACTGTGTGGCAGGTATCCGGAACTGATGAATGCATCTGTTTTTATATTTTCTTGTTATTTTTTGCATGCATTTATGGATGCTTTTGCTATCTTTTAAGTCCCCCTCCACTTTCAGTCCACTGTGAGCGCAAGTGTCAGTGCAAACTGTGACGCCGTGACAAAGGGTCCGTGCTGCGGTCCCCCCAGCTTGCTGCAGTGATGCCCAGTTGCAGCGTGTTACGTTGACTGGTGTATGGAGAGCGTCTCTCCTGCACCCGGGGCCGGGGTGGCACATGGGCAGATGGGAGCAGGGTCGTAGGCACATCGTGTTTTGGGGATTGTCTTTCTCCTTTTGCTCCTAAAGTGCCATACAGCTCTCGGTACCATAACTGCAGGGCAGGGTAAAATCTCTGTAGGGCTGACAAGTCTATATAGCATTAAAACAATGCTGAGGTCCAGCCAGCGCTAGAGAACGGTGCGGGGGAGGACCTGCTGTTGCCCAGGAGTGTATCGTGGGCACCGGCAAGTGACGGCTCTACAGTGCTTGTCGGGGTGAGTGGGACACCAACAAGAGTCCAACAGGCAGTCGCTGCTTGACGGGCGGACAGGACTCTCTTCCCTTCTACTCCAACACAGCATGAAGCCGGCGTTTCTCAAGAGGGTGCCTTGTACCTCCTTGGTGTTTTGGCAATGAGCGCAGGGGCTGAGCAGCCCAGCAGGTTTGTGCAGGTAGTTGTGATGTTTGTTATATTTTCTGGAGGTTTCCCATCTTTTCTTTGGAGATGACTGACCGTTCATTGCAGCACGTGCCTGGCCTGACATCGGCGCAGCACTTGTTTGGTACAAGCTGTTGTGTCTCCCGTGCTTGTTGCAGAGCTGTCGGCTCCGCACAGAAGGGGGACGAAGCCGGGTGCCGCCAGGAGCGAGAGCTGTGCAAGGGGGCTGCGAGGGCACGGCTGCCGAGCACCGCGGGGCCCTGCTTCTCCCCAGGCTGTGCATGATGCTCTGGCAGGCTCCAGCCAGGTGGGACATCAGTGAACGTCAGCCATGCAGGAAAAAGATTTATATGAGTTAGAAACCTCTGTCTTCCCAAGGCAGAGAAGCTGCGAGCCTCAGCCAGACGCAGAGCATGCTGAGCCTTGACAGTGAGACATGCAACACCTTTCGAGGCATTTGGGATGTTCTCTGAAGGGGCACACTCTGCACCCGCAGCCCAGCCAATTCTGAAAAAAAATCAGTTTTGTTCTTATTATCCCCATCAGAACTCATAAAAAAAAAATCTTGTCCTCAGAACCAGTAGCCAAATTTCTGCCTGTTTACGTCTCATGTTGGAGACTGGGTAATTTGGGGAGATTAGAGCAGTAACCAGAATTGTAAACAGAATAAACCTGGATAGCATTCCAAAGGGCAGCCCTGTTAAATGTTGTTCTTAGTGTCAGTGTAATTTGTGTGCGGTTTCATTTCGTTTATAAAGTCAGCGCAGCGATTGGATACGCTGGATGAGATAATTGGAAAATGCCTTACTCACCGGGATGTCTTCAAGGTTTAACTCTAAGCTTAAATTCACTTATAATTCCAGCCAAGCACTTAGGCCTGGGATTTAAGTCTGCATGTAATCAGGGCTGTTTCTCTAGCACAGGAGCAGAATTAACGTTTCGGTGCCCTGGCCAGGTGTGCGGGAGGGATCCTGCCCGCGCCGGTCGGGCTGGGATTCGGCAGACCCTCCTGGCAGCGCTGCGCATGGGAGCTGCCACAGCTATGAAGTAATGGTTTGGTTCTCAGGCTATTTTTGAAGCTAGAAATGTGAGTGTAACCAACGCTTCAGCATTTTCCCACACCTTTCATGTGACACAGGACTGCACCCGGTCATAGGACTCTGTCCCTAGGACTTAAAAATTGTCACAGTTTCACTTCCCTCGTGGGTTTTTTTCCTTCCTTTCCAGAGGCAGCAGAGTTGGTTCCCTTTGTGGCCCTGATTGCTGCCTGGGGAGCTGCCTGGTACGGCTCCTTTCCAAAAAATTACTTCCTTTGGGAGATTCTCATAAATTTTGAACTGTTTCTGCAGGCAGGTAGTGCCCTTTGCAGTCCCTTTAGATGCGTTTCACACCGGCTGTTCTGTATCTTGAAACACTGAACCAACTCTTGGGGCGAAAAAGGAGCTTTACACGTTGTTTCATACGTAATTTCCACCTCAATGCAATTGAGATCGACAGTTAAAAACAATAAAATGGACAGCAATTCACATCTTTATAACGAAATGGTTAAAGAAAACTAAACCCCGGCTATTGGATGCGGCCATTGCCCATCCGCAGCTTTTGGATTCCTTGCTACCTGGTCCTCTTCAAGTCTTGTCCCCTGTTGCTGTGTGAAGGGGGGAACTGCCCGGCAGAGAAATTGGCTGTACAGAAAATGCTTCAGTTATACACATAAGCCCCAAACTACCCAGGGAAGTGCTGGTTCTCTCATCTGCTTCAATTACAGTCAGTCCAGGGATTGCCGTGACACTCATCATTACAAATGCTCAAACAGCTATGTGAGTTTTAAGTCGATGGTATTCCTTTAATTCTAATGTACTATTAGAATGTTAATTAAAAAAGCATACCAAAATGAAATACTCCTTCGAGAACCAAGAACCTGTCATTTGCGTGAAAACCCTGGATTATAAACTGCTTCTTCTACTTTTGCTGCCAAATATGCAAAGTAAATTGCACAATTTCAGGGATGCAGTTGAGCTGCTTTGTGTTTTTCTTTCTCCAACTGAGAAGAAACATTTTCTTCCATCTGAGAGGGAGTCATTTGTTTTTCTTGCCGTGTCACACGTATGGGCTCTGATCAGCGTTAATACAATAACTTTTCCACTGTTTCTTATCTCACTTTATCATGACGTTGTGATTTTTCTAAGACAAGGATTGTCTGTTTGCTTGCTATAATTTCTTAGTTCTTTCTCTAAATAAAGGAAAGTTTAGCAAGAAAAGCAGTGATCGCAGTTGTGAGCCATACTGAGTCTTATTCCCATCCCTGCTCAGGCGTGAGAATGTTCTCAGCCAGCGGGACTGTTCACATCCAAACTTCTCTCTTCCGTAGTTGTCAAATACCCAAATCGTTTACCCGAGCTTCATCCACAGATTGCACAATCAATTATTGCTTTATGACAGATATTGGGATGCTTTCTTATTTTCTTAGTGGTTTTTTTCTAATTGCAAGATTATCAAATGCTGGATAATGTTTCACCAGTGTTGCAGTATACCCCAGGAGAAAGGGACGGAGAGGCTTTTAGAAACCTACCTCATTAAATCCTTAAATTCATGTGCCTGCAACTCAGTTGTTGAAAATGCATTTCTGAGTATAATCTCCTCAATGGGAGAGGCAAACTGGAGATAAGAGGTGTGTACTGGGCTCAGTTGTGGGGATAGGAGAGAGCAGGTTGGCACAGAAGATGAGCATTTCACAGGGAGTGTTTACACTGTCGTAGAAAGCTTTAAAAATATTTTGAGAGTATTTAAAATCTGATGGGCTTTTGATAGCTTATGTGTTAATTATACAAATCAGAATAGTTAGGGTGTTCAGTCATGGGCCCTTTGTAGGCAAATTGTGCTAGTAGCTCAGTGGTCACCGTCGGTGTGCTAGCCTTCTTTCACAGGGGACATCCAGTTTCCCGTATATATTACCTCTCCAGAGTCTGGTAATTTTTCCTTTATCTATCACCCTACTGTCCTTGCCTAAATTGTCACTTTGGGTTTTTGTTGTGTTTTATACTCCCAAAGTCACTCTGGATATTTTGGGACTGTGCAGTAGCAAGCAGGACGAAGGGCCCATATCGGCCACGGCGGGCTCCGTTCCAGCCATGGCTCCTGGCACAGCGGCCAGCCAGGGCCAAGCGCAGCTCTTCCAGCTCGCAGCCATCCCAGCAGGATATCCCACCCCAACAATGTAGCTCAGCCCACGGAAAGGTGTAAAACATTTGCCTGTTTTACTGATTTGATGACCTCAGTGTATTTGTCCTCGAAAGGCTTTCACAAGAAAAAAGGGAAAATTGTTTGGAATCCTTCAACAACTGAGGTTGGAAAGGACCTCTGAGGGTCCCTGGGGTTGACACAGGATTGATATTAATTTGATCTGAACATAGAAAAGGGATGTGAGTGCTTACATGAATGTTTCTTTCTTGGGGCCCATCTCAGGTCCTTCTGAAATCGGCGCAGAGGCTCCCTTTGACGCTGAGTGGCAGCTCTAGGATCCTTGTGGTGACATTCATGTCCCCAAACTTTGGACTGCTAACAATTAGGCAGCTGGTATAAGCTCCTGGAAGAGACAGAGGTATCTCCAGGGCCGCTTCTACCCGTCCTGAGGCACGTGGGGATGTGAGTGGCCAACTGCAGGTCCCTGTCTCTCTCCACCAGCTTTCGGGAGAGCCTCTGTGACCCACTCAGTGCTTTGAGGTGGTGGGTAAGAGGGACCTTTACCTTGGTGAGAAGGTCCAGGTGCCTGGCTCGGCACTGAAATCAGCTCATATGTTCTTACTCATTTCAAAAAAAGTGTTTGTTAAGAGGGATTTTAGTCTGCGATAATACAAACGACTTGCGAGTCTACCACAAGTCTTAAGGATTTGCTGGGGCTCAGCGCCTGAGTCATTTCACAGTGAGGGTTTTCCTGCTGTTAGACTTCTGCTGCATTGCTCGACAGCGCGTGGAGAAGAGCTCGGCCAGCAGGATTTAAGTCCAGAAGCTGAAAGCACTAGGCTGTTACCATAACATGGACTTACTTCCTCTCAAAATGTGTTTATAGACAAGAATTCGGGAGTTTCCAGGGAATCGACAAAGAAAATGGAAGGGCAGCATCTGTGACACACCATGAAGTGAGACCACAGCAGTGGAAAGCAGCTGGATTGAACTTTCTAAGACTCCTTTCTACTGCAAAGAAAATCAGGGGTTAAGAAAGCTGCGCTATTTTTGCAGGCAGTATTCAGCCCCCACCACAAGTGTTATGAAATTGAAAAGACAATCCAGAATGGTACTGATGTGCTGCAGAGTTTTATGACCAAACATTTTTGCAGGGAAAAGTGTTTGCTTTCAGGAGGGGGAAATCAAGATTTGTGTTCAAAGTCTGAACACATGAAAAGCAAAACCTTTTGATTAATCAGCATTCTCTCCGTGTGTTTTGGGGTTTGCTGCCCATGTCCCCATGGCAGGTCTGCATTGCCCCTTGCCCTCTGTGCTGCTTCTTGTCATCAGGTGCTCCAAAAAAGAGTCTGCAGACACGGCTGGCCGAGCTGCACGAGTCCCCGTGGCCACCCCGAGGTGTGGGCTCCTCCTGGCTCGCACGCAGAGTAAGTCACAATGTGGTGTAAGGGGATGGCTCTGCGCCGGCTGGGCTGGCTGAGCTCCCTGCAGCAGGCACGGCACGTACGTTGGGAACGTGGTGTTGCCGGCATCTCGCCTGCAGCGCTCCGGGGCAGCCGTAGCAGAGGCCGCCCGCCTTGGCTTTGCTCCGGATCCCGGGACTGCTCTGTGCCCTGAGCTGAGCTCTGCGTCGCTGTTGCTCTCCTGCAATTGCAAGTTACCTGGTTTAACGGTAGAGATACGGGAGCCTCTACGATAGCAGCACAGGGTACCCCATTTCTGGATCCCAAAGTGTTACCTTCCTACAGCCCAGTATCTCTGCACGGTGAAAAGTGAGGGCTGGGGTACCCATCTGTGCGTGAAGGCTTTATTTGTAGCCCTTCCTAATCCAAACATATTGGGACAAAGCAGAATCTTAATGTGTTTGCATGTCTAGACCACCAGACTAGAAAAGTGCTAGAGCCAGGCCTACTTCCATTAAAGCTGGTGCCAAAACCTCTCCTTGACTAATGCAGGATGGGAGTTACCCCTCGCCCCTCAACACAACTGGACCTGGCAGCAGCAGACGCAGCCTGGCACCTCGTGGGCAGAGCAGGGGTGTCGCGTTGCCGTGCTTCACCAGATGCTGCGCTTGAAAACCTGCCCTGGTTTGCAGCCAAATTTGGCGTCTCAGCCTGGTGTCGTTTTTCGAGGACGTTTGGTGGAGAGAGGAGAAGAAATATTGTACTGCAAGACAGTGGCAGATGCTCTGGGGCTGCAGTGCTTGTAATGGTGCTTCTGGTGTCCAGAGCCCCGCCACAGCCCTCTCGCACATGATCGTCTTGTAAAGGTGATGTCGAGCTCCTGACAGGCTCCTAATCCGTCCTGACATGCACACAGATGCTCAGCTGAGTGTCATTTCCTGCTCTAAGGAGCCCAGATTGTTCCTGACTGGCCCTTGGGTTTAAGCAATCGGTTTAATTTTTCTCTCTCATTTATTTCCTTTGCCTAAGGGAGCTGTGCTTCAGCCCCCTTCTGTAAATCTCCTTATCGTGCGGCGTATGAAATACGCTCAGCAGGGGCGAGGCCTTTATTTATTAACTGAACTCCTGCTGGGTTTAGCGATGCTGCAGCGCAGGAGGTTTGCTCGGGGTGTGTTGCTGCTCCAGGCTCGGGTCAGATGCACGCGGCTCCGACCAGGAGCGCGCGTCCTCTGCGGGCGCTCAGCGTGGTGCCGGTGGGAGCGCAGGGAGAGGGTCTCTGCTGCTGCTGGGAGGCGTAAAGGGCTCCAGCCCATCGCTGTTGAACCCAAACAAGGTTTAGGCTGAGCGAAGAGCAAGGTGCAGCTCCTTTTCGGGTTGCTTGCTCCTGTTTTCATGCCCGGGACAGCTCAGGGCATGCTGAGAGAAAAACTACCACGGGAGCCACGGCTGCGGTGCCGGGGCACGGGCAGGCGGAGCAGGGCTGCGGCAGCAGATGTTTTGGGACTGCTCTGCCTGCTCGCGTTTCAGAAGGGAACGCTCCACTTGGAGTCCTTTCCGAAGCAATTTGAGGTTAATTAGCAACTTCTGGCTTCACTATCTAGCTGGTCTGTTTATCTTTTGTCTGAGCGAGTTCTCTTCTCTTCCTGTTGTTGTTCCTTCTTCCTGAGCGAAGGGGGGGCCGCAGACACCCTGCCCCGCCACGCTCGGGGACTTGCCGGCCTGGGCAGGCTCCTGCTGCCGCCTCCTCCCCGCTCCCAGATGTGCAGGCTGGTCCTTGCCTTCTGAAATGTCTCTCCTTACCCGTCCAACCATTTAATTTTGCTCCTGCATAAAGGAGGCCTGTTGCAATGCGAGGTGATGGAGGCCAAAAGCACGGTGCTGGGCGCAGCGGTTAGGAGGAGGGAGCTCGGAAAGCCGCAGCCAGACGTGCTGGCTCAGAGGTCTCACCTCCCACGAGCTACCACGAAGCACAAACACGGCGGCCGTCCTGGTTGGGACCGGCCCTTCGCGGTCCCCGGTGCTGAGCTCCCTGGGGTCCTCGGGGCATCGCCGCAGCCCGTGGGTGGGTGCTGGAGCAGAGAAACGACATCTGAGCTGCCCTTGGCCGCTCCTCGGAGCCCAGCTGTTAATGCCGATGGCAGCGATCCAAATACCAGCACATGGGCTCCGGCTAAGCCTTGGGGTCACCCCTGCTTTGCAGCGGGCATGCACCAGGCGTAAATATAGGTCACTGTGTTACTAATGCACCCACCGTAAATGTTTTATGTAACCTCATAAACTTCGAGTAGCTGTAATCTTATAAAGCCTGTGGCCTTTGCTGGACTGGCATTTTAGGCAAGAGGCCTGGAAGAGCTGGGCCATCTGTGGTGGTAATGAGTTTCTCATCCTTTCAGAAAGAGAATAGTCCCTCAGTGGCCTTCCCCGTGAAGTCTCATATGCTGAAGACTGCATGGGATTTTCCTAACTTGCATGTCAGTGAGGATCTAGCGGTGCGGCACGGAGAACCCAGAGTGAAACTACTGGATGTGACCCTTAAACTCATCCATCAAACTGCTGCCATGGTAGGACAGGTGAAACAGCAGATACCGAGCGAGGGAAGATCATCTGTGTGCGGAGCAATTATGCAGTCTATAGACGATCCCCAAATCCATGCAAACCCAGAGGTGCTTCTGAGCACAGCTGTTTATTTTATGTTGAATTAAGCCTTTCCCTCCCCTCTGTGACAGCGGGCTGCCCGGAGGCTCCCTGTGGGCTGGCTGGCAGAAGATACCACCAAAGACTTGCTGGGGACTGTTTCTGCAGGGACTGTTTCTTATCTCTTAACACCTTCATTTCTCTGTCTTGATCCTTTCTGAACTCTCTTCACGGAGGACTTGACCCCTCCTTCCTACCTCCCCATTCTCCACCACGGAGTAACCCAAGCCCTGCAGCGATGGTTATTGCGGGAAGACCTCCACCAGACTCAGCTCCCTCTGTCTCACGGGAGACCCTGCCTCCCTCTCGGCCCTCTCATCCTGGAAATCCTTCCTGCTCTCCTCCCGCTTGCCCAGCCCAGCCCACGGACAGATGGTTTCTGTTGCAGCTGTCGGACTGCAGCTGTGTCGCTGAACCTCGGATGGCCGAACAGTAGCTATCCCCGCGTGCTGCTCGCTCAGCGCTGCGCCCAGCCTGCTCCTGCCCCTTCTCAGCATGACCGCTCTGCAGGTGACGGAGCTCGCTGCCAGCAGCGGCAGGATGGGTCGGACTCTTCTCTCCTTCACACCAGGAATTTTAATGCCAGCTCTGCCTGAGCTGGGCGGCTTGAGCAATAGGCAAGGTGCAAAACGTTCCCTTTATTTCTCAGTGGGCGAAGTCTTCACCCAAGCCTTCAGGTTTACCCTTTGAGTGATTCTGCTGGGTGTTTCAGGTCTCTTGCTTTCATGCCTCTCAGTAGTGACCACAGCAACATGTGGGCATGGCCACTGTGGGAAAACTGTCCGTTCCTGCTGGCTCTTGGAGCACATGCCCAAGAATTGCCTTCCCGAGGGCC
Organism: Mycteria americana; assembly: GCF_035582795.1. Classification (NCBI taxonomy): domain Eukaryota; kingdom Metazoa; phylum Chordata; class Aves; order Ciconiiformes; family Ciconiidae; genus Mycteria; species Mycteria americana. Next base: position 1,804,792 of record NC_134381.1, on the reverse strand, counting down.
TAAAGTGTGGTAACACCATGATAAGAAGACAGTAAGGGAAGAGCAGTGCCTGTGAAAAGGACCCTCCCTCTATGCAGGATCTGGGCAGAGAGCAATTTTGGAAATACCTGATGAGAGATGTGCATGGACGTACACCTCCCAGTATCAGATGGTTTGTTCCTGTAGCCAGTCATCTGGTCACACAGAAGAGAAGGCGTCTGTCTGGAAATCTCATTTTCACACTCCCACTGTCTGGGTTTTCAATTCAAATACTGCCCCAAACATGCGTCTGCTTTCCCTTCTATTTTTTGGCTTTTACTTCTTGCCTCCCCCCCCCTCCCTACCCCCTCCCAGAAAAATTTGAAGTATTTTTCTGGACTAAGGTACTCAGCCAGGAATAGTCGGGGTTCCTTGGTTCCTGAAACACTTGCCTGGCCCCAGGCTGCTCTGCCAGCCACTGGTCCTGCACCCATGGTCCTGCCAGCTGGCCCAGCCCGGGCCCCTCGCTGCTTGTATGGAGCCCAAGTCATATAGATCCCTCTGCCAGGCTGAACCCAGAGTTTGAGGTTTAGCCTATTGGTCCTTACCAAACCACTTTTCTCAGAAATCCAGGTCATGAAAAACATGTGCAAATGCTTTCCAGCCTCCTACTTTCCCCTGTTAACCTCAGGCTTTCGGCAGCAGGCAGCGCACATCCTGCCTGTCCCGTGTGTCGTGGCTCCCCCGAGAGCTGGGGCCTCTCCGTTGTGGGAAGAGCCACCGAGCAGCGTTTTCTGTGTATTTGGTGAGCAGGTGAGAGACACCAGTGCTTGTTCTCCCCGCTGCCAGCTCGGCTCTAGGACGGCTGTGCTCTGAACACTGTGTCAAATGTGCTCCGATTTCAATGGGATTTCGTTTCCACTCGTAGTGGTTCACATGGTGCAGCTCAGCTTCTGGGCTCGGCCTCGCGCAGCGCAGCTCTGTGCCAGAGAGTTTGTGTCCTGCAGAGACGAGCCAACTCCGAACAGTACGTGGGTCTGATATCATTGCAACCGATCTTGGCCCCATGCATGGGAGAAACGAGTCTTGGCAGAGAACTGTCCTTTGCTCGTCTGTTTTCCTCCCGCCTGCTGATTCTCTCCCGGAGGGCTGCGCCAGGGACCAGCTCCCCGTGCCGGGTGGCTTCTGGGGCTGATGGAGACCTCTCCATCCGTGAGACGACTCCTGGACCTCCTGACAAACCCTCCGGTCACCGCTACGGCTGTGTGCTGTGCGCAGGGCTCCCCAAGCCCCCGACCCATCCGTCCTCTCTCCAGAAATGCGCAGGCCTATGCATGAGCCAGGGCAGCAGCTTGAGCTCTTTTAGGGGAAGGGCCTGGAGGCACACGAAGCGGAATGCCACCTCCTGCATCGGGGCTCTGCCTTTTCAGGCCCCACGATGCGTGACCAGCTTCACGCAGAGCATCTCCTGCACGGAGGCTGTGCTAACCTTTCTGCCTGCAGCCGGGAGGGGAGGGTGGAGGAGGTGACCGAGGAAGGCTTGTCCCAGCTTGGAGGTGGGAGCTTCCTTCTTCTTCCTCTCTTCAGGGGTGGGAGGTTTGCACTGTGAGCTTCTAGAGCAGGTTTGGGGAAAGAGCTGTCGATCCCCTCCACCCCACCACAGTGTTTTGGCTCTGGGGAGGCACTGGGTGGATGGTCAAGGTGAGACTCAGCTCTTCAGGAGGTTTCCTCCGCTGGAGCCTCCCCAGGCCAATGGATCAGAGGTGCCTCAGGCCATCGGTACATGGTGAGCGGAGCTCCGCTGTGGGTGGAGAGCTGGCCCTATCCCAGCAGGATAAGGCCAGGTCAGGGGAAGGGCTCCAGCCCACCTCCTCTGGCCAGTGCCTCTGAGAGCAATGGTCAAATTACTGAGAGGAAAACTGGAGAGGAGTCGGTGTGGTCTCTTGAGGACTGAGCCCGTGTTACCCCTTAGGGGTGACTGAATGAAGTCTGGGGCTCCTTACTGCAGGTCAGGGACTGATTGTGCTGTTTCTCCTTGCTCTTCCCTTCTTCCAAGTCATTACTGGGAGAGACTATGAGCCTTGCCATAGCCCCAGCCCATCTGCCAAGGGTGGAAACTCCTCTAACGCTCTCTCAGCTGTCCCCATAAACCATCAACTGAAATAAAAGAGCTGGTGGGAGACCAGATTTGAGAACTGTGGTGATGCACGGGGCCGGCCAGCGCCCTGCCCGTCCTGCCACCAGCGGGTCTTCAGGCAGGTGGGAACATCCTCTGGAGACAGACCAGGCATCAGGGACATGCGGGGTCAGGGTCTGAGTTTGGAGGTGACACATTTGCAGCTGTTTCTGATTGCGATGAGAAAACTCGTGGGTGGGAAAATCCCTATTAATTGGTGGAAATTTGGGTCAAGTGGATTAAGAATGGGAACGCTAGCATGCCAAGATAAGGCATTCTTCTCCTGAACATTCAAGTATGCACTGGACAGAGCAGGAAAAGCAGTTTACAGGTGGGGGTGCGTAAATCTTCCAGACTTCACATGCGAGATGGGACTCACAGACAGCCTGAGCCTTGCCTCACTTGCCCACCGCCACGCTCGCTGGCGGCAGTGCCTGCCGTGTGCCCGTTCCATGCGGGATGGGCCTCGGGGCGTTGCAGCGGCAGATGCACGGGCTGGTGACGAGAGCCTGGATGTCCAACTGCGAGTAAAACCCACCTTTACTTGGTGTGCATCACTTCTCCTCTGCCACAGCTGTGCATGTACCGCTGTGGGAGCTCCTGAACGTGTAAGACGCTCGCTGCAAGCTTTGCCTACGCGACGCTGCCTCTGACCACAAATTATGAGTATTTAACCAGTCAAATTCGTTTCCGTTCCCATGCTGCTGTTGTAGTTATCTTGGTGCAGGTCAAAAGGCACGGTGCCGTAATTTGCAAAAAGCCCAATGACTTGACATTTCATTCTCGGTGGGAGGGCGGGTGCCCCATGCAGAGGTGTGGGGAAAATAAACAGAGCAAAGCCAAGAGGAGCAAATGCAGGCGGGCATCTGAGACACCAAGCCCTCGCCCTGGGGCTTCATCCAGCAACTGTTACCTATGATTAAGAGTCCGTGTCAATCTCGATGTCATGAAAGTCACCCAGACCGTGAAATCCCCATGTTCGGTGTGGAAATAGAGCATTTGATGCATTTTTGTTTGAAATGCGTTAAATCTGTGTTAGAGGGGCCGCGGGGAGTGTTTGGGCCTCGTCGGCCAGGGGGAATCACTCCCTCGCAGAGCAGGGCGCGCAGATCCAGCGGTTCCTAACGGCTCATCCATGACAAACTGCAAAAATCACAGAGATGTTTGCCACGGTCGGCGTGTGAAATCAGCCTCCTCTCTAGGAATGAGAAGCCTCCGTAGCTGCGATCCAGGGCTGCCCTGCTGGCTGCGGCTTCCCTGCCAGAGCCCAGCTCCCAGCAGTGGCCAGGCGGGCAGGGAGGCAGGGCAGGGCTGCACAGCCTCCAGCGTGCAAGAGGGATGGGAAAGCAGAGTGAAAACAAGAGGCTGTGGTATCTTGACTCCCCGCTCCGTGAACCTGGCACTTGCATACGTGGTGGGAAGGGGCTTTAAGCACCCGTGGCCTTTCATTCACAAGCTGTATGCAGTACGGGTTGTAAAGCCACTCTTCGGGTGAGACTCTCTGCTGGCAAGTACAATGTGTTTTAGCAGCCAGATCACCCTGGGGATGTCCCCGACCGTTCCAGCCGTCCCTCGGGATCCTTGCTTGCACCTGCAGCCAGAGGGGAAGCGGTGAAGCCTGTGCTGCCGCGCCGGAGGAGCTGCTTGTCGCTGCGGCAGGGCTTGAGGTCTGCCCCAGATTTCCTACAGCTCAGCCACTTGCAGCTATGATTTAACGAATGTGCTGATTGATAACTCTCTGGAGTGCATTTTCCCTTCCTTTCCACATAATGTCCCGAACTCAGCTCTCCCCTTTGACAGTTCCCACTTGTGGAGCAAAGATGGGGTGGGTTGTCCGAAAAAGGGGCACATCGGAGAGGCCAGAAGCAGATCCCTCGCTGAGCACGGGGGCCTGGCAGCGTTTGTTTGTGCGAGGTAGAGTTCTCACGCTCTAAATATACAATCTGTGATAAGGGAAGGGAAAAAGCCCAGCATGGAAATATTCCTTCTGTAAGAGAAATAATTTGCTGCTGCTAAAAATATATGTTCATATTATTCCTGCCTTGGTCTCTAGCTTGATGGGAGAGAGTGCACACAGGCTGCCCTCAGGGGACTCGGCTCCGCGGCACAGACCCCAGGCACTCGGAAAGGCCGTGCATCCGCTGGGGCTGGAGGGATTGCAAGGGGGAGGGAAGGGGCTCCTCGTTTTCGTTCTGGTTTATCATCCCCATCTCTTTCTCAGGGCAGTAAAACCATGATACGGGGTTACCCCGAAGGTCGTAGGAAGTAACCTCTAAGCAGGTGCTGACAGTGGGAAAGGAAAGTGATCCGCGGCGTTCCCAGAGCAGCTGGGAGCCCGTTCCCAGCCCCGGCTGCGCGGAGAGGCAGGAACGGCTTTGTTCGAGGGGGACGCACCTTCGGATCGGTGGGATATGTGTAATCCCTTCCTGTTTCATCTGCAGGCGTCCCGGGCCTGGTGCTTCCTTCCCCGATTGCTGCTCCTGGGACCCTGGGTCCCCATTCGCAAGCGCTTCCGTGCCTGCGGGCGAGCGGAGCCCAGCCGAGCCGAGCGGCCGTCCCGCGGGCAGCACCGGATTTCCCAGGGACAGTCCCTGGCTGGGAGACAGAGCCTGCCCGGGGAGCCCTGCCTGCCCTGCCCGCCTTGCCTCCGCTCTGCGGTACTGAGTGGGCAATGAACGGCGGTTGCTGCTGCCGTGGCCTCGGCTGGCGGAGCCTGGCATGGCTGTCTTGAAGCCGGTTAGGAACATCTCTGTGAAACCATTCCTGTTAGAAACGGGTGAAATCTTTGGCATTTTCTTGCAGATCTGTCTCCAGAGCGTGGTAGGTGGACACAGCGTCTGCTCAGGAGCAGGTTGTATCTCCTGTCTTGAGAATATGGTCAAGGAGCTGACCTGGCAGAAGAAGGCCTTGCTGCTGCAGAGCTGTCAGTAATGACAGACCTTAAACCCTAGCAGACCTTGCTGCAGTTTTTGTAAATCATATATTGCCTTGGCATTGCTTTTTTGATTCTCAAAAAACTCCTGCCCCCTTTGGGGCCCAATATCTGTCCCTGGAGCATCCTCTGACCATTATTTGTGAAGTTGCATTAATTTCCAGGTAGGTGATCACGATGGGGAATGACAACAGCATAGTTTCAGTTCAGGATCCAGCAGCTGGACCACTTGGCAGGGAAAACATCACTGTGAAACCTGAAAGATGCCTCTTTTTAATACATCCTTGTTCAGACACCTTTTTTGAAGCTCAAGCATACCCTTAAGGATCAGGCATCTTTACTAACCATGCTTATTTCAAGAAGGTAATGAGAAAAATCTTTGCTGCTCAGACACGTGCTCCAGAAAGCCCTTTGCAAGCTGTGCTGGTCACTGGACATGGTTTTGAAGCATTGCTTGCTTTGCCAGGTGAGCTGACAAAGGGCAGCACCCACGACTCGTGCTGGCTGGGGATACAAACCTTGCCCAGTCTGTGCTTCGTCTGGCCAGCGTGGGTTTTGGAAGGCTCTTGCAAAGCCTGGAGGAGAGCTGAAGGGGTTTCTCCTCTTGCAAAGCCTGGATTTGCAAAGCCTGGAAAGTTTCTCCTCTAGATTTGCTTAAGGTAAATGTGACATCAGTGGAAGCGCCGACTGAGAGCCCGGAGGCGCAGGAGGCCGTGTGTGGTGGTGCAGAGCGCGTTGCACCCTGGCATGTCCCCATTGCCCCCCCGCCGTCACCCAGTTGTGAGGGCGATGGGGAGGGACAGCCGTCGTGCGTGGGCATGGCGAGGCAGCAAGCAGGCTTTGCCGGGAGTTTGTAGAGAAAATGTATGTCCATGAGGTATGGGTTGGATGCTCTAATCACTACAGTTGGAGCTACGGCAATAGCACAGCATGTTTTAGCTCAAGGACTGGGAGAAATGCAGAACATCAACCCTAAAGCAGACCTGGTGTCGAGCTGCTCCCGATGCGTCTCCATATGGACTTTGGGGGACAGTTTTGTGGGGACGTTTCACTTGCCGCACCTGTTTGTGCAGCGCTGGCTGGGCGTCGGAGCCTCGTATCGACCTTCGCAGGGAGCTGCAGGTTTCCTTCTGGTCTCGGCGGAGTGTCCGGGACTCTGCTTCCACCCCGACAGGACGTTCGCTCGGCCGGGCTGCCCAATGTCCATCCTGGCACTGCGTCAGGAATGTGTGTGTGTGCTGGGCAGGCCCGGCAGGGTGGGGGAATTGCCACCGAAAGAAAGGGAAAAGCTGCCTCCTTGTTTTTCCGGCTTCAGACCCTCTCCCGTTTCAATCGCTGGGAAAGGCAGGGTTCGGCCCGGCTCAAGGTTACGTCCTTCTGCTGCCTGGCCCCGAGCCAGTAAGCATGAGAGCGAGCTAGACACAATAACAAGTATGTCAAGCACAGGATCACTTCCCTGCAGACCCAGGCAAGTGTGCAAGCAGCACTGGGAAAGGATTAGCAGAACAGGGCCAGCGGTAGGGCTAAAGCATGTCAAAGCTATTAAATAGATTTTTTTTGCCAGGTATTCTTCCAAAAAAGGGAGCTTCCTACCTCTGCATGGCCGGGTTTTGGTGTGCAAAAGTTCTGCCCCATCGGTAATTCTGCTGCTCGCTGGGATGGGATGAATTTGGGTGATTTTGCAGAGCCTGGGCACAGCCTGCTTTAAGCCAAGGAGACGAAGAGGGTGGCTGGGGCTTCTGCTCAGCCCTTGATTTAGGCAACCAAACACTGGCAATGGCCCGTTCTCCGGCTCCCATCCTCAAGCCCAGGCAGGGTTTGTCTTTTGGATGCATTGCCTTAGTGCAATGGTTGGTCCTTGGTAAGAGGTGAGAGCAAAATCAGGTCAGCCGCTGCCCAGCAAGTCAGGATAGCAATAGCGGCATGTTTTATTGAAGATCAGCTTAAAATAGCCTTTATCTTGCTTAAAACACAGGGAAGATGGAACGGATCTTAACTGTGCAGACATGGCCAGAATGAGTTATTGGTGGCTGCTTGTCACTCACTGCTCAGCCTGCTGCTACTGTGCCAGGGAGAAAAGCTTTGCTGGGAGTTCAGACATTTGTAGATTTTCTTTTCCCTTCTCCCGTAATGGAAACGTCAGAGTTTCTCAATATGGGTGGAGTTTGGTTTGGGAATGGGGCTGAGGAAGAGCAGAGGTCCTCTCCCCTCCCACTGCCCTCTGATCACCGCCACGTTGGGACCAGCCAGCGTGTTTCTGGGTGGCTCACACCAGCCCTCACCAAGAAGAGGAAAAGGAGATGGGACAGTTGTGATCTAAGGGAGGCTGCTAACGGGAGTACTTGGGATAATTAAGAAAAGACGGTGGGTTAGGCAGTGAGAAGGGATTGCTCAGAGATATTCTTCCAAGCTCTACTAGTCTGTCACTTCGGTGTTGACCTCACTTGAGCTGTGGGGTTATTTCTCACCTGGCTCCCGTAGCAGCCGCCTGCCTCAGCCGGAACAGGAGGGTAACAGCCGTTGTGCACTGTCCTCCTCTTGCTAAAGGAGAACTGCTGAAATGCCGGCCGTCGGCCGTGGCCTCAGCGCTCACACGCAGCAAGCAGTGACTCTGCGTGGTGGGACTGGCCCCACGGCAGCCCCCTGTGAGCCCTGCCGAGCCGACCTGCCAGTTGCACGCTTTGTGCTTCGCTTTTTGCAAATGTTGAAAAAGGTGTCGGGAGAAGGCGGCGGTGGGTGCTCAGATAGCCCAGTCCTGTACCATCTGCCAGCTGGCTGGCAGGGCCAGGAGACTGCAAATGGCTGGAAAATACAAACATCTGCAGAGAAGCACCCCTGCTTTTCTGACGGTTCAATGCATTTTTGTCTTTAATTGCTACTTGCTTTCCTGCCTCGCCTCCCCTGCTCAGTGGAGACTGGGAGCCCGTGGCTGGTGGTGCCCTCAGCACGTGGCAGTGACACACCGTGCCACAGACAGCCCGTGGGCCTGGGCGGGTGATGGCTTCACAGCCCAGAAATGGGGGACAGAGACGTTATGTGACATATCCGGGAGCTGTGCCAGAACCAGGCCTGGTCTTCTGAGCCCTGCTTTAGCATCTGAGCCTTGCGGTGCTGCCGAGGGTTATGCCTTTGGGGGAAAGTCCTGGCAGGTCTTGAGTGGGCATCTGCAGCCGTGCCCAGCGTGGCACCGTGACTGGCACGGCCTGAGGAGGCAGCTCGTGTCCTTGCTTTAGCAGAGGAGAGGCTGAGCCAGGGCCCATCAATCCATGGTCCTGTCTGGTGAGCCACCGCGACCCACAGGACAGTCCCATATCGTTTGCTCCTTGAAAGCATTTGCAGACCAGTGGGTCAGTCCTCGTGAAATCAGTCTGGCTGCACCGCGGGGCAAACACTCCAGAGCCGTGGCTCCCAAGGGCACAGCACCATCGCATGCATTTCCTACCATCACGCTGCGGTGACGGAGCCGCTCCAGCCAGTGCGCAGGGTATGAACCCGAAGCCACGGCCACGCACACTCGGCCAGTCTGTCCTCCCTGCCTGCGAGCTCCTCGGTGCTGCTCAGATGCGATCCAAGCCGCTGCAGCACCGTCGCATTGTGGAGCAGCCCCAGGTACGGCAACTCGGGCTCTGGTAGCAGAAACCTGGCGACGCATGGGGTTGGCTTGCCTGCCAGTAACCCTGGCCCGCGGGCGCCTTGCTGGGACCCAGGTAGAGCAGGGTTAACGCCTGCGGAGTGTCCCTGTGCAATGGCCTTTTTATCTGATACAGTCCAGCGCGTTTCCTGGTGGAGTGCTTTGCGTCTGGTGGTCGTTAAGGCTGCTTGGCAGTGGAGCAGAGAGGAAGGCTGGAAGTAAACACAGGCGCTCTTGGATCGGTAGCTGGGAAAAGCAGCGAGAAGCTGCATGGGATTGCTGTCTCCAAAACCTCCTTGTTTCCTTGCCTCACAGACAAACGGCTTCCTGCCAGGGACAGCACACGCTGCGAGGCTCCCGCGGCAGCACTGTCGCAGCCCGCTCCCCCCGGCACGGCACGGCACGGCACGGCTGCCAGCCCTGGCTGCAGCAGGCGCTCTGCCTCTCGCTGGGATTTCCAGCCACTCGGGTGGAATTTTTCACCTTGGAATATTTCACCTTGGGTGTACAGTTGCTCCCAGGAGGGATGACTGTGGGATTTTGGCTGCTGAAGTCCTAATTTCTAAGCTTTCACCTTTCTCCTTTGAGCCGGATAGTGGTTTGAGCATGTCCTGCGGTTTCCTAGAATGAATGAAAGAAATGTGTCTCTAGATCCCTGCCTGTCTGGGGTCGGGTAGGAAGACATCATCATTTTGAGCAGCTCAGGGCTGAGTCATTAAAGAGGCCTTGACTGTCCCACAGCTAACCAGGCACTGAGAGCGAGACCCCATCCCTAGACCTCGTCTTGAACGGCAGCAACTGAGCTGCCCAGGTGGAAATGTCAGTGTTTGGTTTGGATAGATGGTGGCGTGGTCATGCTACTGTGGACTCACTGGCGGTCACCTCACCCCATCAAGCTTTTCCTCTTTTCTAATTCGCAGCAAAAAGCAGTGCTTTTCATGGCTTCTCCTTGGATTTGGGTGAATGTAAATGTACAAACTCCAAGGTTGACAGGAGATCAAAGATTTTCTTCCAGATAACGAGACAGCTACAGAAATGCATAGAGTAAGGCGAGGCTGCTTGAGTCCACTCTGCTAAGTATATCTGCCAGGAGGGTTTCCCAAATCATGAACCATTTGCCTGTTTCTGCTCTTCTTTATCCTGTACACTTTAAAAAAAAGGGAAAGAATAAAGATAGAAGATTTGAGGCTCTTCTTAATGTCTCTGTTTTAGATGGTGTATCCAGTGTTTGGCTACAGAAAGAAATAATCCATCACATGGAGCTGTAGCTGAGGCTTGGGGTCTGAACATTGCTCTGCACTTCACGCCGGTCTGTGCAGAGAAGGAAAGCAGCCACCCGGGCTAATTCAACAGAAATACCCTTAGTTCGTCATGGATGCATGGAATAAAGAGGAGCCTGTTTCCTCAGCCTGAGCTTCCCACTGTAAGGTCAATAATCACAAAATGCACCAGACTGGAGGGTACTGGGATCCCAGTCACAGCATTTTCCATGTCACAGGCTTGTTGTGAAGCCTCTCTGTAGCTGTGAATGGAAATCGATAATGACTTCACTGGTTTGCAATGTAGTCGCTGCTGGCCATGCGAACGGCAGCCTTTATCCTGGCGGTGAGTTTGCCTTAGGTTCCCACTGGGGCCTCATTTGAATTTCATGTCTCAGTGCAGCAGGGCAGTTGGCTGATTTCATGTTCCCACTATCTCAGCTCTTTATATCCATGGACTTTCCTGGATTTTCCCTGGAACGAGAGTCCGACTTGCTGCTTTCCCTTTTCTTACATGCCATTTCTGTTTCAGCCAATGTATGAACTAGATGTATGAACAACCAGTTCACATTTTCGTGTGAACATGCTGGCAGCCTGGAGATGAAGGTGCTGTGCTCCCCTGAGCTATTGCAGGGCACTGCGGTACCACGGGCCATCCTGCTGGACACCAACACCAACCATCGGTGTCACACAGGGACTGTGGCACTTGAGCCATCAAGACTATGAAAATCCATGTCCCACATGGGTGATATGCTGGCTGCTGAGCTGAGCGCTCTCTCTCCAGTTATCACTCAAAGAAAGGATGGGCTCATTTTTGCTGCCGGGCAGCAGTCCAGCAAGGCCACGTCAAGCTAAGCGCTTTGCTCACCCTCACGGGAGGTAAGATTTGGGCTTTGCTGGTGGTGTGTGCACCATCTCTAGGAAGGGGATGGATTCCTAATCATGTGAAGTTTTTGAGCCAATATCGGATGTGTCTTGGTCCATCACAGCTTACCAGCTGGATACTGGTACCTCTTGCCCTGCTCTGATCTGTGCTGAGCAAGATCCGTTCAGCTTATGTCATTGATCCCCAGTTCTTCAGTCAGCCTGGGGGGTGTCCAAGAAACCTTTGCTCAAACACACAGATCAAGAGCCACTAGTAGGAAAGCTTTTTGTCTTTAAATATCAAGGCTTCTGTATTTATTTAGAAAGAGTGAAAGGCTCTGCTTCTCCAACAGATCCACAGCGCTGTGTTACTGAGAGTTTCCCTTCGGTTTAGCATCATGGCAGGAGTGTTTGGAGGAACCAGTCTGGCCCCAGGCGTGCCCACGTGTCTCCCAGGCGAGAGGCAGCCGCTGGACGCCCGGGCTGAGGGAGCAGCATCCCTTCCAGACTGAAACGGCGTGCTCAGCATCCTTGTGTTTCAGAAGGAAATTCAGTCCTTCCCCTATGTTTCTGCTCCTGTTTGGATGTCAGGGATTACAGCCGTACCCTCTGGTTTCCCAGCAGTCCGCTCAAACCCAAGCCCGAGCCTTGCTTGGGTCTGTCTCTGACTTCCTACCACTCCCACTTCTTCCTCCGAGGCCCATGTAGTCCCAACCCAGTGGGTGTTCACAGGAGATCTTGCCAGGCTCATGGATCAAAATAAAATATTTGGAGACAGGTTTTTCATGAGCATGTTCCCTGAATCTGTTCACGAGAGGAGCCAAGTCCCTGTGCTGAACAGCCTCCTCCTTGTTGCAACACGCACACGCTTGCCTTCAGATTTGCATGTCTGAATCCTTACTCACACCTCGGTGAGGCACAGCACCACGCGTCTGCCTGGGAACTGGAAGGGGGACGGTGGAGCCTACACTTTAGGGGAGCGACGTGAGAGTGTGTATCTGCATTCTGGGTGAAGGGAGGACGTTGTGCTTCCTTTGATGGGAAAATGAGTGTCAAAGCCTCTTTCAGCCCATGCGCTCGGGTTCCTGCCTTGCCGTGGATTCCTGTCTCTGCGCACCGGTGCTGGAATAGCGTCTTGGCTGGAAAATAGTTCTTGACAGGAGCAGTGAAGAGAGCTGGAAGCCTCCCGTGGCAGTGCCAGGGGAATCCGCAGCACTTTAAGCCTCTCTCCCTCCTTTCACAGTTCGTGCCCCTGTTCATGGGAGCTGGGGCTGGGGGAGGTCCAAGACAACACAGCTGTGGATGAGCAGCATTAGCCAGTGCCCCAGTCAGTTGTTCTGCCAAGTGTCTGCAACAGGGATTGAACTTTCCGTCTTGCCTGAGTGCTGTGAACCAGCTTGGGGTGCAGTAGCCTCTGGTGTGGCTCTAGCACCAGCCCTCAGAGGCTCTCAAGCCGCTTTCTTGCCACTGGTTAATGAGCTCCCTCCATGCCCTTGAAAGACAACCGGTTTCCTATAGCTGCTGGTAGAGCTAGGGAAACTGAAGCACACGGAGGTAAAGTGAGGGCTCTGTGCCCGTAAGGTGCCAGGGGTACTGTATGTGTCTCTTGGCTGCCCTTAGCTGTTAGACCCAAGTTGTTTAGTCAGTGTGTGACCTTTACTGCTTTGTACAAACATCACCGTGACTATAATATGTCATCGGGCTCTGGTTATTCCCTGAACTTGTGTCTGACTTCTGAGGAATCTGATTCTGTTTTTCTACCCAACATGGACATAGCCCGAAGGCCCTGGGACTTTGTGAATGGAGGGATTTCGCTGCAGTGTGAAGTTCCAGGTCAATCTGTGAAGTCGAACCAGGAGGGAATGTCAGTAGGGAGCAGCCTTTGTGCAAACACCCCAAGTCCCGCCGCTTTTGGGGTTTTGCTTGGATCTCTCCGTCCAAGAGCCCTTCCTGGGATCCCTCGGCATCTTGCAGAGGAGGAGGACGTGTGACTCCGGGTCCCATGAAGCACAGGGGGTGCATGGCCACCCACATCCTGCTGGCGTTTAACTCTTCTGCTGCTGGGTGCAGTGAATTTCTGCATTAAACTTACTCTGTTTGCCAAGTGCAGTGTTGCAAGGGCTGGAGTCTGTCCGAGAAGTGTTTGGGGTTTCTTCCTCCATTAAGGTAGTGAAGGGAAGTGTGTGGAAAGGAAGGGATCTCCCCCGAGCATGCACAGAGGGGAGGGCAGACAATTATTAAATATGGCTGTTACATTCTCTCGCTGGAGAACATCCCTCCGATGCAGTTTGCCGGTTGCAGGATCCCAGCTGTAGTGCAGGCGTGCAGAACAGGCATGCTGCATAGCCCCTCGCGCTGCGAGCGGCCAGTGACTAATGGACACTGGACTTGTGGGTCTGGATGAGCCTTTCCAGCCTGGTTCCTGCCCGTCCAGCCAGCGCCGCTGTGCCCATAAAGCACTGCGATGGCTGAGAGAAGCTGCAGTCACGGGCAGGTTGCTGTAGCACAGCAAGAGGCCGGTGTCAGGCTGGCAGGCCGAGAGAGGAGCGAACAAGACAATTGTCCACCCGAGGGCTGGCAGGAGCCAGCACGGTGCTGAGCACACCGCAGGTGCCCCTGGTTGAACAGAAGGAGATGGTCAGAGTGATCTTTCCTCATGCTACAAGGGTTGGCATTGCCCCAGCATCTCGGGCGCCCACGGGACGTGTGCCCTCTGATGGGGAGAAGCCCTTGGCAGGTGAGATCCCTCCAGCCCTGCATCTCACTGCCCTGCTCTTGGCCACGGTGGGGGTTTGGAAGCCCTCCCACGGCCCAACACCACCTTCCCCCAGTGGCTGTAGTTCCTGAGGGGCAACCAGGAGCCTCACATCGAGGTGTCCCCCGGTCCTGCCATGAGCAGAGAGGCTGTCGTGTGTGGGGTGGGGGTGGAGAACCAGCTTTCTGGCTTCACTGACTTTGTAAATAGAAGGAAGTAGGAGAGACTCGAAATCTCTGATTATCTTCCAAGGGGACTCCCATCCCCTCCGAGGCATGTCTCAACTTCCCAGCCAAGACTGGAGCCGTTCCAAGAGCTGCAATGTTTCTCGTCCTCTTTTGAAGCACTTTCCTTTGCTCCTCTCCAGTAAAAACCTTCTCAGGTAGCGAAGCCCCAAGCCCTGGTGCACGAGCAGCCTGTGGCCGGAGCACGCAGCTGACTAACAGGCTCCTGTTTCTCTTCCCGCCGGAGGGGAGAGCTGTGCCAGGAAAGGTGCTCCAGAGGAGTGACTTTATGCAGAACTACAGGTTTGGAGTCCTGCTCCTGGGGGGTTTGCTCTCTGCTCGGGGAACCGCGGGTACCTGCGAGCTGGGTGTGTGGGTAGGACCCTCTGGCAGTGCTGCTGCTGCACGGCAAGCCTTTGTTGGTGACCGGGGCACCCTTCCTCCAGCAAGGCGTGCTAGTGCAGAGCTATTTCCCAGGGCGAGTTCCTAGGGTTTCCCTCCTCCCACCTACCTCTTTCCTCCAATTTTGTGGATATTTGTGGGTTTGCACTAAAGGCACTCTGTGCTGCACGGCTCAGCGGAGCCTCAGCCTGCTTTGGAGAGTGGCTGAAAGGAAAGATCTAAAAATAATAATGATCATTATCGAGGTCTGTTTGATTCCAAGAATCTGCCCCAGCCCCTGGAGCTGCTCTGGGCCAGCTGGGGCGGACACAAGCACCTCCCCACGTTGCTCCTCTGACAGCTGGGTACGGCCTCTGCGCTGCCGTGAGCAAGGGGGATGGAGGGCGTTAGCTATGAGCACGTTTGGAGCATCATCATTCCCTCTGGCAGGACACCTCTGCCCAGCCGGCAGGTCCGAGGTAGGATTAACCTCTCCCGTGAAGGCTCTCGCTCCGCTGGCCCAACACAAACAGGATGGCCCACGGCCTTGCAGCCAGGAAGGCTGTGAGTCACCAGCAGCTCCCTCCTGCAGACAGCAAGCCCTGCCCGTTTCCCATGGTGGCGAGGCAGGGTCTTGAGGATCTGTGGGGACAAGGAACGGGCTATGGGGCTGGCGGGTGGGAGGAAGGGATGCTGCTGAGGGAGATCAGGGAGTCCGCAGGCAACAGAGAAAAGACCGGTTCTAAAAAGCAATTTCTGCAATTTTTGTAAAGCAAGCAAGTCTGAAAGTAAGGCAGAATCCAACCTTGTCAAGGTTGTTAAAGGAAATAGCAAAAGATGGGTTGCACAACTCCTGGAAACTGTCCAGCCATGTCAATGAAAGGGGAAGCAGGAAAGAAGAAGTGGGGCTGGTATGCGCTGAGGATGGGACAGAGACGAAAGATAATCTATGTATAGTCCTGAAAGAAACAAAATGAAAACTTGTGCCCAGGTTTTTGGTAGCGATGGGGATGCTGGGCAAGGGGAGAGAGGCAGGATGGCTGGTGGCAGTGTATGGGGATGGGAAACGCCACAACCAAAATGGAAGCAGCAGTCAAGGATCTTTGAGCAGGCAAACAGGTAGGACCAGCTAGCTTCTTCTCCAGAAATGAGAAAGGGCTGGCACAAAGCTGAAGTCACGGAAGAAGGGTTTGTAATAAATCTGTCAAACCACAGGGGCTGGATGGTTTGGCTGGGGAACAGCAAATAGAGGTCTGTTTATTGGGGCAGGGAGAATGTGTTCT
Source organism: Mycteria americana (assembly GCF_035582795.1). Taxonomy (NCBI): domain Eukaryota; kingdom Metazoa; phylum Chordata; class Aves; order Ciconiiformes; family Ciconiidae; genus Mycteria; species Mycteria americana. The sequence goes on along the minus strand of NC_134381.1, from coordinate 1,789,329 downwards.
TGGCACGTAGGAGTCTATTAGCCTGAATCTATTAGTGTAAAAAGCTTTAGAATAAACATTAAAATAGAGAATAATTAAGAACATGGAAAATGGATAAGGTGAGATACAGATTTTCTGAAAGTAAATGATGCCAGAGTAGATAAAAAACCTGATCTTCTTGACAAAGCAGACAGGATATATCTAAGTTGACTGGTCTTCAGTAAAGGAGAAATATTAAATCAATTGGGACAGGAAGGCGCTGGGCTGCGAGGACTGTGCTAGATGGGTTTCTCAAAAATTGGCCTTGGAAATGAAGTTGTTTCATATTTTTAATGGCCTTGGCACAAAACATAGAAATTGCTAATGAAATTTGTTAATTACCCGTAATTGGGAATCATCATCAAAACAAAGGAGTTGGGGGAAATTATGCACAAAGAACTGGATTCCCTTCAGGATAGGAAAACAAGGAATGAGATCAAATGACAGAGTCAAGGAGTCATGCACAGAGGGATGTACAGCTTGGATTTCTGCTCCGGTGCGGAGCAAGCCTTCACCTGGAGCCCGACAAACTCCCAACAATGCAGAAGGCCCTGGTGCACGAGGCAGCCCTTGAGCCACTCGAAAAGGGCAGGGGACAGAGAGGAGGGGAAGAAGTGCTGCTCGTTTCTGCACGATGCGTAGTTGGATTTGGAGCCCATTTGGGTACGATGTTGTAGAAACTGAGTATGTGGTGAGGTCCCGCTTTTGGTTGTGGGGTGTTGTGACTTGTGCCCTCTGCGTCCCCCGATGTCCTGAGCGTGTTTGTTCTTGAAACCTGGGGAGGATTCACTTTCCGTGCTCTGCTCTCCTTTCCATCTCACAGGATGTGATTTCATGGGATGACCTGACTAACTTTGACATGTCGTTGCTGCCAAAAGGAGAAGGTCCCGCTCCACCCACCTCTCCTTGATGCACTCTGCTGAGCTCGAGCAGGCGCTGAGGCTCCTCTGACCAGCCAGAAAGCCAGTGCAGTGCACTGCAATGGCGGGAAACAAACCTGGCCAAAAAAAGGAGGGGTTATTTCCATGTTTGCAGGTCGAATGGCTCCCACGTGATCTGACATTGTGCCAGGACCAGTCCAAGGGTGTGAGCAGGCAGAGAGGGGGTTCAGGGAAGGGGAGGTCCTGAGATGTCCCCTCTCAGCATAGGGAGCTTTGGAGCTGGCTCTGCTGTACCATGCAACTGTACCCTGAGCATCAGCCCCCGCTGAGTATCCAAGGCAGATTCCTGGGCTAGAAGGATCTTTGCTCTGACTTTACCCTGCTTGGATAACCCCTGTGTGATGATAGTGTCCAGTTCTGGTCCCCAGCAGATGAAGTCAGATGGGGGCTGCAGGGAAATCTGTGGGCAGATCAGGGAAATGAAGATGCTGTTGTACAAGAGGAGACGTAAAAGAGCCTGGAGCGGTGGGCTAAGGAGAGGGGCCGGATGCGAGGGGCTTTCCCTGCTCTCGCTGGCTGCGAGGGGGGACGTGCACGTAGGAGGGAGGAGAGACCTGGAGCTAAGACAACCGTGCACGGGAAGGAAGGTGCAAAGTGCCATGAGTGAAGCCAGGCTGGAAATTAGAAGGAGGCTCCAAATCCCCTAAAAAGCAGGTTTCCACACCTTGTCCCAGTATAAAAAACCCCTGATTCAGTTCCTGCAGGGACTAGGGGACACGGCACTGCAGGAGCAAAGCCCAGCCTTGGTAACGCAGCAAGTCCCTTCCCATCCCACATTCGGGACTCCCTGTGTGTGATCTCCCGTAATCGTGGTCTGACTGTGCAGGAGACAGGTTTGCAGGTTTTCTTCTGCCTTTGCCAGTTAATGAAGGGCCATGTGCTTCTACTCCCATGGCTGCACCCCTTGATGTGTCCTTGCCTGTGCTCCTTACATGCATGGGAGCACCGGGGGTTTGTTCCCTGTGTCCTGCTGTACAATTACATCTCCTAGCTACGCTGCACTGCAGATAGTGAGTAATACTCCAGCCGTAAAAAAATCCCTCCTGGCTGTTATTTCTGCAATTTGCCAAATCTGTTTGCACCATTGCTCTTTGCACCGTTTGCTACTTGCACCGTTTGCCAGAGTCCCTAGCAGATATTGGCACTGGCAGAGTGTGACAGAAAAAAATGACAATTTGAGCACGTCCCTTTCTTTTTTCTAATAATCCCATGATACGGTATTTTGTGTTGCAACACAAAGGATCACCTGAGGCGGTAGAATGGTGAGAAAATAAGCCTATTAAAATGTTTGAGCTTACTTAACTCTCCGACAACATCAGAGGATAACTAGTAAGTTTTTAGCCAAGTCTGTGAGTCATCTTGTCCTGCACAATTGTCACAGCTCGGCTCATCTGTTCAGTGTAATTGCCGGGGGAGAATGGCTCGCAGCAAAACAGGAGCTGTCGTGCTCAAAACAGTGAAGGACCCACAGTCGGGTTCCTGGTCAGCATTAGCAAGTCACTGAAGCCCAGCACCTGAAATTAAATAAAGCCTAAACCCTTTGAATAGCTGAGGTGGGAACCCATCAGGAAACGAAGCTGATGATACTTCCGTCTATGCGAAGCTTTTAAAAAAAAATTATTATTATTTTATGTAAATCAAATGAGCTATCAGCACTATTTGGATCATCTCCTATCTCAGGTACTGGCATAAAACCTCCAGCCTTCCCTTGTAAAACGCTGGGAAAGTGGCCCATTCATCGCCAGCCACTGTCAAGTGTTTTTTCAATCTGCTCCTGATTAAGCAGCGTGGTATCAAGGGGATAATTGCTCATTGGAATTGATCCCAGAAGAAAATCATTCAGTTCTTTCTTATCAGGTCCTTTCTTGCAGGGCGAGATACCCACAAGACTTATCTCCCTCTTCAGTGCTGGCCTCTAATTACTATTTAAACAGCTCATTAGAAAACCTTCATTAAAGTGTAATAGTTGAAGCTGGAAATAAATGAAGGCTGATGCTGCGGTAAAGCGCTGCCCTCCCACGCGCAGGCTGGGGCGCCCATCGCTGCCCCGTGGGCTGTCGGAGCAGGAGCTCGCACTCGTCTCCCCTGCGGCCGCACCGGCGGGAGCGTCTGGCGGAGAAGCGGGGCCGAGGTGCTGCACGGTGCACACCAAACCGGGTATGTCGCTTGTCCTGGTGCCAGCCTGCCTGTTCTGGTTGCATCACGGCGTGGCTCTGGCCCATGCTGGAAGCCTACCAGGAGCTGAGCTCCACGCTCAGCCCATTTCCGTGCCTAGCCCAGGATTTCAACAGCTGGGAGGCATTGCAAAGTTATGATTACAGCCTAGAGAAAATTAGAGACCATAGCAATCCCATTTTAAAGCAAAAAAAAAAAAAATTACATACATGGGAAATGTTTTAATATGAATTTATTTGCTGGTGAAATGTTCACGAGTGTGGGCCTGAAGTCTTCTCTGTGTCTCCAGAGCGCGGTCAGCATTAGCACAGATTTCCCCCCGAACGTGCTGCAGTCCTGGCCAGGCTGGGTCTTATTTCTCTGGCTGTAAAATGTGTTAGGGAAGGAGTGGACACACAGGCTCCGTACTTCCCTGTGTCCTGGCTCCCTGACAGTTTCAGCCCCAGAGGAGTCACTTTTTGGCATTAATCTTTCACTGGGTTTTTCAGTAGGAAAACCGCAAATGTTTAATAAAAATCATTGCAAAAAGCATGCCAGGCAGCACCCAGCAAAGTGTGTGTGTGTGCCCTTTGGGCTGGCGTGCATGCTTTGCAGAAGTGGGCCCTGTAAATATTTTCTTGACATTTAGGAAGTTTAGAGAAGTGTTTGTTATTTCCCTGCCAACTTGACAACCCCAGCATGAAGACGGGAGGAGATGTGCGTGGCTCCCTCCCCTACCCCTGGCAGCACTGCCGGCTGTTCCTTACAGCGAAGCGCCGCTATAGGGTTCATGGAGGGTTTTGAGCTGGTTTGATTTAGGAAAGCAAGAGGCTACAGCTGGTTGGGGTGCTCCTCCCTTCCTTCTGCTGTTGCAATTTGGGGTGATGAGGTAACGGTACCTCTAATTTGTTCAGCCCCTGTGTTGGCTGCGGAGCTGCTCGTGGAGCTGCAGGCGTGGGCATCCTGCCCCGGGGAGCAAGCGTGGCTCAGGGGACGCTTTTGGGCACACCTGGCTGGCTGGGCTGACCCCCAGTCAGGCATCTAAAAGTGGAAAAACCATGTCCTGGCCGGGGATGGCGTCACAGCCCCAAGCAGAGCCAAGGGCGTTAGCAGTTACAGGCACTACGAGCTTGTGAGTCCCTGCGTCTCAGAAGAATCCCTCTGCACTCAGGAACACACTTGTTTTTTGCTTCCACATCGTGAATCTTGTGGAGTTATTGAAAACTCTGAAATATATAACTCTTCCAGACACGGCAACGTGACTGCTGAGCTCCCATCACTTCAACACCCCGTGATGTACAGTCCGCAGGCAGCCGCAGCCAGGTCGGCACGGTTCAAGAAGCAGCCAGCTGCAAAGATGTTCCTGCAGCCATCCCGAAAGTCTTGTTTGGGAAGCGCGGGATGATTTGTGTGGGGCCCGCGTGTTACTCTGCCCTGCGGCACGTGTTGGCTTCTTTGCAGTAAAGAGAAATGGAGTTGCACAAGTTGTAGGGATATGTCTGCTGGTATACCGTAGAGACCAGAGTGCTCCGAGTACCACCATCATGGAGCCAGCTGCCGAGGAGTGGAGGGAAGGTCGAGACAGCTCTGCAAGCGTCAGTTTAAATGCTGTTATCAGCTTGGTGAGGAATTTACACATTTAGCAGTTTCTGGTCCAGCTTAAATGGAGTGATTCTGTGTTGGGGGTCCTTTGAGGCTGTAAGTGAAAAACTGGATGTGACCCAATACTGAAATGTTGTCGGCATCCGTTATCACTCGCCTTGCTTCTCAGAAAGCTCATTTGGGAATCGCTCTGCCTCTGGTTTGGATACACACGTCCCGGGTTTGGATACACACGTCCCGGCTCGCCGTTAGCTCCCGTTTCTGTAGCAAAGCTGCCCGGCTCTCAGCAGCTGCGCTGTGCCAGGCTGGCGGGGATGCTGGCCGGGCCTGCAGCAGGCTCCGCTCAGGCTTAATGAGCTTGGAGCTCATTAAGTGCCAGCTTAGGCGCATCTCCCTTCCTGCGGTCACACTTCTAACCGCAGTGTAGATAAGTCCTCTGCGTCTTGCAGGTCCATCCCTTTTAGGCACAGTCCAGCAAGTATATTAATGATGGAAACTCTTGTGGCGCTGGCAGTTTTGTTAAACTCTCAATTCTGTATATTTTGATTCTCAATATTTTATTTCTATTTTAACCAGAAGAATGGCCCATGCTGGACTGTTGGGAGCTGCTGGGCCGATGGAGAGGAGTCCTCCCCATCACAGCGGGGTGTAAAGCATCGCATCCGGGCGCCCCTTAGCTTTTTCTCTTTCCCTGCTTCTGCCCACTAGTTTTTTGTACTCATTCCTTGCAGTTTGTTTTTCTCTTGGTCTTTGTTTCGGCATCTCCTAAACAGACTTGGGCATCATCCGTCCTGTGGGTTTCTGTATTTGACTGGCAGGTTTGGTATCTGAATAGATCGATAGCCATGATGTTGCACTAGATGTGTATGGAACAGAGAAGTAGGCAGGTGCAGAAGCTAAAAATGACATCAAATAATTAATGAATTAAATGAAGAGCCTCTGTTTCATGAAGACCCAGCACCCGAGCGACTCCATCCTGCCACAGCAAAGGGAGGAGGAGCATCCTGATGGACCCGGGGAGGTGGGAACATGGTTGTTCTTAGAGTGTGCAGCCAAAGAGCTGAGTGCAGCTGGTCCGAATTGCCCAGGGGTGTGAACTCCTATAGCTCCTGCTGAGAAGGCTCAGCTGAAAAATATCCCATGTGTGACACGTGCCTGCCCAGGCAGTTTTCGAGGGAAGGACCTTTCCGTTCCATGTCGGTCCCTGGGTCCTGATGCTGCTGACGTGAGCTCGGCTACTTCCAGTGCCTGCAGCCTTTTGGGAGGAGGCAGGAGGCAGCTGTGTGGGAAGGAAAGGAGAGAAACAGGTAACTGAGACTTCCTAAAACTGCATGGGCTGCAGGGGAACTGGAAGTCACCTCCATTGTTTTCAAAGGTGCACACTAGACGCAGCCGTTCATGATTAAAACTCTGTCAGCTGAGAGTGATGAATTCACCGGACTGCAGCAAAAAATAGGCAGGGTTTTCATTAGGTGCTGCCTTTCTCCGGATTTTAATGCAAGCTCATCTACGCAGGCATTTTTACATACTAGTTGTTTTTCTGACACATAAACACAAACATTTTCTACCTCCTCCTGTGCTAAGGCAGTTGGTGCTGCCAGACGCTGCTGTCCTGGAGGGGAAATCCACCGAAATGCGGCCCCGCGGACACCTCCAAGAGCACATCCCTGGGGAGCCCGGCATGGGGAACCGCTTTTCCTCTGGGTTTGTCAGACAAAGAACCTCGGTGCATTTACCAGGCTTAAGGTTAGGGAAATGGCATGCTCTCTCCTGGGAAGGCAGCCGTTGGATTAAGAGGAGATACCGCACTCGGTGTCCAGGGCCTCGTCCACAAGCGGCCACCCAGCGCAGCGGGGTGAGCCCGTCTGGGGCCGGTGTCCCTCCGCGCTGTGGGGTGACAGCCCCTCCAGCAGCAGGAGCGTGGCTGAAACGCCTGCGGGAAAGGCAGGGCAGCTGCTGGGCGAGGGGCCGCGGGCGCTAACCAGAACGCTTCCTCTCAAACGTGTTTTCTACGTGAAGCAGACTTCTCGCCCGGACAGTGGCCTTCACAGCCTTATTCTGTAAAAATATATTTTTGGTCAAGAAGGATGCCCCCCGCTCCTGAACAATGCAAGCAAACAACAGAATGCTTTCGAGCGTTTTTAATGAAAAACGCTTTAATGAGAAATATTTTTAAAAATCAAAACGTTTTTAGCAGAAAGAATAATTTCTGCATTGTCAAAGTACCAAACAATAATATCTCCGTTATTAAAGCAATATATTGCTGTAGAACCAAGAAAAGACTGCACCAAGCGTCCCGAGTTCCTCTGTTGCTGTATTTGCTTGGAAGTCTCATTCCAGGTACATTTTGTTCCAGGGCTTCTCCCATATACATAGAAATGTATATATTATGTTATCTAGAATATGTATATAAGAGATATACATATATATATATATAAGATCTTCTATTAATAAAATGAGTCTAATTGCGTGCCCGCGGCATCGCGAGGCAGCAGCGGGAGCTCAGCCCCGTGGCTCTTTCTCTTCCGTTGAACTTTTCTCTGTTATTCTTGGGGAAGCTGAGCAGGGGTCAAGCCCAGGCAGGGAAATGAGGTCTGGGGCTATGGAAAACTCAGACCCCGGAGCCACCTCCTATTATATAGATATAAATGGAATGGAAAATTATTTCAAATAAAAGTGCACTGCCCTCTGAGAAATGTTCTCACAGAACCGCCTCTGAGAGCGCCTTAACTCTTTATCAGAGCGCAGTGCTTTGCGGCGGGGGGGACCCCGGGGCAGCGGTGACAGTGAACGCAGCGTGCCAGAGCCAGGGACGTGCCAGAGCCAGGGACGTGCCAGCACGGCTGCTGCCGAGAGCGCGGGACCGAGCACCGCGGCCAAGCGGTCCATGCTGCTTTCCAAGGACGGCGCAGGAGGGTGATTCCCTGTCGCTTCCCTCTCCCTTCGTGCCGATGATGAATCTGCATCCAGCCAGATCCGCGTCCCTGGGAAGCAAACGGGACTCGGCTCCGGCTTTCTCCGTCTCCGCAGGGCTGCGTGGAGCAGCGCGAGGACACCTGGGTGCGCAGAGTGCAACCCCCACATCCCCTGTCTGCATCCAAATTGGTCTGAATTTTTAACAACGTCTTAATTAGGAGTGTGGTGCTGGGCTCGCACAGCAAGGCACAAACCAGGGACGCGCGCCAGCCGTCCCCTGTCTGTTCCCAGTTCAACACCAGTCCATTTGCTTCTCTCTGTGCGTGAGCGTGAAGTGTTCATCCTCACGGATTAAAATGGACGCAGAGGAGCCCTCCCCTCCTGGGGCAATCATACACAGCCACGTGCAGGCAGCTGGAGACAGCGGGGCGAGGAGGTGCAGCGCGAGCGCTGGATATCCAACGGGGTACTGTATGCAAGGGAAGGAACAAAGCAAACGTGACACGGCAGTGCCCAGGTGCTGGCCTTGCCTTCCCCTTTATCACTACCAGCCCCATCACCTCCCCGCCTGTTAGGGACAAGGGTTTGCAAGAGAATGAAGTACCAAGGAATGGGAAAGCCTATGGGAGGAAGTGGAGAAAGGCGCAGGGAGATGGGAGAGCGGGTCTGCACCCACGGGAAGGCATGACCGCTCTCCCGGGAGCAGGGCTGAGCTTCCTGCGGACAGGGTTTGCAAGCCAAGTGCAGGTCAGAAACAAATCACTCCAAGGGATTCACAGTGCTCAGCTCAGTTTTCCTTCCCATCTGTAACACCAGGCTTGGTCTCTCCTGCTGCCTACCAGCACCTCCTAAAATCAGAGGGGTATTTTCCCCCATGTAGGTGCAGAAACACAGCCGCCTTGTTTGCTGCTCATAACTGCAGCACCTGCACAGGCGGAGAGTCCTGTAATTACAGCCTAGGCTGCAGGACGTGAGGGAGCTGGAGCAGAAGTCAACGAGCTTGTGCAAACGCGCACGCAAAATACAGCAACTGGCCAGATATTTTATTTGCTTTTTAAGGAAACATTCTTGAAACAGCCACTTAAGGACTTCATCAAAGGCAGAAAGCAAAAATCTAATGGGCCATTTGTCCAAGCCTTGTGGCAAAATACTGGGTCCTAATTTAGCACCTAGAAGGAAACTGGCTTGGTTCATTAAAAATCAATTTGTAAATGCCCAGAAGATAACGCTGTGATAAAAACCAGGCACTAGAGACCGGTCAAGAGCAAGCCCCACAAGCCTGTCCTGTGTCCGTTTTCCTGTGACCTGCTGGGTAAGGGGAGGGAACACATGATACAGGACTGAGCTTGCACATGCGCTTAAGCAGATGCTGTTGAAATGTGCTGTGCCAGGTTTTTGGATGGGCAGACAGCAAAACCTCCCGCGGAGGCATTGGAGGACAAGACCCTTCAGCCTGTCCTCGTCAGGTGGCATCTTACGTGTGCCCTGTGCTCTGGAGATCTGCAGGTGGTGTCCCAGGTCTCCTGTGCCCTCTGATGACATAATTAGGAAGGCACCCGTTAAGGGGTGCAAATCATTCACGATTTGGGGAAGAGAAGCCACTGGAGAAACAGCCAGAAGTCACTAAGACCTTTCCAGTCTCTCATTTCTCTCATGAGACAAAAAATGAGAGGGCTCCAGTGTTTGGCTATCACTAGTTTATTCGTGTATGTCTTATTTGAGTCCTGAAGAGGAGGAGAGATGTCAGGCATGAGCTGGGCTGTGGGATTGGAAACACCTTTCAGCCTAAATTCATGAAGAGGGACTTCCCGGGCTTCCTACAGTGCAAGGGCAGCTTCAGCGTTACCTCCTGAAGCTGTTTGCTTCTGTGCTTATTTGCATTGCTGTCATTGTTATTCATTCCACCAAGTACTTAAGAAGATATTTAATAAACTTACTTACCAAAATTAAAGTCAAAAAAGAAGAAAAAGGATCTACTTCTGCTCAGCACAGAGGCAGTTCGAGTGCCTGTAACAGCCTCTCTCCAGCAGAGTCCTCTGAAGGCAATAAAATGCAGAGGGTAATAGGGCCAGTTTCAGACGGGTGATCTTCAGTCAAGCAAGGAGCTTTAGAAAATAGAGATGCAGCCTTGGTAAAGCCAGTGAGAAGATGCATACAAGTTGGGCAAGCAAAATGTAGGGTGGGATTCTGGAAGACAAGAAGGACTGGTGGCCGGTGCTGCTGACCGGTGAGCAGAGAGCCTGCAAAAACCAACCTGCAGCATGTTGGGAAGAACAGAAAGAGAAGGACATCGCAAGAAAACAAAATGGTTTCTCCGCACCCTCCTGCCCCAAGGAGGATGTGGCAAAAATACGGTTCATTCAGACAAGAAGTGCTCAGGAGTCGCTGCTGGGCAACTGGGCATTTTACCCACTAAAGCAATGGTGTGAGTGCAGCTCTTGGACTCCAGCGTGCCGCAGCTTCATCAGGAGGTTTGTGAAGCGTGGGCCGTGGCCGTGCTTCAACTGGAGCCGGTAAATCTGGCTGGCTGTGGCAGGCAGGGAAGCTCCGGGGCTATAGGTGACCTCTGGTCCTCGGTGCTCAGCGCGGGCAGGCGCACGCCCGTGGGGCTGCTCCTCCTGCGCTGTGTCAGAGCTGGGAGGAAAACGGTCGGTGCCTGGGAACAGTTTTGCTGATACAGGATTAGTCATTGTGGATTTTGGAGCAGGGTGAATTTGGAGCAGACTGGGGACTTTTTCACTTGCGCGCAGAGGAGGTTGCACGCCCTGAGATAAGGGGGCTGCTCCGCTTCGCCTGTGCATGGAGACATGGTGCCGGGGCCTCCTGGCAGGTTGCACCATCGGCTTTTCTTCACTACGGTGCTGTTATGGGCAAGGGATTGCATTTGGGTGCTGTCCTCCGAGGCCCCGATGCCACGGTGGGATGTTGCTCTGTGCAGGTGTAGCTGCAATGGGGTGCTGTGCTAGCCCAGGCGTGGCTCTGCAGGTTTTGCCAGGGAGAGCTGATGTGGTATTTAACCCCCTCTCTGCTGGGCTTAAGATATGACACAAAAAGATAGAGGTTGGAAATCTCTGTTTTACATGGGAATACCAGGCACCGGTCGGGCTTGGCACACTGCAGGCTCCTAGCCCGTGTTGCTTAAGGAAAGTAATGCTTTGGTGAGAAAAAATGATGTTACCAGTATGGTTACCATGAGGTTTAACAGTCTGCTGGTCAGCATGGTGTTACGCTTTGGAACAAAGCCCGACACTAGTGCCTGTGCGGCATGCCTGCGCCGGCTGCTCCAGGGGATGCTCCGAGGTGGAAGGTGGAGACCATCAGGACGGTGGCGGGGATCCACCTCCCAATATAAGGGACCCTGTGGGGGGACCTGCCTGCCTTGTCTTCAAACACCAATCTCAGGCATTGCAGCAAAAATCATTAAGTGAAGTGCAGGCAGGGCAGGCTGGTGGAGGGGCTGGGTGGTGGGAGGCCAGATCGCAGGCTGCCGTCCCAGCCTGGTGTGTGGGGCTCTCTGAGCAAGTAACTTCTCCAGACCCCGGTTTCCCCAGCAAGTGCTCATCCCTCTGCACGGTGCCTTCGGAGAGCCCCAAACAGGGCAGACGGAGCCTGCAGCCCTGCGGAACCTCAACACGGTCCCTCCGTGCCCATCAGCACGGGGCTCGGCCCGCGGGATCCGCGTCCCCTGGGCACCGGCAGCGTGCCGGCAGCGCTCTGCTCTCCTCCCGCGTGGCAAGCCACGCTGCCCGCTGCGGCGGGCGGATGGACGGGCTCACGAGCACTGTTGGGAGCATGTTTTTTCCCAGGCAGATTACATAGCCTTTTTAGCTTCACCCCCCGCCACTACACCCCCCTTCCTCTGTTATTTTGGTGCCTTTCCCCAAGGGAAACAAAGTTAACTCAAATGCTGTTCCCACCAGAAAGGCAAAAGCTCCCCCCCTTTTCCTTCCTCTTTTGGGTTCAGGGTAATGTGTCCCATGACAAAACAAGCACAGATCCCTGCACAAAATGCTTTGCCTTTCTCCTTAAAGGGAGAGTCTTTCTCCAGGGCCCTGAGGGCCATCGCTCCATCACACGAGGTGCCTCTCGGATGGAAGAACAGTCAAGCTGGACTCCTTTTGCCTGTGATGAAAGCAGCCCGTGCCCAGACATGGGGGGCAACGTTGGTGGGTGGAAATAGGTCTCATAGCTGGGTAATGTGGAGTGGGGAGCAGCGGTGTGCCCAAGAGAGCCAGGCTGGAGGTCTTGTGGCTGAGCTTCAGCCATCCCCAGTGGAGATGTCTCCATAAGAGTGGGTCCTTCAGGCCCCTCTGCAGCCCACGGGCAGAGAAGGTCCCTCCTGGGACCCTAAAGCAAATGTCCAAGGCAGAGCGGGAACTCCAGACATCCCTCTCTACTGCCTGTAGGAGTGATGGGTGAGGAGTTACTCATCCTTCCCCACTGCAAAGCAAGATGTGATGGGCTCGTGTGTGGGAAAAGACCACCTCAATCCAAACCGCCAGCCTGTCTCTGTCGGCAGAAGCATCCGGGCAGGTGGCTCAGTTATAAATGTTTAATTGGAAGCAGCTGATATTGGCTTCTGGATGAGCATCCACAGGCTGTCTCGCTGCTGCCTGCACTCCGGCAGGCAGCGGGGATGCCGGGCTGTACCTGCTGCAGGAAGGTTTTGAAGGTATTTATGTGTATGGGCTTTTCCCACTGCTTTGGGAAGGCAGATTTCTAGTTTTTCAGTAACTAATCCATAAAACCTCCTTCTTCCCAGAAAGCGCTGGTCACCACTTCCCTGCCTACTCTGTCAGAGAAATTGTAAGTTACTTTTGGTGCACGTGGCTGCTGCATCCTCCTGTCCTGCTTGCATTTGAGCATCTTCACTCTCTGCAAAGTCACAGCGTGTGTGTACAGGCGCACACCGGACAGGCTGGCATCACGCTCGGTCTCAGTTTATCCCTGATACCACAGTCGCGTCCCTGGGCCTCCGCAGAAGGAACCAAAACAGTCTGACATACATTTTTCCTTGTAAATGCTGTTTCCAGGATTTCCGTCACCCTTGGATTTCTTTTAACAATTTTTAACAAATGGGATTTTAATGCATCCCCCTAAATAGAGAGACTGTAAATGTTTGTTTCCTGTACAAGCGATAAATGAGTGGTGGGAGCCTGGGGACGGAGGGGTGTTTCCTATTTTTGCAACTCAGTAATTTTGCATGATGAGACCTTGGCAGCTTGCTCTTGGAACCTGCGCCTGCAGTAAGGTGTCTGAAAGGGAAAAAAGAAAAAAATTGAAATAAACCCCAAAGGTTGGTGATGAGAAAGGCAAAGTAAAAATATAATTTAGATTTGCAATTTAAAAAAAAAAAAGAAAAAAACATTTTGGTTCAAAGACGTTGAAATCAGACTACCGTTTTATTTCAGATGTTTCCAAGGAATGCTGAACTTGGAAATAGTAGGGAAGTTTATGGTGAGCGTTCACGCCTGGTGGCCGGGGGGTTCTCGGTGGCCTGGGCGCAGCGTGGGGGCTGTCCTCTGACACCTTTCACACCAGTGACATCTGGGGCAGGATTTGCTTTAGCCTCAAGCAGCCGTCTGCTTTGGGTGAGACGAATCGCCCCATTCCCCTCCGCCAAGCGTGAGTGGAGCCACGGTGCTGACCCCGGCTGGAGGCATCTCCAGCCTGATGGAGACAGGTGAGATGGACCCTCCAGGTCTCCGCCGAGTTTGCATCCACGCACAAGAGCCAGCGGGACGGCGAAACATCCGCTTCCTACCAAGATCATGGAGTTTCATGGCCAGAAAATCTCCCTGCTGAAAATCTTACCTACTGCTACACAGCACAGGAGCCAAGCAGAGATGTGGTCCCAGTCGCATGCTGGCTGTCAAAGTTTCGGTTTCCTTCCCATACTGTGTCCAAGATGGTGTTTCTGCCTTCAGAGGTACCTTCCTGGCTGGTGCGCGATGATTGATGACTTCCAGGTCCCAAAGGTGTGGATGTGGGAGTGAGAATCGCGGAGCGGAGGGAATACAGCTCTGGCATAGGATCTGCGACAGCCTGGCTCATCCGTCAGGAATGCCGCGATGGAGGGGACGTTCCAAGTGTATTCAGCATGGGAAAATATTTTATCAAAGAAGCTTGGAATAAAAAAATAAAATTAAAATCTAAACATGAACGCTTGACACAGTGCCACATGAGGGCTATTTTTAATTTCCTTGCTGATCGTTCCACTTGTTTTCATCATCGTCAGCTCTTTGAATGATGGAATTAGTCACCATATATGAGATGAAGTAAACAGAGAGCTCGTGATTTCCAAGTGAGCATCATCTTAACTCTCCTAAGGGACACGACAGCCATGGACGGCACGCCGATGCCTGTGGATTTGCCGCCAGCCATGGGTGACCTGGTGACACCCAGGACCGTGTGCTCAGTTGGGTCTATTTGGGACAGTGACACCCAAGGGAGGGCCAGGATGCCGGCTGTGCAGCAGCTCTGCTGCGAGGACTCATGGCGCAGGTGTCGGACATGCTTTTACCTCTTTCTTTGGGGAAGGTGCTTTCTGTGGAGTCACCGGCATAAAAGAAAATCCAGGGATTTTTAGAAAGGGGGAAAGCAGGCTCGTGCTCCGTCCTCACTGCTCAATATTTTTATTCTGATTACTTTTAGCTATGCAATTAATGAGCTGGAGAAGCGCTTGCTGAGAGCCTGACACACGTAGGGCTTGACGTCCCTCCTGGGGGCAGGTGTGGAGAGGAGGAAAAGCTGAGCGCTGGGTCTGAGCCTCGGCAAGCGCTAAACTGGATCATCCCCAAGCACTGGGTCCCAAATTCGCGAGCTGTCCTGCTGGGGGGTGGAAAAGGCTCTGGTGCCGTAGCATGGCCATGACCCACAAAGGCCCTCACAACTGCAGGTGACACAACGGTGTCCTAAAACACCATTTGCTCTACGTGTATCGAACCACCGGTTGCATGGTACATTTTCTTTCTGGCTATTTGGTTTCTTAATGCGCTTAACTCAGGGCAGTACTAATTTCTTGAATTTCTAGTTGCATGGCTCATTGCATGTCTGCGCTCATTGATTCCTTGAAAAAACAGAGTGGATTTGGTTGATGTCGTCGCTGGAAAATACTTGTTGCTATAACTGGAGAAGTCCCCTTTTCATTGATCCCCAGAGGAGGAGCCCTGTGGTTATCCCTGTAACAGCACGTCTCGGTTACGGAGCACTTTCCGTTTTGCAGACTTTAGCTAATCTATTTCCTAGTCCTTTGAGCTGAGCTCCTGGAGTTAATGGGAGTTACTGGAAAGCCTACGGAGGAGTACGTAGGCTAATGGCTTTAGAGCTGGACTTGAATAATACCTGTTCATTAGAGAGTGGCATTGTACTGCTTGGGAATGTCTTTCTAGGCAAATTCTGATATATTTAAAATTTTACTTCTTAACCACTGTATCTGTTTTGAATATACCTTAACAACTGATAAACAATGACCCCATTTAATTGCAATACTAAATTAAACACCTAACTATCCAGTTAGGGCACTGAATCCAGCGCTGGCCTTGCCTGTGCCTTCGGTTTCGACGTAAATTGGTATCAAGTCCAAGAAGGATTAATAAGATCACCTGATGAAATGGCACAAGCCCCCTTCAGTGGCTTTATGCTTCCTTTTATTGTTTTAACGGAACATTTGCGATGGGTTTTGGCTGTTGCTGTGCTATAAGGAGGAGCCCGAGGCGATGGGGGAATTCAGCTGGGCCGGGACACGGGGCGTCCGTTCCTGGACAGAGGCAGCGGCCAGCCCCGGCAGGGCAAAGTGCCTGGCCCCCGCCTCCCTCCCTGCCCCTCCAGGCCTTAGCAAGCCCACGGGTTACAGAGCTCTGTGAAAAATCATTCGGTTGGCTTTGGCTTATTTAAAAATAAAAACTCATGCGCAAAACCGAGACTATTTGTTTTTACAAAAGTCTGGAGTTTCCCACAGTGGGCTGCTACATTTGGGGACTGTTGGAGCCAACATCCATTTTTTTCCTAAGGTAAGGAGCCTTCCTTACCAGGATC
Source organism: Mycteria americana (assembly GCF_035582795.1). NCBI lineage: Eukaryota > Metazoa > Chordata > Aves > Ciconiiformes > Ciconiidae > Mycteria > Mycteria americana. The sequence goes on along the minus strand of NC_134381.1, from coordinate 1,773,661 downwards.
GTTAGGATAATAATCACGACAGACATTTCCTAATTAGTCGTTAATCATGGGCTGGCCTTTCTGACACTTTCTGGGAGCTGATGCTCCTGCCAAAGCCTTTCCGCTCCCGCTGCTGCCGTCCCCATGGCCGGGCTGTGTCCCCGGAGGGATGCCAGGACGGTCCGTGTGCTTGAGGGGAGTCGTGGCGGGAGCCTCTAAACCAGAGATTGCTGGTGGAGCAGAGGTGCCCCATGGGCACGCGTGCCGGGAGGAGACGGGGGGTGCAGAGACGGGCTCTCCTCCCTGTGGGGAAGGTGGCAGGGCCACCATGGGGGATCTTCAAGGCCAATAGCTGGAGGTGCACCAGCGGGACCTGGCCCCTGCCATGGCTCCTTGGCCCGGAGAGAGAGGGAGAAGGAGAGGGAGGGTTTGGGAGGACGTTGTGTGTCTTTGAGATTTCCAGAGCCCAGTGGGTGAGTATGAAATACCCACGCTGGGACTCACCCAGGCTGAGCATCACCACCACAGTGAGGAGCATCATCAGCCGTCTCACTGGATGCACCAGTCCGGTCATTGACGAAGCTCCCGCTGGGGCTGGATTCGGTGATCTCTGGTGTACCAGGTTTTCTCATTTACAGCGCTGCGTCCTGCTTACGCACACAGCACGTCCCAGCTGCCGCGGGACGGCCCCACGCCCCATGCGAGGGGCGTTTGCCACCCCGGCAGAGGTGATGGGAGATGACCGGCGTCACTGCGGTGTGCCAGTGACAGCCTCGTGTGCCGGCTCTGCTTTTGGCCCTGGCAGCGCCGCGGTGCGCTTCCAAGGGAGACGCAAGCACGGGGCGAGCGGGAGGGCAGAGAAGCCTCCCCAGCCCCGCCAGCCTCCCAGCGAAGAGCCGCAGCGGGAGCCATTTCTCACTGCCTTTCGTCCCCCCCCCAGACCTGCCCTCGCCTTTGTGAGCGCGTGAGGCCGCGGCAGCGCGCAGGGTACCCGCGCGGGCCCCGTTCCCACACTCATAATCCCTGGGTCACGGGAGACACAAAGGAGGTGCCGCGCCGCTGGGAGCCGGGGCGGGGGCAGAGGGGCGGCTGGGCAGAGCCGGCTCCGCTGCCGCTGCATCGTTTCTTTCTCACTGAGGACGACCTTCAGTCTTCTCCCTGCTAATCCCTCCCTTTAATCCCCTTCTCCTCTCCTCGCCCGGGTCAGGGCGCTTTCTTGTCGTCCCCCCTCTTCCTCGGCAGCTCCATCCCAGCCAGATCCAAGCAGAGATGTCTCCATCACCTGCACACGCCGCAGCATCTCGCTAACGGACAGGGGCCAAAAAAGGGACTGCTGGAAGGCTGGAGGTGCTCTGGGCTCTGCTCTTGCTCAGTTGTACACAAGGCGTTAAGAGGAGTCGCTCGGAGGCGGATCAAGGCACGACTAAGCCCAGGTCCTGCCACCTGCCGAATCCCCGGTTGGGAGCCGAAACCCGTGGGGCCCCTTTACTGGGCAGCCGAAGGAGATGTGGGGCTGAAATCCTGCGTTCCCGTGGGCCCCATGGCAGTATTTCACTCTTGGGTTTGCTCCTGGGGCGGGGGCCTGGCTGAGCCCTCACCCCTGCCCGCCCAGGCGGTCCCTGCCGGGGCTGCGGCTGTTGCAGGGCTCCGCTGTGAAGCATCCTTGCGCTGGGGCTGGAGGCAGGGTCCTGCCCCCGGACATGGGCACTGCCGCTGCCGGCTCAGCACCAGCATCACCGAGGTCTAACATCCAGGGCTTGGCTTCGGGGGGATTCAGGCAAAGGTTCCACATGAGGCTATCCAAAACAAGGGGCCCCAAACTGGCATTTTTAAAGCACTTTTGGTCCCACGGGGCTTTAGCAAAGAGGATGGCTTTCCCCACTGGGCAGGAGCATCGCAGCGTCGTGGCTGTGGTGTCAGCAGCAAATATCCCCGAGCAGACGATGCACTGGTGCCCTGGCTCAGCTCATCCCACTCTCTGGGCAGAGTTTGAGCCGGGGTTGAGCTCCATGGTCATAGCAGCTGAGCTCGGGTGCCTGCAGCCAGGGTGGAAGCACCCATGCTCACGTACCTGGACTCTTCTTTCTATCTGTTGTTCGTACAGAGCCTGGTGCAGCAGTGTTCCCAGCCTCAGCCCAGGCTCCTGACGCTTCCACGAGGCAGATAATGAATGTGGTGAGTAACAGCAAACTGGGTTAATTGCAGTTTGGGGACCATCAAGAATTAGAGCTGCAGTTCTGGTGCAATAAGGGCTTTACTCAGAGTCTGAGTAGAAATTCAGGGTCTGACTTCTGGTCCTGATTTTTGAGAGTCTTGGCGGTAACACTAGAACACCAGGATGGTCTCTATTAAACTGTATAATGCAATCAATTTCCAGCCCATACTGCAGCTATTAGATGAAGCACTAGGCAGCCACGAAAGTGAAGGAAGTCAATAGTTGTGATTTTATTGGAAATCCAACAGTAGCATCCACATCTCCAGGCTTGTGTAGGGAGCTGGAGGGCTGGAAGGATGGGTGAAGCCTCGTACACTGCAGATCTGCAGAGGTGCCTGCAGATTTCGGAGCCATCCCTTTTTGTAGCTGGTTTTTGGAAGTGGACCTGCAGCTCATGAGATGTTAGTCCTTTTTGCCTGGGATTTCAATATTTCTAGTCCTAATACTTTGGCACATAGTATGGTCCTTACTTACCAATGAGTTGGCTGCTCCAAAATCTCTTGTTTCGGGACAGCTGTTACCTAAACTTGTCTCTGGTGCCCACAAGGCTGGGGGCTGACCTGGGCAGAGAGCTCCTGCCAGCAGACGGTGGCATCTGCCGTGCTTCTGGAGGACCCCGGGCATGTGCCCGTAGGTTTATCCTGGCGATAAACTAAATCTTTTGGCATGATCCAGGTGCTCAGGGGCTCGGTGGTGCTTCCAGAAGGGCTGCGCAGAGGCTCAGGCGCAGAGCAGCAGCACAGAGCCCTCTCTACTGGCTCATATCATGTAGCATCAGGGACCAGTGAAAAAAAAAAACAAGGCTGTGGCAGGAGAAGCAGCTTGGGATGGGAGATAAGGTCTTCCTGTTTCCCACAACACCCTGGGTTTCTTATCTGCAATACTGCAAATAAAAAACACGGAGCCAGTGTGGCCGATTCCCACAGTACAGTGAAGGCGACTCAGCATCTGTTTTTCCCGCGGCTCCTGTGTCCGTAGGAGGATGCCCGGGCTCCGGGACGGGATTCCCCGTGAGATGTCAGCTCCACGGGGGTTTGCTCTCCCCGCTTGCCAGGCAGGGCTCTGCGACATCCCCTCTGTGTCCCACGGGATGGCTCCCGCCAGCAGCATGCGCCCGTCGGTCCTTGCGGCATCTTGCGGAGTACAGTCCCCAGCTCTGCAGGGACCCTGACGTTGCAGAGTCCCGCTGCTCACATCCCCACAAGCCTCTTAGCTGCTGCCAGGAAGGGAAATGCTGCCGTAGCCGTGCCGGGTGCTCGGGGCGGGAGCCACGTGCCGAAAGCCACCGGCAGGACTCCCCACCCCAGAGGGTCTGAGCTGTGTCTCCCTGCCAGCATTTGCACTCAGGAGCCCCATCTTCAGATGACCAATGCTTACAGGTCTCTGGAGCAAATGTGGGAAGGTTCCAATAGCTGCCTTTTGTTGTATGGAGTTTGACGAGGGTTTGGAACTTGGGATCTCTCATTTATCACCTGCACTAAGAATAGGGCGACTTATTTCTGCACCAGCCTTTTCAAAATGATGGGTGCTTTTCCTCGCCGTTGCCCTGTTTGCATTATCTGTTTCTAGAGACCCGTATGCTTTAAGATTCTACCCTCTCTCTGTGGAAAATAATGGGAAAAATGGAGGTGCTGCTGGTCTGGAAGAATTTTATCAGGTAGGGTTTTGCTTAGTAAACCCTAGGACAGCTTGGCTGTTGAAGCCCCATCTCCCATTTTCCAGGAGAAGTCAGGGACATTGATAAAAAAATTGAAGGTTGCCCAATATGCCATTAGGAAAGATGGAGCATGTCAGCAGAGGTTTGGCCTGGGCTGGGTCTGGCAGCACAGAGGTGGAGCAGGATCAGGACCCACAAACTCTTTTGCTCTGGGAATTTTTAAGCCAGAGGGAATTTCACAGCAGGAGGAAACAAAGCGGTGGGACGGGGGCTCGTTGGGCTGGGCCTGTCCTAACGATGCAGGGTTTGCTCTGCCTCTTAATGAACTGCAGAATCACACCATGGCAAAGCTTTTAAGTGCAACAATGTCGAAAGCTTTAAGTAGTTGTACAGGCTTTAAAGGTGTCTAACCTTTGACTTGTCAGGGAAAAAAGCAGGGAAGAGATTCCTTTTTCCGCTGGAATAAGTCCAGATTGGCAGCCTGCGCCCAATTAGCAGCAAAAGCCACTAACGACACAGCATGTGCAGCTCCGGCCTCCAAGTCATCTCAGAGACCTCATGAACTCTAGGACTATTTTCTTTTCAGCCACCCTTTGCCGGCAAGATCCACACACTGCATGGTCCGTCCTGGGAGAAATCAGCTCTGCTGGAGCCTGAACCATTTCAGGGGGAAAGCGGCAGTTTCTGGGTGCCACAGGCGGGGAGTGTTAGGAGAATCCCCTTCCCTCACTATTATATCAATCAGTCTTTGTAGTATGAAAGTGTGTTAATGTTGTTAATATATATATTAGTTCACATTATACACTGTAATGTAAGGAGGTAGTGGCATTTTACTGGAGACTTTGGTATTGTTCATGCTTAAGTAAAACAAACTAAAGGACAGCCCGGCCCTGGAAATAAGGTTTCCCTTCACTGAACGATGAAGAGATGAGAAATGGAGGGGTTTTTTCATCAGGAGCCTGGCTGCACAGTTTGCAGCATCTCCGGCAGCAGAGCTGGAACAGCACGTGGCTGGCTGCTCATTTCTCCCCTCGATGAACCACCCCGCACATGGCTACAGGGGTCATGGCACCGTCGGTGTTGCTGTAACTGTTCCTCTGGGAGCCCTAAACCTCAGGAAAATACCAAAATTCCCCCCGCGAGTCACACTGTGAGTCTGTTCAGGACTGTGGGCTGATGCCGTCAGCTCCCGGGAAGGTCTCTGACCATGAATGAACGTCCCCTTTGGGGCCGGTGGGCTGGAGCACAGTGTGACCCTGGCTGGGGCAGCTCCTCCTGACACAAACCGCTCTGGATTTTGCTTTTCCCACAAGCAGTTATACTCCCCCGTAGCCCCCTTTCTGGGTTATTAATTGCCAGTTTCCTCCCTGCTAATAGCTTCGTGCCACCGCTCCTCCAGGGGCTGCTCCTGGGCAGAGCAGCCGGCAGCGTCTCCCTCTCCCCGACCTTCCCGGGGATGCTTCTGGCTGGCGCTTCCCATGCACGGCGGACACGTGGCTCCGGCACAGCTGCTTCTGGGTTGCTGTGAGCTTGGCAATACGTGCTCCCTCCCCTCCACCATCACATAATGAGCAGCGGGCTAACGACCTGCCAGCCCCAGGGCACGGGACCCCGATTCCCCATGGAGGTGGGTGCAGAGTCTGACCCGTAGCTCACGTCTGACCCAGGTGGGACTCATTTAAGTTAAATAACCTTATGAGTGTGCAGGTTTCTCACCTGGGAACAAAAATGCTGGGTCAGTGCAGCTTGGGCATGGTGCAGGGACCCAGGGTGCTCTGCGGAGGGGGCTGCAGAGGGGTTTGTGGGGTCCGTCCCATGGCGGCTGTCCAAGCGCCGCAGCCGCGCTGAAGTCCCCGCTGCCGTGGGGTCGGAGGGACCGTAGGGAGCCGTGGCCTGGGAGGGGATGCAGGGGTTGTTCTGGCAGCGGGGGGATGCCAGCTCGGTGCAGCCCCTGGGTCTGGCAGGGGCAGCTGTCCCGGGAAGGGGATCTCTTGGAAAAGGCAGCTGGAAGGGACATTTTCCCTGCGGGAGCTGGCATTGCTCCGCGGAGACCCACGCACTCAGGGAACTGGACGTGCTGTCCTCCCTGGAAAAGCGCTGCCTCCTCAGCAGCCTGCCTGGCCCTGCCTGCGCAGTCAGCTTGCCTGACCTACAGACCGTCATTTTTAGCTGCTTTTCTTCCCTGGCTCTTTAAAACCAAGCATGACTGCGGAGATGGTGCTGGAGCCCATTCCCTCACCAGGACGCGGGGCGTTGCTGTCCTGTGTTACTCCCTCCAGGGCTTCGGGCTTCACCGTGCTTGTACACGAATTTCTCAGAGTCCTGCCTTTCACCAGCTGTTTTCCCTGGCTTGTTCCTCCTTTTCTGCTCCTTTTTTGTATTATTTGTCCCTAAAAATAAGGGTGGCCCTCCCAGCCCTGCCTTCCAGCTCCCACAGAGCTGCTTTCCCCAGCTCACGGTGCCCAGGGCAGGTGATGCCAGGCTGGACCATGGGAAGTAGGGCAGAATCGTACTTTATTAAAAACCCTAGAAAGCAATTTCGCTAAGGCCATAAAACAGCAAGGCAGCTAAAAGCAGATAAATCTACTAATTATTTGCTCATTAAAAAAGCCCTCCAATAAATCCTTTTAAGGTGATCCCATAAATCTCTCCTACATCATTAAGGCCAGTTGTCTTCAATTCTTATCTCCCCCCAGGGAAGCCTTTTACAGGCCTACAAACACAGTGTTTTTAGGATTTGTATTGCAGATATAACCGAAGTTTGATGAGATCATCCAACAAAAGTGACCCTCTATTCCCCGTGGCAGCAATCAGGGAGCAGCAGATCCTCCCTGGGGAAGCAGAGGAAGCCCCTAGGACTGGCTCTGAGACCGTCAGCTCTCATCTCACGGCTCCAGGAGCCACGGCTGCGGCATCACCAAGCCAGGCCATCACCAAGAGGGCTGGATAGACACTGAGGCCTGGGCAGGAGCTGGCATGGGGGAAGCTGGCGCCAGCGCCTGGCGTTCCCCGGCTGCGCCGAGCTCCTCTCTGCAGTGCTGGCTTTACTGCGGCGCCGAGTTCATAGCCTCTTCATCTTCATTTGCTCGTTGCAGCAGATGCAGACCTCGCTGGGGTCTCGGACACAGAGACTGGGACTAACTGATGGTCCCAAGCTCAGGAGATCCTTCCTCTTTAACCAAACCACCCTTGTGCTTTTGGCACGGGGCAAGTGGCCGGCTGGCCTCCCAGCGTCCCAGCATGCAGCCGCCCTGGGCTGGGAGCCTGACAAGGACCGGTCACGACCAGCTCCTGGGGAGTCACTTTGCTTATTACTTCAAGCGATTAATTAATGGCTGCTTTGGCTCAGGGGTCGCTGGGCGGGAATGGACGCAGCCCCGAGCTAGCTGGGAGCGAGCAGCTGAGGTTGCGCCACGTGTGGGCCCGGCTGGCGTTGGCGAGGATGCTGGAAGCCCTCGGCTGGGTCCTTCACCCAGCACCCAGGGTGCTGCAGGAGGGACGAGCATCCTCCCGCTCCGGCACCATGGACCTGCACCACCCATCCTCACGCCGAGGGGTACAGAGAGGAGACGGGGTGGTGCAGTAGGAGCGGAAAAAAGCTACCTCCTCCTCTCCATCCCTCCAGCACTACCCCTGTGCTGTCACTAACCTGTTCCTCTCCTTCACAACCCCATGACACAGGACGCTGTCATCCCCACTCACCTCCTGGCCAGGCCGTGCTCCCGGGAAAGGGTCCTGCTCAGCAGAAATGCAGAGCAAAGCCTCTGGGTTGAACCTGGTCCCTTGCAGTACACGAACCCCACAGCACCTCGCCGCCAGCCCCGGGGCTGCGGGCCACTCGATCAGCTTTCAAAGTGAGATTTCACAAGGGCCTTCGGTGTCCCGGCTCAGCGGCATTGCTGCCGTTCGGTTATCTGCGTTCGCCTACCGAGCTGCATCCAAAATATAACAGACATTGGGTAAAAAGATCCCAAGCTTTGGCATCTGGATGCTGTAAGAGATGCTCTGAGAGCATTTAAGTTTTGAGCAGGGGAAAGCTGGGTTATTTTTCCCCTCCCCCTGCTGAAATGGCAGTGATTTTATTGTCTGATTTTAGTTATTTTTTTGTCTAAACCTGGTGGCTTCCCAGCAGTCTTCAGGGTGTGTTTTATTCCTTTCTAGCTGGATGTTTGCGAGCCGGTGGTCGGTTGGTAGGAGCGGCGCAGTCTCGGGCGCTGGGAGCCCAGCTCCTGCGATCTGGGTACGGGACCATCGCCGCAGCTCCTGGCGATGTGGCCGCGCTGGAGCTGTCTCCCCCAGTTACCCCCCCGCCCTCTCGCCCTGCTGCCATGGGGTCGGGGAGCGGTTCCCCGAGCAATTGTCACCAGCAGCCTGATTTACACTGCCCGTGGCGCAGAAATTCAGATGTGAGCCTGACAACGCCGCTCAAACCTCGCCCTGTGTCCCGGTCCCCTGCTTCTGCTCAGGCGGCCACCGGCTGTCTTTTATTTTCAAGTTTTATTGCTCTGAGATGACAGGCCGTGCAAGGGGGTTGTTTCTAACCATCCTTCTCTTACTGAGATGATGTGTCACTTGATTTTATGTGTGTTTTCCTGATGAGTTGTGCTTTCTGCCTGTGAAAAGCCTTGCATCTGTTTTATGGAGTCAGGCCAGTTCAGCCAATGCCACTAAAATCCTCCATAGGCACCCAGCATCCTTATCCCAGACACCTGAGAGTGTAATCACTCTTTCAAAAAAAAAAAAAAAAAAAAAGAAGAAGTGAAGAAAATGTTTATTTTTGCATCTCAGCACATGCAAAGGCTCTAGTCCCCGGGCTGGGGAGTTAGGCAATCCGGGCTCTCCTGCAGGAGGCACCTCCGTAGAAAACTGCCTTTTTCTGAGTCTTGTTGACCCAGGGTGATGCAGATGCCGTTGTGCACTCGCTGGGCACAGCTGGGCGTGTGTGCCGCTGCGGCGGTGATGGAGGAGGCAGGAGAGCAGCGAGCCCTGATCGACGCTGGGCGCAAGGGCGGTTGGGTCCAGAGCGGGGTCTGCAGCCCGTCCTGCATCCCCTCGCCCAGTCCTGGGGCGACAGCCAACGGTGACAACGCGGTTTTTGCATCGTCCATGTCACGGTGGCAACTCAAGCGGCAGCTTCTCCTCCCCGTGAGTCTGTTGGAAAGGATGCGGGGCTGCGCGGGCTCTCCCCCCACCGTCGCCGCTCCTCGACGGGGGTGACGAGCCCCAGAGCTGCCTTCCCACGGCGAGATGCTGCCTGCCCCCGCCCTGCCCCCTCGGCTTCTCTCTGATGTGGCTGCCGAAGGATGTGGCGACAATAAAAGTGTGAGCACAGAGAGGTGCTAAGGTAGGTGAGGCCGTTGGTTTCCTGTTAGCACCAGTGCGACAAGACACGGCTCTTCCCCACTGCCCGGAGTGAGCCGGTTCCCAGCCTGCTCCCCGCACCACAAGCTCCATTTACAGTTATTTACTAAAACAACACAGAGTGTGTGAACTCCCTCTAGGCCAAAAATAACTGCCGCCCCATTAACTCAAACTGTTTGTTTGTTTTTGGCTGTTTTCTGCGCTTATCGCAGGCAGGGAGCCTGCCTGCTGGGGGGCTGGGGAGGGGAGCGGGGTTATCACCCCCCCACCCCCCACAATTGCTGGGAAAACCTTTGGGCTTCGAGACCCCCTCGGTCCCTGCTCCAGGAGGATTTTCTTGCACTGGGTAAAAACCAGCAGCGACTGCACCGTGTCTGTGGGCTGGCTGGTTTTTTGCTTTGTGGTGTGCAATGGGGGCTCCTGGAGGTTCCCCCGACGGGGACGGGGCAGCTGGGTCACAGCGAGATGTCCCCCCGCCCTGGCTGCTCACCTGCTTCCTCCACAGGTTTTTGGGGACCCGATGGGGTTGTAGAGCTGTATCGGCGTCAGAGAACGGAGCCCTGTAGGTATTAAGTGAGGTCTTAAGCAGGGCCTCAAGGTGGGGCTGGGTAGCCCAAGCTGAGGCTGGGGTGGGAGAGAGTGGTCCTGGGGAGCCAGGAGCCCCCCAGCCCCTTCCCGGCCCCTCCTAACCCCGCCTGCTGGACAGGTTTTACTCAGTTTTCCCTGAGATATGCTGTGGAGGGAAATCACCAAATAGGCATTAATTTCAATTCTTAGTCTTTCAGCCAGGTTTCAGGGCTAAGAATGATGGTTTTTACCCTCTCCACCCCAAAAATCCCCGGAAACCCATCTTGGGTTTCAACCAGCTCTAAAGTGAGGTGAAAAACTTCAAAATCAGAAGTTGCCGTGAAAAATGCCCCAGATACCTAGATGGAGATAAACTACCTTAAAGCAAAATATAACTCATTTCCCATAGTTGCCTGTGACACTATTTATGTTCGTATCAGGCAGTGCAGAGCCCGTCCCCGCTGACATCCCCGGTGCTCCTTGCCGTGATGCTGAGCACGCCCACCCCCCGGCAGCCCCGGAGCCCCCACGCCTGCCCTGCCCAGCCGGCGAGGGCTCTGCGCGTGCCGGCTCTTCCTTCTCATGCTCTTCAGTAGCCGCAAACGTGTAGGAAGATTTGACAGCGTCCCTCCCAGCAGAGATGGATTTGGGGGGCAGGGGGAGGACTGTGGCGGGCTGCAGCCTTTTCTATTCCCCGTCCTCACTGCCCCGTGCGTCGTTCTTGCTTCTGCCCCCATGAGAAGACATTAAACTTTGACTTTTCTCTGCCCTGGCTTTTTCAGTTCAGTCCATGCATTTTTGCTCCTTGTTTTATATGTTGTAAGGTATGTTTTTTCCTTTTTTTTTCTCTGCCTTTGACAATTGTGTTCATTTAGCAGGTTTTGCTTGCATTTAGGGGCATATGCGGATTGCAGCTGGCCCTCTGTCCATCTCACATCGCCACCGTGCTGGGGAGGGATCTTGCAAAGTCCTTGACATTGCTCTTGGGTCTTGTCAAGGTAGTGAGGGCAGAATATGGGCATCAGGGAGTGCTGCCGAAACCCCATGCATGCAGACAGCGTCCACAGCTGTCCCTGGGAGGGGACACCGGTGCACCTCACCGTCCCTTTAGGAGGGTGCAAAGTGCAACAGGGCTGGGGGGCTCACTGCCTTACGCAAGCACAAGTAACCTGGAAAAACCAGGGAGTATTGCAGGGCAGTTAAACTCCGTGTTTTGTCACTCCCCAGCCGTGGCCAGAAAGTCCCTTAGATGCCCTGTTCCACGGTCAGAAATAAGAAGTTGGGTCTGTCACGAAGGAGAAGGGAATATTTTGTGGGCTGGGTGAAATCAGAGCACACCACTCCCACGCAGGTTTGCTGTCTCAGCCACTTCTGCATCGCATCTGTGAACTCTCGCCTCTGCAGCGCGCTGGTGCATTTGGCCGCCTTGCAGAGGTTGTGGAAGCTCTGTCTGCCTGATTAAAATTATCTTCTTAGGGAGCCAGGCAGGGGAATTCAGTAAAAATGGCTATTTAAAATGTCCCCAATATGCCGCAGCCAAGGATCTCCAGGTACAGACGACTTTGTGGGGAAGGGTCCAGTTCTCCACCCTGGGGAAAGGCTTCTCAGTGGTGGGCTGTGGGAGATGTATACATTTATCAGAATGGTCTTTTTGCTTCAGTGAGGCCCTGTGTGGAAAAATTACAGCCTTGCCTGAGTGCTGGCAGTCTCCATCAGACTTCCTCAATATAAACCATCACATGCAATCGCTGGTGCACAAACGTCCGTGTGATACCCCCACTAAGATAAAGTGGAAAAGTCAATGAGGAACTGATGGAGCTGAAAGAAATATTATCTAGGAGGTTATGGGCTGCTGTCAGTCACCAAACGTGGAGCAAAGCCCTTTCTTTGGCAATAGCGGTAGCTGTTCAAGTTGATTCATTTGGGCAGGGAATGCCCCGGGCTGTGATTGTCATCCAGGACCATTTTATCTCCGTTAGCGTGTCTGTGGAGGAAGTTAGTAGCACCAGAGCTGGAAACTGAGCTTCGGGCTGTGGGGAGCACAGCAATGCAGAGATTTTCTTCCTGCTCAGGGTAACCAAAAAGATTTTGCAGTTTGGGGGTTGGGTTGTGCAGAAATGAGCCGCCAGCTTGGGCGTTTTATTTGTTGACCCGACTGAAATGTTTATAGTTGTCACCAATGTGATTTCTGATTTCAGGAGGTTCTTTCCAGTATTTCTCTCCTCTTCTGACAGTTGAACATTCTTCCCACCCAGCCAGCTTCCTCTTACATGACAGATGAGGACGGTTGCTCACAGCATGTGAGAACTTCTCACCACCTTATTTTACAAATGGTCTGTTCTGGTTTGGACTCGGCAGGTGTCCCTCTCTTCTTCAGTGTGTCTGCCATGAGATGGCCGCCCTGTCTTAATCCATGGAAAGCGTGTTCCAGCCCTCTTGAAAGATCCCCTGACGTTTCACAAAATCTTTTCACATCTCACATCTAGATTACCCTGGGGAAGGAAAGGCTTCGGGGGGATCCAGTCGCAGCCTGTGCCTGCGAGGGGGTACAAGGCAGTCAGGCTCTGCAGGGAGGTGCAGGCTGAGCAAGAGGCCGTGGTTGTGCGTTGGATGGTCACAGAGTGATGATAATTCCACTGTGGTGATAATTAGGCACTGGTGAGCTGGACTTGGTGGAGCCTGGCGGACCCCTGGCTCTGCCCCCTCGCCTTGTGCGGGGCAGCAGGGTGGTCCTGGTGGCGAGGCCAGCCCTGGGACCCCCCTCAGCTTGGGTCTCTTGGGGAGCACCACCCTCGCTGAGCCCTGGCACTTCATGAGAAAGGACGGTCTGGAAGCCCTGGCACCACCAAGCGTGGCACGGCAGCCCTGGAGGCACCGGACACGTCCGTGAAGCCTGGTGAGCTTTGGGTCTCCTGCAGTGGCCACAGCTCCCGTGGACCGGAGGTGCTGTGGTGGGGTGCGGGTCAGCAGGACTGGTCCAGGCTTGGCGGGTGTCACTGGGTACCGCCTGCACAGCACGTCAGTGCTCAGGTGTGAATTACGTTTAAGACCACCGAGCCAGAGGATTCTCACCCAACACCTTTCCTGGACTCATGTCCTCAGCAGACCCCAGCCCTGGCTTTCAGAGCTGGGCATCATAGCTTCCCAAAAGCAACTTTGGCCCCAGTACATGTGATGTCCCCAGTGGCTCGGGTGACGGTATTTTCTTTTCTGGCTTTGCAGAGTAGCAGGAGACATTTATGGTGCTGTCTGGCATGGGAGGTTCCTCACTTCTCCTTTCTCCTCTGGGAAAATGATCAGAGTACAAAAAATAATAAATTTTAAAAGACACAGTATTCTCTTTTTCTAGTTCAGGGAAGAAGTCGGTGCTCTGTTTGTTAAAGATAATGGAGAGATGGGCGTTTACTGTGCGGAAGAAACCACACCTGGTTTGCTCCCGAGTCCATCATCTCTGAGGCCTTTGACAGCTCACACGGAATGAAAGAGAATCTGGAAACAGGGCCAGAAATGGGCTCAGCACAAATCCTGTGCCCGTGGGGCCTCTGAATGCTGGTCTGGCTCTCACTCCACGGTGGGCCCACCTCAAGCCCCCCTCCCGGACCATTTTCTAAATGCCTTTTGACAGCAGAGAGCTTTGAAGGCTGCCTCTGCCTCTCCCGGAACAGAAATTTCCCCTTTCCTGCCTGATTGTGTGTCCCAGCTTCAAAGTGGTTGCAGAGTGGCTGGAAAAACATGCGTAAAATTAATTTGATGTGAATAGAGGGTCTGAAGACACTGGAGAGCAGGAAACGCATGTGCTGGGCTTGTGTGTTGGGGTGAGCTACGTGCCCAGGGGCTACAGGCGCCCCAGAGAAGCCCCTGTACACCAGTGGGTCCGGCTGCCTGCCGGGACCCGCATGGTGGCCGGCAGTTGCCAGCACCCTTGTCAGCCCTGCTCGGCATCATGCTCCCACCGCGGGCCCTGCTTCCAGGGAACCAGCCCCTTGACAGGCCTGCAGTTCGGGGAGGGTCATCGCAACTTCCGGGACACTTTGCAGTGTCGGGTGCTTCGCTCTGGGCTATTCACCCACGGCGGCGGTTTGGAGAGGAATAGGTCTTGGTCCCAGATGTCCCTCAATGCTGATGGGGAGAGTTGTCCTCAGCTGGTGCCTCTTTCTCCCCATGGACGAGGAGGGGGTCCCATGGGCAGTTGAACACTGAATGCAGTTGAACACCAAACTCAGGGAAGTCTGAGTCCTGTCCCTGAGTGCACCCTGCTGTGCACAGGCAGAGAGCTGAGCCGGTCTGTCCGGCAGGTGAGCATATGTCCCCAGGCTCCCCTCACCCTCTGCCAGGCTGCTTCCATGGGTGCAATATGGGGAGAGAAGCGGGAAATTGGTTATTTCTGCCTATGGCATAAATGCAGACCACTTCACCAGCTCGCTCGCTGGGGGAGCAGCGCTGCCCACCAGCAGGACACCAGCCCCGGCTGCCCCGGCTCCCGTAGCAAACCTCGCTGCAGCGTCAAGGGCACATTTTACCATTTAGCTTTTGCTCAGGGGGAGCTTCAGTGCCGCAGCCGGGCACGAATTCACACGTGTTCCTGACCACGGGCTCATCCCCGCTGGGACGGATGGCACTGCGGCTCGCTCCGGATGCTGGTGCTGGGTGCCGGCCCTCGCTGTGGGGATTGGCACAGCCGGGACGCCTGGTCTGATAGAGCAAAAACCCCCATTTGGGTGCCCCAAGGTATTTGAGCTCCTGCCACGCAGCAGGCTCAGTTCCCCTCTTTCCTTTTGTCCCTTTGCTGGCTTTGGTGCGGTCCTGCTTGCCGGCGCATCTCTCGCCGGCGCTGCCCGCAGCCGCGAGTCTGGGCAGTGGGGTAAGCGAGGTGACAAACACCTGGATGCCAGGACTGTTATTTACTTACTGTTGCAGCCCCGTGGGCCCCCAGCCAAGCCTCTAGGCACCCCGGCCACTTCGTCTTTTTGTTTCCTTCTTCACACATTTTTCTGGACGTTGCGTTTTCACATCTCCTGTTTGTTTTGAATGCCAGGGGGAGACGGACACGCAATGGCGAATTCCCAGCCTGGACCGCACTGTGTCCGCTGCCTGCACGACATGGGGCGGGGGCTGTGAAAGCGCCTGCTGAGAACGTGCTCGCATTACAACAGCGAAACCAGACGCTTGCAGCCACCCCGCTCTTCATGCGGTCGCAGCGGCTGCAGCCCCCGAGGGAGGAACACGAAGCAAAGCGTCTCCCGAGGGCAGGCACCTTCAGCTCTGGCAGAACCCAGCTGCAGCGTTTCGGGGAGGACTCGCACCTGTAGCTGGAGGGAGGAATCGGGTCCTTCATCTGCAGGGGCTGGGGAATAGGGAGGTGGGAGCAGCCAGGAGAGCTCATCGCAGCCGAGACGGTGTGTAAACCTGCTCTTGGCATGATTTTATGTTGGTGCAAAGTTTCCTCCCAGCCCGCCGTGGCTCCGTGGCTGCTCAGTTCCTGCGGTTCGTTGCCAGCGAACCCGGCCAGGTGGGGGTCGGGGCTGGGCGAGCGTGGAGGGGACCCTTGTCCCCCAGCGAGCCCCAGCTCTGATTCACAGGAGGGTGTTGGGCTGGGCTGGGCAGAGAAGGGAGCTCTGCAGGGATGGGCTGCGGGCACTGCTGGCCGTGCCGTTGCAGACGCCAGCTGAAAGCAGCCGGCTTGAGCATGGATTCAGCTGTCCTGAGTCTTCCCACAGGATTTTGTTGGGCACCGTTTCTGGATGATGCTGAGCCAGTACTCAGGGGAGCACATCCCACCAGCAAGTCCCACCAGCACCCTCTCCTTAGCCTCTATTTTAAAATACCACACAAGGAGTTCCATGCCAACCTCAGCAGCTCCAGCACAAGGTTGTCCTGTGTCTCAACACCAGTGCAGAGAGTCCTCTGGGGTCCAGGCCTAAAAATTAGAGCACTTTTGGGTCCTCAGGGTTGTCTGGCTTTGGCCTCTGCCTCCGAGGTCACTGAGCCAGGGCTGGGCGCGCTGCCCAGAGGGGATCTCCTCGCATCCCGGCCAGCTTCAGCCGTCGCGACCGTCCCACCTCTCCCAGCTGGCCTCTCCTTGACCACGCTCAGGACCTCCTCCCTTTCCTTCCCACATCCTCTCCTGCCGTTTGGGAGCGGATCCTGTTTGTGGTGGACCCCTGAGGGTTTCACCCACTGGGCAGTTCCTTGTTTCTGGCTGCCGGTTTGTCAGATCCGGTCGGGGTGGTTGTTTTTTTTTGACCAATTCTTCATACTTTTGTGTTTTCATTTCTGTTGCTGCTTCGCCCCAGGTGCCCTCCGGAGCAGCCCAGCAATGTGCCGGGGTAAAGGCAGGCTGAGGACGTGCACGCACGTGCAGGAAGGGCAGGAAGGGCAGGAAGCTGGGTGCGACCGCCGCCTGGCAGCACGGCACGGTGCCCAAATAAGAGCCTTTGGCCCTGGGCTGGCAGAGATGGGCCCACGCTCCCTGCCAGGTCTGCCTGGTGAGGGGCACGGGGACAGCAGGATGGGGTCACACCAGCCTCCATCTCTGCCGGAGCCTCCAGCAGGTTGGAGCTCCCCACAGGGACCCTGGCTTTCCTCTCCTTCCCGCGGAAAGCTCGAGGAAGATGAGGCTTGGGTCTGCAGAGATGGAGCAAGCGAGCTGGATTCAGTTGCCCAGCATTTGTCCCCAAGTAGATGTCAGCAGGTACCTGGGGAAGCGGGGTCACCTGTGCCCATGACGGTGGCACAGGCTGGGCCCCAGCTGTGCCTTTCCCAGGGTACTGGAACTGAGCTGGGGTGGTGCACAGCAGTGTGGGCAAGGCAGGAGCAGCCAGGGTGGCCTGAGCACCCTGCGCTGTCCTTAAGCACCCGGGCTGGCATTAGCACCCACGCTGACATTAAGCACCTGGACTGGCCTTAAACACCCAGACTGGAGTTAGCACCCAGACTGGTGTTAAGTAGCTGGACTGGCATTAGGACGCAGGCTGGCATTAGCATCTGGGCTGGCCTTAAGCACCCAGACTGGCGTTAGCACCCGGGCTGATATTAGCTCCCAGGCTGGTGTAAAACACCTAGACAGGCACCAGCACCCAGGCTGGCAGGAGCACCCAGGCCAGCATCTCTTGACTCCTTGGATTCAGGGGATCAGGGGGCTGGGCTGCAGCAAAGCGTGAGGCTAGAAAAGGGGTTTAGTTGGATTTGGTGGAGCTTGCAGGAAAACAGTAACGGCCCTGGCAGAGCTGAGGAAAACCCGGAGGGATTTAGAGTAACGCCAGCAGCTATTCACCACTCTCTGTGGGGTCCCGGGCGTCTGACAGCACCTTGCCAAATCCCTCCATACCCTCATGTCCCCCAGTTAGGTGGCAGTGCCCTCCTCTGGGACAAACCCCCTCGCTGCTGGCACCCGTGGGGTGCTGCGGGGCGCAGGACAGCCGCAGCCCGGGTGCTGCGCCCTGCCAGCCTGGGCTAGCCCCACAGCCCGACCAGGGCACGGGGTATTTTGGCACGGGGGGTGCAAAAGCTGAGCATTAGGAAGGGATGCAGGGCTGGGGGGTGACAGTGGCCATGCCACCTCGGGACCTCTGCAGCAGGGCAGCTCCCGGGGCTCTGCCAGCTCCCTGCCTGGCCTTGGGGACAACGTCAGCAGGGAAGTGGCTTGGGTTAATCCGAACCGCCTGTCCCGGGTGCCGCAGTGACACTTTCGCAGCTCCTGGCCCCGACCCCAACCAGAAGCGACAGCACTAACCCTGGCCGGCCTCTCCGGTGCTGCAGCCAAGCCCACGGGAGCAGCCAGAGGGGCCGTGCTGTGGCCACCACTGCGTTCCCCTGCAGGTCCGGACCCTCCGGCTGAAACAGTTCCTGTCTCCTGAGGGATTTAGGGGCACTGCTCCCATTCACGGCCGAGGGCACAGAACTTCCTGGCAGCCCGACAGCCCTTGCATGAAGTCAGCCTGGGAGCGGGTCCCAGCGGATGCTGCGTGTCCCGCCGGTGGCTGTGCTGGAGGCTGCCGTCCCCGTCGTCCTCCCCACGTGAGCCGTAGGGTGGCTTTTGGGAGGGTCTTTCTTGGGCCATGCCGAGGTGCTGTGGCATCGGGGAGCAACAAGGTCTTTCTCAGCGTGTCCCTTTTGGGGTGCCTTGGCCTTGCGCTGGCTCTGAGTAACCCTGATGCCTGGAGCGAGGCTCAGGGGCTTCATCCTGTGAGACCGCCAGAATAATGGACAGTTAAACCCCACCGTACCAGCTCAGCCGGGAGCATTTTTGCCACTTTACTTTCTCCCTGCTCGTGCGACACAAAGAGCAAAGCTGCCAGTTTGCCCGGAATGACCTCTGTGCCCTACAAACCTAACCCCTTCCTCAAAAAGACAAAAATCCCATTGCCTTGCGCCTCCATCTGTTTAGCGAACAGTTTAACCTGACAAGATTAGCATTTGAGGTCGTCTCTTCTTCTTTTACTTTTTCCCCCCACCGTTTGCAAAGAAAACAGCATTGGATTTAGGACAAAAGCTTGAAACCCCTCATTTGTAAGTAGCACAGCCTTTGGAAACTGTTTTGTTCCAAAGTTATCTGGGGAAAGGGCATGCGAATCCTCCCCTAAAGCAAACAGGAGTCGGCCAAGGGGCTCAGCCCCAGGGAGGATGGAGCGAGAGCCCAGCACCTGCACCGGGCTCTCCCCGCTGTGGGGTCGGGGAGATTTCGTTGGGTTATCCCCCCCGAGGAGGTTTGCGAAGAGAGAGGGTTGCAGTAGCGGGGAGAGGCTGCAGTGGGGTGGCTGGACCAGGAGGGAATCGGGATTCGCGTTCCCTGTTCCCCCATAGACACCCTCCAGCGACGTTTCACCGCACGCCTCCATCCCTGTGGGAAAGCGTGGGGAGCGCGGGCTCATCCCCGGAGGTGATGGATGGAGCCGCGGCAGGAGGACGGTCGTGAAAGAGCAGCGACCATCAGAGCCGAATTAACCTGCGAGGGGACACAAGTGGTTTTTTTGTGTGTGTGTGTGCGTGCTTGTTCCTTAAACACCATCACATCCCACCACGAGCCCCTTCCAGCGGGCTGAGCCGCCCGGCCCCCCGCTGCAGCCCGGCACTGCCCAGAGAGGTGAGGGCCTGAAGAGTCCCCAGGGAATCATTGTCAGGGTGGGGGAAAAAGGTAAAGGGTTTGATTTTCATTCTTTGGGACCGTTTTCCCCTCCCTCATCTCCCGCCTGCCCCCTCCCTTTTCGCCACATTGTGCTGAGCTTGAATCAGACCTTCACAAAGGGGATTAGAGGCCGGTTGCTGATAAATAGCAACGCAGGTTGGAAGCGTGGGAACCAGCCATGGCGCAGCGCGGAGGGACATTCCTGCTCCGGAGGGCCGGGCGGGAGCAAAAGTCCGGGCTAACCCCGGGTCACCCGGGGGACCCAGCGCCTGAGAAGATTTGTTCGGACACTGGCTTTTGTTGTGCACAGTTCCGTGTCAGCCCAGCGTGTCTCTTGCTGCTATTGATGGGGAAGGAAAGCACTATTGTCAGGCGCCCGAGGGCCCCCCTTTCACTCCTGCGCTCTCGGGGTGACGTCAAGGCGGTACGTGGGAACCCGACCGGCCAGCCCGGAGCGGGGCAAGCAGTCCCGGCGATGCTCCACGTCTACCGGCCCACTCGCAAGGCGAGGAGAGATGCTCGAGAGGTCCCCTGCGCACGTTGCCCGCAGGGCCAGGAGCTGTGCTTCCCCCCCTGTAAGCCGTCCCGGCGCTGCCGGGAGAGCCGGGGCCGGGTAGGACAGATGCTCCAGCAGGCAGCTGGGTGGGAACATGGAGGGCTTTTTCTTTCTCTCAGCCCTGGTGTTATCAGTGAAATTTCCCAGAGGGAGGGGGTGAGGCAGGATCATGCCAAAAATTTGTGCCAGGAAACGGCTGCTGGACGAGAGCGCGGCCGCCCGGCCCTGTGAATCCCAGGGGTGTCTGTGGTGTCCGCTCTCGCCCCACCTGGACACCTGCTGATGGGTTGAGCGTTTCCCTCATCCTCAGGCTCTTATTTGCTTACACTGTTTTAATCTCCACCTGGAGACCCTGGGAGAGGTGGGAGAAGGGCCCGGGGCTGGGTCTGACCCACCCCTCACTCCAGCTCCTGCTCCAGCCTCTTTTCGGGAAGAGGACAGGCAGGGAATTTCCCCGATGAAGCGCTGCGGGGTGTGCAGTAAAGCTGTCCTGAGCAGCTAAATGAAGCTCAGCTGCTTTGCATCTGGCACTGAGGCTCGCTACAGCATCGTGGAGCATCTGGGGACAGGCAACGTGCCAAGGAGGGAGCCTGCTGGGAAAATCCCTCCATCCCGCCTCCGGCTTTTCCCCCATGACCTGACAGCGAGGAGCTGCAGGTGACCTTGAATGCTCCAAGCTGCCTGGTCCTGCTCAGGCTCTGCACGTTTCTTCTGCCATCTCAGAAAATGAGCCGAGCACCAAGGTGGGGACTTGCTCCCAGCCCTCGTTTCTCCTCTGAAGCCTGATTTTGCTGCCAAAGGCTCACTGAGAGCTGAGGCTCCAGCACCCCATCCTCCGAGGTCTGCCCAGGGACCACCAGGGCCGGGGTGACTCCAGAGCCGCCCCCAAAAGCTCAAATGAGCCGAAGCTGAACAGTCTAAACAGCCACATCCAAGAGGGACCCACAGGCTTTGTGTCCAGCAGGGAGGCAAACGGGGGAGAGCGACAAATATATTTGCTGCCCCCGGGTCCTCCGGCTGCATCCCGCCACGTCCGAAGGAAAAACAAAAGCTTCCTCTGCGAGCTGGGACTACCCCGGAGAACTGGGGCAGCCCAAGCGGGACAGCGGGAACGTGGCTGCTCTGCCGCCAAGGATGCACGCTGCCCTTCCTGGGAAATCTGTGTGGGCAGCCGTAGCAATATTCCTGGAGGTCACTTGGGAGTCTAGGAGCTGGAAGGGCAGCGCAGCTCTGTTAGGGCAGGGCAGCAGCCAAGTTTTTTTTCAAAGAGCCATGAAAAAAATGGGAATGGCTTCCGAGAAGCAGGATTTTCAGCATGCGCTGGTCTGGGTCCATCCTGGTGGGTGTAAGGAGCAAGTCGCCACCCAGCCGCATTTTCGGGGCCTTGCCTGAAATGCGTCCCTGGCCCCACGTGTGCCTGAGGGCGAGGACCCACCGTGCCGCACGGCATTGCTGCAGCTTGCTCGTGCCCAAGTGCTGAGTCAGCACTTGGCAGGCCTGGGGTGTTCCTGGTGAGCCTGGGAGTGTGCACGGATGTGGGGCAAGGATGGGAATGGGGATGGGGACAGGGATGCTCTCCTGCTCCGAGCAGATGGGATGCTTTCAGACACCCCCCCCTTGGTCAGGTCCCTGCACAAAACCATCCGTGTTGCCTGGGCTCCTCCGGACACCCCCCCCACACCCTGCCTCCTCCTCCTCCTGTGGGTGCAGAGACCCACGGGGTTGCAGGGAGCTGGGGTGGGAACAGCCTGACAGCCGAGTCCTGCGCGTCGCAGTGTTGTCCTGCACTGCTGGCGTGTGCCTGGCTGCTGCACACGCCGCGGGCATGGAGGGGCAACTCTCAGCACCGGGAAGGGGATGGTGCTCTGGGTGAGGATGCTCCTTCCAGCCACTGCCCTTTGGGTGCCTGACCTGCTGCAAAGGCATCTCCTGCACCCTCCGTCAGCCCAGCACCCACCCACCTGCCTCCGAAACCCCGCGGGGCACAGCATCGCCCACCCCCAGGCCAGGCTGAGCCCCCTGGGGTGCTCGGATGAGCCGTCAGGCAGACATTATCTCCAGCCTCTTCCACCACAGCTCACCCCTGCAGACCTGCCGAAGGGACCAGCCGGTCGCTGGCTGCCTTGTGATGGGCTGCTGTTGGATTTTTCTGTAGAAAATAAATAGTCCTGCAACAGGAGCGGATTTTATTATTATTATTATTCCCAGGCTATCAGAGTCACCAACTTAGCCCTGCATAACCGAATACAGCTGTTTCCTGTGCACGCAACAACAGGCCTGACGCTCCGCCGTCCTCCCGGCCGGTTTATTTAAATAGGTAAGATCCGGATTTCCGGAGCGAAACAAACAGCACTGAATGCCTGGACCGCTCCAGCCCTCAACCCTCTGCACCCCGGCGGTGCCCCCGCCGCTGCTCTGAGCCTTCGGTCCCCTTTGGGGTCCCCTCTGCCACCGTGACAGGCAGGGAGACGGTGCTTGTGGAGGTGCTGCCAGTGGCTGGTTTTATGCCTTTATTCCCGTGCCAGGAGAGGGCCAAGGGCAATTGTCCCCTTGTCCCAGAAGACCACATTTCTCTGGCTGGAGTCTTTAAGACATTTGTCTGAGACACGTGAGGACCAGACCTTTCCTTTCCATCAGTGGGATGCTGAGCCCACGTGCCCCTCACCCAGCTCTGCAAACGCTGGCGCTGCGTGTCCCAGGGGAGAAGGGATGCCCTAAGCCTGTCTGCAGTCAGCTAGAAGGATAAATAGTAAATGTGAGGAAAGGAGAGCAGTTGGGATGGTTGGGTTTAGCAGGGAAAGGCAGGCTGGGAGTGTCAGTGCGCGTTAAGACAGACTATCAGGTTTAGCTGGGCTGAGTTTTGTGACCGTTTTGCAGGGGTAAATTAAATTTGGATGGATGTTAACCTTCCGGTTGCTGCAGTCGTGCAAAACAATTCAATTACCAACAGGTGCTAATCGCTTCCTTTTAACGGATGTTCAACATTTGACCAGCCAGAAAGCAAGCTTGAAAACTGGGTCTCCGAGATGCCTCGCTGGGACTTGTGCAGGCACATGGGGCAAAGTCCCCGGGTCTTCCAAATGTCCCCGTGTGGGAGATGTCAGCCAGGATGGACAAGACGGGTGCGTTCTGCTCGGGCACGGATGCCTTCCTCGTGAAGGGGTCGGGTCAGACTGGGAAACGGCTCCATGGATGCCGTCCTGCCAGGGCTCCCCTCGCGCCGTCGTCCCCACCCCACCGTGGGCAGGTTTGCAGCTCCCCATGAACCGAGGCACTCAGCAGCAGCAGCCCCGTGTGCCAGGAGCCACGGCGGCTCTGCCACGGAGCTCAGGGTGCCAGAGCTGCCTGCAGCTGCCTCAGTTCAGAGCCCCCCCTCGCCCCCAAGCATCACTGTTCCCACGGCTCGTCCCTTTGGCTCTTCGCAGAAGAGCCGTTTGGTGGTGTGAAAACTCTTTGCTGTTAATTACTGGCTTTTGGGGTGCAGTTACGTGATGTGGCGATGCTGACATGTCCTGACGCTGTGCGCCCGTGCGGTGCCCGTGCCGGCATTGCACTCACCCCCGCTGCCGCAGCACCACCGGCCCCAGCACAGGCAGCTGAAGCGCCAGGAAACTCTCCGTCTGTTTTGTAGGATTTGGTTGGGGTCACTTGGCTCCCTGGGATGGGTCAGGCTGCCACTGGAGCCCAGCCGTCCCCAGGCCCGATGGCCCTGATGGCACCGTTACCGCTCCCTGTCAGAGCTGGTGCACGCAGTGACGCTGCTCGGCGTGAGCCCGGCTCGGGCCGCGGTCCCTTCCAGTGCCACGGTGGGATGGCAGCGTGGGTGGGTGGTTCCCAGCGACGGCTCGGGTCAGAGCTGCCCCCGGGGCGCGGAGCTGGGCGCCGGCGCGGCTAACGCTGGCAGTGCACGGCTGCCGTGGGGCAGCTCTCGGCCCGCGCTCACGTGGGAGTCCTGGAGTTGGGGTGCTTGACATGAGCCTGTTGCTTTCCCTCTCTTGATCTTTTTTCTTTTTCTTTTTTTTTGTGTCCTTTCCCCTTTTCTTTCTCTTAATTTTCTTTCTATTTTTCTCTTTCTCTTTCTCTCTTTCTTGTTCTCATTCTCTCCCAGCTTTTCACACTACCCAGCTGTGCTCTCTTTGCAGTTCATACCCATCAGGCATCTTGTCTAATGCTGCTCATAAGGACTCACAGCTCTTCAGCAGAGGTATCTCCGTGCCCAGACACCCCGACTTATGTTGTGATAGTGAAGCCTTGTCACCATTAAACCAGAATCCAAAGATAAGCCCTAGCTGGACCATAACCTGCAGGGCTGTTTGCCAGGACGATGGTGAGCTTCCCTCCCACCGGGGCTGGAGGTCGGGCAGGGCAGCCGGGACGGCTCCTTCGGGCTTTAAGGCAGGGGAACCACATCGTCGTCCACGACCAGGAACGCCGGGTCGGCACGGACGTCTGCCTGCGGGGGTAGATGGCTCCCCGTCCCGGCGGGCTGGCTTTGCATCGGCACAAGTTAACGAAGATGAGCTGAGTTTGAGCAAACGTGAACGAGAGCAGGCGTAAGCCCGGCATTGTCTTATTTGCAGGCAGAACCAGAAGAAATCCTGGGGCCTCGATTTCTCTGCAGGCTCCTGGGAGCAGCCAGATTTTGGGGGTCCTGAGCACTTTGCCGGTGACTGCAGAGGTGACAGAGGAGACTGTTCCTCACTCGCCACCCCCCTCCCGGCCAGCAGGGCCTCGCAGGGCAGGCCAGGTTACCAGCCATTTGGTCCCAGCAGTGTTGGGCCGAGTGCTGATGCCGGTGGCCGGTGGCGGGGGCGGCTGCCGCGAGAGGGGAACGATTCGCACCTCCGGGCAGGAGATGAAAGAGCTGCTGGCGCTCGGAGATGAAAGAGCCGGCGGGGCTGTGGCGCGGGGTGAGGACGGGAGGTGAGGGGAAGCCCCGAGAGTTGTTTTTCTTCTCATCTCTGCCGCGCAGCAGGACAGTGGCAGCCAGCGCCGGGCTTTCCCAGGGCCGCGACGGAGCGGGGCCCCGCGCTGAGCCCCACGCCTCAGCGGCAGCGGGACCCGCTGAGAATCCATCAGGACGTTGCATGGAGGAAGGGAGGCTCTGGGGGTGTTTGCCTTAGGAGAAGGGGTGCGGGGGGTGTTCTCGCATGGAGGCAGCCGTGCCGCTCCTGGCCCTGCCCGCGACTGTGCCGGCTGCTTGGGGTCATCCCTGTCACCCAGCGTCAGGTGCCATCACACAGTGGTGACACAGCAGTGACACAGCCTTGGGCGAAGTCTCCATCTCCGTTTTGTGCATGGTGAGGCCGGGGACAGGACTCGGTGGCTTGTCTGAGAGTGGCAGGGGAATGGCAAACCTCGGTGCCCCCAGTCCCTGGGACTGCTGTCCCCAAGCAAGGGCGTTCCCGTGTCACACCATCGCGGTGCGGCATGCGGTGGGAGCCCGGCATGACTGGTGCCCTACCCTGTGCTGTGCCGTCCTGCCGTTGCACGCCCTTTAGCTCAGCCCCGGGGTTCCACGTGCAGGTGCGGATTCGTCTGTGCCGGGACCACCTGGGTGCCCTCCAAGGGGGTGGCTGTGTGTCGGGCTGGTCTTTCAGTGCTTCCTCTGCCGTCTCCACTCAGACTCTGTAATTCAGCAGGGCACACGCAGCACCGAGGCAGGTCCCCTTTTAGCCTGGGGGGATAATAATCTCTCTTTAGCCTTTCCTTTGCCCAAGACTAAAGCTGGAGGAGCAGGAATCCTGAGGGCAGTCAGAGTCACCATGAGCGGAGGGCGTCTCCTGGGCTGCCGAGGATGCTCGGCTTCAGAGGTCCCTGTAACCTTCTGCATTGGTGCAGTTTGTCCCCAATGGCTCACGCAGAGCAGTGAGAGCAGAGGCCAGTGCTCTGGCAGATGGGCACCTACACCTTCCCCAGAAAGCCTGGGACTTGGAGGTTTGGACTTTGACTTGCCTTGGACTTTGAGGCTGAGCCTCCAAGGCCAAATGGCAAGCTGCTCCCCCGCCAAAGACTCTACCTAGGTACCTGAAGAAGACCCATTTTTCAGTTCTATGTATCATTTTTGTAAGCAAGAGCTTGTGCAAGGGCCTGGGCTGTTGCTTTGAGGGGCCTCAACCTTGCAGGTAGCCACGAAATGGGCTGAGCAGGAGAAGCTCCTACCCAGCTGCTCCCTCTGCTCTCCCTGCCAGGGCGAATACCAAGTCTGATGACCCCAGGCTGCTCAGGCAGAGCTCAGAGGGTTTTCTCCTCCAGCCCTGTCCCTGTGCATCCCAGAGCTCTGCCAGTCTGCAGGACCTCCTGGCAGGCTGGCGGTGGCCAGAGGCCCTGACCGGCTACGGCCACAAGCAAAGGACGGTGAGGAAAAGAGCACTGAGCCCCCTGCCATGGCAGGTGGGGACCAGCAAGGCTTCGGGGACTCGCAGAGAGTGTTGGGTGAGAATGCTGATGGAGCCAAAGAGGTTTCCAGCTTGGCGTCTGCATGACCCGGACTGCAATGCGCTCATCATTGCATGGACTGAACTGAAAAATGGGGGGGGGCAATCACTTGTTTCACCTTAAAATGTTGTGTTTGAAGTTAATTTGCATTGCCTCAGGGTGGCTTGGTTGGTTCTGAACCTCTTTGAAATAACTGGGTTCAGGCAGACCTCAGGCGGGGGAAGCAGAAAGTCCGGAGCCGTCCTCTAAACCCGTCTCTCCGTTTGTGTCTTCTGGCTGGTCTCCCGGCAGGTCCGGGGCTGCTGCCCACCCCGGGGACAAGTGCGCTTGCTCGGACGACGCTGCACATCTCCCACGCTGGACCCACTCGATGTGTGGAGCTGGGGAGGAGCTCCGGGGAGCCGGGCTGGGCTGAAGGCGCTGGACAAACCCTCCTGGCTGCTCCTCTCTCACAGCTGCAGCAAGTTTGACAGTGCTCTGCCAACCCCTCCTTGGAGAGCACCACCCTCTTCAGGACCTGTGGCATTCGGGTGGCACCGGGAAGCCCGGGGACGCTGGCCAGGGCGAGGAGGATCCCAACTCAGTGCTGTGCCTCTCCTCTGCACCAGCTCTCCCTCCTCCTGCCTTGGCCGCGCTGGCTGCTGGGTAAGGATTGGTTCTCACCTTGCACAAAACTTAACACCCATGGCCCTGGTTCGATCTGTGGCTCAAAGGTACTTCTGAACTGCGGACAGGCGGTGGTAACTCACCCGCGTGCTCATCTCCGCTACACGGACACGTGTGTGCAGAGGTGCTGCCGCGGTCAGTGCCACCGTGGTGGGCAGGCTTCACCCTTGCTGCCACAAGTGCCGAGGCACCTGTGTCGAGCGATGAACTAAACCTGCCGCCGGGTTTCCCAGCCCGTCTGCTGGACACTAGGAGTGAACCAAGAGTTTTTTGAAACCGGCCCAGAAACGCACTGGGAGACAGCCTGCATTTATCGTGCTTCTGCTTCCCCCTGAATTCCAGTCCTCTGACACGTTTAGATCAAACCTGATGACCCAAATCTGACTGCAGCAACTGAGAAGAAAAGTGACCTTCTGAAAAGAGCAGCTGAGCCGGCCCAGGAGAGCAGCCGCGTGTGCTTTGGGCCACCCTGGGCCGCTGCACCCAGCCGTGCCACGGAGAGGAGCAGCCAGGCAGCACCGAAACGTTTCACCAGTTTTAATTCAATTACTTTGCAAAACAGCGTGTAGCACCGCTGACACCTTCACAGCATCCCGTGGCAGCAGAACAGCTCTGGAAGCTGTTGATGGTGGCCTGTGCGAAACAGCTTAGTGGGCTCGGGCCAGGATCTAATAAACATGTGTGTGCAATGCAAAAACCACCTGCCTCTTTGCAACGGGACCCGCCGACAGAGCTGGCTGAGCAGAGGAGAGCATCCCTGCCCCACACCGGGGCGCTGGGGACGGGCCAGCGGCTAGTTGGGGAACTGGAAAAGTCCCCCAGCCCTTAGGGACAGGCAGGTTGTGGGGTCAGGGAGGGAGCTGCCTTCACAGCCGACTGCAGGTCCCAATAGGGAAAGGGAAAGGAAAAAAATGGGCACGCATCCCTCCTTCCTCCTGCTTTCCTCGTTAGAAGTGTGGAGCTGGTCGAGGCTGCAAGGTGGCAAGTGAATCTGGAATTTGTGGGGTCTCGCAGCCATGCGGGAAGGCAGGGATGTGTCCCCAGGTGTGGGACTCTTCAGGCATTCAGCACCCGCAGTGGCCCTGGGCACCTCTCAGTCCCACTTCCCCAAGCTGTCAAAGGTCTCCAGCCAAAAATGGGGCAGGGCAGATATTTTTTAAGTGAAGAAAACAGGAAAACTGTTTATTTCAAGATCTCTCCTCTAGCCCCTTCTTTTGTCAGCATCAAGCAGCTGTGATAGGCAGAAGCTCAAATTGTCGCCCCAGGCAGGTCTCATTTAATTAAAAGCCTGAGCAAGGAGGATGTTACCCCAACTGTTCATCTTCTCAGGCAACGTCTGCCAACGTCTGGAGCAGGGAGATGTGCTCTGTGGTGATGCACATCCCATCCCTGCAGCTGCCATGTTTCCCAGGGCGGCCATCACCCGCCGTGCTCAGTGCTCTTAAAATCTGGCTGCTCTAGATGCTGACCTGGGGCCCCAGATGTTGTCCAGATGGGTTTTTCCATGGCCCGGTGATGCTTTCCCAGCCTCGCTTCCCACCTTTCAGGGTAGCCTGAAGAGCAGTGGGAGTTTCAGATCTTGCAAATCCCAACACGCTTTGGTCAACGGTGTGGGAAGAACCAGCCTGAGCCCTGCAAACTGCTTGGAGGGAGCCTGGGGTGAGCTGCAGCAGCTCCAGTGGCCGAAGGGGGTCTGCTGGCCCAGGGACCCCTGTCTAGGGGACAGCCAGGGCAGCGTGCCCTGAGGGGGAAGGGCTCCCTGCAGCATAAACCCCAGGGGAGGGAGTCCCCCTCGCACCCCTACCCACAGCCCCATCCATCCCTCCCCAGCGGGGAACAGGCAAGGGGGACCCCAGCCACCCTGGGGGCTGGAAGAAGGCCCCCTCTCCCCGGGGGGCTTCCCCTGCTCCACCCCCCCAGGGCTGCGTGCCCGGCTGCCCCCGCTCACGGAGCCCCTTCCTCCCCGCGGGGCTCGGCAGGGTCTGCGTGGAGCCGGCAGGGATGGCTGGCCCCAGAGCCCCCGCTAAGTGCTTGTGGAGTTGGGTTTTTTTCCACTCCTGGGAACCAAGCGTCAGCTTTTGTTGGCGAACAGACCGTAGCTTTCATGTGAAAAGGTTAGTACAGTATGTTAGTTCCTAATGAGGGGATAATAGAGTCTGATTCTCACACCCTGGGGACTGCGAGGTGACAGCAGCACGGGAGAAGGGTATTTAACACCTTCGCCCTGGGAACCTTTTCCCTTCGCAGCCAGAGTCCCCCGGCCTTGCCAAGAGCAGGGAGGAGGAGGAGGAGTGTGGTGCAGCGCCTTTGTCCCCACTTCCCTCTCGTGCCCCGATCCCATCCCATCGGCACACGCGTCCTTGCAGCGGGGACAGCCGGCAGAAGAGCCCGCGAAACGGTCGGCCAGTCAGTCAGGATCTGGTCCCCCATCACCGTGTCAAAATCTCCCCAGCCGTGGGCAGTGGGGAGGCTGTGGGTCACGGTGCCTGGTGGGGATGCAGACCCAGGGGCCGGGTGTGCGGGGAGGTGGGGGTGAGCCCCCTTGGCGTGTGCGCTGCCCGGATGATGGGTGCCCTCAGTCTGCGTCCCCGTGGCTGTCACCTCCCTCGCTGCCTTGCAGCCATGTCTGTGCCAGAACTGGGGCTCACGGTGCCACCCGGGGCATCCTCAGTGGACCAGGATTTGGGGGCGAACATGTCCTGCAAAGCCCGGGCAGCGCAGCCCAGCCCAGGTGCCGCGCAGGGAGGATTTAAGGGCCCCGCTGCCCTGCCTTGCTTTTCCTGGAAAAATCAAGATTCCTTCCTAAATCCAGCCTTCCACCCCGTCCTGCTGCAGTGGCTTAGGAGAGGGATGAGCCCTGTGAGTGCGTGGCACCTGGGGACAGCCCTGCGCCTGGCCGTGGCCCCTCCAGGGCTGTCAGCCATCCGCAGCCACGTGCATCCCAGGACAGGTACCAGATGCAGGTCGATGTTGCCATTTTCTCGGGGGTAACAGCATCCAGCAAGGGCAGTCCAGGGTGAGGTTTCGCAGGGGCAACCGCCTGCCTGGTGGCAGGAGCCGCAGCGCATGGAGCATGCTGCTGCTGCTTTTCTAACTGCGGGGGCCCGAGCTGGATTAACCCCCCGGCTGCTGTATTTATGAAGGGAGTTCAATTCAGACTGCCCGTGCGGGGAGCTGGAATGTCCTCGGAGCAGGAGAGACCAGTTTTGCCAAATTCCACCCCCACAGGATGCCAAATTACAAGTGTCATCGCCTGGGCTGTCACTCTGCTCCGAGCCTTTCAGGGCAAGACACCTTCCCACTACTTAGCAATCTTAGAAACGGCAGATTTTTGTAGTAACCCTTTCCTGGGTGACCTGTTTCTTACTGAGGTTGCACGTGGGAAACCGCCAGCTTGCAAGTCCCCAGCGAGCCGGAGCCGCCTGTCCTTGGTTTGCTGCTCCCGCTGGGGCGAGTGATGCTGCAAAGCAGCAGCTGAGCTCAGCACCGCCGTGTCCCCTCCACATGGCTGGGTCACACATCAGAGGTGGGGTACGGGGTTTTGGGGGTATGGTCTGTGCCTGCTAGAAACAAGGTGCTGAGGAATTACCACAACTAATGGCCAAAGTCTGTGTTTAATAACGTGGGGAGGGCTGGCGCCTGCGGCGCTCGCCAGGCTTTGCCAGCTCGCCATGGCTGTACCCATCCTGGGCATGCAGGTGATGCACGAGGGGGGTCTTCAAGCTGCCGTGCCCCTCTCTGCTCACGTAGGGTGGCTGAGCCCCACCTCACTCCTGGCAGCGCCTGGCTTCATTGCTCGGCTCTTTTGTGCTGTTTTCTTTCTCCTTCATTCTTTAAAATAGCAGGATGCCAACTCCAGCCTCACCGGGTTTTTCGACAGCACCGCTTGAAGGGTGTGTGCCCCGGTTCCCGCATCTCGGTTAGTGGTCACACCAAGCTGGTGGCAATGCCTCCCTGTCCTCCCCGGCGGTGCACGGTCCCACAGGCACGCTGGGTGAGTGGCAAACCCCTCTCGGGGAATCGGGGCCGGGCTGTCCTCTGCTCCCCAGAAAACCCAGAGGAAAGCAAAGGGTGGGATTTTGGAAGGAGAAAGGCTTTGGTTGGATCTTTCTGCAGGGACCCCTGCATCCCAAGGCTGGTCATCTCCTCCAGCCTGGTGAGCTTTGGAGATTTCTGGGTCAAACAAAAGTGTAGGAGCACCTCTGCTTCCCCAAGGGCACAGAAAAGGGGCTGAAGCCCAATTTTCCTGCCCAGATGTGGAGGAGGCTGTGGGGCGTGGGATGGGGGAGGTTGGGAAAGCAGTTACTTAAGACCAACAGAAATG
Organism: Mycteria americana; assembly: GCF_035582795.1. Classification (NCBI taxonomy): domain Eukaryota; kingdom Metazoa; phylum Chordata; class Aves; order Ciconiiformes; family Ciconiidae; genus Mycteria; species Mycteria americana. The sequence goes on along the minus strand of NC_134381.1, from coordinate 1,742,774 downwards.
TCACAGCGAAGTGTGATGATGGTCAGAGCCTGCAGGTCAGCATCACAAAGCACCTGAAGAATGAGAATCCAACATTTTGGATTCTCTGGAGCGGGGGAGCCGAACCCGCTCCCCTCTGGAGCGGGGGAGCCGAACCGTGGTCCAGGTGTGGGGAGGGGAACCAGTGGCCCCAGGGACTGGCCATGAGAGTGATGAAGTTTGGGAAGAATTTGCTTTACTGAAATAGGGGCTTTGAGGTCCAGAAACGTACCAGGTCTCAAGGCAGAGCCTGTGGGCTGTGCTATACGGCTGCTGTAGGCATCATGTTAAATACTTCTAGGATGGTGGGTTGGAGAGGCACAGACCTTGCCTAAGGCGCAGACGCATATGGGCAAGGCAGTCGTGGTCCCTTTTCATCGGTGGGCAGTTTCTGGTTCGTAAAGGCCGGATTTGGGGCTATCGCGGAGCAGCTATCTCCTGGCTCTCCTTTGCAAACACCGCCTCTTCCTTCTCCAGGCCGTGCTCCCTTGGCTGCGGCCCCGGCGGGCACAGGGGCTCCCAGGTCCCATGGTGGGGAGCGGGCAGAAGTGCCAGCGGCTGCCGGTGGTGGCATTGCCCGCGGTGCACCCGGCTGCACGGCTCCTTCTCGGATTGCTCCAGCCTGGCCCTGTCCTCCAGAGAGAGGAGCAGCAAGTGGTCCCCTTGCTGGCCCGAAGGCGGGTGGATGGGAGCAGGTTGCCCACGCTGGTACATGGGTTTGCACCATCCCTGGGCCCAAGGGGCATCTTTCTAGGTCAACCTGCGCAAGCCTGTTTGCACCAGAGGAGATGTTTTCCAGCTGAGATAGCCTGGGCCTGAGAAGCAGACATTCCCTTGCTTGAGTGTGCTGAAATGTTTAATTAGAGTTTAACAGCAGCCTGGGAAAAAGGTGTCTTGTCATATTTCTGGGCTGCGTTTTGTTGTTGAACTGCTAGCCCTGTATGAGCACAGCCGAGGGAGACCTGCCGCACAATGAGCCCTTTATGTGCCTCTCCCCGCGGCTCGCCCCGACCCTGAACTTTCCCATTAGCTGTTGGCACGGTGCCCTCACGCATGTGCCCAGGAGGGAGCCGGGACAGCGCCGGGATGGGAGCGCAGAGCAACGCAATGGCTTTTCCTCTGGTTTTCGGGTTGGTGTTGCAGGAGAGGGGACGGTGTGGGGTGTCTGGAGGAGAGGACATCCCACCAGCTGCACTTGGATGTTCGGATGAGCCCAAGGTGCCCTGCTCTGAAGCAGGCTCCAGTGTGTGGCTACAGGGATGCAGCGCGATGGTCGTGCATGTGGCAGGATGCTGGGGTGCAGCAGGATGGCACCTGAGGACACAGCACACACCTGTGAGGGACCCTCACCCAAGTGTTTCTGAAGATGCTGCCCACGTAGATCAGAGGTTTCATTTCTCGGACCCCAGCAGGATTCAGACCTCAGTCCCATCCCTCTGCCCTGCACTGGGAAGGGAAGATGCTGAGCCCTGCGCGGCTGGAGGAGCCAGCGAGGCTGCAGGACAGGATCCTCAGCCCTCTCCATCACCCCCTGGGCACCTGGGTGGACCCTGGAGAGTGCAGCCGCCCTCCCGAGGGAGCTGGGAGGAATGTGAGGAATGGAGCACACACCTTCCTTCCCCAACTTCGCCTCCACAAAGAGCTCATCAGCATTTTCCATGCGCACCTATTTTTTTCTGTGGGGTGAAATTAAAGTTTTGCTGTCACTTGCCTGCTGGTGTCCGGTTCATTAGCGACAGAGCAAAGCCAGGTTTGGTGGGGTTGGATTGCTCCTCTTGCTATCTGTCCCAGCTTTCTCTCCTCTAGTTGGCCACTGAAACAGTAGAGAGCAAATCCCTTGGGTCCAGCAAAAGTCTAAAAAAGTGCCACATGTTTATGTGTATATTATTACCTCTTTTTACCTTTTTTTTGCATGACACGAGCATGCAATGCTCTAGAAAGCTCCCTGCTGCGGTGAGAAGACGTGGAGGTGTTGGGGCCCCCCAGGAACACGCCTGTCTCTCTGTGGTGACCTCACATGTCACCAACACGCTGGGGTCACGTTAGCACGTCTGGGAGGTGTCGGGCTGGGAACGTGGGGAATTGGTGCATGAGGTCTCTTGGGGTTTCTCTTTGCTCCAGCAGCAGTGGCTCGTCCCCTAGTCTGTCCCCAGGGGCTTCCCTCTTGTAGGTCGCAGTTAGCAGCTTGCATGGCTTCTTTCTGGGACTGTTGGGGGGGGGGATTCTTTTGGAGAAGTCCTGCAAGAGCTGGTGTTTTCCCTTGAGATGAGATGCTCAAAGGAGATGGTGCTCCCAGTGAGCTCCTCTGCGCTGGAAATGCTGGCAGAGCCCAGCCGCGCAGCTTCGTGCTCTGCTCCCCCATGGGATGAGCTGTACCACCAAGATTGCATTGGATGGTGAGAGCCTTCCAAAGGTGCTTGGCACCAGCCTGGTCCTCACCAAAATCCCAGCTTTGCCCACCTTTGTTCTACCAAAGTTTTCTCAGTAAGTTTGTGGCCTCTGTGGCAGCACGTGGCCCATTCACAGTGTGTCCCACAGCCGTACTGGTCCGCCTTCAGTCCCAGAGGTGACCAGCCTTGGTCCTAGCCCCGCCAGGGGTTGTCTAGAGAGAAGGACGCTGGCAGGATTGATTGGGAATGTGGTTCTGGGTGTTAAAACTGCTCCCCATTTGCCCGTATTTTCCTCTGACCTCCTCCAGACATGCAGGCACTGCGGGCAGAGGCTGACGCCTTTGCTCAGAGGCTGGTAGGTGATGCCATGGAGAAGCTGTGGGGACCTCCTGCTCATCCTCCAAGCATGGTGACAGGGATGAACTGCAGTGGCGACCATCCCAGACTGCCTGGGAGGATTTTGCAGAGGGACCGACTGTCACCAAATTCACTGGCAAGACATGGTGACATCCACACATTTCCGTGGTGACAACCTGGCCGAGCCGTATGACCAGCAGCACCATCATCCTCTCCATTGCTGCTCCATTTGTCAGGAAGCTTCCCCAGCCCTGGTGGCCCTCCAAGATGAGCAGGGTCTGCACCGGGAATTACTTTCTCCCCAACAGCCTTGGCCTGTGTTTGAGCTAATGCAGGCCAGAGTATGGGATTTTTATGCTCTCCACGAGGACGAGAGCGAGTCTCGACTCACAGCAGGGAAGATTCAAGTTAGATCTTGAGCTGCGTGGAGAGCAAAGCTTGGGGAGGCTGGGTGTCTCCATCAGCGGAGGCTGTTAGGAACGACGGACAGCTCACGGGTAGGTCTGCTCCTGACCTGGGGTCTCTGATGATGTGGTGGCCCTCCACATCTGGAACATCTGGACAGCTGCTGCCTCCATGGAGAGGTGGGCACTTGAGCACTGCTGAGCTCTGTCTGGGCTGGGACCAAGGAAAGAAGCCCTGCCTGGAGGTCTGCAGGGCTGTCAGAGACCAGCCCTGACGCTGGTGAGGGACAGCCAAGGCTGAGACATGGCTTCTGCATTTTTCCCCCTGCTGATGGCAGGGGGGGAGCGCCCAGCCCCGGTCTAGGGACCCGCGTGGGGTGAAAATGCCCATGACGTGGGATGAACCTGCAAGAGCACCCACCAGCCTCAGGTACATTTCAGCATGGTTTGCATGGGGGAAGGATCTGGCCCTCATGGGCTGCAGCCCCTTCATGCTGGCAAGTGTTTGCTGATGGGGTCCCTGCAACCTTCTCCCCAGCATCCTGGAGGTTGAACATGGGTTCAAAGAGGCTGGTGTCTTCTCTTGGAGGGGCTTTGGGAGCCACAGGGCTGCTGGCCAGGACAGGGTCAGGGTGCTCAGCAGTGGAGGTGGCTTCTCTGAGCAGGAGCAAGGAGCTGCTGCGCATTTGTTCTTGCCAGTGAGTGGAAATCAAAAGTCGCCAGGAGAGACGCGGGGGACAGCACTGTGACAATGGCACCCTGGAAATAAGGTGACCTCGGGAGAGGCGAATCTACCTGGGCCCCCAGAGATTTATGTGCGATGGAGAGCATGTTCCAACTTCATTGTAACAGTAATGGCAAGAACTGCATTTGCAAAGGCAAATATTTGCTCCATCTCCCCACCTCCGGCCCTGGGAGAGCCTGTGAGGGGCATCCCTGCCACCACCCACTTCCCACCAGGGTGGAGCGTGCGGTGTCCCTCCCGTCCCGCCTGGGAATGGTGACCGAGCGAAACAAAGGGGAAATAGGGGCCCCTTGCTCTGCTCTGCTCCCGAAACCCCCCTCTCAGGACCAGCACCCCGGCCCTGGGTCGTGGCAGGCTCTGCCCAAGATGGGGTCACGGTTTCATTTTCCAGACCCACCGAGCAGCTCCACCCTCCATGGGGTGCTGGGCACCGTGGCCATGCAGGCAGGGGCGCTGAGATGGGCGGATAAGCCCACGGCGCGTGCAAAGTGCCCAGCGCCGAGGGAAGGGGCAGCATCCAGCCCAAAGGCATCCCAGCTCGGAGGCCAGAGCCCAAAGACGGAGCCACCGTGGGGGCCCCGGCTCTGTGGAGCTCCCTGGGGAGCGTGGCTGCTGCTGGCACGGCAGCTGCGTGGCAGCTGCGTGCGAGTGAGAAGCCACATCCGCTGGGCCGGGCCGTGGCACGCTGGGGCGGCTGCCGGCTCCCGGCACACCTGCAGCAAGACGCCGTGCAAACAAACCTGCCGCACCGTGGGCTTGCAGGCAGGGGCTGCCCGCGCCCTCCAAGCGCTCCTCCTCCTCGCCGGCTGCCTGCACGCCACTGCCCACTGCCCACTGCCCCAGGGCCGCTGGCTGCCCCACAGGAACCTCAGCTCGGGGTCGTTCCCACCGGGGCTGGTGGGCAGCGCGAGGGTGGCACGCTCCTTGCCAGCCACGCGGCACCTCCCGAGCCGCAGCTTGTTCCCAGAGCCCTCCTTGGCCAAGCAAGGGTTTTGCAGCCCTTTTGTACTCTGTCAGGGTAGGATCTGGCCTTCATGCCCAGCTCTTTCCGTACCCTCTTTGTGCCCGGGTGGTGACAGTTTTTGGAGCAGTCCCACACTCACGAGGACCACCCCAAGGCGAGAAACGGCGCCAAGCTCTGTGTGAGGTTCTCGCCAGGCTCTTGGGCTGCTGCCGTAGGTTACCCAAAGACGCCAGGATAAATCAGCGGCCCGTGTTCTGGGGACACCGTCTGTCCTGCAGTGGTGCAGGCTGAGCTGGGGAGCCGCACGCCCTCCCCCAGCACCAGCAGTGCAGCCAGCCTGGCCGGGGAGGCTGGTGGGTGCAGGGAGCTGCTGCAGGAGCAGCCTACCGGGAACAGCATCGCCGTCGCGGTGGGCTCAGGGTCCTGGGTGCGCAATCTTGTGCCAAACATGTCCAGGGTATCACCTGTCAAACATCACGCAGAGCTGAGAAGCAGGATGGAAACCTCTGCCATCAGCGGGAGCCCTGCGGGAGGTAATTTCCCCGCCGTCCCCAGCATCACTCCTTCCCCTTCTGTTCTGCAGAATGTCAAATCTGCTTTCAACAATTTTCCGCCCGCGCGCGGGTGTGTTTGCCGCTGCCCGAGCCCTGCGCGGCTGCAGCTCTGGGCTGGAATTGGCGTTTCAGACTGTCCTGTGCGTGGGATCGGGGAGCCCTGGGCTGGGAGGTCTCCACCAAGATGCTGCCAGAGCTTTGCTCCTTTTCTCGTCACTGCCACTGGGTGTGACAGAAACGGGTTTGCTTAAGGGCTGTCTGTGCTCATCATGGTTTTTTGATGTAGGGCTGAGCAGAAGCACAGGGCACAGGTTTGGGTTTGCTCTTATGGGGCCACTGGAAGGCTGCTGTCTGCTCAACTGCTCCCCAGAAGTAAAAAAAAAAAGTTGCAAACCCTTTGGTTGGGGGAAAAAAGAGAATGAGTCAAAAGGACTGGATGGGTTTTGCTAAATCCAAGAGGAGAATGCTGTTAGGAGTGACAAGGGGACTCGGAAGGGGGCTGAGGGGAGACGTGACTTCTCTGGTGATGAGCTCTAAGAAGGGTTACGCAGGGAAATGGTCTTGGCGTTGGGATGCAGGGCGGGTATTGGCAGAGCAAGAGAGCCCGGAGCGAACACGTGAGGCAGCAGTGAATGAACTGGAGAGCGTCTAGCTAGTAATGCTTCTCAAGGTGGAAAGGCAGAGCACGAGGGAAATGAGAGGGCAGGGAGGAGCTTGGTGCTGAATACACGTGGAAGTGGTTGGAGTGGGGGTGATCAGTGTGGAGGTGATGGGAGTGGGGTGACCACACTGGGGGTGATGGGAGTGGGGCTGATGGGCGTGGGGCTGGTTGGAGTGGGGTGATCAGATTGGACATGGTGGGAGTGACGCGACCAGACTGGAGGTGGCTGGTGTGGAGGTGATGAGAGCAGGGTGACCAGACTGGAGGTGATGGGAATGGGGCTGATGGGTGTGGGGTGACCAGACTGGAGGTGGTGGGGGTGGAAGACAAAGCCTCCGTCAGGGGGTTGGTGCTGCCCAGACGAGAGGAGCAGCCGCTCTGCAGGGGACCCTCCAAAGCACAGGCAGGAGTGAAGCAAAGCGGCGCTGAGCTAGCAAACGCCCGGAGCCTCCCAGGTCCTCGGGAGCTCCCTTCCCACGCTGCCGAGGATGCCACTGCCCTTTCAGCATCTTCATCTCAGAGTGAGGAGGAGGAGCTGATCCTGGCAGGTCAGCTGGGCATGGGGGTTCTGCCACCCGCGGTCCTGCCCTGCTGGGGAAGCTCTGCCGCCACGTGGGTCACGCATGGCGATGGGCCGTGCAAGCACCGTGCCTGGTTGGGTTTCTCCTGGACTTGGTGGACGGTAACATGCAAACGAAGACGCAAAGTGCATCCCTCCCTCAGGCTGCTGGCGAGCTGCCCGAGAGGCCCCGTGGTGTTGTGAATGTGGTATCTCTGCCTTAGGAGCTTTTCTTTCTTTATTAAACTAAAGGCTGGCTTTGGATGTCAGGGGTCCGGGGCTTGTCTCGACGCATGTCCAGGGCAGTTGCACCACAGCTGATTTTTACAGGCTCCCGACCAGCGGTGCCGGGAGCCTGGACCAGTTGCAGGACCTTGTTAAGCGCTGAGATCGGCACGCGTGGGACCCCAGGGCAGCTTTTACTGCTCCAGCCATCGGGGCTGGCGAGACACCCCTGGCTGTGACTTGAACCCAAAAACCTCTGCCTGCCCTGCACAGTCATCCTGTGCTGCTCCCTGCCAGGTATTTAGGGAATCTGGGGCCCCGTGTGCCGCTGGCAGAGGGGCGCAGGCTGGAGAGCTGACGCAGGGCGCTGGGAACCCAGCTGCAGCGCTCCGAGGGCTCGCGAGTGTGTCAAAGCAGAAAAATGTGCTGGGAACAGCTTTGCCCTCCCTCTCTTTGGCTCCTCCTGCGCACACCGAGTGAGTCCAAGTCCCTGTGCAGGCAGGGAGTGCTGCCTCCTCGCCGGGCTGCTGCCCCCGGCCCCGCCGGGGTGGGCAGGGAGGTATTTGGAGGGTGCTGAGAACTGTTTGGCTCGTGGCAGGCAGAGCGCAGGCTGGCGGGGAGCCCTGCCTGCTCCCCCCAGCTGTGCTCCACGGCGGAGGACTGGGAGGACGGATCCAGCTCAGCCCGCTGGAAGGCTGTGGCTTGTTCCTGGAGGGGGGGACCGCGGGGAGCAGGTCTGGGGGCAGTCAGACTCGTCTGCGGAGCTGGGGCTGGAGGGAATTGAAATCCTCAGGTGCAGGAAAGTCCCTGCACCTCATGGTGAGGAACGTGATGGTGGTTTTGATTTTAGCAGAGTTTAAGCTCTGCTTCAAAACGAAAGCATCCGGCCCTCCCGGCTGTGGGGAGCACAACCCCCTGGCACATCCCAACCACCACCACGCAGCCGAGGGGCCGGATCCAGCACCCGCGGCTGTGTCCGGGGCAGGGAACCAGCCACTGGACCATGCTGGAGCTGGCTTATCTACTCGGGCTTTCCCCACCTTCAACCGATCCATCCCACAGCCCGAGGGTTTGCTGCTGGGGTGTGCTGCCCGGGGGGCACAGACGGACATCCCGCAGGTGGGATCTGGGGAGGTGAGAGGGTGCATGCGTGGCCATTTCCCCAAGGGCACACATTTGCTGTGGGGTGGCCGGGCAGGCCCACGCTGGCCCACAGGCAGGGGCTGCGATTGGTTTTTTACATCTGTAAAATACCGTGTTCCCTTCCTCCCCCCACCACGGCCAAGCTGGCAGCAGCACCACTTCCCTGGCGGGCACCTGCCCGGGACCCGCATCCCACCCACGCTCGGCCCCGGGGAGCCTGGCCGGCAGCACAGCCCAGCTCTGCTGCCCTTCGGGGGTGAGCCCAGCCTGGGGTGAGCTCCTGCCCAGAAGTGAGCCCCTCTTGGGGATAAGCCCCACCTGGGGATGAGCTCAGTCTGGGGGTGAGCCCAGCCTGGGGATAAGCCCAGCCTGGCAGTGAGCCCAGCACGGCAGTGAGCTCTGCCTGGGGGTGAGCCCAGCCTGGGGGCTAATCTCAGGATGGGGGCTAATCCCATCCTCGGGTCTAATCTCAGGCCAGTTGCTGATCCCAGCCTCGATGCTGAGCCCAGCTTGGGTGCTGAGCCCAGCTGAGTTAAACCAGGGTGCTGAGCCCAGTTCAAATGCTAAACCCAGCCCAGCTCAGCCTGGGTGCTAAGCCCAGCCTGGGGCTGAGCCCTGCCAGACCCAGACTGGAGGAAAGCTCCTGTGCCTTGCTCTGTCCGTCGCCGTGGGGTAGGTGACAGCCCAGCGCGGCTGCGGGACGCACGCCCAGGATCAGGGGTTCCCCCCAAACCCGCTGTGTCGGAGCCAGCCCGGGCCCGGCCGCCGCGGGCAGCAGCGCGGGCAGCAGCGCGGGCAGCAGCGCGGGCAGCAGCGCAGGCAGCAGTGCGGGCAGGCATCCTCCCCGGCTGCCCGCAGCCCCTGGGGCAGGGCACGGTGCCCGCCGGCGCAGGCCCATAATGCCCGTCTTGTTCTGCAGGCTGGGAGCGCACGGGGTGAGCTTCCCTGCCCCCTCCGGCCCGTTCCCAGCCTATTCTACCTTATGTGTAGGAACTGGTTTTTCTTCCTGGGCTATTGTTTCCGCTGGATTGGTTAGATTGCTCCAGGCCTTGCTCAGATTTCCTTTCTCACGCTTTTTTTTTTTTTTTTTTTTTTATATTCCCGTTTTCTGCTGCAGCGTCTATTCTCGCCCCAATTAAAGCAGCAGGCGCTGCCCGGCGGGATGGGGGGGTCTCGCCTCCTCCCGGCTCTGCCCCGATGCTCACTGTGATTGCCCAGGACGAGGGGCCGGGCTCCAAAATCATGTTTCTGTGCTGGGGAGCCTGCTCCTGGGCCGGTAAAGGCAATCTCTGCCCTGGACAACCTGCCGGCTACACAAGCTTCTCAGGCTCAAGCTGCTCAAGTTTCCATTTTTCTGCAGCTACGTCCACTAAACGAATTTTTTTTGCTTTAGTAAATAAAAAGCAATGGGTCTGGTGCAGCCCTACAGTCTTAGGCCTGGCTCCCGCAGAGCACCATGCAGGGTGGGATTGCAGGGGTTACCCCGGGGTGCTGAGCCGGGGGGCACCACGTCACCTCCAGCCCAGCTCCTTCCCGCGATGCTGCTCCCTGAGACCAAGCTCATCCTGCTGAGCCTCAACTGCTGCTCGGGGGGATGAATCCAGACCCTCCTGGGCCAGTCCTACCCCTGTGGGATGGATTTAAGGCCAGGCTTGAGAAGGGACACCTGCATCTGGCCACTGACCCGGGTAGTGGCATGGTGAGCACGCGAGAGGGCTGCTCTGTGTCTCCAGAGGGTTAGCTGTGATGAAGTGTTCCCAGCCTCAGCACGGCTGGAGGAGAGGGGAGTCTGGCCTGCAGAGAGCCATGTCCTCCGGGCATGGCTCTGCTCCCCAGCTCCTTCCCTCCTGCCACGCCACACCACAGACCAGGCAGAGGTCCAGGCGGGATGTCCTGGTGCCTCAGAAGATGCTGCCCTCTACCAGGAGGTCTGGCACGCCGACAGGGAAAGGCAGGTAGCGCTCAGATGGTATCTGGCTCCAGCTGGGGAAGGCAGCGCATCCCCCGGGGGCCTCCGCATTGCACCGCGGGCAGGCTTGGGTTCCCAGATAAAAATAGAAGCTGAAACATGAGCCCAACTTCCCCGGCCGCTGCCATCGCCACCCAGCTCTGCCTCTGCCCGCACACCCACACACCTCTTGGCCATCCCGGGGGCACCAGCCCGTGCCACCCCCGGGAGTCCCTGGGGAGGGTGGAGGAGGAGGCAGCGGGGATGCAGGTGAGGATGCTCATGGACCAGATGGCCATGGAGGAGCAGAGCCGTGCAGCCACCTGGCCCAGGGTGGCCTCAGCCACTTGTACAGGGCTGAAAACTGCCCTGGGGAAAAGCAGAGAGCTTTGGGGGCACAGCTTCCAGCCAAACACGGCTTCAAGGGCTCAGTACGGGGCAAGGGGAGAAGCTCTGACGTACATTACACAGATGGTCCCAGGACCTCAACCAGAGGAGGGACAGCTGCCAGGGAAAGCCAGAAGCAGAAGTAAGGGTAGCTGTTGGCTTAATAAGTAATAAAGATCCTTTCCTAAAGCTTGTCTAGCACCGGGAGCGGAGGACGGAGCCCCCAGTACGGCTGCATGTTCAGCCGGGAGGAGGGTTCAGCAATGGAGCTGGGGCTTCATGTGCAGCACTCTGGTTTCGTGGGACCTGGGTCAGGCAGGAAGCTCAGCTTCCAGCATGGCCAGCGTGCATTTGGGTAACAAAGAGCAGTGCCGTGCCTGACTGTTAATGATCTGAGTGTTGGACTCATCTACAGAAAGAAAAGCTTCAGTCCTTTGCAGGTTCCAGGGCTCTGACTCTCACGATCAGGAAATGTATCTCCATGACCCTTTCCATTTCTGGTGCCAAAATGAAATGCTCCTGAAGGTCAGGAGGATGCTTGGTAGCCAGATTTCCACATGCATTTTAGTTTTTGGGTGCAACCCTTTCGAATATGAGTCCAGGAGGGGTTAACCCCCACCCCAGAGGTGGATACGAAGCACATCTATGCAGGCAGGAAGGCAGCATGCTGGCACAGGGCTGGAGGAGTGGAGGCACCGGCAGCTGGGCAGAGAGGAGGGTGGGAAGGGACTGCTCGCCCACCGGCCCCCGGCAGCTCCTGGCACAGAGCTCACCCTAAAATGAAGGCTTCGGGGATGCTGCGTAACCTCATTATAAAGCAGTTATTACTGGTTTGGCTTTGTTATTAAACTTGTTGCAAGTGCTGGGAGCCTGTCCCAGAGCAGCACCCCTCTGTGCTGGGTGCTGTATAAACAGGGCTTGCGGCTATGGTGAAGGTTGGGTCAAGGGTGCTGTGGCAGCTCCAGCGTTTTGGAGGGGCTCAGCCCCTATCTGTGCAGCTCATGGCCCAGCTGGGAGGAAAAATGAGCAAGTGAGACTTGAGACGGCTGAAAGGCAGCTGGAGGAGACAGAGGGACCCGACTGGAGCGCCTTCTGGAGGGATGTGTGTGGCGGGAGCGGGGGCTTGAGCATCTTTTTTTTTTTCCCCTGGGAAAATCAGCTTTGCATGTGGCTTTAGGTGTAATGTCGGGTGAGATTCTCATCACTGCAAAGGCCTTGAGGTACCGAAAAGGGCTTTCGGTGTCACTGACGATTAGGCGCCGACTACCCAAGGCAGCATGACGGAGAGGCGGCAGCGGGATGGGGTTTGTGGTTAGGGACCTGCAGCCGTCTGCGCGGCACTCGAGGGAGCGCGTGTGCACCGAGAGGAGCAAGAAGCAGAGATCACCAGACCCTGGTCCCATCCCTGCTGGATGCTGAGCCCACTCCGGCAGCCTACGTGCATTGTCGGGGATGTGCTTGTGTTTCTCCTCTCCCCCCATCCCCGCCCTCCTTCAGGGGAGCTGATGGACCCCCCCCAACCCAAAAAATCACATCCGTTTCTCTCGCTTGGAGCAGCTGCAAACTGGCAGGTGAAAATGGAGAGGGGGGGTGCCCCGACAAGGAGGCAGCGGGAGCTGGGGTGCCCCGAAAGGGAGCCAGCGGGAGCTGGGGTGCCCGCGGAGCCTCCGGGGCTCCATCACCTCTGACTTCCCGTTCTTGCTATCTCCCCAATCGCGTCAGCAGAGGAGCTCCGTTAACACTAATCTGCCCGTTTCAGCGCCCAGTGGTTCGTGCTCCCAGACAAGAGGCCCTTCTAGCTGTCAGGTGAGCCTTTCCCAGAGCTTATGCAAATGATACTAATTAAAGGCATTCTTATCTGTTCGATTTCCCACACCTTTTGCCTTCGAGGGGGATAGAAAACTTCATGTTTTAACTCCGTATTTCATGGCAGTCAGAAGGACTGCCTAGGGAAAGCGTTGGGAAATGCAGCGGGTCACTCCTGATGAGAAGAGCTGGCTTATGCAAGTGTTGAAACACTTTATTATGCATGAGAAACCTTCCAGAAACGGATGACTAATAGCAAAGCGGGAGCAGAGAAAGCAGTGGGAACGCCGTACCAGGCTGGCATGGGATCCCATGTCATCTTACCAGCTTAGCAGGGTTGGGCTAGGTCAGCACTTGCCTAAGAGACCTCTCAGAGTACCTGGCTGGCGATGAGGGAAGTGATGTTAATGATTCAATAAACAGAGCCCTTCCCTCTTTGTGAACCAAAACGCCCCTGTACGATGCCAAGAACTCACCAGCAGCCCCGTATTTCCACCAGCAGCATGTTACTTAGCTCGGATGGCCATAAAAATACCGGTGCTCATGGTGCAGGCAGGTCTGGTGGGGGATGCATGGGCTGCATTCCCATGTGGGACCATCACAGTCCATCTCCCGGCACAGCTCTCGCCGTGTTGTTGGCAGACAGGGCTGCCCAGGTTTTGGTGGCCGCTCAAGACTGTTGTGTGCAGCAAGAGCCATTGCTCCCTGGAAGGACCAGGCTAACGCACCCATGCATCTCATCTGCTGCGTGGGTGGGTTTGCCGGTACCCAAGGACAGACGTTAGACCATTTGTAAGAGAGCAGGAGCAGCAATGTGCACGTTTACGATTCCCAGATAAGAAGGTCAATGAGAAAAGCTCTTGGCATAAAGGGGAAGGGAAACAGCCTGGTCAGCTGCTTTCTGAAAATCCCCTTGGAGGTGCAGCCGTCCCAGGGGCCTGGCTCGCCGCCGCTCTGCACTGAGAGGTGGCCTTTGCACCCGCAGGGTGTGGGAAGCTCTGGCGGGTCGAATTGCTGAGGTTTCTGCTCTTTGTGCAAGGACCTTGAAGGCACTGCAGGGCAGAGAGGAATCCAGCCCACAGCGTTGCTGGAGGAAGAGGAGAGTGTCTGAAGGTCAAAGCTTTGAGTGCAGCAAGGAGGAGCTGGAGGCTTGGGAAAAGTGTGTGGAAATATACACGTGGGCAGATGAGCACGATCCACTCCTGACTTGTGTTTGGAATTTGCCAGGTTGTTACCTGGTTTTCTTTCACTGTCCTTCCCACCATCTCCCTCCTTTCTGGGCACTGTCTGCTTTGGGTGATGGGCAGGAGATCTGCTGGAGGCAGACCTGCCTATCTGCAATGCCTGGGCTTGGAGGCTGCACGCAGGCAGCCTATGCTGGGGAGATAGCTGGCTGAGCCTGAACATCCTGCATGCCCGTTCTGGGGAGATTTCTAGTCTCGGTAAGTCCCTGAAAGAAACTCTCGGATGCTCAAGGACTGTGGTTTCACAACCAAAATGAGAGTTGCAACCTCCATCCGGAGGAGTGGCCCTTTCACCAGATGATATCCATCTCGGAGCGAGGGAAAGAAAGAAAGGGAAGAGGGTAGGCGGTGAGTAGGAAAAGAGATATCACTCCAGGTGGCTGTTGAATAGTCCTGTGATATGGCGAGCAGAAGACGCCCAAGGAATTGTCCTGACATGAGCTGCCCTGAATTGCCCCAAAGAGTTCACGCCGGGCACTGTTGTCCTCTACAGCTGATTTTGATACACTGAGGATTTCCCAAGCCAGAAGCTCTCCAGGCAGAGGGTTGTGTCTCACCGGTAAAACCCCTGCCAAGGAGATCCCTCAGTGACGTTGGCCTGTGACATTTGTCAGCAGAGCAGACAGAAGGAGCCTTGCGAGCCGAAGGACCATTTCAGGGACGGCTCCTCTGGGCAGAGCTCAGCATCACCAAGGTGACTCTTGGAGCACTTTGGAGATGCAGCTTTCAGGGGTATCAAAGGAAGCAGCAAAACTGACTCCACTGCTGTCTGAACTGCTCATCTTCCATGTGTGTTGGGCACCAGGCTGTGGACCTCCAGCTGAGCTCACGCCGCCATCTTCGGCCAAGCTCACACTGGCTCCCGGGGCCCTTTTTGAGTCCCAGAAGGTTTGGCTCCTGTTGTCTGCTGGACTTGAGTTTTCTTCGAGCTTCTTGCCTTCCTGGGTGGAGGCCCAGAAAGGGGATGGGATGCTGAGATGGCCCCAGCACTCCAGGCTGAAGCATCCAGTCCCTCGAGTCCCGGGAGGTTCGTGCGTCACTACTGGTGAAATCCCCACCCAGGAGGGCTGGGAGAGGCAGGGATCGTCCTAAACAAAAACAAGCCACCAGACGAGCTGCCAGTATTGCAAAAGCACGTTTCACCTGCCTTGTCCTCCTCGGCCATGCAGGCAGGGAGAGCCTCGCCGCACGGCAGCTGCCCGCTCAGCCAGGGTGGCTCAGGCTGCTGGGGATGGGGATAAGTGCCTCACCGGGCCCAGGGACCACCGAGCACAGAGATCCACGGCAGCTCTCCTGCTGTGACATCACAGCAAGACAATCTCCTGCTGTGACATCGCAGTCCCGGTCCAATGACATCACTCCTTCTAATCCCCGTGTCACAGCTCTCAGTGGTGACATCATAGAGCAGGCTGGGCTGCAGAGTGTTCCTCTGGGTGTGGTGGATGCTGGCACGAGGTCCCGGGGCAGGAGCACATGGCTGCGGGGGTGACGGGGCCCGACACCGGGGTGCGGAACCTCGGTCAGGAGGCCCGGACGGGCGCAGGGAGAGGGGACAACAGTGAGGGACCGCAGCGGGGACCACAGCTTCACCTGAGATGGGTCACACCCCCTCCTCATCCTTCACGTGGGCATGGCGAGCAGAGCCCGGGGAGGCAGGGGGAGATGGCACAGCCGTCCCCCCCTGCCCAGAGAGCCTAAATGCGGCACCGTCCTCGCCGGCCCTCCTGCTGAGCGGGCAGCTGGCACAACAGGGGGATCGGAGCGGGGATGTGCTCGCCTGGCTTTGCCCGGCCGGCTGCACGTGTGCCGTGCAGGGGCACCCAGCGCCTGCCCAGGAAGGGGCTGATTCACACGGGGTGCTGGAAGCCGGGCTGCCGTGGGAAAGTGCGCCCGCCATGGCTCCCGAGCGCTGGGATTGCTTCAGCGGGGGTGCAGCCAAGATCCATTTCACAGAGGGCAGAGCAGATCTAGGCTGGGATTTACCTGTGACTAAGCGTGTGCTGGCAAGGGCTGCCCTAGCGTGAGAAAGGCAGCGCTGCTCCTGCTCCGAGGTGTGCCCGCTGCCGCCCTGCGACCCGCAGCCCCGGGAGCACCGGGGCACCCCGCCGTGCGACGGGAGCACGGGTGTCCGCAGGCTGGGTAGAGCTATGGGGTGTGCGGGGGCTGCAGCCACCTGGCCCCCTCCTCCCAAGCTGAACTCACCCCTTTTCTCCACTGTGGCCCAGCTCCGTGGTCACCCTGTGGTTACACTGGCCACGTGGACAGGCAGGACAGCATGAGCAGAGACCCTGCACACTCAGCCAACTCAGCACATCATCCCCAGGGCAGGGCTGCAGTGTCAGGCAGAAGCGGCTGCTCCCCCCCGAGCCAGGCACAGGGGCTGCGGGGGACCCCGAGATGTTGCGGGGGAGAAGCCAAACCCTTCGCTGTTGGGTCGTAGCCCCTGCTTGCAGCGGTTGCACCCCCGGACAGTGTCCCAGGGTGCCACCATCTCCTGCTGTCTCACCATGGCAAAGATTTTTGCCTTTGCATCTGCTGCACTTTGTGGGGGCCACGACTAATCCTGCCACGATGGGTCTGGGGAAACCAAACCTTCCCAAGGAGGAAAAACCCATCCCTTCCCCAGCAGAGAGGCTCCCCACTTCCCTACCCTTAAAACAAAAGCAAGATCCACACAAAAAACCGCTTCACATCCCCAGGTAGTGATGCTGAGACGCAGGAGGCTGTGGGGAGCCACGTCCCCAAGCAGCAGCCAAGCATCGAGCCCAAGGCCACCGCTGGCCCTTGCACGGCAGCCACTCAGCCCGGCCTTATTGAGGTGGCAGGCTGTCCCGCTCGCTTCATCTCTTCTGGCTCATTTTGGCAAGGCATTAAAAAAATTAATTGCAATTTTTTTATTACAGCTAATTGGCACTGCTGCTAAGTGGCTTATCTGGCTCCTGAGCCCGCCCTGTGCCTTTGGGGAAGCTGAGGGTGGCGAAGGCCCCTGAGGCTGGGGAGATGGCGTGGGGCACGGAGCCTTGCGGCAAGCATCTGGCAGCCCCGGGCGAGTGGGAAATGCCAGGCTACGCCTGGGCTGCCAGGGCATACCTGGCCCAGGGAGGTACATTGCCCTTAGTTTACAACAATGATGAATTTTAGAGAAGCGGAGAAATTTGCCCGAGGTTGCTCCGTGCCCCGAGCGGGAGCCAGGAGCCCATGCCCGGCACGCTGGCACCGCTGCCCAAACACCGTGGCGTGCTCCCAACTGCCAAGGCTGGGTGTTAAGGTGGATTTGGTGTTTGTGACGGAGGGGACACGAGCCCATGCCCACACAGGGTGCATGTCCGTGCCTGGCAGGGAGGGCTGGGGAGGAGGGTGCTGTTTGCCCCTTGGGCGCCCACTGCGCCCGTCCTGGTGGCAGCTGGATGGCCGGGTGGTTTGGGACCTCTCTGGGAGCCTCTGACACCCCGGTGCAGCCGGTGCTGCTGCCATGCCTGGGAGGTGCCGTCCCACGTCTCTCCCACGGCCAGGCTCAACGCCCTTCTCCAGCGTGCAGCCCCCTCCCCATTGTCACTGTCACAGGGGAGCGGGGCCAGCGCAGGCAGAGCTCGGCACACGTCCCTGGGGGCTGCCCATCACCTCTGCCTGCCTGTTGCAGCCCCACAAATCCCAGCAGGCACCCTGTGAGCTACATGAGGGCTTCGGGTGGCTGCTGGGGTGGTGACACCTGTGGCTCCAGGTCCAGCCTGTGCAGGCTGGGACGTCCTTGAGCCTCAAAGGGACCATCCCATCCCGTCCCGCAGCAGCAGCCCTGACTCCACCATCAGAGCTGACAGGGGCCGGAGCACAGCTCCGCTGGGCAGCAGCATCAGGGTCTGCTGCTGCTGACCCCAGGGTCATCAGGGTCACCATGGCTGCGGGTGACATCCACCCTGAACGACGGAACACGTCCGTCTCCTTCCCTGCTCATCCTGGATCCCTCTATGCTCCTCTTCCTTTTCTCTCAGCCATCTTTCAGGATGGATCTGGCCCAGCTGGTGATGGGCTGCTGCCGCAGGCACAGCTGAGCCAGAGCAGAGCTGAGGGAGGGGGAGGTGAAGGTGTGAAAAGGAGCCAGTGAGCTCCAGTCCTTGTTAGTCCAGACAGCTGAAGCCTGAGGAGATCAGATCCGATGGTATCGGGTGGCCTCCGCAGGTTGCAGCGTAACCCTCCCTGGCGTGAGGCTGGCAGTGAACTCCAAAGCAGCGTCTCCTTTCTGATCGGTAACTCCAACAGCTGATCTGGCTCTGCAGAAATTCAGGTTCACTCAAATAAGATCGTCTTTCTGCTTCCCTGCGGTTTCACCCAGTTTCATTTCCCCGGGTACCTGGGTTTGAATGAGAGCGAGGAGGGTGCTTTGCCCTGCTCAGGGCAGGGAGGGCACGCTCAGCCCCCCGCAGCACCAGCGCGAGCGAGAAGGAGAGGGGCTGGTGAGCCGGAGCAGCGCGCAGGGGCCTGACCCACGTTTGCACGAGGAGGAGTTGTAACAGCAAGTGATGCTGCGATGCACAGCATCGCTTGCTGTGCAAATCAGGGGATTGCTGCAAAATTCCCTTTTGAAAGTGATGCAGTGGCTTCCACGTCATTTGGGTGCTTTCAAGATCGCGCTTTGTCCATCTCTGTCTGTCTGTGCTGCTGCTCCACAGGGCTGGAGCAGCGCGGCTCCAGGGACCTGAGCCTGGGCATCCTTTTATGGCCAAATCGTGCCCAGGCTGGGGAGCGTGTGCTGGTTTTGTGGAAGCTGCCAGTGGAAATAACCTCCTCCTGCCACAGGGCAGAGCCGGGACGTGGTGGCGAGCTCGTTTTCAAACAAATCATCCTCCCCCCATCCTCCTCCAGGCAGCTGTGTGGGAAGAAGGGGCATCGTTGCACCTCGCCATGACCCCAGCACCGTCCCAGCTAGCACGCCGCAAACCGGCAGAGCCGCTGCGAGCCCACGCCGGTGCCCGGTCAGGCAGTGGAAAAACCCTTCTGGTCTGAACAGACTTTGGAGCAAAGCCCCAGGCAGGGAACTTGTTGTGGTTGGTGGAGTTAGGCACCTCTCTCCCTGCTTGCCTTGGGTGCAGCGTGCTCGAAATGCTCCGCAAGCAGAAAACAGCCCCTAAAAACAAATAGCTGACGAAAGGTGTTGCAGCACATCCCAGCACCCAGCTCCCATCCAAGCAGGGAGGGGAGAGGAGAGTCAAGCTGTCAGGGAGCTGGCTGTGATGCTCTGGGGAGATTTAGTGCTGATCACTTCTGGGTGAGTGCGTTCGACTGCCGACTGCACCCTGGGCTCAGCCCGAGGCACCCGGCTGTGGGTGCTCCTCGGTGGTGGGGTTTGGGGAGATCCTTGAGGGGTTTGGCTCCCTGAGGGCTAGCACCCAGTGCGTGTAGGTGGCCGGAGACCTCTCCAGGTACATTTTGGCAAACCAAAGGTGGGGTTAGAAAATGTGACTCGGCACTCGCGGTGTTGCAGCAGAGCCAGGCCAAGCACAGCCGGCCGAGACCCCAGCATGTCTCAGGGTCCGTGGCCATCCTCCATAGCTTCTATGAGACAAGAGAGAACAAATCTTGAAGCCACAGCCCAAAATTTGGGTGTCTGCTTGATGTTTTAAGGCAACCTCAGTTTCTGTTTTTTTCTGGCATTGTGTAGGGCTAGGGGGTAAGGTCTGCTGGGGGGGCAGGCACTGGCACCGGCAGCCTGGCATGAAGATGTGGCTAAGCACCGTAAAGATGGAGTGCCTCTGGAGAGGAGGTTCTTGTGGCTTGTGAACACCAAAATTTGTATCTGCTGCCATTCTGCCACCCCCGCCTCAGTGGGACAGGCCTTGCCTCAGTTTCCCTCTGCCATGATGCATGCGACCGGGGGCTGCCCAGCCTCTGCCGGGGGTGCCCGGTGCGGGGCGGCGTGCTCCAGGCAGGCAGGAGATGCCCGGGGAGCACAGCCGCCATCTCACCAACCTCCCCCTCTCTCTTCTTCCAGGTGTGCAACTGCAACAAGTACCTGAAGGTCTCGAGGGAGAGGATGAGGCAGCTGGTGGAGGGCAGCAGGCAGGCGCCGGGGCACGGCGACGCAGGTAAGCGGGTGGGCGCCGATGGCTGGGAGTCGTGCTCTGGCCCCGGCCCCCTCCCTGCACTCCCACCTGGGACTCGCTGCCCCCAGCAGAGCGGGACCGTCCCACTCGGGCTGGGGGTCTCTCAGAGGGAAAATGGGGTCCCCTGCCACCATCCTGCTGCCGGATGCAGACCCACAGAGCTGTTCCAAGCCCACTTCGTACCTGGCTGAGCTTGAGCACGCCGAGCACAGCTCCCAGCCCACTCCCCGGCTGCCCCGTGCTGCCCTGCGAGGCACTGGGTCGTGCACGGGACTGCCCAGCCCGGGGTGGTTTGGTGAGATGCCAGCAGTGGCTCAAGTGGCAGCCTAAGGCCATCGCCGCCTGACCTGGAAAACTCGGCGTGGACTGCGAAATGCCTCCCGGCTGGCGCTGCTGATGTGCCTTTCTCACCTGCACCGTGCCTCTTAAACTAGGTCAGGCTGCAGGAGTGAGTCAGTGCCGCCTGCCTGGTGAGGCTCCAGCAGGCTCGGAGGGGGAAAGGCTCCTCCATGCCCTGCCTCGAGCTGTGACGACCCCCACGCTCCTCCCCGCAGGGAGCCGCATTTTGGTGGTGAGTGGCACCCGCCGCAGGCACACCAGGATGGGAATGTGCCCCTCTCGCTGCTCCGACCCAGCCCGGGCTCTGCCGCTGGCCCTCACATACGTCGCTTGCCGTGCCTCGGTTTCCCCATCTGCTTGATAGGAGAGAGCAGTGCGAAGCGGCGGCTGCCGGGCGCTCCTGGCCGGCTGTGGCTTTGCTGGGAGCCACGCATGTGGCTCTAGGGATGAGGGACGTGGTGGGGCGGCTTTTCCCATGGTGCTGGCAGCCTGGGAGTGCTGTGCTTCCCGAAAGGCCGGGGCATCCTCCCCAGCGGTTTCTCTGGTGAGGGCACTCGCTGTGTGTATACCCAGCGACCAGCCAGGCCTGTTCAGCCAGTTTTAGAGTATGGGAAATAGAAATGCTGTGGTTTGCGTTCAGCCATGTGAGCCGTTTCCCCTTCCCCCTTCGGGATGGGGATGATGGAGCTGGAGAGGTCTCACACGGCACCATTGCTCCTCCATGCAGACCCTTCAGGGACCACCTGGCTCTACCCTTTAGACCATGTCCACAGCACCCCATGTCCCCATCGTGCCATGCAGCTTCTGGCTGGGTCCCCCATGTCACTGGGGGGTGTCTCATGGGGAAGGACCCCTGTCTGCTGGGCCAGGTGGGAGCCCTGCGCCGGCCACATCGGGTGTGCCCTTGTCGGGGAGCATCCTCTGATGGGGAGCATCCTCTGACACGGAGTGGTCAGGGACCAAAGATGCCACAACATCCTCAGAGGGTTAGTGTTTTGCTGCAACAGAGACATAAAATAGAAGCTGTGATTCCTGGGCAGGTAGGCACAGGCACCCAACCCAAAGCGAAGACCCCTGAGGACTTGCCAGGGGGTCCCCTGTGCCCCAGGGCTCCAGCCACCCTGGGGTTTCCATTTCTATTTAGATTCTGCCAGCAGCTGCTGGGATTGCGAGCATTAGTGTGAGCTCGAGTAGGTCGTCCCCAGAATGCCCCACTTTGGGTCAAGTTTTGTGGAAGAGAAACAGGGGAAGGGTGCAATGACAATGTCCTGTCAGCGCTTGGTGGGGACAGTGGTGGCAGTGAGATGGGCTGGGCAGCCAGAGAACTGGGTTCATAAGGAAAACTTTGGTCGTTCCCCGATTTCCTTCACATTTTCCGTCTGGAGGGGGCTGGTGGCAGGGACCTGCTCTGCCCTCGGCCATGGCCCAACGCATGGCACGGGGAGTTCAGCACCCACAGCCCCCAGCTGCTTGCCCACACCGGGACCGGCCCCTGCCCCGTGACTCCAGCCCAGACCATGTCATCTCATTCACGCCACCGCGTGTGGATTAACCCCCAGGACCGTGGCCAGATGCTGCTGCTTGGCAAGAAAATGCCCTTTCCTCACTCCTGCTTCCAGGCAAGGAGAGAGCCTCCTCCTGGGGGGGCTTCACCTCTCCGGGCAGCAGCAGGCAGGTGCAGCGGGAGCCACGGATGCTGGGGCACCCGTCAGCTGTGGATGGGGATGGATCCTGCAGGACCAACCCTCGGCATAAGCCCATGGCTGCCTGGGTGCTCCCAAGTCCTGGGGTCCGGCTGCAGACAGCCTGGGGCTACTCATGTTTTGGCTGCAAAACTTGAGCCAATGCCGCTCTGTTTGGCTCCCAGATTTTTATGGTAGGGCTTCCAAGTGATGAAAGGCAAGTTATTTGTCCTGCAATAGCTCACTCCAACTTGGACCTAGGACTTTCCCAGGTTTTAGGGAACATTTTCCCTGACACAGCCCCATTTGCCCTGCATGAGGGCTTTGATGGAAGTGCTGGACATAGTTTCAAGCCTGGACAGCTTTGCCCCGTGATGCCCAGTGGGATGCTCTGAGCAGCTGGGATGCCTGGAGCTGGCAGGGGATGGGGCAGAGCGAGGCAGCACCGCTGCGGATCACCACGTGGCACGGGCAAGACATGATCTCGCTGGAGGCTGTGGGCAGCCTGCGGGCTCCCAAATGACCCGGGGGGATGGGATGTGTCACAGGCTCTCATCTGGCCAGGGGAAGCTTCTCGCTTACTCAGTGTGGTAAAACCAGCTGGCACGGGGCCCCGGTGCTCTGGGGATGCTCTGCCAGATGAAATCTGGTCCCTAGGAAAGGCGAGGATGGAGCACATGCGATCTGGTTAGGATTCACCAAACAGAAAAGGCTTCTGTAATCATAAAATCATCCCTTGCCATGTGAAACATTTTGCAAAACATGAAAACAACTGGTCCTGCTTTCCTTTGGACTCTGCTGCTAGCCAGGCACATCAGAGCCTCCGCTCTGTGCTGGAGAGAGGTGGAGGAGCAGGCGTAGTGGCTGGGGGTGCTTGGGGAGCCCAACACAGCACCCTGGGGAGCCCCAAGCTGGGTGAGCATCCTCCCTGACCAGCCAAAGCTGGTACTCAAGACCAGAGAGATCTGCACTACCCATCTTCTCCTCCAACGTTGCGTCCCGCAGGTGCAGGATAAGCCCCGGGCAGCCCCGTGGGCAGCTGGAGGGTCAGCCAGGACGTCCCTGCCCTGGGCGGCCGGATGGCGTGGGGCTGGCAGGGCTCCGAGCAGCCCAGCTGGGGTACCCGCCTTGCCCCCACCAGCCCGAGCAGTGACTCGGGGTTTCTTTCCCTTCCTGGCCCTCGGCTCTGTGGCGGAGCCTGGCTGAAAGCCGGCAGAGGCAGGGCACGGGCAGGCGGGAGGAAGAGCCGCAAGACCACAGTGCGGGGAAGGCTGTGCTTCGGCTCCAAGCTGGGGTGACACCAGTACGGTGCCAGGTCCCTCCTCTATGGCCGCCACACTGGGGTGGCTGAGGGCATGGGCTGGTGGGACCCGCTTCCCTTAGCCAGAGGCTCCGATGCACAGCGGGAAGAGGCCACTGCGTGTCCAAAGCCTTGAGGCTGGATGCAGTTTTTTCCTGCCGTGCTTCCCTGATCTACAGTGTTTGGCTTTGCTGTGAGCATCACACCATCTTACTGCCACGTGGGAAGGGCGGGCGATCCCCATGCTGTCCCAGGAGGGCTCTCGCAGCCCATGCATCCTCACTGCTTCAGCACCAGACCCGGCGTGCAGGAGAGGCCAAGGCACCCTGGATGTCTCAGGCTGCTCTGCATGTTTCTGCAGGGAAGGGGATGGATCCCCAAGGGGCTGCACCCATGGACCCAGGGGATCCCCAGCCCCCTTCACCCTCAGACGGAGCAGCCCCATGCGTTTAGGCTCTCTTCCCTCCGGGGCGCAGGGGGGTAACGGGAGCATGCTCACATCTGTCCCCAAGCAGGGCAGGGATGGGGACCGAGGAGCTGCAGTGCAGGGCTGGGACCAGGGCCTGCGGTGGTGAGACCGGCCAGACACACCCCCTGGGCTCGGCTGGGTCTTGCTCTGCCAGCTCCCCCTTTTCAGAAGAATTTCAATTGCTCATATGAAAAACCACTGCCAGGCTAGGAAACCGGTGACGTTTTCGTGGCTGTGGGTTTGCAGAGCTCTGCGTGTACCCGCTGGCAGCGGCGTTGTGCCGAATGCTCCCCGGGAAGGAGCTAGGGACTGTTTGGTGCTCCTGCCCGGCGCTGGGCACGGGAGCCGGCAGGGTTTTCTCCCACAGCGGCACAGGGAGATGATGGCAACTGAAGGTGCCTCTTGCCTTGAGCTCATCCTCCCTCCTCCACCCTGGGAACATCCTAAGATCGTGGCCGGGCTGCTGCAGCCCAGGTTGCACAATCCCGGGTCCTTTGTCCTTTGCTTATCTGCCTTATCGAGGAGGAAAAGATAACCAGGCATCTTCAGTGCCCTGCAATCGAGTGTGTTTCTCAGGCTCGTAACTCCGCTTATCGGGTTCGATCTCTCACCGCGGCAAGGTTTCCCATGCACCTTTGTACTCCAAGAATGCTCCCAGGTCTGCTTTCAGCCTTGTGCAAAGCCTTTACCATGCGCGCTTTCTCCAAAACACCTCAGCCTTAATTGCCTAATTATGGACGAGTCTCCCGTGTGTGTGGTTGCGATGACAGCTGGGTGCGGCTGCCGGGCTGGGAGAAGGGCCCTCAGCTTGCACAAGCGCTGCCAGACCCGAGCGCCTCTCGGGAGGCGGCAGGAGGCTGCGGTTCCCGCTGCGGAGCCACGGGGCGAGCGCCAGGTCCCCGCCTGAGCCAGCCGGGACAAGCACCCAGCTCCTCGCCCCAAGGCCTTGGTCTTAGCTGGGGTGACACAGAGGGACCTGGGCTAGAAACGGGGCCTGGGGGGCAGGATTTTGTGCAGAAGTACCCGGCTCCCCAGGGAGTTTGGGTTACCCGAAGGTGTCCCGACACTGAAACCCAGAGGGTGCCCAGGGCTCACGCGCGTGGGGACGGGTTGTTTCCAGCCAAATCAGGGCTGTGTGGTCTGGGAAAGGGGAATGGGCGTGGGTTCGAATGAGGAGTGCCCTGCTCTGTCCCAGCTTCCCAGGCCCTCCCGTGCCCTCCGTCCCACAGTGGGGGGTCCCAGTAAATGCTGACCCAGGACTCCTCTGTTGCAACCAACAGAGTAGGCTGTAGGGACTACAGGTCACCGGTGTCACCGTCACGGTAGCCTTTCAATATGACACCCGCACCACTAAGGGCCTCTCTGTGGGCAGAGGAGGGTGCACATCCCCCTGCCCACTGTAGGCAGCCTGTGCCATGCCCCCCATCCCTCCCACTGGGCTCAGCCCCCCCATCCACAAGCAGGACCTCGCAGTGGGGCATGTGGAGCTGCGGCTCCTGGCCTGTCTTGGCCTTCTCTGGGGTCTTTGGGACAAGTCACTTTGCCCACCGCAGCCCCCCCGTTGCAATAGTTCCCATCCAGGGCTCATGTGGGACTGTCACCTCGGCAATCACCTGCAGCCATGGGGTCTCCAGAAGCTGCCATGCCCTTGGGGCACACGCTGCTGGCCCTGTGTCCCCCGGGGTGAAGGTACTGTTGGTTTTCAAGCACCAGGAACCATGCAGTACCCCAGGGCGAGATGTAGCTTTGCTGTGGGTCTTCCCCACTGTCTCGGTGCCGGTGGCTGGGGGCTGAAGGAAGGGGATCCCTCCCGGGCTGGCGGGGCTCCTGCTGCACCCCACCTCATGGAGCTCTGGGGTGCGTGGCAGTGGCTTGGGCACAATGCGGGGCTGCTGCAGGGGTGACAAGGATGTCTCCTGGGCTGAAGAGGTGGGATCCCACCGCTGAGGGTGGCCTTGCTCTGCCCAGGGAGGAACCTGATGCAGAAATAAGCAGAATTGGGGTCCTGCAGCATCCCCTTTCCCCTGGGCATGGCAGCACTCTCTGGGAGCTGAGACGTGTCCGTGGGTGGGAACAGCAGCGGTTTGTGCTGTTCCTGTGGAGTATTAACTCCCGCAGGCGAGCAGGGGTGGGCAGGAGCTGGAGATGTGGGCAGCACATGCGAGGGCAGGGTACGGCTGCAGCTCATGGGGAGGGCAGGAGGAGATGGCTCTGTGCTGAGCAGGGCTGCCCGCTCAGGGACGGGGACGATCCTTGCTGCCTGTGGAGCTCTGCGGCACTAACACGTGCGGGTGCTCAGCCCCGGGGTGCTGGGGGGGCTGCAGGGCTCAGCCCCCCCGTCAGGCTCTGTCATCCCCAGGGTGACCCGGGCAAGGGGGGGAGAGGTGAGCGAGAGGCAAAAGGGCTTTTTATTTTCAAGATGTTTTATAATGGGATTATTAGTTCCCAAGAGGTGTTTCGAATTGATTTGGTAAGGAATCGCTTTCATTTCTCCTCCGCAGAGATGCGGTGGGAATCCAGCCTTTGGTGCAAACCATCGCAGAGCTCTGGAAGCCATAGATCTGAAAAACTCCCGGCACGTTGGAAGGACACGCTCGGCTCCTCTCGGCCCCACGCACCCCACACATTCCTTTGCTCCATCTCCGGTGTAACTCCACGGTGCACAGCATCCAGGCGAGCCGGGCTGCAGCCCCGCGGGAGCAGCGGCTCTGCCGGGAGGGCTCTGCCTATCTCAAGGGGGAGAAAAAAAACCCTCCTTCAAAAAATCCCCCCTTTCTCCCAGGAAAACCCTTTTTTTCTGGGGGATCTGACCTTTTCCCAGCATGGTTTTCACCATGTGCCCGGCTGGCACCCTGCGCCTGGCGCCCAGTGGCCCTTTCACCGCAGCGGCCAGGGGAGCGCAGGCATCTTCAAAAGCCCTGGAAAGAATTTGGTGGGAGGGGGAGAAGGGGTTTTACAAGCTCCCATTCAAAAATGGTCACTTTGAAGTGATGTAGCATTTTCAACCCTTTGAAGAGCCACAATTAGGAGGGGGCTGGTGCAAGCGAAAGGCAAAACTACCGGGTGACCATCACGGCCTTTCTCTCCCCCAGCTTTTAAGGGATGAACTTTTCCTCCCTGCCTGCCTTTTTCTCACGAGCCCAGGGGGGTGGGATGGGGGTGTTTGGGGGAGCTGGAGGTTTCACCACCGCCCCATGCAGAGAAGGAGGGGGTCTGCAGTTGGCTTTGCCCACCAGCAGCACGGCAGCTGATGGAGCGTGTCGGAAGGGAGAGCAAATTGCCCGGGATTGCTGCAGGAGCATCAAGTGTCTGTGCCCTGGCGCTGGCAGGGCTGGGGTGCTGCAGGGTCGGGCCAGGGAATTTTTTAGGCTCCACAGCGGGGAAAGATGTTGGCCATCGGTGCTGGCTGCTGGCAGTGTCGTTTTGATTATGGTTGGATCTAAAAGTCCCAAGCAAGGTAGATGTCCCTCCCGTCGGGGTCCTGGAGGCAGATGCAGAGGTCTGGTGCTTGAGAGCAGGCACGATGAATAGAAAAAGGGAAGAAAGGCAGATTTGTGTCCGTGTGTTAT
This sequence comes from Mycteria americana, assembly GCF_035582795.1. Classification (NCBI taxonomy): domain Eukaryota; kingdom Metazoa; phylum Chordata; class Aves; order Ciconiiformes; family Ciconiidae; genus Mycteria; species Mycteria americana. Next base: position 1,715,912 of record NC_134381.1, on the reverse strand, counting down.
AAACTGAAGAAAAACAAGTGATGGCCCAGGGTTTTGCAGGGAGTCTGTGGTTCGTGTGCTTGGCGGTGCAGCCCGCAGCTTGGCCTCCTCAGCGAGCTGGTCCCTGCATGCCCGGGCTGAGGCCACCCCATGCCATCGTGTAGCACAGGGCGGAGGGAGGCAGGGACAGGGCAAGGGCAGAGCCCCTCCCTCCTGCCACAGGGATCTGCCACCCGCTGACGGGCTCTGTCCCGGAGAAACCCCCGGGAATGGGGCTCTTCCTCCATGTCCCCGCTCTGGCCGGCTCAGGGATCTCCTGAGAGGAGTGCGGGTGCTTCACCACATGCCAAAAATTGGAGAAAATGGGAAATTGAGGTCACTGTTTTTTCTCCAAGAATGGATGCTGTGTCCCAAGCAGATGCAGAGCATGAAGGAAAGGCAAATCCACAAGCGGGGCTGCGACTTGCCCAGGGCATGGCGATGGTGAGCCCAGCTCCTGGCCGGTGGCTGGGACTGGGCTTGGGGCTGCTTTCCCTCGTGTTGTGGCAGCAGCCCCCAAACCTGCGCTGCTCCTGGGCTGCGTGGTGGTCTGAGGCTGGGCTGCAAAACCACCCTGAGAACATCTCCAGTGACAGCCTCGACCCTCAGTGTGGCTGTTTGTCTGCTGGGAATGGGGGGTGACCGTGCCGCACCAGCCTGGGCTGGTCAGCTCCTCTGGGGAGGTGTGGAAGGTCTCGGGGGGCTGTGGGGAGCCCCCCTGAACCAGGGGATGGTGTGAGCTGAGCCTCCCGCACCTCTCGCGGGCTGTGGCTCTTTCTGCTCATGTGGTGGTGGGTCGAGGCCCTGCCGGTGGCTCTCCTGGGAGGGGGGGCCATTCCAGGGCTGTCCTCAGCCTTGCTTTCCCCCACAATAATGGCCAGCGTGTCCTAGGCCCTGACAGCATTGAGATGCAGGGAAGAGCCAGCTGGGAATGCTGGTGTCCCTCTCTGTCACAGCTGGCTCCTGACCAGGCTCCCTCTGATCCTCGAAAGGGGCAGGCTGGACGCCCCAGAGGTGCCGCTGGAGCGATGCAGGGTGCCTTTTGTTGTCTTAATTGATGCCTCGGCAGGACAAGTCCCCCCCTGCCAAAAATGAGTCATCCTGCAGCAGTAACTGCAGCCGGCGTCCCCGGCTGCCAGGCGTCCTGATGGATGGAGGCAGCTCAGCCCTCGGCTTCCGCCGCCCGGACCCAGCGACCTGCCGTGCCCCGGCCGCGGGTGGTGAGAGTCTGCACCGAGCTGCCAAAAATGCCGTGGGGTTTGTGGCACTTCGTTTGTGATGGCACGGACCCGCCTGCCCGGTGAGGCCAGGGCTCGGGGTGTGCGGGGACAGCTCACGGGACACGGCCCCACATCGCGCCCCGCTGTGCCCCTTGCCCAGGTTATGTGATGGGAGGTGGATGTCACACGTACCCCAGCAGCCGGTGTCCTCGGGCAGGCCAGGGGGGTTGTGAGTGTCGTGAGCAGCGCAGACAGCTATTAATGGTGTTTTTTTAATTAAAGCAGCAGTAAGGGCTTCCCTTGCTGTTTGCTTGCCTGTAATGCAGCCCCGGAGTGGGGCACAGGCCATCTCGGAGAGCAGCCTTGCCCAGCCTGCGACAGGGAGCTAAAACCGTTGCACCCAGTACAGCAGCAGCACTGGTGCAGTTACCCAGACTGGAATAGCTCCCAAGACCATGGCAGACCCCGCTGCTGCCCAGGCAGCAGCAGGACGTGACTGATTAGCTGCGGGAGCTGCGGGGCAGCTGCTGCGGAGCAGGAGGCTGCACGGGTGCCATGCTCAGGGCAGGCAGTTGGTGGATGCTGGTGGCCACCTTCTAAATTCACGGGATGCTCCTCCCTGGGATGCAGGGATAACAGGTCCCTCACAAAAGTCATTCACATGGCTGAGCACAGACCCCGCTCATCACACCAGTGGCTGATGGTTTATTTGCTGTCTCCTCTCCCCGCAGGCTGCCTGGTGAGGTGTGAGGAGAAGCCCAGCCAGAGCTGTGATGCCGCCGTGCCAGCCTGCGACGCAGCCCAGCCCGGCTACACCCCGCACGGCGAGCAGCTGGGGGGGCCGGAGCAGTGCGGGGCGTCTGCGGCGCTGGTGGAGGGCACGGTCCTGCAGGTCGCTGCCATCCCCCCCGGGGTGCTGGACAAAGCCGAGCTCACTGACTTCTACTGCTGCACCCGCTGCGGGAAGGTGTTTTGGGAAGGGTCCCATTTTGGACGCGTCGTCTCCCAGTTTCAGGATGTTCTTGTCGCTGCCGGGAACGAGCAGAGCGTCTACGATCTGAGCTGAGCGGGGATGCAGGGGCTCGCAGCGGGACAGGGACCGCAAGGGACGTGCTCCCTGGTGAACCTCAACAGACTTTTTGGGCTGTGGGTTTGTGGTGCCAGGCTGGAAGGGGGGGGGGCTCTCATTTTGGGGTCCGCCGTGCAGGGGACTCTCACATTTGCACTGATGGTTCACGACAGCCCAAAAGTACATGGCCTCCATGAGATCATTAAATCAGCAGTGGCCGGGGAACGGACCCTTTGCTTTATTTCTGCCTCCCTCCAGGCCGGGCATGGCGAGAGAGTGGCAGAGCTCTCCAAAACGCCACCCAGGCAGTGCCGACCCCGTGGCACCCATCAGGCCCCGGCACCCTCGCCCCGCTGCCCCACTGCCGGGTCGCTCGTGTTGGGGAGCCAGGAGCCACGTCCCCAGCAGCAGCACAGGGGAGAGCGAGCATCTCTGGTGCCCGGAGCGCTCCCTCGCCTGTGGGACACATGCCACGCCACAACCCGTCCCCGGCATCCCCTCTCGCCCTGGTCCTGCTCTCCCGGCAGCTCTCCCGGCGTTCCTCGGAGGTAATGGATGGGCGCAGGCGTGGGGGCCCGGGGGGGCCGAGTGCTGCTGGGCAGCCACAGGAAAACCTCTGGGCGCACCACGATGCCCGCTGGCACCCGCATCGCCCCGCGCTGGAGTCGGGGATGCCCCAGCAGAGCCGGACCGGGCCGGGGCGGGGGGCGGTTCCATTGGTGCCAAAGCTGCCTGCCAGCCCGGGGGGTGAGCAGCGCCCGCCTGCCCGTCTCCCCCGGGTGGGTCCCTTGAGCCGCACCCGTGCCCAGGGCTCTGGGGGGATGCACAGGGGTGGCAGCGAAGCATGCGGTCCCACCATCGCTGGGATCCAGGGCCACCGGCAGGGAACAGCCAGCGTCCAGCAGAGGCTGCAGGGGCGGATGGGGGGGCCAGGCAAGGCGAGGAACCCAGCCAGGTTGGCCCTGCAGCTCCAGGCGCTGCCAGCCGATGCCTCCCAGCCCAGGGACGGGCTTAAACTGCTCCACCCTGCAACTGAGGAGCATTTGCAGAATTCCTCCTCTAATCCCGGTTAACTGCCAGGCCCTGATGTTACTGCTAAGAGCCCGAGGGGCTCTTGGCTGCAGTGTGACATTTATGGGCCAGCGAAACGCCTGCCCAGGCAGCTTACACTGCAATGCAAGACTTGCTTTCCCTCTCTGAGCGCTCCTGGCCATGCAGTGCCAAGTGTTCCTTCCCCCCAAGGGACATCTCACCCCCCAGCTCAGCCCTTTGGCAAAAAAAACACTTTTTCCACTTTAAACATCCTTCTTTCCACGAGCTCCTGCCTGGGTGTTAGTACAAGTGGCCCTGACTGAAACGTGGCCGTCCCCCCACTACACCCGTCTTCTCTCCCCAGTGGTCCCTGCCAAATCTTGGCCATGGGCACGACCCCCTGCCACCACGGCACAGCATCCCTGGTGACACTTTCCATGGTCTGGTGTGCCATTTTGTCCCAATTTCCATCAGAAGATAGCAGAGGGGAGCAGGAGGCCTGTGCCCACCCTGTGCCCACCCCTCCATCCCCATCTCCCTCGCAGCCCTGCCAGGGCCACCCACTGCCCCTCGTTTGCTGCTGCGGAGCCCCGTTTCTTTCAAGTGGAAACATAAAATAACCACACCTCCCTCACTGGTGGTGAACAAAGTCGAGGCAGACGCCAGCAGCACCACGATGGCAGGGACTGTCACCGCGGCAGCATGCACCACTGGCCCTGCATGTACTTAAAGGTAAGGACACGTTTTGGCAGGGCGGGGATGCTGAGCCTGGTCCCTTCCCATCAGGACACGCTGAGGTGTGAGTCTGGCTCTGGCCAGAAGCAGCTACGAGGGTCTATGTTTCCCAGAGGGGTTTGGGAGGTTATTTTCCCCCCTTCCCTGCTCTTGACTTGGCAGAGCTCAGAGAGAAAGCCTTCTCCCTGGCTGAGCAGCATCATCATCGTCACAGCAGTGTCTGCCGGACCGTGCTCATGCACAAGCGAGACCCCCTCAGTCCTGGCCACTGCTCTGCTCGTGGAGCGATGGATGTGCTGCAGTGCAGTGGTTAGTATTTTGACACTGGCTGCTGCAGATTGGCCCTAAATCCACTTTTTCTCTCCTCCCAGTCTTGTTTTGGGGGTCGCAAAGTGAAGCCTCACTGATGATGCCCCAGCCAGAGATGTCCATGGCCGGCACGGTGCAGCCCCTACACACAGAGACCATGTGGGGACCACGTCTCCTGCTGCTGAGGCTTTGGCTACATGGGGACAGTGGGTCTGGGGGGATTTCCCTAGGGAATCGCTGCACCACTGCCTCGCCTCTCCTCTCCTCTCCTCTCCTCCCCACGGTGCTGTGCTGGCAGGTTCTGTGCTTCCCAGGGAGTCACAGCCAGGGACAGTCACAGTCACATCTGTCCCTTCTAATCCCCTGTCCCCAGGGTGGGCTCTCACCCGGGGAGCCCCCACAGCCCAGCCATGCCGCTGCGCTGCCCAGCTTCCCCAGGGACTGGTGGCCATTCACCCTCCCAGGCCAGTGGGTGCAAGGCACCGGGGCTCACCACCCAAAAATGGTCTGTTTGAGCAAAAACTTCCCTCCCCATCACCTTCATCACCTCCTTCCCCATCTGTCTTGGTTTGCCCTGGAGATGCCCAAGTGGGAGATTTTCCCACTTGGCTGGAGGCTCCCGGGGCCTGGCACACCTTCCTGCAGGCGTATCGACACCTCCAGCCGCGGGGATTATTTCTCCTAATGAGATTAAAATGCCTTCTGCTGATCTCACCCTCAGTAGCCATCATATTTCCATCGATTCTTTCCATTTCCCTCCTCAGTTGTCTACATTTTTTGCATATAACCTGAAGGAATTGTGTTTCATGTCCTGGTTTTCCAGCCCTGCGCTCTCTCTAGGTGTTTTTCTTAATTCCCTCTTTATCTAAAATGGGAATTTCCTCTTCGCTTTTAACCCCAAGTCATTTTTGTCATGTTTCTGGTGCAACAGTTTGGGGCCAGGTGGTGACAGGGGAGAATAAGCTGTGTTCTGCTAAACTGGCATCTTTAAATGTACCTGGCCTGGTGCACTGGCAATTGCTTGTAGGGCTTCTGGTGCTGGAAAACTGGTACATGGAGGGACCAAATATCCACTTTGCGGGTGATGATACCGTCAGTTGGAGACACGGACCCTGGTTTTACGTGCCCTGGGCCAACCTCCCTGTCTTTGGGTCATAATTACCTTGTCCTGGGCCATCAGGATGAGCTCCAGTATTGAATCCCGTGCCGGTGCAGGGCTTTGGCGCTAGGAAATGGTACCCATGGTAACAGGTTTTCTGCCTCTGGGTCATGGGTAGATGTTTAACAATTGTCCCCCATTCCCAATGGCAGCATCAGAAGCAAGCGCCTTCCTTCTGAGCAGCTGAGGTCCCTTCGGCCTGAGTCGTCTCTGGTGCGTGACAGGACAGGGCCTTGCTTGGACATGGATACGTTGGATGGAGGTGCTTTCAGTGTGCCAGCTGCAGTCTCCGCAGTATGGACCACAGCATATGTCTTCTCATCCGTCAGTGCCACCGGCTCGGAAGCTCTCCATCCCTCCCCTCCCTGCTCAGGAGCAAGAAGGCTGCCTGAGGCTACCAGGACGGTTTTCTCCCTTGAGCCCTTCCCAGAGCCCTCAAGTGTCCGGGCTGGGTGGCAGGAGACCTGCGGAAAGGGGCACATGGGGTCCCTGCTGAGGGACCCTCAGCACCCACCCGGGGCATCCGCTGCCCCATGGCTGCAGGGTGCTGTATCTGGGCCCCTTGAGGACATCCTGCCACTCTCGGCCTTGGGCTGGTGCTCTGGCTCTGGGGGTTTTCCCATCGTCCCTGTGTGTCCAGGTGACCTGTTCAATCCTGGAAGCGGCATGTCCTTGCGTTCACCCACCTCTGGTGCCAGCACCCTCGATGCTCTGCAAAACAGTCATTGGCTCCTCCAGCGCATAAGCCACCTCCTCTGTGAACACTCCTGCCTTGTGCCTTGCCATGTCCTTGTGGGCAACCGGACTCCCAGTTCCCCTGGAGCAGCACGTGGGGACCCTAAAGAGTGTCCTTTGGGCAGAGGGAGGATGAGGCTTATGCTTTGCTGCAGCCCCTCTACACCAGCCACTGGTGGAGGGTACCGGTGGGGCCACCCCAGCTGGTGAGCACAGGACTGCCAGCGCCGGAGGCTGAGCAGCCTGAGTCCCCCGGGCTCCACGCAGACTCATCCATGTGTCAGCATCCTGCCACTTTGGGGTTTGCTCTGGGAGGGCAGAAACTGGGGATGAAGCAAAGTAGGAACGCTGCAGAGCCTCCCGCTGCCGGCCCCCACGGTGAGCGATGCTTCATCACACGATGAGACGAACCTCTCCAGACCCCATTTGGAGGAAGCTTCTGAGTCACACGAACATCTGAGTCATCCCGGCCCCAGCCGGGAGCGGGGAGGTCGGAGCTGCAGCCCTGAGCCTCACAAACAACACTTCCAGCCAGCCCGTGGGCATTGCTGGGCTTTGCTCACTGGGTTTTTCGGAGCTGTGGTTTCACGTCAGTCTGCCACCGCTTTCACTGCGGAGGGGAGCTGGCAGGGGGGGCAGTGGGGCACGCTGACCCTGTCCCTTGCCCTGGGGAACGGCTCCTGGCCACACAGCTGCCTGAAAGGCCCCCTTCCCTCTGATCCCTGGGGACAGTAGGGTCACCTCCTGGCCACCTCTAGGACTTTATCTCCCTGCCATCTCCGTCAATTTGGGCGTGAACTCTTGTGCTTACAGCCTGGGCTGCTGGCAGTCAGTTGTGTTGGGGCAGGCTCACCACGGTGGGACTTGTTCTCGGGCAGACACCGGCAGGTCATGTGTGCATGTGGGCATGGCAGGAAACAGCTCCCAAAGGGTTTCATCCAGCTCCTGGGGATGGGGGCAGCGGCTGAGACCCAGCACAGCACCTCTCCCTTTCTGCTGCCTGCGGGAGGTGATGCCGAGGTGGGATCTGTGCAGCAAGGTCATCTCCAGTCATAGCCACAGTCAACATCAAACTCCACGTCGGGCCGGCCTTGAGCAGCATCCAGGAAGTAATAAATTGTCCAGTTTTGAATGGTGGATACGGATCAAAGGGAATTAAACCAGCTTTCTAATCAGCCTACAATATTGTTTCCCTATCTGGCTACTTTAAAAAAATAATTTAAAAAATCCCATTGTCTGTGCCATACTAATGTTTAACATTTATTAGGGCAGTAATGAGCCCTCCGTGGTTTTATGGAGCCGTTTGATCGTGTGTTGGAAGGGCGGCTCCTGCAGCTCTCGCCGGGATGCAGGCTCGGCGTGGGCTGCCCACGCCAAGACCCTTTCGACCCCCAGGTCGCTTCACCTGCGCTCAGCTCCTGCCCCTGCGTTGCAAGATGTGAGCACAGCGGGACCCTGTGATAAAAAGGCACTGGGGAAGAGTTTTATCTCTGTTTTATCACGCCAGCCTGAATGAGACCTGAATGAGCAGCGTCTCTCAGCCCTAAGAAATCACACGCTGCATCGGATATCAGGCCGGTTCCTCTCCTCGCCTTGTGTACTCCTCGCATATCCTTCGGAGTCTGATGGGGACAAGGTGTTTGGTGCTCAGGCCAGCTTTAGTTTACAAATGAATATATCAACATTGTTCCTCATCAGGCAGGAATGCGCTTCCCTCCCTTCTCCCCCACCCTATCCCCATCCCCTTCCGAGCAAACTTCCTTCCTCCTGTAATCTGGAGCGGAAACCTCGCTGCATATTTGACCAGCTCAGAGAAATCAGCTCAGTTTTCCCTGGCGTGACTTTGTGCCTTGAACTAGGGCTGGTCGGTCCCTACGGCAGCCAGTAAGGCAGGGGAGGAGGAGGAGGGCGAGGGCTGTACCGCTGCCCATCCTCGACGTGGAGCCGCTCTTCCAGCCGGATGCTCTGATCGAGCTCCCCGTTGCTCAGCTGCCGTTTTCAAACAAACCGGCATGTTTCTGGGCACGGACCCAGGGCTGACAAGCCTGAGGCTGGCCACAAGCTCAGGCCCTTGTGCTGCCCCACACCATGGAAACACTGCTCCCATGGGCCGGGGGTCGCTTCTGCTGGCCCCTCGCCGGGGGCAGGAGAGGAGAGAGGTGTTGGTGCCACATGAAGAGGGAGATTTGCATCAGGAGGATGTTTGCTCCCTGGGAAACAGCCCAGGACCGGACCCTTCCCATCAGCCTGCCAATATATGGGCATGACTCTCAGGCAAAGGAGCTTCCAGCCGCTCACCAAACATGCCTCGCCATGTGTCCCATGGGGGGTTATGGCTGTGTCACCCCCAGACTGCCTCAACCCCAGGGATGTCCCCACAGAGCGGTCACCAGGTCCCCAGGCCAGTTCCAGTGGGCTGTGTCGCATCTTCTGGGGGAACCACGCGGTGGGAGCAGTGCAGCAATGTACCCCCATCCCTGCAGCCACCACAAAGGAGTGACCACGCAGCACAGTCAAACAAGTGGCCCTGGGGACCGCGTGTCTTGGGAGACAGGGGCTCGAGCCAAGGCAGTTTGGTACAAGTGTGCTCTGCTGTGGCAGGGACATCAGCCAAGGCGATGCCGCGGGGTGGCCCAGCAGCACCAGGACACCAGCACAGCTGGAGAGCCCTGCCAGCAGCACAAGGCAGGAGCAGGAGCAGCTCTCCACCTCCGAGGGTGTCCCACTTGGTGGCCTTTTGCCCAACAGCATTTTCCCGCTGTCAGATATGGAGGCTGTAGGCTACGGGCAGGGTTTGAACATCAGAAGAGCTGCAGCATTTCCAGCAGGATAAGGACTGATGAGACAGGGCACTGGAATGATTAAAGGCCAAGCTGCAGTGTGACAACCCAATCCACACAGCCCGGCACCACATCACCACAGCCCCTGCGGGGAGTCGGGGTCCTCCAGCCCCGGGGCCAGGCGTGCAGGGATGTCCCCACCTGTGTCCCTCCAAGGACAACGACCACACGTAGGGTTATGACCATGCTTGAGTCTTGCTCAGGTTTTAAATCCTGTTTGTCACAGGCTGGGAGGGAGGCAACACACAGAGCAGCATTCGAGGTGGCATCTGCTGGAAGTGGCAGTCCCCAGCCTACATTCCCACAGTGGTCCCCATGCCGCGGGTGTCCCAGGAGTATGGGGGAATGCCTGGAGCCTCCCCTTGTCCCCAGGGCTTCCCCAAACTGCCTATGAGAGCTCTACTTGTGGTGCCTTGCTCCCTGCAGAGGACGCAGGGCACCCGCACACGTGTCATCACCGCACAAGCACGAGGTTTCTCTTGCAAACCCCAGCTTCTGGCCTCGGGAGCTTTCTGCCTGCGGGACTGGCAGCGGCCCAGCCCCACCCGGGGCTCTGCTTGGGTGTTGCTGAAGGCTGGTGGTGTGTGATGTGCCCACGTTACCGGGATGGGGAGAGCGCGAGGCTGGTCCCATGGCCGTGCCCCTGCTTGCCCCCCGCTGTGAGCCGGGCAGCTCTCACGCAGCGCTGCGGAAAGTTTTCCCCCGAGACCCCCCGCCCCCCCCCCCGCCCCCGCAGCCCCTTCCCCGCCGCTCCCTCGCCGAAAGCAGCCACCCGGGGCAGGGCTGGCCTCTCCGCCCTCCCGGCCGCGGATCCCAGCAAGGGAGACCGCTCCCACCCCGCGAGCAGAGCCCCCCAGCACCCCGGCCCCGCGGGGGCTCCCCCCTGCCCGCACCCCCCACGTCCCGCGGCCGGGCGGGCGGCGTTGGCCGAGCCCTGCGTTTCCCCGCCGGGGCTCCGGCAACCGCTTTGCCAAGAAGCCGGGAGGCAAAGCGCCGGTGGGGCCGGCAGCGGAGGAAACCTTCGCGCTTCCTCCCGGCTCGCAGGGAGCCGGGCGGGCCGCGCTCCCTCGCCGCCTTTTGCTGGGTCTCTGCGCTGGGAAGAAAAGCTCCCGCCTTTCCCACGCTCCCCGACACATTTTAATGAATTAAGTGGGGGCACGCCCCCTCGCCGCCTGCCCCGGATCCGTCCCCCCGGCGCTCCGGCTCCCTTCAAGGAGGCCTCCGGGGGTGGCTGGACGCTCGCGGGCTCGTCCGCCCGGCCCGAGGATGGGCACTGCCCGCTTGGCTTTTTTGGAAGAGGGCTGCGACGTGCCCAGCCCAACGTGCCGGGGCAGCGCTGAGCCCCTCCGGCAGTGCCGGCGGCAGCCGTCCCTTCTCCTCTCACCCCCAGGCCCTCATGAGCGGGGGGAAATTCGGTTGTCACGTCTCTTGAGGAGGGGAAATTTGGTCCGCGCCTCTCGGCATGACTGTCCCTCTCCCCGCCTCCCGCCGCTGTCTGCAGCGCCGGCACTCGCCGCTGCTTCCCCTCTTCTCAGAAGAGAGCAGATAAATCGCTGGGTGGGACTACTGGTTTTGCAGGGCCCCACCGAGCGAGCGCCGGGTGGGAGGAAAGGGGCCTTCCAGCGCCCGCCGCCAGCCCCTCCGCAGCCCCTCGCCGGCCAGCGAGCAGCCCGGGCCGTGCGGGGGGGCTGGCCTGGCCGTACCCGGCTGCTCTCCGGTTACAGAGCTGGGGCACAAACTGGAGCCAAAACATGGGGTTTCAAAATTGCCTTTTTTCCTTTTTTTTGGTTGTTTTTTTGCTATTTTCCCTCCCTCTCTGGCACCGTTCCCAGGCCGAGTCCTGCCCCCACCTGCCAGCCCTGAACATTTGCATGGCTGGGTCCCTGCCCGGGCGCTTTATTTTCTCACCAGTGTCACTGGCAAACGCAGATTTGCTTGCGAGGATGTAACTCTGGCCAAGCCCCAGACCGGGGAGGTGTGAGCAATTGCCACTCTCCCACGGCTCGCTAAGAGGGCTCGATACCTCGCAGGATACGGCCCATAAATGCACAAAATCAGCTATGCTGGGATATTTAGGAGCGGAAAGGATCGGGCCAGCCGGCAGGAGCGGAGCCCCGACCCCCAGGCTCCTGCCATGGCAACCTCCGCACCACCCGGCTCCGGCAGAACCGCCACACGACCTGCTGCTTTCCCTTTGCAGGCTTTGCCACAATGAGTTTGCCGGGTTCAGTGCCGAGAAACGGTCATGGGCTGCCATGGCTTCAGCAGTCCCTCAACACTGTGGCGCGGCTGTTTGCACTGCCGGGCTGTGCCGGGCCCCTGGGGTCAGCCGTAACTCCCCGTGAGTCACCGTGAGTCACGGCACGTCCCGCTGCTCACCCCGGCAAGGCGACACAGGGGAGAGCAGCGCACGGATTGCCAGTGGTGTCCCCCCGCTGCCACCACGGCTGGGGTGATGGGGGGCAGAGCCACCACCCCCTACCCGGGACGGGGCCCTCGGGGGGTGGCTCCTCTTCGCTTGGAGGGGCAAACCTGGCTCCTGCTCCCGCACATGGACCCCAAGCCCACCTCCGTGCCCTGGGCCAGTGCTGCAGGGGCTTCACGCTTCACTGGCACAGGGATGTCCTGGGAGAAGCTGCACGGACACAGGACACCAGAAGGGGAGTGCTTGCAGCCCAGCAGCGGCCGCAGGGCCCCAAGCTCCCGCCCGTGATCACGTCCAAACCTTCCCTTTTCCGCGAGAACGATGTGCTTCGATAGGCTGGTGTTAAGGATGTGACTGGGAGAGCTCTGGCTTGGGGAAACCAAGGGGGGTGAGACATGGAAACCAGATGGGGAAGGGATGGATGGGGACGGGATGGGATGGGGATGGGATGGGCATCGGGGAGGAGATGGGAATGTGGATGGAGAAGGGGATGGGCATAGGATGGACGGGATTGGATGGGGATGGAGATGGCGGTGGGCATGGGATGAGGGTAGAGACGGGGAGATGGGCATGGATGTGGAGATGGGCATGGGGATGAGAAAAACTAGCTGCAGAAATGGACTTAGGAAAGTAGACCCTTACGGGAGGAGAAACAGGAGCTGCTTCGCTGATTCCTTACAGCCCAAACCAGGCTGGTTTAACCTCCTCCAACAGAGGAGCAGGACCCACAGCCAGCCTTCCCTGGCTGCTACAGGGAAAAGCCACGGGAAAACACCGCGGGGCAAGTCATGCCCCGAGCTCATGGCCACTGTCCTCCAGCCATGCGACAGACGGCTCCAAGACGGCATGTTTCATCCAAGCGCTCTCACTCAATTGGGGCAGAATTTAGCAGCTGGCTGATTTTTCCCTTCCCACCCTCAAATGGACACACTGGCACGGCCAGGTGACAGCAGCTTGCCGGCCAGCTGCCCTCAGCGCGGCCGCTGTCACCTCGTTTTACGACACGCTCCTTCCTTTCTTCCTGCACCTCCTGCTCCGCTCTGGCTGACCAAATGCCCGGCAGACACAGCGAGTGCCGGCCTGGGGATGCTGCTTCCCACCAGCCCCCGCCGTTTGCTCCCCGCAGGCCAAACGGGCGCAGGGAGGGCCCCTCCGGCACCGTTCGGGGTTGATGCACTATTTTCAGTACTTTTTTGCCTACTTTCCTGCCTACCCGAGGTGCCCGCACCTCCCAGCGCTCGCACACCGGGAATCCGGTCGTCACCTGGGCAGCGCGTCCGACCCCGGATAAAGCCCCGCGTGACTGAATTGAGTCACTCCAGGGCCGGCGGGACCTGGCCGGGGCTGTGTCTTTCCCCCCAAAGTCAGTCCCACCCGTGGATCCCCAAAACCTCGTGCAAACCCCGCTCCGCTGCGCGGCTCCAGAGGGGCCGGGTCCCGCGGGGCTGAATCCCCCCGTCCCTGCCTGTCACCTGTCCCCTCTGCTCACGCGGAGATACACCTGCAGCAAAACGCCGTCGCCCCAAGATCTGAGGGTGTTTGCAGTAACCCCACCGCGCCTTGCTGACCCCCGCCCCCGCGGGCTTCGGGGCCTGCGGCTCCCGGCTGGGGGTGAGGCGGGGGTCGCCGGGGTCCCGGAGGCGCGGGGGGTGCTTGGGGACGGGCACGGCCCGGTTCCAGCACAGCGCTGCGGGGCAACGCGGGCGGCGGGGCCGGCTGCAGCCGCCTGGCTCGGCTCGGCTCGGCTCGGCTCGGCTCGGCTCGGCTCGGCTCGGCTCGGCTCGGCTCGGCTCGGCTCGGCTCGGCTCGGCTGGGCGGTGGTGCCCCCTGCCTGCGGCCACCGCGCCGAGCCGGGATAGCCCGAGGCGGGCCGAGCCGAGCGAAGCCCCGAGCCGAGCCCAGCCGAGCGGGCCGAGCCGGGAGCGCCCCCCATCGCCCCCATCGCCCCCATCGCTCCATCGCCCCCATCGCCCCCATCGCTCCATCGCCCCCATCGCCCCCATCGCCCCGCCGCAGCTCACGGGTGGGGGAGGGGCGCCCCGGCTCGTCTCAGGGGGCGTGGCTTCCCGCCGCGTCCCCGCCCCCTGCCCTCCCTAATGGGAGCGCGGTGGCGGCGCCCCGCCCCTCGGCGCCGCGTCACGGCCGTGCCATTGTTATGCAAATAAAAGGGTGGGTAAAAGGCGCGGCGCGGGGCCGGCTCCGCTCCAGAGAGGCCCGGGCGCGGCGCGGAGCGGCGGACGGCAGCAGCGCGGCGGGGGCCCGGGGCCGCTGCGGGGCGGTCGGCCGGCAGCAGCAGCCCGGCAGCAGCAGCAGCAGCAGCAGCCGCCCGCCACCGCATGCCCGGGCGGGCGGAGGCGTCGCCGTCCATGCGGGGCGGCGGGGCGTGAGGCGGCGGCATGAGCCAGAGCGAGGTGTCGCCGTGCGCGGCGCCGCCGCCCAGCCAGCGCGTCTTCCAGGAGGCGGTGCGGCGCGGCAACACCAAGGAGCTGCAGTCCCTGCTGCAGAACATGACGAACTGCGAGTTCAACGTCAACTCCTTCGGGCCCGAGGGGCAGACGGCGCTGCACCAGTCCGTCATCGACGGCAACCTGGAGCTGGTCAAGCTCCTGGTCAAGTTCGGCGCCGACATCCGCCTGGCCAACCGGGACGGCTGGAGCGCCCTGCACATCGCCGCCTTCGGGGGCCACCAGGACATCGTCCTCTACCTGATCACCAAGGCCAAATACTCCGCCGGCGCCCGGTGATGCCGGGGCCGCCGCCTCCCCGCTCCCCCGGCCGCCAAAGCTGCTCCCACCCCCGCGTGGGGTTTATTTGGCGAAGATTTGGGGCCCCACGCAAAACACGCCACCGTTCGCCTGCTTTTAATTGTGTTTTTTTTTTTCTCCTTCCAAGGGTTGTTTTCCTACTGTAATATGTTTTGGTTTTGTTTTTTTTTTTCTCCATCTACCTCGGCTGCACTCACAGTATTCACGGTTTCAGTTTGACATCTGGTCAGATGCTTTAAAGGCCCCCCCGCCCCCTCCCCGCTAATATTTAATCCTCCCTCCCCGCTCCCCTCGCTCCCCCCACCGAAGGTATTCTGGCTCAGAAACGAATTCATTTCAAGGCCCCCGACCCCGCCGCCCCCGGGCGGCTCCTCCCGCGGCCCCGGGGCGATGCCCGGAGCGGTGCCCGGCAGGGGCCGGGGGCTCCTGCCCGCCGCCCTTCCCCGGCGAGGAAGAGCGGGAAAGCCTTCCTCCTCCGCTTGCGAGCTTCTCCCAGGGTTTCCCCACCGCTGATTTTTTTTTTTTTTTTTTTTTTCCCCCCGAGGCGACTCCGTTGGAATACGCCAGGCACGGTTTCCCACCCCCATCGCTCCTTTTCTCTTTTCTTTTCCGTTGGGTTTTCTGCTTTGGTTTTCTTTTTTTTTTTTTTTTTTTTTTGGGTGTCCGAAGAAAGTCTGCGTCCTCACCCGCTCCTTGAATCCGTTTAGCACGCGTGAGATCCCAGGAAAAGACACTGAATCCTTCTGGTTTTGTGTGTAAAGGGGGATTAGCAAATCCTGGACTATTTTTTTTTTTTCTTTAAAAAAAAAAAAGTGAAATAAACTCTAGAGGCAGAGGATTTGCTTTTGCACAGAAAAGGGGCGCGAGCGCTCTCTGCTGCCTAGAGATGCCGGAAAACTACTGAAAATAGTTTGGGAACTTTTTTTTCCTTTTGGTGAAACTTGGATAACACTTCTCAATGCAGAACGATTCATTTGATGTATGTAGATTCACCCGTCTTTTATATTATATATATGCCTAAATATATATATTTATAAAAGAAAGGGAGGAAGAAGAGAAAGCCACCCGAAGTCGCATTTTGAAGTGACTGCACGTATAATCGCAAATGCTGCTTTTTATTGCTATGGCACAAGAACATCCATTTGGAAAATGCGGAAAATTTCAGAAGTCTCCTTTCTCCCGCTGGTCTTTCAGCCCTCTTCTCTTCGTCTGCACTAAAACCATCCGTATCACTGCCGTCTCCCCACTCTTTCCTCTCTTGCTCCCTGCATCCAAACCATTACAATTAAAAAAAAAAAGAAAATAGTTACCTGCTGGTTTATTTGGGTTGTGTCTTAACTATTTATCATGTATGTATATATTTGTGGGTGAAGATTGTGAGCCTGCTTTTGTTTGAAGCCGGTGGTGAGTGTTTCAAAAATATGGTTTGGGAAATATGCTTTTTTGTTGTTGTTCTCCTAGTCTTAAAACTAAACCAACTTGAGTCTGCCGTGATTCTTTCCCATTGCACTGAATATTCTGCTTCGTTTCTGATGGTTTCACCTGCAGTTTGTTTTTGGTTTTCTCCACACCAACAATTTGAGAAGATTTTAAAAAGCTCCAGATTTAAAGAAGAAAAGCCCTGTCGAAAGCGTCTACTGTTAATGCTGTAATTTGCAAGGAACTGCTTGGCTGAAGTCTTTCTGTGAGCATGGAAGGGGGTGTCCAGCACTTCCACTGGTGCTTCTGTGCGATAGTTACGGGGTGGGAACAAGACCTTTTCTAGCGAGGTTTTATCGTCGTTACCAGATGGTTGCACATTTTTTTTTTTTGAGTAAATGGATTTGCCACAATGAAATGTCATAACATTTATGACATGATATTAAAAAGTGTATTGTAAAGCCAAGTTCTAGATGGATTTTTAAAAAGAAATCTTGGTTATAAACCCAGTCTAAAGGGAGCTCTGTCCAGTGTTGTAAAGACAACATGATGTAACCCATATTTATATTTTTATAAAATACCTATTAAGACTGTGAATCTCCTGTATGAATTGCTGGGTGAGTTGTTTAAGAAAAGTATTGTTCCTTTCCAGCCTCCTGGAGCTTTAGACACGCTGAGATTTTGGGAAACTGTACGTCGGGGAAGGGGGTTTGCTCTGAAATTGTGAGTTGATGTATTTTTACATCCCTTTGTATTTTACTGAAAAGCTGCTGCCCTTCCTAGTCCCTAGAGTTTCAATTTTCTATGCAACCCCCACACCCCAGTCTCTCTTGATCCTGAGAAGTAAAAGGGATGCAGATTGATTCAAATTGAAATGAGGGTCCCCCCACCCCCCTTGTTGGCTCATCGTGCTGCTGACCCTTCACGCCAAAACGGGGAGTACAAGAAAAAAAAAAAAAGAGGCAGGTGGGGGAGGCTCTTTCGTGCATGACTGGTCGCCTTCCGGCAGTCATCTTTTTAATTATTATTATTATTTTTGTAAGAAGAATATATTGATAATGTCAGTGAAATAAGCAGACATTGAAGCTGATGCACAGATTGCTCCAGAAAGGAGTTTTTCTGTAGATTTTTCTTTAGATGCGAATACCTTTTTTAATTATGTTAATTAATGTTAAGAATTTTTAGGCTTATATTGAAGCTGTATGTGGGTCACTATATGATCATTTCTAACTGGATAAAGTCTGTACAGTACAGCATATTCCTGAGTGTATGATATAGACGTGTAGCCCCAGAGTGCGAAATTTATAAATAAATTTTTCATTGATCTTTTTATAAAAAAAAAAAAAAAGGTGTTTTCGTTTGTTCTCGTTTGTTTCGTTGTTTTCGTTTCCCATGTGGTTATGGGCAAAGCTGTGTGGATCCCCCAGTGGGGGGTGGCTGGCCAGGCCCCCGGGTCCCTGTTTCGGTGTCCGAACCCGCAGCTCTTCTGGGGTTAAATGCATGCCCAGAGGGTGATGGCTGGGGTGGATTTTGGGGGGGAACTGCTGGAGCGTGCAGCCCCTGCCAGCCCCTTCCCACGGGCTGGAGGAAGCTCCCAGGGTCGGGGCTGGGGGCTGTCCTGGTTTGCCCCATCCCGGCATTCAGAGGGGTGATGGCTCAGACCAGCCCCTGGTGCTGGACCAGGCACGTGGTGGTTGAGATGTTCCTAAAGAAGCTGCCAGCTCCACAGGGTGAGGTGGGAGCTCTGCAGCCAGTCCTGGGACCGCTCCCATGGGGAGCGGTGCAATGGGGTGCATGGTTTGGGTCTGCAGCCCCAGCCTCACCAGCTGCTCCCTGCAAACCTTCCCAGGCTTTTTTATTCTAACCTGGGCCCCAGCAAGGGTTTGAGGTGGCTTGGTCCTCGCCAAGCCCTTGGGCTGTGAGGATGGGATCACCTCTAGCTAGAAGCTGCTGTCAGACTGGTGGTGGCTTCAGCCACCCCCTGGAAAGGGTGTGGGGTGAGGGTTGGCATAGGGTCTCCATCCCCAAAGGCATCTCCATCGCCTCGCGTGGCTCAGAGCAGGCTGGTGCCCAAAAGCGGGCTGAGCCCTGCACCTTTGGAGGCTTTCCCAGCAGGATCCGGCCACTCTGGCAAGTAGGAAGAGCAGAGGCAGCCCCATGTCTGCACCAGCTGGGCCCTGCCCGCAGCTCGGGCTTTGAAGGCAGGGTGCAGGCTCCCTCACTGGCAGCAGTGTGGGGTTTTTGGATGAGTCTTTTTCTATATTGATAACTTTGCCAGCTCTGGAAATGCCTAATTCCTGGGGAAACTTGTGTCATGCTCAGTTTGGCTCGGGGGGGGTGGATTCCCAGGGATGCCAGGAATGGTGTCCTGCAAATGGCAGTGGGGAGGAAACCTGGAGAAAAGGCTCGGTGTGACCTTTCCAGGTTGGCCAACCTCCAGTCCAACGTGCCAAGCCCTGTGCCATCTACTGCCAGCGTGGGACAGTGCCTGGGACGGACACAGCTGGCTGCCCAGGGTGCCCTGGGGCCATGCAGCCTGCCCAGGCAGCAGCCCAGCATGGAAAAGACGGGCACCGAGTGACCCGGCTGGTTTTTAGCAGGAAAAAAATGATGATGCCACAACCATCAGTCGCAACCGCTGGCGGTCCAGTGGGTTTATCACTCGGGGTCTCGCAGCAGCTGCTGGCCATGGCCAAATCTGTGGGATGTGTGTGGGGCGAGCATCGCTCCCCTCTCCTGCCATGGTACAATTTTGTCCTATTTGGGCAGTGCGTGACACTGACCCACCGGCAAGTGCCACCAAACCTCCTGCCATCACGGTGCTCCCCAAGGCCGGGGCGCTGCGGGATTACAGCTGCAGGTGCCGGCTCACCCCTGCCTGTCTCCCCGGACTTGGGATGCTGCAAAAAACTCATCCAGGCACCTGCTTTGGGTTGCCACAGGGCTTGGCTCAGCCCCGCGCTTTTCGCCCTTCACCTTGTCCCAGGGTTTCAGCCAGCCAGGCCAGGCCAGCCACAACCTCAAGGACAGGTTTTTCTGAGGAAATGCAGCATTTCTGCACAAAGCTCCTCTCTCTCCGCAGCGGACGGAGCGGGCAGGGGCCTCCAGCAGCCCCGTTGCAGGGGATTTGGGCTGGGTGGTGAATACAAATCGCACCCCCCTGGCGCCGAGCCCAGCGCCCGCAAAGCCGCCCTGCGTCCCTGGGCTCCCACGTGCGACAGCCCCAGCAGCGTGCAGGGCCCCTCCTTGGGACGTGCCAAGGGTGCAGCCGAACCCCAACCCCCCCAGGGCTGAGCCCGTCGGGGAGCAGCCGCCCTGGTGCCGGGCTCTCTGCATGGCCCGTGGCCGCCCCGCTTCGCAGCTCTCCTCTCTACAGAAACCCCGTCCAAGAAATCTAGGAACTCCAAAGACTTGCTTTTTTTTTTTCCTTTTTTTTTTTCCCTTTTCTATTTTTGTTCCAATAAAACAAAAATATTGGATCGTTTGGTGGCGTAAGCACATTCTTCTGGCATTTTTGCATGTCCCTGGCCGCACATTATTGTCCGCCGGCCACATTACGTAGGTGCTGTTGTTCCAAGAGAAACCAAAGCAAGAATTTGAACTTTCAAGTGCTTCCTGCCATTGTCTTTTGCTTTTGTTTGTGCTACTGACTCCAAACCAGATGGATCGGGCTCCCCTCTGGCCACAGGGGCGATGGGAAGTCAACACAGCCCGGCGAGGTTTGACAGCTTTGTCTTCTCTTCTATTGCCCTTCATCCGTCAAGCCCAGCCATCGGAGCTGAATCGACCAACGCATATGGATGGGGGGGGAGGAGGTGGGATTTTATTTGAATTTCAGGGAGCTTAACACAGTAAGTAATGAATGAGAAAGAAAGACGGCGAGCAGGCAAGCGAGAGGGGATGGGCTGTAATCAAAATTCAGTACATTTTAAATAGATGCTTTGTTGGGCATTTGTATGACTGTGATAATGCTGCAGCCTGCAGGTCCGAATAGGAGTTACCTTTTTTTAAAAAAAAAAAATTACAATCAACTACTGTTCAGTGCCGGGGAGGAGCTGGTGGCTCGGTCTGGCCAGCCAGGCTGGCCTCTTTTCCAGCCTTCCTATTTTGCCCCTTCTCGATGCTTTCTGTGCTCCATCCCCGCCGTCAGGGTGAGGCCCTCTGCGTGGGTGGGTGGGTGGGTGGGAGAGGGTGGCGGGGCAGGCTGTGGTCGGCAGCACCGGAGGTCCACAGCGTGTCATGCAGGACGGGATGGCTCATGGTTTCCACCCATTTTGCTGCTGACCCAAAGCTGCTGCGGTGTTTGGTGTTGGGACTCAGTGCAAAGGTCCTGGCCCCCAAGATCCTTCCCATGCTGGTGCTGGAGCTGGCCACCCTGTTCCTGCAGCATGGAGCCATTTTGGGGTCTTCCTGCAGCGTGCACGACCCTCATGCCCTGCCACAAGGTGGGTATGGGGGTTTCAGTGCCAATCCCTCATGCCCTAAAATTGCTGTCACTCTGCAGACCTCCACGCCTTGGGGGCTGTGTCACCCCAGGGATGCTCCCAGGCCCAGGACGTGTCAGCACAGGGACAGCAGGCAGCTCCTGCTTCTCTTTGGTGGCAGCAAGCATCCCAGGGAATGACACTGCTCCATCGTGTGGGCAGGAGAAGCGTCTTTCTTCTCTTCCCAGAAACTTCAGCTGCCATGTCCCACTACTACCACGAGCACCCATCTCTGCAGGTGCCCAGCAAGGGGTATCCAGGCAGCGGTGACCTCTGGGTCTCACACTGGGTGGGATGCAGACCTGTGGCTGCAATGTAGTTTCTGGCATCTTCATATTAGTAGGTTTCTCTTCCTGACCCTAAAGAAATGGCCAAGCAGGGCAACACCCTGGTTTGGCTTGTTTGGAGGAGGACAGTGCATGGGGCTTGGGTCTGAGGGGTGGAAGGCTGCTTGGATGGAGGGATGGCTGGGGAGGAATGGGGAGTGGCTGAGGAGGGTTGGGGGGGATCGTTGGGGATGTGGAGGGATGGAGGAATGGACAGATGGGCGGGTGGCTGGGGAGGGAGGGGGAACAGAGGCATGGCTGGGGATGGACAGAGGGATGGGTAGAAGAATGGACAGAGGCAAAGCTGGACAGCTGGATGGATGACAGGCTGGGGGGTGGTTGAGACAACTGTTTTAATTGGAAACTCCTCGTCCAGCCTGAATCCAACACCGTTCTGTGGCTGGGAGCGGTCTCTGAGGGCAAGGCAAGGAGAGCAGCACCTCTGGCAGCAGGGTGGTGTGGCGGCAGACCTTGGCCTGGCTGAGCTGGAGATGTCCTCCTGCTGCTTTTTAGGAAGAGGCTCCCCAGCAGGTGCCTCCCTTTCCCCTCGTGACCTGGGCAGCAGCCCTGGCAGCCCGGAGGAGTGTGGAGGGGCACAGAGACCCGGCCGTGAGCATCGGCCGTTCGCTTCAGCCCCTCTGGCGGGGCAGTGCACGGCGGGCTGCCCTTGGCCACGGCCAGCACTTGCTCACTGACAAATCCGTCCTCCTCGTCTCTGATCCAGCCCAGCACCAACCAGCTGCATATTTATCCTGGGCAGGATGGACATGCCGGCAGCGTGGCTGGCTCTGCTGACCTCCCCACAGTGCCAGCCCTGCCGGAGGCGTGCAGGGGGCTGCAGCCAGACGCTCCTGCGCGCACAGAGCAGAGGCAGGGTTGACCCAGTGAGCAGCCACGCTCACCCCTGGCTGCAGGGGACACGGCCGGAGGGCACACCAGCCGGGCAACGGCTGCCGGCTCTGCTAAGCCTCTGCAATGCATTGGTGGGACGGTGCAAGGCTGAGCCTTCGCACAGAGCCTTTGCAGCACTCTGGGACCGATGGTTTGTGCCCTGAAACAGGGGGGCACAAGCAGATTTCTGTCTCCAAATGAATTATACAACCAAGGAGAGCCTCTGCCTCGGAACGGCATCTCTGCAGCCTCCTCTCACCCTTGGGAGTACGCGGTAACCTCATTTCTTGTTTTCTCCAGCTGAAAAGACACTTCTCACCTATGCCCAGTCAACAGCAATGTTATTACACACAGTGCAATTGCACAGATGGACTCCGAATGTGCCCAGAGCTCTCCCAGATTTTCTGCCCAGGGCCAGACCTCTGCCTGTGCACCCCTGCTTGCTTGGGGAGCTCTCACTGGGATGTCTCAGCGTGGTCGTCTCTCTGTGAGCAGGGGCAGGAGCAGTGTTGCAGCTCCCTGGACACCTGATTTCCTTTAATTATTATATTTCCACTCAGTCATCCAGTGGCTGCAGGGCTCTGCCGGGGAGCGGGTGGAGGAACGGGAGGCACTGGTTGCATGCTTGCAGTGTGCCCCAGGGGCTTCCTCTGCTGCCCCATGGAGCAGAGTGGGATCCTGCAGCAGCCCAACACCTTTGGGAATCCCCAGTTGCTGCGACACTTACTGGGATGTCTCTCCGGACGCTTCAGTTCGGAGGTCACAGCTGGGGGACCCCTGGCCCCAGCTGCAGGGGGCTGGGGCACCCCAAATCCCCTGCCTGAGGCAGCAGGGCTGTGGGTGCAGGAGGGTGCTGGCTCAGCACCCAGCGCCCTGCGTGTCCCCGTGAGCAGGGGGGTCATGGGGCAGCCCAGGCCTCACTCTGCAGCGCCAGGATCAGGCCCTCATCCCCCGGCACAGCGCCCAGCCAGGGCAACCGTCCCCAGCGGGTCCTCGCATTTCACCCTGCTCACATTCACAGCTACGGTGACAACTCCGAGCCGCCCCCGTCCCCTTTTCCACTCACGACTCCCCCTCATTCAAAGCCTGTGTCCTTTTAAGCTATTTTTTTCCCCTCCTATTCATTTCCCGGACGCCTCTATCCTTTTCTCTTGCCTAGCCCCTCTCCCGGAGCAGCTGCTATGCTAATAAGCATGAGGCAGAAAAGGGAGCGAGCCTTCGCAGTGGCTGGGGAGGAGAGAAAGACCCCAGAGCCCTCCAAATGCTAAATAAATCCAAGGCTGGAGCAGCATCCCTGAACAAAGAGGCCTGGCCTCCCCCCTCTCTTCCCCTCTTCCCAATTCCACCACCTTTTCACATTCAAATCCATTAAACAGCGAGCAGAAAGACCCCGAGTATTCATAGCGTTGCATTAAAGAGAAAGCCCCGTGGTCCCTCTCCATCCTGGCCGGGCGGAGGGAAGGGCTCTCCATCCCTGCCAGGCTGCCCGGGGGCTGCGTCTGCTGCGGGCTGGGAAACGCCAGGCTCCGGCCCCTTGGCACGGCAGAAGGACAAAAGCCCCCTGGCCACCACGCAGGGAGATGAGTTGCCTTTCCCCTGTGTTCCAGGTTTCTTCCCTGCCTGGGACCCTTGGGCTCCTCCATCGGGATGGAGCTCCTGGTTTCTGCAGGCAGCATGGGCAGCTGCCGGGGGTAGGATGGGAACTGCATGGGATGAGAGAGTCTGGGGGTGCAACAGGGGGGGACCCCCGTGTCTCCTGCCCTTTGACGGTGCTGGGGAGTGTTATGGCAGTGACAGGACAATGGGGACACCCAAGTCTTAGGGTGGTGAAGATCTCCCAAAGGGCAGGGCTCCTGGTCTTGGTGAAGGGTGAGAAGGGAGAGGGCTCCTGCAGGGCCAGGCATAGTCGAGGGCCACTGCGACATGCCCACCAGCCCCTAAGCAAGGACCAGCCACCTCTGCCTCGCCACGGCTGGTGCTTACCCAGTGGGGCAGGTGCCTTGTGCTGATAACGGAGGTTCCTTATGCCAAAATCAATGATTTCCTACCCATTTTGCCCTAGAGTCAGCGCAGCTTTCTGGTGCAAAGACCTCAGACCTCGTTCCCTGAGCAAGAGGATGCAATGATGGAGGTGGACATGTAGGTGGGCTCCATGTCAACTGTTGAAGCTGGTGGTGGGTGGTGGGATGCCTGAAGGGATGTGACTTTCCTGGAGGAGGAATAGATGGGCATTTTCTTCTTCTGCCTTCTGGCATGGAAATGGACACACACCTACAGGAAGGATTTCATGCTCTTCTTTGGGCTTTTAGATGGGGCTTTTAGTACCAAATATTGAAAAATGTTTTAAAATCATGGATTTCAGCATGTGAGGATTGAAGCTGTCTGAGTGATGCCAGCTGGACCGTGGAGACTGTGATGGTCACATGCGGTGCTCAGGAGGCAGCAATAACTGGGACGCTGCCTGTGCAGCTTGGTCAGTGGGGTGGGATTCAGCTCTGACCCTGGGGTGTCCATCCAAGGTGGTGTCTGGGCTCCTTTGCAGGCTGTGGAAGCAGGGGAGGGATGGCAGCACTTACACCTAAGCTCCTTCTGCTGCTTGAGGTGTCTTCGCATGGACACCCCAGGGTCTGGAGGCCATCCCATCTCCTGGAGTTGCACAGATGTCCTGGGCACCCTGGGGTGTCTCAGCTGGCACAAGATGGCTATCTTTTGGTGCCTGAATCCTTCTCTGTATCAATACAATCAAGAGTCTGGAAGGTGATCGAGGCTGCCCTGACAGGCCACCTCCATGTGCTCAGCCATATCCCACCCTGGGCTCCTGCAGCCGTGTTCACGTGGCCACCAGGGCTCCATCCTGACCATTGCAGTGCTGCACAGCTTTTGGGTGCCTCCCCAAAGGGGGACCTGGCCAGCAAGAGATTTAGATTAGAAGATGGGGAGAGGTCAGACGACCCTCAGGAAACCTAAAATTACATTAACCACTACAGGGGACATGGGACACGGGAGCTCAGACCCCTGTCCTTGCAGTGCAGGGCCCCAAAGCTGTGTGTGTAGTACCCTGAGGTGTGTCCCTGCATGGGAACCTGGGCTCCCCAGGATGCTCCTAGCAGCGTGGGATCCCTGGGGTGCCTTCATAGCTGATGCTTCAGGGCTGTAGGACTTTGCTGACCCACCCCGTCCTTGCTCCCCACTGCAGACCACCAGCTTCTCAGCCTGGAAACATCTTGCTCCCTTCGGGGCTTTGCTGGGCTCCACCGGGGACAGGATCCCCCAGAAAACAGAGCTCTCTGGGGTGAATGTCAGCAGGGACCCGGAGAGGTTTCCGAGAACAACCTCCCCCTGTCCTGTGAAGGAAACCAGCTCCAGCCAGCAGTCTCAGCCTCAGATTCCCAATTCACAGAGAAGGGGTGTGTTTTTCCTCCCTACTGTGGGGAACTTGTGTGTGCAAACACTAAGGATTGACCCAGCACACTAATAACACGGAGGGGGCTGTGCTGCTCCAGCTTTGGGGGACTGGCCTTGCCTTGGCAAGGGGGTGTCCTTGGGCAGAGACAGTGGGCACCGACCCTGCACTACCCTGACCAGGTGACTCACTTCTACCTGCTCCTCACCTGAGACAAGACATGGAGGGTCGACCTGGCGTGGAGGGTGCAAGAGGCATGGAAAGACCCAGAAGCTGCCGACACCACAGTCCTACCCTAGGTGACTCCCCATGTGTCCCCCCATGGGTTTGGTGAGTGACAGGTGGCCATTGCCCACCGCTGCCCTTGGGGGCCCCTCATTCCCAGTGTGACCCTGCGCCCATGCTCCACCATCTCGCTCTGCTCCAGCCCCTCCCAAGGACCAGCCCCACCCTGCCCCAGACCTGCCCTCGGAGCAGCCCAAAGACCAGAGCATGGCAAGTCCTTCATCATGCACACCCTGGTGGTATGGGGTGAATGGGATCAGTGGGAGGGATGAATGCTCCATCTGCACCCCAAACCGCATGGGTACAGGAGGTGCTGAGAAGGGCAATGAACACCCATGGATTTTTTGAGGGGTCTTCTCTGGCTGAGAGGACGTGGTTGACAAGCAGTGGGGCACCACCATCTCTGACACCAAGGCTGTGGCCAGAAGTGCCCCAGCCCTTCTCCAGGAGGGCAAGCACAAGCCTAACCCTGCTGCAGGCTCCAGCTTTCCTCTGAGCGCCGAAGTGGCAGTGCCTGCCTTAAACTCCAACCCTGCAGGATGAGGCCAATAGCTCTGCTGGAGTGAGGGCTGTGAACATCCTGGAGACCCACATTGCCCCACATCGCTCCCAGACTGGTCCAAGGGATGCTCCAGCTGCCTCCTCATCCTCACGGGGCTGACCCAAGGGACCTGCAAGCACTAGCGCTGCTGTCCCCCAGTGTGGCTGCACTCCAAGGGGCTGCAGCGTGGTGGGACCATCCTGGGAAGGTCTACCTGCAGCGGCAGGTGGGAGAGGGGTCTGGGGTGTCCCTCTGACGGGCCGGCCGGGGAGAAAGGTCCCTGCTTAGCAATGCAGGAATGCAGGTCAGGCTGAATCCGGCGGAGGCGGGTCTGATCTGGTGCCCCACTAAGCCCCCATTCTTTCCCAGCCGGTGCATCTTGTATTCAGGCTGCCTGCTCCTAAGCAGAGCGTCTTTAATCCTTCCCTTGTCTCCTCCATTCCCTTTCAGGCCTTTGGCCAATGGGAAGGGGATGAGCAGCTCTCTCCAGGAAGGAAATTAAAAGCGGGGAGGAGGGTAGGGAGGAGGAGAGCGCGGGGAGGGGGACTTGGAAGGGGAGACAATCCTGGAGTGGAGATGCCAGTCATCGGGGTCTCAATAGCCCCATTCACCCTGCCCAGCCACACAGAAAATCAGGGTCACCAGGATCCATGCCCTGCCTGGAGACAACTGTTGCTTTATTCTTTTTAATTGCTGGAAAACGCAGAAAAGTTCACTTGTGTGTGTGGCTGGCTCCGGTGGGGGCTGCGCCGGGGGGCGCGGGCGGCAGAGGGGCGGGAGGGACGGGGTGAGGCCGACGCGCAGCGAGAAGGGACACAAAAAGCAGCCACACGTGAGGGTGGAGGCTGCGACCCGGCGCGGCGGAGAAGCCATCTGTACGGCTGGGCAGCCGGAGCAGCGGGCAGCTCGGGGACGGGGAGCTGCGCTGAGATGGGGACGCAGTGGCTTCATCCCCCAGGCACGCATGGGAAGGTTCCCCTGGGGTTTTGGGGTGGAGAGGGCAGCCCCAGGGCCAGCAGCCAGGCAGAGGAAGGACCCGTGCAGACAGACACGTGTGGGCGGATGGGCAGGTGTTCCCACACGTCTGGGCGCGGAGATGCCTAGGCTGATGCTTCTGGCTGGAGACACAGTGACCAGGCAGCTCGAAGCACACGCACCCGTATAGGGGCACCCAGCGGCACATTGCCACCCCAACCCGAGGATGCTGACACACCTCCCAGACGGACACACAGCCATGCCACCACTGCTCTGATACCCTGCGCCAAGTGCCACCCCAGTCAGGTGGACGGTTCCACCCAAGGCGGAGCTCCCATCCCTCTGCACCCATGCAGCCAGCCCCAGGGATGTCCCGGAGGGCACGTGTGCAGCCTCAGGGCTCTGTCCCGGCAGCCCTCTTGCTCTGCCATCCACCCCACCTGCTGACCCACGTACCCAGATGTGAGCGAGCTCCAGCCTTGAGACACAGGCCCCCGTGGATTATGTGCCACCGATCAGCAGCCCAGCAGGTCTGCACTGGCAGGTCCACAGCTGCCATCCAGCCCTGATGGGTGGTGGGTGCCAGGGGGCACCCCAGGAGCAGGACATGAGTGCCTGGGCCACAGATGGAGCCAGTCGCAGCCTGTCTTCATCAGGAGCAATCCAGGAGGTATCTCTGCCCATCCTCCCCCAGGCCTTCTGTGAGCCTGGGGCAATTTATGCCTGTCACAGCCCCCAGATTTGGGTTGCACTTCCCTCCCCGGTCCAGCCTTTGCCCCTCTTTGCTCTGCCCTTTGCTGAACACTCAACTTTTCCTCCTGAAGTGCATCAGAGATGTGCTGGCCATGCTGGTGGTCCTGCCTGCTCTCATCCTGCAGCTCATCCTCAGCCCACGAGTGCTCCCAAGCACTCTGTGACCCATCGGACGCAACACAGCAGCCTCTGAGGTTTCTGTGATGCCATGGCCTGTGCCCCCTTGCAAGTCCTCATCTCACCCACCCTGTACCACCATCCCTGCCTACCCTCTTGGCTGGCGTGGGGCTGGCAAGCCCAGTGTGGGGAGATGCAGGCAGCACCTGGCATACCAGCCAGCCTCTAAAGTAGGGGAGATGCCTGCTGAGCGTGGCCCAAGTCTCCAGCAAGTCTCCTGACCAGCCCCACAAGTGCTGTAGTGTGTTCACCCTCAATACGAGGCCCAGAGACTCCCCTCTGCCATGGATGGGATGAGGGACCTCAAAAACCTCAGGGTACAAGCAGAGTCCCCAAGCTAAGGAGCACCCAGCGGGCAGGGAGGAGGAGGAGGAGGAAGTGAAGAAGAAGAGGAGAGGCAGGTTTGTGGAGCACAGAAAGGAAACCCGCTGCAGAGCACGAGCATCCCATGCTGTTCCCGGGCAGAGGGGCTGTGGGACACACCACCCCCCGAAACCCAGCCCATGTGCCTGCAGCCTCAGCCCCCTTCCTGGCAGATGTTATTTTAAAGCCATAACTGCAGCTATTTCAAAACCATAACTTGACGAGCCCTGATCAAACACAAGCAGAGACCTTCCCCAGGCCACGGCCTGGGCAGACTCAGACAGGAGTGTAACCGCAGCTGGGGGACAAAAAGGCGTTTGGGGGACAAACCGGGCCCTGGATGTTCAGAGCATTTGCAGAAGGACACGAAGCAGAAGTGAAGGCGGCTGAGCCGTGACGCTGCCAGACGGCTGGCCAGGGAGCCAGGGCAGAACGGCAAATGCCTTCACACCAGTGCTGGGAGCACAAGGGGAAATGGAAAGCTTGGCAGCACGCGATGGCACCGTGCACCAGGACAAGGAGACCTGGGGGAAGGAGGGTAACCACTGAGGTACAGTGATGCCCCGGCTACCAGCTTCGTAGGAGTGACAGAAGAGGGGTATGGTTAGGAGGGGGATTGTATAGAATGAAACAGTGTAGGAAAAAGTGCATGAAGAAATCTTTGCAGGTGAAAATCCCAGGCTCTGATAATAAAAAATGTAACATTCAGATTGCACTTGATGAGAACTGTAAGTCATCTGGAAATATTAAGTGAGACTAGAGAATGTGCAAACTCAGGCGGTGGAGGTGGGAGGTCACTCCTCCCATAGAGACCGGCTTCGTCAAGACAAGGTGTAGAGATACGATTTGCGGGTGCAGTAAATGAAGCCTCTTGGAGTGATGGGATCTATAACCCACAAGCAAAGATGCTGCTCTGGGCTGGATCTTGAGTGCTTGGGACTGGGTTGAAGAGGTACTGGGGGAACTGCTCCGTACTAAAAATCACAGCACTACTAGGTTTAACAGTGCAGTAGGACAGAGAGGGCCAGGTATATCCTGTAACAAGTTCAGGAAAGGGAACTATGTAGAAATGGGGCACAGTAACCCCCAAAAAATACCCCAAACCCCAAGATCCTAAACATAGCCTGGAGGGTGTTAAATGGGGCGTGAGAAGCTTGGGTAAAATGTGTGCCACAATTCAAAAAGAAAATCAAGTGGTTCAGCAATCCCCTTCCTGACTTGAGGGGAGAGTCAAATGGAGGTACTATGGAAAACACTGATGTTTCAGAAAGAGAATGCTTGTCTAGGAGAGAATGGGAAAGCCCACAAAATGTGACAGGTCCACTGGAAACAGGAGACCAAAAAGCTAAAAATGGATATGCAGAGCACCCTGAAAAAGACGCTACAGTTCATTGAAGATCATGCCCTTAAACCATCAAAGGCAGAAAGCCAACTAAGGGTTGAGGGAATGTCCAGGGTGTAATGGGACCTTCAGGATGATGAGGCCCCATGAAGAAGCTCAGTGTTTTCCCCTGTTGGCCAACGGTGGTGGGGAGGTCCCCAAGCCTGGCACACGTGCTGCAGCAGGTTGCTCAGAGGAGCCAGGCCAATTTGAAGTAAATCTAGAGGAGGCCCCAGACTGATGGGACAAGCTGGCCATCAGCGTGTCCCCAAGACAGATGGTGTTTGCTCATGTCTGGGAAGAACTTGTATGTGAAACCACAGTGGTGCTGGCTGCAGCGTGGTACCTCTCCTTACAACTGGGCAGTGAGCTGGTGGACTGTGAAACTTTCAGCTAGGGAAATGGGGTGCTGGGAGCTAAAAAATGGAGATTCTCGTTGCTGAAGCATCGGTGAGACAGCAGAGCCTGTATGGAAGGGTGGGATTGCTGAGCATGTGGCTGAACACGGATCTGGGGAGAAGCTGGAGGGCTCCTGCAAGGGGGGACCCCGTCTCAAATACTGGATCCTGTCTCAAAAAGGGATTGAACAGGGAAATCTTCAAGTTCACAGATGACACTGAGCTATTCTGGATGGCCAAAGGCTGTGTTGATGGCAAGGAGTTTCAGAAGGACCTCACAAAACCAAGAGGCATAGAGCTAGGAGGAGAGCTTTGGTGTAGAGAAATGAAGGTGATGCTTCAAGGGAGAAGCGATCAGAGTGGGGCATTGAGATGGAGTTCGGGACAGGTGGTTACACTCAGGGGAAGAGCTGGGAGCCATCACTGACCTGGTGATTTCAGAGAACTGTTAGTGGGCAGCAGCAGCCAAAAAAGTCATCAAAATGTTGTATGATCAAGAAGGGTGTTAGGAACAAGACAGAAAGTGTTTTGACACTTTATAAAACCTTGGTGAGCCCTCATCTTGGGTACTGTGTGCTTGAGCTCCGGTTTCCACAGCTCAAGAAGGAGATAGAGGAGTTGACTTTCTCTAGACCCATTGTATGCAAGGGGATGAAAAGGCTCCTCTGTTTGGAAAGGGGAAGGTCAAGGGCAGATATGACTGAGGCTTGCAAAATCATGAAGGTGGTGGACAAGCTGAGCATGAAACTGCAGGAGTCCTTGGAGTAAGGAGCGCTAACAGACGATGAGTTTAAAACAAAGATAAAACTTCGTTACATAGCAGGGTTTGAACTTCTAGAGCTTGGTGCTGCAGTGGGGGAAGGAGCCAGACAACACTGGCGGGTTCAGAAAGGGACTGGATGAGCTTGTGGACAACAGGTTCATAAAGGGACACTGAAAGGACTAGGCAGGAATGTCTCCTCTAATCCATAATACAGCTGGTGGGGAGTGGGAGAAGAGGGGAGTCAGGCCCGTGTAAATAAATAGCATCTTGTTTTTCCACTGTTGGGCGCTCAGTCCTGGTGGCCCTCACCTCTGCAGGGGTCTGCCTGATGTGCCACCAGACACCAGGTCAGGGCATGGGGCCTGGGGGCGCTGCTTGCGGTGCGTCGTATTCCCCCAGGTTCCACCGTACCTGCTGCCCCTGTGCCAGCCCTGCCATGCCCCCGCAGTGCTACCCAGCCCCGCGGGGGCTGCTGGGGGCTGCGGGCCTCTCAGCGCTGGTGGGGCCGGGGGAATTCGGTCTGCAGGAATTTTCTGGTGGTTTCTCCCTACATTTGATTTCTGTCCAAAGTGGTCTGAAACCAAAGCGTTTTCTAAACTTCCTGCAAATTGGCAGCTCCTCACGCCCCGCAGCGCCCACAGGACGGCTGCTGCCCCGTCTCCCTGCCAGAGCCATCCGCAGCAACATCCCTCCCAGGCACCCACAGCCGCCTGTCCCAGCTGCTGCTCCCGGGGCTGCCAGGCATGGGACCCCAGCAGCCCCCTCCCTGGAGAGCCACGCCCTGCAGAGGCTGCGTCGCAGCCCTGTGCTCTGGCAGCGTGGGGGGTTTCTCCATCCCGGTCCCTGCCAAAGCAGCCATTAAGTGATCCTGGCATGAATGCAGCCGCAGCCTCAGGGATGGGGAAGGGGACAGTGAGCATGTTTTTGGAAGTGAACAAGGGGATGGGCGGCTGCTGAAGTGGTTTCCCTGGCCTTTTGCTGCACAGGCAACGTGCAGGAGCTGAATTTTGCAGCCAGTACAGCTGCTCCCCAGCTTTCCCAGCAAGGATGGTGCCCACAGGCCCATGGTCACAGCCACACGCGGTGTTCATGTACACAGAAGAGGAGAGGACGGGGCTGGACGTGCCCCCGGCCTGCAGCTTCCCCAGCTGTTGTCCTGTGGAAGGGAAGAGCTCCCCCCGCTCCCCCCAGCGCCAGCAGCGGGAGAAGGAGCCCGGCAGCAGCAGCAGGAGGGACAGCCGATGCCAGGGTCACGCATCCTCCTCCCGCCCTTGCCAGGTCCCAGCACGGGGCACGTGTGCCCCCAGTAAAGCAGACTGGTCCCCAAAGAGGACGTTCAGCAGCGTGTCCTGCGTTGTTCACACCCGGCTCCGTCGCTGTTGGGCGCATTCGGCCCCACGGGGCATTGCTGTGCGCGGGTGCCCGGGGCAGGCCCGCTCCCCGCACGGGCAGCGCGCGCTCCTGCCTCACTGCCCGGGCCCCGTTGCCTGCCCGCCGCCCCGGGACAGCGCGGGGCTCCGGCCCCGCTGCGAGCAGCCCGCAGCGGGTCCTGCTCCGCAAAGCTCCCGGGGCCGGTTCCCGCTGCCCGTTGCTGCCGGTTCCCGCTGCCTGTCGCTGCCAGCCCCCGCTGCCCGTTGCCGCCAGCCCCCGCCGCCCGGCGCTGCCCGTGGACCTGCCCCGGCCCCGCCGCCCGAGGACGGGCGGCCCCGGGGACACAGCGCGGCGGGGAGCGGCCGCGGGGCCGGGCCGTCATTCCTTACCGCCGGCTGCCACCTAGCGCTGGAGGGGCCGGGGCAGCGGGGACCCCTGCAGCGGGAGGGTCCCCCGGCCAGCCCCGGCTTCCGGCAGCCCCAGCTCGGGGGGCTGGAGCCCAGGGCTGCTTCTGGACCGAGGTGGGCTCCTCCAGAGAGAGAGCAGCACAGGGCAGGTTAACGAGGTGGGCTCGTTAGAGGGGTCTCTGCTCCACGTCCAAAGGTTCCCCTTGCTTCCGAGGACACCCCAGACGTGACACAAGAACGTGTGTGTGATGAGTTGCTCAGGCTGTCCCTGCCCGGACCACTGCCTCCCCGGCAGCCCCAGCCCACGGTGGCCGGGCAGCACATCCGTCAGTCCTGCGCAAAGGGCCCGTCGGCGGCCCACGGTGGAGAGGAGGGGTGAAAGTCTGGCAGACTCCTGCAAGCGTGCCTCTGGCTCTGGCCCTTCTCTGTAAATATTGGGCCAGGGGCCGACCTGGAGAGGGGCTCCTGCCCTTTGCTCTGTTTGCCGTTTCCCTCGGGCTGTTTGGTTTCAGTTAATCATCCTGTGAAGGCAAACAGTGGTGGGGAGGGACGGCATGCCCTGCGCCTCCCACGCCTGCCGGGCCCAGGGACCCTCGGCCATGGGGTGGGTGACACCCAGCCAGCTCCCAGGCGTTGGCCACCAGCTTGGGACCCCCGGGGAAGGGGGTCCAGAAGGGGAGCAGGCAGCCCAGGCTCTGCTCCCTACAGACACTGGTCAGAGCTACACGGTGTGGGGTGAGCACTGGGGACCCCCTCAGTCCTCTCCTCTCTGCAGGGTCAGGCTGGTCTGCCGGGGCTGGGGGCACCATCAGGCAGGGCTCTTTGCAGGATGCCAAGGCAGGAACATGAATCCCAAGGTAGAATAAAGTTGATGGGCAGGTCCTGTCCCCACGTCTGGGCTGAGCAGTGGAGTAGGAACAGGCGAGCGTGAGGAGCTCAGCCTGGCGCGGTGGGAGGATGCTCATCTCCCCTCCTGCGCCCCACGCCAGCTCTCTGCAAATCCCCACCGCCACCGAGGGCAGCGGTGAGCCCCAGGGCCGCACGGCCGGGGCCGTGCAGGGCCACCAGCTGCCCCACGCCCGCCCCGGCAGGCCCCCCCAGCCAGGCTGGCCAGCCCCGCTGGCTGCGGTCTGAAGGTCACGCTGCTGCGCAGTGGGGACAGCGCAGAGTCCGGGATCCCGTGGGTGCGCTGGGGCTCAGCAGCACTCCGAAGCCACCAGCCACGATGTTTTGGGGTCTCCTTTCCCTCCTCCTCTTTGCCGTGGCCAGCGGGACGCCCGTCAGGGACCAGGATGAGGATATCCAAGTGCAGGAGAATTTTGAGGCTGAGCGGGTAACAGCGGCTTGCGGTCCCTTAATTCTGGGGGCAGAAGGGATGGGGGAAAGCTTTATTTCATTTTCCTCTAGAAAGGAGGGAGATATTACCCATGCCCACACCAGGTGTGGGACAGGCATTGGCAGCGTGGCCCTCGCAGGGTGCTGGTCAGGAGGTGCCACCCCACCAGCACTGGCCTTTTGGGATGGCCTCACCCCAGCAAACACCTCGGCAGGGTGGCTGGAGCCTGAGCAGCCGGGGCAGATGAATCCCATGAGACGTCTGTTGATCTGCCCAGCCTAAGAGGTGTGGGCAGGGCCCGCAGACAGCCCCAGCGCGCAGGGTCTGTGCGGGATGCAGAGTGCCTGGGAGATCTGCAGCCAGTCCTGTCCCCTGCCAGGCTCTGCACAGCCCCACATGTGTGCCTGGGTCTGGACTCCCCCGGGACACATGGTGGGATGCCAGCCTGATGGCTCCGGCCCTGCCTGGCGGTCAGGGGACCCTGGAAAATCCTGCTCGATGTTGATCCGCTTCCCAAATCCTGTGGCAGCTCTGGCCTTGGCACCCTGTACCATTGCCCCGCAGTTGCTTTCTTCGCCACGAATATTTCAGCTCTGCAGAAAACCAGGAGATGCCCCACCTTGGTGGAGAGGGCTCGTGGCGGAGATGGCCCTTTCTTCTCCCCGCAGATGTATGGAAAGTGGTACGACATCGCCATCGGCACAACCTGCAAATGGATGAAGAACTACAAGGAGAAGTTCAGCATGGGCATGCTGATCCTGGGCCCTGGCCCCAGCGCTGACCAGATCAGCACTGCCAGCACCAGGCTGCGGTATGGGGCACTGACGTGGGTGCTCGAGCCTCCCCCAAAGCCACCCCACCCAGGGGTGCTGCGTCTCCCAGGGGCTGGGACAAGACACGGGGGTTGCTTGCTCTGGCTGGCATCAGAGCCCTGAGGAGGGGCTGGATTGGGCTCAAATTCCCAATGCCTTGGGCAGGGGGATTTTGGGGGTCCCATGCCATGGCCTCGGTGCCCCAGACAAGGTTTTTGTGCAATAACCAGGAAAAATTATCACTTCAAGCACTTCCTCCTCCCTCCAGGCAAGGTGACTGCACACACATCTCAGGAGAATACCAGAAAACCAGCACCCCTGGCAAATACACCTACTATAACCCCAGTAAGTTGGGCTCGCTGCCCATCTGCTCGGCGCCGAGAGCTGCGGTGTGGCTGGGTGATGGGAACCAGGGCTGGGCACTGCTGGGGAAGGGGTTCAGAAGAGCAGGGCTCAGAAGCCACTCCACAGTTTGGGTCATTTTCAGCCAAAGTATGGAGTGAAGGTGGGGGAACGAGGCTGTTTCAGCACTGTCCCTGCATAGGCACGGGACTATGAGATGTTCCAGCAGATCCCTCCTTTCCCCAAGGTCCCAAGCTGGGGCAGGCTCCCATCAGCCATGTTTCAGGAGCGTTGGTGGTGTCTCAGTTGTCCACAACCCTTAGTTTTCAATCCACTCGAATAAGAAGAGGCTGGTGAGCCTAAAGGGAGTCAGGGTTTTATCAGGGTCTGCTTCCCAAAAATCAGCCAATTTCTTGAATTAGCTGCCTGATTTCAGCCCCCAGTTCTGGGGCTGTCTTACACTGCCCCATTTCTCCCTGAGGGGCAGGAATGATGTTCCCTGTGTCTCTGTCTCACCCAGAATGGGACGTGTCTATCCAGTCCTACGTGCTCCGCACCAACTACGAAGAATATGCTGTCATTCTGATGAAGAAGAAAAGTAGTTTTGGCCCAAGCACCACCCTGAAGCTGTACGGTACGTCTGGCTACAACACTTGTGGGCAAGCAGGCTCTGGGGTGGGCCAATGCAGCTCAGAAACACCACCTAAGAGTCCCTTGGCCTTGAGGGACCTGACCATGGCTTTGGAAGTGGTGCCTTGGACCAGCTCGTCTTTGGCACCACAGAGGTTGAGTCTTATGGCTCAGCTTAAAGCCACATCACACAATGAACATCCAAACCAGCCTGTTGTTTGAGATGAAGGTGGCAATATCTGCTTGGAAGAAACCCAGGCCCTGAAGAGGCAGGAAATGCAGTCTTTCATGATTGAGAGATGTTAAAACCACTTTGTCCAAGACCTTGGTCAAAGCTGGTCAAGAATAATGGAGAAGAGGTTGGGTAGGACCAGGAGGCTGGTACTGGGCCTGCCTGCAGCTGCCTGAGCTCTGTGGGTCGGTGGGTGGTCTGCATGCAGCCCCCCTCCCACACCAACCCCGCTCACAGCCTTGCTCCCTTGCCCAGGAAGGAGCCCGGAGCTGCGGGAGGACCTCATTGAGGCTTTCCAGCAGCTGGCTCTGGAGATGGGCATCCCTGCGGACTCCATCTTCATCCTGGCCAACAGAGGTAACCCACCACAAGGCATGCACCTCTCCACTGCCTGTCCCCCTGGCATGCCGGTGCACTGGGGCTGCTCCTTCTTGGTGTGCGAGGCTGGGGAGAAGGGGGGACGGTCAGGATGGAGGGAGGAGAGGCAAAGGCTTTGGTAGGATGGACTGGGAAGGAGACAAGGCCACGTATCAGTCAGGCTTCCACCAGCTTCCAGTCAGTGGGGTCTTTGCTGGGCTGTCAGGTCAATGCACCCCACAACACTGTGCTGGGACGAGGGGGCAGGACACCCAGGGACACTCACAACTGCTCCCCATGGCTGGGTGCTCCCAGGACCTGAGGAGCTCCTTGCTCAGCCCACGGGCCAGAAAGTGCTAGCATGATGGAGGTGGGTGTGGGGACTGTAGGATGATGCTCCTGCGAGTGGGAGGTGGAAAGCAGCAAGAGGGGAAGAACGCTGGGGTGAAACTGGGTGGGCGTCCCCTTCCCCGAGGTCCTGCGTGTG
Source organism: Mycteria americana (assembly GCF_035582795.1). Classification (NCBI taxonomy): domain Eukaryota; kingdom Metazoa; phylum Chordata; class Aves; order Ciconiiformes; family Ciconiidae; genus Mycteria; species Mycteria americana. The sequence goes on along the minus strand of NC_134381.1, from coordinate 1,679,472 downwards.
CATGGTGCAGGACCACGGTGAGATGAGTTTGTCAGACACCACCCCTCTCACGTTGCTGATCTTCTCTCCTGTCATCTGGGCCAGGTGAATGCGTCCCCCAGGAGACTGCGACTGCCCCCCAGGTGAGTGGTCCAGCCAGGACCTCCTGAGATGGATCAAGGCTGGGGACATCCCCTCCAAGCCAAACCTACTGGAGACCTGGTGTCCGGGGACCAGGCTCCATGGGCAGAACATGTGGTTTGGGCAGCGTGCCCTGAGTGCCCTGGGAGATGCTCTTTCATCTCCACTGATGGGCTTTGCCTATGAGGACGGGGGCACAGACAGGCGCAGGCTGCAGGGTGAGGGTCCCAGGGGCCAGGTGAGCACGAGGCCTCGTTTCCAAGTGGGAGGCAACGGCCCTTTCCTACTCTGATTTTTTTCACGGGGTGAAAGTTGTCACACGTGGAGCCTAGTGTCTCCTTGCTCCTTGCCTGCTTGTGGGTCCCCAGCCAGGCAGTGGACTCCCCGTCCAGGGATGAGGAGACAGCTCAGCACCCCACTGATCCTTTGGCTACAGTCACCCAGCACCTCCCCATCTCACAGGGTTGAGTTTAGAAGGATTTTCAAGAGGGAATGGGACTTTCATAGGAGAAGCAGCCCAGCTGACTTGAGAGCAGGTGACACATCTGGAGGGCACACCACCCTGTGTCAGCGAGAGGAGAGACATGTCCCCAGCCCAGCACAGGGCATGACTGGGGCACTTTGGGTGTCTTTATCCAAAATACACGATCCTGGCATCCACGCAGGATGTGCATAGGGTTGGGAAGACCATGAGGTGTGGAGGGATCACAGCCTGTTGACCCAAGATCAATGACTGGAGATGTGCTGGGAGCACCGAGAAGGGTTGGAGCCTGCACGGGCTGCAGCACCCAGCAGTGCTGCCCCTGACATAGCCCATCCCGGGGGCAGCGGGGGCCCGGGGGCAATGGGGTGGGCAGCAGGTCCCACAGGCAGGGGCTGACAGCAGCTCTGTGCTTCCTTCCCATGCAGAGGGCACGGAGAGCAGTCCTGCCCCCCGAGGAGGGCTCGGCCGCAGGACCCCTGCCCCCTTACATCGGCAATAAGGAAGGTACGTCCCCAGGGAGGGGGGCTGCATCAGGTGTCCCCCTGCCCTGCATCCCCGTTTGCCTGTGACAGCCCATGCCACACTCGTCCGCAGACTCGTGCCGGCTGAGCCGGGACCCTGGGCCCTGCAGCGGGATGCTCTCCCGCTTCTTCTACAACTCCTCCTCCATGGCCTGCGAAACTTTCCTCTACGGCGGCTGTCTGGGCAACGGCAACAACTTCTACTCAGAGAAGGAGTGCCTGCAGGCGTGCCGGACGGAGGGTGAGCAGGGCAACCAGGAGACATCTCGGCAGGGCGAGGGCACGGGAGGTGCCTTTCCTGGGGCATCGGAGGGGATCTGAGAGTGGCCTCGCGCCCCACGTGTCGGACATCCATGTGGGAGGTGTGGGTGGCCCTGAATCCCCTGCCCTCAGAGCAGCCCCCTGTCCCCGCAGCTGCCTGCAGGCTGCCCATCGTCCAGGGTCCCTGCCAGAAGCCGGTGACGCGCTGGGCCTTCGACGCGGCCCAGGGCAAGTGCATCACGTTCAGCTACGGAGGCTGCAAAGGCAACGGGAACCAGTTCTACTCGGAGAAGGAGTGCAAGGAGTACTGCGGGGCTCCTCCGCTGGCAGGTACCCCCACCCTGCCCGCACCCTGCCCGCACCGCACTGTGCCGTGCCGAGGGAGGTGGGACAGCAGCCTGCACCATCTCCTGTCCTGCTCTGGGCTGGGTCTGGGTGTGCTGGGTCTGCCTGGGGTGGGGAGAGGGCTCTCCTGGATCTGGGATGGGTCTTGGGATGGGTCTGTCCCGGATCTGGATGGGTTCAGGATGGGTCTATCCTGGGTCTGGGATAAGCCTGGGATGGGTTTGTCATGGGTCCAGGACGGGTCTGAGATGGGTCTGGGATGGTTTTGTGCTGTGCCTGGGATGGGTCTGTTCTGGGTTGAGGACTCTGACGGACTGAGGAATATGGTCATTAATCTACAGACAGTATCGCACAGCGGGGTACATATAGGCTGCAGACATACTGAGGCCATGACTGAACTTCAAAATGGTCTTGACAAAAGGGGGAACAGCCCCGAGCAGGCTGGGGTGCAGTGGGGAGCAGTGGAGGCAACAGCCCCCGGGCAGGGGATGCCAGTGAGGGAAGAGTAGCTGAAAGATTTGTGGGGGGGGAGGGGTGTAGGGACCCTGACCCCAAATAAGGACCAAACTGGGGTCCCCGATGGGGGTGTACCCTCCGTGCGACGCCTGCCAGACCCTCCAGCTCTAGTCAGTGCAGGGGTTTCCATATTGAACCTCCTGGGGAGACACAATGGGCACCGCTCAGCCCTTGGGTGAATGGACAAGCAGGTTTTCAGGAGCATGGCAGGGGAAATCTTCCCACAGAGGGGTGAGCTCAGGGATCTTCAACCACAGCCAGCCCTGGGCGAGCCTGCTCCCAGTGGGGCAGGAGCTAGGGGCTTACTGTGCACCCACAGATGGGAGATGGGGCCAGAGTAACGTGTCTTAGGGCAGAGCCCATCTTTTATTATCCCTGTCACCAATATAAAGTGCATTAATGCCACCATGGCGGGTGGTGGGACCCAAAGTGACGTCCCAGGACAGCACAGGGGTGCACAGAGGGTCTAGACCGCTTCCCCCCATCACTGATGGCAGGGACAAAGTGGGAAGCAGCAACCATTGCCATCTATCTGCGGGGTGGGGAGGGGGTCTGTGGGTCTGTCCATCACCCCACGCGTCTCTCCACTTGCAGAGGACGAGGAGTTTCTGCATCTGTCAAACTGACGCGGGTGGAGGACGAGCTGCCAGCACCCAGCACCTGGGCCCCGCAGGAGGGTGCCGGCAGCTGCCGGCAGCACAGGAGATGCCTCCAGAAGTAAATGTCTCTAATGTGATCAACGAGCCCAGCGCCCGTCCTTGAGCTGGTGTGGAGCAGGGCAGGGGGTCCATGAGGGGCAGGGGATGCTCTGGGATCCTCGCTGACCTCCCTGTTGGGGTGTCCCCCCCCTTTGCAGGGCTGCTGGGTGCTCCCCACTGAGTCTCTGCCCCTTCCTCGGCCCACTGCCCTCTGCCCACATGGTGCTGGGGTGGCCAGCCGGGGCACCGATGGGCTCAGGGCGTCCTGCTGGGTGGGGTTCGGCCCCCCCCTTTCTCAGGGGATGGTGATGGGCAGCTGGGAGGGGGTTTGCAAGGGGGTTTGCAAGGGGGAGAATGGGTGCCTGTTCCTCCCTAAAGGTGAATAGTTGCTGTTGCATCGTGGTCATGGTGGGACTGGGGAGGCCCGGTCATGGGCTGGGATAGGGATGATGGGGAGGGATGACGATCATGGGGGGGTTACATGGGGTTTACAGCAAGGGATTTCGGGGTGTCAGAGGGGACCCTGAGGGGTCACAGGAGAGAACTATGGGGTTGTGAGGGTCACAGGGAGAAAATGGGGTTGTCACAGGAGGGGATTACAGGGGTTATGGGGATCACAGGGGCTGTGGGGTCCCAGGGGGAGATTAGAAGTGTTTTGGGGGACGGGTCCCAGGGATGCTGGGGTGGCCCCAGGAGGGGTTTATAGGGGTTATAGGGGCCACGAGGCAGCTGTGGAGGTCCCAGGAGGGAGCTGCAGGGTTTATGGGGGTCATGGGTGGGGGGCTATGAAGCTCACGGGGGGGATTGCGAAGGTCTTGGGGGAGCCCTGGGGGGCTATGGGGGTCCCAGGAGGGGGTTACGGGGGTCACACGAGGGGACTGCGGGGGTCTTGGAAGGGTTGGGCTACAGTTGGCCTTGGGGGGGGGGTCACAGGGGTTCCGGGGGTCGGGCCCCGGCCCCGCGGGCCCAGGACACGCGAGGGCCACGCCGCCGGCCGCGCTCCGCGCCCTGTTGGCCCCTGCCAGCCGCCGTAACCGGCGCCGCGCGCGCCCCGTCCCCCGGCGGCGAGGCGGAAGAGGCAAGATGGCGGCGGCGGCGGGAGCCCCGTGCCGCCTCCGCTCCCCGCGCCCGGCCCCGAGCGGCGGCGCCCGGCGGGGCTGAGCCGCCGCCCCGGCCCCACCGCCCCCTTCCCCCCGCGCCGCCCCAGCCCCGGGCCATGCCCGGGTAGCGCCCCCTCCCCGGCACACGGCGGGGCCCCGGCTGAGGCCCCTCCCCGCCGCGGCGGGCCGGGCCGGGCCGGGCCGAGCCGAGCCCGCACACCTCCGCCCTGCCGAGCCCGGGAGGCCCCTCATGGCCGGGCCGGCCCTGCCCCAGCCCTGATCTACCCGCGCCCCCCCGAGCCGAGGCCTCCCCCTGTGCCCCCCCCGGGGCCGTCCTGCCCCTGAGCCCCGCAGCAGCAGCCCTTTTCCCGGAGGCGGCGGCGCAGGTGTGGGACCAGAAAGATGTTCTCGGCCCTGAAGAAGCTGGTGGGCTCGGACCAGACGCCCGTCAGAGACAAGAACATCCCTGCGGGGCTGCAGTCCATGAACCAGGCTCTGCAGAGGAGGTTTGCCAAGGGAGTCCAGTACAACAGTGAGTCGGAGCCCAGCGTCGGGGGGTCTGTCGGGGGCACGGCCAACCCCGGGCGGGAGGCAAGGGCGTCGGTCCGTCCCGCCTGATACCCCGTAGCGTGCGCAGGGCCCCTGGTGGGCCTGTGAAGTGCATGTGCTTCCCTTGTGCGTGGTGGTGCTTTTGCCAGCATTCGCCCAAAGCCAAGTTTGCAATTAAATGTTAGAGCTTGCGGAAGCGTGGGAGGAGGAAGGGATGGGAAACTTTTATCTTTCTGTGCGGGACTTGGGAACCTGGAGTGCAGCAGTGTCCCCAGTCAGCAGATGTCCTGAACGGCTGCCTGCTTTCCACTGACTGTGGCACAAGAGAGAGTTCCTTGTAAATCAATTTTTATCAGTTAAAGCATCAAGAGAGTAACTCCCCTGAGTGTGCGGGTGACCTTCCCTGCAGCCCAGGATAATGGTATTTATAATTAAGCTCTAGTGGGTGTATGACAAGGATCTATTAAAAAGCTCTGCCCTGCCAGGCTTTAATAAAAGGTGAGTGATGTATGCCTTTACGTGCCCTTGGTACATAATTTCATTCTGACTATCTTTTCTGCAACTGATATGTTGCTCTTTTCTCAGGGAATGTTTTCAGAATTTTTTTCCTTTTATTGTTGAGGTTTAGGGTTGCGTTTTTCCCTTGAAGCTGAGTAAAGGTTATTTCTATTATAATGTTTCAGGAGGGCACTGCAAGTATGTGAAATACGTCCCAAAGCAACAATTGTGAGATGGGGACGGTAGTTATGTCATCCTTGCTGAAAATAGAGATGGTACCAGAGAGCACTGCGAGTATCAGCTCGTCTGTGTGCATCCAGGCAGGCAGTGAAGTCAGATTGCAGAAGGCTGAGAGATTTGCAGTTGGGAAAGAGACTGATTTGTAAACGTGGCACTGAATAATTTCTGTAAAGCCACACGTGTTGGAGGAATAGAGTTTATGTTGGATCTTAATCTGAAACAGAACATGAAGGGAGAGGTTAGCACTTTGGGGTTTGGGGCTTTTTTTGCTTTGTTTAGTATTATCACTATTGACTGTGCTTTTGAACTGATATGTTTTGAAGCTCTCTGCTTTACTAGGGAGAGCATTTGGTGCCTTTATCCATAGCACATCTGTTAGATATGCCAGTAGTGCTTAATTTAGAAAATTAGTGTCTTAGCAAGCAGTCGTGAATGTGAACAGAAGCACAGTGTTGTTAAGAGATTTGGTTTCCAGTGAAAGACAGGGGGTGAGGATGAAACTGTTGTGCCTTGGAATACAACGCTGCATCGTTAAACGCGTACCTGGAGATCTGCTAGTTAAAGACTATCGATCTGTGCAGAGACTTCGTGCAGCCCACAGACCAGAAAACATCCACGTGTTTCAGTGGTACATGTCTGAGACCAGGTAGCTAACACCAGCTTGTGAATTATGTAAGAGAAAGGAGTTGACTTTTCAGAGAGGGAATGTTTGTGGTGCGGACAGTACGGATCAGCTGCATCCTGCTGGCACAGCAGTCGGCGGGGACAACTCTTTGTTACGTGTTCACTAGCTGCATTGTCAATGAACCTGTGTGGATGTGTACCTGCTTGCCATTAATACAGCAAGGCCAAAAATGCCAACAGCTGAGCTACCAACTGTAGCTTTGCTGCTTTTTGTCTCGTTACCGAAAGCCTCGGGAAAGCTTTTTGGTTTGTGCCCTGTTTTATCAGGATTTGTGTTCTAGTTCCTGCTTTCATATCTGGAATAAAACTGCAGCTTTCTGTCGCTGCTTTAAGGGAAGCTTTCCAATCTCCATAGTAACTCTTCCCAGGGTCTCTTTATATATTATTTATAGGAGATACAGGCAGGCTTACAAAAGGGCTTCCAAGTACCCTACATAGCCATGGCGCTGGATAGATGGGGTTAGGTTCCAGCACGGTGAGGTTATGGTCTCAGTTGAAGGTGGGCTGTGAATGAAAGTCATTACAAGGGCCATTGCTCAGGAAGGGCAGAGCTGCAAATCCCATGCATTGCCAATGCTCCTTTCTTAGCAAATATATGACATTCAGCAGAGGAGTGCAAAATGTGTTTTTAACACACGCAGACCTTTAAAACTCCTCCATTCCCCTGGAGTTGCCTGGACCTAAACCAAAGGGTGCTGTGATGACTGTTTTTACAGAAACATTTCCTTGCTTTCATAGACCGTTACTGATCGTGAACTGAAGCCTATTTCCTTCCCAGAAATACATTTAGTGTGCTGAGAATGCCTTTTGAGTTGCTTGCTGATAAAGTGGGCAGCAAATGGCCGGGACATGGGCCTTATCACCTGGCTCTTGGTGTCTCTCTGCGGGGGTCAGAACAGGCCATGCTGTGCCAGCCTTCACGGCTGTCAAGTACATTTTGTAACCAGGCAGCCCCCCCCCCCCCGTTTGAGGTGATACTGAAGATTGTGCGGTGTGCTAGTGACACTGAGAATTAACAAGCACTGGATAGTATGCACCTCTAAGTTGAACCGAAATGATTTGTTCTGATGGTCTCTCTCCCACTCAGTTAACTTATCAAAAGGAAGAGTGTTGCAGGGTGGGTAGCTTTAGATTTCTAATGAAATGAGAGCAAAGGCCAGTATTAGCCCTCAGCAGCAGTCACTTCCTCTGTATGGGACATCCTATTTCAAAAGAAAGGCATTTTCATACTGCATTCCCAGCACACACACTCCTTATTTGCTCTCTTTATCATCTGCACGGAGCTCCTGTGTTTTACATACTGTGGCCCAAATAACACCAGTGTTCCCTGAGCCCTATGGGAATTACAGAGATGAAAATGATGTGGATCTGTACCATATATGTAATGGCTCAGATGTTTATTGGAGATCACGGTTCCAAGTACGGGGAACCAATCTTTGTAAAAACTTGCTCTTTTTTCCCTGCTTGGGATAGCCTGAACTTGGATCAGGTCTGCTGCATCTCCATTCGGATAGCTGTGCTGGCCGAGGGAGGGTAGCACAGGCCAGAGCACGCAGGCTCAGTGGAGAGAGTGTGAGGTGGATCTCATTCCTTTGGCAGTGGTGCTTGTTGAAACAAATTACGTGACAAAGTACAGAAGGAAGTACCAGCACCAGGTTGCTCAAATGTGAAAGTTTATGTAAGGCAATGATGGGCAAACAAGGGTGAAATGAGCGGTTTGGCTGGGTTGCACTGGCAAGAGTTATCCACTGATGATCAGTGACAGGAGCAAAGGACGTGGAAGCGCTAAAGGTTCAGATCCATCCGTCCTGTTGCCCAGAACACTGTACGCCTTCTGCTCTGGGCTTTATTCTTAATGCTGCATCCAGTGTGCACACCACCCGAGAAACCCCACCGCTGTGTGTGCCTGGGGCATGGGCGGCTCTCCTCCTGGTGAGCTGCAGGCCTGCCCTCAACAGTCACCAGTGCTGAAATACCAAAGTCAGTAGCACCAAGAATTCCCCCCAGTCCCTCCTCTTATTAATTTTCTGCCTAAAACGTCTTTAAAAGACAAAACTTAATTAATACTGTGTATCCTTTTGGTAATCATTATAGTCGTTACTTCTTTTGTGTTGTTTTAGAGTAGCAGTTCCTAGACTCTGATCATAGTTTTAAGTGTTTTCATTCAGCGCTGCTCCCAAAAGAAAGGCTTCCCCTCTTCCTGCTGCTTCCCGCCTTCTCATGTTTTCTGCTACTGCTGACGCAGGTGTTTGTGCAACTTGTGGCAAACCTGCTTTGACTGCTGTCTGGCCTGTTTCCCCCAGAGGTGTGCTTGGGGGTGTCTGCAGATCAGGTGTGCTTCTTTTGGCAGCAGAACCAGCTTAAAGCATTTGAATTGCAGCCTTGTAGTCACAGTCCCAAAGACCTTAATGAGGGCAAGGTTATGACCCTCCATATGGGGATTACTACCAGAGAAGTTCGGGGATCTTTGTTGCAGGGTCTGAGATCCTTAGCTGCTGCAGTGTCCTGGAGGAATATGGGCAGAGGTGGGAGTTCCAGATTTCTAGTTCTGAGTTGGTCTGAGACCTGCTCTCTGGGCCTGTATCTTCACTGCTCTACTTCCATTTCCCCATCTGGAGAATGGAGATTCCTCTGTTTTTCCTGATGCAGTGACAATATGAATAAAGTGATTTGTTTAGCTTTTTCCTCACATCTTGATCCATTCCCCATCCCTACCCTTCTTCCCACAGATAATTCTCCTGTCTTTGCTACAAACCTATGGCTGTTTGCAGTAAGTACTGATTTAACTTAAAATCAAAATAAGGCAGCAATTGTTACTGTCTCGTAGGTACCAGTACTAACCTCACCCATAATTACTGGTCCTCTTTCCACATTCAGACACAGCCCAGGCCTGTGATGCACCTGCCTGGCTGTGCCCTGAAGCTCACTCAACTCTTCCTGCCTTGCAGATGGCTGTCATTGAGTACACCTGCTCCAGCCAAAGTCCCAAATACAGATTTTGTTTTGCTAAAAATTATTTACATCACCTGCCTTCTTCCTGTTCTGTTTTTAAAGACTTTTTCTTTCTTCAGGAAAAAAGTCAGTGAAAACTCATGCACTATGTAGGAGGAAAGAGATCCTAACATGGAGAGTGCTGAAGCTGGAAAGGGCCGTTGGACCTGTTCAAACTGAGCATGTGGTGCCACGAGCACCCTACGTTGATCTAAATGTGAGCTGCTCAGGGGTGGGGGTGATCTTCTTGCTGCTCCTACTGCCCATGCAGCTGGGCACTTGAGCTAGAGAGGAAAACTGAAAAGGAATAATTTCAGGGTTAGTTTTCAGCCAGTTCAGTTCCTTGATCCAACTCAATCTGTAGCTGCGTAAATTATGCTGTTGGCACTAGGAAAGCCCTGGGGCAGGTAAGATTGCCCCTTCTGGGGAGAGCTCACAGTCAAGGCGCCTGGGAGTGATCCTGAAAGTGCAGCTTGAGAGCAGCCTGACTATTTAAGGAGGGGTCTATTTGTCCCTTAAAACTCACTGTTAAAGTATCTCATGCTGTACTTCACAGGGGAGTATTAATTTTAAAATGGCTCTCTAAGGTAGACAGTGAGAACATTTAGAAAGGCTTGGGTTTTAAAGGGGACAAATGGGCATTCTGTTATGCCATGGACTTGCTGCGTTAATTAAGAAAAATTGAAGGAATCCTCCATTGATTGTTACACCATCTGTAAGCAGGAAACAGAATCACACACAGGGCGATAGGAAATGCAGGGAAGTTTGTTGTCTCTGCAGAGATGCTCTGGGACCTGTAAGTGAAGTCAGCCTATAAATACTATGTTCATTTTTGCCTTTATTATCCTTTTACTATTTTAATAAGTAACTTCATAGAAGAATAAACAGCATTACCTCTCGGTGTAGAACAACAAAAGCGCAGTGGAACAGTAGCATGAAATTTCACCAGACAAAACTTTTCCACAGACTTTGTCTATGTTGTCTGTTTTACCTTAAAGTTTGCCTCTTAAACTTTTCTCTGAAATGCCTGCAATAACTCCTGAGTTACAACAGAAGGCAGCCTTCAGTCTGAGATTTCCTTGCCCAAATGATGATGTACAACCTAATGCTAATCACCTGAATCTGCCATTAGATGTCTCCAAGTGGCCCATTTTCTGGGGGATAATAGCTCCTATTCAAAACACAAGCATAAAAATTCTGTTCAAGTCAGCTTACATTTCTCAATAGCCTTGTCCTTGTGGTTGCCACTTAAAACAAGGATGGTATTTAAAAAAAAAAAAAATCCCATAACAGAAAATTGTAACAGAAAATTTAGAAAACAACACATACTGTTTTCAGAAAGAACAAGGTAACATTAGGGTAGACTCTGGAAAGTTTGTGATATTAATTGCTACAGAAGTTACTTTGCTAGGTTGTGTACAGTTTATGATATTTTGGACACTTCCTTGGAGGATTTGAGTGAGTTTCTGCATTGATTGACTTCCCTTGCTGTGGATCCAAGCACATGTGCACAGGCACGTGGTGGTAGATCAGCTGAGTGGCCTCAGCCGCTGGGTGTGAGGCCAGTCGGTGGAAGTGGAGCTGTTGTGCCTTTACCCGAGACTGCAGTTTCTGAGAATGCCTTTGCTGAGTGCCATCAGTACACCTGCACCTAAAACCAGCTAAGGGTTGGCTCCTGTGGTAGAGAGACTGTCCCTCTGCCGCACGGAGGACCCACAGAGATTCAGTTTCTCTTGGTTTTATTTCACTGTTTAAGTGAGTTTGTGTCCCCAAAGGGGCATGATTGTTTTGCTTCAGTTTAGCTTGTTTCTAATGCATGTAAGATAGACTGATTTTGATTTAATTTGAATCAAACTGTGGCCATCAACAGAGGCAGTTTGGTGAATTTGTCAGAGGTGGTTTAAGATAGACCCCTGTGAATGTAAACTACCTTGCCCCTTGTCCCTGCCAAGGATTGCCTCCTCACCTGAGACCACCTGGGCTGTGAGCTGGAGCAGCTGAGGAGCAATACACAGTCTTGTTCTGCTTCCCCTGGAAAAGCGGATGCTGCCCCAGTGCAAGAAAGTTGGGGATAGCTGAGAGTGATGACAGCTTAACTCTGTGGTGATGTTCACCAGGAGCTGCCTCTCAGCTCCCCCAACACCATCCCAGAAGAACGGTCTCACCAGTGCCAGGGCTCAGAGTCACACCCCTGGGGGATGTAGGGAGCAGCACCCTGCCTGACCCTGGACCACACAGGACCCTGCCTGATCCGCTCAGCTGAGAACCGGTCCTTGAGCTTTTAGTGGGCAGCTGGGTCTAGGAAGTGAGTAGGAGGCTGAGGGGAGACCTCATCACTCTACAACTCCCTGAAAGGAGGTTGTAGCAAGGTGGGGGTCGGTCTCTTCTCCCAAGTAACAAGCGATAGGACAAGAGGAGATGGCTTCAAGTTGCACCAGGGGAGGTTTAGATTGGGTATTAGGAAAAATTTCTTCACCGAAAGGGTTGTCAAGCATCGGAACAGGCTGCCCAGGGAAGTGGCTGACTCACCATCCCTGGAGGTATTTAAAAGACGTGTAGATGTAGTGCTTAGGGACATGGTGTAGTGGTGGACTTGGCAGTGCTGGGTTAGCGGTTGGACTGATGATCTTAAAGGTCTTTTCCAACCTAAATGATTCTATGATTCTATAGTTCTATTTTCTCAAGGAATGAGAAGTGTTTAAGGAGAAATGGGAATGACAGAGGAGGTAATTGAAGGAGAAGCCTGGCATAAAAGGCTATCAAAGGAATAGGGTATGGCAGAGTGGGAGTGAGGGCTGGGTAGAAGTAGAGAAGGCAGGAGGATGGAAGGAGCAGAGACTTAGCTGGCTGAAGTTGTGCAGATTCTGAAGATTCAATCTTGATGTTGGTTCTTTCTGCTGAGCTAGTGTGAGTAGCTGAATAAACACTAATTTTAATGACTGAGGCTCATGTTTTTTAACAAACCCCATCGTGTCTGTGTAATATGGGAGAACTAATTACATCTGAATAATGCTTGCAAAAAGTTAACATGCCTTTCACAGCATTCTTCGATTTGTTTTTAATCAACTTTATTTGTCTGCTTGCTCTTTTCACCAGTGAAAATTGTCATCCGAGGGGACAGGAACACTGGGAAAACCACACTCTGGCACCGACTGCAGGGAAAGAAATTTATTGAGGAATATATTCCAACTCAGGAGATCCAAGTCACCAGCATCCACTGGAATTATAAAAGTAAGATGGAAGAGGGTGGAGGGAGTGACAGTCATGGGACAGTGCCTCAGGGGTAAATATTCCACTGCAGCCTTGTTTGCTTCTTTCTTCTGTGTCTGCTTGGGAGATTAAATGGTCTCTCATCACTCTTGTTATTTTAATTTATTATTCACAGTTTCTGAGTCATGTTTTTAATAACTTTACTCAGAAACTATATCAGTGCTAAAGGATAGGTCTTTGGAAGCCACAATTCAAGGAAAGTGTTTAATAGGTGATCCAAAAGAGTTGAAATATTTGTGATATGCTTGACTTGTTAATGAAAACAGGTTTATTATCGAAATCTGTCTCTGAGGCTAACCCTGCTTTTGGTGTTACTCTGTTGCATAGAAGTGAATAGCATGGTGCAAACTAGTATTTTACTGATTAAAATATAAAGAGCATCCTGTAGCTGGTGAAGGTGATGTTTTAAAAATGATTGTAGTACTAATAACTCTAGACTGACTTACTGAAGCACAGAAGTATCTTATCAGTAGCTTTTTTTTAAGTGCTTGTTTGAGTCTGAGAGATGAGGTGTGAATTTTTTGTGTTTTCCCCATCTGCTCTGACAGTATAAAGTGGCTATGAAAGTCCTGGATCTTGCCTGGAGAACACAGTGCAGGCATTGAAATTGCATAAGGCTATGATTCAACAGTGCACTGAGTCCAGCTTTCAGGTTCCTGATCAAAAATGCCACCGCCTTGTGGGGTGAACTACTGATTCAATATGAACTTGCTCTGTAAGACTGATTTTGCTTTAAAAAAAAAAGGTCAGCAGTTAGTTTGTCATTATCAGACATTGCCCATCTGCACCACTCTGACCTTTTGTTGAATCAGGTACTGTTTCCTCCCAGCTGGGAAAAACCCCATGCAGTTTGGGTAAACACCAAATTGGGTGCTTCGTCTAATTCACCAATCAAATTTGTATTGCTAGATGATATCATGATGCCCAAATCTTGTGATAATGATCACAGAGCCACAGGGTGTGTTCACCAGCAGTCAGCCTTGGGATGGTGCTCTCTCAACCTCTGTTGCCTACATAGGCTTCAGCGCGAGGAGAGCAAGCAGATGCTGCTGTTGTACGTTCACGGGGAGCTGGTAACCACAGTTCTGGAGACTCTCGTGCCCTTGTGAAGACAGGCTTCCACATGAGTCAGCTCTCTCTTGACAAAGGTTAAAAAGGTTTATAAGGATGGATGGTTGTGATTTGCCTTGGATGTGGGACAGAAACAGGTCATCCTTGCTCAGTGCCGCTGGCAGTTTTCTCTCATTCAGGATCTGATTTTGAGCTAAGCCTGATGTCACATGTTTTCAGATTCTTTCACCAGGACTCTCCAGGTGACTGTGATGCAAAGGTGTGCCTACTAGCTTCTACATTTCTTCATAAAGTATCTTTATTTTGGGTACCATCTTCCTGATGTTCTGCCTATCAACTGGCCCAAGGCGTTGACATATCTGCAGTGTTCATGCAGTGGTGTTCCCCATCTGCAGCGAAACCTCTGGCATACTGTATTTTAGCTGTGGCATCCTTCCCCCACACTCCTCTTCCTCTATTTCAGAATATCAGCTCATTGGTTATTGATGCGTGAACATAGAGCTTACAAGTTTTTTGGATGATGGAAACTTTCTCCAAAATCAAACTTGAATGCTTCAGCCTAAACAGACCTAGATCAGCATAAGAAATGAAATACCTCTTTCTTAGATATGCAAATCTAAAAGAGTGCACTGCACGTTAATTGTGGTTTTCTGCAATATCATAGGTAAAAACTTCAGTTTCCTCTCAAATCAGCGTAGGTAATACAAGTGTTGTTTGTAAATACAGCTGAGAGCCTGGCATTTGATTTCTAAGAGGCTTATTTGTACCTGATAGTTTTTGTCTATATGAACAGGTATACAAAATGCACGCAAAAAGGTGTTTGGAGACTGTTCCCTGTGTAGAAAGAACCAGTCACCTTGCATGTTTCTGCACGTTTTAGGGACTGTATGTTCTTTTACTGAGTTGAGGCTTAGGTGCTGGCTTTTTCAACATGGATGTAATCCTGGGGTAGAAAACAGCTACACGTGAGGCTGGCTTTTGCTGTACGTTGGTAATTGCAGGTGTATTTGTTATTTCTAGTGCTTAGTTCTAACATTTATATGATGTGTTTCTGTAGAGCTTGCTGGTTAGAGTTGACAGCAATGTGTACATATGGTGATGGACTTTTCTCGAGGTGAAGTGTTGCTGAGGTAGTCTAAATATCTGGAAGGTTATACATGAAATTGTGCCTTTCATTTGTGTTCCTTTTACATTGTAAAACACTGTATTATTTTCTTAGTAATAATTTCCAGCACTATAGGAAATTCTCTGTTGAACTTCTTAAAACTTGTTTTAAAAAATAACTGCCTTTCTTTAAAACTTTGTAAGGTATGTTTCCTGCTGTGAAAACTTCCCATCCAAGATGGGTGATGTGAGCACTCTGAGAAATTGTCTCAGATCTAATTACTGCCCTGTTGGCTGAGTTAGTCTGTAGAGGAAAAATAAAATTTGTTTTTCCTGTGATCATGCTGTCAAGCTACCTTGAATAAACATTATGAGGTAGCTGGCAGCAAATATTTACAGATGTTAATTAAATCGCTGTCAAATATTGAAGGATTCTTACATTGCCTGGTATTAGAAGATTTACATTTTAGATGTGGAACATACCACCTTGTCATGTCTTCAGAAATTTTATACTGGAGGAATTAATAAAGGTGGAGGAATTTGAGTTGTTTCTTCCTACTCAGAATGAACAAAATTCCTTTTCTGTACCAATTGTCTCTGTAATGGATATTTCTAATTTTTGTGTCCGAGTAAGGACACCCTAATGTACACTTTTTTAGCTTATGCTAGTCACCAGTTTTATTCTCTGTTTGGCAGTCTCAGAAAGGGAGTCTGAAATAAAAATTGGCAAATACTTTTGTTCAGATACTTTGAATGGTTTATAGATGGGTGTGAGGAATGGCAGAGCTGCTCTGCTCTGCAGGATTTGTGATCCAAAGCATATGAAGTGAATGATGTAATGGCATGAGAGCAAATATGTCTGAGGGCCTGTGAATTCCTGGTGATGAACCCACCCATACAGCAATGATTCTTATTTTTAAATGAGCTTTCTTGCAGTTGGAGTCTTCTCACACCTCTCCACCGTTTTCTGGGAAAGCAATGTCTTAGTGTGCCACTGGCTACAGAGTACTTAGCCAAATAGGAACTGAGTACAGATCTTTTGAGTGGTTTGATCCATGGTTTATGCTAATCCAAGTTACAGAGCTAAAAGGATGAACTGGCACTCTTTTTGCTGCGACATGCCTTCCAAAGCCATTAAGGTGAAATGCTGCTGTGTATGAGTCATATCAAAGCCAACACAGCAGTGCTAAAGTAATTACCCTCTTGTGAGTTCAGGATAATCAAGAATGAAGCTGGTGATGAACAGGAAGAACTTACTGGCCACAAGCTAGCAGGAGCACTGGTGCTAACAAGAAAAAAACCCACATGGAAAAATGGTTTTCTTGGATCTTGTGCAGTCAGTTTCTTTGTGAAATTCTGAATAAAAGGGTGTAGAGCAGGTCTTTCTGGGTCAAATGGTTCAACTCCTCAGCTATCTGGGAGTGCTGCTGCTCAGCAGGATATCAGTACTGCAGAAATTACTCAGCAGAACAAATCTTAACTGAGGGTGCATTTGGTGTTAGGGTAAGGAGGTGGAGATCTCTGGAGCTCGGGAGCAAAGTCCCGATGCTAGGTACTGGGTCACCTCCTAGGAGAGCACTGCACGTCAGCCCAAGGGCTTACTTCTCTGAAATGGGGTTCCAGCTTCTCTGCGGAAGCCCCTTGTTAATGTTTGTGTGCTGCTTCACATGGCGCTGCTGGAAAGAGCAAGCAGCCTTCTGGACTCTGCGTATGCCCCTGCAAAGTTTGCCGTCTGAGAAAGGAAAACATCTCCTGTCCTTTTGGAGGAAGTCTTGACTGTTGAAAGGTGCCAGGATTGACTTTGCTGGTCTGTCCGTCCCCTTGTCCTTCAGGGACAGCAGCAGCACTGCCAGTCTCAGCTGCAGGGTATGAATTTGGGGGCAGACCTCCACTAGCTGATCTGTGTCCCAGTGCCTGCAGGGTCATGGCACACCCTGAATGGACCACGGACTTGAGCAGCCCATGTCACAGGGAGAGCACGCTGCTGTGCCAGTGCCTGGATGCGAGTAGCCAGCCCTACAGCTGGGTGCCAGGAGAGTGAGTAATGAGGAGTGGTTGGACTTCAGCTGTACCTGGCTTGATGGTCTGTAGAAATACTCAGGGACAGAATTAATTTGGGGAGTGTAATGGTTTGAGCAGAGGTTTTAGGACTGCAGGCTGCTGTGTGCCTGTTGTGTTTTCAGTCCCAATGAGCCTGTGATGCACTGCCTGGGCTGAGCCTGGGCCAGTCTCCTGTTCGTCCTGTGCCCCACTGCTCTGCTGCGTAAGTGGAAGATAAGCAGGAGTTGCTATGAGAAAAACAGGCTGATTTTGCTTCATGCATAAATGTAAAAAAGGATCTTTCTCCAGAAGCAGAGAATCAAAGTTTTTCTTTATTCATGATCTGTCTTTACAATATTTTGAAACATTTTAAGTTAAGCCAACAGTGAATTCTGTAGAGGAAATGTGTCCTGGCTTGACAATGATGCTTGGCTAAATTCTCATGCCATCCTATGAGATTATTTTCTACTCTGAGACATTATCCTCCTATTCCATTGCTTTATGTTCAGAGCTGCTCCAAGTACAAGCTTTTGCTTTGTAGCTTATAGCATTTCCAAAAAGCAGCTGTTTCATGGAACAACTTCATGAAGATCGGACTGCTTATTTGGATTCAATAGAAACATCTAACCAAAGCTGCCCATCCCTCGAGCCATCTGAAAGTTAAGCTGCTAGCTGTCAGTACCAGCAGTAGTGTCTCTGTAGTTAGAATTTTGGTTGTCTTGCTTCAGATTTTAGTAACTCAAATATATGTTGCTGCTTATAATTTACTGATGCTTCAGCTCATTAAGAGGCAAAATTGCTAGTAATATCTTATTTTTCACAAAATGCGACTTGAAATTTGCAGAGAGAATGGATTTCTGTAGCCGCAGGACTGTCTGCACTGTTCGTCACGTTTACATGAAGATGCTATTAGTGAAGTTGATCTTCCTTAAATGTGTATATTCCTTTTTTTCAGTTGTATGCCTTGCTTATAGACCAGACTTTATTCTCCAGATTAAATTTTATCTTTTTTGAAAGAATATGGAAACCTCTATGTTATGAGAAGAGTCTACACAAAATATTTATAACATGCGTCAAATCTGACATAAAACATCAAGGAAATCTAGCTATCACTTATGTGACTAAGAGTCTTTAAGAAGTTCTTTAGGTAGCACAGTTTTGGTGTACAACTTGGACCTTCAACAGCAGGCCTTCTTGTTGTTATGTTTGGGTTTTCTTTTAACTCACTCAAGAATTACTTTTCTTTTGACATTCGTCTCCTGCTTTGATGATGTTGGCTTTGGGTTAGGCTCTCTGCGGTGAGCATTGAGTGTCGGTCATTTTACGGAAACCCTCTTCTAACACTTTGTGTTCTTATTGTGCTTTTAGCCACCGACGATATTGTTAAAGTTGAAGTCTGGGATGTAGTTGACAAAGGTAAGATTTATAACTTCCTTTCTAATGGATATTCATTGTTCTGTCTCAATTTTTAATTAAAAACTTACATGGAATTTAGAAATACCTGCTTGCTTCTACTTTAGAAGAAGGTCTGTACTTACTTTTTTCAAGTGCGTGAATGTTACTTTGTTGTGGTTTAACCCCAGCCAGCAACTAAGCACCACCCAGCCGCTCGCTCACCCCTCCGCAGTGGGATGGGGGAGAGAATTGGAAGAGTAAAAGTGAGAAAACTTATGGGTTGAGATAAGAACAGTTTAATAATTGGAATAATAATAATAATAATAATAATAATAATAATAATAATAACAACAACAACAACAACAATAATAATAAATTGTAATGAAAAGGAAAATAACAACAAGAGAGAGAAATAAAACTCAGGAAAACAAGTGATGCAGTTGCTCACCACCCACCCACCAACGCACAGCCCATCCCCGAGCAGCGATCCCTGCCCCCAGCCAGCTCCCCCCAGTTTATATGCTGAGCATGATGCCATACGGTGTGGAATAGCCCTTTGGCCAGTTTGGGTCAGCTGTCCTGGCTGTGCCCCCTCCCAGCTTCTTGTGCACCTCCTCGCTGGGCAAGTATGGGAAGCTGAAAAGTCCTTGACTTAGTATAAGCACTGGTCAGCAACAACTAAAACATCAGTGTGTTATCACATTATTCTCATGCTAAATCCAAAACACAGCACTGTACCAGCTACTAGGAAGAAAATTAACTCTATCCCAGCCGAAAGCAGGAGATACTTCCTGAAAAAATGTGGAGAGTGGAGTCTCCTATGCTGGAGCCCATTATTTGGCATCTGATCACACCCAATATTCAGAAGCAGTTGTTTCATGTGCTCCGTGACAGATTAAATAGCCTGCTGCTTAGTGTATTCAGATTCTCTGAACTTTATTATAATCTTCTCCCCTTTATAGTTTTATATATGTTTAGACAGCTACTGAGTTCTTTGTTCTGTTTATAAAAGTTCTTGCTGAGCTGTGTTTGTAAAGGAATGCTGCTGTTAAATTGATAAAATGTTATCTACAGTGAATAATGGACGCAGGAGGGAAGGATAAAAGAGAAGCCAATTACTTAAATTCACTTAGGACAAAAAATGCCATCTATTTAATCCAAAATCTTTTCTAAATGCTTAGCCAAGGGAAGTGTTATGATGTATAATACATTTTCCATTAGTTTTCAATTTTTGTCAGAGCATAAAGTTCTATTTTATAAAAAATAAAAACAAACCCCCAAAACGTATGTGAAGATGCAGTACAAATCTGGATGCAGTGGAATCTGTGGCTAGAAGGGGTTGGGGTTCAGATGTAAATCTTAACAGCCCATTCTGTAGCCCCAAATGCAGATAATGTTTGGCTTTTAAGAGGCATTTTGTACCAGCCAGGCTCCTGGTTTAAAGTGCAAATATGGTCAGGAAAGCAGCTCTACAAGTGAGCATCTCTTGCTCTCTGGGTTGTGCTCCTTGTTTGTGTGTTTCTGTCAGTCAAATCTGTTGACCACAGTCATTGAAACTTAAACTTTTATGGTTTGGCTGCTGCTACCTTTCCTGCAGCCTTAGCTAGAATTTGTGCTGGCACGCGTTCCTCAGCAGAACTGCATCCAAGGTGCACTACCTCTGCTGTACCACCTGTGCAACTTACACATGCATTAACACTGAAAAATAAGATAAGTACAATAGGGAGTGGGAAAGGGAGAAATTTAATTTTTCACGTTAGCTAAATTGTATTTAAAATAGTAAAAAAGAAAAGGTAATTAAAGATAGCAGCTCTAGTTCAGATGCATAATGGAGCCTTTAGGTTAAACTTGAGCCAGTAACTTTAAATGAAAATCCTGGGCGCTTTATCTTTTTATTCTTTTAAACCCAGTTTTCACAGTGTAGACAAAATCTTACTTGGGTCAGAGTTACTGCTGAAGTCAGTCTGATTACAGTTTGGCTTTCAGATCCTGGGATAACATGTGCGGGGCTGGAATCTGAGCAAAACATCTGTTTTCTCGCTGCCTTGCAACTTTGGTATGAATAGATAGACAGTTAATTTGGGAATCATGTGGTTCCAGCATTTATTTCTGTGAATAGCTTCTCTGAGCAGAGTCATCTTCTCAACTAGAGACTTGTCATTTTTTTGGCAAAACGGATCGGATTTGATATGTGCAGATGTTGATAACAGCTCTTCTGATACTGCTTTCATTTCTGATGGTGGAGCATGTGTTAGAAATCTCAAGGGACTCTCTTCTCTCCACTTTATATTCTTTTGAAATAAAACTCATTCTGTTAAGATCCCTACTTATGGACCACAGATGTGTATTTTTATGTAATCAAATGTACTTAATCAATGCAGTGTAAAAATTCAGATCATCATGATGTATAACAAAATCAAATCCTTCCCTATTGCCATAGCATTGCGGATTCTTGATAAGTACAACTTTAGGAAAATGTGCAAATTAACCATTAAGAGCTTGCTCATATCTAACTTGCATCTTAATGTTATGTCATGCCATTTTTGTTCTTCCTTCTGTATGCTTAGGACAAAAAATCCTCCTGCGTGACGCTTTTGGTGAGAGTGACACTAATCTAGACTGTAGAGTTTTAGTAGTGAAGTATCCAGTGCTGCTGCAGCATAGTGCTGACAAGACCTGATCCTCCTTTTTTTTCTTGCCTATCAGATCCTGACTAATGTGCATATTTAGAGTTGTGCAGAATGCTGCATTTATCAGGCTGGATTTGAAACTGCCAAAAAATGCATGTTCTGAACATGCATTTCAACATATGTTGTTTTCCAGGCTAAATTTTTTTGCCAATGTTTCCCCATTTTGGAAGAATTGTTCCTTATTAGAGAAAATTAAGAAACCTTTGTTTAAATTAAGATGTTTGAAAATGTATTGACAGCCTGATATGGGGATGTAGCTAGACTGTCTAAAAGATATATCTATAAACTGCAGTTTTCAACTTTAGTCTTGTAAAGCAGCTTCAGCCTCTTCTCTGTTATGCAGTGCTGCCATTCTTCGTGTCTCAGTGTGAACTTGCACAGGAGGATTTGGGGAAACTTAAGTTGCACCCTGAAAAACTTCATGTACATTTTTGCACTGAAGTTACGTGTGGTTTTACTAAGTGGTGTTTCTCCTCATGCTTACTAGCAGTGTGCCTCTCCGTCCTTGTTAGTTCAGCAGTGTGCTTTGATTTTTCCCTCCAGACTGTTTGTTAGGAATGCAGGAAGCAGCTCTGTTGGTTCTGCCTGGCTGGTGCCTTGGTGTCATTTGTTCAGCGTGCAGACGTTAATTTGGAAGTGTGGGGAGATTTTTTGTGAAACCTTAAAACCTGTGAGGTTGGTTAGTGCACTGAAGCAGGGGGAAATGGCAACCGCTATACTGTACTGCTCCTCTTACCTTTTTCTTGACTCTTTGGGATTTCTTTTCTTTAATGTGCAGACTCACTGGAGTACGGACTTCCCTGCAGCCTGCTGTGTTCTCCTTGGGCCCGCTCAGAGAGCAGGGCTCACTTGTGTAATTATGCCATTTGTTAAAATCTTAACAAGTAGAGCTTGCCCCCAGCTATGGATTGTACTGAACTTTGTGCTGTGTGTGTAGTAAATACTGTCTCCTTTGCTGCCCTTGGAACTAATAGAACATAGGAAAGATATCTCTCAGCAAAAGTCACAGTCCTGACTCATCTTTCTGGCTTTGCAGCAAGTTGTGTAACTACTGCAGGTCATAAAGCTGTAACAGATCCTGAATGCAAAGAAGCTGCTTGAATGCAGGTGATTCAAGAACAGTTCTGATCTCCTGTCTTGTAACTTCTGCTAGTTTGGTTCCTGCATCTTTTCCCATACGCTAACAGAAGGGATCAAATGATTTTTTTTTTTCTGTTGCCCCCAAAGTAGCATAAACTCTTTCCCTCATACTGGAGATTCCTTTCCTTTCCCTGCCCCTTTACCCCTCTCTCTCCCAGAGGTGTGCTGCAAGAAGGAGGAAAGATGAGAATTAGTATTTCTGTTATTTTCAGATGTCATAAGTTAGATAACACTGGGGACGCAAACATTCTAGATGCGTCTTTTGAATGGTGAACAGAAGCATCTCCCTTGCACTGTGGACAGCATTTGTTGGCAAGCTGTGCTGAGTCCTTGTTATCCTGCAACAAAACTGATAGTACGTAGAGGTGCAGAGGCTCTCAGGTGCTGGCCATGAACCCAGTCTTTTGGTGTTCAGTAAGAACTGTTCTGTAGACTTCGGGGCACTGCTGTAAGGTTATTTGGTTTCAGTGTTGCTATTATGCCTGTAAATAAGGAGCAGTCATCGTTCTAGGTAGAGAACCTGAGCAATTGCAACGTGAAGACCCTTGCTTTCTAAATTGAGGCTCTAGATTACACACCAGCGCAACCTTAAACACAGGACCTTGTTCATGTAACAACACAATCTTCATTGTGCGCTTGCTTTTACAGGCTGAATTGCATCTTTTCACTACATACATCTTGCCTTTATCTGGCTCATCCTGCAGTTTTGGCTCCAAAAATAGACACTGTGCATGAATATGTACACACATGCGCTTTTCAGCTCTGTTACTCCTTTATAGATGACCTCCTTTACAGCAGTGATGAGCATCATGTAAGAATATTACTCATTCCTCTTGATACACACACAAAGCCATAAGCAGGGAGAGGCATGTGAGTCTTATATTCAGTCTCAAAGCATTGGTTGTAAATGTGTCCAGGTTAGAAAGACACCTTGATTGCTCAGGACGAGAGGACCTATGAAGAGTATTTGTGGTTGCTTGGGCTTCTGTTTCAATACCTAGAAATTCAGGTCATGCCAAGCATAATTTAGCAGTAACTACAGAAATAGTGATGTTTTGACATTCAGAGAAGCCATACGAATGCCACTGACTTGAAATGAATTTAATTGAAGTGGGAAAAGACATGCACGTCCTAGACATCCCACACCTTCAGTTGCACTGGGAAAAATCAGAGCCCATGCTTGGATCCTCCAGGGAAACACATTGCATGAATGGGGAAGGATCAGGGTTAATATTTCTGCTACTTTCAGATGTCAACAGTAAGGTGATGTGAGGGGGGCAAACATTTTGCAGTGATGCACAGAAGCACCCACCAGACACACTGTCAGTGTGTAGGGACTGGAATCTCCTGCTGTATCCTGCAGCATTAAAACTTCCATTAATAACTCTGTGTTTCGTAACTATTTATCCTTGACCTGTGTGTAAAAAGAATGAAACACTTTGTTTCACATGCAGCATCTGGCAGAACCATGAATTTTACAAGTAGTTAGTCCACGTTCATCAGCGGAGTTGAATAGTTGGTGGAAGCTATTTTGGTACCCGGTATTGCTGCAGAGTCTTTTAAAGAGTCAATGGGAGGTTTTTCTGTGCATCCGAGCTGCCAACATGTTCTGTTCTCAGTGACGCAGGGAATTTCTAGAAATTACGAGAAGGAATTCCAAGTCTCCACCATTATAATTTAATTAACTCGTCATTATTTAGACTAGGAAAATACAGAACAAGGTTAATTCAGAAGTACAGTTCTTAATTGCTGTCAGTAACATCTGAAAGATATTTGGTATCTATAAAACATAACTCCAGATCATTGTGCAGTGCTCATCATTTGATAAAACTCTGGAAACTGCTATACTTAGATAGAGTTTAAACAATACCTGGGGGGTGAGGACAGATTTTTTTCATGGTATGTCCACACTAAACTTCTTTGGCAGTAGGTGAAAGAAGATGTCCTTGCTCTTACATATTGAGACTCCGGGCAATCCTTAGCGCCAAGTGTCTACACCAGAAAATCATATTAGCTGATTGCCACTCTGCTAATCGTAGGTACAGATACATGGTGTCTTCTCTGTCTGCTGTGGTTGCAGGCTTTAAGATTTGGAAACATGATTACAGTGTAACTACTGTAACGCAAAATTTTCAGGGAGCCTGAGGTTTAAAAACACGGACTCCTTTTCTGGGGATGCTGAGTCAAATGGCAGTGGTACTTTAAAATGTCAGTTTGTGAACTTATCCAGTACTTATTGAAGCTGTAAGAAAAAGGAGAAGTCTCAGGGGGTCTGGCCTTTAAGTATAAGGGCTGTATTTTAGCATGTGCCTTAGAGGAAGCAGATGGGTTGGAGAGAAACCTGTAGATTCATCTGGATGGAATTGTGGCTGTGGGACTGCAGGGCAGGTCTCTTTAGTGGTTTTCTAGTGTCTTCTCCAAGTGTTTAGCCTCTTGCCTCTCACACTTTCCTGTGAGCTTAATCAGAGTTTTACCTGTCCTTAGCTTATTTTTGTGTGCATGTGTCTAGAGTGTGCGGCTTTGCATGGTGCCTCTGGAGGATTTCCTTTCTGCACCTTTGCTGGTGATGACCAGACCTGACCCTCTGGCTCTGGCTTTTCATGCACATGTAGGCTGTCTTTCCTCTACTTCTCCACAGCCCCCTCGCCACAGTTTATTTGATTTTGCTTGGATTTCCCCTTGTATAAGTTCTATCTGTCTTGTGGCTGTTAAATTCTCGTAGTCTCCTGCCACCCCTTTTTTTTGGTCACAAGTCAGCCCAAAGCACCCAATGGACTCTGAGAGCATGTTTATTTACAAGACTGCTTGCTTCAGGTCAGTGACATAGCACAGCAACGTCATAGCATCTCTCAGGAAGGTTGCATATGTAGTAGTGCTGTTCAGCCCCACGATCTTTTACTTCAACACTAATGCAAGAAAAAGTGTAACAAAGCAGCTTCCCTTTGTGGTCAGGGAGTGCAGTGCACCAAACCCTGTATTATTCAGTCATTGCGACTTTATGCTGTGAAGAGCATGGTTTAAGTTACCCCAGACTTTCTTCCTATTCATCTTTGAACTAGACTAGCTGGTATTCTTGAACAGGGTAGGTGGTATTCTTCAGCAAGGCATGCCTGTCCCACCCCTCCTCATTCCCCATGCTTATAGTAGAAGTTGGATCTGCCTTAAGGTCATGTTCAAAATGCTGTGGTCCTGCCCAGACCCATCCTGGAGTTCTCTGCCCAGTGTAATGCTTTTTTTTTTCTTTTTTTTTTTTTTTTTTTACAATTCTTTTTAAGGAAAATGCAAAAAACGAGGAGATGGTTTGAAACTGGAAAATGACCCTCAGGAGGTAAGTCACCTTGAATGCAGATGTCTGCCTCTTAGCAGGGGGCTAGGTCCACCTTTGGTCCATGGAGAGTAAGTTCTATGTTTGCTTCTGCTTTAAGGCCAGCTTGGCAGGCAGATGAGGGGCAGCGTGATCCCTGATGCTCTTCACTCTTTTGCCTGTGCATTTTATCCTTGTTCGTGCCCTCACACAGCTTCCCTGCTGTTTTCCATTCAGTCTTTTGGGAGTGACTGTGCCCTAAATGTTTACTCAGTAGCTTTGTACCTCTCTGCACATGGTCCGTGGCAGGAAGTCCTTTTGTAATGGACTTCTTGTGAGACCTGAAGAAGTCACTTGATGCCGTGCTGTCTGGCTGCTCCTTAAAACTGGGCTAACAATTACCTTTTAACACCCTTTGAAATATAGAGGAGGGAGGGGCAATAGAAGTGCTACCTAGCACATGAAAGTAAACAGTGGCTTCCTCAAGGCTCTTGCACGAATGTGTCTCCTTTGGATCTTCTGCTGTAGAACAAAGTGCTGTATGGGAGACCATAGGACCTCGTTCCCCAAACCACATTTGGGCTGCCAGTGAACTTCTGTGGCATCTCTTTCAAAAGATGTACGATTTAATCCTCAGGAGAAATTCAGTTTAAAGGCCCTTGATCCCATGATCTCTGCTGCAGCTCTTAAAGAGCTTTATTGCTCCTGTTCATGTGTCAGTGCCCTTCGGGGCTCAGTGCATGGGCAGTGTTCTGGTACTCGCTCAATAACCGCTTTGTTGAAATTGATGGGAAAGACAGCGTCACTGACATGCAGAGCACTGAGCACTCGGTTCTGGAGATGGGTCAGGGTAGTGAAAAGTTACCTGTTTCACCAGGGTGCCACTCCTGCTCAATCTGTGTGGTCAGATTAGGGGGAATTTTCTTTAAAAATATTCTCCTATGGGAAAAAGCCTCTATGAGAACAGATATCACCGCTGCTTCTTCCTTTGCAAACATGGGTGCATTTTCCACTCCTGGGAAATGAGTGAGGATTGTTCCATAGGCACCAAATTGCAACAGGGGCCTTGGAGGTTGAGTTGTGACCAGTACTGCACTTTGCAGTGTGCAGAGTCCAAATGATGAAAAACAAATCAAGTACTAATAAATACTTTCAGCCCTGCATGGGAGAAACTCAGTAGAAACTACATCCTGGCTTTATACACCAGAAGCATTAGAAATACAGTCCATATGTGGGTCGGTGAAGAGATGGAATGGGAGCTGTGTCCTCTGTCCTCCATCCTGTAGATTATATGGAGTTATCTTGTCAACGCAGGATTTGGGCGCACAGGGGCAAGAGGAGGGGGTAGGGTTTAGCATTTGCTGTCAGACGTGGCTTTTTCAGAGACTGTCAGGTGCTTCACATCCTGCTCCTGTGGGTAATGGAAGCTGTGAACCACCAGGTGTCTTGCTTAAATGATGATGATGTGAAATCCATGGATACTTCCTATAGTGGCTGTCACTTTAGAAAGTTTGCTTGTTCAGCACTGTATCAGTTGTTTTCTGTACAAGCCTGAAGTTGAATTAAGTTATTTACTGCTTCTTTTGCCTTTATTTCCTCAGGCAGAGTCAGAAATGGCTCTGGATGCAGAGTTCCTGGATGTCTATAAAAACTGCAATGGCGTAGTGATGATGTTTGACATCACCAAACAGTGGTAAGACATCTTCAGCGGCATGCACCACGTGATTCTCACTTGTTTAGTGAAAACAATTGACTTTTAGACCTCTTGATTCCCAGATGGACTCAGGAGCTGATAACCAGCCTAATGAGCTGAAGCAAGCTTGTATCCCTTAAAATAATAGCTTTATCTTCTGACATGTCTTTTAATATACTCCTCTCCTGGGCTGGTTTCAAACAAGCAGTCTCCCTGTGGTCTTGTGTACTGCAGTTTCTGATATACTGCTGTCTGAGGCTTGATAATTAGTGCTGTCACAGGCGCAAAGTATGCTGGGCATGTTGTAAAGCCGTGCTCTACAGAGCACAAGGGAAAGGGGAACGCTAGTGAGAATTCCCAGGAAGACTTGTATTAGTAAGGATTATTTAGAGGCCCTAGGCTGCATTAATGTACAGAAATAGTGAACTGTTCCTTTTGCACATCTGCTGAGGAGGGTGAGAGGCATATGGAAGCCAGAGTGGAAAGAAGAGGTGGTAAGAGTTCCTGCTTTATATTTAAGCTTGTGTTTTACAAGCTTGGTATGGGTCAGTGAGCCCGTTGACAGCTGAAGGGAGGGAATCCTTTTCTTCTGTTGACCCCACACAGTTTTGTAGGACGGAAGGAAATACTGTTGTAGGTCATGTGAGGTTGCTGGTGGAAGTGGATTATTGAACTTGTCAAGTTGTTTTTGAATAAAGAATGATACAAACATATTTATAGTTAATGTATTTCTCTGAGGGGGGCAAAGAAGCCACAGTCTTGGAAGGATTTTGGAAAAAAATTTCTTCCTTTGTTCTTTTTTCTGTGATTTGTGCATGAAACTGCTCACAGAATGATGTTTTCCACTCATCTGCCTGTATCTCTCTCTCCTATGGTGAAGGACATTTAACTATATTCTGAGGGAGCTTCCTAAAGTGCCGACCCACGTTCCAGTGTGTGTGCTTGGGAATTACCGAGACATGGGGGAGCACCGGGTCATTCTGCCTGGTGATGTGCGGGACCTCATCGACAATCTAAACAGGTAAGATGGCATCAGGGTCACCAGGCAGGGGAGCAGACCTCAGCTACTCTCTGTCATCAGCCGTAGATAACTGTATTGCTGCCATGTTTCAGATGTACCTCATGCTCATCCTCAGACCCTGTGCCTAGCTTTTGGGCTTTCAATAGCTCTGAGTGTCTCATACAGCAGCTTCAGTTTACACGATGGGCTCTTGTTCCTTTGATCTAGGAATCAAGCCTGTACTGGGCAGATTATTAGCTATATTCCTGGAAACAGTGAGTGCCTGCCAGCGTGTGCCTTTCAGAAGTACTTTTCCCAAGAAGTCATCTTCTTTCTGGATAGTCCTTCTCTTTTGAAAGAATCCTCTCCCTGCAGCACAACTGTTCTCTACTCCAAATAATTCTGCTAAAAGAGAGCCAGCTAGTGCAGCTGTCTTCCATGCTCTTCCGCTGAGAGCATCCCCACACAGCATTTACCGGGCACAGCCAAGTCATATCCTTCCCTTGCCAGCCAGGCAAGATTGTCCCTTATGCAGAGATCTGAGGCTCTGTGTTATTTAGTACAAAATATTATTTGTTGTTCAGGATTCGATAGATTGTACTTTTTTGTGTGGTTTTATGTTTTTAAGGCATTTTTTCACTTTCCTAGTCTGTTATTTGTTTGCGTCTGTGTCAGGCACACAGAAATGGTATCAGTTGATTCCGTAATGTAATCATTTCTTTACCAGTTCATCTCTGTATGTGACTTAGCTGAGTTTAATGCCCACTGCTCATGCTTGTGACTTAATGTAGGTCTGTTTGTGGTCTTAAAACAAAACCTTCCCTGAGAAATGAACAGCTTGTACAGCTGTGAAACCCCTAGTGTAGTAAACCAATGGCCCAGTGTCCTGACAGTATTTCTTAGTCTGGCAGCCCCATGACACTGCAACACAGCAACAGCTGCATTCTGCCACCCTTGAGGAGGAACAAAGTGTGAATTTTGTCTGTAAACAAAATAATGAGTCCCTAGCAGAATGACCTGCTAGCCTACATCCGGGGATTAAGGGGTTGGCTTGTAAATGGGGATTGTTCGTGGTATGTAGTTCAGCAAGTGCCTCTTCTGTGTGTACGCAGTCCCTATCCTTTGTACAGTTTTCTTCTCTCTGCCTATCTGGTTGAGACAGGCCTCCTGGCTCCTCATATTTTCGCTATGCTGAGTCTTCCATGAAGAACAGCTTTGGCCTCAAGTACCTGCACAAGTTCTTCAACATTCCCTTCTTGCAGCTGCAGGTAAGACAGAGGGTATTGTCCTGGTGTGCTGGGTGGGTGGGACAGATTTCATTGTCTGTAAGGTGGGAATTTGGTATTTGGGGTTTCTTTTGTTGTTAAAGGATCCTGAGTAGATTTTTGTTTTCATAAGATTTGTTAACAAAATGATGTTAGTACATTGGTGCCTGTGACTTAAACTTATTGCCTCTGCTTGCAAGAGGACTCTTCTCTGCTGTGTTCGCAGATGCTTACCTCTGGAGAAAGGCTCCGAGGTGATGAATAACACTGGCAAGAAAATTGCATCCAGTGGTGTAGTTACCAAGTCAAAAATGTTACATACGCACTTTGGTTAAGCTTTGTATTTAAATTCTGTTCAGTGAAAACTCGGATGAGAAGAAATTTGGTTATGAACTGAACAGTTCAGGGACAAGTGTTTGCTGAAGATCTTTGCCCTAATGGTAACTGATCTGCTTGGATCCTGTGCACATAGATCCAGGTCTCATATTTCCTTCATAATTGAGGCTTCTTGGGCAGACTGAGTGGAAAGGCAAAGGCTGAATGGGCACGGAACGGTGGAATTCTCAGCTGTGGTCCTTTAGAAGAGGACCTTTTGGGGTCATCATACAGGAGTCCTTTGGGATCAACATCATATGCGTTTTGGG
Source organism: Mycteria americana (assembly GCF_035582795.1). NCBI lineage: Eukaryota > Metazoa > Chordata > Aves > Ciconiiformes > Ciconiidae > Mycteria > Mycteria americana. The sequence goes on along the minus strand of NC_134381.1, from coordinate 1,649,849 downwards.
AGTACATACGATGTACCATTACTCTCTTTTGGATGATAAAAACCAGGCAGTTGATCTTGATTGGCTTTCACCAGTAATTGAAATGTATGGGTTTATTTTTATACAAATAATTCCCACTGAAATGCTAGTTCAGAAGAATCACAGATATATTAGTGGGTGTTACCACATCCTCAGGCTGCAGAGCAGAAAGAACCAGGATAAGAAAATTGAATGTATAAAACCCCAGTGAAACAATTCAAACAATAAATTTTTGAGGAGGAAGTTGTAGAAATCTGAGATATAAACCCAACTTGCTGCTCAGTGGAGAACATTGAAATCTACCAGCATGGTTAAATGGTTGGTTAAATGTTTGGTTTCATAACCTCGGCTCCTATGGTAAAGTGATGTCTTGTGGAAACCATGCAGAATAATTAGTTCCCAGGTTACTTTTGTCAGTTTTGTAGATCTCTCCTTTTTTTTCTCAAATAGATGTTGGTAAAAGACAAAGACATTAGCACAGCCTTCCTGCCAGATTTGTTTCTGAAAGCTGCTCAGAATGATAATGTTAATAATGAGTATATGCGATGATTTTCCTAGCCATAGTTATAAGCAGGAAACACCGAAACATTTTCGGTGTAGGGTTTGCTTGGAAGCAGCTTTAGGATGCGAGTCTTAGGGGACCTTTCATTTAAATGTGCTGTGTATAAGTAAACATGATCTACTAATTCAGACTGAAAGCAGTTAGGACACTTAGATAAGGTAATTGTCCCCAAAGCCAGAGAACTTCTTGGACAAATCTTGGTCTTCAGGGAAACAGAAAGAATAAATCTGTGTTGCGTTAAGAGTTACTGTCGCATACAAACAGGAGTCTGAGGAGTGGCTGGGGGGGAACCCTCCCGTTGAGTCACGAGGTTCAGACAGGATCCCCTTGCTTTCTAAACTCCTTCTCAGAGAGGAGTCTAGGTGTGGCTAGGTCCAGTCTTAGTCTCAGACCTGGTCAACGGTTTATTTTCTAAGGACTGTGTGTATAGCCACTTATTAGTTCAGGGCTTTCACTAAGGCGACAGCATTAATTTTTACACCCCCCCAGTCTGGTCGTGTTGAAGGAACTATCACGGCCAGAGCAGTGAAGAGTGCAGTTTATTAGAGCAACAGACACACAGATTCTTTGGATTACTGGTGATAAATTAACTGTCTGCAAAGCACATACAAATACCAAGAATATGAGTATGAATAACACGGCCGGACACAAACATATATATAACATGGCTGGACACAACGTGTATATCAAGAATATGAGTAACACGGCCGGACACAAACATGTTAAAAGATAATAAAGCGACTCTATATAGAGAGAGATTTCTAAGTTTCCTGGGGAGGCACTTGGTATAACCAAGTGTTCGACTCTTACCCAAAGGCGTCCCACTGCGGGGGAAGAGAGGCTCAGCCCGTCAACTGATCCCAAACATCAGAGTGGTACATGATGGTGTCTTCCCTAACATTCTCTTTCTCTTAAACCATTTTATACTATCTTTCACCTTTCAGGTGGAGCTTGAGTGACTCTAGTCGTACATACCTTTGTTTAGGATTGGTGTAAAGTTTTCTCGCTTTGCTTTTAAAGGTATAAGCTAGGAAGATTCAGAGCGCAAGCTCAGTGAGGGGTGGTCGCACCTTGGAGGCGGGTAGCTTTTGGGATGGAGGTGTGTTTTCGTATTATAATGATGTTATAATGAGCAAAGTTCACAAAAAGGACAGCATTTTGTCAAAAACGTGGCAGGCTGTAGGCCCAGGGTAGTAAATATGCAGCTTATCAGTTCCATAATACCTTTAAGTTCCCATATGATCGCAGAGCCTGGCCGCGGCATCTCCACACCACTCCACCCTCCGGGCAGCGCCTCTTAGAGTCAGCACACCAAGTTCCCCTGGCGTTACCAACATCTAAGGTTGCAGGCCTAGGGAACTTCCGTGGAACGGATTCCTTGCATGTCAGCCGCACTCCACCCAGGAATCTTCTTCAATGCTGTGCCTTACCTAAAAGTGTGAATATAAGTTTAATTTCTAAGTCACCTCCAGCAATTATCCCACAATCTGTTATAACCTTTAGCTGTTTGGAGAGTCCAGTGACAGTTGCCTAGGAGAGGTGAGGGAGATGGGGTGACCAGCCCACATTTACTCTCCTGTTTAGTGGCCTTGGGGTAACACTGGAGGTAGTCCAAAAGATGCAGGTGCCACATAATTAGAGTCCCAAATCCTCTGGTTTTCATGTAATGTAATTAAATAATTCAACACTGCAGAAACAAACCTGAAAAAAACTTCTCATTACAGTTTAGTTCCCAAAATGTGCAAGGGGAGATTTGGGTGGGCACGTGTAAACCATGCTTGTGAATATGTTTGCTCTGTTCTTTGTACCTCGACACATTAGGTGGCAGTTGAGGAGGTTGTCCTATGCCTGTCATTCAAGGAGACAGTGATCAGACCATAGCTGCCTGGCTTTTCCTTTAAAACAGTAATGCCAAAACTAATTCCTGCAGTTCTGTGCTCATACAGGGATTGCAGGCAGGTGCTTTTCTGTGCATTCTGAAAAAAAATCACAGCATAGGATCCAATGTGGAGATGGCTTGTTTCATTTCCCTCTGGTGTGCAGGAGATCCCTGGCCTTGCCATTCTGTGCCAAGGCAGGTGACACTGCAAATTTGGAGGCTTTTGGTTGCTTCCCCCAGGCTTTGGGGCTTTACCTGATGTCAAACTTCAGCCAAGATGTGCTGCACTTAGTTTTTCCAGTGCCACTTGCCTTTGCACCACAGGTTTATTAGAGCTTTGTGCTGCTCCGCAGTAGCTGCTGCTGGGTGGCTCTGGGTGGTTTGCTGCTCCTGGAGACCCGCTGGGAGTCTTGCCTTTGAGTGCACGGGGAGCCAGGGCTGGCCCCGCTGGGCCTGATTAACAACCAGTGCAGCATGATGCTAAAATTTGTAGGAAAATCACAGCTAGACTTAATTCCTAAAGGTTCTGCTTATACCTTCAGAGAGACTTGCCAGTAACAGGCTCCAGAAAGGAGTCATTTCCCTGGTGCTTTGGTGCAAAGCAGGGTTAAAGGAGAGGAATGCTACGAGGTGTTAAATGCACATACGATTTGATCAGTCTCAGGCGACCTCTGAGGTTTCTCTGTATTCCTCAGCCTAGCCTCCTGCAGCTCTCAAGGGGAGAGTTGTTCAGCTGTATGCGAGATTCCAGGCTGTCCTTTAGCGCAGTTGGTGTTCAGTGCAATGGTTTTAAGTTGCACATTTCTGTGTTCAGCTTACATTCATGCATCTTTCATGAAGAAAGCGGTGGCTGAAATTCATACCCCTGGTATAGAGCACGTTCCCTCTAGCAGCCCAGGCTCTTCAGTTATTTATCAGTTCTTTTCCGGGGGAAGGATTGTCAAACCTGAGAATGCAGTTTAGCCGTAGGTATTGCTGGTGGCCCACATAATGTGCAAATGTGATCAGGTCAACCGGGCTTTCAGATGCTGCGCTGGAAGGAGACAAAATTCTGCAGACAGATGAAATTGCCTTTTCCCAGGAAGCACTTGAAAGTGGCATTCAGCCAAAGCATTGGTCTGTAGCACATTTTCTTCCCTTCTTTTGGGTCATTGCTAAAAATAAGCTGTTTCTTTAATATTTTAAGACCAGCATGGTAAAACAGAATTTATTTTTTAAGTATTTTTAAGTCCATTATCAGTGATGAATTTTTACAAAATTAAATGCAACTCTCAATTAAATCTAAGTTCTTAATTTATTGTAGTCTGTGAAAATTGAAATAAATACAACTCTGGTATATGTCTTAACTGCCAAAGTATGAGGAAAGGCAAACCACTTGTTTAATAAAAGCCATTATCTTAGTGCCTAAAGTAAGCATTGGAGAGCAGTGTCCCTTATGTGTCTGTTTATTCACCTAATTTGCTCAGCATTTATTTCACTCATCTTAGGAAACTGAGGACAAAGAAGCAGAAAACTTGTTCTTTTTTGTCTCATTTTTGCTTACACTGTATGAATAACATAAAAGGATGAAATCTATTACTTCTAAAATCTTCAGTTTCTTGAATCTTGAATTCTAAAATCTAGAATTACTTATAAAATCTTGATTAGTACTTATTCTGTTTAGTGTAGGAAGTTTAAATATGTATAGCATGTTTTGCTGAAACGTTCTTGTCTGTATACCACAATAAAGGGAATTCAAGTTAACTAATGACTTCATAATTCTTTATATACATGTTAATTGAAGTCAAGTATCCATCTGCATAGAGTTTATGAATATGATGAATAAAAATTACCTAGCAAAGGGAACATGGTTCACTCCAAGCTCTTAACACAATGACAAAGGTAAAAATGAAGAATCTAAATGCCTTGGAAGCAGTAAATTAGGTTAAATGATCATAGAAGCTCTTAAATTTCAAGAAAGACTGTATCTTCCAGTAAATGAGCATGTTTAAATGTTATCAACCGCTATGAATCACCTGGTCTTATAATACAAAATAAAAATTACTTAAGCCTTGCTTGCTGATTTAAGTCATGGCAGAATTTGATATAAATCAGCCTGCCCCATGGAGGGCTCAAGCTGTGCCCTGACCACTCTGCTGGGCAGAGCGGTGTGGTGTGTTTTATATAAGGCAGATTAGTTACTTGCTCTTTAAATTTGTACACTTTCTTGATAGCTCCAAAGTTGTCATGTCTGTGAAACTACATTATCAATAGTATATGCAGGTAGAGACTGAACACCATTGCTTTATACAAATGTTTGTCTTCCCATAGGGATTTTATTCTGTAAATTATGTAGTAAATGTCCTTTTGTGCTTTTTACTCTAATGGGAATGTGCTGTCAAACATGGAATTAAAAATTCACCACAGTTATTGATGCTAAACTTCAAAAATATTTGTCATAGTAGAAAGCTTAAATGTACACTGAGGATAAAGCAAAAACCTTTGCAGTTTGGAGGAAACCTGGGGTTTCTCTTCTGTCTCCTCCTGTCTGGGTGGTGGTGGTGCAGCTTGGCAGCCCATGGCACCGGTGGACCCCGCTTTAACGGGCACTGTGCAGTGCCGTGAGTCATCGGATGTGCCTCGGCACAAGCTGTCGCTGCTTCCTGTGCCATCTAGGATGTAGGCAGTGGGAGAGGGAGGACTGATGCTTTCAGGCACTGAACATCGTGACTTTTGACTCCAGAATTCGGTGTGTAAACTGACTCGTGTGCCTCTTGCTCAGAGCCTTCCCAGGAGGCAAGCAGGGTGCCGGTGGTGGGAGCTTGGCCATTGCCAGTGCCCAGCAGTGTGGCAGCCGGCTGCCTCTGAGCAGAGGTGAAGGGGCTCTGGTGCAGGGATTTGGACTGTGGAGCGGGGCAGTGGCCACAGACAGCTCTAGTCTTGGCCAGGGGATCCTGAATCGTGTTTGTGCAGAAACGGATTCTGTGTTAGCTCTGTGGCTCGGGGCTGTTGCAGAGCTAGGTCTGCTGGGCAGACGGGTGAGGAGGCTGGTGCTGGATCCACTGTGGGTGAGCCTTTGGAGCTGGTCATGCCCTTGCAGTCTCAGCATAATGCGTGTGGTTATTGATCTCTCCTCATTGCCATCTGGGCTATCGGGAGGAGGTCCCATGACCATTTCCAATTGATTTTGAGCCTTTTAAGCCAGCACTTCCCCTCAGCTGAGCTTTTTGCTTGGATTCTGTTGGAAATGTGGAAAGGGAAGGACTGAATTAAGCTACCCTGTGCTACATTAGTGAAGCCAATTCACTTCATTGCACACTTGAAATGGACTGGAGTGTCTGTCCCCCACGTGTGGGGCAGCAACTGAAGGCAGAGGGGCAGTGACTTCTAAAATTTCACTGAGTTGACAGGTTGTGTCTCAATCATCTACCCTGACAGTAAAATGAAAATTATTGTGAGGTTTTCCATCAGCTGGGTCCTACTTACAGAGGGACTGCTTTAGCGCAGGGAAAAAATAAAAGAGCAGAATGAATGGGGTGCACAACTGTTCTCCACAGGAGCTGATACTGTTCTCCAAATGTAACTGGCGATGCTGTGTCTGAAAATCGCACATTATTGATTTATGGTTGAGTATAGCTCACAGAACAAATTACTTTCTTACACACAGACTTTCTGGATTAACGTACTTTTGCTACTGCTTCAGCTTCCCTTTGTGCTTCTGTATTTAAACTGAGCACCATGAGAGGGACCAAAGCTCCTGTTTAATTCATTGCTGTGAGTAGAGCAGTGACGCAAGATCTTGCTGCACCCTGTGAGCACACAGAGATCTGTTACAATGACCCTTCCTGCTCAGACCCAGCTTGTTTTCCTTTCTTCAGAGGGAGACGTTGCTACGGCAGCTGGAGACGAATCAGCTGGATATTGATGCAACTTTGGAGGAGCTGTCAGTGCAGCAAGAGACAGAAGATCAAAACTACGAACTGTATGTCATTGAGCCATCTTTTCTAACTGTTTTGTTGCAGTCTAGGTGTCACATGAATGTTGGGCAGCCCCAGCTATGGCATGTGGCCAGACTGAAGGGTCCAGTGAGTGACGTTTAGGGTTTCTTTGGATCTTGTAAAATGTTACTTTTAGGTGGCATCACCTGAAATAAAGCATGCACTTGGGGATCCCTGTGAAAGGGTCTGGTTCCTACAGGCACGTGATCTATGGGAGGGCAGTGGAGGTGGAGCTGAGCAGCACACCTGGAGGCAGCACATGCTGAAGGGATTGTAGATAAGTATGTCGCAGCCTCTGATGCTGAAAAGGGGATATTTTCCATCTCTCTACTGCTCAGAACACAAGTTGATTCCTCCTCTTCTGGCCATTGCATTCCTCTATATTGTGTGTCTTATGATAGGCAAAAAGTAATAGCAACAACATTGTTGTCTTTTGTTCCCTTTGAATACTTCTAGACTCCTCAGTGCATTTCTGGTTTGAAAGAGTGGCTAGTTCCTGCTGCCTTGTGTTTGTTCAGTGGCCTGTTTGCTTGCTGCTTGAAATGAGCTTTTGCCAGATTTAGCCCTGCAAAGCCAGTACATCTGTAGCACAGTGAGCAGGAATCTCTTCAGATTTGTATGTTGTTGACAAATGTGTTCTGTGAATTCCCATTACAAGGTCTTTATTGCAGAAATGTGCAAGCCGGAACAGTCAACCCCGCAATGAATTGGAAAAAGATTCTTTACAGGCAGCTTTATTTGGAAGTTGGTTCGATGATTATGAAATATTCATGCACAGCCATTTTGACAAGCATTTTTCAGACCAAGTTTCAAGTTCTATAACCTTGGTCAGTGTGTTTTCCTTTGAGATCATTGAAATACCCAGCATACACATAAAGCAGTACTGTTTCCAGAGTGTTCACCTCATTTCTTTCCTTAGGGACTGGTTAGTCTCCTCGTGCCTTCAGCAATTCTCTTGATGACCCTACTCAAAGCACTGGGTTGTGTGGGCTGTGCTGTCAGATTGTTTTCCAGTATTTTAGTTTATACTGCATCAGTAATGGGAAGATACTTAAAAGAATCAAGAGTTGGCAGAGCCGTTCCGAATCTTGTTATTTAGTCACCTCTCACCCTTACACCAGCTTTAGCATTTGCTGGACCCTGGCATGTGCCAGTTCAGCTCACAAATCTATCAGAAAACCATCTTCTGCCAGACCTACTTCTGGGTTAATCTGAATTGGGCTAGCTCTGAGAAGCATCTTCTTAACGCCAGAACTTAAAGGAAGCAGCAGCAGTATGGGACTGGCAGAGGTAGGATGGCAAGACCTCCTAGTTCCAGCAATGGATGTTAGACTGGATCATCCCATCCGGTGTAACCACACCAACGTATACCATTTTATAATATTGGTGTGCTTCCATGGCCAGAGAGTAACCTTTCTGGGTACGTGCTCCTGCAGAAATAACTGTGATTACTAAAGAGTGTAATTGGCAGTGTGGTAGCATCCAGAATCCTAGGGCCAGGCTGGTCACATTGCTCTAGGCACTGTGCACTAACAAGTCAAAAGGCATGTTCTTGCCTTTTGCAGGCTCAGAGGAGCTTTTGGTGCAGTTGGTGGTGGCTAGCATCACCTCAATAGAAGCCCCTGAGTCATCTGCAGAAACTCCAAAGCCAGTTAAACATTTGACCCGCATGTCAGCGCCCTGTCGTTTTCCAAAGCAGCTCGTGAGCACAGGAAGAACAGGAGATGGGGTGTGTGCACCTGAAGATGCCCACCACCCGGCCGGGCAGCGTAGCTGGCCTTCTGCGCTGCAGGACAGTGCACTGTAGCAAAGTACTGCTGCTCAGCTGCTGGGGAGGGCTTGCACTGCAGGAGGCTAATTGCACTGTTAGGCTGCATAATTGGCTTAACATGGCATAAGAAATACCTTAGCCATGGTACCTAACAGAAGAGGAGTTGCTAAAATGTTAAAAGCAAGACTTTTTCCTAGGATTCTGGTTTAGCAAATCAACTGACATTTTTATGCAGCTGGCCAGCTTCTGCTTTCACTTCAGCTACTGCACTTTTATGTACTGAGACCGATGCTCTTTGCTTTCAGAAAATAACACTTCTTTATAGAAAGGTCTTTAAAATATCCCTGGGTGCTTCCTGCCTTGAGCCACTGATCCCAAAAGAAAAGCACCGGGCCATGTCCTGTCGGAGTACTTTGATCACACTGACTAAAATAGAGTGCTATTTTAGGATTTTTGAGGTTTTCTCTGCATGCCAGATAGAAATTAAGAGTCTGTCTGTTTCAGCAGCACCCCTCTGAAACAGATGAGCTGCTGAGGGGTTACTTCAACCACAGAGTTGAAAAGTATACTCTTCCTACATTCATTTTTTTATCCCTGCAGGAGCTCTTCAGGCTCAAGTCCTTCAGCCAAAGTCCCGATTTAAAGAAATAATCACACATAGGGCAGGGAACTCAGTTTTGGGTAAAGTTCCAATTCTTAGTAAACTGCTTAGGCTGGTGAACAGGGTATCTGTGGACACAATGACAGTACGTGGTGGGAATTACAGCTTGCAGTTGTGAGGCAGGTCTGCAGTGCTCGTTAGTAGGGCTTGGGAAGGTCCTTGCATCCATGCTTGTCAGGTGCCTATCATTTTGGGATTATCATGTTTAACATGCTACCACAGTGGATGTCAAAATGAGCACCTGGTGCATTGTCCTCTGACACTTGCCCTGTTACATACAGCATGTGCATTGGCACGGTGCGACTTGTTGACCCTTGGCAGATGTGAAGCCCTTGTGTTGGTTGCTTTGATTTAGGCAGTACTTGGAGTTCTGCTGTCGATCAGCACGAATTGCACAGCAAGGGGAGGTGTCAACAGGCACTTGGGGCTGCAGGCCATGGTGTGGCTGCTGCAGCACCTCCTCCGAGGCGATTCCTGCTCTCCTGCCATAAAATCAGGCTATGGAGCAAGGCGAGGTGACAGTGCTAGGACATCTCGGTTATTTCATTCACCCCCGTGCACGTCTAGCAGCTGGTCTGTCACAATGACCGATGCTAAATTTGGATCGGAGAACAGAAAGAGAACAAGAACTCTTCCTCCTGCTGCGGCTGGGTACCCGAGGACAAAACGTCATTGCTCCAAAATGTGGATCCCAGAGAAAACACGAGGTGGCACACAACGCTGCCTCATCTGCCTTATGTAAGCCGTCCCTTGGCAGCCACTGGCTGGGCTTTGCCTGTGTAAGACACATTTAGATGCTTCCAGCTCTTTCCCTGTGCTTAGTCTCCTCTTTGCCTGCCACACCTCTTGCTCTGGTACTTTCCCTGTGGTTTCTCAGATTTTACGTTTTCAATGCTGCTAAAAACACATTTCAGTCCTTTTTGAGTTCCTGAATTCTTATTAAACAAACAGCAATGACTTTTTTTACTCTGTTCTGAATTTGTACTTAATTTGCTCAATTTTTCCATCTTTAATTGTATCCAGCTTATCTTCTGTCATAAGGAAGACCTCTTCCCTCACTGAATGGTGCACACGGAGAAATAGTTTTTGGGAAATTGTGGAAGCTCTTCCTGCATATTCATTTTTTTCAGGAATAAGCTGCTGGTGGAAACACTTGCAAAAGTTAGTAAGAAGCAGGTTTAATGTATGGTTTTTGTGACCTTTTATGTTTCGCTGCATTTTTTTCTGGTATTACTCTTTTTTTAATATCAAAAGACAAAATTTAATTTAAAGGGTTAAGTAATCAACACTCTTTGAATTAACCTTTTTTTTTTTTGTCCCTAGGGATTGATATAAGTTAGTCAAAAGGAGTACTTAAGTTATTCTTTGTGAGATATCCCATCTTCTTTCACACTCAGTTTTGAGAAGCTTCAGGAAATTGTCGTCTATAAACCACTGTGTGATTGTTTGATTTGTAAGCACTTGAAGTCCAACTTCCTCACAGGAACTGATCGTAAGAAATGAATTTCCAGATCATTTACGCCTTGCATTTAAGAGCTCTTATGGAAACTGTTAGTCAGCCTTGGTAAAAATACTTTCAAAGCAGTTGAATTTCAGATTATCTGAGGTACCGTATGGTCCAAGCTACAACTTCTGCAGCAGCAGGACCTGTCCCAGGTTTGCCACATGACAGAAGTCCTTCTGGGTCCTTTCCCAGCAGTGCCATACAGCTGCCATCTGCATTGTCGGGTCATCCTGGATAGCCAAGTGCTACTGTCCAGGTAGGGAAGATGATGGACCAGTGACTGCAGAAAGGCATTGGTGCTCTCCTGATGAGGACTTTTCTTTTGGGAGACAGGCTCCCTGCATTAGACAGCTTTATTCACTACAAAGTCATTGATTGGGTTTTTGGGTTTTATTTGCTTGTTTGTTTTTTCCGTGTTGAGCACAGCTCGTAATTTTATGAAGACTGTGGTGCTGAGTAGCACCAGCAGTGTCTGGCAGGAGGACCTGCTGCTTGAGCTGTTCTCCCATATCTTCAGCTATATTGAAGTACAGGTCCGGAATCACACCAGCTAAGGGCTGAATTACCAGTTAGGAAAATAAAACCACTTTTCCTTTCGCTTCCCCTTGCCCCGCCTTTGTCGTTTCTGCTTGCTGTGAATCACTGTTGCCATCAGACAGATCAGGAGCCAGCATGTACTAGATGGGACTTCAGGTCATGTGTTTTGCATGGGGCTGCATTAAGAATTAATTGCAACTAACCCTATCATCATCGATCTTGCTAGAGAAGAGGAAAACATGGAGCATGTCCCATATGTTGTGGAAGGGGGGGTTATCCTGCTGCATCCATTTTGTGTCAAGTGGAAAACCTGAGGAGCTTCTGGGGATGGGCTGTACTCTCCAAGGCCTAGGCAGCAGCATTCAACCCTGCTTGGCAATTGATTTCACATTCACGGACCTGGGCTTCAGCAGGAATCAGGTTCAGTACCTTTAATGAGCCTAAAACAAACATGTGGAAATCTAACCCTCAGTAACCCCAGTTAAATTGATGTCACATGGCCTATTAATCTTCATTTTCACAATTAATAAAATAACCCAAAACATTTCCTGCTACATGAAATACATTTGAAAAATTGATCACAGCACGTTAGAACCAGGAGCCAAAAAGCTTCAGGCTGCTCCTATCTTCAATAGTAAATGAACATGAGTGCTGACAATTTTAGGAATGGTGAGGCTAACAAGTCCTTTTGTGCTTTGTTTGTTTGCTCTGGGAGCAGAGCAACAGTAACCTCAGGCCCTGATGAATTTTTGTTCCCGCAGAGCATGTTCATCTTTAAAATTGCATAAGTCTCCTCTTGTGAGCAGGTCCAACTGACAGTGAATTATTCAGGGGTTTTGAGGATCTGGACTTGTTACTCAGTCTGAAATGGAAGGATTAAAAGGCTAACAAGGAGCCCATGTGGGTGAGGACAGATAACCCTTCTGGACTTGTGTGGCACGTTTGCTGTCTCTATATCCCAACTGAACAAGCGTGCTCAGGTCACAGTGTGAGTTCATCTTGTGCTTTAGTAAGACCTGGTCTACTACACCTAGCGTGGACATGAAGCTGCTTGTTTCACAGTAAGATTTTGAGTGAGTCCTTTTGCGAAGGGCTGACAGAAAGGATAGAGCAAGGAACGCAGTGGCCAGATTGTATAGAATATGAGAAAAAACAGACACGTGGCAGGTTTGGCCTGGTGTGTTCCCAAAACAGCCACGCTTGTGCCTCTGTAGAGTGTGTGTAAAGCCAGAGAAAGCATTCATGCATTATGTAGTATTTTTGAAGTGTGGAGGATGCTTAGACACCTCCACCCTGGAAATTACTGAGAGCTTGCTGGCAGCGTTTTCATGTATGCTGTTTTTCCACCCACCTCTTTCACGGAAGAAGATATGAATACGAAAGCTCAGCAGAGCTGGTTTATGCAGCCCATGTAAAACCAGTATCAGACCATCCTCATTTCCCTGGTGTCATGGCACACAGCACAGAGCTTGGCCCACGTGTCTGGTTGGAGATGAGGAAGGTGACGCGAAGCACACGTGCCACAGCTCTCCTTGGTGCTGTGCTGTGGTAAAAGCCTGTGTCGTGCTGTCCCCAAATAACCATTGTATCTTTCTACTAAAAATAACTTGCTATCTCTTGTTCTTATGCCCTTCACATAATGTAGGTGAGCAAGGCATAGGAGCACAGGTGCAGAAGGAGCCTGCATGTGTGTTTACTCTCCAGACTAGCTGAGCTGGAGGGAAGGATGACACTCTTTATACTTCAGTTATGTAGCATTTTTTCCCTCCAGCTCTTAAAATTCACGTGTTTCTGCAGGAGAAACAGGTGGTAGTCACAGCCCTCCCTCCCTCTGGAGCTGGCTACTTGCCCAGAACAAAGCAGGTTGTTTCCAAAATGGGCATCTTTGTTAGTACAAAGTACAGTAAATCTTCATATACCCTGATATTGTAAAGAGTGTCCCACGCTTTGTTGGGTCCAGCTTTAAGTGCTCTTTGAGCTTCATGTTCTGTATCCTAAAATGACTATATATGTACTTTGTATATACTTCATAGCAGATCCTTGTTCCTTAGTCTTCAGTGTACAATTGTCTTATCCTACCTGAGTCACCCAGTTGCCTCGATGGTGGGACCCAGTGTCCTGACCAGAGACTCAGAGGTTGTTCAGTTCTGGTTTTGTGTAGTGTTGGTGATTTAGGTGCTCACATAGGCAGTCAGAGAGCTCAGCTCAGCCAGGAGAGTGAGCAGCGCTGGCATCAGTATCTTGGATGCTGGATACGACAGTGACCAAGTTTGCCTGCCTTCCAGCCAGGATTGCTGTTGCTATAAACAGGAACAGGGGTGCATGTAGATCAGCTGGGATTAATCTCTCTTCACAATTGGGGGGCAGGAGTCTTTAATTCTGAGTAGGGCTCGGGAGAAGGAGGAATGAGTATCACAAAGCAGAGCTATTCAGCCATCCTGCCTTCGGCTCGCTGGGAGCCCTGATTCAAAGCTCGGAGGGGAGGGATGACAGAATTTAGCCCTCAGTGCTTCTGGCGTGGATCTGTGGAGCCGAATGTCCTGTGCAGGCAAGTCTCGTGGATGGCTTTTCAGGCCATAGCAATTCACATGGCTTTGTGGATTCAGAGCATTTGCTTTGTTGGACAAGGGCTGAATTGCAGGTACCCTTGGTTTATCTTTCCCTTGCCGCAGATGCCTTGCGTAGTCTGCCTTGAGGGGTGCTGAATGGCATGTATGGTGACCTCCTCCTCAAGAAAGGAGTGATGTGCCATTGCTCGGCCCTGCAGCGCAGTGACAGTGATGCACTGAAAATACACTGTTATATTCTTGCGGGGCGTGTGATGCATTGTGCACCTTCCCGACAAACCTGATGCAGTCTCCACAGAGCTCAGTGCAAGAGTTAAGCTCCTTTATATTTTCTCTTTGGTGCATGACAAATCATGCATCATTTTCAGTGGAATGTGTTGCTGCACAGCTCACCCCAGCTACTAGTCCCCTGGGAGGGAGGATGCTGGAATGAATGCTCTGTCACATGCTCTCATCTCAGCTCTGCCGGGAGCCAGTCTGCTGGGTGGAATAAGCACATAAGCCTTGCCCCAGATCCTGGTGGAAGCATCGGTGAGGCTACCACAGTGTGGCACTAATTTAGATGCCTTGACAGCGGTCATGGGGGATAGGTGGACAGCCGTGCGACAGCCAGGCTCATTTTCTGCTCCTCCCAGGCAGTGTTGCATTTGCAGCCTTTAGTGCAGTCTTCTGGAATGACAGAGGCGAGTCTTTCCTAGCCATTCTCATGTGGTGAACATGGAGCAAGAATACTTGTTTCCTAGCCCTTGAACTGTTGACTATTTCCTTTTTACTGTTGAATTTCTTCCCATTTCTGTTATTCAGGATCATCCAGTTCTTTCTGTATCTTGTCCCTGCCCTCCTCTCTGTTGATGCTGCCTCCCAACTTGCAACCTCATGAGCATTTCTGTGGTCTCCATGCCGCTTCATTGAAATGCTGAAATATATCTCAAGGCTAATCCTTGAGGAACTCTACCAAGGATTTCTCTCCTAGCTAATACTGCTTTTTAGTGCTACCCTTTATCTCTGCTTTAGCCAGTTCGTTAGTTAGGAAGGACTCCTGGTTTTCCAAGTCAAGTAGCAGCTTCCTAGGGATGTTGTTCTCTAGGGCTCCAGACAGTACTGGTCACAAAGTATATTAGTTTGTTCCTTGAAAGTATATCAGGTTGCTCCTTAAAATAGGAAATGATATCTCAAGGGGGTTTAGAGTCTCTTAGCCCCTGCTGTTTGCTTTCTGCTTAGCAGTCATTCCAGTGAAGGTGTCTGTCTGGCTCAAGTCCCTGAAGGACGAGATCGTGCTCTGTATGGGAGAGGAGTCTCTGTTTTGACATACTCATTGCCTGGAGCACAACCGAGTGAGTCTATCTTGCAGAAGCAGTTGAACCCAGAGCCTCTGTGCACGAGTTCATTAGGCTTAATGAAAGAAGAGGTGAGACCATGACGTGCTAGATTTTATACATGATACTTCACTTTAGGTGTCCTCTTTATCTCTCTCAGATGTGCGGCATGTAGCAGATCTTATTTTGAGACCAGTTCGTAGTAAAAGCCTGGCTTTCTGTTAGTGTTTTTTTTTGCATACAGCTTGTGAAAAGACTGCTAACCAAACAGACTGCTGAAGGAGGCTGCAGCAGGATCAGGCTTGGTTTCCTTTTTGAAAAGGATAGAGCATTTCACCCTCTTTAGCAGTACAGGCTTTATTGCTCTTCTAGTCAGGAATCCAGCCAGGACCACAACTTGCTTCAGAGCTGCTGCTGCTTGGCTCCACTGCCTCCCACACAGGGGGGTAGTGTGTGCAGGGGGAGAGACTGCCTGTATATCTGCACATTGCGAGAAGGATAGTTGAAGTCAGTCCTCTGTGAGCCTTCTGGGATAGCTCTTCTGGCATTCAAGGATTCTCCTCTCAAATCCATTCTTGGCTGAAAGAAGAGGTTTTTATAGCATTTGAGTTTTCTTGAACACTCTGATCTCTTCTGCTGAATCTAAAAAAGTGCCATTCCTGTAGCACTTACTCCCTTAGAGACATATGTCCAAGAACTGACTTAAGGTTGTGTTTCAAGCCCTGGCGTGTTGTTGTAGTCTGTCTATCCAGGGAGTTCCCAGCAGCATTGCAAATGTAGGTTTCATCCTGCAGTGCGAAGCAGGCTGGGATTCTCCACACCTCAATGCAGATCAGGTGAGTTTAGCTCACATGGGTCAACCAGATTTATTGTGGCCCAGGGAGTCACAGCATCGCTGAAAGCAGACCCGTACCCTCCCAGCTCAGCAAGTACCAAAGCAGCCCAGCATCGTGCTTGGTGCTCTGATGAGCATGTTTTCTCCATTCCTTATATTTGCAATTTATCTTCCCTGCAGCTTCCTTGAAATGATGGAAGCCCGAAGTCGAGGACACACGTCGCCACTAACAACTAACGGGCAAAGCCCTTCCTCTGGCTCCCAGTCACCCATAGTACCTCCGAGCTCCACATCGACGGGCAGCTCCAGCCCTGGCACCCCGCAGCCACCGCAGACGCTTTCCACAAGCTCCACCATCTCTCCTGAACCCCCCCCATCTTTTTCACCAGTGCCTGCACCTGAGGCCCGGCAGCCGCACGCGCCTCCGCCGGCTACAGCCTCCCCAGCACCTCCGGCTGCAGTCCCGCCACCGAAGCGCAGCATTATTTCGCGTCTGTTTGGGACGTCTCCTGCGTCAGACCCCTCTCCTCCCCAGCCAGGTAGGTGCTGGAGTGCAGTGTCTAGGCAGGGTGTCACCTGTGGGCGTTTCTCTGTTTTCCTTTCATTTTTTCCCTGCGAGACTCTGAGCAGACAGGTGTCTGAAGACCACAGACTCCAAGTGTGTGCAGCGTGTGTCCAAGGAGAGCTGTGCTGTCATTCTCTATTTTTCTCCTGATTGGCATTTTGGTTTGTCTCTGTGCTGGGCTTGGACAAGGACTGTGTCCAGCAACCTGGGTGGTGGCTGTAGCGTGTTTCAGGAGGAAGGTACTGAACATGCAGGGGACACTAATAAAATAACTGTCAGCTTCTTACTAGGAGCACATATGCCTCTTGAATAGCAAGAAAAAATGTTAGAGAAGCTATTGGAAGCTCTGTCTTCACAAAAGTCTGGCAGCTCAAAGGAGCTCCTGCGTGTTAATGGAGAACAGCGGAGTGCTGGTTTTAAAGGTTATTCAGCCAGAAATGATCACGTAAGTCCAGGCTCTGCAGCGGATTCCCCTCCAGGGAAATACACTCTTTCAGAGCTGGTCTGAGGAGGAGGGCAGCCCGCCTTGCCTTCTTCCTTAGTGCTAGTACACAATGGAGCAGAGTAGTGCAGCGTTCGGTCCAAACCCCTGCTGGATGAACTTGCAGGGCAGAAGCATCGAGGGTTTTGTTGCATGTACTTTTACTGATCTGAACCTTAATTTGCCTGTCACATTTGCTTTGTTTGCAAAGCTAACTGGAACTGCAGAGCTGGCACTGCCTAAAAATCATTAGCATGGCATGGTTTGAATCACCCTTTGGAAATACCTTCCCTCTCAAACTGTCAATCCCTAGGGCTCACAGTACTCTCAAGACACCCACAGAAAGAAAGGAGGAGGTGCTGGGAACATGGTTTGCAGTTTCAGATGTTGAAATCTTTCAGTTTTAGATCTGCACACAATGTTCTGCATCCTGGATCTGTTACCTGGTGTGACACAGTACACCCATTTCAGCTTGTTTATGACTCTTCCTACCCAGAAACAAACAAGCAAACAAGGAGGAGCGAATGTTGGAGCAAATGTTAGAAATCCCTTGTCAATAAAAAAACCTCTGTCATATTGATACGTAGAAGAAAGACAAGTGGTCTACTACCAGTGTTATGATCTTTGGGGTTTGTTTTTTTCTTCCTTTTTTTTTTTTTAAATCTGTCACTTAGGTTGAGAACTGTTTTAGCCTGTGGCCTGCAATCCTGGTATCTCAAGGGTGCTTTTTAGGAGGGTTGCAAAAGGCAGCTAGGAGAAGCTGATCTGTCAGTGTTACTAGGTTTATGTAGTGTGCCAAGGGTCTGCACCTCTACTGGAACATACCTAGGGACTAGCTAATTGGAAAGCAGTTGAAAAATTACTGTCACAAAGTAATACTTGTTTTTTATGGGAGCTGCTATTTAAGCTTTCCCTTGAAGTCTTGCAGTAGTAATTCTTTTGCCTGTGTTTTTTCTTACACCAACGCTACTCTATGGCATTAGTAATAGTGTTATTTGTATGCAAAAGTGATCTGAAAGCTGTACTAGTAGAGCAAAATCTAGAAAAAAAATACAAATATTGTTCACCCAAAAGAAAAGAGCCTAGATGTGAAGTGCAGTCCGGGTAGAAGAAAAAGGTTGAATGTTGCAAAATCTGAAAAGGTTAATCGCCTTAGGCTTCTTGGTTATGCTGATTTCATCCTGATACCTTGAAGATGGATAACGGTGTCTCTACAAATAAGCTTTATTAAAGCGAGTCTATTTACCAGAGCTCTTGAGCTTTTGGTTACATAGGGCATCTAAAAGCACAGTGTGAAAAATCCTGCCTTTGACAGTTACAGTTGAAAAAGCAAGAGGGGGTGAGTTGGTGAACTGAACAGTCTGGAAAAGGGAAGAGAATAATGAAGGGACATCACAGAGGAGCAGTGCACCTCTGCATAGGTATAACATCTGGCTGTGGTGTAGTCAGTCATAACATTGACTGTAGAGCAGAGTCGGCTACCATGCTAGAGAGTTTTTCAGACTATTTAAGAGCCTGGGTCAGCCTGGTGCATCTTAAACCGCAGCAGCCGTGTGTCGTCTTTGAATGCCTTCGTGCAAGATTCTGAACTTGTTTGAGTATCCTGTTCATAACCTTCCTCTTCCCTTGCTGTGTAGCAGAGGTCCTACTTCATGGCTGCTGTCTGTGTGCTGAAGAGGCCCTGGACAGGATAGATCTGTAAAAAGTAAATTTCTGTCTTGCTTGTGGTGAACTGTGTTTTACAACTACTGTTGCTAATGCAGATCCTCCTGCTGCCACTCCTCCCCACCCTGAGGCCCCTGCAAAAGTACAGAGCGTGGAGGACTTTGTTCCCGATGACAGCCTGGACCACAGCTTTCTAGAAGACCCAGCCCCACAGAAGGACAAAGGGAAACTGCAGACTAAACATCGTGTCGATAGTGAAAGGTAAGGAAGGGAGGATGGAGGGAGGGTGAGACAGGGATATATCTGGATGTGCAGTCTGAATGATGGCTCGGGCCTGGCTAACCTGTTGCAACTGTTCAGAAAGTGATTGCAGAGCAATTAGCTGCCCCTAAGCCTTTCTGGCTGCGGTATAGTCAGTCGTAGCATTCACTGTCTCCCATTTAATGATACACACTGCTCCCTGGGAATGAGGGACAGCAGTAAAAGCTAGTTATCACCTTCCTGGTTTTGCTGTCTTGCTTTCGTGCTCAGTGTTAAACCACTGAGTTGCTTTGGGTCAGAAAGGGATTTCTCTTCTGGCCAAACGTGCTAAAACATTTGAGATATTTTCCTTCTGGAACACAGTGCACTTTGCAGGGATATTATGTTTTGCCTGATGAATACTTTCCTGCTGCAGAGGCCCAAAGCATGGCCGGACTCCTTCATGGCCTGGTACTGCCATTCCTGAGGCATTACAAAAGGGTTTGTGTTTGTTCGAGGACACCTGGGGGCACTCCATGGCTCGATGGGATTCTGGAAGGAAGGCTGGAGAAGGGTCGTGCTCCCTTGGGAGTGTCACTGCATGCTTGCCTGCAGATTCCAGAAAAGTCTTAGGGGGTGCCTTTCTTATTCTCTGTCCGTTTCTAATGTTCCTTCTCTCTAAAGGATTTTCTCTCTAAATTGGAGAGATGTGGATTTGATGGATGGACTGTTTGGTGGATGAGGAATTGGCTGGATGGGCACATCCAGAGAGTATTGGTCACTGGCTCAATGTCCGGATGGAGATCAGTGATTAATGGTGTCCCTCAGGGGTCCATACTGGGACCAGTACTGTTTAATATCTTCATCAGTGACATAGTGGGATTGAATTCACCCTCAGCAAATTTGCAGATGACACCAAGCTGAGTGGTGCAGTTGACACACCTGAGGGTTGGGTTGCCATCCAGAGGGACCTGGACAAGCTCGAGAAGTGGGCCTGTGTGAACCTCATGAGGTCCTACACCTGGGTTGGGGCAACCCCTGGTATCAATACAGGCTGGGGGATGAAGGGATGGAGAGCTGCCCTGTGGAGAGGGACTTGGGGGTACTGGTGGATGAAGAGCTGGACGTGAGCCGACAATGTGCGCTCGCAGCCCAGAAAGCCACCTGTATCCTGGGCTGCATCAAAAGAAGCGTGGCCAGCAGGTTGAGGGAGGGGATTCTGCCCCTCTATACTGTTCTTGAGACCCCACCTGGAGTACTGCATCCAGCTCTGGGGTCCTCAGCACAAGAAAGACATGGAGCTGTTGGAGCGGGTCCAGAGGAGAGCCACAAAAATGATCCAAGGGCTGGAATACCTTTCCTATGAGGAAAGGCTGAGAGAGTTGGGGTTGTTCAGCCTGGAGAAGAGAAGGCTCTGGGGAGACCTTACTGTGGCTTTTCAGTACTTAAAGGGGGCTTATAAGAAAGATGGGAACAGACTTTTTAGTAGAGCCTGTAGCGATAGGACAAGGAGTAATGGTTTTAAATTAAAAGAGGGTAGATTCAGACTAGCTATAAGGAAGAAATTTTTTACAATGAGGGTGGTGAAACACTGGAACAGGTTGCCCAGAGAGGTGGTAGATGCCCCATCCCTGGAAACAGTCAAAGTCAGGTTGGACGGGGCTCTGAGCAACCTGCTCTGGTTGAAGATGTCCCTGCTCGTTGCAGGGGGGTTGGACTAGATGACCTGTAAACGTCCCTTCCAACCCGAACTATTCTATGATTCTATAATTCTGTCCTCTAAATGGCAGAGAGCTGTGCTTAAGCTGTAGGCTGGATTTTCTTTTTTTCTTTTCTTTTTTTTTTCTTTTCCTGGCTTTGATGTTTTTTAACCAAAAAAAAGGGAAAAAGGATTGTGTATACTGAGCTGCTCAGACAAGAGGATGTGCAGCAAGCTGTCTGAAAGCAGACTGTCACTTAAGAGGTGACCTAAGCATACTCACAGGCTCTACATCCCTCTGCTTAGAATAGTCCTTGCCTGCTGCCTCTTGTCATCAACACTGGATTAACCAGGAGGGTAATTAAATGCTGATACAGCTCATCTGTGAGTGGATTCTGCATCTTTTGACATCTTTGTCATGATTCAGTGTTCTCTAGTTCAACCACAACTTGAAATCGATGCTGTGTGAGAGGCTCGATGTCTGTCTAATGCAGGTCAGCCTGAATCATCATCCCTTGTGATGGTAAAACACGTGGATGTTTTATTTAAAAAACAAAAAAAAAGAAAAAAAAGAAAAAAGTGGTGGTTGCTAGAAGCATGCTGGCCTACAAAGCGTCTTGCTCGCGGCTGTGGCTGAGCTGGGATATTTTTCAGTGTTTGACAAGGAAATGTCAGGAGAGCCAAGTCTGACCTTCCTGGGCTTTGCCGAAGGACTGGGTCCTGTGGAGTGTGCCCTTAGAGCTCTTTAGCTGCAGTTCTTGCTGTGGGTAGGAGGCTGGATTATTAACAAAGTCTTCTCTTCTCCAGAGCATCAGTCGTTGGAAGCAAATAGGTGTTAAACTATACAAAAAGCCAAACATCTCAAACAGTTGGTGCAAGAGCCCTGCTCCTTGGTTGCAGAGTTGTCATGTTCTTGGCTGCTATGATGCCCTTCTGTGCTGTGTCCCCAATCTTGGTAGCCTTCCAGTGCTTATGAGCTGGTGGGGGCAGAAAGACAGACACCATTGGGCTTTCACAGAGCACAGAGAGGACACTTGTTCACAGCTTCGTCCTTTGATGACAGTGGTAACCGTCTGCAGTTACAACAGCTGTTTCCCTAGGAGAAGACCTTGCAGTGCATCCCTGCAAATTCAAATGCTCATTATTTCTCTGCAGTTTGGCATCTATGTCTTGCTCTGGTTTCTTATGTAGCTCACAGAGTTTTCTCAGTGATCTGGCAGTTTAACTTCTGTTTCTTGCCAAAAAGGACCTACCACAATAAGCCAGATGTGCTGACATTCAGAGATGTAGATGTGGTTCTGACCATCACCTGCAATAATTGATTTCCTTCAGGATGCCAGTTACAGCCCCATGATGCCCAGGAGCAACATAAAGAGTTCTGTAAGCACCATCCCTAATAATCAGTTTCTACTGCAGTGAGTAGGCTGTTGTAGTTGCAACAAAATCTACTGCTGCAGAAATTTATCTCTAGCCACAGAACACAGAACACAGAAGTTCTCCTGTGAAGCCACTCAAACCTAATGGAGATTTTATTGGTTTTAAAAAACAAAATACTGGAAGCTGTTTTGCCCTTGCATCTGAGTGAGGAACAAAGCCTGAAAACATACTAGAGAGATGCGTTCATGTCTCCTGAACGTTTTCAAGCAGGTATCTGAACGTTAAGCTTATGCAGCTTGCCAGCATTTCTTCTAGGTGTGCTGTAAGCAAATGTAAGCTCTGAAACTGAAGAGCCATTGAAGATGTGGCAGACGAATGGGCTGTGTGTTGAGGATTTGTAAAGTTACTTCTCTTACCCAAATGAGAGGAATTGCCTTGCTGTCCATAAGCAAGAGTCTTGCAGTTAGCTCATGTGAGAACACCTTAGTGCACAGCGCATTTCACGAGTGAAGCAGAGAGAGTTACGTTCACAGAATGGCTGAGGTTGGAAGGTCATCTGGTCCAACCTCCCTGCTCAAGCAGGGCCTCTGAGAGCCAGTTGCCCAGGACCATGTCCAGGTGGCTTTTGAATATCTCCATGGATGGAGACTCCAGAACCTCTCTGGCAACCTGTGCCAGTGCTCAGTCACCCTCACAGTGGAAAAAGTGTTTCCTGATGTTCATAGGGAACCTCCTGTGTTTCAGTTTGTGCCCCTTGCTTCTTGTCCTGTTACTGGGCAGCACTGAAAAGAGCCTGGCTCCATCTTCTTTGCACCCTCCTTTAGGTATTTAAATACATTGATTCAATTCCTCTGGGGCTTTAGCTTTCCTGATTTCATCCCTGAATGCTTGAACGATGTCTTTGTATTCCTTCCAGGCTACCTGTCCTTTCTTCCACCCTCTGTACGCTTCCTTTTTGTGTTTGAGTTTGTCCAGGAGCTCCTTGTTCATCCACGCAGGCCTCATAGCATTTTTGCCTGACTCCTTATACGTTGGGATGGACCGCTGTTGAGCTTGGAGGAGGTGATTCTTGAATATTAACCAGCTTTCTTGGGTCCTTCTTCCATCAAGGGCCTTATCTCACAGGACTCTTCCAAGCAAATCTTTGAAGAGGCCAAAATCTGCTCTCCTGAAGTCCATCTTGCTTTTTACCCTCCTCCCTGCCCTCAGGATCCTCAACTCCACCAAGGCTGCCTTTGACTGACACCTTCCCAACAAGCCCCTCATTTTTTGTGGGTATGAGGTCCAGCAGAGCACCTCTCCTTACTGGCTCCTCTACCACTCAGAGGAGGAAATTATCATCAATGCACAATGCACTTGTGGTTTAACCCCAGCCAGCAGCTCAGCCCCACCCAGCCGCTCGCTTACTCCCCCCCGGTGGGATAGGGGAGAGAATCGGAAGAGTAAAAGTGACAAAACTCGTGGGTTGAGATAAAGACAGTTTAATAGGTAAAGCAAAAGCCGCGCACACAAGCAAAGCAAAACAAGGAATCCATTCACTCCTTCCCATGGGCAGGCAGGTGCTCAGCCATCTCCAGGACAGCAGGGCTCCATCACGCGTAACGGTGACTTGGGAAGACAAACACCATCACTCCAAACATCAGCCCCTTCCTTCTTCTTCCCCCAGCTGCGTATGCTGAGCATGATGCCATAGGGTGTGGGATGTCCCTTTGGTCAGCTGGGGTCAGCTGTCCCAGCCATGCCCCCTCCCAACTCCTTGTGCCCCCCCAGCCCACTCGCTGGTGGGGTGAGAGGCAGAACAGGCCTTGACTCTGTGTCAGCACTGCTCAGCAGGAACAAAAACATCCCTGGGTTATCAACACTCTTTCCAGCACAAATCCAAAACACAGCCCCATACTAGCTACTGTGAAGAAAATTAACTCTACCCCAGCCAAAACCAGCGCAGCACTCCAGGAACCTCCTCCATTGCTTACGTCCTGCTGTCTTGTCCCTCCAGCAGATATGGGGGTGGTTGAAGTCCATGAGGACCAGGGCCTGCGAACATGAGGCTGCTCCTATCTTTTTGTAGAGGGCCTGATCCACTTGTTCGTCCTAGTTGGGCAGCCTGTAGCAGGCACCCATTATAGCGTCACCTTTACCTGTCCCTCTCTCGAATCCTCACCCCTAAGCTCTCAGCTGGCTCCTCACCCATCCCCAGGCAGAGCTCCATACACTCCAGCTGCTCTCTCACATGGAGAAGGAAGGAAACTCCTCGGGGAAGAGGGGAAGTTCTTGTTCTGGTTGGAAGCAGGATGTTATGCTGTGTAACTGAACTGCTTCCTGAACTCAGGGGTGTGTTTGCTTCCATTCGTAAGAACTCGTTTGCTTTTACTTTCTGAGCTTCAGAAAGAGACTGTGAAGTCTAGTATTTCTCGTCCATTTTGGTGATGTAGGGAATTCTTGAGTTTTTTTGCAGTGATGTCATGCGAACTTCTCCCATTCCCTAGTCCATAATGTCTCTAAACAATGGAGCAAGAATTGACATGGAGCAGTAATGTTAGAAAAAACACTTTTTTTTTTCCTGAAGCGTGCTAGTGGTGAGGAGTGAGCTCATGCCTGTGCAACAGGGCTGCTCTTGCCCAAAGATCAGACAGCTGCTGAGACTTTCAGCACTAACTGACGTCTCGTGGTGTTGCTATAGCTAAATCCCAGCACAGATCTACAGAGATTAATGGAGTCCTGGGTTTTGTTTAATGGCGTGTTATGGTTCTCTAGCTCACAATAAAGAGAACTCCCCAAATCAGTTTCTTTACCGGTTAATTAGGAAGGCAGTTCAATCTCCCAATTTGCTGTTTCAGAACTTAATTCGCTGCTCTTTAGCCTCGTGCCCTGAACCAGTGTGTATGCGACTGTACTGAAGGAGCTAATCTGGCTCCAAATAGACTCCCCTCTTCCCTCCTGCTGGGCCAGGCTGGCCTAGGTCCATGGGTGGGCCCTAGGTGTCTGAAAGCGAGTTTATGCTGTACCTAATAGTATTCCTGTTCTGTCTTCTCAGCATCACTAGACATTTATCTTAAACATTGATTAGATTTCCTTGTCCTTACATTGGAAGGGCTTTGAACTGGTTCTTTGCTTTTATGGCATCTGTTATTTATATAGTGGTACCTAGCTGTGCTACACCAAGCGGGAGAAGCTGAGGACACTGTTTGGTTCACACTAGAAGACCCCCATCTCCTAGAATGTAGTCATGCAGGCTCATCCTGTGGCGTGTGATTCCCTCAGCTTACCTGCTTTATTAGAGTTTGGGTTTTTCGTTTTTCTCTAGCCCCAAAAAGTGATGTGGCAAGAGGGTTCTGCTGGCTGCCCGTGGGGCTGGCTCCGCTGGCCACACAGCAGGGCTGGTGGAACGTGGTCGACCCAGGTTTGAGAACGTGTGCTCAGGTTGCAGCAGGATTTGTTTCATCACCAGCAGCCATTCTGTGTACGCGACTGAGGGCTCACTGAGGAAACCCCAGTGTGCTCTTTGATCAGTAGCTCAGACACAGACCTTGGCGAGCATAGTCATTTTTGGTGCGTACCTGCGCCTGCAAACACGTTGGCTCAACACTAACGCAGGCTTGGCAGCGTGTCAAGCGCTGGAGAGAGTGGTGCAATGTGCTTGTTTTTGCATGCTCTGAATTCCTTCCAGCTGGAACCTCAGGACCACAAGCTGATACTAATTTTGCATTGTCAGACCTTGTTTATACTGCAGCAGTGATTTTCCTGACGTATGTTCACTCCATAGCTTTGCTCTTAAGCTGTCGCTCAGCAGTTTGTGTGGAAGTTATAGATGGAGGTAGTGTATTCACTGCAAAGGGAGACGACCTACTTTGTGCACCCGCACAAAGTGTGTACACATGTGGATGTTCTGTTCGGACTAGGAATGCTTTAAAGGCTGCAAGTCTTGTATGGTGTGCAGCAATGTGAAGGACAGTGGCAGTGGCAGCAATCTCTGAAGAGTCCCTGGGCTTAATAGAGCAGTGACATGTTAAAGAAATGCAGTGTCACTAATTCAGGATAATATCCTGCCACTTTTAGGATGCAACTCCATTTTCTTTTCAGCACATTTCAATAGGAAGTCCTGCCAGTTTTTCGCAGACCTCAGAAATCGCTCACTTGTAATTCCTTCAGCCTTTGAGGCTGTTGTGGGCACCAGTTTTCTTCTCCTTTGTGTGGGATGGGCTGTGTGCCTCCTTTTTGGCTCGGTATGAGAGCAGCAGTGTTAATGATGAAGGGGCTCTTCAGCAGCCTGCCTCTGCTTAGCTGGGAGCTGTGCTGTGAGTCCTGAAAGCAGAGGGATCCATACCAAAAGCAGAAGGAGGGAGTGGATGTTAGCCCTGATCTTAGCACTCTAACCCAGACATTGATTGTAATCTCTCTCAATGTGCTGCACTGGTTGTCATAAGCGTGGTGTCCCATATGTCACAAATAACTCCATTATCTGTTGGCAGATGTATTAATTTATTAAAACTAACTTGTAAACCAGTAACTAGCCATAAGAAGAGCCAGAGTGAGTAGTACAATCAGCCGGACTGTGTTAGGGCCTCGGCATTTCCCATCCCATCAGCACACCATCCTCCACTGTCTCTTCCAGTGCTGGCCATGTGCTAGTGACCAGGAACACCACCTTCTTCCAGATTAAGGATTTTAGGATTTTATCATTCCTTTTGTGTCTCTAAAATCTAATCTGTTCCAAGCTATAATCTTTTTTTTTTTTTTTGTCTCTGCGTAAAAATGAAGGCTGTGTTCGTACAGTCCATGTCGAGTCATTAAAAGGACAGTGACTATTGTGTATGGTAGGTTATCAGGAAGGAGCTGGCAATCTGTTGCGGGCAAAGCAAATAGAATGAGGAAAGGTGAGGCAAAGGTTCATCAGCTGAGGCTGGGGAAAATACCTATATTCCTGACATGAGCAAATCCTTCAGAAAGTATTAAATTGTTGAGTCCTGGGGACATTCAGACAAGAATCCTCAGCTGGTAATTTCAGCTGGGAAGCTCTCTATCGAGATGTCTCTGAACACATAACTGTGTTACATCCAGGGAGTCTGACAGGCTCCTAGCTCTAAAAGTGTGACTTTAGGTTAATTTAATTTGGGAAATGTTAAAGCGTGCTTCAGGGAACATCAGAGAAATAGAAACAATTCCAGGAAGCTAATAGCTGCAAGTGAATTCCCATAGTAGTGGCAGTATATGAACAGGTTTAATTACAGGACGTGGGGATTAAGGCAGGCAGGTCCCACTGTTTAATTGACTGATCCTTGCATGTTGGACCAGAGATGTTCTGATAGAGCTGAAGCAACAGGCTGCTCTGTAGCACGGACGCTCACCTTTTCCAGCCACTTATTTTTGGCTTGAGCAGTAGCAGCCACTGTGTGACACATCCTTCTGTGGCCCGTTTTGTACAGGGCATGTGCCACCCCTGCAGCCTGTGGGGCGCAGGTCCAGCCTGAACGGGGCAGCGGCTGGGCAGTGTGCAGGGGGAAGGCTGGCAGTGCAGCTGCCCCGGGCTGAGGGACGTTGACCCCGAAGCTGGCCGGAAAAGCCAGGCAAGCGGCAGCCTGCTTTCAAGGGAAGGCATGTCTGTCCTAGCACATCCTGGGGGTGCTGTGTCTGATCATTGTCTCTTTTGCAGCGATGGAGAGGCACCCGGGGGGAACCCCATGGTGGCAGGTTTCCAAGACGACCTGGATCTGGATGACAAAATCCCCAGCAGACCCGCGCTGGCAGCAGAACGGGTGCCCAGCAAGAATGTTACCCTCTCCAGTGAGGAGGAGGAAGAGGAAGAGGTGAAGGACTCTAAGGTTGTACTCATACCTGATGAAGATATTGACACGGAGCAGGAAAAAAAAAGGTACAAAGCACAGCCTGAAGTGTGGGGCTGTGCTGGTAAACTTGGGCCTCTTCTTGGTCCTGCCGCTGACTTCTGTGCAGCCTCTGGGAAATTCTGGTGTCTCTATCGGCCAGTTCCTTCAGCTGTAAGCTGGGGCTGTATTTACTTTAGGTGTGACTGCTTTGTGCAGTGTTTTCTGCACCGCACCTAGGCAGCATGCCTTTGAGCACTGTGCTCCTGTGGTCACTGGTATGTTTCTGTTTGGGAATGGCCCAGCCTTTTTCTCAAGTTTGAACAAGAAACTGTAACTGAGCGTGTGAACGTCTGTTCGTAGCAGTGCGAGGAGGACAGAGGAGTGGAGTCTTGTGGTGAGGGGAGTGGAAGTCATTCACCACACCCTGTGCTGGAGAACAATGAACTGGATCATGTTCTCCACATACCACATCTTGTGGGTGATAGTCAGGCATGGCCCGCTGGCGCAGGCACCTGTGCATGAGCATCCTCAGGGATGAGGACCGTCTTCAGCCTCTGAGTGGTATGTGTTTGAACACACACACTCCCCTAGGATGAACTGCCTCTCCTGTTGAGATGCACATTGCAGCCCTTGAGGCAGGCTCAGCTATTAATTGGTGTTTGTGCTTTGCTTTACAGAGTGGGAGTGTGGACAGACTCTGACAATTTGTTTCATTCTTCTCAGGTCTTCCAGAAATTCTCTGAAACCACAGAGTGAAGCAATTTTGACCAAAGCAACTGACCTGAAGCCTCCGGACAGTTTACCTCCACGTTCTGGGCCCGAAAGAAACAGCAGCGGCAAGCTCAACGCTAGCCTGCCAGCTGCTGATGCTGCCACCCCAGCAGCAGTCCAGGCCCCAAAGACCACTTCCCAAAGCAAAGGACATGCTCTCAAGCAGAAAGTGGTCAAAGAGGAAAAGCCTGAGGAGTCTGACAGTGATCAAGAGGGACCAATAGCTACTCAGATGCTCTCATTTGTTATGGATGACCCAGACTTCGAAAGTGAGGATTCTGACAGCCAGAAGAAGAAAATGGTAAATAACATGCATGAATTGCTGTGCGCTGCTATGAAGCTGAGCTTGAAGTGTTGAGGCACCTCACTGAGCAGAGCTTTCATCTGCTCTCCCATCTCTCAGTGGCAGTCGCAGCAAGTCAGGTGCTAAGCAACCTGAAGAGATTGATAGAAGCATAAACCCACTAATGCTCTGATTGTTGAAGCCACACGGCAACAAGGTTTGTGCTTACAGGTTTTAATGTGCTGTTTATTCTCAGTAAGTCCAGAGCACGGTCAGTCCAGCAATGTGGAAGGTGTGAAATACAAATCTAATGGTTTTTTACCCAAAGTTTAATAGGTAGAAGTGTGTGCATGCCAGGGAGAGAGAGAGAACAGGTGAGCTCCTTACAGTCAATCCAGCAGTCAAAAGCCCATAATGAAATTTGCTTGGCAAAGCTCCTTACTGAAGTAGGAAAATCTGCCGGAGAAGGACTTTCCAGTATAGCCAGGTTAGCTGTAACGTCTCTGTGACGCTGAACACGTGGGCAGCTGCTCAGTGCTGCCTGCAGGTGTCTGCTCAAACACAGGCTGCAGCAGGAGTCCCCTCTGCACGTGTTGTGTATTAAAGATGGAGAAAACACAAGCATCTTCTCTGGGCTAGTAGGAACTTGCTGCTGTGGCTCTAGATATCCCTGATTTCAGTGATCTGCACTCGCAGTCAGCACAGCAATCTCTAGAAACTGCCAACCATGATTTGGGATGGGCAATTGCTGTTCAGGGGTGCTCCTGGTGTCTGGGTTAGCTGGTATTCAGGAGTGTTCTATGTGTTTTCATCATTCCAGAATCCAGAAAGGACAGTTGTCCCAGTTTCTTTGACCTTGCCTATGCATCATGCTGTTTATTAAGGAATTTTCCATTCGTCTAGCAGTTTCAGTACCTGCTTTTCCTGGCACTTTAATATGAAAGCAAAAGTATTTGCAGCAAGTTTCCTTCTCTTAGCATGTGATGACAAGAAACAGGATTTGTGAGGGAGCTTGCCATTGCAACAGTGTCAGGGACATGCCCCACAATTTGTGAATGCTTTTCAAGTTCAAGGTTTACCAGTAAGGCAAAGCAATAAAAACACCACCATTAGCAAGGAGGAGGGGAACATTGCCTAGGTCAGCAGCAGAGCGAGACCGTGTTTGGTCAGTATGGAGGACATAAAGAAAGGATGGTTAATGAATTCTGAAGATGATCAGCCAGCAGGTATTAGAAGATCATTAAACTTCATTTCCATTCCCATCATGCAGAGACAGAGGATTTTTGGGTGATATCCAGTCTCTGCAGCATCCTGGTTTTTTAGCCCACACTGAAGGGGCAAATTTGCCCTGGGAGCACATTCCCTTTTGACTTGATGCAGGGAGTTATTCTGCAAACACAAACGGCTTCTTTAGCCCTGCTGCATGTTGCCTCTGGTACCCGAGACCCCCCAGAGCTACACAGGAAAAAGGTTTTGTCTGTCAGGTCTGGAGATGAGTTTTCAACCTATTAGATTTGATTTTCCCCAAAACAGAGGTGCCTCTCTAGGGTAGTTAGAGGCTGATGCTGTTAAGCTAACACAGTTGAAGGTCTCGTTTCCCCTTTACATCATAAAATTGATTTTGGTAGCACAAATGTTAAGTTATCGGAGCACACTTTCCAGTACCAATGCTACCGAGACATTTTACCAAGGCAAGAAATAGATAGAGCTTATAAGATCAAGGGCATTGATTTCCAGGTAATAACAGCTCAGTTCAGCCTTCCCTCCTCCCCACCTGCTGACATCTGACGTCTTTGTATACAAAATGCTTAGAGGTTTTGGTTGAAAGATTTGTCTGTGTCGTGTGCCTTTTCTTGTCTCTAGGATGAATTCCCGGTCCGGGAAGATCTCTCTGAAATATCTGATGACGATACCTCGTTGGCAAAGCCACCCCAGCCTGTGAAATCAACAGTCCACTCCTTTAAACTGAAAAATGACTCCGATCTCTTCGGTTTGGGTTTGGAAGAAACTGGTCCCAAGGAGAGCAGTGAGGAAGGTAAAGGTCACACCTTATTTCCACTCTTGCTGATTTTGTTTGTCAGGCATCTGTTTTTTCCAAAGTGGTTCCAGGGTGTAAGAAAACCAATTTTCACTAAATAAAATACCCTGTAACTTCATGCAGTACCCTGTGTGAGTCTTTAATGTGGTTTATCACAGCATAAATAACTTTCTTTAAGTTTTTCCCGGGGGGGGGGGGGGGGGGGGGGGGGGGTGTCGTCGATGGCATCAGTCGTGTATTATTTCTCTCTCAGCTGGAAGCAGGAGCACATCTTTCACAAGCTGCTTCTGTATACGGCTTCCTGCTTAGCCTTGCATGCCTGGGAGGTGGTGCTCAGCATTGCAGTGTCCACCCCCTCAAGAATTTGAATCAATTTGAGCAAAATGCTCTGACATACCATGCCAATTTGCTCTTCTGTTTTTGGGAAAGGTGGGGTGAGGTTCTGATCACAATCTAAGCATTCCTCAGGCTTTTTTTTTCCCCCATCCCCTGAGGGAACAAATCTTACTCGCACAAATGATTTCTGCTGTCTTGGCGTTACTGCAAAGCAACTTCCTGTAGATCTGCCCCTGATGTCACCACGAAAGATGAGAAGTTAAAGACTTAAGGGGAGAAAAAGCTGTAAGTGGCACCAGAGAGAGATCTCCTTGAATAGCTATTCCAAAAGTGTAAGCAAGGTGTCACAGGCTGTGATGGCTTCATCGGCTTGTCGCTTTGAGTTGCTGAACAGCACAGCTTGAAATAGCTAGGAGTGCATCTGCAGAGGCCCAGGTCAATAATTTAACTTCAGTTTAGCATCTTTAATAATTCAACGTGGGTTCTTCCTATCTCCTCTTTCTGGGATAAATATAAAAACATGTCTCGGTAGTCAGTCAGTTGGAGCTTGACCAGCAATTAGACTTCTCCATGGCTGATTTGTATTAACAGATCAACCAAGGAAAAGAATGTGTAGGTAAGATTGGCAATCAAATACCACACATGAAACGTGGTGCAGTTACAAACCCTCCTGTGAAACAGCCAAGTAGATAAGCTCCTGTTCAGGGAGTTTTTGTGCAAAGGCAGTGGAAGTTCAGCAGTCTAATTAGCAGTGAAGTCATCAACTACAATAACCTGGGACAAATTATTTTGACAGTGATGGACTCTGGGACTCCGATACCATGAAAGTAGCCACACCTGTAGAGGAGGACTGCAGCACTGACACTTTGGCCTCGTGGTGATATAATTTTCATACACAGTTTGAACAACAGTGAGCGCTAGCCTGCTAGGGTGCTCCCATCTGCTGATGCTGTGTCCTGAATGGTCCTTCCAGTACTAGCTTGACTCACAGAAGCACAAACCATGCCTGGTGGGATTTCTGTCTGCCTTCACATATTTAGTGGTCAGAGGGAAATTGTTCCCAGGAGCTCTTCTTCAGTTCTGGAAATAATAATCTGGTCCCCAATTTGGCCTTTGGACCAGTTTGTAGAGCTGATCTCTGTATTTGTTTCTTAGTAGCTGTGATACAGTGAACGCCCAGGTCAGTGTTCATAACACAGAATAATATAGATAATATAATGCTCATAATTAAACTAGATGTATATGGTTAAGTTAGGGTGTGACTGCTGGGGCCTACGTTGGTTTCTAAAGGGGCACAGTTTGTCCTGAGGAGTCGGGATTGCTTTGCATGTGGCTCCAGGATGGAGTATTTTCTTCTAGGAAATCAGGGTAGGGCAGAATTGCACCTCTTATGGTTTAAACTGATTAAAAACAATGTTGGGTTTTTTTTTGTTTGAGCAGATAAACAACCTTCTAAGGAGAAAAAGAAGAAGAAAAAGAAAAGCAAAGAGGTACTATTTAATTCCTCAGAGCTCATCTGCCATATTATCTGCCAGCCAAGGAGAGGGGTAGCCTTCTACAGTGTACTCTGTGTACCTGGTGGACTTCCTTCCATTCTCCCATCCTACAGCCAGATCTGTGCTTCCCAGGCTCTGCAGACCAGTAACCACTTCGCAGCTTAAAAGCAAGCTTTTAGAACAGTTGCATTTTGAAAAGGCAGTGTGTGACTTCGTAAAATACAGGACTAAATAGAGCAGTGCATTTCCGCTGGGCTGAGTCTGTTGATAGCACCATGACTTTTTCCAAGCAGAGGGGTGTCCCCAACAGGCCTAATCTCAGAGGCAGCGAGGGAAGTCTGCAGGAGGCTTTGTCTTTGACATTTCTGCCTGTCCAATACTGTGGTTTTGTTGGGCACAAACTGCCTGACAGACCACTGCTACATATAACCAGATGGTCTTTCCTCTCTTCTGTCCAAACACACAGAAGGGTCTTCTGGAATTAACTCCAAGCCAGCCTTGGTAGTAGATGCTTCACCCTAAGTAAGGTTCCCGTCAGAGCCAAGTTTCAGGGCAATATGTGCTGGGTTACTGGCATGCTCAGAGGATTTACGTATAAAAAATTTTCTCATTTTGCAGGAAGAGGAGAAGTCTGTGAAGAAGAAGAGCAAACACAAGAAGAGCAAAGAGAAGGAGGAGAGCAAAGAGGAGAAAAAGAAAAAGAAGAAGAGGAGCAAAGAGAAAAACAACGAAATAGATGAACTTGAGGCTTTTCTTGGAGGAGGAGGAGCCAGCACGAACAAGCCACGAGGAGGTGGAGACTATGAGGAGCTTTAGGCCGGCCGCATGTACGCGCAGCGGGCTCTTCTATCGTGGCTGTCTCCATCTTTTCTTACGAGTCACACCAGGACAGGTGCAGATGTGTAAAGCTTTGGCCCTTTGCCGTATATTCTCTCAAAACAGAGCTGGCAAAACAAAAGCTTTGCATCTGTGTGTGCTGTTCTGGTGCATTCGTTACACAACGAAAATCCAGCTGAGATGTACTTGAGTAAGGGGAAGGTTCAGGGCATAGTTCCCAGGCCCGCTTCCAGGCTGTCGTTTTTTCTCCTTCCAGAGATGCCCCGCTGGGTAGCTGGCAGGGTGTGGGAGCTGAAGGGGACCTGCCTCCTGCTCCACCCCTGCTATATTCCACTCCTGCACACCTGAAATTCCTGTCTTGTTAAGAGGAGTGCAACAAAACATGCCGCATGAACGCATCGTGCTCGCCTGTCTCAAGTCTTTAACTTTTTATCCTTCCTATTTTTTTTAATGAGAAAAGTGGTATTGGCCATTGCTCCACCCAGCAGTTGATGAGCTTTAAATCAAGCAGATCATGCTATGGTACAGCTCTCTAAAACAGCAGCCGCAGGGCCAGAGTGAGAGAGAGTGCGTGTGATTTTGGAGTCCTTTGAATGGGACCTTTCTGCACAGCAGCTTAATTAGCACTCACTGGTGCTGCTGTTGGAATTCACGAAGCCCCATTGATTTCCGTGGCCCCAGTGTCTCAGACACTACACGTAAGCTGCTATGCAGTTTGGGAAAACAATGCAAAGTGCAAAGCTAACCTGAAAAAGAGAGAGGAAAATCAGTGCTTTTCTGCATTTCCCACCCTTGAATTTGCATATACTAGAATCCCCTCCCTTCGGTACCTCTCAGGGACATGACTCTCATGTGGAAATGAAGATATCCAGAGCTTCAGAACTGTCTACAGGGAAGTGTTAGCATGGCAAGGCATTTGCTTCTCAGGCATTTTACAGTCGCGCTGTGAAACACTGGCTGCCTCTCTACACTGAGAGGGACAACCACTGTAGCTCAGACAGCATCCTTCCTGGTCCAGCTTCTGTCGATACTGCAGCCGTGTTTACTGGGCCGAGCCTCGCAGCAGCCAACATGCTGCCTTTCCCTGCCCCAAGTGGAGAGCCTCCTCCTATCCCATGAGTTTGGGAAGCCTTTTAATTTTTGCTTTGAACTTACACCCGTGGATTGGTACCTGCTCGGCAGCATCGGTTGCTGTTGGATGGGCACTACAGGCCAGCCCTTTGCACTTGCCTGTGTCTCAGTGAGCAGCCCCTGTGTTTGGTGGAGCTTGTTAGTTCTCCGTACCCCCTTCTGTTTTGGTTCTGCTGTCCCTTTCACAGCTCAGATGGCGAAGCTCCCTCCAGGTTCTGTGCATTACATTACCCTGTTGCTTGCAGGTTGATTTGAGATTTGGTTTTGTTCTCCCTCACCCCTTTTTGTTGTAAAATGTCAACCATGAAATCCAAACTGGGGTTTCCTTCTACATCTCTATAAAGCAAGGTGTTCTTTGGATCCGTTATCCACTCCAGAGTTGTCTTGACCAGCAGGCAGTTACCTGCTCCATTTTTCTTTTTCTTTCCCCCTGCTCCCAAAATGCACTTGTAACTGTTTCCCTATAAAAACGGGGGGTTTTGCTGCATGAGCAGTATATTGTTCAGGTCTGTTTGCCATTAGCATTTGCCTACTTCTCTGAGCATTACTACATTTCATGTGACACTGTAGGGAAATTGCATGGGACAGTTCAAACTTTGCACGTCTGGGGAGGAAAAAGTGGATTGGGATGTGACCGGTTTGCAGCCTCTCTTGCGAAAAGGCAGGCAGGCGTTCGAGCTTCAGCTGGTTGCGTTCCTGAAAGCGCTTCTGTTCTGTGAAGATTTTGGGTCATGTTCCATTTTGCATCGAAAAAACCTGGTACAATCTATTCTGACTATAAAGCTCTGTTGTACAACTGCCTCTGCACATCTTCTTCTCCACCACAAGCACGTCTGCCTGGGCTCGGCAGCTGCGCGTCCCTCCAGGACTGTTTCACAGAAGGGCATCCCACTGTCCCTTCCTCATGCTGTTGCATTCTTACACTTCATGGAATGGGGCGCTAAATTAAAAATCGTTCAAAAACAAAAAGTTGAACATAAAAACCATGAGTTCTTTCCCCAAAACTGAAGTCTGTCCTGGGAGAGCTGTTGTTTCACGCAGCGTAAGGGAGACGGCAATTTTGTTCAGCTCTGCTTCCTTGCGAACACAGCTCTTGGTTAGCAGAAGGCTGTACAGGCGCTGAGTCCCCTGGAAACACTGATATTGGCATTGGTTCGTCTTTCACCTGGGCCAGATTTGACCACCGTAGGAACCTTTACACTCCCTGTGGCTTGTGTTTCTTGTCAGCACAAGGAGCTGAGACAAAAACAAGCAAAGATGAGTCATTGTGTTCCAAAATACTCCTTTAAAAGAGAAAAGCAGATGCGGGAGCTCTCTTTACTTATGCTAGAGCCCCAGGAGGGTGTGTGGCATGTTTTGGCTTTGGCAGCAAGGCCAGAGAAATCCCACCCTGTGGGTGAAGCGGGAGCATGGAAGGGAATAGCAGCAAAAAGATGCTTTTTAGACTTAGACTTCTCCCTTTTTCTGGGAATGCTGAACTGGTTAGGGCTACAGCACGAGGTGTAATCCAGTGCCAGCAAGTGTGAGTGAGGGGAGAAAGAAATAGACCTTGTCTGAGCTGGGCTCTCCCATGCCCAGTCTTTTGAATAAGCTAAATATAAAAAGTATGTGTACGTGCCTGTCGTTATGGGGAAGCTTCTGCAGGATGACATCGATATAAATAGTTCCTGTGAGCATCTCTAGAGGTACCAGTGTATTTGCTTTGGGGTTTATCAGTCATCCAAAAGAAAATCAAGAGCTTGAGGCCAAGGAGCTGCAATTTCTTGCAGTTAATGCTGGCCAGAGCTGCATGCTGTACAAGGTCTCAGTTGGTTTAGAGCAGCAGGAGGGAGAAGTGCAAATTTATCGCTGCATTTGTAGCCTGCCACCTGGGCCTGGTTCCCAAGCACAGCAAGGGGAGCCCTGTCTTCAGGGGCTGCTGCTGGAGGCACACGCCTGAAAGCCGTACTGCCCGCTCCCCTGCCTCCACACCGCTGGCTGGTTGAGACCCGCAGGGCCCTCAGCCACGATACGATTGCATCTTGGCTTCCACTGTGCCAGCTTGAAGCCAGAACATTCCTGATAAGTCATGAGAGGTAACTCCGAGGTCCCCTATCCCCACCCGCTGTGTCTTCCCGGCCGGCATCGCTCAGCTGCTGACCAAGGCTACGCGGGGTGCGGTACAAGAGCTGCCTGCCGAGCAGTCTCTGTTTGCTCAAGCATCAGGCTGGTCTGGCGGTGCTCCAGGAGGAGAGGGGACTAGGCATTTATCCCTCATCTGCAGGAATCTGTGTGTCTGCTTTGTGGACAGCACGTGTAGTATCCTGGCTGGGACAGCCGGGGTTGTGCTGCTAACCCAAGACATGAATGGGAGCTGTGCGCCCAGCATTTATTTTGGGAGTGTTCATTGATGTACCCATCCCTGGAGTGGGACGATCCAGCGTGACAGTTAGCAGCTCCTGTCACTCTTGGCAACTCCTGGCGTGTGACTTGATGCAGCTGCTGCGACAAGACGTGGGTGAAGTCATACTCTGAGAGCAGACTGACGATTTGGTCTCCGCAGGCTTCACGCTGTGCCTTCTGTGCTGGCATCCCTGTGGCTCCTCAGCTGAGAGCTGATTTTAGCAAGACCTTCCAGCTCACCTGCACCTGAGTGGCCTGGAGCTGTCTGACTCTTCTGTGCTTGTACATCTGCTCCCCGAGGATTCCTCCTGTGCAAAGGCAGCATGTTCACGGCATCTTTCTCCTGATGGCCCAAGTCTCCTTAGCACAGGTGGCCACCCCTGCTTGCTAAAGCTCTTGCTCACGTTAATCTGTGTTAGTGGCTGTCACAAAACTCATCCCTGCACGAGAATCAAGCCGCTTAGCACTGCTGCTGAGCTGTGTACCCCAGCCCTGCATGGCACAGCCTGTGCCAAAAGGACCACGTCTCTTGATACCCAGCCTATGGCTTCCTCCACCCCCTTGTCAAAATACCAGGTAGAGAAATAGCACAAGGACAGACTGGCGGGTCCTTGCAGCTCCCAGCACCTCCAAACCAGCTCAGTTTCCAGCATCCCTGCGGGAAGCTGTGCATCAATCTTCTGCCTTGAGGCTCAGGAGCTGTCTGGTAATTGCCATCCAGATTTATTCCTGGCCAATTTATGCTTATTTGTTTCTTTGCCAGCACTGTTGTTTAAATACTGCTCCCCCCTCCTAGCCCTGTGCGGGCAGGGCTCGTATCCCTGCTCTGCTTTTGTTCTGCTGGACAGGCTGTCCCCCGGCTGTGCTAGCAGCCGTCCTGGCACTGGCTCCCCTTTGAGTTCATCTTTTCTGTGGCCATGCCAGTCCAGATGAGATCATGCCAGGGCTGGTACTTAATGATTCCCGTACAATACATCTGCTGCACCCTGTGATGGGGCTGGCCTTTTTCACAGCTGTATCCTGCTGGGGGCTTGCAGCTAGCCGCTGGCTCACCAGCGCACCAGGTCTTCATCATTCCCCATGATTTATGACAAGGGCCACATGCAAGGAGTGCAACGATCCTGCCCTTTGAGGAATTCAGCTTCACCCTATTGCTGTTGCTCCCGTAAGGTCATAACAAGCTTTTCCCCGGCTTGCCAAGCCCCGGGGTGGGAATTTGCTTCCTTCCCTCCAGCAGTGAACATGAAAAGGTTATTGAAACTCAGGTTTTAGCAGGACACAAAATGAATGTGGGAACTTGCAGGTGCTCTTGGAGGAGGCTCCTGGAGGTGCTGCGGGGCCAGACAAACTCCCGGGTGCGACAAGCCCCAGCGCAGGGCAGCGCTGAAGGGAGGGCAGCGAGCAGGCAGGTGACTGGGCTGGGGCAGGACGTCCAGGGGGTGTGCTGCCTGCGGCTGCCCTGCAGCCGAGGGTCTGCGTGCTGGGGAGCCCGTGGTGCTCGCCTGTCCTGGGGAGCCCCTGAGCTCGCAGATGAGTGATTCTGGGGAAGTCCCGCAGTAGGATGGGCTTAGGGACTGGTTGCTGTAACCTAGCAACAGTCTCAATCATGGCATAATATAATTAATCCAGTGTTGGCTCAGTCTGCTGCTTAAAGATACCAGGGCAAGTGGCTGAGCCTTTTTAACTTGTGGATTTGCCTCCAAAACAAGCCTTCAGCATCTCAGGCATGTCGCACGTGTTCCTGGCCCTAGGGTGGCTCATGGTGAGTATCCAGTCTTCGTCTTCCAACCACTTCGCAGGGAAGTTGCTGAGCAAAGGGAAATAATCCCTTAGTGCCTCCAGAGAGCTGTCGCGGCTGAACCCTGTTGGTCCCGTAGGCTCAGGCAGACCTTGGCCAGGTGAGATGTGGTGCAGTCGGCTAAAGCTGCGGGTTCAGGTGTGGAGCAGCCTGCAGGAAACCAGGGCACCGTTACGGGTTAAAGCAGGAGGTATGATCTGTATGCACGTGTGCTCTGCTCGGAGCTGTACGTGGGATACTGCCGTGGGGCAGCAAGCCGGCCTGTGAACCCATAAAACTCCTAGTTATCTCCAAATTGTTGGCAGGCTCTGCCTTACGGCCGGAGCAAGGAGGGGAAGCAGTGGTGTGGCTTTCCGTCGCCGCAGAGGTGAGATGAGGGGAGGAGGCGGAGGAGGGTGCTGTGTCTCCCAGTGACAGGGGACACCCGAGAGGTGCCAGTGTCCCCTCTTCCACATGCCTCTCCCTGCTCCAGGACAGCGTGTGTCGGCATGGGGGAGCTCTGCCTGCGCCTGAGGTTTGGCCTGGGTGGCAGCTGCAGACAAGACTGTGCTGGCGTCTGCAGGCTGGCTGCGGGAAGGAGCCAGCAGGCTGGGAAAAGAGCAGGCTTTTCCCCAGAGCTGGTAGGAGAAACACCCCTCCTTGTGCCATTGGCAGGAAACGGCTCCGTGGAAGGGTACGAGGTGGTGGGCTCCCACCCTGGCCTCGCTGCCTCGAGTACTGCCCGGTGTTGGAGTCATCAGCCCAGCACCGAGGAGGTCGGTTCTTGTGTCGCCGCGGGGGGCTGACGGCTTCAGGGGATCGTGAGCGACGGATGCTGGCATGTGGCATTGCTTGGGCAGGCTGGAGCGATGCCCGGCAGCCCTGCCCAGCGCTGGTGCTGCC
Source organism: Mycteria americana (assembly GCF_035582795.1). Lineage (NCBI taxonomy): Eukaryota > Metazoa > Chordata > Aves > Ciconiiformes > Ciconiidae > Mycteria > Mycteria americana. The sequence continues at coordinate 1,610,419 of NC_134381.1, read as the reverse complement.
CGCTCTGCCCGGGCTGCGGAGGCACAGCTCCCACCCACACTGGTACTGCATCCGCTGGCAGGGCAACGCTGAGCTCCCTCCTCGCGGGCGCCATGGGGGGCAAGGGCACCCCAAGCGGGGCGTCGTCTTGCCCCTGGCACTGCTGTGGGTCCGCAGATGGATGCCCTGCGCTCGAGCTCAAGACTCGTTGCCTGCTGGCCTTTGGGGACTGACCCGTCATTCCCAAGGAGGCAGGCAGGAATGTGGGGTTTACGACCCTCTTTACAGGCAGGGCCCTTAAAGCCGGCAGCTGCTTTACAGCCTTCACGCTCACCCTCTTCTGCCACCAAAGGCGTTGGGGGCTGCGGGGCAGGCTCCAGCTCCTGCCTGAGCCCCTGAAGCAGGGCCAGCAGGGCCTGGCTTCTCCCTTGTTTCAAAGCTGGGGGAAGGGAGGTGATGCGAGGGAAAGAGGAGGAGAGAAGCTGGAAGGAGGGGAGGGCCCCCCTGCACCCGGCTGACACCAGCCAGCTCGGCTGCTCCTCGCTCAGGGAAAGTGGGAGCATCACCCCCAGACGGGAGCTGCGGCGTGCCCAGCAGGCAGCAGCGAGAGGCAAGCGAGCAGGCAGGCAGGGCAGCAGCGAGCGTCCCGTCCCGTCCCATCCCGTCCCATCCCGTCCCGTCCCGTCCCGTCCCGTCCCGTCCCGTCCCAGCTCTGCCTCGCTCCCAGCTGTGGGATCCCCACGTTGCCTTGGAAACGGGGGATTTCGCAGCAGCGTGCAGTGGTGGTGCCTGCGGTGGGGTGGGGGGAGAGGTCTTCCCCTTGCCCACGCCAGACACTGTCCTGCCCTGTCCTGCCCTGTTCCCCCAGGCCCGCCTGTGCTGTCCCCACCTCATCGCTTTCCCACGGGCAGGGGAGGGGGCTTGAAGGCTGCCAGCCCCCAGCTCTGGCCACCGCAAAGCCACTCCGCTGGCCCTGCAGTGGTTGCCGTGTTTCCCAATGGGCTGTGCCGCCCGCCTTGGCTGCCCACACAGCGAGGACGGCAACCGGGGAGTGATGAGCCCGGGGTGAAGGGAAGGTATCAAATATTAATCCCTGCTGTAAATGCAGCGGCGTGGGAGGGGGTGGGGCATTGCGCAGCATCCCCGACACCTTCCCTGTGCCATCCATGTTGCACGTAGGTCCCCAGATGGGCTCTCCCCACGGCCCCTGGGGGCACGGCGAGGGGCTGGGCGCCCATCACCCCCATTTCCCATAAGGTGGCCATAGGTGGGTGCCACAGCTCCCCCATCCCGTTTTGGGGTGCCCCACACCGTTCCCCCAGCGCTGGAGCCCTCACCCTGGTAAACACTGCTTCGGTGGCTGCAGCACCCGCGGGGAGCGACCCAGCAACACGCTGAGCCTGGGGCTGGCAGCCACCCCCTGCCCGCCTCCCCTTCACACAGCAGCGCAGGCCACGGGTGGCACGGCACGGATCCTGCGTCACCTCTCAATGCTCAGTATGGAAACCAGACCCGCTCCCACAGCCTGCACACGGGTCGTGTGGATGTTTCTGCTGTGTTCGGGAAGCCAAGCGAGACGCAGAAGCCGTCTCCTCGCTTGCCTCACCGGAGCTGCTCACACTCAGCTCGAGTCACGCCCCGGCCCCGTTTCTCGCCGAGCCGTCACCCCGCAGGCGCAATCGCCCTGACGCTGGGCTCCGTCTCGCGGGTGGCCCCGAGGACAGGCTGGCGGCTGCCTGTGCCGCTCTGTCGCTTCCCATCGCTGTCCCCCGTGCTGAGCTGCCCAGCCCACGCAGGGGCTGCGAGCCTCCCTGTCGACTCAGCGCTGTGCCATCAGGGCCTCCCGGCCTTTCGCCAACAAAACGGACGTGGGAACCTCCGTGCCAGGCAGCAGCAGGTCCCGTGCTGCTGGCAGGGATCTGCCATGTCACTGCCCTGGACAGCCCCGAGCACCCACGGGGCAGGATTAGCCTGCCCTGTCCCCTGGACTTGCGAGGGCACCCTGTGGGAGGGCAGCTTGGCCCCTGTCTCCCCAGGTTGGGCGTTTTCGAGGCGCGCTGGCTGCTTGGCATCTTCCAGCCTGCTGTGGTCCTGCTGAGCAGGTCCCAGAGCGTGACCTGCACCAGCCTGGCTGCCCGATCCATCGGGATGAGCAAGTGGGTTTGCAGCTTCAGCACAAGGCGGGTCCATGTGGGTGAGGATGCACCATCTCCCCATCTCTCAATAATTAGCCCAGCACACGTGGCAGAGGTAGACATCGTCTCTTTGTGTTTAATGTCCTTCAAGTTATTTTTCCTCAGTTGCTTTCTGAGCTTCTCTGAGGAATCAGCTCCTTTTGCTCCCTCAGAATCCCTCGGAATCCGGCCATGCTGGATTCCCCTGACACCACCACACCAGTGTCCCAGTCCCACTGCCGGACTGGAGCTGGGGGAGTCCTAGGAAAACCCCTTTATTGGAGGCCTTCCCTCGCTGCCTGCCTCATCCTGCCTGTAACCTGCTTCCCCGGTGAGGCTCTGGCCTTCCTGCAGAGTGATACAGCATTTTGCAAATGCCCAGCAAGGTCTTTCTAGCTTCCGAACTGCCCCGTACTGGCACGGCCAGAGCTGTCCCCCTCCACCCATGTCTGTGTGGTCCTCACCAGCCTCCCCTGTCCCTTGCCATGTTGCTCTGCCTCAGCGAGTCCCCACTCCCGGCGTGACGTGAGGGCTGGGGCCAGGAGAGCCCTTGGCCCAGCAGGTTTGGGGACTGGCCTCTGCAGCTGTGCCCGGCCCCACCGGGGTCAGCGTCCCCGGGGCACGCATGGGGGGACCCTGCTTTGGGTAGCCCCTTCCTGCTCTGGGCTGCACCAAGGGGCACAGGGGGCTGGTGCTCAGGAGATTCAATATCCTGAGCCAGGTGGGTAATGAATCTCACGAGCGAGCGGGGAGAGAGCAGGGCTCAGGGCCGGGCAGGCGGCTGATGAAACCAGCCAGCCCCGAAACCTTTGGGTTTTTTTCCATTTTCCTGCCACGCAGCACTGTGGCTGGTTCAGCCGGCTCACCCCACAGCCGCTCCCCGGTACCTGCGGGGATGTGCTGGTCAGAAGGAGGCACCGGTGGCGATGTGCGGGAGAGCCGGGGGCGGAGCGGGGCTCTTGGTGACACCGGCACCGGGACCGGCAGGATGGCGGCAAGGAGGCACCTAGCTCCGCTGCAGCCACGGCGGGATGGGTGGCCTTCCAGGACAGGGGTGGTGTGTGGCCCACAGGCGCTGCCTGTCTGCATCATCCTCTGGCCCTGTGTCCCCAGCTCTCTGCGTGTCCCCGGTGGACTGGTCCTCAGGGAGACCTGGCGAGATGCCCCCCCCCCCCAGCCTCGCAGGCAGTGTCGGACAGATGTGAGCCCCCACGTCCCCCCCAAGCCGAGGTCTGGCCTGCTTTGGGGCTGGCCAAGTGCCCAGCATCGCCACGGACCCCCACTGTGACCTGTGGGCATGTTGTTCCTCTGTGCCTCGGTTTCCCCCTTGGCCGGAGCACAGCAGAACCAAGTCTGTCACTCGCAGACACGGTGACCGGGGACACACTGCGTATGGTGACAGGGAAATGCACAAACCAAACCCTCAGCCCCAGCCTGTGCTGCCCACTCCAGTCCTCCCCAGCAGAGCCAGGGCGTGCGGCAGCACCGTGCGTGCCGGCAGTCGGTGAATGATTAGCGTGAACAGCTACAGGTGAAGGATTAGTGTGAACAGCTACAGCTACCGTCGCCTGCGAGGCACCGGGGGGCTCTCCCCAGCTGCTGTCAGCAGAGACCGGGGCAGGAGCATGCTGCTGGTGGGGAAACGGGGAGTGACGGGGATGCAGCGCACATGCAGAGCTCCGCTCCCCGTTGGGCTTGGGGGAGGACCCAGCACCGAGCAGGCAGAAATCCCAACAGAAGAGGGGATTTGCCCCCGCACCGGCCCAGCCTGGATGCTCCTGGCCCTGATGGCCACCCATGGCAAGACAGTCGCGCCACACACCCCAGACACAGGGACAGAAGCTGCTCCTGCCTGGGGACAGGCGCTGGACTGGCCTTTTTCTTGCAGGGCTGCAGAAACGAGCCCGGCTTGTGTCATCCCTCTGGCCACTCACGTGTCCCCCACCAGCAGGACAGAGGCCCCCGGCAGCTCGGCCAGGGACAAGCCCGGACGTGCACAGCCATGGCGAGGACCCAACACCACTGTCCTCTGCACAGGGGTAGGGGACAGTCCTGTCCCTCCCCGCAGAGCCCTGCTGCCCATGTGGGGCTGCTGCCGGTGGCTGTGCCAAGGGGATCCCTTCCATCCGAGTGGCTGCCACCCCCTGTGGGCAGCGGGCACAAGGCCAGGCGGCAGCCCCCCACCCCTGCCCAAGGGCCAGCCCAGGGCTTCTTAGCACCCATGGGGCTGCGCTGGGGCTGCCCCCCCCCCGCCCCGGGCGCCCCAGACTGGATGCCCGGTGGTGTCACAGCCCAAAGCAGCAGCATGCCCCAGTGCTCGGGGGAAGGTGTCAGCTGCTGCCAGAGCCCCTCTGCCCGGCTCCCAGCAAGTCCTGAACAGCCAGCACAGCTGCAGCCTTCAGCTCCATCCTCCTCCTGTGGGATCTTCCCCTTCTCTTCTCCCCCAGGCTGCCCCTGGCTCCAGGAGGAGGAGGAGGAGGAGGTGTCCACAGCCCCAGTGACCTCAGCACATGCCATGGCGCTGCCATCTCCGGTGGCATGGAGACGTGCCTATGGTCCGGTTGGATCCCTCAGCACTTTCCAGCCTAAAATAGCAGCTGCACAGGGGGAAGCAGTGGTCCCACTGCCCCTCACCATGGAGCTTGGGGCACACAGTCCAGCCTGCTTGTCCCCTGCCCTCGGGCAGCCAAGGCCCCGTGGCCACCCCAAAGTGCAGAGCTCTGGACGGGTGACCTCAATCTACGCAGGTGTCACCCAGGGCCACAGAGGGTGGCACCGTGGGGGAAGCCCTCAGGGCAGCATCTCTGTGCCCACCTGGCAGCACCCTCCGTGCTGGGACTCCCTGCATTCCCATAGGATTTGGGGTCCTGCGTCATTTGGGTGACTGCACCCATGGGGGATGGGTGCCCTGGCACCACGCTGGACAGCGAGCTGGCCTGACCCACACTCCCACATGCACCAGCGATCACGTCACGAGCCTCGCCAGTGCTCAGCTCCGGCACGGGGCTGGCTGGCATGGGGCCGGCAGCAGGCGGGGAGCAGATGGAGCGGCACGGTGGGGACCGCGGGGGCAGGAAGCCGGGGGCAGCGGGAGCAGCCAAACTGGCAGCCTGAGCCACTGCAACCTACAGGAAGGAAAATGGAAGCGCTGGGGGGGACAGTGGGGCCCAGCTGAGCGTGGCCCCAAGGTGGCGGGGGACGGCTTGGCCCGTCTGCGCAGCAGGGACGAGCTGACCCTGCTCCCCAGCTCCCCCCACCCAGCTGTTGCACCCTGCTCATCTGTGCGATGAGTTCCTGGGGCTCAGCCCAGTCCCAGGCAGGGTGCGTGCTGCTGGCCCCAGTTGGGCTCAGCCGTGCCCACAGCGTCCCTGGGAGCACAGGGGGCATTTTGGGGCAAAATGCATCAGCGCAGGCTGCATTCCTGCAGGAGTCACGGCAACGCCAGCGTGCTGCAGACCCTGTGCTCACCCCGGCGCTCCTCTGCCTGGTGCAGACATGGGAGACCACAGAAGGATGCTCCCGGTGCCACAGCGGAGGGAGGGAAGGGTCTTGGCTACGGAGGATTTTGGAATCAAGCAAATCCCGGTACACACCCGCCATGCAGAGACACGCGGAGGCCGGCAGACCTCAGCTCTGGGCTCGGGGCCGCCTGAGCTCCCGGCGGGTCCCCAGTGCCAAGGCCCCTTGCCGGGGCACCCACAGGTGCTGCTGCACCACTGGTGCCTTCGGGGCTGTGGGCAGCGGAGCCTGGCTGAAGGAGGTGGGAGATGGGGAAACTGAGGCAGAGCTCCGGCGCTGGGGCCGTTGCGTGCCGAGAGCCGTCGGACGCCGCCTTCGCCAGTCTCGGCGCGTTGCCCGTCGCGTCGCGTCGCTTCCCCCCACGGGGCTCCGGCCGCCGCAGGCAGAGGCGGCCCCGGCGCCCCCGGGAAAATGAGGCCACTCCACGGAGGAGCTTACCGGGGGATTTCGCTGCCCGGTTGGCCGCGGCCGGGCAGGGCCGCCGTGCTGTGCCAAGGTCAGGCGGGACGCGGGGCCGGCGGGGCCGGGCCCAGGGGGCTGCTGGCACCGGCGGGTCCCCAAGGGCACGGCTCCCCGCAGGGGCCGTGGGCTCACGGCGCACGACGTGGGGCCGAACCCCCGGCACCTCTCCGGGAGACGCCGGTGCCTCGTCTGGGGGCACCGGGGGTCCGGCGGGTACCCACACCCGGGGTGCGGGGGGACCCCCCCGAGGGATGGCACCGGGAGAGGGGCACGGGGGCGCCGGGGGTCCCCCAGACCCTGTCCGGGGGGTCCCGCAGTGGGCGGGGGATGCTGCCGGGGGCGGGGATGGGGGCCGGGGCCGAGCGGAGCTGGACCAAGGCCCGGGGCCCGGGGATGGGGATGGGGATGGGGATGGGGATGGGGATGGGGATGGGGACCGGGGCCGGGGGCGGCGCCGGTGGGTGGCTCCCGGTCCCGGCCCCGGCCGGTAACTCCGCCTGCCGTATTTATGGGAAAACAAGCGGCGGCGGAGCCGGGCGGCCGCGGCGGAGCGTCGGGCCGAGCCGTGCCGTGCCCAGCCGAGCCGTGTCCTACCAGACCGTGCCGTGCCGGATCGGGCGGAGCCAGGCCGGGCCATGGCCACCGGGGCGGCGGCAGCCCGAGCCTAGCGCGGCGGCGGCGGCGGCGGCGGGGATGCGGCGGAGGGGCCGCCGGGGCGGCGGGCGCGGAGCAGGTAAGGGGGGCCCGGGCAGGGGGCTGGGGCCTGTCGTACTCCCGGGGGACCCCGACCGGGCCATCCCCCCGCGACCCCCTCGGACCATCGCATCACATCACATCCCCCCCATGCCCTCCCCGAGCCCCCATCTCATCCTCCCCCGTGTTCCACATCCGCATTCCATCCCCCCGAGACCCTCCCGGGCCATCCCATCCCATCCCATCCCATCCCATCCCATCCCATCCCATCCCATCCCATCCCCTCCCCCCATGCCCCGTATCCCCGTCCCCATCCCATCCCCCTGTGCCCTCCCCATCCCATCCCTCCAGGCCCCCCGGGGCCATCCCCATCCCGGGCCCGCGGGCCGAGTCATCCCAACCCATCGCACCCCATCCCCCCGTGTCCCCCATCCCCATGCCCGTCCTCATCCCCATCCCCATCCCATCCCATCCCATCCCGCCGCAGTGCCCGGGCCGGGCCATCTCGCCCCGGTTCCCGGCGATGCCGGCCCCGGGGCGGGCTCAGCGCCCTGCGCGGCCCAGCGGGCCCGGTGCCGCCCGGTGCCGGTGCGCGGCGTGGGGGGTGCCCGGGGCCACCGCCCTGGGGTCTGCGGGGCGCGGCGGCGGCAGCGCCCGGGACAGCCCCGCTCCCCCCGGCCGCCTTCCCGGGGGCCGCCCCACGCACCCCCCACCCGGCCCGGGCACTGCAAACCCACGCGGGGTCCCCCGGCTCCGGGGTCCCCCCAGCCTCCCTGCCCCCCGGCCTTGCCCGTTTGCGGGTGCCCCTCCGGGGCGGGGGGCCGGGGCCTGGCCGGCAGAGAGGGGGGCCGGGCTGGGGCCGGGGCGTCCCTTGCTGCCCCTGGGGTGCTGCTCACCCCCCACCCGGACGCCAGCACCGGGGGTAGCCTCCTGGGCTGGGGCTGGGGGTGCCTCTCCCCCCGGCAGGATGAACCCCTCCAGGGGTGCAGGCGGCGCGGAGGGTGCTGGGGTACCCAGGGGGGCTGTGGCCGTGCAGCTGTGTGTGCAGGAAGCCTGGGGGGCTCAGGGCAGGGGCCGGGAGGGGATGTGGGGGGTGCCAGGGGCACATAGGCTGGGAGGCATGGGCTGGGGCACAGGGCACCGGGCAGGGCGGGCACAGGGACGTGTGGAGGGGCAATGCCGTAGGGGCACAGGGCGCTGTGTGTGTTGGGGGGTGCCCTGGGGGTGGCACAGAGGGGGAAGTGTCTATTTGCCACATACACAGGGCAGGGGCCGGGAGGGTAGCGAGTTCCCTCGCTGCAGGCAGTGCCCGGGCAGCGTGCGCACAGGCAGCGTCGGCCATCAGCGCCCTCCTGGCACACACACGGACAGGCCCGCGCGCAGCGGGGCTGTGGGCTGGCAGTGCCCACGGCGCAGCACATGCAGGCCCTGCGCCCGCGGCAGAGTGCCGGCAGTACCTCCAGCGTCATCTGCACAAGCATGGCGGTCGCGTGTGCACGACACGCTGCCCTGGCCGTGTTTCCAGATGCAGGCACTGCTGTTGTGCTGGGGGCAGTGTGGGTGCTGCCAGCGTGCTGGCAGTGCCGGCAGGGCCGCGCGCAGGCAGTGAGCTCAGTGCAGCGCAGCGCGTGCTGGCAGCGTGCTCAGGCTGCCTGCGGGGTGGGGCAGTGGCAGCGTGCTCAGTGCACTGCATGTGTAGGCAGTGTGCCGGCAGCGTGCTGGCAGCGTACCCGGTGCAGTGCACCCAGGCAGCATGCAGGCAGGCAGCGCACCGCCTGTCTGCTCAGTGGGATGTGTGCAGGCAGCGTGCGGGCAGGGAGTGCAGCAATGCCCAGGCAGCGTGCGGGCAGCACGCACGGGGCAGCGCACTGGCAGTGTGCTCAGTGCAGCGTGTGCAGGCAGCAGCCTTGCTGTGTGCATGGGGCAGGCAGCCCCTGGCAGTGCTCAGTGCCACACGGGCAGGCTGTGGGGCAGCGCGCTGGCGGGGCGGTGTGTGCAGGCAGCCTGGGGCAATGCACAGGCAGGGTGGGGACAGCGGGCTGCCAGCGCGTGGGGCAGCGTCCTGGCAGCGTGCTCCGTGCAGTGTGCGGGCAGCGTGAGGGCAGCGTGCAGGCAGTGCACGGCGCACTGGCAGCGTGTGGGCGGTGGGGGCAGGCTGAGGGGCAGCGCCCTGGCACTGTTCAGTGCAGTGTGGGCAGTGTGTGGGCAGCGCCCTGGCAGCGTGCTTGGTGCAGTGTGCGCAGGCAGCGTGGGGGAAGGCTGCGGGCAGCGTCCTGGCAGAGCACGCAGTGCAGAGCAGGCAGGTAGCACCCTCACTGTGGGCATGGGGCAGGCAGCAGGTGGGCAGCGCACAGGCAGGGTGCTGCGGTGCCTGGGCAGTGCAGCGTGCGCTGGCAGGGCACTGCGCAGCCCCACTGCACAGACTGCACGTGCTGCATGAAGGCAGCGACCCAGTTCCTGGCAGCCTCCCGCAGGCCCCTCCAGCAGCCCGGGGTCGCTCTGGCCCCCAGCACCCTCGAGCTGTTCCCACAGGCCGGAGCTGCCGGAGGCTGGGTGCTCACGTGCGGCACAGCGGGAGCAGCGTGCTGGGTGGCGTGGGGCGCCGTGCTGGGAGCAAGGGCAGCCCCCGGCTGCAGGCAGAGCCCCACGGGCAGCGGTGGGTGCAGGGCTGGGTGCTGAGTGGGCTGGAGGCGTGTGGGTGGCACTGGGCTCCGCAGCGGTGCCAGGTCGAGCTGTGGGGTGGTCCTGTGGGCTGGCACAGGGGGTTCCGCCGGGTGCCCCTCAGCAACACTGCGGGTGTGCCAAGGGGAGCTGCTGTGCTGGGGATAGGCTGGGCAGAGGTGTCTGTGTGTCCTGCCCAGCAACGGGGGCACAGGGGGCTCTGCGACAAACTGCCTGGGCCCTCCCTGGGGTGGGGATGTGGGCACGGGCCTGGCCGTGTCCCCAGGGGCCGTCTGCCCCCGGGGGGTGGCTCCCGTGCAGGGAGCTCAGTGAGCATCGGCAGCCCTGCAAGCACCGCCAGCCGGTGTCAGAATCCCCAGGGTGACAGAGCGTGGAGACCCTGGGCAGGGAGACCAGTGCCCACCGAGAGCGGGCAGGGCAGAGGGTGAAGCAGGGCACCCGGTGCCCACCAGCCGGGGGTAGGAGAGCAGAGGGGATGCGAAATCCTCTACCTGCAGAGGGGGCTCAGTGTGAGGGACATGTGGGAGCGTGGCGGCACTGGCAGTGTTGGTGGGGCTGTCCCGGCTCTGCCCCCCCGATGGGCAGAGGATGCCCACGGCTTTGCGGGCGCTCTGCTCTCCCTGCGGTGCCGCAAAGTCCCGGCTCCCCCTGGCTCCCTGCAGCGCCGCCGCCCCGGCAGCCTCCCCACGCACCCACGCTGTCCTCGCAGAGGAGGAATAATTTGGAGAAACCATGGCAACCCCGGGCAGTGCTGGGGATGCCAGCACCACGCTGTCCCTGGGTCCCCCAGCCGCCACGGCCTCGCGTGGTTCTGCGAGCGGTGGGGTGCTGCCGGGGTAGGTGTGGGGACGTGCCAGTGCCCGTGGGGTGCAGGCCCCACGTCTCCAGGGCACAGGGATGCACACAGTGGCCTTGCTGGGCTACAGTTCAGTTTGGTTCAGCAGGGCTGCAGCTGCAGGGGATCTCTCAGGGTGCTCGATGTCCCCCCGAGGTGGCCCATGGTCCCAGCAGCTGCCCCCCTGCCATGACCGGGGGTTTCCCGGGACCCTCATGTGCCTCTTTTATTTTGCAGCGCTGGGATGGAGCAGTGGCAGGGCCCTCGGCCAGCTCAGCCCACCCACCCCGTCCCTGCTGCCGCCAGACCAGGTAGGACCCTGGGCTGTGGTTCCCTGCCTGCCAGCCACCCCAACGCCACAGGGATGGGCTTCCTAACGCCACTGTCAGCATCGCCACGGTGTGGGGTGCTGCCCTCCTGGATCCGGCCCAGCTCCCAAGCGTTGTAATGCAGCAGGACTGATGCTGAGCCACCGCTATGGGTGCAAACCTGCCCCCCCCGCCCCCAGCCCTGGAGGCACCGGGATCCCCATCTCCTCCTGGCATCAAGCTCTCCCCGGCCACTGGGCTCCACAGCCCCCGGGGACAGAAAGCCCCCAACCTTCCGGCTTCACCCCAGCTCCAGCATCCATCCCCCCCAGCTTCGGGGCAAGACCAGGCTTTATCTGAGTAACGAGGGGGAACCGAAGCCCCACCCCCCATCTCTGCGTAGTCGATACTGCTTCTTGCCAAATAAAGTCTGTTCCTTTTCTCCCAGCAACACATTCCCTGTGGTCCTCTGCTGCGGTTCAAAGCCAAATGCCTTTTGCTGGCCTTTGCCGCGTACCTTTAGTGTTTCATGGAGCAGCCGGCACCCACCTGCGCTCCCGGCCCCTTGGCCAGGTGGCCAAAACAGCAAACCCTCATAGGATGTGATGAGCGTTGAAGCCAGCCAGCTGTCCCCGCCGTGGGCAAAGCCGGTTGTACGTCCACTTGGTGCCAACGGCAGCCTGCAGCCAGCTCTTGATGGGCTGCCAGTGAAGATCAGTGCCACAACCCACCAGGTCCTGCGGGCAAACCGCCTCGTCTGCTCCCCGCATCGCTCTGGGGGGCTCGTGCTGACGTCCCCCCTTGTCACACAGCTGTGTCACGCGTGTGGCTGGGGAGCCATGCGGTCGGGGGCTCTGCCATCCCTGGTCACCTGCATGGCATCATCCAGGAGCAGGTGGGACGCACGGCGCTGGTGCACAGTGGGTGCCAGACCCCATGCCCCATGGGAGCCGCAGCCACCATCCTGCTTGCTGTCCAGCCCACGGCCCAGGCAGGAGACGTGTCCTGGCCACAGGATGCAGGAGAGGACAAAGGCGGCGGGTGCTGAGCCAGCACAGCCCCTCCGGTGCGGGGTTATTGCGGGGGGACCCCGGGCCTGGTCTGCTCAGAGCCGCGGGAAGCAATGGAGGAGCCGCTGCTGTCACATGGGGTTGGGGCACTGGCCACGGCACCCTTGTGCCAGCCCCCGGTGCCGCCTGTGCCGGTCCAGAGGAGCCCCAGGGAGCGATGTGGCTGCAAGCAGCCGGGACTGTTGCCACCCCACAGAGGTGTTTGTGGGCCACGGTGGGTGCAGCCACCATGGGGAGGGGGTATGGCTCCTGCCCCCCTGGAGCCCCAGAGCTGTGTGGGCTTCCCGGCTGCCACGGTGGGTGCTCGTGGTATCCATCCCTGGGTGATGCTCCTGCCTGCGCTGCCCATGACACTGGGACTGGGTGCAGCATGTCCTGGGACGTGGGCATGCATAGTCCCAGGAGACCCCGCAGCCACTCGGGTGCTCACAGCGGGGGGCCGGGCACGCGTTTCTCTTCCTCTACGGAAAACCCTGGTGTTGAGTCACCCCAGCCCTGTTCAGAGCTGCCATTTCCCGTGATGCTGCAAGAGGGTCCCCATGTCCTGCACCCCAGGAAGAGGGGCAAGGCAGTCGGTGGCCTCCTCTCCCCGCGGTGAGCTGGCACCCCTCCCTGGCTGCCCCATGGTGCCCGGTGCACCTACAGGTGCCCTGCCATCCGCTTCTTTCTTTGCACCCTGGATTTGGAGCCTTTTTCCAGCTTCTTCCCCCAGCTGGGACCTGACTATTAACAGCAGCAGCAGAGGCTGGGACGCCCCCAAACCCTCATTTCTGAAGAGGTGGCTGAAACACCCGCCCCGAGCTGGGGGCTGTGGGGCTTTATCCAGCGCCAGCGTGGCTCCCCGAGGTCCCCACCGGGATTTAGGCGCCTCATCTGTTCTCTTGCAGGGCCGGCTGCCTTCCTCTGAGGCCGTCTGAAGGGGAGCTGGTGGGAGAAGAGTTGCTTTTAAGATGACACGAACAGACCCACCTGACATCCTGGTGTCTACGGTGTACCAAGACATAAAGGTGGCCACCACAGCCCCCGGGGATTCGATCGTCTGCCAGCCCCTGGCACAATGTGACGCCTCCATGTCCTCGTCCCTGCCCCGCGAGCCGCAGCCCTTCAACAAGCGCCATTGCAGGAGCTTTGACTTCCTCGAGTCGCTGGACGAGCAGCTGGGCACCCCCCCGGCCATGGAGCACCCCTGCCCACGCCCCGGCACCACCGAGCCCACACCGGGGCCGCTGGGCAGGCGGGCACCACCAAAGCCGGACCCTTACGCCGGCAGAGCCCCCCCACCGAGGAGCGAGCCAAAGCGACGTGCCCGCTCAAAGAGCGCGCCGCGGGTGAAGTCCACCTTCACCCCGGTGCCCATCGCCGTCTCGGCGTCGCCGCCGCCAGCCCGGCGCGGGCGGGAGGCACTGCGGGTGGCACGGGAGCCCTCTCGCCCCGAGCTCTCGCCACGCCGCGAGACCCAGGTTCCCCTGCGGGCGCTGGCTAACGAGGTGCACCCCATCAAGCTGCAGCCGCAGCGCAGCAGCATCAGCCGCATCTCCCCGCTCTGCCTGGGCAGCAACTGCTTCGAGGAGGGGCCAGGCGCCAAGGTGGGCGCCAGCCCCCACGTCAAGTGCCGGGTGGACATCAAGCCGGACGAGGCGGTGCTGGTGCACGCAGCACGCAGCCTGCGGGCAGCCCAGAACCGGCAGGAACCTCCGCGCTGGCCCCGGGCGCCTGGGGCTGCCCGCAGCCTGGCAGTGCCGGGGAGCAGGCAGGCATCTGCGTCCCGCACACCCACCCCCAGCGACTCGTACAGCGGGGACCCCCCGCTCCTGCCCTACCCTGGCGAGTACTACGAGGCGGACCCCCGGGCGCTGGCGTACCAGACGGTGCCAGTGCCGGCCTCGCGGGACTTCAGGGAATACCCCGAGAGGGGCTGCATGACCTTCTCGGCCCCTGGCATCCCCGCCAAATTCTTCTATGCGGAGGAGCCAGCGCGGTGCCCCAGCCCCGCTATGCCCCTCCGCAGCTCCGGCTATGCCAGCTACCCCTACCCTGGCCGCCACGGCATCCCCCAGCACTTTTACGCCGAGGACCCGGCCAAAGCCGCTGTCCACACGGTGCCACCCCGGACGTTGTACGTGGAGGAGGCGCGGGGCTACCCAGCGCAGGAGGCGCCCGCCCGCGCCTTCTATGGGGACGAGCCTCGCTTTTACGCCCCCCGCGGCACCCCTGTTAAAACCCTCTACACTGAGGATGCACGGACATACCCGGCCCTCGGCTCCTCTGCCCGGGTCTTCTACGCCGAGGACTACGGGAAGTACCGGGAGCGGGAGGTGCTGTCGCGGACGTGCCCCCCGCCCCGCAGTGCCCAGCCCTTGCACTTCAGCGACTGGTACTGCCCCGAGCGGAGCACGCTGCCCTACCAGACCTTGCAGGTGTCACGCTTCGCCCCGCAGCCGGCCGGGCGCGAGGCCATGCTCTCCTCCTGGCACGCCAGCTACGGTGTAAACCCCCCGCGGCTGGGCCGGGAGAGCCAGCACTACTCCAAATCCTGGGATAACATCCTGGCGCCGGCAGCGCGCAGGGAGGAGGTCCTGCAGCGCGGGCGCAGCTACGAGAACCTGCTCGCCCAGGAGCAGCACCGTGCCTTATCCCCCGAGGAGCGCCGGCAGCCGGTGGTGATCAACCTGTCGAGCTCGCCCAAGCGCTACGCCGCCCTGTCCCTCTCGGAGAGCTCCATCCTCGAGAGGGTGCACGCCGACGGTGGCCGCGGCCCCCCGGGCCGCTCCTGGTACGTTACACCAGAGATCACCATCACCGACAACGACATCCGCGCCGATGGGCTGGGCAGGAGCGAGAGGCGCTCGGCCAGCTGGGATGTGCTGGACGCGGGGCGGGAGCACGGTCCCTACGCCGTGCCCTGTGCCCCGCAGCCCGTCCCCAGGGAGAGCGGCTCGGGGCGCCAGCGCAGCCTGGAGCAGCTGGACGAGCTCATCACCGACCTCGTCATCGACTACAAGCCGGCGCCAGGCCACCGCGCCGGGGACAGGGACAGCCTTGCCGAGCAGCTCAAGCAGCTCCTGAGCAGCAGCACCCCGGGGCCCCCCCGGCGGGGCGAGGGCAGGAGGGTCCCCCCCGGCGTGCCCGAGGGACCCCGACCCACGAAGGAGCAGCCGGGTCCCAGCTCCCGTGCCAGTGCCCCCCGCCCACCGCCTGCCTCGCTGTCTGTCGGCCCCTTTGAGAAGTCGCCGGAGAACTGCTCACCTGACCTGAGTGCGGAGGAGGACGACATGATGATGTGCTCCAACGCCAAGTGCCGGCGGACGGAGACCATGTTCAATGCCTGCCTCTACTTCAAGTCGTGCCACAGCTGCTACACCTACTACTGCTCCCGGCACTGCCGCCGCGAGGACTGGGACACGCACAAGGAGAGCTGCGTCTACGGGCGCGTGGGCAGCGTCTGCCGCCACGTCCTGCAGTTCTGCCGGGAGAACGCCGAGGTGCACAAGGCCTTCTCGCGCATCGCCAAGGTGGGCTACCTCTCCCGTGGCCGCGGTGTCCTCTTCCTGGGCTTCCCCAACGCCGGCTCGGCCGAGAACTTCCTCCAGTTTGGGCTGGAGAGCCTGCTGATGTCCCCCACCTACCTGTCCCTGCGGGAGCTGGAGAGCTACTCGGACAACCTGGGGGAGTACGCCCGGGAGCTGCGGGAGACGGGCAACCAGTACGACCCCGACGAATGTTTCCTCCTGAATGTAACCGTGGCCGTCACCCAAAAAGTGCCAGAGAGGCCGTCGCCAAAGACGCAGGTGCCGACGGTCAGGAAATACGCCAAGGTGGCCTTAGCCTCCTCCAGCCCCGAGAAGAAGATCCTGAAGAAGGAGCGGGACATGGAGACGTTGATCCTGACGCCCCCGCCCGGCACAGCAGACATCGACAAGGAGGGGGAGGAGGGCCGCAAGGCGCGGGAGGTCTGCTTCATCAACATCCAGCGGGAGCTGCGCATCCGCGGCGTCTTCCTGCGGCACGAGTTCCCCGCCGTCTACGAGCAGCTCTGCGACTTCGTGGAGAGCAACAAGCGCTTCACCCCCACCACCATCTACCCCATCGACAAGAGGACAGGCAAACAGTTCATGTGCATGATCATGGCAGCCTCCGAGCCCCGCACCCTCGACTGGGTGGCCAGCCCCAACCTCCTGGACGACATCATGTGAACACGGGGTGGGGACCCTCCCCGGCAGCCCCGGGTCGCCCCCCTTTGTAGATAGGTGTTGCCCAGTCAGCGCGGTGGGACGGGGACTTCCTCTCGGATGCGGCACCCAGGAGGCTGCGATGGGCTGCGGGCGGCCAGCGTTGGCTGAGGGGGGGCCACGGCCAGAGCGGGGAGGGGGGGACCAGGCTGGGGGAGGCCGTGGGGCAAGGGGAGCATGGGCCGAGGTGTGCCGTGGCACACAGGTCCCAGCCAGCGTCCTGGCAAGACCCTGCAGAGTCCCCTCAGGGTGAGCGGTGCTTGGCCAGGGCGGGGGCACCCCAGGCCCCCCCGGCCTCTGCCCACCATCGGCCCGGCTGCCTGCACACCCAGAGCCCCCCACGCCTGCCCACGCACCCTGCCTGCGCCCGGGGCCCTGCCCAGCCCTCCTGGGCTGTGCCCCAGCGCCCGGGGTCCCGCGGAGCACCGCGGCACCGCTGAGGCCACACCAAGTCCATGGGTGCTGCTGGCAGCCTCACAGGGCCTGCAGCCGTGGCCCTATAGGGTGCGTGGGTGGGAGCTGGGTCGCACAAGGTGTCTGCTCCCGTCGCGTCTCTGTGTCCTGAGCACGTTACTGTACGATCTCTAGGTGCAGGGGGAACCCTATAAGGGTGTCTATAGGGCTCCCTTGGGTGCCCCCCCAGCACACCGTGAGGTCTCTGGGTACCTACCCTGTAGGTACGGTCCCTGCATGCGGCGCGGGGGCTGTGGGGGGTCCCTGGATGGTGACAGTGGCCGTGGAGCCGGGCCTGGCCCGGGGGTGCCGGGGCAGGGTGCTGGGCGGCCACGGTGCTGCCGGGGAGCCCAGCCGCACGTCCGGGGGCTGGGGGTGAAGGATCCGCATGGGGCTGGCACGGCGCGGCGGGGGGCAGGCGTGGGGGGGGGGTCTAACCGGGGCAGAGGGGCGGCGGGGGGACCCGCGGCCGGCGGTGCGGGGTGCTGCGTGCCCGGCAGCGATCGCGGCGGGGCCGTGGCTTCGGGGCTGCCCGAGGGGGCGGCAGGGAAGGGGGGGGCAGAGGCGGGGCAAGGCCGAGCTGGCACCACGCCGGCTCTCCGCCGCCCCGCTGCTCACCCGGGGCTGCCTCACGGCCCTGCCCAGCCCCGCGCTCACGCAGCGCTGTCGCCCTGCCCGCCCGCCGGCCTGCAGGCAGGGTGCCGCGGCCCAGCTCCCCAGCCGGGCCCCTCTCCCCGCCGCCGCTTTCCCCACGGACGGGCCTCGGCGCCCCGGTGCGAGGCCGCGGGAGAAGACGCCCGGCGCCCCCGCCGCCCCCGGCAGCCCCGGGGCTCCCCGGCCCGTTACGGCGCGCAGCTGCCTGCGGGGCCCGCCCCGGGCTGCGGGCAGGGCTCCGCCCCCGCCTGGGGGCGGGGCCTCGGGGGCGGGGCCGGGCGCCCGCGGGCGCTGGTTGGCCGGCGGGGCGGAAGGGGCGGGGCGCGGCGGCGGGGCGGGCGCGATGGCGGCGGCGGCGGCGGAGGCGCTGTCGCGGGTGCCGGACGTGGAGATCGACGGCGGCGGCGTCTTCAAGTACGTGCTGGTGCGCGTGCGCGCGGCCGGCGGGCCCGGGAAGGACGTCGTGCGGGGCCACGGCTGGGCCGAGTACCACGGTGAGGGGCGCGGGGCACCGGCACCGCCGGCCGGGCTCGGGCGAGACGGGCCGGGACGTGCGGGGGGAGCGGGAGGGGGGGGGGGGGGTCGGGATCCCCGGTGGGGCTGCGCGGGGGGGCTCCGTCCCGCCCGCCCGGGGGTACGGAGGGGAGCGGCCGAGGCTGCCCCCCCCCCTGCCGCGGCGCCCTCAACCGGCAGCGGCCGGGCCCGGGCGCTGCCGAGGGGCTGCCCCGGGGAGGGCCGACCGCGGGCGGCGGCTCAGGCGGCGGGTCCCCGTGCCCGCCCGCGCCCCCTCCGCTCGCCCCACGGCTCCCTCCCCCCGCAGCCGACCTGTTCGAGCGGACGGCGCAGGAGCTGGCGCAGCAGGGCCTGGGCTGCGAGTGCCTGGGCGGCGGCCGCCTCTCCCACCGCCCCGAGGAGCGGAGGATCCACGTCTACGGGTACTCGGTGGTAAGCGACGCGCCGCGGGGGCGGCGGGGTGCGGGGACCCCCCGTGGGCGCGGCTTCTCCCTCCCGGCGGCGGCACAAGTGCCCGTGCCGGTCCTGCTGCTCGTGGCCAAACCGGCACCGCATCCCTTCGGGAGCAGAAGGGCCGAGCCGGAGGGCAGCGGTGCTGCCGGGGCAGGCCTGGGGGGCCCGTGTCCCCTTGGTGTCCCTCTGCCTGCCCCCGGCAGGGTATCGGTGATGCCGGTGCCGGTTTTCGCAGCGCCGGGGTGGCGCCGTCCCCCGGCCTGGGTGCCGTCGCTGTCCGGCAGCTGGAGCCAGGCCGAGCTGCCCACGGTCTGAGCTGCTGCCACGGAGGGATTGGAGCCGGTCGGTCTTTCACAGACACGGGCTCGGCGGCATCTTCTGCTGCTGGGGGCTGCTGCCAGAGCCTCTGGTTGTGGTGAGCCGCCCCAGGGGTTCACCGAGCTCTCCCGCGGGTGGTAACCGCCTTGGCTCTACTTCGGGACCGTCTCTCCTCTGCCAGGGCTTTGGGCGAGCGGACCACTCCGTGACTACGGAGAAGCTGAAAGCTGAGTATCCGGACTACGAGGTCACCTGGGCGGACGAAGGCTACTGACTCGCTCTGGCTGGGCAGCGGCAGCGGCGCCAGCCCGGAGCTGGTGCAGCCGGATCTGGCGTCGGGGCCGTGGCAGCAGGCTCCCCGTGCTCAGCAGCGCTCTGGGCTCTCCTGGTTTTTCTTTGTTTTGAAGTTGCCCGTTCTCCACCATCACCGGACTTCCCACGCGCAGTGGGTGCTCCCTGGCACAGCGCGGCAAAGCCTCGGTGAAGCCGGTGGGCGCTCTGCACCGGCGGCGAGGGGGTTTGCCCCACGTGTGTATGTGAGAATTAAACACGTTGGGGAGTGCAGCTGCTTGCGTGGTCACATGTTCATGGCTCCCCTGGGTCTGCGTTGTACCCCCTTACAGTGGGAATGACCCCCCAGGTTTTTAGCCCCTCGTGGGGGGCCTGACCCCACAGCTGGCAGGGTCTGGGGTGGGGCCAGCAGAAGGTGCGTCAGGATTTGCCTTGGGAAGGGCTGAGGCAGATGAGGAGAAAGCGATGGGTCCCCATGCCTGATGGAGCGAAGGGCAGGGTGGTCTTGTGGGAAGGACCATCCTCATCTCCTGCTGCGGGGCAGCCGAGGTGCCCGGGAGCGTGATTTGGAAGAACGTGCCCATTCCCACCCCAGCAGGTGGTCACACCTTGAGGTGGAGCATCCTCCTTGACTTCAGCCCTCCGGACAGCCAGGACTGGCTCCTGCCCCTCAGTATTTCCCAGGGAGACTCTCCACTCGCACTTCCAGTGAGGAGCAGGGTGGGGAGACTGGGAAAAGCTGCTGGAGCCCTTGGTGGCAGGAGAGCTTGAGGGAGACGTGCAGGTCAGGTTGGCCAGGTGGATCGCTCGATCGCTGTCCTGTACAAGGCTGGGGCTGGAGGAACCTGGTCCCAGCCCCGTTTCACCTGGGCTGCGATCCTGTGTGCTCCCGGCTCCTGCCTGGCCGCTTTGCCTGCTGCTGCCTCCCTGCCTTCCTCTCTTGCTGTCAGGGATGCGGGCTACCTAGACAGGAGACGGTTCCTCTGTGCCTGGAGCACAAAGCGGCAATTTTGCCCGAGGCCACGGTCGGCTTGGTGCCTGCCAGCCTTCCAGGCAGCAGGGGAAGGGCAGGGCTCCTGCCTGCAGGCACTGCTGGCCGCGGGGTGCCCAGGCTGGGAGGGCGCAGGGTTGCTGGCCTCTGCCTGTTCCGGCTCACGCTGGGGGAAGGAGCTGAAACCTGCATTTTACTGCGCCTGATGCAATTGCACTGCAATCTGCTGTCCAAGGCCATCGGCTAGGAGGGGAGAAACCGCTGTGCTCAGCCTTCAGCAACGGGGGCACCTCTCCGGGCACAGGGGCTGCCGGCAGGGGAGGCAGGAGGGCTCCTCTGGGGCAGTGCCAGCAGCTGGGTGGGGGTATCCAGGTGGGGAAACTGAGGCAGGGGCAGTGGCTTTCATCACCAGGCAGCTCTGATGGGGCCGTGCACAGCTCTGGGTGCTAAGCCATCTTCTTCCAGGCTGAACAGCCCTTCCTGGGGCTCTGCCGGGGTTGTTCTCCTCCAGGAGTGACCTGGTTGTGGCTCTAGAGCCCTGCCCCTTCGCCCTGTGGCAATCACGAGCTGGGTGCTGAGATGCTTCTGCCAGACGGAGCAGTGCAGGCAGGGGTGAGGGCTGGCTCCTGCTGATGGCACCTCTCGGTCCCCAGGGCCAGGGGCTGCCTGCTGGGGCTGGGGAAGAGGGTACAGGCTGGGGAGAGGCAGCCGTAAGCCTGGGGAAGGAGTGCTGCAGGCAGCCTGCCAGGCTCTGCTCTGGCCTGGGCACCCTCCCAAAGCGGCTGCTGCACAGACCGCGCGTGGCAGCGGGAGCACGGGGCTGCCTGCCTGCTCTGCCCGGGCCGGGCAGGCTGAGACCCTGCTCCTGCCTGCCATCAGCATGTCCCTGGGGACTGCCCCGGCGGGTCCCTGGGGCTGGGCTGTGCTGGAGCCCCAGCTTTTGGCAAAGTCAGCTCAGCTGGGTGCTGGGACAGGCTGCCGCTCCTGCGTGTCCTCCTGCCTGTCCCTGCCTCCTCTCCCAGCCTGTCCCAAGTCTCCAGACAGCCAGAGTTTTGTTCTGAATTCAAAGCTCCAACATTTTTATGGCTAAATGCCCCCCAGTCCTATGGATCCCTGCCTGCTGCGGGTCACCATTGCCCAGATGCATCGTGGCCTGTTTATACCTTTCCTGCCTTGGGGGTTGCTCCTTGCACCCCATTTCCACCGCCCCCCAGCACAGCTGCCCTCCCTGACCAGGGTGCACAGTGCTGCAAGCCCGTGCTCTGCACCCAAGCCTGTGCCTTGCACCCAAAGGCTCTCCCACTGCTCCTTATGCTCAGGGACTCTTTCTCCCTGTGGTGAGACATGATACAGCCCAGGCAGCTGGCACGGCACGGCCCCCACGCCCCTGGCAGAGGTGCCAGCTTCTCCAGGGCTGGCAGCATCACCGGCTCAGCAGGAAGAAGTGGCCCTTTCCCTCACCGAGCCAATGTGTGCCACCAGACTGCGTGAGCTGGCCCCGTCCTGGTCAGAGCTGCACCCAGCACCTCAGCATGGTTGGAAAAGGGGGGCTGAAGACGGGAGGTTCGGTGGGGAAAAGCAGCCAAAGGTCTCCTGGGCACACGGAGCTGCCAGCTCGCCACCTGTGATGCTGCTGGCAGCGCCACGCGGAGGGACCGTGGGCGACCTGTCCCAGCCCGGCAAACTGCCTCGCCATAAACTCCACTGCCGGGGCTGGGAAGCTGATAACGGCGGGGCTGAAGTCCAACGCAGGGCAGGTCCCAGGGAGCAGATTCCAGCCCTGGGCTCGCAGCGTGGCCTCCCCTGCCAGCCCCGTGCCTTTCCCGGCTCTGTTTTACCCTTGCCGCAGCCCGGAGGCTGGGATGGCCGGGCAGGTTGTGCTCGCCTTCCTGCTGCTGCTGGGTGAGCTCTCTGCCGACACGGGGGTCGTGCTACGGGGGGGGAAGGGGCCACGGTGCTGGCTGCTGCACTCCGTCCATTCCCAGCATGGGGTCCCATGAGGATCGCTGCTTCTCCTAGCTCGGGGGGGGCTGCACTGCTCTGGGGGGGCCAGGGCAGACAGGACCCAGCAAAATCCTCCTCTGGGCTCCACTGGTGAAGGCCAGCCTGGGAAGTGAGTGCCGGAGCCGCCAGCGCCAGGCTGGGTATCGCTGATGGCTTTGCTCAGTGTGGGGAGGGAAATGCCTAAATTCTCCTGTTTCCCCCAAAACAGGGGCTGAGACTCGGAGCAGGGGTGTGATATACCAGGCTGGAGGGTCTGTGCCCCAGCCCCGGCGGGCTCTGGCACCCTGAGGACGCACAGGAGCGGGGCTGGCGGTGGGAGATCAAAGCGGGAGATGTGGGAAGTGTGGGGCGCCGGGGCGAGGGGGTCCCCTCCAAGGGACGATGCTGCTGAGAGCTCAGCACTCCCCCCAGCAGGGTCCCAAACCAGGGAGCCCAGACAAATGTCACCTGCAGGCCACGTGTGCCCTCTGTCACCTGCTGCGGGCACCATGCCCGGATCCTTGCGGGGTTTTCAGCCCCGCTGTCTCTCCCATAGCTGGGACCACCCTCCCCAGCGGGTCCACGGTCGTCAACAGCTGCGGCAGTGCAGCCAAGCAGCTCTGCAACTTCATCTGCGACTGCAGCGACTGCTCCGACGAGAACCAGTGTGGTGGGTGCCCAGCCCCTCTGATCCCCCAAGCCCCCAGCCCCACTCCCAGGCCCTGCTCCAGGGGCGAGAGCAGGCGGTGGAGCTGGGGGCACCATGGGTGCAGGTCGCTAGGGTGGGTGCTGGTCCCTGGGGTGGGTGCAGGATCCCAGGCTAGGTGCTGGGGTGGGTGCTGGTGCCGACGGTGGGTGCAGGACTCCATCATAGGTGAAGGTCCCTCAGGTATGCGCAGGTCCCCGGAGTGGGTGCAGGTCCCTGAGGTGGGCATAGGTCCCTGGGCTGGACGCAGGTGGCCTGGGTGGGTGTAGGTCCCCCAGCTGGGTGCAGGACCCCAGGGTGGGTGCAGGTCTACCCGGGCAGGTAGAGGTCCCTGGGGTGGGTGCAGGACCCCAGCATGAGTGCAGGTCCCCCAGCTGGGTGCAGGACCCCAGGGTGGGTGCAGGTCTACCCAGGCAGGTAGAGGTCCCTGGGGTGGGTGCAGGACCCCAGCATGAGTGCAGGTCCCCCGGCTGGGCACAGGACCCCAGGGTGCGTGCACGTCCCCAGGGTGGACCCAGCCTTGCCCTGACACCCAGCTCACCCGCCTTCAGGGTACCTGCGGGGCTCAGCCGTGCTGGGCACCCCCTTCACCTGCGATTTCGAGGAAGGCGACTGTGGCTGGCAGGACGTGAGCACCTCAGCTTACAGATGGGTGCGGGGCCAGGCCAGCCTGGCCGCGTGGGGCACGGGGCCCCACTCAGACCACACCGTGGGCACCGACCTGGGTAAGCGGGGGCTGCTGAGCAGGCTGCAGGCACCCACAGCACCTCTGGACCACGGGTGCCCTGAAGCCAGGGTGCCAGGACACCCATCCTCGTAGGGTGCAGGGGACAGAGCAGACCCATGGTGGGGCAGGAGTGGTGCCGGCCGCGGCTCCAGTGCCATCCCATGGGGCTGCAGTCCCCGCTCTGCTCTCTTCCCTCCCCAGGGTGGTTCATGGTGACTGTGTCCCCCCCGGCAAAGACCACGGCCACGGCCTGGCTCAGGTCACCGGTGATGCGGGAAGCAGCCGCCACGTGCGAGATCAGGGCCTGGTACCACCTCTCGGGAAGCGGTGAGGGCACCCACAGCGGGCACGGACGGGCCTCAGGGTACTGGGCACAGAGAAGCGACAATGGGGGGCAGTGGGGAGGGATGGGACCATCTGTCCCCATGGCAGGGACAGGCCACTGGCACCTCGAGGTGGGTCCTTGCCATCCCACTCGCCTCTTCCACGCTCCGCAAGCAGAGCTGTTGGGACCCAGGGGTCTCATCTCCGGTCCCCAGAGCTGGTGGGGCTTGGTTCATCCCCGTGGGTATCCTGGGGTGCCCAGCGCCAAGGGCCACATTTTGGGGCTCTCCGCAGGGCTCAACCAGACAAAGCAGCCGGTGCTGCGCCTGGCCATGGCATACAGGGACGAGGTGGTGGGGCTGTGGCAGAGCCCCGAGCACGGAGGCGAGGGCTGGCACCAGCTGGTCGCCTACCCGGGCCGGATCACGGAGCAGTTCCAGGTGAGACTGGGCCATGTCACTACCTGGGCACCATCCCCGCGAGCTGAGGCCAGAGAAGCTGGGTGATGCACTGGTAGCCAAGGATGCCTGGGCAGCTCATGCCACCCCTGTCCTCTCGTCGGCAGCTCATCTTCTCCCTGACACAACCGCCCGCGCGTGGGGCAGAGCTGGCACTCGACGACATCGTCTTCAGGAACTGCGGCTTGCAGGGTGAGTCTCCCATCCGCTGGGATAAGACATGGGCTGGGATCCCCAGGGAAATTGGTTTGGGCTTTGCACCCTGGGAGAGCTCTCCTGCTGCCCGCTGCATCTTGGGGGCACCTTGCCCGGGCCAGGGCATGGGGCGGGTAGTGAAAGCCTGTCCCTCAAGCAACCCAGGGAAGGATGTGGGGGAAGCCCAGCATGTGCCAGGGTCCCTGCAGGGCCAGCCATGTGCTGACGGCATGTCCCACCACCCCAGATCCTGGCCAACAGGTCTGCGGGGCGGAGGAGAACCGCTGCAGCCGGGGCTCCTGCCTGGCACAGCACCGCTTCTGCGACGGCACAGACGACTGCGGGGATGGCTCGGACGAGGACGCAATGCAGTGCAGTGAGCATCCCTGGTCCCAGGGAGGGGGTCCTGCCTACCGGCCGCCCAACCACACAGACAGGCTGAGGCAAAGCAGGGCCTGGGGGCTGGCAAGATTCACCCCAGCTGTGGCCCATGGCTGTGTGGCTGGAGGAGTAAAATCACCCCAAGGGTTTTGTGGAGTGGTCAGCCCATCACAGGGACCTCCCTGGGTCACTCTGCTCTCCCTCCCTCCCTGCAGAGTCCTTCAACCCCTGCTCCTTTGAGCAAGGTCTCTGCAGCTGGAAGGTGGAGGTTGGGCAGCCGGCATGGGAGAGGAACACGAGTCTGAACCTGGGGACCGCGTATAGCATCCCCACCCGGGACCACAGCAATAACAGCAGGGCAGGTATGTGGCTGGGCACCTGCACCCCAGGGGAGCCCCACCATGGGTCCCTGGGGCATGACTGGCCCCAGGGCAGATGTGGGGTGGACCCCCCTGGGGTAACGTGCACTGGGCTTGGCGCCCAGGTGTGTCCTTGGTGCCCTTGGTGCCCAGCTTGGTGCTTGGTGCCCAGGCTGTGCCAGGAAAACAGTGTCTTGCCCCCGCATGCCCAACTCGGCATCACTCAGCCCCTTCCTGGCATTTCCCGCAGGTTTTTTCCTCCATGTGGGCAGCGCCTCGGCCACGGGGGCCAGCAGCATGGCACGGCTCAGCAGTCCCACTTTCCAGGCCACCAACTCCTGCTCCGTGAGTCATGGCTGGGACCCCGTGTCACAGCCCGTGTGGGCACGGCAGTGGCAGGGGACAGGGTCCCCAGCTGTGGGGACCCCCACATCGGGCTGGGGCTGCGATTGGCCCTTGGCTGGGGATGGGCAGCGGGTTTTTGGGAGCGATTTGGTGGCATCTCCAGTGCCCGTTGGGAGCTCTGAGCTCCTCCAGCCCCACGTTTGTAAGCATCCCGTGGGACGGCAGCCATGCTGGGGTGGGGGGGGCTGCGTGCCCCTGCCCTGAGGCTTCGGTACTTGCTCACCCCCCTCCCTGTCCCCAGCTCGTGCTGTACTGCCACCTCCACGGCTCCGCCACCAGCAGCCTCAGCATCGCTTATGTGATCAACTCCACCAAGCACCTGGTGAGGGAGAGGACGGGGGACCTGGGCAACTGCTGGGTCCGGGAGAGAGTGGACTTCAACGTGACAGCGAGCTTCAAGGTTGGC
Source organism: Mycteria americana (assembly GCF_035582795.1). Lineage (NCBI taxonomy): Eukaryota > Metazoa > Chordata > Aves > Ciconiiformes > Ciconiidae > Mycteria > Mycteria americana. Next base: position 1,584,851 of record NC_134381.1, on the reverse strand, counting down.
TGGTGCTGTGCTGGGGCAAGCTGGGCTGCCTGTGGGGCGAGGGGCACAGGGCCACCCCACAGAGGGCACAGGGCCAACCCCAGGACGCGCCCATGGGACCAGGGGTAGAGGTTGAACTGGGAACCGGACAGCAGAGCTGAGCCTCCTGGTGCTGATATGTGCCACCCTCGTGTCCCTGTGCCCACACCTCCAAATCCCCCCACCAGCCCAGGGACCACCCTACTGGAAAGGGGAGGGTGGACGTGTCTTCATCCATCCCATGTCACCCCATGCCTTCCCACTGTCCTGTCTGCTGACCGTGGCCACCCACACAACCCGACCCCCTCCCAGCTGGCCCTGGAGGGCATCCCAATGGCACCCCAATGGTATCCTGAGGGCAACCAGACAGCACCCCTGGGCAGCACCATCACCACAAGCCCACCATGGCCCTGCCAGCCCCACCCTGCGCACCCCTTCCAGCCACAGCATCACCCCTGCTCCCACTGAGGCCTTTCCTGGGCGAAGTGCGTGTTGTCTGATCACAGGAGCTGGGTAGCCCCATCCCGCGACTCCTCGGTGTCCCCCCTGCCCCACAGCACCGCCCTTCCCCTCCACGCTGTGCGAGACCCTGTGTTGACGTTGCCGGTGCGGTGCTTCCCTGCAGGTGCTGATTGAGGGGGTGGCCGGTGGCGCAGGGACCGTGGCCATCGATGACCTGATCCTGTCTCCAGGCTGCATGCAGGACCAGGGTGAGCCGGGGGGCAGCTGTCCCCCACCCCTGCTCTGTGCCCATGGCACCGTCCCCAAAGGACCTACTGCAGGGTCTGCCTGTCCCTCTGCTCATCACGGTGACCATCCTGGGTGCAGCATGGCAAGCACTTGCCCTGGGGCCCACAGCCCCAGTTGCCTGGTGTCCTTGTCCTGCAGCTGTGACTCCCTCCCCTGAGCCAAAACCTCCTGCCCGAGCCATGTCACACAGGCGGCTATCATCCCCCTTTGTCCCCTTCATCTGGTGGCAGCAGACAGGGCAGGGCAGGGCAGGGATGGGGCTGGGGAAAATGGAGAGCCAGGGAGATGGTCAAGGACAGGGGACCGCGGCTTGAAGGGGTGACGCCGATGATGCTGCTGGGCCTTCTCACCACCGCTCTCCGTCTCCGGGTGTTTCGCCATCAGAGAAGCCTTCAACCACGCTGCCGAGCCGGGTGGGTGCTGGACCCTGTGCAGCTGAGGAGGTGGCCTGCGACAGCAAGGGCTGCATCGGCGCAGAGCTGGCCTGCGACTTTGTCGAGACGTGTGCCGACGGCTCCGATGAGAAGCGCTGCGGTGAGAGCCACGGGTGGGCAGCCGGCTCCCCAGTAGCCAGCAGCGGAGGGGACCAGGGCAGGGTGACCCGGGCGCCCCTTGGCTGGCACGGCTGGGGGACGTGGGTGCCACGCAGCCCCCGGGAAGTGTGGTGGCCCGGCGGGGCTGAGCCTGGGCTTCTGCAGGAGCGACCACCTTCGAGGCGGGGGCTGGGGGCTGGCACGATGTCAGCGTGGGGCGGCTGCGCTGGGGCGTGCAGAGGGCCACCGAGCCTGCTGACACCGTCCTCACAGGTGAGGCCGTTCCCCCCGCCGAGACGATGCTCTTCGCACCGCGGGGGCTCCCAGGGTGCAGGGAACCCCTGCTCCTGCCTGGCCAGGGTGGGCGGGTGCCTGGGCAGGGTGTCGGGCTGGGAGTGCTGCCAGGGATGTGGGGCCCCTGCCCGAACTTCTCAGGGTGTTTCCTTGCCCAGGGGCTTTCCTGGCCCTCCAGGCAGGAGAAGGACAAATGGTGGCTGCTGCAAAGGCACGCACGCCTCTTCTGGGCCCCTCCGGCCCCGCCTGCGCCATGGAGATGAGCTACCGCATCCACAGTGGCCCCCGAGGTAAGCCCCCTGCCCGGCCCTGGGGTGCCCTGCCCACTCCTTGCCCCACCCTGGCACAGGGCAGAGCCCCCCACCCCCTGCCTGCCTTTGCTGCCTCTCCCAGCCCCGCTCTGCCCCATCACACTGTCCTGGAGCTGAGGTGTCCCTGTCCCCTGTGGCCGTGGGCTGGGTGGGTGCTGGGACCCCGGGGGGCTCCCAGGATGCGTCCAGCGGCTGCTGGTCCCCGCGGCCTCCTCACTGCCTCCCACACCCAGGCTTCCTCGCCGTCAGCATCACAGATCACACCACTGGCACCACCCACCTGGCCTGGCACACGCCGGGGCACGGCAGCACAGCCGGGGGACACGTCCGCGTCCCGCTGGGGGAGAGGACACGGCGCTTCCAGGTGCACCCGGGAGCACAGGGACCGGCCCGGGGGGCTGCTGGTGGGGCAATGCCGGTGCCATCAGGCACGCCGGGGCTCACTGCCACCACGCTGTCCCCAGGTTGAGCTGTTGGGGCTGGTGGATCTGCAGGACTCAGCAAGCGCCGCTGTTGACAACGTGACGTTTGTGCAGTGCCACCCCGACACGGTGCCACCGGGGGCTGCGGGTACAGCCAGGGGTGCATGGGCAGGGAGGGCGGCTGCGGGCAGGAGGGGACCCCAGCCCCCTGCCCGCAGAGATGGATGCTGCTCCCACAGGGGCTGCCTGGTGACCATCACCCTGTCCCCAGCTGAGGGACAGGACCACAGTGCCGGGGCCGAGCACGCATCCTGCCCCAGGGCACCTGCATGGCGTGAACTCAGGGAGTGGGGCGGGGGAGCAGAGAGAAAGGGACATTCTGGGGACCTGTTTGCTTTTGGGGTGCCTTATCCCCACTCCCTCGCCATGGTCGCCTCTCTCTGGCCAGAGCTGTCCTGCAACTTCGAGAGGAGCATGTGTGGCTGGTACCAGGATCAGTCCAGCGACTTCAAATGGGTCCGCGGCACGGGGCAGGGGCAGGGCTCTGACCACACCACTGGCTCAGGTAAGGGGCTGGCTCCTCTCCCAGGGACCCCAGGCAGCCCAGGGGACCCCACAGCCTCCTGTCCCCAGGGCTGGGACGTGCCCTGCACACTCCAAGCAGCCCCATGCCTGAGGGGCGAGCTCAGCCAGGGCAGCCCGGGGGCACCTGGATCCAGGACCGGGGTGCGAGTGATGCGGATGCGGCTCGGAGCACCATGTCCGTGTCCCCTCCACCCTGGCTGTCCCTGACACTCAGGCTACTTCTTGGCCGCGGACCCCTCTGCACCATGGAGCCGCGGGCAGCGGGCACAGCTCGTCACCTACCGCCAGGAGCCTGCCACCGCCCAGCGCTGCCTCTCCTTCTGGTACCGCCTGGCCGGCCCGCAGATCGGTACGCAGCCCCGTGGCATCCTCCCGGGGATGCCCCAGCTGGGCTCCGCTCCCCTGGGGACAGCGGGGTCCCCAAAGGGTGCAGGACAACTGCCCAACGCTCCCTTCTGCCCAGGCACCCTGAACCTCAAGCTGCGGCTGGAGGGAGCGGAGGAGACAGTGCTGTGGAGCCGGCGGGGGACCCAAGGCAGCGTCTGGCACCGGGGATGGGTGACGCTGCCGGCCACGGGCCGGCGGCAGTACCGGGTGAGGGCTGGGTCGTCCCCCCCTGTGTCACCGGGCGCTGGCGGGGCGCAGGGCCATCTGACGCCTCTGTGTCGGTGGCAGGTGGTCTTCGAGGCCCTGCGGGACGGGTTCCTGGGGGACGTGGCACTGGACGACCTGGCACTGACGGCAGGGCCCTGCAGGGCCGAGCTCTCCTGCTCCTTCGAGGCGGATGCCTGTGGGCTGGTAGCCAGTGGGCAACGCACCTGGCTGCGGCAGAGCAATGGCACCGGCACCACCGCCGGCCCCCCGGTCGACCACACCATCGGCACTGCTGCAGGTACCGGGGCCATGGCTTCCTGGGGCTCTGGTGGAGCTCTGCTGCCTGCCCTGAGTGTCCTGCCTGCCTTCCCTGCCCGCCCTGCCTGCACTGAGCACCCTGCCTGCCCTCCCTGCCCGCCCCGAGTGCCCTTCCTGTCCTCCACGCCTGCCCTGCCCATCTGCCTTGTGTCCTGCCTGCCCTACGTGTCCCTGCCTGCTCTCCCTGCCCGCCCTGCCCAGGATGTGCAGAGGGCACTACTGTACAGGGCTCCCCAACCCTGGGGGTCCCCAAACCTGGAGTTTCCCAGCCTCAGGGCTCCCCAACCCGGGGGGGATCCCCAGCCTGGGGGGGCTCCCCAGCCCCAGCGGTCCCCTGGTGCCCCCCCCAGCAGGGCTGGGCAGGGGTCACGGTACGGGGGCTTCTTTCCCCCCCAGGCCATTACATGGTGGTGAGCACGGGCAGGGGCTCCCTGCCTGCAGGGCATGCAGCTGCCCTCACTTCCCAGCCCTACCAGCCCTCCGCGCCCGCCCAGTGCCTGGCCTTCTGGTACCAGCTGAGCACCGGGACCCCAGGTGAGCGCCGTGACCCCCCACGAGGCCACTGGGGGCATCTCCGAATGCGTGGGGGTCCCGCACGGCACAGCCCCGGACCCACCCCTCCATGACGGGTGCCCTGGGCAGGCTCCCTTGGCGTCTTTGTGGAGCAGAGTGGGGTGCGGAGGAAGGTGATGGGCGTGAGCACCATGGAGGGGGACGCCTGGCACCGTGGCCACATCACCGTCCGGCCGGATGGGGACTGGCAGGTGAGATGGGGCAGGGTGCCGGGGACCTCGCGGTGGGGAGAGGGACAGGCTGGGGCTGACAAGGGGTGCGTGGTGGCTACCAGCCTCAGAGTGCTGCCCTGCCCACCCCTCCGGCAGGTGATATTCGAGGTGATGGGAGATGGGGGTGACCACGGGTACATCGCACTGGATGACCTGCACGTGTCGGACGGAGCCTGCCCTGAGCCAGGTGAGAGCCCGCGCTGCAGGGACACCGTGGACTGGCCAGGGGAGATGGGCACCCCATGGGGGCACGTGGCCGTGGGGATGGGGACAGCCCATCCCATCCATTACAGCTCCGCTGTGGCTGCTGGGCACCCTGCTCCTGCCCAGAGCTTGGCCTGGCCCAAAGCTGAGGGCAGTGGGGAGGGGGCTGGGGGCTCCCCCCCCAGGTGCCCCGTCTCCCACTGGGCAGCGCAGGGCAGCGGGTACCTGCGGCGCTGGGTGCATCACAGCCCCCTTTCCTCCCAGCGTCCTGTGACTTCGAGCGGGACACGTGTGGCTGGAGCAGCCCTTTGGACCCCCACCTGCACGGCTTCGCCTGGGGCTGGAAGAGCGGGGTCCCCCTTGCCAAGTACCCTGGCCCCAGTGAGGATCACACCCTGGGCACAAGGAATGGTAGGAGACACCCATCCCTCCCAGGGCACCCTGGCATGGCCGGAGGGAGGCAGGGGAGCTGGGAATGGATGGGGTCACCCATGAATGCCCCCCCCGCCCAGTGCGTCCCAGAGGGCCTGGCTCCACAGCATTGCCATCCCCGCCTTGCCTGAGAGGGACGGCTCAGTCCCAAAGGCAGTGAGGAGCGGGGCTGGGGGAGTGCAAACCTCTGGGCACCGCTCTGGGCGCTTTGCGGGGGGGCAGGACGTGTGGGGTGAGCTGCAGAGCTGGGGGACACCCTGTGCTCTGTCCCCACCCATCCAGGTCACTACATGCACTTCGACATCAGCGTGCTGGGCCTGGGGGGCACCACTGCCCGGCTGGAGAGCCAGCACCTGCCTGCTGCTGCCGACTCCTGCCTGCAGTTCTGGTACCACATGGACATCCCGGAGCACCTCTGTAAGCACCGCAGGGGCAGGGAGGAGGTCCTGTCCTGGGGAGGGCGTCATGAGCCCACGATGGGAGCGGGGGCTTGGTCAGGGGCTGCAAACCCCCTCCCCACCCACGGGACCACGGAGGTCAGGGGCTGCAAACCCCCTCCCCACCCACGGGACCACGGACACTCTGATTCAGCTGCAGCCGGGCTGTGGGATGGCCCGTTCCTGCTGGGTGCTGCCATCCCAGGGGAGGATGGCTCAGCCGGGAGGGCCCAGTGGCTCCTGGGGGGCTCTGAGCGGCCACCGATGCCAGGGCGCCCATCCCCCTCCACGTTGCAGCCTGCGGGGAGCTGCGGGTGATGCTGCACAGCGCGGCGGGGCAGCGCACGGTGTGGAGCATGGCGGGGCACCGGAGCCGGGGCTGGCAGGGCGGCGTGGTGCCTGTGCGGAGCCCCAGCGAGTTCCAGGTGAGCGGGCGGCCCTGGGGTGCCGGGTGCTCTCTGGGGGTGTGGGGTCCCCTCCCCATGCATCACCCCCCCACATCCCATCTTCCCCCACAGATGGTCTTTGAGATCAGCACGCAGAGGTGGCCGATAGAGGGGACGGTGGCGCTGGATGATATCGTGTACAGCACCAGGGGAGGCTGCCATTCCAGCCTGGAGGTGCCAGTGGAAGGTGTGGGGCCGGTTCTGGCTGTGAAAGGTCAACCCGGCGCCGCTTGGGGTGCTGGCGCTGAGGCTGGGGCTGGAGCCAGCTCTCCTGGGCCATGGGTTGAGCCTGGCAGCATCTCCTCTCCCTGCAGAGAAAGCATCCAGCAGCTTTGTGGCAGAGGTGGTGCTCGGTCTTCTCCCGGCTGCCATTGTCCTGGCACTGGTGGCCACCGGAGGCTGGTACTGGCTGAAGCGGCGAGGGCTGGCGAGCGGGACGCTGGCAGAGAGCAGTGCTCCCCAGGGCTTTGACAACATCACTTTTCGAGATGTAAGGACGGGGTGAAGGGCTCCCCTGCTTGCCCCCAACCGCGCCAAAACAGCATTTTCCTAAAAGCTCAGCAAATCCCGGAAGGCTCCCCCTGAGCCCACACTCTGCCAACACATCAGGGAGGTGCAAAGGGCTCTGCCTCTTATCTGGCTGCTGGCAAACGAGTGACCCTGAGCTGTAGGACTGACCTAGAAATGCTGCTGCTGCTGCCATCAGGCAGTTGCTCCAGAAAGAGCTGAGGCTGCGATCCTCCTCCCCAGAGCCCTGCGGGGAGTGGGTCATGCAAACATTGCTCATCCTCTTCAAGCCAGCAACTTAAAACCGTGAGAGGCAGCTTAGGCTACCGTTTCCTTTGACATGTTTGGTGCCACGTAGTCCCCAGCAGAGCCACAAGCCCCAGGACTGACCCCAAAAGAGGACGTGGACCCCCCTGGCGTGGCTGGGGGGTTTGGTTCCTCTGCTGGGGTCATGGTGGGCCAGCATGTGGGTTCTCCCCTCTGCAGCCTGGAAGGAGTCCTTGTATTTCAAATTAGACACAGCCTACGCTTATTGTAACCAGTTCCTGTTCACCCTTCTTTACAGGACAAGGTCACTATAGTGCCAAAAGAGGGGGATGAGGATTGAAATAGTAAGCCAGCAGCAGTAATTCACTCCTGCGAGGCATATGCAGGGCAGAGCATCCCTCCAGCAAGACATCACACTCCAGCAGCCACCTCCGGCTCTTGGCATCCGACATCAGGCAGTGGGGAGCTGCCACAGGCGCTCACCCCAGGGTGCTGGCCCCGCAGAGGGACGTGCCCCTGTCTCCACTACCTCCAAGTGTTCGGGAAAAGCATTGTTGTATTTTGTAACATGAACTTTCTGCACCAAGACGTAGTGATGTGCCCATGCTTTGACAGGTGCCGTCAGCAGGAGTTTCTTGTAGCAGCCATCCTCGTCCGAGCAGGGCCCTGGTTGTGGAAGAGGGCAAAACGTGCTGTCCTGGCCCCCCCAGGGCTGGGCAGATCAGCGGGTGCTGCATGGGGCACGAGCCCCTTCCCACACCCAGGATTAAGCACAAGAGCTCCCAGGGCACAGAGCCACCCAGAGGGAAGCAGCCCAGTGCTTCTGCTGGTTTTGGAGGGGGGGGCTTAGGGAAGGTGGAGAGGTGGCTGGGAGGGCAGGGAGCAGAGCGGGGGGCACCACGCAGCATACCCGAGGGCAGAGAGCAGCCCTGACCCCGCTGTATGGGTGCCCACCTACTGCAGGACTGCCCACACACCTTTCAAGGGCTCTTGATAATTTGCATTTAACTGTCATTGGGAAAAGTAAAATGTTCCCGAGGCAGTTCAGGGGAGGGTCCCCACACCTGCACCCAAGGCCACCCTAAACCCAGGACCCTTCTCTTCCCCCCCAGCTTTCAAAACTTAATTTAATGCTGTGCAATCCCTAAGCAGCCCACGGCCAAAGCAGCCACCCAAGTACAGCAGCAGACAGACCGGTTCAGCCTCTGCGCAGGTCAGCCGCCCGTTAGGGATCCTGCTCTCCTCAACCCGCCCCCCCCGAGCTCACCAGAGGGGATCAGGGCATCCCGCTTCCCTGGTTTGTGACCGAAGCCAGTTTTTCCTCTCGCCCTGCCCGCCCTTCAGCTCTGTCCCACTCTGGTTATGCCACAGTCATGTCGAGCACCACCCCTACAGCTCCACCACCACTGTCCTGGCAGTGCCCTGCATGAACGAGCCCCTGCAAAGCTGTGCTTCTGTGAGCTGGGTAAGGGCAGAGGCGAGAAATGAGAAGGGCTCTGGCTTCACAGAAGTGCCCGAGCGAGTGTCTCCCCATCCATCTTGCTCTGTAGAACTCCACAGAGACTCCACTCACCTCTGCACAAGATAAAACCACGGTATTGATTTCATCTCTGGGCTGCAAGCCAAGGCTGCAGTCCTCACTGACAGGGAAAGGAGCAGAGCAGCCAGGAAGGCTGTGAGAGCACCGGCCATTGCCCCAGACGCTCCCACTAATTACGCTTCCAGAAGGAAAGAGGGTGCTGCAGCTCCAGTCATGCCCAACCACAAAAATTTACTACCAGCTGGTAAACATGCAGCAACTACCCTGTGCAACTGAAGGGTATCAAACTTTATTATAGATCTCTTTAAAACAGGCTGGAAGGAACAAACAAAAATGTCATTGTGATGCAGTGACTGAGTCATCATTTCAAATGCAGACACTGATCAACCCCCAACTCTCCCAAATTATTTATATATAATATATCCCACCCATCCCCCAAATTGTTCCAATTAAATGATCACATTTCAGACCACCCCAAGTGTCTTAACATTAGCTGCTTCTAAACACCAAGATGCACACGTTTTCTGGCAAATCAGATGCAGTATTTTTTCAGGTTTAGTTCCTCAATTTCTGGAAAGGAGGAAGGAAAAATAAAATCAGGAAAATCGCTTCTTTAAGGTTGCCTTTTTACAGCAGGTACAGATTCAGCAGATTTCCCCCCCAAAGCAAGTCTGAAACCCTCTTGTTCAGCTTGGCAATACGAAGAGAGATTCTGGTGGTTAAGGAGAACCAGCCAGACGAGATCAGTCTGAACAAACTGATTTCGAGGCTTTGTTGTCATTTCCCTTTGGGGCCTGTTTCCAGCGGTTTGCCAATATCCTTCCCACGCAGTTTAAGGCCTGGAACAAGACAAAGGAGATGACCACCATCAGCACTCAATCATTCACTTGACAACTTTATTTCCTCAAATTTTTGCTGTAAGGAAGAGAACATCCAAAAAAAAAAGAGGGCAGGGGAACCAGAGTTAGGGAGAATCCTACTTTCGTTTCTAGGAGCACCAGACCAGTTTCAAAGCTCCAATTCTTGCTTGTGCACCAACTATCTTCCTAGCAAATGGTATCTGAACTGGCCTAGGAGAGTAACATCCAACACTAGTGGCTGCAAGATCCTTTCCCAAGTATAATCAGGCCTCCACAGGTCTCAGTATCTTGTTGATTTTAGGGGGACAGCATACAGGGGTGGTCCCCAGGGCATGGCCCCACACATGAAGATGAAGAACAAAGGAGAACAAGAGCTTTGAGTTCTGGTTTCAGTCAGCAGATCCACGTTTTATCAGAATATGGCTTAATGACACCACACCCACAATAACCTACAGTCAGCAACTGTTCCTGACGTGGAAAATGCAAGTAATAACTTAAACAAAAACATCCTTCCTAGCACTGAAAACATTGTCTTTTTTTTTTTTAAGTCTCCTTTCTTAACTTACCAATAGCTCTTTCGATCTTGCCCATAACCTGGTTATTAGGGATTGCTCTTCCTGATTCGTAGTCAGCAATAACTTGTGGTTTTTCATTGATTTTCTAAAAAGAAAGGACGCATCTCAAACACTGGCTCCATACAGAGCACTCAGCACCAACCCCCCCAGTACTCCCCCAGATAAGTAACAGCCTCCAATTATGCCAGCATCAGAAGACAAAGTGCTACTTCCAGGCTTACTCCACCACCACTATCGCATCCCTCCGCTATCAGAGTGTCACAGCGATGACACTGTGACACAATAGAGATGTCACAGACTTCTACTTCCCTCAGCCTCCCAGAAGGAGCAGTAACACTACATGTTGCTGTTTCTCAAGACAGCAGTGAGCTTCTGAGAGCTGTGTCAGGCCCAGATGGTACAAAAAAACCTCACATAGGTGCTGAGTTGATGGGAGGAGAGAGGGAAAAAAAAAAGCAGTGCCTCCTACCAGCTCACCAGCCGCAGCAACGCTCCATCTCCAAGAAGGTGTTCAAGGGCTGCACAGAAACCCCTAAAACATTTCCTACATAACTAATGTTGCCTGGAGATCAGAGACGTTGCATCCACCAAACTTCCTGCTCATGATACCACCTCATCGCTGCTGCCCATGAGGGGACAGGGAAAGCGTCCACCTTCGCCTCCAGGTGCCTAAACCTGCCTCAGGAGAGCGGGAGCAGAGGCCAGCGGGCCCTGGGCCATACTCACTGTGGCCAAGTCCTTCTGTGTCATGCCCTTGCTCTGTCGGCCCTGCTGGATCACTTTGCCCACCTCCAGGGGAACTCTGTCATGGTGCAGCTCTTCTGTTTCTCGGTCGAGCTTGGCTGTGTTCTTTGTAATAAAGTGTTGTTTGTTTTGGCCTGCTGCCCCTATCATTCAAAGCAAGAACAAAAAAAAACCCTCAAGGACAAACAAAACAAGGCTCAGAGCCATGCCCAAAAGTATCAAAGTGCTTTTTCTAAGCACTCAGCTGCCCAGGATCCCAGGGAGCTTTCAGGATTTCAACATGCCAACATCAGCACTGATCTCAACCAGCTCCTGCCCGCTGCAGGTCAGAGAACATGTTATCTTAATCCTGTTAACGCTGATGTCTAAACACAACCATGCAGAGCCCTCCCCTTTCTTTAGTTCACATCTGAACTTCACTCCAGATAGGCAAGATCTTGCTATTGCTGGGGGATTTAACATTCAAACTTTACTCCAGACACGCGTTTGTGCTACAGCATGGGGGGGTTAATATTGGAACTTGTACCTTGCTTGCTCAGGTACAAGGCAGCACAAATAAGTGGCTTTTAATCAATTTTCTGATGCCTTTTATAAGCAAACTCTAACTCTACTTAGCTTTGCTGAAAGCCTGAGTTTCAGAAACATGCTATTTGTTTTGTTTCATTTTAGTTACAGTATTGAAGTCATAGTTTGAATCCTTTCTCTCACGTTAGTCTCTGACATTCAGTTTCTTGATAAAGCTGACTAAACCTTGTGCAAGGATCATCTATTTATTTCCAACCATCACAATCTCATCCCTACAGTGAGAGAACCTGAGAATATACATCAGACAGGAAATGGGGCATTTTTAAAGAGCAACACCACAGGAAGATAAGCAGTCATGGAAATCCTTAAGCATATGTTATCAACAACAGAAATAAGCTGCAAAAATTGGTAGTTTAAGTTTTGTGATCATGAAGGCTCTTCCAAGAGCTTTGCAGCCTCAAGAATACTAATGTTCTTGTTGACATTTTTATTTATATTCGCTCTGACACCAGACACTAGCCAGAGCGCAGCTCTTGGCAACCAGAAACTCAAAGCCGACTACAGGGCAGCGCTCCCCGCTTCCCCGGGCTGGTGCTCACCCTCCCCGGGGTGCCCAGCGGTTCTCAGCGCTACGTAGCCCCAGTGAGGACGGCCTTTGGCTCGGCTAGGGGTGCTGCCTCCTGTCCCCCCTCTTCCAGGCGACCGCCTTCAAGAGCGGCTGGCTGGGGCGCCCCGGGGAGCAGGCCCGACGCTGGGCTGGGGGCCCACGCACCGCACCGCTGCCAGGGAACGGCGCCCGCCGGGCCGGGCTCCCCGGGCCTCCCCCCCCTCCGCCGCCGCAGGTTGTCTGGGGAGCCAGACCGCGGAATACCCACACTTCTTGGAGGTCTCCACGTCCTCTCCGCGCCGCTGGGCCGCCAGGATCGCCTGGGGAGAGTAAAGGTGCCGGCGTGAGCGCTCCGCTAGTCGGAGGCGCCCCGTCAGCAACAGCCGGGCCCTGGTTGCAGGCTCGCCTGGGCCTCGGCCGCAGAGCTCGCCCAGGCCTCAGCCGCAGAGCTCGCCCGGGCCTCGGCCGCAGAGCTCGCCCGGGCCTCGGCCGCAGAGCTCGCCTAGGCCTCGGCCGCAGAAGCTCGCCCGGGCCTCGGCCGCAGAAGCTCGTCTGGGCCTCGGCCGCAGAGCTCGCCCGGGCCTCGGCCGCAGAAGCTCGCCCGGGCCTCGGCCACACCAGTCCCAGGCTGTTCCGCCGCTCTTCTCCGCCGCTCGCCGCCATGAATCACTCGCTGACCTGCTTGGACTTGGCCTGGGCCGCGCTGGGGCCCTTCTTGCGCAGCACCGTGACCGTGTCCCAGTCGCTCTCCGCCATGGCACCAGCACCGACCCCGCCCGCCGCCGCACACCGCCGCCCGGGGCCGCGCCCGCCGCTTAGGGGGCACAGCCCAACGCCCGCCCCCTGGGGGGCGGGGCCGGCCGCCGCGCACGCCGATAGGGCGGCGCGCGCGCCGTTCAGGAAAGACGGCCTCTCATTAGCGGGGAGAGGCGCAATGGCAGCGGGCGGGGCCTCGGACGCCTCAATGGACTACGGCACAATAGGTATCCAGGCGTGACGCAGTTGCTCGTAATAGGCACAGAAACCTAGCAATCAGCCTGCTCGCTATCCGATTAGCCAGTGTGCACGCCAGGCTGGAGGCGGGCGGGCACGCGTCTGTGCCCTCTGAGAGGCTGCCGTCACCGCCAATAGCCCGGTGCCCAGAAGGGATTGGCTTAGTCCGCGGCGCTGTCAGAACCGCTGACCAATAGCCGCGCCCGCGCATGCGCCGTGGCGGCGGTTCGCGGCGGGGCAGGGCCGCAGTGGCTGCCCCGCGCGCTCCGTCCGCTCCCCGCGGCCTCGGCCGCCCCCGTCGGTTCCCGGAGGGGAACCGCTGAGGACTCGCCCGGGCCGCGGCCGGCGGGGGAGGGCGGTGTGGGGCCTGCCCCGTGCCTCAGCGCGGGGGGATTCCCGCTCCCCGCGTGTAGGTAACGCGGGTGTTTTCTGGAAGGTCCTTCCTGCCCCCGAGGAGCCCCGGCGCCCGGGGACGGGGGATCCCTTCAGGCCTCTCGCAAGGCGGAGCAGAAGGAATCCCGCTCCCCGGCCGGCCCCGGCCCTCGGCGGGCGGCCGCTCCGGTGCCGGTCGCGGCGGGCAGGGCGCTTCGGCCGCCGGGCGGAAAAACGGGCCGGTTCGCGTCCCGTTTCGCAGGAAACCTGCGTAAGGGCGCGGGCCAGAGGAAGGCTCTGCCTCGGCGCGGCGGCAGCGTCCCTGCCCGTTGAGCTGGCGACAATAAAGTCCCTCAACTCCCTCTGAGTCACCCGGAAAGCTCTGCCGCGACGGCGGGAAAGCCCCGGCCTCTCGCTCTGCCGTTTCTGGAATACGGGGCGCGGGGGGGGGGGGGGCAGTTGAAAATCCTTGGCGGTGTTTTTGCAGGTTTTAGCAAATCGCAGGGGGAGCGGCGGGGTTCCAGGTTGCGGGTGACCCGGGCGTCGCTCCGAAATGGGCGCCCTGAGTGCGCGGGGGTTTCCCCTCGGCGCGGTCGGTCCCTGGCTTCTGTCACCGTGACGCGCTGGGCCCCGGCTGCCCAGGAGACCTGGGAGGGAGCGGGTGTGGGCCGTGGCAGTGGAGCGGTGATGAGGCGCGTTACTCTGTGTTGCAAGACTCTCTGGCCGTGCGGTGGCAAGCGGGGTGTTGCAACAGCGGGTTTATCCGGAGCAGCCCCGTGGCTGGCGCTTCAGGTAAGACATTGCTGACGGTTTCCCGCGCCTTTGGGAACAGCACGTCCTGCCCTGGGCACGGCTGCCAGGGTCACGGCTCGTTCAGGAAACGGAGAAGGGGGTTTTTCTTCGCTGAATTACATCAGCCAGCCAAGAACTTTAGCAATGTAGAGGTTTTCATATTTGCCTCCCCAGACAAGCGCAGCTGTGCCGGGAAAAGGGGCGTTGCAGCAGAGCGAGTGAAGCGGTGCCCGTCCCGGGGAAGCTGCATCATGCCGTTCCCGGTGCCAACACGTGCACGGGGATGTCCCTTGTCCCCAGCACCCCGCCCCCCGCGGGAGATCACTCGCCCTGGCCCTGCGGGGAGCATCTCGCCTCAACAGGCACCTGAGCAGCACGCGGGCCCAGGCGAGGGGCCCAGTGCCTCCAGAGCTCGCCTGCAGCCAGCTCAGCCTGTGGTGCAGCGTCAGGCCACGGCGAGCTGCCCTGACTTGCCTCCCTGTTCCGACCCGCTCCGCTCCCGCGCTGCCGTCGCAGGCGGGATTACTGGGAGAGGTGCCCCGGCCGCTCTCTCAGGGGTAGCACCAGACTGGTCGCGCCTGGTTCTGACCGGGGAGGATTTCCCCCGGCACCGGGTGAATTCCCCGCGTGGTAAGAACGAGACCTTCCCTGCCCCGCCAGCGCGGGAAGGCGGTAAAGCCCCGAGGCCCCCACGCCGCCTCACCGCCAGCGCAGGGAGGGCACCGGCAGCCCCCGGTGCGTGAGCTGAGCCGGGGGGACAGGCGGGCTGGGGACCCCGACCGAAGGAGCCTGCCGCGGTGACCTTTCGCTGGGCGAGTTCCCCTGCGAAAAGCACCTCGCGCTGACCTCACCGCCGCGTGGCGAGCCGCTGCCGTTCCCCCCACGTCATTTTTTTTTTATTAAACCAAAACCCGCCTGCCGCCGCCCGTCCTTCCCGGGCCTCTGGCATCCGCCTTTCCACCGAGCGGGCGCCGCGGGACGGCCATGGCGCTCTGCGCCCAGGTAAGCGAGCGCCCGGCGCCACCCGAAATGGCCCGAGGCGTCTTAAAAATGTCCTCTGGGGGCCGGGGCTCTCCGCGGGCCCTTCCCCGGGTCGGGGGCTTCTCGCACGGCCCGGCCCGGCTCTGGTGGGTGAGGAGGGGTCGTGGCGGGAGGGTGGCCGTCCGCGCAGGGTGGGACCCCGGGGTGGGGGGGGTCAGGGTGCCCTCAGGCCGGGCTCCGCTGTCCCTCCGGGTCCCCCACCGTCAGGCGCGGGGGGTGGGTGAAGGGGGTCCCGGGGGTCTGGGCCCCGTCCCGGCGGGGGTAGCCCGAGGCAGGGAGATGGCGGGGGGCGGCGGGGGACAGCGGGGGAGAAGTGACAGAGGACAGGGGCGATGGGGGGTGGCTGTGTGAGGGGTGACACGGGGGCGGTGGCGCTGCGGGGGGGGCCGGCGGGGGTGCCTGTGGGCGTAGCTGGGGGCGTGAGAGCGTGGGGGTGTCCGGGTGTGACGGGGCAGGTGACGGTCTGGGGGTGTCTCGCGGGGGCGGGGCGTGGCGCTGACGCCGGAGGCGGCTGGCCCCGCCCCGCCCCAGGCCGGCCCGTCGCGAGGCGGGGCCGTTGCTAGGCGCCGGCGCGGCCGGGGGGGCGTGGCCCGGCGCGAGCGGGCCCGGCGGGGCGGGGCGTGCTACACGTGTCCGGTGGGCGGGGGCTGGGGGCGCTTCCGGTGCGGGGCGCGGACGGAGGGGCCCGGTGAGTGCGGCGCTGCCCTCCCCGCGGTGCCGGGCCGGGGGGGGGGGGGGGGCGGCGGGTCAGGGGGCCGCGGCCGGGCCGGCGGGGCGGCCGCGGAGTGTGGTGGAGGAGGCGGGCGGGCCCTGCCCCGTGCGGCGGCGCCCCGGGCCTCGCTCCGCCTTGAGCCCGGCCCGGCCGCGGCCCCTCCTCGCGGCGGGCAGGCCCGGGCGCACCGCGGGGGAGCAGCCTCCCGCGGGCGGGCGGCGTGGCGGGCTCGGCTCCCCGCGGAGCGCGGGCAGCTCCGGCCTCTCCCCCGCGTCCCGGTGGCGCAGGGAGGCTCCGCCATCGCTTCGCAGCCTGGGGGACGTTCCTCCCCGTGGGGGCGGTGGCTGTAGCCGGGGCCGGCGACGGCGGGGTCTCCGCTAGCGGGGGCTTCCAGAGCCCTGGGAGAGCCGGCCAGCTCCGCGGCCCGTCCTGAGCGGGCGGCTGGGGCAGGCGATGCCCGGGCCTCCCGCGCGCCCGCCTCCCGTTGTCCCTTGTGGTCCCCGGGTGCCCCGGGCGGTGCGCGTACCTGGGGCCGTGAGAAACCCTTGGCGAGGAACAGACAGTCCTGACGCAACTGAAAAACTGAATTTGCCTTAAAGACCGGTTGAATATGTGCAGCACGGAAATAACGACGCTCGGTCGGGTCGCACACCGGAGCCAGCCGGCACAGCTCCTGCCGGGGTGGCGGGGGTGGCAGAGGCCCCTGCTGCAGGCAGGCTGGCAGGGCTGCGGCGTGCTCCCGTGGGGGACTTGGTTGTGGAAAGGGGATCTTCATTGACGCCATCCTCGCTGTCCATGTTCTGGGGTTGCTTCATCAGCTTTAGCAGCTCCTGGTACAGGCAAAAGGTGGCCGTTACCGAAAACTTAAAACATGTGGGGAGCCTTGCGAGCCTCGCTGCTTCCTCGGCTGCGCTGATTTGAAGGAAGTACCTGGATGTGCTGCCTGACACGTTTTAGGTGGCTGTGGGATGTAGTTGCAGGGCATGAAGGTGGGAGATGCGTCTTTAGATCATCTATAAGTGGTCAAAACAAATGCATTTATTCTTTTCCTCCTTTCCTGTTTGCTTCTGCCTCTCAAATCTTCATTTTCCAGCCCTCTGGAGAGCCATTGCCAGTAAATCTGGGCTCCACTGTGTGCATGGCATCTCCCCAGGACCCTGGGAACGGCTGGCTCTGGGCACAACGAGGGTCCTTTTTGACAACTGACAGTTGAGAAAACAGGTGGTGGTAGGCTGTGGTTACCTCACTCGTTGCCTATAGGTTTTTGGTGGACTGAGGCAATTTATCTATATTCCTGATCAGCTTTAGGATGTTTTTTTACCTTGTTTTGGGCCAGAAGCCTTGATTTCTGTGAATGGGCTCCATTTCATTAAGCTTGGACAAGGGATTTTAGTGAGGTCTGTCCACCCTGCCTCTTTGTTCTGGATTTAATTCTAAAATTAACTGTAAAGTTTCTTTCCATAGTTTTAACTAGGTGGAAGCAGACTTGTGGTTTACATTGGTGTGTTTACCTGTGTTGTTGGGTTTTGGGTGCCAGTGTAATATGCTGTGAGTAATGCAGTTTATGTTAAAAATTACCACCATCCAGTTATAATCAAACAGGGAAAATATTTTTATTTTCAGGCTCTGGAGATACAGCCAGAATTTTTTGTTCACATGGCAGCAGCAAACTCGACGCCACCTGGCTCTTTGGATCTAAACCAGCCTGGATTTGCAAAGGAGATCCTGGGAACTAAACTGGAGGTCAAATACCTCTGCTCTGATTGCAAGAATATATTGAGGAGGCCGTTTCAAGCTCAGTGCGGACATCGCTACTGTTCCTATTGTCTGAAGAAAATTATAAGGTAACTTTTGTGCCTTCAGTCTGAAGACAAAATGCTTGAAAAGGCATTTTTGAGGAGGGAAGGAGAGAAATGTCTCATTTTCAGGGCCTTCTTAGCAAGGGAGCTGTTTTTAATTGTTGACGTTCAGCATCAAGTCTTCTTTAAGGGAATGGGTAATCTCTGACTTGCTTTTATTGTCCCGGGGGTTGCTTCAAAGTTCCCTTTTCCAGAATCGCCCGGATTGTTTTTGCTGTTCAGGTGGCGATCCAGGTGGGTCACCCATCTCCTTCAGTCTTCCTCACAGCTACTGAAGGGACTTGCTCCTAAAAGTCATCGTATGGTTGTTGTGCCAAAATGTGAGAAATTTAAGCACGTGCTGGCTTCCAGAAAAGTTTTGTAGTGTTCTGCCTCACTCTTGCCTTTAAGTGAGGGAAGTTGAATAGAGCAGTTAATCGGGAGAAGAAAAAATATTAGCATCGGAAATAGGCATCAAAAATACACAAGCAAAAGCTCAATGTGTTGTTTTTAAAATAAGAAAATGCTTTAATTTCGTAAAGGTACCAGAAATCATTTTATTGTTAAATCATAAACCAGTCTCTTTTTCTCGTGTTTGATGATTATTTTTCTGTCTGCTAGTGCTGGACCTCAAAAGTGTGCCACCTGTATTCAGGAAGGAATATATGAAGAAGGAATTTCTATTTTGGAAAAAAGCTCGGTAAGGAAAAATGCGTTTTAAAAAATAAAGCAGCTCACTGATGTCATTAATACCACTTGCAGTTTTTGTTTAAAGTGCAAGGTCTGAGAATCGCTTATTCCTAGGAAACATTTTCTTCAGTAGTGAGAGTTATGATTAATGTGGTGGACTCCCCAGCTTCTAAAATCCAGGTCACGTTAATATAGCGGTGGCCTACTTAAATGCTGTAATAACGATTTGTTTGCCATTAGCACATCTCTGAGGATGTGATGTGGCAACTGGCCTGGGAGGAGTCAGTAAAGTCTTAATAAAGAATTAAGAGACTTGACCAAAACTGCAACCCCTCAGTAATTTTTGTGGTTTGCTTGTTTTTTCCATTTTAGGCTTTCCCAGACAACGCAGCTCGTCGGGAGGTGGAAAGTCTGCCTGCTGTCTGTATTAACAGTGGCTGCACTTGGAAGGGGACTATTAAAGAATACGAGGTAAAGATCAAAGCAAGGCTTTCGACGTCCGTGTCCTTTTTCTTTCCTCTGTGTTTGGGGAAGGCTCAGGTGGTTTTGCTTGTCTGCTGCCACTGGCAGTGGTGGTGGGAGCTGTTGGCTCCCCGGACATCACTATAAGCTGGAGCAATTCCTTGACTGAGGTAGGTTTGTGTGCCCCGCTGAGAGCACAGGCTGGACTGAAAGAATTTCAGATTTGCTTGTGATCGCAGACACCAAGCACATCCCTTCCGTGGTGCGAACCACCCGCTCTATCTCCAACTCTTTTCTGCTATAAAAGACAAGTGAACTGTCAAGAAACTGCTGTGCCATGAAATTGTTGTGAAGTTCTCTGCATTATGTGAACCTAAAACCTACTTTAGACTCATGAGCTTGGGGAAAGCGGCCTGGCCGTGATCCTGTTTCCAGCCAGCTGTCCCCATAGCTACCAGGGCAGTGGGACTGGGCGGTATTCACTGGCTGGCCACCCATCACTCCGAGCTGTTCTGGGCCACGAGTCTGCTGGACAGGATGGGTTCCCGCCCCCCCCCCAGCTCTTCTCAAGGAGCCCATCAGCTCTTTAATCCAGGCCTTCTTTTTGTGGCCCTGGGCATTTGGTCCTTAGCATGTATACAGCTAACGTGCCTCATGAGATATGTGTTCTTGCTGAGGATGGCAGTGGACCCCATGCTTCCCTGTGCTTTCCAGCAAGTCAACTCTGCTGTGGCAGTTTGCATTGTTAAAATGCATGGCAGTTAGGAACGAATGTATATTCACCTGTGAAGTTCTGGTGCTCCTGAACGACAGTTCTGTCATCCCTCTTGGAATGGAAGAACCACCACGTGGGGGGCCTGACAGAAGAGGAATAAATTTTATTTCCCTCTAACATTGCCCTAGGTAAAGATTGTAGCCCTACAGTTCATGGAGCTTTGATAGTGACCAAGATGCGTGTCAGGAAAAGGTTTAACCTCGGTCTGTCTAGGCTAACATTTGTATTCTCTTTGCAATGCCACTGCAAGGTGGCAGGAGGAAACAACAGCTGTGGTTCATGCCTGAGTTTTCTGCCTAGCTTGCTGAGCCTGTTAACAGAGAGATGCTTCTGTGCCTCTGCTTCCTTGTCCTGCTGTCTAGAACCTTCCGCTTCTTTATGCTAAAAGTTCAGTCCAAAAGATGAGGGGATGTAGGGTGCTAAACTGTTCTGCTGTGAAACCCTCATTTATAGATCTGCAAGTGGCTCATGGTGTGGATGTATGACTGAATAAATGTCAAGTTAAAAGCTTAACACTGATGCAGCAGAGAGAGTTTGGGAGTTGCATTTCAGGGTACAGCGTGTTTTACTGAGATTCCAGGTTCAAGCTGTGCTGTTGGTGCCTGCAGATTGTGTGACCCATGCTTTAATTTCTGCTGGTGAACGGTTACTAGAAGTCCGATGCCCACTTCAGTGTTCAAAATGGTGATTGTAGTAGGTGAGCTCATCTCCATTAGACTAAAACGAATTATATTTGTCAGCAGCTTCCAATGCTATTGATTGTGCTGTGACTGATGAGCTCTTCTAAACTTTTTCTCCTGGGTTTAAAAAAAAATCTTAAAGAGTTCCTGCAGGGCTCAGCAAAAATCATCAGCTGCCAAAGGTCCTCCTTGTATGGTCTTACAAGTGTTTGAATGCAGGCTTGAGTCCAGCCAGAACTTGCACTAGAAGTTTAAAAAGGCAACGAGCTGTCCTGGGATAAGTCTGTCTTCCTGCAAGGCTGCAGGTGTGTGATGTTCCAGGATCTTATGCACAACTGCTTAAGAGCATCTGAACCGATAAGGCTGTGCCTCTTTTTTACTCTCCACCTAATCTTCAAAAGGTCCTGTTAGGTGTTTTGCCAAAACAGAGTATGTTTCGTAGAGGTGCGGCTCTGGAGTGCTTGGGCTGCAGGTCTGCAGCCCTGATCTTGACTGTCACAGTTCTTTAGTCTTGTGCGATGAAAGCGGAGCGGGGATTTTGAGCAGTGCTAGTTGGTTCGTCTCAGGATTGAGCTTGCCTCTTCTGTCTACCACGGGTGGCATTCAGTCTAATGGGGGTAAGGTTAATTTGTGCCCTCTCAGGAAAAGCTGATTCTTTCCTAGGAACTGGTGGGAGGAGGCAAGGTCTGGCTTGTGTTATCTCTCCTCCCAGCTGCCTGCCGAAGAGCTGTGGGATTTAATCAGGCCTGGCTGTCCTCATGTGGTCGGAGCTTAGGGGATGGTGTGTGTGGCTGAGGAGGGCTGATGAAAGGAGGTGTCAAATGACTGTGTTAGCCCAGAGTCTCTCTTGGTACTGTGGAATAATGTTAAACCCTGCCTTACGGGTAGGCTTGTTGGTTTACTGCCACAAAGCAGAGTTTGCCTCGTGCAGTACGGTTGCATCTGTAGCCAGCAATGTGTGTAACGTCCTGCAGCAGCTCAGCACTCCCACTATGGAAAGTCCCTTGCTGAGCTATTTCCGACAGGACATGGAAAGTCCCTAAGAGCAAATTCATTGTTTGCTAATTTAAAAATCATGCGTTCGTGCTGAGAGAGACTTACTCGGCTGCTATCCACTTACAAATCAAGAGATACTGTCACTTCTGGTTTGCTAATCTTATCAGGGCATGAACAAGGAAAAAAATGTTCTGCAGCTGAAAAGCTCTAGGTCTTCAACTTCAAAAAAAATTAATAAAACTGATTTCAGTTTTGCTTTCTGTTCAGGCAGACCAAAGTTCAGGTCTCAGAGACATACAAAAGTGAAAGAGTACAATCTGCTTGGATATGACTTGCACTTCTGCTTCAAGCTGTGTGAAGCATATGAAATATTTAAGTGCTTAGCACATGTCTGGGTTTATAAATGCATTTTTCAGACTTTGTAAATATTGTAAATATTTAGTGGCATTTGGATAAAGCAGTCTGTGGTGTGGCTGCAGGGTTTTTCCTTTTAATCAGTAACCTCTCTTCATGTATAGGTTTCCTGATGAGTCTGCCTGAACATATGTACAGAAAAGCAGGCTGTGGACAGGAGCCTTTAGATTCAGGTGGAAATTCTGAGGAGGGTTGCAGAAACTAAAACTAGCCCATTAGAGCAAGAGGAAAGACCAAGAAAACATGTCCTGTGATATCCAGGTAGAAGGAGTTTGTGGTTTCTCAGCACTGGAGTGTTTCTTTTCTTGCCTTGCAGTACCTCCAATTGCCTACATCTCTATTCTGTTTTATCAACGTATCTTCAGTTCTCATATACCTTTTATTTATGCTTTTCATACCACCAGCTCCCTTTCTTTGCCCCCCACCAGGACTGGGATGGGAGGAGGGGGCTGCAGAGGGGTATTCACATGGTCAGCCTTGGCATTTCCATTTGTTACCCCAGACAGAGGTTTTAACTATGCCCCATTCATCGCTGGAGATACAGAATTATTTGAGACATAAGGAAATGGAATTGTCTAAGTTTTGGAAGGAGAACTAGGTTTTAAGCTTAATCCTGACAGCAGTATTTAAACTAAGTTGGGGAGGGGCATTGCTGGGAAAACAGATGAGCTCAGCTAACGAGGTTGGGTGACTGTCATCTGTGACGATAACCTATCCTAATCCAAAGTGGAGGGCATGTGTTTTTCTTGTAGTCAGTTGTCGCCATGGTTTTGAAGAGTTCACTTTAATTGAAGCCTGGAAGGCTGTGGAAGATGCAACACTCAAAATTTAAGTGAGGTTACTCCAAAGCCTGTGGTGTTGGAGAGTATGTCTGCAGCCCCTTCTGGGCTACATGGCTTCTTGGGACCAGGAGGACAAGGCAACTGGGCAGTCCCTTCTTGCCCAGTGTTCCTGCTGGGAGGTGCTGGAGAAGCTCTGCTGCACCTCAAAAATGCTGCTGGGGGCCCTGAGCCGGGGGTGGTCCTGCTTTGTGATGCTTCATCGTTTCATGCCCTCCCTTTCTAGCTGCATCCCAGGAATGCCCCGATAGTTTTTGGTGGTGACTTTCAGCTTAGGTTGAAAACTCCAGCTTCAGGCTTTTGCTCATTGCTTAGAACAGAGCTGCTGGTCTTTGAAGCTACTTTACCTGGCTCCTGTTGCCTCTGAAGTGTACTTCTGAGTGTTCTATAGTGGAGTTGTCTGCATGGGATACAGCATTTTAAGCACTGTGGCAAGCACACTTGATGATGCTGTAGCAGGGCGACCAGCCTTCCTTTTAAAATCAGGTACAGCATTTATTGTCTTTTCCTGAAGGCTTTGGCTCCAAGTTACAGTATGGTGTTGAAGTGCAGTTTGCAGCCATCTCCAGCCTGATCAGCAGTTTGCCCCAGGACCAGATCACTTTCTTGTGGGAGGATCCCTGACTTGCACATGCAGGTGACCAAAAGGATCTCCTGCTTTGGAGAAAGGGGTCTGACACCTTTACTTTCCAGAGCTGGAGCTGAGGTCCCCAAATAAAACCCGGCCACCCTTACAGTCCCCAAAGCAGAGTTTATGTAGCTGGCTGCCCAGACACGAGGCAGTTTCCCATCCAAGCCCGTGGTGGGAGGTAAGCCACGGGGAGTGCTGGAGAGCACGTGTGGGAGGGGGTTGGAAAGCCCCAGCTGTAGAGGGTCTGTTCTTAGCTTCTAAAAACATCTCAGCCTTCTTGTGGTGGCCCACCTAATTAACAGTTTTGGCATCTGCCCCTTGGAAAACAAAAAGCTGTAAGTAGTGAGCTTTGAAGCTGAGGTGATTGCTGTTTGTCCTTTCTAAGCCGTGATGAAACCCCTCAGCTCAAGCGCAACTTTGGGAGTTGCAGGGCAGCACTTCACACCCAGGGAGATGTTCCTGGGGCTCCAGGTGTCTGGCAGGAGCCAAAGCCACAATCACACGCACACCCTTGGGCACTTCTATCTCTTCGGACAGCCTAGAGAAATTGGGGTTGAAATCGAGCCACTCACCACAGGCTCGACTTCTCCAACACATGAAAGACACCCATCCCAGTTGTAATATTTGTCTCGTCTCCCCTTTTTTGGGTGCCAGTGGTGTTCTCAGCCTTGTGCTGTTAACAGCCCTTCTGTTCACAGCCTGCACCTCTGCGCTGGCTGTGAGGCAAAGGAGTCGACCTTGCCCCTTGCCCCCATCTGCAGCTGGCAGAGCTTGACCGGCGTCAACACCACCCTTTTGTAACGTGCAGGCCAGGCAGACCGCTGAGAGGCTTCGTCCTGAGGCTGTCCCTTTTGATCTGAGCGATTAAGGTGAAGCTTTGCACGCTGGTGAAGGCACTGCTGGAAGGGAGGGACATCTCTCCAGGGGTGTTGTCCTGGGACCTGGTCGGCATGGGCAGTGCTTTTGGTGGGCTTAGAGCACAGCCGTCAGCACTGCAGTATCTCCTGTGGCTAACGACAGCGATCAGCTGTCAGAAATAACTATGGGAGGTGAATTCAGATCAATGCTATGAATGTGCCAGCGCCTGGCATCGTTAGTGTGACGGTATGATTGGTGTTTGCTCCCCGGTGACAGGTTGTTCTCAAGCAGTGACCTCATTAGTTGTGAACAGCACATCTTGGGCATTTTTCACGTGACTGTAACTGTTAATTGTAGCCCAGAAGACCTGCAGAGTTATCTCTGATCAGACGCTCTCAATTGCTTTGAACCTCCCTTATGTGTTAACCAGCTGTTTATGGAGACTCGGTGTAGTCCAACACCATAATTTTTAATTTCGTTGGCAAGCGGATTTAGTCTTTTTGTTTTGCAATACAGCTAGCCGCATCTGAGGCGAGGGACAGAGGTGCGCGGGCTCCAGCTGGCTATGGGGCCACGTCAGGTTCAGACTTGGGCTTATCTAAAATGCTCTGGGGGTCCAACCCTGCTCCGTTTCAGACTAGAGTCTGCCTAGGAAAATCGTTCCTCTGGGAGCATAGTTCAAAGCAAAGAGGGAGAGGCAGAGTCTGTTTTAGGAAATGTTAGAAAACCTGCTGCTGCTTTCAAATGTTTCTTGTACCTTCAGCCTTCTCCAAAACCTTGAAGCTTCAAAACCAAAAGCTTCCGCATCCTTACACAATGCAAGAAACGCTGCCTTGATGTCCCTCTACCAATCAACCCCAAATCAAATATCTGTCTAATCAGCCCTAAAAGCTGATTAGATTAGACAGACGTAACAAAACTGTAGAAAGCTGCAAGCAAAAGTTGTTCTGCTGGTTCTGAAAAGAGGCGTGAGCAAGGCCCCTGGGAACCCCTGACATCTCTTCTGCCAATTTTTGTCCTCAACTCAGATGGACGCCGTGGCGTTGGACAGCAGAGTAAAGGTGCTGCTGGTTTCCCATACCATCGCTGCCATATGCGTGCCCACTAAAGCCACAAGCAATTACTGATGGGAACTTAATCTTTGTTTTTGACACTTTCTTTGAGGTTTAATTATTTCTGATGCCAAGGGGACTTGCTTGGATCTCCGTCACCAGTGTGTCCCAGCAAAGGGAGCAGTTTGTGTCTGGCACCAGCTGATGTGATGGTCTCAGAAAGCTCCCGTTCCTGGTTGGCACTGTGAATTACAGACTGGGTTCCTGCTTTCCAGCTGTGTTGCTGGGGTCCCAGGCCAGTAGCGCAAGGACCATGTGCGTGGCAGCCCAGCCCACCTGTGTGGGGAAAACTTTGAGCAGGCCTGGCTTAAAACCAGCCTTAGCACTCCCCTGATGAGGAGGAGACACAGCATGGAAGGGCATGTTGACTTCAGAGGAGCAAGACGCCCCGAAGTACCTGTGTTTTGTGGCACATTCCCGTCTTGGAGGCTCTGGAGCCCCTGGGGACCGGGCAGAGGTACATGAAGCAGCTCATGTTTCTTGGCACAAGGGATTCAGGTTCCCTCGAAACCTAGGCAGGTGTCTCTTTTACACTGGAGACCCATTTTCAGTGTTTTATCTACGGTTCTGTGGGCCCATCCTTCTTCTTGTAGCCAGGCTCAGGTGCATGCTGGACTCGGCAGTGCCAGGGCTGGGGACTGCCAAAGCCCTGGCAGCACTCCGATATGCCCTGTGCCACTTCAGCTGACTTTCCTCTGCCGTCCTGTTAATTTTCCTTCCTTTTTGGTGCTCCCTTCCTGCTGCCAAGCCCTTCAGCTTTCTCTGTGCTTATGGTTGCTGTTGCCATGCTTGGAGGGGACTAATGGACTAACTTTCAAAGATCAACCTGCAGGAAACTTTGCAGAAGACCTCTGGTGTGCAGCTCGCACCGAGGCTGTTCTGCTGTGCTTTGTCTCTCTGCCCAGCCTGCCCTTTGCGATAACCTTTCTGCAGGGCTCTGGCAGAGGCATCTCGCAGCAGCTGTTTCAAAGGTTGATCTTCTCAGCCGCCTGCCTTGCCTCTTAGCTGGAGGGGGAGTGTCGTGTCACACTGATGGATTTCCCAATGTGGTTGCAAGACCTCCATAAAAACAGACTTGCGTCGATATGGCAGGTTACGAGCAGGGCAGCAGGGGAGCAGGTGCACCTCCTGCTCTGCCACCACGGTGCGGGGATCATAATTTTCAGCAGTAGGCTCTTCCACAGTTCAAGTCAAGTTTAGCAAAGCATTGAGAGGTGAAATGGCAATCGGATTAAACCGCAGTTTTCCCTTTTGTCTTACTTATGCAGGCGCAGCAGAGCAGCTCATCCTGGCATTCCTTAGGAAACGATCATTGCGTCCTCCAGGGATCAGCTGCTGTTATGAGCTGTGGGTTTTAACCCGTTTTTTCCCTGCATGTGCCTGTGCTTTTCTGCACAGCTGCATTGAAATGTGCTGCCCTTGCTGTCGCAGACAGAGCTGCCGCCAAGGGAACTGCCCGTTCCTGCTGGCTGAGTGCTAGACGTGTAGGGGGATGATCCCGCTGAACGGGCAGGAGCCCCGCTCTGAGCAGGAGTGCCCCGAGAGAAACCTCAACTGCAAATACTGCAAATCGCTCTTCTACTTTCCTGGTATTGAGGTAGGAGAGTTACAGCGTGCGGACGGGCAGCTCCGTCCTCCGGCGGGCCTACCGGCAAGGGGAGGAGGGCTCACACCTCCATTGCAGCCCGGAGCACGGGTAGCTGCTGGAGGACTGAGCGGCCGTGGTGGTAACCCACGAGTGCTCATAGGCTGCCCTGGTCCTTCCGAAGGCGACAGTGGTGTCTGATTTTCTAGTCTCCCAGGTGGGCTCCCAGAGAATTGCCTCTTCTGATGGCGGCATGTGATGTACAGGCTGCCGCTGGGTTGTCTCGCTGTTTATTTTTAGGGAGTGAAATTGATGTGCAGATCAATCAGCAGTTTTGGTTTTAATTGAGTGGGAGAGCGAGGTGTTGCTGTGCAGGCTGTTAGCTCTGCCCCGTTTGATTTTTCCTGCCCCTACTGTGGGATGCTGAAGGCCAGTCTGTGCCTCGCTTTACAGCTGGTGGGTGAGAAGTCAGCGCTGAGGTAGCCGCAGAGTAGCCCTGAAGGTCTGAGCCAGACTGTTGTCTTCCAGCTTCCCTTTAATTCTTCTGTTGCTGTCCCCCCTCTCCAACCCCTGTCTGACTTGATTTCCGTGACACGTTCACTGTGGGAGAGTGACTCTGCTCTTACCTAGCCCCATTCACAGTGATGGCTTTCCAAAGCTGCTGAGAATGTTCACAGCGAATGCCTGAGTGTCAGAGATGCTCATCCCTGCTGCAGAAGCTCACAGATGATGTGGGTTTGGGAAAGGTGTAAACAGGAGGATTGCCCCATTCCTGGGGGAGTGGAGTGCGGCACATCAGGCTTGAATGCCAATCCCTGCTCTTCGGCTCTGGCGTGGGGTGGGTTTCTTCCAGCGGTGATACCATCCATCTCTGTTTAGACACCCGCATAAAGGGGAAGGAACAGGGGATTCCAGAAGAGCCTGAAACTGGTTATACAAAAATGTTTGTCTAGAGGTTTGGATCTGTGCTGGTTAAAGCTAATGCTTCTGGGTGTCTTAAACAATTTACATACGGACCGGTTGCACTTTCAGCTTCGCTGTGCAGGGCTGGTTTCCCCTCTTGTGCTGCGAGCTGGGCACACTTCACAGGGCTGCCTGCGTGTTACGTGTTATATCACAGTGCAGCATGGAGTTGGGATGGAAGATAAATGCTGGGATGTGGGGACTGCAGAGGGGGTGGTAGTTTCACGCCTAGTGCTTTGGCATGGGAGAACGTAAGTTTTAAATACTCCCTTTTTAAATAGTTGTATCTACAGTGAAGTTTCCTTCCTTCAGCCAGACTGTCTGTTCTTATGCCAGCGTTTTGTGGGTCGTGGGGAAGATGCTATCTGGTGTTTCTAGAACATGAGAGCAGTAGGTGGGTAGAAGAAAGGTTTCAGCCCCTCTGAGCGAGTGGGGTGAAGGAAGGCATTCTGCCTCCTCCGCCGCCTCTGCAGGCAGCGCTGTCGGTGCAGGCAGCACTGCCCAGCCGAACCAGGCCGGTCACTTTTCCAGGGACAGTGCAGTGGGGCTTTGAGTCTGATTACTCATTTAAAGTATAAAAAGGAGAGAGTAACTAAGAAGCCAAAGCTGAGCCACTAATGGGTTTCACTTTCCAGTTTCTGATGTGGTAACAGTATTTAAGTTTGTGCATGTTTCCCCCCCACCCCAAGATAGTAACTTGTTTTAATAAGGAATAAATGTGACCCAAGTTTTCAAAGCGTCTCGTTTCAGATGACTACTTTATAAATGCTTCTAGTTTTTTTTTCCTGTTACTACCATGGCAGGATACTTCAGTGCACTTATCTTTTAATTTGAATTTTGAACTGCATATTCATGGCATTTATAATACCTTGTTTCAGCTGGTTGGTGTGTAAAGAGAAGGTTTAAGCAGTGTGGAAATGACACAGAAAGCAGGGGCATGTTCTAGCATTCCCAATTTAGCCGGTATTGCTGGCCCTAGTATCCGCTGAGGACAGAGTATCACATTGCCCTGATCATTTGTTCAGCTCCGCTGGCCACCAGACTGTGTGCGCTCTTGCTGCAGGGGTGGGTGCTTATGTGCAGGGGCTATTAAATGAAACAGAGTTGAAATATTTTTCTTTCTGGTTGAAAAATGTTTTTCTGATTCGAATGTGAAGATACTATCAGAAAGGTCAGTCCAGTGCGTGATGAGTAGGCTATGGGTTCATACTTCAGCTGACTGATAACCACGACAGTGGAAAAATTATACAAATTATCTTGCTGAGTTAGTGGCTTACTTCACTCAACCTGCCTGAATGTGTATTTTCCTGGCAGAGCCATAAATGGAGCTTCCTGTTGATTATTTTGTCCATCAAAGCAGTAATTTGATTTTTTTTTTTTTTAAATTGTAGCAGCTTTTAAATTGAGGCTGAGGCTACATAGGCACACAAAATTCTGGTAGCCTGGAGATCACACAAATGAGTCAGCACGCAGAATTATCAGCGTGACCAAGATTTGAGTATAAGTTGGTAGAATACAGTATAAAACTACCCCTGTGGAATTGTACTCATCGTATAACCTCACTGGAGCTTTTATTTAGAGGACCAGATATTCTCCTGTTGATTCTTTTACAGGCTCATGACGAAGTCTGCCCTGAATTTCCGCTGACTTGCGAAGGCTGTGGGAAGAAGATTCCAAGGGAGAAGGTATCCATCTGACTGTTGGTGAACCGTGTGCCGCGGTGGTGGTTGGCGTCCTGATGGGCTGACACCGGCATTCTCGGAGCGGGGAGGAAAACCGAGACCATTAGAAAGTGGAGTGGGGAAAACAATTAAGTGGCAGCTGTTAGTACAGATGTGACCTTTCCATAAGGCTCAAAATACTGGTCGGGTGTGAGTGCATGTGACTCATCGGCACTCGTAGTTTTGTGTTAGTGTTGCCGATGCCACCTGCCTTTGAGCGATGTGTTTGCCATGGTTGGGTGCAGGGCCTCCATGGGAAAAGCACACTCGTGGGTTTAAAGGGTACTTATGTCTGATGTAAAGCAACTATATCAACCACTGCTGCAATTATGGAAAGGGAACCCATCTCCAGCTAAATTAATTTATTTCTAATGGATCATGTAATGGAATCCATGTTTATAGGGTCTCCATGCTGCTGGCTCCTGGGGCAAGGCTCAAAAGTCTGCAAAGCAAAGTTTTGGGGAAACATCTTCAAAAGGCACATTCACCTGAAACTGTCCTGCCTGCTACGGGCAAATATTTTTGGTAGCACTGTTGCAAAAGGCCCTTGTAGCAGGGTGGGGGGGCAGAAGCATCAAAAAGATGAGCAAAGAGTTCTTCTAAATGGACAGCATAATGAAGGACTTCGTGCTGGGGTCTTGGGATACAGATCTGCTTGTCTGCAGGCTGAAGCTGGAGCCCAGCAGAGACTAGGCTTGTAGGATTCCCATAGGTGATCTATCCTTTGTTTAAATATTAACTCCCTCTTTTATCTCTCTCCAAACTTTTGTTGATTAGCTGCAGCCGTTGTAACTCTGAGTAACCTGACTCATTAAGCAAGCCAGATGGATCTAGAAGCTTTTAAAAACAGTTTTAATCGACATCTGTTGTAGCAGATGTAGGTGTTAAATGTGGAATATGGTTGTTGTTCTTCAGAACAGACCACTGATATCTGATGACGAGAGGTATATCAAAACCAAGATGATAATGTGCCAGTGCTTGTTAGCATTAATCATGCATTGTGTGGGAACCCAAGCGAGTCATCTTGGTGGCTGGGGGCTTAGTGGCACTTCTCTGTAGAAACATCCACCGTTGGCCTTGGTTCTTCATAGCAGCTGCCGGATGAGAAGTGGCCGAGGTGCGGCGTCCTTCGGCACCCCAGTGAGGGGATGCTGGACCCAGCAGAGCATCTTCCCTTGCACAGGTGGACCTGCACTAATTGGCACAAATACCCAGGCAGGACCACTGGGAAGCTTTCTGTTCTCAGGTTTATAATGCTTCGCTGGAAGTGAAAATTCCAGCTGTGACATGTCCCGACCAGGGTTATGTGAAGTGCACAAAATTAAGTGGCTGTTTCATAGGGTTGTTCCTCATGCCTCCCCTTCCTCTGCCCTCAGTGAAGCTTGTTGCTCAGCATCCATAACATGTACCTGTGCTGGTCGCTTTTTCTTTCTTGCATATGCAGGTGAGAAGTGAGACCTCCTAGCTGTCAAGAGAAAGAGAAATAAAACTTCCTTCCAGGTGTCAGTGCTATATTTATATTACAGTGAAAGTCCTATCTAATGGCAGGCAGTGTCCAGGTTTAACCACACAGTTTGACAGCTAGTGATTAGCGATGGCTTGGGCATTCCTGAGATCATCTTCAGTTTCCTAGACGTCAGCGAGATGGAAAGGGAGCTACTGGGGACACATAAGATCTAACATTGCCTGCCTTCCTTTCTAGTTTCGGGACCATGTGAAGACTTGTGGCAGATCAAAAGTGCCTTGCAGATTTGAGGTTGTTGGATGTGCTGAGGTGGTAAGGGCTCGTCTGTTGATGTTTATCTCGGGGCTTGTTTTCATTTCCAGTGTTAGAGTTAACCTGCAGACTGCTGCTGCCCGAACTGTTACAGATGTTTACGTTCAGATATTTGAACAAAGTGGTGTTTCAAACCCTTTGCAAATGGAGCTTAACATCATCTGCTGTCCAGAGTTTGGGTATCCAGAGAATGAACTTAATGTGGAAGGAAACCTCTTTCCTGAGAAACACCCCAAGTGCTTTGGGACTCTGGTGGTTATGCTGCTTTCAGCTGTAAGCACAGAACTGGGCAGCTGGTGTCTTGCTCTCCTGCTAGAGCTTGGGCCAGGCCATATTTTTCCATGTGACTTAGTTTTCCCAGCTCCTACTGGTGATGTTCATATAAATCCCTCCTTGAGGGGATTATGTGAGGCTTTGTCCTTTGGTGCTGTTAAGTACATATGACAGAGCCCTTTTGGGGAAGTAATGGAGGAAGACAGAGTAGAACAGTGTGTACAGCTGGGGAAATATTAAGCATCCGTCATTGTATGCAATTGCAGCATTTCTAAAACAAAACAAAAAAAACCCACCCCCAAAACAGGTTTTTTAACTCTCTCTTTGGTTTTTCCCCTTTATAATTTAAAGCTAACATTGTGATCTCAAGAGGAGGAATTTGTTCTGTGGATGGTGACAGCGTAGATTGAGCTTGCTGAACGGGGGATGTATTTCTCTTCATGTAGGTGGAAAATGAAAAGCTACCAGAACACGAAAGCAAGTGTTTGGCGGAGCATCTCTACATGCTACTGAGTTTTGTGCTCAGCCTCAAGGCTGGGTCTGGAGACCTAAAGCCCCTTCCCGCCCTTTCCTCATCACAAAACAACTCGCCGCTATTGGCAGCAAACTCTCTGAGCTCAGAGTCAGAGCTCTCCAGGTCTCTGGAGCTCGTGGGAAGATGTGAGGCCCTTGAGAGGAAAACGGTGACCTTTGAGAACATTGTCTGTGTGCTCAACCGGGAGGTGGAAAGAGCGTCTCTAACAGCCGAAGCCTACAGTCGGCAGCATCGACTAGACCAGGAGAAAATCGAAACACTGAGTAACAAGGTGTGTAACCACTGGCTCGGGCTTTCCAGCACTCTGAGCAGAGACTTTTTTCAGTTTCCTTTCCATGTTATTAGCTAGCACAGCTTCACCACCTAGCCCTGAATCGCCAGGCAGAACTAATCTGAAGGCAGAACTAAAATATCATTTGTGCCTGTGCCCAACCCTCAAAAGCTTCCTGGAAAAGACGGGAATTAAACTGACATGCATAAAGCATTCAGATCTCTGTTAGTAATCAAGTTATGTAGGCACAGAGATGTTGTTCCTACGTGAAGTTTTCCAACGAGGGACAGAGCACCCAAGCATTTCACTGGATCTCTCTGAATCCGTGGGGCTGCTCACCTTCCAGACCTTTCAAAAGGAGTGTAATCATTGATGCTGCGCTACAGCGTTGTGCCAGGCACGGTCTGGAGGTGTGAAGAAGCTGCCCCCACCAGTCTGCTCCAGCACAGTCCCTGCTGGGCGCTGCCAGTGTGTCTTGGCAGCTGGCAGTTGGGCAGTTTGCAGCGTACCTGTGCTCTCTTGGCAAGGGAGCTGCCAAAACTGGCGTGACCCTATGTTAGCTAGCAGTGATTAACCCTGTGGAGACCTTGTTGGCTGGGTGTAGGTTCTTCTCTTTCTCAATCTAGTTTTGTCACAATGCTGAGGGTTTTTTCCCCCCCATCCTCACTTGTGCTGTTAATGTAACGGAGCTGCTCATTGGGAGGATTTTTCCATTTGCTGTGGGAAAGTTTCCAGCTCAAGCACTGAGTTGTATCGATGTATAATGACAGGGTTCAAAAGGAAGCTTCAGTGAATTGGCTTACGATGCTAAATTTCTCCCTCCCATGACCCCTGGCAATTCTGGAGAACGTCTCTCACTAAAGAGTCGTCCTGAAGGGGATGCTGGTGTCTGCTGGCTTTCTTGGGTCTCACAGCAGTACATGTTTCTAACCAGGCTGCACCGTGTATCCCACTGAGCAGGTCCGGCAGCTGGAAAGGAGCATTGGGCTCAAAGATCTGGCCATGGCTGAGATGGAGGAGAAGATCCGCAACATGGAAGCTTCCACCTACGATGGTGTTTTCATCTGGAAGATAACAGAATTTGCCAGGAAGCGTCAGGAGGCGATAACAGGCCGCTCTCCTGCGATCTTCTCTCCAGGTTATTGCCCACAAATTTGCAAATCTGCAAAAGCCTTTTGTGTTTCAGCTGGGTGTGGGATTTGTAGCGGTGTCCTTAGCAGGGGAGGTGCTCGCCATTCAGATGCACTTCTGTTCTGTCTCCCTTTCCCCATAGAGCCTGGAACATCTTTTTTTAGCATTGGGCTAAATGAAACTGCTCTGCTGAAAGAGATGCTTTTTTGATTGCAGAAGACCTTTTTAATTTCTCATAATAGACAGTGCAACCCTTTTAGCTCCAGAATAGCCCTGCCTAACCCTTTAGTTACAATTAAAATACTCAGAGACCATAAAACCAGCAATAAAATGGTTAAGGAAGGGAGGAAGTCTATATTAGAGCCCCAGAAATATATTTCAGTGCCTAAAGCATGACAGTGCAAGAGACAATGGCTAAATAAAGCCCAAACCACACCTAGGGAAGTGCTTGAATATCTGTTAGAGGAAGGGGCTCTCCTTGTAGAACTGCCCCAGCCCAGCACTGTTCCTCCTACTCTTAAAACAGAAAATCTCGGACAGTGAGCGGTAGGTTGTGATCTGGCTTATTTGCTTATGAAAGCACTTCCCAGGCTTGCAGCTGTAAGATGAAACCATCTCTTCGCACAATTTCATTGCTCGATGGGGAGCTCACGTTGCGACGTAATGGTTGAGGAGACGAGTTTGTGTTTGCCTGAGCAGGAATTGCTTAGATCTAAGTGTGCCAGAGAGCTTTTTCAAAATGCCCAGAGCTGCATGCAAACCTAGAGCATGTACCTTCTGCCTGCTTCCTGGTGCTGTGAAAAAGCAGACTGTGGCTGGGCCACAAGATAAAAGCAATTGAATTTTAAAAATTAATTTAAAATCTGTTTTCTGGATGAAGGCTGTTCGGAGTCCTTTTGCTCTTGAAAAACCGGAAGGAAAAAGGATTCCTGTTCTTGAGGGGGACTAAACTGCTACTGAAACTGTGTGCATGCAATTAGCATTCCTTTTAAAAGTCAGCAGCAGCCGTGGAAAACCCCTGCTCTCCGTCCCCTTCAGGAAGGGCAGCACTTCCTTCCTTTTCCCAAAGCCAACAAACCTGCTTCAAATCTATTTTGTTTGACTTAGAGAGAGGTCCTTAATTCTTGCATCCTGTCCATCTCCTGCACCATGCTTGAGAGCTGCTTGACCTGAACGTCTCCAGAGGCTGCGGTTTGGAGGGAGATGCTAGATGGAGCTGACTCTTGTCCTCTGGCCATGGGCATCCTGGCTCTCTGTGCCCCAGCTCGGGGGCTCCTCCACGAGCTGATGCCACCTGGGGTCCTCGCAGGGGGGTGGGATTTGTTTTTCTAGGTTGGAGAATCAAGTTAGCTGGTGGAGGGGTGTAAGTCAGCCCAAGGGAGGGCAAGGGGTGAAACCTCTCTGAATGCAAGAAGCTTCACCTGTCCAGCCATTTGTTTGGCCATGCTCTGAATGCCCAGTTCCTCCCAGAACTGCAGCTCATGGTTGCTGGTGCCTCCTCTTCCATGCCGTGTGCTGGCCGGTCTCTATCCTGTGCCTGGCAGCAGGGGCAGGGCAGCAAAGGCAGGGCTCAGGGCTTTTATAAACTGTTTCATCAAAGCAGAAACTACTTTGCGGGCCACCAGACAGTGTTTTGTGTTGCTGGTTGGTCTCTGCAATCTGCTGATGAAAATCTTGTATGTGGCTGGAGGGATCGGAAGGTGAGGGTTGCCTCTGCCTAACACCAGGACTGCTTCTGGAGAAGGCAGGACTTTTTTTTTTTTTTTTTTTTTTTTTTTTTTTAAATCTTGCAAGTGCAAAGTACAAGGCCTTGTTTCCTGCAGTAGTTGGCTGTGTCGCTTAAATGAGAGATCCTGATTCCTGGCACTGCTTTAGCTGAGAAAATGAGGCTGAGAAACTAATGTTTCTTGTGGAGGTGGGGCTTTTTATTTTAGAAAGCAAAGCAAATAGACTAGTGCTTTTCAGTCTGGGAAGGAGACAGCTGGGAGGAGAGAGGTCTAGGTTGTGAATGGGGTGAAAAAGGGAAATGAGTAGAATTGTTTGTTTTGTATTTAAACGTAAAGGCAAGGAAATACCAAATGAAATCAGTGTTAAAACAAAGAGAAGGAAGTAGAGTTACCACTCACGCGTATTGTGAGGACTCGACGACTGCTACAGGATTTTGCAAAGAGCAAAATCGTAAGAGTTCAAGAAGGCAAATCTGCACAAGAAAGATTCATCGGGGGTGTGAACCGGGACACTCCAAAGCGAAGCTCGTGCTGGAAAGCTACCCGCTGCTGGCCGTCAGATGCCGGGGGCAGCTTGCTGGGCTCTTGCTTTGCTTCTGATGCGCTTCGCCTTTGCTCAGGCCAGTGGGAAGCAGGATGCCCAGTTCACTGCGCTGAGCTGGTGGCGTGGTGCACGAGGTGTTTAACGCTCTGGCTACCTGGTGCCTTTCCTTGGGTACTCCCACCGCTCTGGGGCCATCCTTCCTCCAGTTCCCTGCCTGGTTTTACATTCACAGGGTTACAGGAGTGCTGAGAAGCCCCACATGGGCAGTGAGGATGTGCTGCTTGGACTAGCAAAGGGTGGCATCTGCCCTGAGAGCCTTTGGGTGAAGCAGGTGGAGAGGAAGAGCTAGGGGAAACAAGTTGGGGAGTGCCAGGAGGGAAGCAGGTGACAAAGCCCTGATCTCTTGCTCCTCGCCTTGTGGAAGTGCACAGTACCTCTGCTAGTGCTAGTCCGCCTGTTCATAAAAGTGCACAGAGTCCCGCAGTAAAATACCATCTCTGATCTCCTGCCCTGTGCCCTGAGGCTGCTGAGCCTCGCCAGACCTGAGGCACGTAGCTCTGTGCTGCTGTGAGAGGGCGGTTTGTGGCAGGTCCCCTTCCGAGATGTATTTCTGTGGCCCTGCATGGGTCTGGTATAACAACAAGAGCATTCCCAGAATTGAGAGAAGGAGAGAGCCCGAGATCCCGGAGCCCATACTCAGCCATGCCCACGCCATGCAGAGCAGCTGGGATCCTAACAGGAGACCGAAGCTCACTTGCTTGAGCCTCTGCCCCCATCAGAGGCAGCCAGCTTACAAAGGGTGCAGTGAGTACTGAGGGTGGTCTACCCCCAGTCAGGTTTTTTTGGGGGTGGTTTTGTTCCTGCTCGTCAGCATTATTGCCATGAACTGCAGCTCCTTTAGCAGTCACGTGCGGCACAACAGGCGGGTCTGTGGGGAGGCAGTGGGAAGCACTCAGCTCGTGGGCAGAACTCCAGCTTCAGGCTCTGCCTGGGGCACTCGTGCCTGTGGGGT
The DNA here is from genome assembly GCF_035582795.1 of Mycteria americana. Classification (NCBI taxonomy): domain Eukaryota; kingdom Metazoa; phylum Chordata; class Aves; order Ciconiiformes; family Ciconiidae; genus Mycteria; species Mycteria americana. Next base: position 1,548,353 of record NC_134381.1, on the reverse strand, counting down.
GGGTGGGGAGAGCCCGAGGGGCTGGCAGGTGCCCCGCTCTGTGCCACAGCGCTCTGTGTCTCGGCTAGGCCAGGGGCTTGTGACTGCCTGACCTTGGGCTGTCTCCACGCCAGTCTAAGATGGGATCTGACTGTTGTTTGTACCTGGTGGCTTTCTGGACCACCTCTGTGGTACATGTATTTTAAGACCCAGACCTGGTTTCTTCCAGGATTCAAACTTTAGAGTCCTCAGAGTTCAAAGGAACCTATTGGTGCCAGGCTTTGCTGGGTTTGACACTCACTGTGTCTGTTTTGCAACTCTTTGATAGCTTTCTACACAAGCAAGTACGGCTACAAGATGTGTCTGCGTGTTTACCTGAACGGGGACGGCACCGGGCGTGGGACCCATCTGTCCCTGTTCTTTGTGGTGATGAAAGGACCCAATGATGCGCTTCTGCGGTGGCCCTTCAACCAGAAGGTAGGTTTGGGACAAAGCTGCTATGCCCAGCGACATGCCTCTAGTTCTGCACCCACTTGAGCTTCTAGACTCTGTCAGTCTGGCCTACTTAGCAAGCAGAAGAAGGAAGGACTTTGATATGTCAGCCGCCCTGGGGATTCCCCAGTTGTGCTGAAAGCACCGAGCGTGCTACAGGGCAGGGACGTGAAACGGCAGAGGCTGCGGCAGGAGAGCAGCAGCATGTTTGGGAAGTGAGCGGAGCCTCTGCATGGGAGGAGGGAAGGTTGTCGTGGCCTCAGTACTCGGGGTGCAGCTGATGCTCACTCGGTGTCAGAAGCTCAGATTGCGGTTCCTAGACGTTGCAGGCTTGTGAAACACTTCAAGGCTGAGCGGGCGAAGTACTGATATAGAGAGAGGGGCTGCCTTCTTTCGCAGGGGGACAGCAACTCTGTGACTTAATGAAATACCTGCGTGGGGTATTGGTGTTGGGAGCGAATGCCATGCTGGCCAGTTGTAAGTTTTCAGAGTCAGTCTGACAGCCCTGTGCTGCCACACAGAAGTTTCCAGTGACAGGGCAGGATGTGGGAAGGTTTTTGCAGAATGTCACTGAGATGACGTTCTCTGCTGGCCCTGCTTACAGGCATTTCTCAGATTTGTAGGCACGTGCTGTGGCTATGGTTGCATTGGTGCTTGCATGTTTCACAGGCTTCAAGTGAGCAGGTCACCAGGCTGGGTTTCCCTGTGCTTTTTATTCAGTCGCTCTCGTATACTTTCACGTTTCCCCACAGGTAACCCTGATGCTCCTGGATCAGAACAACCGGGAGCACATCATCGATGCCTTCCGACCCGATGTGACATCCTCCTCCTTCCAGCGACCCATCACGGAAATGAACATTGCCAGCGGCTGCCCGCTGTTCTGCCCCGTCTCTGTGATGGAAGCCAAGAACTCCTACGTGCGTGATGACGCCATCTTTATTAAAGCCATCGTTGATCTCACGGGCCTCTAACCCTCCTCACCTCCGGGAGCAGTGAACACAGAGCCAGCCCCGAGTGGGGCATCCCCCTCTTGTGCTGCACTTCAGGCAGGTCTCAGAGCGAGGAGGGGCTAAAAAGTGGAAGGGGAAAAGCCCTTCTCAAAAAGGGACCTTCGCTCTGAGTCGAAACGAGGTGTCTGATGGGAACCCTCTTCCCTGGTGTCAGAGAGACCTTCCCTGAGAAGAGGTTTGGGTGGACGCTCACAGTCTGCGGGGTACAAGATCTTCTGCAGGGACTTGGGTGTCTGAACTGCCGCTGTCTGGGCTCCCAGTGGAAACCAGTGCAGCTCTTGCTCTATCAGTTTAGTGCACAGCCTCAGTGCTCTGTAGTAAAACAAGGGTTTGGCCTGCCCGAGCACCACCTCGTGTGGATGTTTGGCTCAGCCGTCTAGGATTTTCTTCAGAGATCTCCGTGTTCCTGGAAGTTTTGTGTGCTGCAGGGGTGCTGTTGCTCTGCGCTGCTGGCTGGTCTGTGCCTCGGTGGACAGGAAGGGTGTGTGGCAGACTTGGTGCAAGCAGGGCGAGAGAAGAGGTGCGAACTGTTTTGCCACTGTTTTGGTGCCATCGGTGTCTGCAGAGAGGGCTGCTGAACTGAGCTGTGCAGCAGGCGGGGGAGCCGTACCCGGTCTGGCCCTCACTGGGTGTTTGATGGGTGGTTTGTGCTCTGAGCGGTGTGGTGAGAGCACGGGATGGGGCAGGCAGTGCCCGCTACCTGGGAGGGAGCGTGGGGCAGCGCTGGGGATGCCTGTAGTGAAAGAGAAGTGAATCTCCCCTGGATACTGCCTATCCTGTCCTGGGAGAGGAGTGATGCAGGGCTCAGTGCAGGACTTCAGCCCCCTGAACCCTGGGAGCGCTAGGTGGGTTCTTAGCCAGACCCCGCCATTCTCTGCCTGCCTGCGCCTGAGCAGCGGTGGGCAGGACAGGGGCAGCGCTGGAAGCTGTCTTCAGGCACCTCACGGGGCAGCTGCGGCAGCACCAGCCTTCCCAGGGCCCTCTCCTCTCCAGCTGCAGCTCTGCTGCCGTCTGCACCTGCACTGCCGCCATCCATCCGCGCGGGCACTCTCACCTCCGTGGCTGTGGTGCTGACGGATGCGGCATGTCTCTTGTCTGCCTGTGTGGCGGGCAGCTGCTGGCCAGCCCCTGCCCTCCCCGAGTGCCTGCCTTGCCCACCAGCAGCAGCTTTCCCCTGTCCTTCCCTCGGCTCTGGGAACAGCGTGCCTGCTGGTTCCCGGTCATTGCACACTGGAGCACTCTCTCTGCTTGCCTCCTCATTGAGCCTGCAGCCACGAGTAGGACCTGGGGTGACTGGAGAAGTCCCTGAGTGAAGCTTGCTATCCCCTTCTTGTTCCTGGGCTCCTGGCACCGCTCCCTTCTGGGCAGCAAGTGTTCAGCGCCTGCGAGAAGGTCTCTGTATTTGTGAAGAAACTGCTGCCGCATCCCTCCGTTGTGGCTGGCTGGTCCCTCTGGAGTTGTTTTCTTGTGGCCGTCATTTTGGATGGGCGGTTAGCCAGGCTGGACTCTTGAGGCTTTGCTGCCTTCTCTTGCCTGTGCTCCCCTCACCTGTGTCAGCGTCAGGAGATGGCTTGTTGGTCACAGGAGCTGGCTGCTGACCCCATCTTGCAATAATGGCCCAGGGCCCTGTCCAGCTCCTGCGCTGCTGCTCTGGCCGGGAGGGTGTGGGCAGCGAGACTGGAGAGCGGTCACCCTCTTCTTGCTCATGGCTGCCATGGATGGCCTTGGCAGGCAGTGGCGGCTGCTGTTGGTGGGCCCAGGGGCTGCGAGGCTGCGGTGGAGGAAGGCCCAAAGCCCCTTTCTGCCGGCAGCACGCTGCCTGGCGCCCAGCCTGATGGATGCAGAGCCCACCCTGGCTGTGGTCTGCTTCCACCTCTGCGCTGGCACAGCCACCCCAGCGGGGCCAGGGACACCGTCAGTGGAGACGAGCTGCGACCAGCCAGGGCTGGCTGTCCCCCCGTTCCCTGCGCGGTGGCACTGCCCTGACTGCTGGCTCCTGGGGTGGTTCGGGGGGTCCCCGCCTGGGGGAGCCTGATGTCCTTCTCCAGGCTGGCAGGTAGCTGAGCTGGACCCTGGCCAAAGCTGAACATCCTGTGCCCAAGGGTTGCTGCGCTCTCCCTGCCTGTGGATGGGTGCTGGGATGACCTTTTTGAAGTCTCCGTGTGGATCTTACCATACCTGTTGTGTGCAAAGGCTGCGGCTGGTGGCAGACTCTGCTGTTTCAGCAGGAGCAGGGGGACCAGCAGCTGTGCCAGCGTGGCCGGGGTGCCACTGGTGAGCCAGGGGTGCTGGTCAGGCAGGGTGGCTGCAGCAGGGTGGGCTGGGAAGCCTCCTGGCATGGCTGCTGTGACTCGGGAAAGGCGAGGGCTGTGGTACAGGCAGGGGCCTGCCTGTTTCTTCCGAAGAGCAGAGTGTGTCTGCCTGGAGCCGCCCCTCGCAGAGCAGAGTGGGGCTGGGCAGCTGCCTGCACCCTGCCTTGCTGCTGCCCCCCCCCAGGGGCCCCTCAGCTCTTTGGGGCGGGGGGAGGCAGGACCCTTCCTTTGTGCAAGCCCCCTTCCAGCCTCTCCCAAGGGATGGATCAAGCCCTGTGTTGCCACTCTCACCCTGTTGCCTTAGGAGGAAAAAAAAGCCGAGCAAAGCCCAAGCCCTGCTCCCACCTGCAGCAGCTCTATGTGGCCAGGCCCAAGGGAGGCTCCCAGCCCCGCAGAGGCTGGGAAAGGCCTGGAAAAGGGAAGGAAAATCAGCTCTGCTCATTTGGTGGTTGGGAATTAAGTGTATGATACGGGGCGGGGAGAAGCTTGGTCTGAGTTGATGTGAATGTCTTTGCTCTTGGGGTGCTGAACACCCACTGACTGCAGAGCGGTTGGGTGGCTCTGGCCAAGTAGTGCTGGGGGGTGCCTGGGGAGATGCTGGCTCTGCTGGGGGGGTCTGGACTGGTTCAGGGGGTGGGTGCTGGTCCTCCTGCCCCAGCAGGTGCCTGGAAGGTAGGTGGGAGAGTCTGTGCTGCGAGCAGAGATCAGGCTGGCCCCTTCCAGCCTGCGGAGAGGACACCGGGGCTGTGCTGCTGTTGGAGTGGGGCATGGCAGAGGTACAGCACGGCAGGCGAGCTCTTGCGACAGCAGCTTTTACTTGCTGTGGTGTTTCCCTTCCCTCACAGTGTGGCTGAGGAGAGGCTGACCTGGTGCTGACAAGGCTGTCTGGTCCTTCATTTTTTTTTTAGCAGCTCTGGAGCTTGCAGCATTAGTGGTAGCGCATGTCCTTTGCCGCAGGCCCATAGGGACTGTACCATAGGTAGGGGTATGGTACCTTCCTGGGCACAGCTCTGCCAGCCTGGCTGGCACAGGGACACTTGGCACAAGCCACTGCTGGATTTTTTGTGGTTTTTTGGTTTTTTTTCCCTTTTGACCACAGCTGTCGGAGAACACCCATCTCAGCCTGGCATTGCAGAGTAAGTTTTTTTCCCCTTGAGGATGTAGTATGGTCAAAACCACTAATAAAAGCAGTTGAAAGAGCATCGTTGTTGTATAATCCATGGGGCAGTGGGGCTCCAGCACTGCACGGAGTGGAAGAGGAGCAGGGGCAGTTATTTCTGTGCTGGGACCTTTCCGCAGCTGCTGCCTCCCTGCAGTAACGCTGCAGCCAGGGGTCTGCCCAGCACCAGCACCGTGGCTGCCAGAGCAGGCAGGGAAGGAGATCCCCAGGGGGTGACCCGGCCCCAGCCTGGCTGCCGGAGCTTCACCTGTACAGGGAGCCACAGGGCTGTTGGGAGCAGGCGCAGCGGGTGCTGGGACAGCTTTACCTGCAGCAGCAGAGAGGAGCTGCAGAACAACTGGGAAGGCAAATCCAACATGTTACGCTCCTGTTCCTGCGTGCTGGATAATAAAGCAGCTGCTGAGCTCCTCTAGGACAGGCTGGTTTTTCCGAGCTGCTGTTAGGAGCCAAGTGCCTGTACTGCACCCACCGTCCCTGCAGAAGGGCCCTGTCCTGCCCCTCCAGTGCTGTAGCACCAGCTGAGGGACTAAACCTGTGCTGGGGAGCAGCACAGCTGCCTCTACATGTATGGCTGTAGAAGAGACAAATGTGAGGGGTACCCAAGGGGGCCTGTCCCCTCCAGGGAGCAGCCAGACCCACTTCTTACAGGTGCAGCTGTAAGATGGCAAAAGGGCTGTAAGGGGACACGGGCACTGCAGCTCACGATGCTGCTGTAGCACAGGGCCAGCCCCAGTGCTTGCTCCCCACTTACCTGGTCAGTGTCTGTTAGTGCTTGGAAAAATGAGAAACCAAGGAGGGACACAGAGAAGCCAGGATGCTCCAGCCCCTGGCCTGTCCTGGAGCCTGCAGCACTTGGCCTTGGCAGAGAAGAGCTTTCCCGAGGCTGCCATGAACTTCTGCTCCCCTTCCCCAGGGCTGTCCCATCCTCCTTCCTGAGGGCAAAGATTTGGGCAATTCTCTCTCTCTCCTCTGCTCCTGTTGTTTCACAGCTTTCTGGCTGCACCCCACAGCCCAGGGCAGGTAACTCCAAGCTGGTCAGCTACTTCTGCAGGGGCACAGCAGATGTAGGCACAGCAGCATAACACTTCTGGGCTCAGTTCTACTTCAGTAGAAGAACAGCACTCAGAAAAACAAACTCAGATTGCAGAGATGCTTTAGCAGAATATTTATTTAATGCCATAGTGAAGAGCAAAACTCAGTACAAACATAAACCCTCAGTGCCTTGCTCACTGCTACACCGAGCCAAGGGAGAAGAGATTTCACAATCTTGGGGAAGGAGGGAGGAAGGCAGAGGCTGTTCCTTTGCTGTGTGACTGGACAGAGAGCTGGATGTGGATCCTGGGTGCACACACACAAAAGACTCCCTTGTTTCTGGAAGTTCTATGATGACAGAAAACCTGAGTACAGGGGTTTTGGATAAAGCCATGGGCACCTGCTGGGGCACAGCAGAATGAGGGTACAAACCCTCCTGCCAAGGGCCACAGGAGCTGTTAAAGCCATCAGTGCATATCAAGACAGTATCTGCTGCCTCCATTAAGTCTATTTGCAACCCAAGGCTGTGAGTGGCACAGGCAACTGCCCCCAGTGCTCCCAGGGGAGTCCCAAAATGCCTCCCCAGCCCCTGGCTGGGACACGGCTCCTTTCCAGACGCAGCCCAGAGCCCAGCTTCCAGGAGCAACTGCAGCTCCTGGGGCCACTGCTGGCCCCAGCCATGTAGGCAAGTCAAGATTAGGAGCTTAGTTTTAGACTCTTATATTTGGGTACCTGCTAGAGGGAGAAAAGCTTCAGGGACAGGTACAGAGTAAACACCACTGAGTTTGTAATCGCTTCAAGTGAGCCAGCTCCACCATCAGAGGGGTCCCTGGGAGGAGCTGATCACCAAACCCACAGCACATCAGCCCAGGTGGAAGGAAGCTTATTCAACTGTCACTTCAGGCAGAGGAGGGCTGCGTTCCCCCAGCCACCCATGGGTGAATACCTGTGGCCACCTGTGGGTGCCTACACCTATTCACGGAGAACATACCAAGAGAATGTAAAGTGCCACAACTTGAGTAGCATGGGAGGGAGGTGACCATGAGACCCACCAGCCATCCTCACAGCTGCTCCCTTGGGAAGGGACAGCAGATCCCCTAGAATAAACACATTACCAATGCCATAGCTTATTTAAGTGCTACTTAGCAGAGGAAGACAGAGGCAAAGCCAGCACCATGTTACCACCCGCCCTCTTCACTCTCAAGTTTGGAAACTGGTGATATCAACATGTAGTTGCTAACAGAAGGCATCGGCAGCGCACTGCTGCGTCCCCAGGGGCTGCACGAGACACCAGCCAGGCACCCTCAGCCCTGTCTCCCCCACTGCCCTCCAGGGCCACAACACCATGCGGGAGGAGGCACTCAGCATTACCCAGCAGCCAGATGAGTTGCCCGTGGAGGTTTGGGACAAAACAACATTAATAAAAGTACTATATTAAAAGAGTCCTGCAGTAAGGCAGCACAGCGCTGTACCGCGGCTTCTGCCAAGTGCTCTGCAGCCAGTAGCTCTCAGTGAGGTCAGCCACGTCCCAGGCGCTCACAGTACAAATGCTGGAGACGTGCCTCAGTGTTCTTGGAGACCAAAGCTCACCTAGAGAGAGCTGTGACCAAGTAGCAGCATTTGTGAGAAGCTGTGGGGAGCCTACCCTGCAGTGACCAGCTCAGGCTGCTGCCCACCAGGCCCAGGAACAGGTTGTTGGCTCTTACGTTCTGTCTTTGCAGCAGATGCTCCAAGGAGGAAGCAATTCCCTCTGCTGGGGTCTCTCCTGACTCAACAGATGGGATTCGTGTGCCCAGAGCTCATCTCTGTTGTGCAGGGCTCAAAGCTCTGCAAGCTCCAGAGGAGGTGGCTGCAGTGAAGAAGCTGCAGGAGCAGGTGTACCTGGGTTCAGCTTTTCTGGTTCATGAGCCAGGAGAAGAGCAGTTTCCTGGGCCTGGGCTTCTTGGCCTGCTGGATGCGCACAGCACGAGGGGAGCGCCACACCTTGATGGTGGTATCGTCGCTGGCTGTCAGGAGCAGCTCCTGCTCCACCGGGCTGAACGCCACCGAGTTGACCACATTGTCATGCTGCAGTTTTGCCAGGCAGATGTTATAGTGCCGGTCCCAGATGTAGCCATGGCGATCCTCTGCCCCACTGCAGCGGACAAGAGACCAGTAAGGACATCACCCCAGCAGTCCCAATAACCTGCTGCTCCCAATCCCCTTCCTTCCACGCAGATGGAGGCAGAGGGTGCCCCAGCCTGGCCAGCAGCCCCGTCACCCATGAGCTTCAACCTGAGCAGGCCAGCTCCCTCAGGGATCCAGAGACTGTCTGAGGTGCCCCTTCAACTCGCCCCATAGACCTGCTGCCTGCAGCCCCCAGGAAGGGCATTTGCCACCCACTGCCAAACACGCCACAGCCCAAAATGTCCCCTTTCCTCACTGATTTCACAACAGGACCAGGGCAGACAGCCTTCAGCTGATTCAGTCCCTCTGCTCTTTACAAACCTCCTGTTTCCTGCTCTGCTCACAACACACAGGAGTTTCCAACACGTGGACCAGCCCTGCTTGCACAAGCCATCCCCGCAGTGATGGCCCCAAGGCCCTCCCAGACACGGGGCCCAGATCCTGCCCACCCCCATCGCCACACACCTTGCTACGAAGTCTCTGCTGACATCCAGGAAGATGAAGAAGCACTCCTCGTTGGGTGTGTAGGCCCGATGCGCACGGAGGGCTCTTTTCACCTCCTTCATTGTCTTCAGGTCGAACACGTGCAGATCGATCTCCTCAGCGATGGGGGGCGGCTGCATCGGGTCAGAGATGACGCAGTCCCGAGGCCAGGCACGGCTGTTCACGTACAGGTACCTCGGGAAGGGGAGCAGAGGGGTTACCCTGCACATCACCACATGCAGCAAAGCTCATGGAGCTCCAGCTGTAAACACGCAGGGCAGGGACCGAGCGGTTTCTCTGGTCCTTCACAAACCTGCGGCTCAGCTCACTAAAATCCAGGCTGAAACATGGGAACTTGTTGCTGAAGCACTTCTTGACACGTTTGGAAAGGAAAGGGCCACCACAATTGAGAAAGTGGGCGTTAGGGGCTAGGTCAAGCCTCTTTAATCCCATTAAAACCAACTTTAAGAGTGAAGGAGCTGCCCACACCTTACAAGGCTCCTTGCCTGACCCAGGCTCAGCAGTGCAGAGGGAGGAAAGCATTCCTGCCAAGATCTGGGGAGATGCTCGGGCGGTAACACATGCCATCAGCACTAGGACATAAATGGGATGTGAAAGAGCAGAGCAGCCTATGCGGGCACCCTGCTCCATCCACTACAGTCATTTCTCCTCCTGCTCACCCCGCAAAAGCCCTAGGCAGCTGTCATCCACCTCCTGCGGTGTCTGAAGCCAGCACTGCCACCCCGCCACGCTCACCTGTGGTCAGGGGAGAGGCCCATGCCAATGATGTGCCCATGGATGTCAATGACGTGATCCAGTGAGTCAAAGAACTCATCCGAGCGCCTCTCCTCCCCAAGCACTGGCCCAGCAGTCGTCATCTGATGGGGCAGGATCCTTTTAATCCCTTGGGGACAGAAAGCAGAATCTGGCAGTTCTGCAGACTGCTGCCAGCAGACAGCGGGGCTGGTGGAAGTCCCCAGGCTTCGAGAAGGGGCTTCCCTTCATGCTGCTAAGAAAGGAGAACTGGCTCGCTGGCTGAGCACTGGGACAGTGCTGCTGTCCCTGCCAGGCTCCTTCAAGCTCTTGCAAGTGGTGATTTTGGCCAGGACACTGGCAGCTCTGGCAGCTCTGGCATGCCAGAGCGTAAGTGACGCTCTGGCATGTTCAACCCCAGCCAGGGAGATGCCCAACGCCTGGCTGCCAGCCCAGCTGGTACAGCCACACCTCACTCCAAGCCCACCCCGCAGCGTGCTCTGAAGCACAAGGAAGCTGCGCTGGCCCAGGAGACGCTCTGGTTGCAGAAAGGTTTTTCTCCTAAATGAGTCCTTGGGTTGGGCCCATTTCCTGCAATATCCAACCTGGAGAAGGCCCAGCAGACGCACTGGCTGTGGCAGGGCTTTCCCCTGCCACTGTCAAGTGTAGGTGGGGGTCTGCCCCAGAAAGCTCCAAGAACAGGGGTTTAAACCCAAACTGGGCTCAAGCACTTTACAAGCTTTCGAACTTCCTGACTGAGGAAGACACATGCTATGGGTCAAGTCCTCTCCCCTCCCAGCTCTAGACAGAGGTTCCAAACACAAACCATCCACGACGACTTCCTGGAGGATTCCCAACTCCCACGAGCCTCAGCAGCTCTTGGGCACACATGGGCTTAATCCTCAGCAGGTCCAAGAGGAGCTGGAAGACGGCCCATCCCATCGCCCCTCTGAGGGAATCGCTGCCAAACACCCTCGGTTTTAGCCCTCTCCCGCAGACCAACAACGTAGGGGTGGCACCACACTGCACCTCAAGTCTGAGGCCCTTCACAACATCACTGCATCTGAACCTGGGCAGCTCAGGACCTTCAGGACAGGACCTTCACTCTTGCACCCAACTGACATTGCTCACCAGCATCTTCATCCTCGTTTCCACAGCACCACACTCCCAGTTCCAAACTCAGCTACGCGGCCCCCACGTGCACAAGCCAGCGGAACAGGCAGCTTTGCCCATGACTCAAGCCTGCCAGCAGCACAAGGGAGACAGGAGCTCAAAGGAAACTCCTGCAGAAGTGCTTGTGTGCCACAGATCAGGCAAGATAGTGCCGATGCCCAGCAGCCAGCAGCATGGCTCCCACCAGCCCAGCAGCCTGGCGAGAGATGAGCACAACAGCGAGCTCTTTCAAGAACCAGTTCCTTGGGGGCAGACAGCAGATGCACCAAGGCCGGTTCGACACACAAACTCATGGGCAAACATAACAATTTGCAGTGACTCATGGCTGGGAGAGGAGCCGAGTCAGGGTTCGTCCCTCCGAACAGCCAGTCTGTGCTGCGGGCACTGGCTGCCGGCCAGGGAGTCACTGGAGTTCAAAGGCACCAAAACCCACGGCCCTGGGAGGCTGCACTGGAAGTCAGCAGAGTCCAAAGGCAGGCACTGCCTCTGCACCATGCTTCGCCTTCGCTCGCTGCAGGCCCCAGCCTGCGAGGCAGTGTTTGCTCAGCCCGGCAGATCAAGATGCAGCACTGCTTATAGGGCTGAGTCAGGGCAGACCACCCGCCACGTGTCTGGAGGCAGGCCAAGGGCCACCACGTCCACCTGCAAACCTGGCCATGGACAGGAGCATGGAGCAGAGCTACACTCAGTCCAGGTCACAGGGTGGGCAAACTTAGGTGGGCAAAGACCAAGTGACTCTTCTCCAAGTTGCCTACAGCTTTGGAAACTGCCTTACTGGGCTGTACTGGTGCAGGACCAAGTAACAGGAAGGTTAGAAGAGCCTGCAGCAGGAAAGCGAGGCTGTAACTGTGCAAGCAGCAAAAGGAACTGAAACTGTTTGGCTTTACAGAAGAGTCTTCTTGCCTGGAAGCAGCTCTCCTTCCCTCCCCACATTTCTACTGATCTGTCTGGTCCTTTCCACTGAACTTCTCTGCTAGCTTTAGGGGCTTTTGGAGAAGCAGCCAGACTACCTGCTTCTGCTCATCACTGCACTGATTTCCTGTAAGTTTAGACTCTGCTAGTCCCAGTGTCTCAAGAAGAGAGCCCCAGATGAGCAAGGGACATCCTAGCCCAGAAAAAGGTCACCAGCAGCACCATTTCCTGGCTTGTGCTGCAACTACAGCCCCTTGTACCCCACTGAGCAAGGAGGCCGAGTGCCAGCAAGCTGCCTAGGATCAGCTCGCCATGAAAACACCCACTGGGGTATCTAATAACCCACCATGAAGCCTCTTCAGTACCAAAACAGAGGTGCCTAAGTGTCTCACTGAGGCTGAAAGGCCACGTGATGCAGGGTGATCACATTGGGCAGTGGGGAGGCAGGTGAGGCACAGGGGCAGGCAGGGCTCTGTCTCCGAGAGCTGAGGGGCACTGTGCAAGCAACACGCACCTGAACTCCAAGCTGCTCAAACTAGTCTTGCCCTGATGCCCTTTCCACCCCTGCAAGACAACAGGACCGAGGCCCTTCCACATGCTCCTATCAGGGCAATCGCTGCCCTTCACATCCACCCGCTTGTGTGTGACTCATGGCTGATGTCCTAGTCAGGAGTTCCTTCTTAATCTTCTGCTCAGCCCTCGCCATGACTTCCTTGTTTGGCCACGTGTCAAGCCTGGTAGCAACAAAACAACCCTCAGGCAAGCGCTTGTGGGGTGGAACCCCCTTCAGTGATCCAGGGCATCTCAAAAGCCTCCCGTACTGAGAATCCAGCAGCCTGAGCAAAACTGCAACTCATTCACCACAAACAGGCAGCAAATAAAACCAGTCTTTTCCAGATTCAAACTCAGAGTGTAGCTGCAGCCCACACCCCCAGGGAGGCTGGCATGCCCTGGGCTCAGACCTTACCTATCTGGTGCGGGGAGTAGGTGAGGCATCCTGTGGTGAAGATCAAGTATTTTGTCTTGCTGTTGCTGTCCGTGGAGAGCAGGTTCAGCTCAGGCGGTTTAGTTCTGTTGCGTACAAACAGCTCAGCCACCTTCGTCTCCAACTCTGTATCAGTCATGGCAGGCCTCACACGGCCCTCCATGATATCATCAAAGAACTGCTGCAGCCCATCCTCTGCTGTCACACCCCCTTCATCTGGCATTTCCTGTACTGCTGGCTCTGGAGTCTGCTTGGGCTTGGCCTCCTCTTCCTCACTGTCACTGCCAAGATCAAAGACTGGGCAGGTGGAGGAAGCAGCTAGCTGCTCCTCATAGTCCAGGAGCAGGTCCGGGGAATCGTACCGGCTGCAGTCAGCCACCATCACAGTCCGGATAGTGCTGGCGTTCAGGTTCTGGATTTTGAACAGTCTCTTCACTACATTCACGTTCTCGGACTCTATGCCCTGCAAGCAGAAGGGAGAAGTAAGCGGCAACCACCTCACATCACTCCTACAGCTCAAACCTAGAGCCACCTGCCCAGATCTTGAGCCCCCACAGCAGACACCAGCCACACACCGACCTCTCTTTGCACTGCTATATGGGGCGCTGACCATGAGAACTGGCCCAAGAGGCTGGCCAGCTTTGGCGCACTTCTTCCAATCTTGGAGGTGGGCACACCGAGACAAAAAGCTCCTGCAGGCAGATGACAGCAGAGCTGGGAAACACAGAGGCCAGGCAGCCTTACTGCCACCCCCCCGCCTGAGATCATTAGCTGGCACTGCTCGGCACTTTACAAGAATTTCAGGAACATGCCTCTGTGATAAACACAGGAGGAGTGTGAAGTGCCATCCCTCTGCCTACAAGCAGCAGAGGTGGAGGACCTCTGTGCTCCTGAAGTTTGCCTGTACCCCTCAGCAGGACCAGCCTGGTTATCTGCTCCCAGACACAAGCAGCAGGTCTCTTCGTGCCTAACTGCTCCAGCCGCGCTTCAACACCCCCTGTCAAAGTGGGCAAGGTCCTTCCTCACCTCTTGGAGGTGGAAGAGTTAACGCTGTAGTGTCAGTGCAGTGCAGAGATGTGGTTATGGGAAGGGTCTCTGCTACAGAGGATTTCGCCTGGGGCCAGCATCAATCATTCATGTTAAAAAACACAAAACACCAGGATGTGCAGCTGTGGTGTTGAGACAGAGGCAAAACATGGAAAAGAACACGTCTGAGCAGCACAACGCCAGAGAATGAACAAGCAGAAAACAAGCAGTCTAAAGCCAGCACACACTGATCTCCAGGTCCCATCACAGCATAAAAGACAGCACCTGGCCCACAGAAATGTCAGCAAGGACAAGCAGGGCTGAGCTCAGCTTCCCCGCTGCCTCTGGCTCCCGGGAACAATGCACTGAGCTGCCAAGTGGGAGAACGGCCATCGCTTGGACACATGCCAGACTACAGCCATCCCAAGCCCAGCTTCATACTATCAAGGATGTCAGCAACCCTGCTGCGGTTCAACCACTCCTGTTGAGCAACGCATGCTCTAGGGAACTGCAGTCAAGTCTTCATCCCAATTAATGGGGCAAGAGTTAATGGAAGCTGAGCTGGAGTATTGCAATGGGTACCACAACACTGAGCATGGAGAAACCTCACACAAGCGTTGCCTCAAGCTCAAGATCCTGAGGGCAAGTCAGAGGAAACAAACAGGAAGGACTGGGCCATTCTTCCCCACTCACACCTCCTCCACAGCTTTTCCTCCCCCAGGAGCCAGCAGGAAGCTGCACTGCCTGTGGAGCTGGAACAAAGGCACCTCACCTGGAAAGCGTTGTTCAGCCACAGCACAGAACAGGAGGTTATACGCCCAATCCGATGGAGATTGCCAGATATCAAGTTGGTTTCATTCAGCCAGCAGCCAAACACATCGTAGGGTTTATTCCTCACCCTGGAAAGCAGCGTGAAGTTCTCTGGAAGAGAGGGGAAGCACAAATGTGAGGCGATGGCTCCCGGCAAGGGCTCTGGAGAAACCGTGGCAGAAGACATGGGAGGTGGACTGAAGTCTCCTCAACAGAGGCACTGATATAGCATCTCCACCGCAAGCTGAGCGGACACTGCCCAACCACCGTCCAGCTTCCAGTCACTACTATGGAGATAGATTATTTCTCTCTTCTACAGAGTTGTGTGGGGAGAGCATGCACAAGGGAAACCAAAATAAAAGGGCAGCCAAACCAAATAGCAATGCAACCTCACAGCCTTTCTCCAAGCATGGCCCAAAGCAGACACCCCAAGGACAAGAACAAGTCAAACACGTACAGAACTTCTTCACTCCCACCCCTGGCTCTCAAGGCCTTTCTGAGCAAGACAGCTGTGCATTTAGCAGCACTCCTTGACTTTTGGCACAGTGGGACTGTAGCACAGAGACGGTGAGAGATACTGCAGTTGGGATTAGTGAGTTTCACAGAACTGCAGCAGAAGAGGTGAAGCAGGCCTGGATGAATGCACCTCAGAAAGCCACGTGAGACCTTAGGGTGGGACTAGCACCACTTGAGTCAGAAATGGTGGCTTCAAGACAACAGGTAACGTGGATAACTCTTGCCTTGTCCAGGCCATCACTTAGAACAGAAATTAAGTGAGAATAAATACATGCCACACTGCCTTCAGGTGATGACATGGTGACCTGAGCAGAGTTAAGGCTATCCAGAAGGTTTACCCTATGAAACTGTGATTGGGACCCCTTTGCACAGATAGTGGAAGGCAGGACAAGCAGAGGTCAAGGCCACCGCACACCTGAAGAGGAAGAGAACCCCAGCACCCACCATTTCACACCTCCCAGGAAGCCCCAGTGAAGGTGAGGGCGGTATTTACCCATGCTGATTACGGCAATCTCTCCTGACGAGGAGTTGTGAGGCCCCACAAAGACACCTGACACCAGAAGGAGGGAGTCATCAGAGTTGAACTGGGAGAACTGCGTGTAGCTCCAGTTGTATGGCCTCATGTTGGAGCTGTGCTGCAGGGAGATATCCAACTCATTGCTCCAGATCTATAGACAGATGAACAAACAGTCAGGAAGCGTTGAGAAGCCTGAAAGTGGTTCCACTTTATCTGTTCTGCCAGCACTCACCAGGACAAGAAAAAAAATAATACTGAAGACTCTATTTAACTGCCTCCTAGTCCCGATTTCCCTGTCAATTCCCCTAACAGAAAATGGCCAACAGCTTTGGAGAGTGGCTAAATGCAGCACTGCTTCTCTACCTGCCAGTGGAGAAGGTGTTCGGGCAATGAATGGTACTGTCACAGCTGGATTTTTCAGCATGTTCAGAGATTCCTCCCAAGACAACCACTCATGCAAGACAACTTCTGCAGTAGATCGTTATCTCCACAGTCTTTGTTAGACCCACGGCACAACGGGACTGATTTGCATCTAGAAAGTGGCCAGAGCCAGGAAGGCACCTCGGTCACCTTCATGCAGGCTGGACCTGGAATCCACAGCCCTCAAGGCTACATTTGCAAGAGTCACTAGTTCTGTGGCTTTGAGAACAACTCAGCATCTGCAGGAACCAGCCTAAGTCCAGGGTCAAACCTCTGGTCAACCTGGTCAAACCTCTCCTCTCCACAGACTTCCTAAAGGCTGCTCTTGTGGCTAAGCCCCACTAGATCAAAGCTGGAAGGGTTATGCAGGCGAGGCTGCCACTTTACCTTGACAGTACAGTCTTTGGAGCACGATGCAAACAAACAGCCAGAGTGGGAGAAGCTGAGGTGCAAAACCTGGTCATTGTGCTCCTTCAGGGCCTGCACTTCCACGCAAGGTATGGTGTCGTAGAGCCTCTGGAACTCGTCATACCAGGAGACGGCAGCTGTAACACATGAGCAGGGACATGGGACAGGAATGTAAGTGGAGGGAAGTGACAGACCTGAGCTAAGCATGGCAACCGCAGAATCAGTCTTTAATAAAGCGCAGTCTTGACTGCTGCTAGCAATGCCAGGAGCTCTGCTGAGGCCACTATCCCTATGGCTTCAAGCAAGTTAGCAGGGCTTAACATTTTTCTCAGTAGCTTCCCTACTCACACACACAAAAAATCTTTTCCTCCAGTAAACACACAACTCCGCACCACACCACTACTTTCCAAAGCAGTACAGCCACTGCAAGAAACATCCAGGGCATAGCTGTTAGCTATCTAACAAAAGCCTTGCTCAGGACAAAACAGCCATCAGAACTGCAGACGTGCTCCAGCACAATACAAACAAATCTATCACGTGATGAGAGGGAAACTGCTCCTCAGGGTACCGGGCTCTGCTCTGATTATCTTTATCTTGTCTAACACAGAATTAAGAAGGTTTCAGAAAGGGTATGAGACCAGGGGGAAAAAAAAACCAGTCTCCATGAGAGAAGAGACTAGAGGAAACAAGAGAGAAGAACAGGAGCTGGATGCAGTGTGCCAGGACAGAAGAGGAGCCCTGCAGAAGAAGAGTCTGGAGCACACTTGCAGAAGTCACACTGACGGCCAATAAGGAGACAAATAAAGAGGATTTTTAACAAAGTGCCTGGTAAGGCAGCCTACAGACTTCTTGCAGCAGCAAATCCCGAGGAAGCAAAGAGGATTAGACATGTATATGGATAAGGGCCAATTTCCCTAGTTACACTAAACAGGACTGAAGGTTTTTTTGGAACTCGCTGCAGCCCAGGAGGCACCTGCTCCTGCAGGCAGGGAACAGCTTGCTGCCAGGACATCCCACCATTCCTCACTAGGCAGGGGGCTTCATCTTCCTCTGAAGCTCCAGGTTCCAGCCCGTCCGGCTAGGAAGAAGTCTGGACAGATCCCATCTGGCCAAGCAATCCCAACATTTCCTCTTACAAGACCCACTGGATACCATTCCCCAAACCACAGAGCTGCCCAGGGCAGGCAGGCTGGCAGGGGATTCCCCAAACTCCTGCTTCAGCCCCTTGCCGGGCCTGCCAGCCACCCTCTGCCCCCACTGCCTCGTGGAGCTGCCTCACAGCTCCAGAAGCGCAGTCTGGGAGGTGCCTGAATATGTTACTGAGTTACACCGACTGCTCCACCCCTATTAGTGCTAAAAAACAGGGCTGGCAGCTTACTAACTAACTGCAGGAGGCTGGAAGCGAAGGAGCCTGGTCAAAGAGCCTCAGATAAAACCTAAACATAATGTCCTCAACCCCATGGAGCTCCCAGGGTGAAATCACACAGAGTGAATTCACTTGGTGAAATCACGCAAGTGAAATCACGCAGCCCGAGTTGTCCCATCCACACCTCATCTCTTCTCAGAGCCCTTTTGCACTGGTGTTCCCCACTGCAGGGAGACGGGCTCCCACTGCATCCTCAGTGTTTCTTCCCGTCCTTCTGTAGCAACTGCAACTCAAGATCAAGAAGCCAATTTCCTCCGCCGTGGCCACCGCTGGGAGCACCGCGCACATCCCGGGGGCAGAGGATGTTGCACAGCCCTCCCGGACCTCTGCAGCATGCTGGGAACAGGCTTTTTGGACTCCAAGAGAGACCAGCCTTGGCAGCAAGGACTCCTGTCAGCAGGTCCCCAAGGCCTGTCTCTGGTGTGACAGCGTTGGGTTACCCTTCCAGACCACACCAAACTGCTTTCAGCACCTGAGACTCAGCAGGGAACAGACCTGTGATCGTATGACTGCCGCCACTGAGACTGCCAACAGCTCTAACAAGGGAAGGCCCTGGCAGGCTCAGTTGATGCCGACTGTTAATGGGTCATTTTCCTACTGCAAGCCGCGGCCAAGATCAAGTCTGACCTGTCCTCGCAAAGTGGGTCAACTACTGCCTTAGCATTTGCCCACTGTACAATTAAATTGCCGCACACCCACCTCCCTCTCCAGACAGCAGGCACACATGTTCTCCCTCCACAGCCAGGCTGCAGCTGCTGCCTACATCTTATGGAAATAGTTTGATCAGCTAATGTGTACTTCCAGCTCTTCCTAGTCCGGATGAGAAAGGGACAGAGCCTGAAGCAGAGGCTTGCTGTGAGGTCCTGATCAGGAAAAGCCAGCAGTGATTATCATGGAATCCAACTGGGCTGTCACGTAGCAGTGCACAGTGACTCACTGCCTCTCCTCAGGATCTCCCTCAGCAGCAGCAGTGCCCAGACAAGCTGTGCAGTAGCTACCAGAGAGCACCTGCCTAGAGAGAGCTCAGAAACCCCCTTTCTGTGAAAGAAAGGGAAAATCGAAGCATTTTCAACTATTCGATGCCCCTTTCTGAAGCGTTTGGGCCGTCCCAGAGCCCTTCACGCGCACATCGCCGCCCAAGCCTGTAGACTGCTAACGTGATGCAGTTCAGTGGCTCCATCGCCCTCGGCGCCAGAGCGTTGAGCAGCAGAGGGGGAGAGGATCTTCCCGGCTGGGCTCACGGCAGGGAGGTTTTGGGTGCCATCACCCGGGGAAGAGCCTCCCAGGGCCGCCGGAAGCCTCGGGGCTGAGCAGCCCCCCGGCCCGGCACGACACGACCGCTGTGCCTGCCCGGCAGGTTCAAGAAGGCAGCCAGCCCTGCGGGCAGCCACGCCAGCCCCGTCCCCCCGCGCCAGCGCACCTGGGTGCCGGGGCACCTCCCGGGAGATGCGGTAGTAGCGGTAGAAGAGCTCCTTCCAGAGGAACTCGTCGCGGGCCACGGCGTGCCACTGCTGGCACACCAGCCCCACCGAGAGCACGTCTACGTGGTCCAGGTAGAGGAAGATCTCGTAGAGGACGCTGTCGGGGAGGAGGGGGCCGCCGCCCGCATCCATCGTGTCATTCTGCCGCCGCGCCTGGAAGCAAACGGGGGTGAGGCCCGGCCCGGTCCGGCCGCCCACAGCCCCACGCCGGGGGCCCCGCGCCCGCCCCGGGGGCCCCATACCCGCAGGCCCGCCCGGGGGCCCGCGGCACCCCCGGCCCCGCGCGCGCCCGCCCGCCGCCCCGGGCCGCCCCCCCCCTCACGGCACCTCGGCGGCTCCGGCGGCTCCGCTGCCCCCGCCTCCTCGCGCGGCGCTTCCGGCCTCCCCGCCCCACTTCCGCTCCGGCTCTCGCGGGCCGCTCTGGCCGCTCCTCTCGGTGGTTTTCCCCCCACTTCCAATCACCGCGCCGCTTTCGGCCGCAGGCCGGAGAGCTCGAGCCCAGAGCTCCCCACAGCGCGCTAGGCGCAACTAGCCGAGCGCGGCACGCTCGCTCACGATCGCGGCGGCTCTGCCCCGCCTCGCCCCGCCCGGCCTGATCAGACCCCGCCCCTTCCAATCAGACCCCGCCCCTTCCAATCAGGCCCCGCCCCGCCCGATCAGACCCCGCCCTCCTGATCAGGCCCCGCCCCCACCCGAACAGGCCCCGCCCCACCACCCACGGGATCGAGGACCCGCGGGGTCGAGGACCCCCGGACCTGTGGCGGGGCCCCCCCACCCCCGCCCGGCATCGGGCCCTGCTGCACCCCCGGCGGCCATGCCCGGCCCAGCTCATGGGGACCCCCGGCTCCCGGCCTGCCCTGGCCTTGACCCCGGCCTACCCCGGCCTGCAGCTCCCGCAGGCCCCCGCCGGGCCCGGCTCCAGGCAGCCGCGCTGCCCGCCTGACCCCGCCGCCCTCCCGCCCCCGCCGCTTTCCGGCAGAGCGGCACCATGGTGGCCCTGGGCACCCTCCTGCTCCTCGGCCTGCTCCTCACGGCCCCGCCGGGACTGGGGCAGGGGCAGGGGCGGCGGCAGCGGCCGCGGCCGCCCCCTCCCCAGAGCCCGTTGGAGAAGGTGGCGGCTCAGGAGGAGCTCAGCCTCCCCCAGGTGAGGGGCCGGGGCCGGGCGGGTCTGTGGGCACCCGTCCGTCCCCACCACCGGGGCTGGGGCCCAGCCCTGCGCTCGGGGCCGCAGGCAGGCAGCGGGGCCACAGCCCGTCCCCCTGTGTGTCCCTCCAGGTCGGACCCTGCCGTGTTCCCCCGGCCCGCGGCGTTCCCCCTCCAGACCTGCCCTTGCGGCCTGTCCCCCGGCCCGAGCCCCCCGGCGCCCCCCAGTCAGGGATCGCAGGAGCACGAGCCCAGCTCAGCCCCCAGGCGCTGCCCACGGAGCTGCCCGTGAGGCAGGCGCAGGGGCCGCAGCCTCGCCAGGGACCCCCATCCTGGCTGGCTGCCGTCCAGCTGGGCCCCCGGCTCCCACAGCTACCTCTGTCCTCGGCCCTGCGGCTGGGGCACCCAGTCTCCTCGGTTTTGGGTTTGGCACTCACGTCACCGCGTGGCGCTGGGCACGGCCTCCAGCCGGGGCTCGGGTTGAGCTTGGGGCTCTGCTGGGGGGTCCAGACCGGGGCTGCAGCCTCCCTGGCAGTATGAGGTGTGGGGGGATGCCTCATGCCTCCCCACAGCCCCCCTGCTCCAGCCTGTCCCCATGCCAGGCTCCTATCTGTCCTGCTCTGTCCCACCTGCCGGCTCCCAGACAAGGGCAGTCGTGCCCCGTGGGCACGCCAAGGGGCCAGGCTGCGGGCAGAGGTGCCAAGCGAGTGGAGACAGCATGGAAGAAGGGTGCTCGGGGTGGTGGGTGCTCAGGGCAGCGGCGTGGTGGCACCCCGGAGTGGTGGTGACCTGGCAGATGGTGCCACCCCTGTGGCATGCAGCTTGCAGGCATGTGGTTCCTGGTCAGCGTGGCCTCCCGCTGCGGCTACCTGTCGGAGTACAGCCACCGGCTGGAGGCCACGGCGATGACGGTGAGCGTCCTGGACGGGCAGAGCCTCGCCATCAGCACCTTCAGGAAGCTGTGAGTGACACCGGCCACTGAGGCCACAAGCAGGGACAGGGACACTGCAGGCAGGTCAGAGCAGGGCCAATGCCCTGGGATGGGGACGGGGGACGCTGGACGGGACGGGGGATACTGCAGGCAGGTTGGAGCAGGGCAAGTGTCCTGGGATGGGGACACTGGGTGGGACAGGGACGCTGCAGGCAGGTCAGAGCAGGGCAAGTGTCCTGGGATGGGGACACTGGATGGGACAGGGACGCTGCAGGCAGGTCAGAGCAGAGACAGTGTCCTGGGATGGGGACGCTGGGTGGGACAGGGACGCTGCAGGCAGGTCAGAGCAGAGCCAGTGTCCTGGGATGGGGACGCTGGGTGGGACGGGGACGCTGCAGGCAGGTCAGAGCAGAGCCAGTGTCCTGGGATGGGGACGCTGGGTGGGACGGGGACGCTGCAGGCAGGTCAGAGCAGAGCCAGTGTCCTGGGATGGGGACGCTGGGTGGGACGGGGATGCTGCAGGCAGGTCAGAGCAGAGCCAGTGCTCTGGGATGAGGACAAGGGACGCTAGGTGAAATGGGGACGCTGCAGGCAGGTCAGAGCAGGACCAGTGCCCCGGCCACGGGCTCAAGGAGGAGAGAGCTGCCCAGGAGCAAAGTGTGGGTGGGATCTTCTCTGGGATGTTTTGTGGTAGAAGCCCTGGCCGCGGCAGGGCTAGTACCCTGCCATCTGCATGCCACCAGCCTGGGGCGGGCTTGGGCTGCCCAGGCTGGGCAGGGTGGGGGGCAGCCAGGCTGGGGAAACTGAGGCACCGGTCAGGCACCTGCTCGCTCCACAGCCGCCCAGCCAGGGACAGGCTCTCGGGACCACCCCAGCAGCAGCATGGCTGAGGAGGGTGGTCTTCAGTGCATCCGTGGGCCCTGGGGGGTCTGAGGGGCTGAGCCAGGCTTGGAGTTGCAGGGAGGGGGCAGGGACCCCTCGGGCTCAGCAGGTTTTCAGGCTCTGTGTCTCTCCCTGCGTCTCCACGGGGCTCTGGGACATCCCTTCGCAGCATCTCCCTGGGGAGAGAACAAAGTCCCAAGAAAACAGGTCCTGTGTGTGGCCTGGCAAGCGGGGCAGGCAGGGACCTGGGCTGGATCCTCTCCAGCCTGTGCTGACAGCCTCCTCCTCTCCCCATACAGGGACGGGACATGCTGGGAAATCAGGCAGCAGTACCTCCCTGCCCAGGCACACGGACGCTTCCTCCTGAAGGGTGAGGGAGGCCGGGCTGCGGTGGCAGGGGGGCTGCAGGGACCGCGGAGCTGGAGCCCTCCACTCCTGCTTTTCGCAGGGCTTTGGTACCAGTGTCCTCCTTCCCAGTGCCCTCCCCGTATCCCACCTCTGGGGTCTCAAAGCACTCCAGTGCCAGATACCATTATGGGCAGTGCTGTGGACTGGTGCCCACTGGTGGGGAACGGCACCCTGTGGGGCTGCACCCGCTCTGGCCCTGATTTTCACCCCTTGTACACCCCACTCATGGCAAAACAAGGCCCCTGGACGGTGCTGGGGGTAACCAGGGTTAGCCGGGACTAACTGGGGCTGCCTTCTGTCTTTCCCAGGCCGTGGCTATGGCAACATGGTGGACGTGGTGGTGGGTGAGACAGACTACAGCAGCTACGCCATCCTCTATTACCAGAAGGGACGGAGCATCTCTGTCAAGCTCTACGGTGGGTTGGTGCTCGGAGGCTTGTGGCGGATGAAGAACAGGGGCGGCAGAGGGGTGGGAAACCCATGCTGGGCTCGAGGGATGCCCGCCGGAGCCCTGGAGGACACAAAGGCAGGGATGAGGTCTCTCTGAGGGTCCTGGTCTCCAGATGGAGAGTTTTGTCCCCAAACACTGTGCAGGGGGGAGCCAGTAACCAGCTTCTCTGAGCTGAAAGACCCCTTATCCCTGCACTTTGCCACAAGGGGCACGGGGGGCTTTGGGGCAGAGCTCGAGGCCCCTGACGGCATCTTCCTCCCCAAGCAGGACGGACCAGCCGGGTCAGCGATGCTGTCGTGGACAAGTTTGAGCAGCGCGTCAGGGCTGTGGGCCTAAGCGAAGACGTGACCTACTATTTCCCCGTATACGGTGGGTGGCACGCAGTCCCTTGGGAGCAGGGGGCACCCGCGGCAAGGGCTGTGCCCAGGAGGGGCCTGGCAGTGGGGGCTGGGGTCCAGCATGGGGAGTGGGAGGCAAATCCACATGGGTTTGAGCAGCTTGTGGCCCCGTGTCACCCACAGTAGGGCCACGTGTGGGGCCTGTCCCAATGCTGCAGCCACCCCAGGGACAAGGATCAAAGGTGCAAGGACTGGGCTGTGCCCCACAGTGCCCCTGGGGTGCAGGGCTGGGGGTCCCCGGTGCCCAGGCAGGGTGACCTCCCCGGGCTCTCTCTCTTGCAGGGTTTTGCGACTCCGCAGATGAGTTTCACATCCTTGACGGTGAGTTGTGGATCCTGGGCAATGTGCTGGGTCCCCCCATGTGCCAGGCTTGGCCCCACATTGGGCACTATGTGGGTTCTCCCTTCCCTGGCTGTGGGCTGAGCACTTGGGGCTGGACCCACACCGCACCACAGCCGTGTGGTCCTGCCCCAGGAGCGCAGGGGGGCTGGTCTGGCATGGGGGGTCCATGCCAGACCATCCCCCAGGACAGGGTCCCTCCGAGCCCTTGTGAAGGGTGAGGAGGTGGCAGACCATCACCCAGGATATGCATCAGATGCACCCTGGCAAAGCAAAGCCCCATTTGTCCCCTACATGGGTCAGGCTGGGCTTAGTGGGGTCTATATTGGTTTTTCGTGGGGTGGGATGGGGTGTCCTGGGACAAGGACACCCTGGGGTGAGGGCTGGGGTCCCTCAGGACAGCTCCATCACTTGTTGGTGCTTGGGGAGGCAGAGGTGGGTCTCCAGCACTGGCGCTGGGCTCTGACGTCTCCCCAGCCTCTCAGCACTTCTCTTTCCCTTCCAGAAATGAAGGCATAGGTGCAGATGGTGTTGCCAGGAGGTCCCCAGAGCTCAGCCCTCACTTCATCCAGCCACCCACGGCCACACAGGACCGAGCCGGGGTTTGGTCAGACCCCGCTGCAGCTCCACAGCCCTGGAGGCAACCCCGAGGCACCCGGCTCCTCCAGCTGCACTGGCAGCTGTGCCTGTCCTTGTCCTGTGTCCCCCCCCAGCTTTGTGTCACCCCTCTCCGCTTTCCGCCCCAGTGCCCTGCAGCAGCCAGCAACACCCCAATAAATGCCTCAGAGAAGGGTCTGTGTCCAGGCAAGTCACCCCTCGATCTGCCCCAGCAAGGCCAGCGCTGCCTCCACCTCTGGACTGCTGCTGCCCTGGCACTGTGCTCCTGGCCAGGGGGTGCCGGGGGGGTACTGGGGGGCTGTGCAGCCCCCTCCACGCAGCCCTGTTGTCCTCTCCCCAATCACGAGACGCTGAGCCAGGAATCGTGGCAGTTCCCAATTTACTCTCGGGTGCTGTAGTGCATGTGAGTCTGGCTGGTGAGTGAGAGAAGCCCCGAGCGCCCAGCACAGTGTGGGGAAAAGCACCGTGCCCGGTGCCGTGGGGCCGCGTGGGCTTGGGGGGCGCTGGGGACCGGTGCAGGATCAGCCCTTCCCCTGGGACAAGCCAGGAGATCCCTCAGGGACCCCAGAGGAGGAAACCTCGGCCCTGCAGTGGTCCTGCTGGTCCCCAGGGCCTCCGAGGCAGTGAAACACCCCGTCCCCTGTCCCAGCCCTGCGGACCGCGTTCCCCGGGGGCTGGTGCCTGGGCCGGACCCCTGCCTGTGAGGGCTTCCCAGAGCCTGCCTGCACAGCCAGCACCCCACTGGAGAGCCAGGCAGGGGGGACGTCCTTTGCGTGCTCTGAGTGCGCTGTGGGGGCTATGGAGACTGGGGGGGCTTGGACTGGGGGTGCAACCAGGGTAGAGGGGCTGCGGCCCCAGGGTTAATGCTGCAGGACCCCTCTCCCCTGCGCGTCCAGCCTGGCTGGGGCTGTCCTGCCACGCGCTTGGGCCAGGGTGTTTTGGGCGAGCGGTGCCAACTCCCTGGCGCAGGCTGGGCGGTGGGAGGGGACGGGGAGCAGCCTCCAGCAGCAGGCGGGTGCGGTGCCCCGGCCACCGCGCAGCCCCTGGGGTGGGAGCAGCCCTCTGCCCCCAGCGCCAGCGTTTTGCAATCTTTGCGGAAACTGGTAACACATGTTGTTTATCAGGGACTTATGTAAGGGACCGCCACGTGACTCGCCCGAAGCCAGCCCCTGTCCCCGCTGCCCACGTGCGGGGCAGTTGTGTCCGGCCGCTGCTCGCGGACCCCCCAGGCTGCCCGGTTGAACCTGGCAGAGTTGGGGTGTTACGGATCTGGCTCACTTTCTGCCCTGCACCTACCTGCGCCCCAGAAGTGGCTGCACTGTGGTGGAGCCGTGGCAGGGCGATGGGAGGCGAGGGGAGAGCCCTGCCCTCCCGCCCTGGAGAGCTGGGCTGGTCCCGGCTCAGCCCAGCCCGCGTTTATCTGGTGTGAACCCATTTCTGGGGTGCAGACGCCCGGGTTGTGCCTCAGGGTCTGTGTCCAGGCACCACTGATCCACAGCCCAGGCACCTCCATCCTGCCCGTGCCCCCCAGCCCCGGCAGTGGGGTCAGCGTGCCCCACGCTGCCGCCGGTGCCCCCGTGTGCCCCCACGTGCCCCATTCTCTGGAGCTTGCACCCAGCTTTGCTGCCCAGATCCTTGGGCTGGCCCCCAGCTTTGCCACCCCCAGGAGAGCCGGGAGAGCGGGCACCTCCTGGGCACCCCCTCCTGCCGCCTGGGCAGGGCAGAGAGCCAGGGACACCCGGGCAGCGGGGGGGCTTTGTGTCCCTGCCCCAGCGCAGGACTACAGTGACACCCACGGGTGCTCCATGCCTCTGATGCCCGATGGAGAGAGCTCCTCCTGGCACCGCGCACCCCGAGGGTGGGCTCAGACAGGGGCTGAGCCCCCAGCCCAGTGTGTAGGGGAGCCCCAGCCGGGCTCTCGTGATGCTCGGTCCTGCCCGGCTCAGCTTTTGTTTTGTTTTAATAAATCCGCGGAGCTGGGGCCGGCCCGGCCCCTGGCGCGTGGTGTGCCGGGCTCGCAGCTCGGTGCAGGGAAGGGAATGTGCTGGGGTGGGCGGGCAGGGTGGGCTGCCAGAGGAAAAAAACAGCTGTTGTGAAAACACGCTCCTTACGTAAAGTGCCTTGGCAAGGCCGTGCCGCGGGGAGAGCCGCCGGAGTTGATGCTCTGCCCAGTGTGGCCAGCCCTGCCCAAACCGTGCCAGACCCATGGGTGCTGCTGACACCCAGTGTTCACTCCTGCGGGTGCTCAGGGTGTCCCCAAATTAAGGGGGGGCAGCTCAGCACATGCTGGTGACCCCAAACCAAGGCAGAGGACGTCTCCCAGCCCCGCTTGGCGAAGGGTGCAGGGTGGCATGGGGAGGGGATAAAGCACTGGGGGCCCGTCTGGCTGCGTGCTGGTCCCCAGGCAGCTGGGCACTGGGGCTGCCCAGGGCTGGGGTCTGGCTCCCCTCCAACACGCCCAGCCCCCCAGCTCGCCGTTGGGGTGCACTGGAGCTGCACCTTGGTGAGACACAGCCCGGCGGGTGACGGGGCCAGCCGAGATGCTTCTCTGGGTGATGCAGGGACTTGCGTCAGGGCACGGCGGGAGGTCCTGAAGGTGCCCACGAGTCCCATGGGTTGGATCAGGACCCAGCAGGCACTTGACGTTCTCTCTACCTTGCTTGGGCCCCTCTCTGAGCCTGAGTGAGGCCACCCTGCAAGGACAGGGCAGCCAGCAAGCCCTGGCCCCGGTCCTGGCCCCCTGCCCCAGCTGCCCACACCGGCCCCGGGGCTCTGCAAGCGCTGGGGGCAGGGACAGCCGCCGCGCTGGCTTCAAGCTGTATTTTTGCTGCGGAGCAGTTTGGCACCCCGAAGCAAACATGTCATATCAACAGGAGGGAAACATTTGCAGGTTCCCCCGCCTGCCCTTTGGCTTCGGCGCTCGCCCCTGCTCTTGCTTGCATAACAGCATGGTGGGGAGGCAGGGCTGGCCCCCCCGGGGCCACCGCACAGCCTGCCCATAAATAGGGGCTTGCCTGACTCTCCGACACTGCAGCGCTCTGCCTGCTCCTCTGCTCGGCTCAGCTCGGCTCGGCGGGAGACATGCACACCACGCTGCTCGGCGTCCTGGGGCTGGCCCTGCTCGGGGCACTGCACGCGCAGGACAGCGTTCCCGTGCAAACCGACTTCCAGCAGGACAAGGTGACCCAGCCTGGCCAGCATGACCTGCATGGGGTTCGGGATGTTTTGGGGGATCCTCACCCTGGAAATGTGTGGAGATGGTGTTGCAGGTGGATTTGGGGCCAAGCTGGCCCTGGCAGTGGGAGGGGCAGGGCGGCCGGTGCACCCGCAGCCCCCTGTCCCTGGGGAGCCCCCAGAGCCTGGGTTCAGTGGCTCCAGGGGGGATGCAGGATCCAGGCTCCAGCCTGTGGGGCAGGACCGAGTAGGTGTGGGGCTGGGCTGTCTCCTGTGCCGTGGTGTGGGTGTAGAAGCACAGGGATGTTATAGGGGGGACTGAGAAAAGCAAGCTCAGTCTGACAGGCAGCACGGAGATGGGCCATGGACCCCCCCCTCCCTAACATGGACCCCATCCGGCCCCAACACAGGGTCCCAAAAAAATCAAGGGCTGCTGTGCTGGGGGATCCCATGCACCCCTCTGCCCTCCCAGCCCCCAGGTGCTGGCATGCTCAGAGTGCTTGCACTCCCCTTCCTCTCCCCATGATGGGCAGGACCCAGAGCAGGACAGCCCCAGCCCAGCTGCATGCTGGGGTCCCGGCCCCACAGCCCTGGGGTCCCACCGAGCAGGGGCAGGGACCATGCTCCCTGCTCCTCCAGGGAGCCCCGGGGGGGTCCTGGGGGACACAGCCACCCCAGGGAGGTGATGGGGATGGAGGCACGTCCTGCAAGGCTGGGGGATGGCACGTCCTGCCAGGGTGGTCCCAGCACAGCCCATCTCCCCAAGGCTGACAGCTCCCTTCCGGGTGCACTGAGCCGGTGGCCCCGGGCACCAGGCTGGGATGAGCTGTGCTGGCGCTGGGGTCCTGACATGTCCCCAGACAGACGCAAATGGCATCCCAGAGCCAGGGGGTCCTGTCACCCCCTCCCCTCCTCGGGCTTGGGGCAAAGAGGAAGGAAACACCCCGAGTACCAGGCAGTGAAGGGCATGTCATAAACCAGGGCTCTCCTGGCCACCGGGTTTTGTGGATGCCAAGAGCAGTAGCAGCTCCCTGGGGGACGAGGATCGCGGGACGCTGTCCTGCTGAGGGGCGCAGGGTGGCAGGGGAGGGGGAGGTGGCCTGGGTGGGGGCTGTCGGGTGGCCGACGGGTGAGGCGGGGGTCTGTGCCAGGCTGGCGACTGAGCGGAGGTTGTGTGCAGCTCACAGGGAGATGGTACAGCATTGGCCTGGCCTCCAACTCCAACTGGTTCAAGGAGAAGAAGCACCTGATGAAGATGTGCACCACGGTCATCTCCACCACCGCAGACGGGAACCTGGATGTCACCTCCACCTACCCCAAGTATGGGCATGGGGAGGGGGTGGGTGAGCAGGGGGTGCTCCCCCGTCTCGGGCTGGGGTGGTGGGCGCTGGTGCCATGCCCGGGCCTGTGCGTGGGCTGGAGCATCCTCCCCGGCCCCTCTGACGTCCTTGTACTGTGCTCCCTAGGGGTGACCAGTGCGAGAAGAGGAACAGCCTTTACACCAAGACGGAGCAGCCAGGGCGGTTCAGCTACACCAGCCCACGTGAGTGCCCAGCTCCCAGCCCGTCCTCCTGCGGGGCAGCCCCTGACGTGCCCCCAGCTCCCAGCCTGGCCCCACTGTCTCCTGTCCCTGCTCCTGCCCTCGCCAGAGTGCCTCGGGGCTGGCTTGGTGCCCGGGGCTGAGCCGTGCCCTCCTCATCCCCCGCAGGCTGGGGCAGCAAGCACGACATCCGTGTGGTGGAGACCAACTACGAGGAGTACGCCTTGGTGGCCACCCAGATCTCCAAGAACACCGGCTCCTCCACCATGGTGCTGCTCTACAGTACGTCTGCCCTGGGACCCCCCTGCCGCCCACCGCCCAGGATCCCCTGGGACGTCCTTGGTGGGGGATCTCTCCCATGGGAGAAGGGCAGCAGCCTCTCCCAAGCTGGGGTGACCCACGGGACGGTTGGGTTGGGCCCTCCTTTGTGGGGACACTGGCCCTTGCTGGGCTGCCCACACCCGGGGGCAGCGTGACCCCTCGCTGGGGGGTGCAGGGGGGGCTGCCTCTCACCCTGCTCTCGGCTGCAGGCCGGACGAAGGATCTCAGTCCCGAGCGCCTGGAGAGGTTCACCCAGTTCTCCAGGGAGCAGGGCCTGACGGACGAAGAGATCCTCATCCTGCCTCGGACGGGTGAGAGCAGCCGGTGGGAGAGGCTGGAGGGGCAGGGGGGTATTGGGGAGAAGGGGGTGAGGTACCCCGGAGGGCTGAGAAGGAGGACACCCTCCTGCCTTCTCCCTGCCTCCCTGCGGGGCTGGCACGGGGACAGCCATGGGGTGCCGCTGGGCAGAGCCCCATGCAGGGTCCCTCGGGGGGGGTCAGCAGTCCCCCAGCCGCTGGAGGAGCTGATCTCCGCTTTTCTTCCTCCTGCAGACAAATGCATGGCAGATGCTGCCTAGGTGAGTCCTGCCTTCGCTGGGGCTCAGACCAGCCCTGCCGGGGGGTACAGGGGGTACTCAGAGCCACTCCACCCTGCAGAGCCCCCATCCCCTTCCCAGCCCCCCCAGGCTGCTCCTGTCGCTGGGGTCCCCCTTACCCCTGGCGGGGATCCCCCACCCCGTCCCCATGGGGTGGCTCTTTTGTTGCCCTGGGCCCTGGGTGGCGGGTGCCCACCCACTCAGCGCAGGGCCGGCAGGGCCGATGTCCCCCCATGTCCTCCACTATCTCCCCTAGCTCAGCTGCGCTCGCCCCCCCTCCATCTCTTCCAGGCAGACCCGCCAGCTGCTGCCGGCCAGAGCCCCGAGAGCACCGTGAGCCGGTGGCTGCCCCGTCCCCAGCGCACCCCCACCGCAGCAGCCTTCGCTCCCTGGCTTCGCACCCCGCACCTGTACCCCCATCCCCATTAAAGCCCATATAAAACCAGCTCCCCCGCCCTTGTCTGCTGGGTCGTCGCAGGGCAAGCCCCAATGGGGCAATGGGGAGGGGGAAGCACGGCTGGTGGCGGTGGGCTGGGTTGGGGCTGGCGCCGGGGATCAGGGCTGATCCCAACTCCTGGCTGTGGGGCCGCCGGGATGGGACCCGGTGGGCGCTTGCAACCCCACACCACAGTGCTGCCTGGCCACCAAACCTGCCCCGTCCAGGGAGAAGGAGCGCCCAGGGCTGGGACCCACTGGGGGGACCCACTCTGCCCCCTCAGGCACCCTGGGCTACCCCAGCCTCTCTGCCTCAGTTTCCCTGCTGGAGAGCGGGCTGGCAGCGTGGGGATGGGGCAATGGGTGATCGCAGGGGGGGTCTCCAAACATGTGGGGGCAGGATGGACGTGAACCAGAGCGACGGCTGTGAGTGTTGGATGTGGCTCAGCCCCGGCCACCCGCCTGCTCTCCATGCCATGAGCCCAGACTCTCTCTGGGGGCACGGTCTGTGCCAGCAGCCTGGGAAGCCTGAACCCCTTCTGGGGGCACTGGGCTGCAGCTCAACCCCAGGCTAAAACACCGGCCCAACCATCCTCCTCCTTGAGGCAGGATTCATCCCGGCACTGCCAGACCCTGGGGCCAGTGGGCAACAGCCAAGAGTGGGGCACTGGGGGGCACCCTCATCCCCCTCCCCAGACACAGCACCAGGCACAGGGCATCGCCTGGTCCCCGACATGCTCCGCGCTGGGTCTCACACAAGGCTGCATTCATTTGGGACCGGGCAATTAGAGTGGGAAGGAGCCAACACTGTCACCTAACACGGGTACAAGTTATCCCTGCTCTTGTGTAACCTGTTGCATAAAGCGGGGGTGGGCAGGGGATGCTGCCAGTGGCGGGGGCTATAAAGGTGGGTGTGGGAAGAGGCAAGTCCATCCAGCTTCTCCTGCCCGCATCCAGCCCCCGGAGCAAGGATGACGGCGGCGCTGCCCAGCCTGGCGCTGGCCCTGCTCTGCCTGCTGCGGGCAGGGGCCGAGGTCCCCGTGCAGCCGGGCTTCGATGCCGAGAAGGTAACGGCACAGGGTGCCCACCTGGCCGGTCCTGCCTGGGCTGGAGGGGCTGGCTGGGGCAGGGTGCCCGTGCTGCATCCCCAGGCATGGCCAGGCATGGCCAGGCACCCCCAGGCACCCCCTGGTCCCAGCACCAGGGCAGCTGCCAGGAAGGTGTGGATGCCTGTGCAAAATCAGGTTACTCCCGGCCAGCTCCTGCCCGCTGTGGCCAGACCCAGCAGTGGCCCCGCTGCAGGGACACGAACACCCAGGGTTGTGGTGCCCATGAGCGTCCAGCACTGCCCCAGGGAACGTGGGCCAGATGCTGCACCCACCCTCCTGGCACGGGGCAGGGCAGGGTGTTCTGCACGCAGGCGGGTGGCAGGTCCCCGTGTTAGGCCGGCTGGTCCCCACAGAGGGTGGCAGTTTCCCCACTGGAGGCTGGCAGGCTCCTGCAATGGGCTGTCAAGGTCCCTCTGGCAGGTGGCAGGTCCTCGTGGCTTTGCCAAACCCCACTGGTGATGTCCTGCTGCAGTTTGCAGGGACGTGGCACGTTGCAGCTGCCGTTTCCAACTGCCCCGAGTTCCTGAAGATGAAGAACGGGATGAAGTCATCCATCGCCACCATCAGCTTCACACCAGAGGGCGACCTGGCTATGAAGCTTGTCTGGCCCCTGTGAGTACCCATCCCGCTCGCCGTGTCCCTCTTGGGCCAGGGGACTCCCCTCCCCACCAAGGCAGCTGGGTGAGGAGCATCCTCCCACAGACCCGCTGCCTGCGGTGCCCGGTCCTGCCTGCGCCCTGGCACGTCCCCCGGGCAGGCTGGGCTCCCCCCTGCCCCGCCACCCTGCTGCCCTCCCACGTGCTGTCCACCATTTGGCGTTTCCATTTTCCCTTTCCAGGCTGGACAAATGCCAAAAGTTTGAGCTGCTCTTCCAGCGAAGCGGGCAGGCAGGGCACTACATGGGTACGTGTGGACGGGGGGGACCAGAGCCGCGGACACCCTGAAATGGAGGGTGGGCGTCACCGGTCCCCCGTGCCCGGGGAGCAGCAGGAGGGGGGTTTGCCCCCTCTGCCTCCATTGCTTGGCGAGAGGTCGTGCTGTGGGGGGGCACCCAGCTCTGCTGGATCACACAGGGGTTCCCTTCTCATACCCCCTCAGGCAAATTTGGGGCTCAGGCCTTGAGCCGTGAGCCCTGGCAGGGGCCGCAGAGGTGCCCGGACTGTGCCATGTTGCCCAGCTCGGCACCATCTGGGGTCCTTTAGCAGCACAAGAGAAGAGGGAGCTGCGTGTGATGGAGACGGACTATGGCCACTACGCCATCGTGCATGAGCTCCAGCAGAGTGGGCAGGAGTCCAGGACTGCGCTGCAGCTCCTCAGTGGGTATTCAGCGTGGAGACGGGCACCCATGGCTCCCCAGGGCGGGAGACAGGCACTGGGGGGGGACAGTGGCTGGGCTCCCCACTGCTGCCACTGGCCACCACTTTGGCACCCAACATGGTGGCACCCAGGCACACCCAGGGAATTCATTTTGGGGTGAATGAAACCTTGCACCAAAAATATTCCCGGTTTATTGCAGTTTGAATCAAAGACCCCTGCAGTGTGCCAGTCCAGCTGTGGACCCCCAGCCCCACCAGCTGCCCCATATTACCCCAGGTGGGTGGGTCGCCCATCCCAAGGGGCTTGTGCCCCTTTGCCGCCAGCCCAGGGCAGCCGTGGGATGCCCGGTGTCCACCCTGCACCTTCATGGCTTCGCCTTTGCCCTTCCCTGGGGTCCCATCACTGCCCTGCGGGAGCCAGACCCCCGGCGTGGGGCTCGCTGCCGGGTCCCCCCGCACTCACCAGCCGCCGCTTTGGGTGTCTGGCTGCAGCGAGGGAGCAGGACGCGAGCCCCCAGCTCCTGCAGAAGTTTGAAGAGCTCATCCCCACCACGGGCCTGACCAAGGACATGCTGGCTGTCCTGCCCAAGTCGGGTGAGTGCCAGGAAGGTGCGGAGTGGCACGCACAGCCCCTCTGCATGGGGATGATGTATGGGGGCTCAGGGCACTGCCCGTGGCATGCTCACCCCTCTCTGCTTTTCAACAGATCAGTGCACCAAGGCCATCAGGTGAGTGTGGCCGGGGGAAGCTGGGTCTCCCTCCCAGCATGGCCTGGGCTGAGCAGGGACTCGCAGCCCCCCGGGGAGCCCCCCGCCTCGGGGCTCTGCGTCACATCGGCTTTCCCCTGCTCTAATGGCTCGTCTGTCTGTCCTGCCTCCCTGCAGCTGAAGGGAGCTCCCCGGCCAGGCTCTGCCGGACCTGCTGCCCCGTGCCAGACTCACACCTCACCTTCCTAAATAAATAGGTGCAGAAGCTGCCCCAGAGCTCGGTGCTTTTGTTGGTGGGAGCAGGGGTGCTGCCAGGGTCCCCAGGCACCCTGAGCCCAGCAGTCCTGGATCCAACCCTTCCTGTCAGCACCTGGGGTGTTGGGGGGCTCCTTTGCTGCGTTGTTTGCTGCGCCCAGCATGGGGAGGATGGGGAGCAAAGGATGGGGAAGGTGCAGTGCGGCAGCCGCTGGGGACGCAGGCAGGGGAGAATCGAGCTGGCATGAACAGGGGTTCACGCAGCTCGGCTGGGTGGGCAGCAGGTCTGGGCAGGCAGGGTTAAGCAGTCAAGCTTCCCAGCCCTGCCTGCACAGGCTCTGGGTCCCAGCAGGCAGCTCATCCCCAGGACACCCCGCTCCCTGCTCAGCCCCCACCCCCAGGGCCACCCAGGCAGGAGTGGGGCTGCACCGTGGCTGCCCAGGGTAAATGCACGGCAGGACTGCGACCCCCACGCCTGTCTCCCGGCCCCCTTGGTGCCCCCATCTGCCCACTGACCAAGGTAGGACCATGCTGCAATGAGCCCCAAGGGCAGCCAGTGCCCTTCCTCCATCCCCTTCCACCTCCTGTGGAGCGGAGGCAGCCCCTGGTCCCCGCCACTGTCCCCGGCCCCAGAGCAAGGGCCCCTCGGTGCCCAGCCAGGCATGGGGCTGCAAGGAAACAGCACAGACCCTTTCAGGACTGTGACCCCAGGAGCCTGCCAGAGCCAGAGCCAGGGCTCAGGGGACAGGGGACAACACACCCTGGGAAGGAGGGGACACACTCCCACAGTGACAGGAACTCCACCCTCTGCCTGCCCTGCTCCGGGTGCACCCCGCTTTGCAGACCCTGAGTGCCCCAGAGCGGGTGGGTGAGCCTGCGTGGGCACCACGGGGCCAGGTCACGCCGGCGGCATGCGGGCACCTGGGTTTGGGCTCCATCCCAGCAGCAGCCTCGGGGCAGATGCCAGCCTGGCCAGAGGGACGAGTCACCGAGCCCCTTCGTGACAGGTCACTGCGTGATGGTGCCGTCATGGCCCATGCCGGGAAGGACCTCCCCGCTCCTCCCAGCAGCCCTCTGGCAGCCAGCTGGGAAACAAAAGCTCTTTTTGTTCTTTCACAAGTGACTAAAGAAACCGAGAAAATCCTAAATTTCAGCGCTGGTGCAACAGGTCCTGCAACCCTGCTTCTCAGCCCCTTCCCGGGGCTTGCAGGCAGTTCCCTTCTTCCGCAAGACAGGAGGCTGTTTACCCTGGGGTGACTTCAGCCCTTCGAAACCACCACCTTGCTCAAGCCAACAGCGTTATCTGTGCAGCTCGGCACGCAGCAGCGCCGGGGTGGGTGGAGGGAGGGAGAGCACGGTGCTATAAAGCCAGCAGCCCTGGCACCGCTCTCCATCCTGCTGGCGAAGCCGGAGGAGGCTGCGGCGAGATGAGGACTGCGGGGCTGAGCCTGGGGCTGGCCCTGCTCTGCTTGCTGCGTGCAGAGGCTGAGGGCCTTGGGGCCTTGGGGCTGGACAAGAGCAAGGTGATCCGCAGCATCTCGGGGAAGGGAAGGTGGGAGTGTGGCCTCCAGTCACCAAGGTGGGGACTGGAGAGGTGTTTTGGTACTGGGGACAGCTGGGGACACCACAGCCACCACTGGCCTCGCTGTCACACCTAGGTGAGGGCAGCTCCAGCGCAGGTGCCCCAGCGGGGATTTCGGTGCCCGGAAAGGATGCGGGTGTCCCATGGCCTGAGGGTGTCCTGGCTTGGTCCCCAGGGAGGGGACAACCCCTCCCTGCTCCTCTGGACTCACAGCCTGCCCTTGCTGCCAGATTGCAGGGAAATGGCACATCATTGCCCTGGCCTCTGACTCCGAGAGCTACCTCCAAAAGAAGGACGAGCTGAAGATGGCGATGGCCTCCATCACGGTCCTGGGGGAGGGTGACCTGAAGGTCTCCTTTGCCATTCCCACGTAAGTACCGAGCGCTTTTCTCCATGGGCTTCACTGACCAGCCCCCTCCCTGGACCTTCACTGGTGGGTCTCCACCTGGGTGCCTCCACCCAGCACCCACCAAAGACCTGGGCAGGGTGTGAGGCAGGACCATCAGCCCTGTGGTTTAAAACAGGGGCTCGGGAGAGCTGCATCGTGGGGACCCCTTCTTCAGGGGAGGCCAGGCAGGCTCAGGGCAGCACCAGCCAGGAGCAGTCCCACCACAGAGGCTGAGACTCTCTGCTGTTCCCAGCAGGGATGCAGCAGGGTGATAAGGGACCCTATCATTAAAGCTTTCCCAGCAGGACCAGCCTCATCCCAGAAGCTCAGAGCATGAGCAAGGGAACAGCTGTGTGACCCCATGGGATGGTCCTTGGGTGCCAGTGCCCTGCCCTGCTGACCCAGGCACCCATTGCTCCAAGGGTGGCATCTGTCCCCCCCTGGCCTGGCCACACCATCCCATCCCTGAACAGCAAGTCCCACGTTTGGTGTCACGACCCCGGAGCCAGCCTCTGCAGGGGAGGGGAGGGAGGGTCACGTCACCCCACCCAGAGCATCCTTCGCTGTTTTGCAGCCCGGAGGGATGTAAGAAATCGGAGGCGATCTACAGGCAAACAGGCACCCCTGGTGAATACTACAGCTCTGGTGAGTGGGGGGAGCCTGGCCGCTGGGATGGGGTGGAGGGGCTTCCCATCATCCCTGTCTGAAGCAGCAGGTTGTCCCGGGGTACCTGGCCCTCAGGGGTGCCTGCCTGCCTCTCCTGAGGTCCTGGGTGGGGCATCCCTCTGCGGCTGGTTGCCAGCTGCACCCCGGGGTTGGTCCATGCCAGGGCTGGTGTCCCACCAGTGTGGTGGACCCCCCGCTCCCTCCGTCTGGGAAGCTGCTCTGGGATAAGACACGTTCAGACCAAGTTTAAACCCTGGGGAAAAGCAGGTTCGTTCTGCAAAGGGGCTGTGGATGGATGTTCCCACGGGATGAAGCAAGAGTGGTTTCCCACCATCCCAAGCGCAGGTGTTAGTCTAACACTGGCCAGGCTGCTCTGCTGGCTGCAGTGACCATCCCCAGACCCTCCTATGCTCACGTTCCAGTCCTTCTGCTCTGCTGTGGTCTGTGGGCTCCCCCAGGCTTTCAGAGGAGCCTTAGCAAGAGGAAAAACCAGGAGGGGGAAACACAGAAGACGGGCTGGGTGGGCCTGGCCCCTGGCATCCTGATTCACATTCTTGCAGCCCGTAGGCAGTGTGGGAGTTCTCAGGAGCAAGTAATTAATTTTTTGCTTTCCTCCACGTCCTTTTGCAGAGAGAGGCAATAAAACGGCGCAGGTGGTGGATACCGACGGCAAGACATATGCAATTATCTTTGCCTCCAGAGTGAAGGACGGGAAGACCTTGCACATGCTGAGGCTCTACAGTGCGTAGCCAGTGGCGGTCTGAGCGGGGGGAACAGCTGGGAGGTGTTGGGGTGCTGCGTGGTGTCCCGAGAGGCCAGGAGCCAGGGGGCCTGCGGGAGAGACCCCCTTCTCACCGCTGCCCTCCTGCCCTGGGCGGGGTGCAGGAGCGGGGCTGGGGCTGCTGCATGTCCCCTGCACGGCAGGGAAGGGGCAGAGGTTTAGGGCTGGCAGGGGAGGCTGGGGCTCAGGCTTCTGCACTGTGCTGGGAGTCCATGGCCTTGGGTAAGTCGCTTGGTGAAATGGGGTGAAAAGCGGGGCTCCTGCTGCAAGGGGGGCAGAAACAGTGGGGATGGGAACCAAGAGAGGAGCCACTGTGCTGGTGCCAGGACACCCGCTTTGTCTTGTCCCCTGGGAGGGGTGTCTCCTGTGCCTGGCCATCACCGCCCTCCAGGATCTCCACCACTGCCTCCAGCCTTCTCCCAGGGACCATCATCCATCCCATCCTTGCCTGGGCGCGCTCACCAGCTGCCCAGGAGAGGCAGGGACAGGCCACAGCCTGGAGCTAACTCGTGTCTTTGCCTTTAGGCAGAACCCGGCAGGCAAGCCCCAGAATCAGAGCGCTGTTCAAGAAGCTTGCGAGGGAGAAGAGCTTCACCGCCGAAATGATCAGGATGCTGCCCAGCCAGGGTGAGCACTGCCCAGCACCATGTCAGGCTGGCTCGGTCGATACGGGGAGCCAGGACACGCTGGCAGGGACCAGCTCAGCCCATCACCGCCACCACTTTGTGGTCTGAGCTGACAGGAGAAAGCGCTCTGGCTTGCCACATCGTGGCTTTCGCCTTGCTCGAGTTCATTCCTGGGTTGTCTATTTTGGGTGCTAAATGGGACTGGCCAGACCACAGCCCCAGACTCAGCCTTTCTCTTTATTTTCACAGAGGAATGCAGGCTCGATGAAGCGTAGGTGAGTT
The DNA here is from genome assembly GCF_035582795.1 of Mycteria americana. Lineage (NCBI taxonomy): Eukaryota > Metazoa > Chordata > Aves > Ciconiiformes > Ciconiidae > Mycteria > Mycteria americana. The sequence continues at coordinate 1,510,325 of NC_134381.1, read as the reverse complement.
GCTGCAGTGCAACACGGTGTTTGCAATGTCCTCAGCTGGAAAATGTCCCCCCTGCCTTGGTGCCCCAGCAAGGGCCACCATGAACTCCTTGACTTAATCTGGGGGCCAAGTTGTTTGAACCTGTGCTGGAGCTCACACCCAGGTAGGACCATTCCCTCTGGAGCTGCTCTGCAGTGGGGACCCCCAGGGTGCAGCTGCCCGGCAGTGAGCAAGGATGCTTGAACCGAAACCACCAGTTCAGTGGAGAAACAGCTGCAGAGCTCATCCAGTCGTGAGGGCCGGGACACCGGCTCTTGCCAAAGGGACCCTGGGGTTGTGGACCGGCAAAACTGGCCAGAGATTGGGTTGGTGTCTCACCATGCAAGAACGTGGTTGTTGTTGGCCCACCCTGGCACGTGATTTCCCACCACACCAGTACACATTCAGTTGTAGGCATTAGCTAGAAATCCATTTCTGGGGATGGCTCACCCTACAGAGCTGGGGAGAACTGGAAAGAATGCACTGATCCTGATGGAGAGCTCTGTTGGCCTCCTCACCTCTAATACTTAGCCCACCTCTCCCGGCTGTTTTCTAGGAGGTGTGGGCTGGCTGGTGGATGCTTCTGCTGAGTGATGCAAGACCCACGCTCCAAAGCTCCAGGCTGCTGCTCCGCCATCCCTCTTCCGAGCTCAGAAGTCAAGGCTCTGACACATCTCCTGCTGCTCCAGTGCCCAGTCCCTCCTTTTTGCCAAATAAACAGAAACTCACCATGGAGCTTGGTTTAGCTGTCTGGGGAGAACCTGGGGTGCTTTGGTGTGTGGTCCCTTCTGTTGTCCTCCAGGGATCTGTGGATGGTGAACAGCCAGGGGTGATGCTGGGCTGAGCTCGCCTAAGCGAGGGCATTTTTGGAGCCCACCAGGATTTTCCGGGTGCCTCCCACAGGGCAGGACAATGGCCAGGCAGAGGTGAAGCAAGGGGTGCAGTGAGGCTGGAAATCCCGTGGGCATGAGGGACTGGGTGGAGAAAGGCCATGGGATTTGGCCACAGAAATTGAGGTTGGAGTTTGGAGGGCTGTGACCACCACCACCATTCAACTCACCTTCCCTCTACTCGCCCTGCTGCAATTGCAGTTCTCCGCTCCCCTGGAGCCCTGCTCATCCACCAGCTCAGACTGGGCCAAGGCAGGGGCAAGACTCAGCTTTAGGACCTCTCAGCCCTGCAGTGCTGCAGGGCTGGTGGAAGGTGGAAAGCGGAAGGTAGAAGGTGGGTGTCTGAATCCTCCAGACCCAAACCCAGAAAGCTGGTACAGGGCTGCACGTGGTCTCTGCCCCAGGCACCACTCAGAGAAAGACCCCACTGAAGTCAGATTATCTGGTGGTGGTGGACATCTGCCTCCAGAGACTGTCTTCCTTTGAGTTTATATTTCTGAAATCCCACTCCTTCCTTCTCTTCCTGCTCTGTTCAGCTCCTCAGATACACCCAGGAGAAACCACAGCCTACCCAGGGAAACCCATGTCCCCAGCGAAGCCCTAGCACCTCATGCATGCTCATCTCCAGGGCTCAGCCAGTGCTCGCAGGCACTGAGATAAGGCAGGGTGTGAGGCAGCTTGTGCCTCTCCTGGAAAAGGAAGTTCCTCCAAAATCCTCTCTGCTGGCCTTTCCACCCTGCCCATCCCTGGCCAGTAACCCAGGCATTCGTTTCAGCCTGGGATCTGCCTCGCTGCTGTGTGACGGTAGCAAGTACCCCAGGAAGGTGTCGTCCCAGCAGCTGAGTGCCTCGGGATGTCCCCAGGTGCTCCTTCTTCCTCCCAGGGACCGGGAAAATACATTTGGGAAACTGCCCCTCCTGATCTTGAGGATCACGAGAGCTGGACACATCTCGGCAGCGGCAGGGCAAGGGACTTCCCAACCCAGCGTCATCTCCACCCTCTTTGGAAGGAGCCCAGCATTTCCAGCAGGATTCCTCCCCGGCAGTTTGGACTGGAACAGTTCAGCATTTGCCGCACTCCCAAGAGCACCGGGCCCACACACAGCTTTGCCTCGAGGCTTGTTTTCGGTACATGTATTGATGCAGATGAAAACATCCTGCTGCCAGCAACGCCCTTCGCCAAGGGCTTTGTGTGACCGGGAGTCCCTGTGTCTCCACATTGTGTTCCAGCCAAATATTTCCTTCCTGCCGTGTGCAGGCATCACCCTGCCAGACAGTGGTGAGATCATTTCTCTTTGCCACCGGCATTTTCCACTCCTCCTTTTGTCCCTCTGCTTTCTCCCTGTGCCCCAGAGCAGGATGCACACAGGCTGCAATTTCAGCTCTTTTCTGGGTGTGACTCCCCTCCGTGCAGAGCAGGTGGGGGGTCCCCACCGCAGGCCCCCATGATCCCTCAGCCCTCCCATCAAGCCTGTCCCTGTCCCTGCTGCTCATCCAACGCTCATCAGACCACGCAGCCCCTCTCCCAGCACCCTGCCTTCAACAACAGGCAGGTACAGGGGCAAGGAGAAGCACGTAGGCACAGCGCAAAAAGAGGGTTGTACCTGCCCCCCCTTTATCACCCCAGCAAACCTGCCCAGATGTCATTGTATGTTTAATGACATGGGACTTTTCTTCCCTGAATGTTTCTAAGGGCTTCCTGGAGTGAGGCACCTTCTCGGCACTGGTGGCATCCTGCAGCGAGGAGCTTCAGCACCCGTCTCTGCACTCCCTTTCACTTGTTGCAGTGGTTTCACTCGCAGCTCCTTGGCCGGGTGCTGTGGGAGCACACTGGTGAGACGGGCTGGCAGGGACCAGGTTGGTGCAGCGCAGATCAGCCCAGGCACCCAGGTCCCAACCGGCTGCTGGAGAGAGCAGAGGGGTGTTGGGGCAAGGGCGGTGCTGGACCAGCCTTTGATGTGTGAGGAGCAATTTGGAGATTCACAGCTGATGACTGTGGTGCTTGCTGGTGATGTAAGACTATCTGTTCATCCTCTTCATGCCGTTCCAGATCTTAAATCTTTAACAAGTCTCCTTGCTCTCCCAGCTGTGCCTCGCATCCTTCTCTCTCCCTCCCTGCTTAGGCCATGTCCCTGCTGGGGCTGGGTGACCAGACCTGGACCTCCACCCAGCTGAGAAGGTGTGGGTGCAGCTCAGATTTACCTGGTGCCTTGTCCTGTTCCCCAATCTTCTCCTAACTTCTCCTCATGCTGCAGCTGCCACCTTTGGCACTTGCTGCATGTTGATGAGAGGTTTTACAAGATATCTGTCAACACAGTGAGCTCCCTGGGTGATCTTCCTCCCTTTTTCCCTCTCTCAGCCACTCATTTATCCAAGTGATGATCTTCCTCGCTACCCTATGGCAGCTTGTCCCCTGCAAGCTTTGATGAAGACCCTTCTCAGCTGACCAGGGGATGTCCAACACCCACATCTTCTTGACTCCTCCAGAAACTGTATTTCTGAAGTGTGATTTTTCCTGGGCAAAAGTTGTATTCAGTCTCCCCTGTGACATAATTTGTCCATACATTAACCAGGTCTGCCATTTATTACAGCTTTTGTGAGTATCTGCCTACACTGCATAGTAGATCTACTTGTCTGTAGTCTCTTTACCTCCGACAACCTCTTTAAAAGCCAGCATATTTGCTTCTTCTAGTCTTCTGGTGAAAACTAGCAGCAGCAAAGGTGAGTCCAAGCAGCAGATGACATGCTGCAGTGAAAAGTTTGTGTTTCATACCTGATTTGCTTTGACTGGAAATGTCACCTCCTCTGTCTTACTACTCACTTGTACTTCTATATCGGTAGGACAGACCCTTCCATGTGTTAGCAAAGGACATCGTCTAGCCTGGGGATCCACCAAAGCTCCTCCTCAGCCAAGGCAGATACGGAGTTCCTTCACTTTTCTATCAGCTTATTTTCTTTGAATACTCACTCTGAATTTGACTGGCTACTGGCCAAACATTTTCTAGTGTTAAATTCTCCCAGTGCCTTTGAAGAAAGGAATATATGTAAGTGCCGATGTCATTTCTCAGAGTAGAGGAGCAAGGGGATAAATTCGGTGTCTTCATTGTTTGTCTTATGTTGTTGCCAGTTAACTTACCAGGGGTCATTTTACTGTCTTCATGTGGATGCAGCTTCAGCAAGTTTAGGAACATTTATCTTATTTCTGATCAGCTTCTTTAAATTGATTTAATCATGCTGACTTCCATTTAGGCTTTCCCTTTATAACATTGTTTAGGGTTTTTATTTGCTAATATCAGCTTAAGAGCTCAGAGTGAAGCTAAGCTGGTCTTTCCAGACAATCTCTGTGCCATATGTGATATTTAATCCTCTTGACTTTCCATTTTTTCCCCTTTTAAAAATAAAATGCAGCTGTACCAGATCGTCTCTGGTTCTAAGCGTAGCACTGGCTGTCACGAGAATGGTGTTTTGATTTCAGCCCATGAGCCAGGTCCTGCTTGCTGCGCAGGACCTGTGGGCTCTTGGCCATCCCAAAAACCTGAGCTCATGGGTGCCCATCCAACCTGCCTGGAGCAACCATGTGTTAGAGCCTCCTGGATGTCCCTTGGCATGTGATGGGTGCCAGCACCACCATCACCAGCTGGCAGTATGGTCACCACAGCAGGAGTCACTCCAACAACGTGCAGTCATCAGGTCTTGTCTGTCTGTCTCGGATGGTGCAGAGTGATACCACGGTGTTCCCCAAGTGTCACTGGACATGGGACCTGGCGGGTGCCAGCCCAGCTGAGCCTTTCCCCACCCTCCAGCCTTGGGGCCAGCCCCCACCAGGATCTGGGCGAGGGGCATCAGCTCTTGACAGCACAAATTTGAACTCCCTTGGGTCAGGAGTGAGTCACCTCTAAATTGCCAATTACTGCTTGTGGACACCTCTGCTGGTCTGAGCCCCAGAGAGGAATGCACACTGTTTTTACTCCCTGGTTTGGGAAGGGGCAAATATAGCTCCTGTCCCCAGGCGTTGCAGTGGCACAACAAGCCCCCTGGAGCCTTTTCAGAAGTTAAGACTGCAGAAGTTCAGAAACTTTTAATGACACAACTGAGACCCATTAAAAGTGAGGAAAAAACCTCAGTGCTGCTGGGGCAGCAAGGTGCCCTTTCAGGCCACAGCTTCACGAGGCACTGGCACCCGAAACGCAACTGGCTTCGGACGTTCCTGCTTCCTCCAGGTGTTGAAAGCTGTTGAAAGCGTGTGGCTATTTTCAACCTGGATCATCTCAGGACACGGTTTTATAACCTGGCTCCATGACTGGCTCACCCAACTTGGTTGATGGGAAATGTCTGGTGGCCTGAAGGTGGGAAGCAAAGTGGCTGAGGACTTCCCAAGCTGCCAGGGTCAGCACCTCCTAAAATGCGTGAAGATGCATCAGTCCCAGCAAAGCCTGATATCACAGAATCATAGCATCATTTAGGTTGGAAAAGACCTCTAAGACCATCTAGTCCAACCATCACCCCAACACCTCCATGCCTACTAAACCATGTCCTGAAGTGCCACATCTACACGTTTTTTGAACTCCTCCAGGGATGGTGACTCCACCACCTCTCTGGGCAGCCTGTTCCAATGCTTGACCACCCTTTCAGTAAAGAAAATTTTCCTAATATCCAATCTAAACCTCTCCTGATGCAACCGGAGGCCATTTCCTCTCATCCTATCACTTGTTACTTGGGAGAAGAGACCGACCCCACGTCTCTACGCCCTCCTTTCAGGTAGCTGTAAAGAGCGATGAGGTCTCCCCTCAGCCTCCTTTTCTCCAGGCTGAACAACCCCAGGTCCCTCAGCCGCTCCCCATCAGCCTTGTGCTCCAGACCCTTCCCCAGCTCCGTTGCCCTTCTCTGAACTCGCTCCAGCCCCTCAATGTCTCTCTTGTACTGAGGGGCCCAACACTGAACACAGCATTCGAGGTGCGGCCTCACCAGTGCTGAGTACAGGGGCACAATCACTGCCCTACTCCTGCTGGCCACACTATTCCTGATACAAGCCAGGATGCTGTTGGCCTTCTTGGCCACCTGGGCACACTGCTGGCTCATGTTCAGCCGGCTGTCAACCAACACCCCCAACGGGTTGCATGTCAGTGACAAAGTGCAAGCTTTGGGGACAACAAAGCTTTGGGGACAGGTTGTTATGCTGGAGCTGCCATTCAGAGAGGCCACAGAAGCCCCCAGAATGGGGTGGCACAAATCTCCTGACGTTCAGCCAAGGCAAACGCAAAGTCCTGCGTCTGGGCTGGGCTAACCCCGTGCAACTGGGCAGGCTGGGCCTGCAGGGAGATGGCAGCATTGCAGGAAAAGCCCTGCGTGTCCAGTGGGCAACAAGCTGAACATCAGTCAGCAGAGTGCCTTTGCAGCAAAGGCAGACAGATGCATCCTGATCTGGGTTAGCGAAGGGCAGCCATCAGCTCGAGGGAGCACTTGTGTTGGGAGAGCTGGGTCCAGTTTAGGGCTCCCCAGTGCAAGAAAGGTCCTGACAAACCTCAGAGAGCCCAGTGGAGGACACGAAGCTGGTCAGGGCCTGGAGCACAGCACGTACGAGGAGAGACTGAGAGAGGCAGGGTGGTCCAGCCTTCCTTCAGAAGAGAAGGCAAAGGAGACATCTGGCTGCTGTCTCCAGCTGCCTCAGGGGAGGATCTGGAGAAGACACAGCCAGGCTCTTCCCGGAGTGCTCAGTGGTAGGATGAAGGGCAATGGGCATGAGCTGCAACATGGCAAATTCCAGCAGGACAAAAGGAGAAAGTTCTTTATCATTAAGGTGGTCCTGCACTAAAGCACATCCAGAAACGTGGTCGAGTACCTCCCCATCCTTGGAGGTATGCAAACTGAAGTGCAAGTCCTTGAGAAACCTGATCTAACTTTAAAGCTGCCCTGCTCTGAGCAGGGGCAGGACCAGAGACCCCTGAGGTGCCTTCCAACTGAAATCCTCCTGTGGCTCCCCACGCCATGGAGATATGCAAACAGGACTGATAACAAGGAACCCAGCTGAACACAGCCAGATGAGCACCAAACGATCATAGAAATCATTTATTAATCATTGACCACCCGTATATTAATTATAATTGTAGCCAATACCAGGGAAGATGCCCACTCCTAACACGTGTGGTCTCGGCGTGCTCTCAGACCTCCCTCCTCTGCCTTCCCCTGCACTGCTGGCTGCCGCCAGCTGCCTGCTGCTGCCAGACACCTGCGGGCAGAGCAGGGAAAAGCCGAGGCTGCTATGGTGAAATAGAAGGAGGGAGACTTTAGGCTCCAAAACACACTTGTGTGCACTGAAAGTGGGAAGAAGGGTTGAGTTGGAGGGGCAGGGAGAAATGCTGCATCAGGGAGAGCTGCTCCTATTTCTGGCTAGCATCTCCATCACTCACCCCTCCCCAAAGATGTGGATGCTCTCAGGCCCCACCCTGACCTTTGCAGGTTGGTGCATCTGGGGGGAAACTTCCCTTCCAGATTCCCAAATTTCTCAGAGGTGGAAGGTCTCCGAGCAGCAGTTCAAAGAAACAACATACCTCACACTTGTTAGAGCCTGTTAAGTCACTCTGAAATCTAGATAAGCTTGTCTAGAAGAAACCAAGGAGGTACATTCTCAGTTGCAAAAGTGCAGAAAACAAGCTAGAAAAGGGAAGCACAGGCTGAAGAGCCAAACTCTGACATATTCCTGGACTCAGGCTCTTGCTTAAGGGTGTCTCTGAGCCACCTTGGCTGCAGAGCCCGCTGTGCTACTCCAGCTCCACCGCAGGACCACCCCTCTGTGTGTCTCTAGCTGCTAAGAAGTTCAAAGACAACTTCAGACCTGCCCCCCAGTCCAGACCCCTGGAGGTTTGGGACCCTCTTGGTGGGGATGCTGCTGGAGCACCCCGCAGGGGAATGCCCGTGGTCGGGCACTGAGCACAGGACTCAGCACACCGTATTCCCTGCTCCCACAGCATCCCAAAGCACCGTGCCTGAGGGGCTGTGCGGAGCAATTATGGACTCTGCTGTAACAGGGGATATTTTCCCAGGTGCCTCCCAGGATATATTGAAATCACCCCGGTGTCCCAAACTGCTGGTGCTGCTAGACACACCTGGTGTGAAGAGAGAAAGCATCTTCTCAAGGTAAGCCGTGCAAGCACTGGGTCACTGGTGTCCCCAACATCTGTGCGGGGTGAGTGCTTGAGGGCAGGACAGCTGTAGGATCGAGGAGGGGAGAGTCAACGCCATGCCAGGGTCCTGCAAGGCCAGTTCTGTCCTGCTCTGTGCCCCTCTCCCCCAGCCAGCAGACGTGGGTGTCTTTGCTGTCACTCTCATGGCCCGGCAGCCAGATGAGTACCTGGGTGCCTGGCACACGTCTCAAAGTTCACAGCACTGCAGGTCTCCTGCTCGCAGCACGGCAGGAGCCCTGCCCCTACTGCAAACACGGCGCTGCCTGGCTGCAGATGTGTCCGTCGTTCACCTGTGCCACAGCCCGTTTCCCATCGGTGTTCCCGGTCTGCCCGGCATGCAGCTCTACAAACCCAGGGAGACTGTGGTGTTGGCCTGTGCTTCACGCAGAGCGGCACCCATCAGCTGCTCCCAAGTCTACCTCAAGCTCACTTGTCTCATATTAGATTTGATTGCAAATCAAATGCAATTTAATTAGCAGAAAGGCAAACAGACACTTCCAATGATTGGCTGATCATCCAACTAATGACTATCAGATCAGCAGATGTAATTGCAAACCCCTACAGTTATTGGAAAATGAAATGAAGATGCCACTTGCATCCCGCTTGCACAATGCCTTTGACATCTCCTCCTTCCCTGGCTCGTGGGCTGGAGGGCACCTCTGGGGGACACACACGGTCTGCCGTGCCTCATCCCTCCCACCCCCTCCACCTCCCCATGAGGCAACTGGTGCCAGAGAAGCCAAGCGGGTTTTCTGGTAGCCCAGACTGTGGCAGTGCTCTGGAGACACTAGATCCTTGGTATGCCCTGGTTCTGGGGAGGCCACAGGGCACAGGGAGGAAGCTGGGGGTGGGCGCCCTCCCCAGGGGTCTTACACCACGTTTGTCTGTGTGCCATGTTCCTGGTGAACCGGGCACGTACTTTTCCACCTCTGCTTCATTAAACCAATGCAAACACTCTGTGGACACCTACTTATACTTAGAACAGGTTTATTTTAGGTAAAGGGAAAAGTGTTCAGTGGTGACAAAGAGATTTAGGAACCAAACCCCCTCCTGCCTTTGCCCCATGATGCGAGCACTTTGAGCCCCAAACTTCCTGAGAAGGCACCATGTGAGACCTCAGCTCCTTGTCCAAACCCTGGTGCATCAGGTCTAAAGAGATGACTCCTGGGTCAAAGTAATTTTTGAAATTGCGTTTAAGCTGCTAGTTCTTGCAGGCTTGCCTGTGCCAGGGTTACCCACAGCAGCATGCTCGAGGGAAGGGCTCTGCTCCCTGATGCTGCAGCCATCTCCCTGCTTGGCTTTGCTCCTCCGGGCTGACCACGTTGCGCTGTGTCCTCTCCGATGGACTCTCCCCTCTCCAGGCATCCTGGCAGCCTGGCTCAGCTTCCTGCTCCTCAAGCGGGCTCCCTGCTCCCTGTGCACCACCCAGCAAGGTCTCACTAATGTACTGTAGCATCAGTATTTTCCCACATGGACTGGAAACCTTTCTGCTGTCCCCATGGCCAGTTTGGCATCCTGTGCCTCACTCACAGCTCATGACTACCCTGGGCTGACCGCACCACTGAGTGTCCAGCCAAGGACCCTGTAGGCAGGCAGACTGCTCCGTAGTCCCAGAGCTCCTGTGCCCACCTAGTTTTCTTTCTTTTTCTTTCCCCTAAAGCCTTGCAAATACCTGGTGCTGGATTCCTCTTCTCCCAATGGACATAGCCCCCATCACAAAGACGCTTTGCACCCTCACTGCAGGAGAAACAGCATTCATTCTTCCTGAATTCAGGTGCAGCCGTGCTCCCCTCCCACAGCCCTGCTGACACGCAGCAAACCTCTGAAGACTCTCCTTCCTCCTTGATGCTGCTGTCCCTGTGCTCTCATGTGGTCACTGGCCACCCTACCTTTGCCATAAATTGTCATTGTGCTCCTGGAAAACTGGGAGTGGGCGATGTCTGACTTCCAGAGCACTGAACTGAGAAGCACTGCGGGGCTGCCTGTCCTTCAACTACACGGCTGAAGGGCATATGTTAATCTCATAACACTACGAGCAATTTTCACAGTCTCCCTGCGCTCCTTCATCTTTCAGTGCAGACTTTGCTTACCTCTTTTCAGGATCTTTTCTTTCCTTGCAGACTTTCCACTCTTTCCAAATATTGTCCTCGGAGTACATACATTGCTCGGTTGCTAGGGGAGCAGCCCTGCTCCACCAGCCTCTCCCTTGTGCTCAGGAGGGAGCTTTTAGCTGGGTTTTGTACGTTTGCTTTCATGAAATCCCAGCTCTTTTCTACGTTTGCATGCTCGAGTTCCCAAGTCTGCCCAGCTGCAGTAACCAGCTCTCCTCACTTGTCCTGATTTGTGCTTGTTCACAGCCACAGCCACCAATCTGCTCCTATTGATCTTCCCATTTACGCAAAATGGCATTGACTCATGCCTACTCTAGCTGAAGTTATTTTCTCAGATAGCTCTTCTAAAAACAGCCTATTTTTCAGGAACAGGTACAAAAAAAGCCTGTCAGCTCACTTCATGCTGTGACCTGGTGAAGAGATATATGAGATGTCATATCCAAGGGTACCTGGAATGACCATTACAGACAAGGCTGTGATTTATAACACCACCACCACTACAAAGAGTTACTCTTCCTGGAAGAATTTCTCTCCTGGGGGCTTTGTGTTTGCCCCAGTCTGGCTAGGAGATCTCTGACAGGCTCCTAGCACCATCTGGGCAGACCTTCCTTTCCCTCCTTCCCAAGGCAATTTAGATCCAGGAAGATCTTTTGATCGTGCCTTTCAACGTCTTGTGCTGTGCTACCCTTCCTCCTCTCCTCCTGTTCTTACTCTCTCCTCCTGTGTCCTCCATTGCCTCTGCTCTGGTCACACCAGCTATTTCTCTGACCCCTGGGAACATCTGCTGCCATGGGCGGCTCCATGTAGTAATCTGAGTTCCTCCATACCAGCTTTGCGTGAGGCCACAATCGTTTGTGTTATTTCCTATGGACCATCTGCTCTTCCTGAGCCAGAGGAGACACCAGCCTTTTGCTGCCCGTACCTCTCCCAGCTGCTCTTATCCCTACCGATGCTTCCCTTCCCTCTGTGGTTATGCCCTCGTTTACCAGCTCCTGCTCTTCCAGCACAACCCAAACCAGCATGGAGAGTACAAGCCTCTCCTTCAACCTCCGTTCCCTTCATGTTCAAAGCCTGGAATCAGATCCCTGAAGGCTTCTCCCATCCTGCTGGCGTGCCTCCTTGCATTAAGAAGAGCGTGTCCGTGGAAGCTCCGAGCTGCTCAAGCACCCCAGCCCTTCCCGTGGCACCCAGCCTTGAGCTGGCTGCTCCTCTCTCCCTCCCTGCTCACACATGCACCCCGACTGCTGGGCACCAGGACAAATCCACAGCCCATTCCTGAATCTCTGCGTTGTGGAGCACATCCCCAGCATGGTGGGGTTGTCCTTGTTCCCTCTTGGAGGGACCTTGCAATGTCTTCTCAGCATGGCACCCACCTCCTCTTCACTCCTGGCAGATGCTCCCACACTTCTCTCTGGAAGGACCTGGTGACAGCTCTGTCAGTACCAACAGCTTCTTGAGGGCTTGCGCAAATCTCCAATCATGTCCTTACTGCTCTTCCTGTGGATTCAGTAGTTTTAGGCTCACACTCAAAATCTTCTGTATCTCATCTCCACTTATCCCTGAGCTTCAGTTTCTCCTCAGATTCAGAGCCCTTCCCTTTTCCTGCAGGCTAGTGTCTCTGTTTTTCCTTGCCACCCTCAAGCCTGTTTGGACTACACAGTCACCTTCAGATGCCTTTCTGGTCCTCCTATGATCTCTCGGACTCTGAGAGGTCCCTCCCTTGCATTGCTTTCTAGGTGTGAACATCAGGCTAACATCTGCAGTGCAGTATTTGCAAGCAGACACCTTCTTTGTCTGTAACATTTAAAGATTTCTCTTTTTTTTTTGAGATCTGCTCCCACAGTCTGTGATGGAGAGGGGAAGCAGGAGATCTTTCTGTGCCTTCACTAATGGTGTAAACACAGTGTGTTCCCATGAAGGGCAGCAACTGTTCAGGCAGGGTCCAACCTGTCACGTTTTGTGGGATCTTTAGACCAATCTCCAGTTGCAGCCCAGGAAACCTGGAGGAGGGAGAGGAGCTGCTCTTGTCCGCTCTCATTTAAGTCTCTGGGATCCTTATTGACCGCAGTGGTGAGGTCCTAGCTCTCTCTGGTGTCCTTCAGGTGACACAGAGTTGGGGGTTGCCTTGAGGATCGAAATCCCATGGGCTGAGACCCGCCACATGCCCCCACAGACATATTTCACCCCCGAGCCCCTGGAGCGAGGTGTGAGGAGTGCCAGGGCAGTGGCACAGCTTCAGCCCACCGCACAGCAGAGCGGAGGGCTGGTGATGCCCCCCAGCAGAGGTGAGTGCTCACCCTCCTTCTACCTGTCCTTATCTCCTCCTGCTCTCCCTGCAGATGAGCCCCAAATCCCTGCAGCAGGGAAATCTCAGCAGCCCCACCATGTTCCTTCTCTTGGGATTTTCCAGCGCCTACAGAGCACAGGTGACCCTCTGCCTGTGCTTCTCGCTCATTTACCTGGTGACAGTGCTGGGGAACCTGCTCATCATGACCCTCATCTGGCTGGACGCCCACCTGCACTCCCCCATGTATTTCTTCCTGGGCCACCTCTCCTTCCTGGACATCTGCTACTCTTCCGTCACCCTCCCTAAGATCCTTGGAGACTCCTTCTCACCACAGAAGACCATCTCCTTTGTGGGCTGCATCATGCAAATCTACTTCTTCCTTTGCTTTGGGGGCTCTGAGTGCATGCTCCTGGCTGCCATGGCCTATGATCGGTACCTGGCCATCTGCCACCCCCTCCACTACCCGGCGCTCATGAGCAAGAAGATGTGCCACTGCTTAGTGGCTGTTTCGTGGCTGAGCGGCTCCTTCTCATCTCTGATCCAGGCCTTCCTCACAGCCCGCTTGCCCTTCTGCAGGTCCAACACGATCGACCACGTGTTCTGCGAGATGCCCTTCTTGCTGAAGGCATCCTGCAGCCCTAACACTCCCCTCAACAAGGTCGCCTTGTATGCTTTGGCTGGGACTATTGCAATGGGCTCTTTCCTCCTTACTCTCGTGTCATACGTTCACATCATCGGGGCTGTCCTCCAGAAGGGAGCAGGGACACAGAGGGCCTTTGCCACCTGCACCTCCCACCTGACCGTGGTGTCCCTGTTCTTCGGTGCCGGGGCCGTTGCGTACCTGGTGCCTCACTCCAGTGGCTCCAAGGCGATGGACGAGGTCCTCGCCCTGCTGTATGCCATCGTGACCCCCATGCTCAACCCCATCATCTACAGCTTGAGAAACAGCAAGGTCAAAGGGGCCATCAGGAAAGCCCTGCGCAGGGGGGTGTTACAGGTGTCCACCAAGGGTGCAGGCATCGCCGCTGAGCGACCCCCCCTCCCCACGGCAGGGATGCAGCTCTCGGTGACCCAACACACATGAAGGGGCCTGGGGCTCCCGGTCGGGTGGTGCCACGCAGTAGTAGGGGCACAGCCAGCAGCTCCTCGCTCTCCCTCGCCAACGCATCCAATGGTCAGACCCGTTATTGCCTGGTGGGGACGTGGGGGCTGGGTACCTAATTCACAGCATCCTCGCACAGCTGGCTTGACTTCACAGTGCCAGCTTCAGAAAGCCCAACTCACGCAGGTGCAGCCCCGGGGAGGTGAGCTGTGTCTCATCCGATCCCAGGAGCCAAGTACCATCCTTCCAGTGTGGAGCACTGCAGAGGTCTTCACCCCCTCGGACCGACGGCAGAAGGATGGCACGCAACGTCCTCTGGACACCTGAATAGAGTAGGAGGGGATTTTGTAAAATTGCTAATTGCTTGGCCATGGGAGTTCTCCCAATAAGTAATTCTGGGAACTTTTTTCCTAAGAAATAGGTATTGCCCGGGTAGAGAAGCTGTACTGGCTGTCCACACACTGCCTTTGATGCGATGGTGCCCTTGGTAAGCCTTATTTTCACCATTTATCTACACCAGGGCTTTGTCAGTCTTTCTGGAAAGAGCTTTTATTCCTAACAGAGCCCTTTCTGAGGTGAAACACTGTGCAAAGCACAGCAGTAATGCTTGGCTGTTTGCATCTCCTGTTAAGCGGTGGATAATCTTGCCTGGGCTGGACTTGCAGACACTGCAGAGCCGGATGTCTTTCCCTTAATGCAATAAAATATGTATAAGTAGGAAAACCATTGTCAGGGGACTGATCTTTGTAGTTTCAGGAGTCAAAGTTAATCCTGGGAACAGAGAGCTCCTTCCACATGCCAAATGGTGGCGATAAGGCAGGAGCATGGGTAGGAGAGCAGATTAATCTTGTTCATGACGTGCCTCCAGGAAGGGTTCAGGGGCTCTCAGCGGCACACGGAGCTGGGAAGGTGTTACCTGGTGGTCGTAAATAAAGGTGTGTGAAAGGATGCTGTGACCACTGCTCAGTGTGTGCAAGAAGATACGCCTACAGGCACAGCAAAACGCATCCTCCTTGGACCTTGGCTGAATGCTGGGTTGGGATTTCTTTACAAGTAAGACTCTCTAAGACTCCTACTTAGCAGAAATTATGGGAACTGGTTTCCTGTGGTTGGAAACACCCCCTTCCCTGATGGAGCCAAGGATTTCCCAGTAGGAACCCAACGTGCCTTATCCCGCTCAGGTGAGGATGCAACACATCCGCTTAGAGCACATGGACAAGGCAGGGGCAGTTGGGGAACCCAGTTTTTAGGGCATCTACAAAATCAGCAGCTCCTTTGGAAATAAAACAGGAATTTCACATCCCTTCCCACCCACAGTCCCCAGGACAGGGGGAGCCAGAGCTATCTGCCACCCCTCTGCTCTCCCTACTGACAGGGAAACCTGTGATTTCATGACTGCTCCTGCCAGTTGTAGCTACTTTAGTATTTGGCTGGGTATGCACCTCTGGAGGTGACAGGCAGGGAAAGAGGATGGAGAACCCCTGTGGCAGGGAAGGGTCAGGCACCACAAGTCCTGAGTGTGCTCCATGCTCAGCCTTCATCAACTCGTGACACTGATGGGTGAGACCACACCACGATATGGACCAACGGAGCTTGCCGTAAAGACCAGCAGCATCACCAGGGATAAAAGAAACATATATCTCTTTTATCAGACTTGTCTGTCAGGGAAGATCCCTGCTTTCTCTAGAGCAGTGGTCTCCAAAGCGGGGTGCATGCCCTCCAGGGGGTACACAAGACAATCCATTGGGGTGCAGGAAGAAAGTATTTTTGATACCATTAATAAATTAAGTAAAATAAAATAATATTTCAAAACTAGTGTTTATTTAATCTTTATCTTGCCCTTTTAAAATGTCTATTACTGTGTATGTTTTATAATGTACATGTATATAATTTATGAATAAATATACATATATTGGGGTGCATGCTCAAAAGTTTTTCACTGATAAGGGTGTGCAATCAAAAAAGTTTGGAGAGCGCTGCTCTACACCATCACATCTGAGCAAAAAAAGAGTCTGGGGGAGTGAAGCTTTATCCCCAGCAAAGGAAGATTTAGGGATGAAATGGGGTTCATTTATGCAGACGGGACATATCCAGCCCCTGCGACCAGGCGGAATGCACCCCAGGGTGCCGAGGAGCTCGTTTGGGGCTCTCCATCACTCTGGAGCCTCTTGCATGGACCCTAGGGAAACCGTCAGTGGGGCTGAAGCTGGTAGAAAATTTCTCGCCCCCTTCTCCCCACCCTCTCGCGGAGGACCTGAGGGGATCGCTCTGTCTCAGACCTCAGTAGGAACTCGCTGTTCGGCTGTAGGCGGGGAGAAACCCAGCTAATGATGTTATCTCAGCACTGGCCATCGCACAGACGGGGGACAAGGGAGGGTTTGCTCTGCTGCCCCTGAGGATCTGTGTGCAGGGATGAAAGCTCCGATCTGCCTGCGGAGCTTGTCTTTCTCGCACGTGTGCTGAAGATGAAGGTCATTTTCTTGCTCCTGGAGTTGGTACTTCTGTTGATGCTTCGGGCCCGGGCCAAAATCCCCCTGAAAGAATATTTTGATGGAGAGAAGGTAATGCCACTGGAGGAGTTTTCCCATGGTGGAGGATGGGGAAGGTACCTTGCTTGGACACGGTCTCCCCGAGGAAGCAGAGGTCAGACAAAACCCACCTGCCTGTTTTTGCAAGGAGCCCAGTTCCTGCTGGAATTCAAAGTCCCTCAGGCTTCCTGGCATTCAACAGCACGACATTTGGGTGCTTGAATGCCTTAGTGGGGCAGTCAGCAGGCTAGTGAGGGCCACAGAGTACCTGGGTTTGGCCAAGTGGATCTTGCATTGGGTTATCTCTTTACAGCAGACTGCTGTTGTGCCTGCAGAAGAGATGCTTGTCCACTCTGTCAGCAGCCTGGGCAGAGGAAGGAGTGGAGGGTTCCTGCTCCACCCCTGACTCTCTCGTTGCTGTCTGTAGTAATCAGGGCAGAGCCATTCTCTCTAGCTTGCTGGGAAGTGGCATACCATCGCCATAGCTTCCCTCTCCAACTGGATCAAAGACCTCAAGAAAAATGGGAAGATGTCTGTGAGCACCGTACTTCACCGTGATGGTGAAATAATAATTGAAACTTTAATTCCTGGGTAAGTGTCAGTGCATAGCTTCTCATTTGCTATGGCTTTCACCCAGGGCTCCTCTCCTTCTTGCTCTTCACCTCGGTTAGTTCTTCGTAAAACAGAAAGAGCTACATGGGTCCGCAGGGGGTTGTTGCTTCCCATCCTGGTAACGCACGTGTGCTGATTGTGCGCACGGAGCAGAGCTGTCAGGAGCTGGTCTCTTGCCTCCAACCTGGAATGGTGATCAACCAGCTGTAGAAAAATACAGTGGACATGGGAGCACCTGCCATGTGGCTGGAGACTTCAGGAGGTGAGACCAGAGGGGCTGCTGTGCCAGAGCTCTGCGCCCAGGCAGAAGCTGTCCAACAGCTGCTCCTGCTGCCAATTCAGACTTGAGGAACAGCCTAGTTTGGCAAAAATGGAGCAAGGGACTGTGCCAGGAACCCCTCCAGCCCCTGGGGGAGGTTTGCTCCTTAGGGTTTCAGGTGGAGTCAGAGAATTAATTCATCCCTGGGTGTTTGTAAAAAACCTTTGAGTGGGCAGCGCTGGGGACTGGAGAAGCATCGCTAAATCACAGAAATTAGACAGAAACACCTTTGTATTTAATCTACATTTACCAGTGCAGGATTGTCTTCAATCCTCATTCTGGGAGCGTGTCTGAGAAGAGAGGCAAAAATCAACCGAGCTTCTTCTCAGTGGAGATGACTGATGTGGCTTCACATGCTTTAAAGACCTGATGAGAAAATTAGTTTCTTCTTTTGTCTAGCACTGGCTATTACCTTTGCACCCCATTACCTCTTCATTCAGCCCAATTAATTGGGTGATGACCCTGTTCCTCCTAGAAAGGTGTCCAGTCTTGGTTAGAAGATGATGAGAGATGGAAACCTTAGAGTTCCCTTGACAGCTCCTCCCAGCCACCCCTGACATTGTTAATTATGCCTTGTCTCTAATTGGAACTGCCTGAGCTCAAGCCCCAGGTGCAGCTTCATCCCTCTCCCAGAAGCTTCTTGGGCTGGAGCACCCAAATGACTTCTCAAGCTGCTTTTTGAGGAGGCCCATTGGGAAAGCTGAGGGCTTTGTTATGCCATCAGCTGGAGTCCAATGGTCTTTATTTGGTCTCCAGCCCTGCAGGATGCGAGCAGAGGATGATGGTCCTAAAAAAAACCTGATCAACCCCATCAATACGCAAACTGCCGTAAGTACCAGGGGAGCGTGAGGGAGAAGATGGGACCTGACCCAGCAGCAGGGCTTAAGCCACCCCCAGAACAGGACCCCTCCATAGCGTGAACATCGATGTGGGCTAGTCCCCACCATGTAGGTGCCAGTGTCACGTACTACCACGAAGTGTATCATGGGGAGCTGGAGATTCCCATGCCATGCTCCCTGGGCTCCCCATACCAGGCCCTTCAGATAACTGTGCTGCCCCATTACGTCTCTGCCCAGGCACAGGGATGCCTGTCCCAGAGCCCAGCCCAGCCCCACGCACCCTCCCAGCTCTCCGTCTCTCTCTGTGGAGCGTGCTGGGGTCAGGATTTGCAGGTGATGCCATCTGGGGCAGAAAGGTCCCTTTCCTGTGGGGCACAACAGGACCACGTCACAGGGTGTCAGAGGGGAGGCAGCGCGGTGGCTGCGAGCACGTGCTGGTCTACCTGCATGCCCAGCCATCAGTGAAGGTCCATGCTGGGTTAACTGAAGGAGAGGTTGTCCAGGAGCATCCTCAGAGAACCCCAGCCTTCAGCATGTGAGACGCAGTGCTGGGGGACCCCAGCCTCTCTCTTGTTGCAGTTTAGTCGCAGCAGGGCACCCCTCCCATGGAGGGGTAAGATCCTAAAGCTTGCAGATTTGGGCTGTTAAAAGCATACTTTGTTCCCAAGACTAAATAAATTACTTTCTTTAGGCTCTTCAGGGCTTAAGAGCCCTGATGATGGTCTGGAGGAAAGAAGTGGTGCTTCCTAGAAGCACAGTAAGAACTGAGGGCTTTTAGGGGGCTCCAGCCCCAGGTGGTCCCAGGTCCGGGGGATCACCCTGAGAGGGAGACATCCCAGCCAGTGGGGCTGGAAGTGACCCGTGTCCCACAGCCAGGGGAGAGGCACAGGAGGTCCTGGGGACAAGGTCCCACGCCATGCCAAGGTGGAGGTGGTGGGGACAGATGGGGAGCTGGGATCTGGAGGCCAGCAGGACTCGGTCAGGGGTCCACAGGGGGGCACAGGAGGTGCAGGGTGTACAGGGGGTGATGAAGAGGGGTAAGAAATGTGCAAGGGGTGCAGTGGAGGGATGCTGGATATGTGGGGGGTAGAGGAGGGGTGTAGGGAATGTTGGGTGCAGGGGAAGGGTGTGGGGGGTGTTAAGGAGGGGTGCAGGGTGTGTAGGGTGAAGGGGTTTGGATGTAGGGGGTGCAGAGGAGGGGTGCAGGGTGAGGCCCAGGCAGGCAGGATGTGAGAAAATGTGTGGCAGCCCAGTGGTGCCTGCGGCTCCAGGAGCTGCTGGAGCACCAGGAGCCCCATGCACGAGGAGGCTCAGCCTGCATCCTGGAGAGAGGTGATGTCCTGAGCTCATCTCCTCCCCATAGCACATCTAAAGCATCCCACCGCTTTCTCCTGCAGGGAAAGATCTCGCCAGCTGTGGCCTGGTCAATACAGACTACGCCAGCCACACCATCCTCCTCAGCAACTGGCAATACCAGGGGCTGACCATCTCAGTGCTGTTTCTCTATAGCAAGTGTCAGAGGAAGCACAAAAAAGCACAGTGATGCCCAGGGAGGCGAGGGGTGTAGGGGGCAGACCCTCCAACAAGCCCCTGCCAGCAGGATGGGAGCTGCTGGATAGTTTGTCCTGCTGCTCTGGGGGTGTCAGGGGGCTGTGTGCTCCGGCAGGGCTGCATGGGACCCCCCGGAGTGTTCCCGGTGCCACCCCTGTGGGAGGAGGAGGAGGTCTGGGGACTTTCAGCCAGGCTGCAGCCATGTCTCTGTCCCTGAAGGCAGAGACACTGAAGTGAAACCCCGCATGTTGGAGAAATTCAGAGACACCATGAGCCAGATGGGACTTTCCAAGGAGCAGATGATCGTGCTGCCCAAAGCCAGTCAGAGCAACCGGCGGCCTCTGTCCCTGGGTCCTCAGTGCCCAGGGGTCCCCTGCACTCGGCTCTCGCATGGAGCACAGAGGTGGTGAGAGGTAGAGGGCGATTTGGCACCTTTGGCTGCAGCGCTGAGGACCGCAGGGAGCACGGCTCAACAGCCAGGGTGGTGGTTCCCTGGGATGCACTGAGCTGGGACAGGCTCAGCCCTTGCAGGCAGTGCGTAGGGCGTGAGGCAGAACCATTGGTACCAACTGGGGTCCATGGGGGATTTTAGCTGGCACATCCCTCTGGGTGGGTGCTGAGCAGCTTTCCCCAGTGCTGTGTTACTCCTCGGGCTCCTCTCTGGAGCAGATGAGCCTCATCCCTGATTGTCTTTGCAGAGGAGTGCACCCTGCCATCAGAGGTGACCCAGAGCTCCGGCTCTCCCATCCTGGGGCTGGGACAAGCCCCCAGCATCTTCCCACCCTCCCAGCTGGAGCCTTGGGCACAGGGACTCCCAGTACAACTGCCCAAAAGCAGCCCAAAAGTGACCCCCAGCCTGAAGCACCATTCTGGGGAGAGGCTGAGCAACAGATAAAGGCCAGAAAGGCCACTTTTTTTCTTTTTTTTTATTTCTGCAAAGTATATTGTAAAATCTGAAACTCAGCATTAGCAAGAGACGTGGCCTCAGCCTGCGTTTTGGGAGGCTGGGAATCAGCGGCCATCTGCAACAGGCCAGACCCTTGGAGCTGGGGCTGGGCTTGTGGCGAGCAGCAAGCACTGCTCCGGAGAGGGGGAATGGGATCAGGGCATCCTGGGATAACTCAGACTGGAAGGGACCTTTGGAGGTCTGTAGTCCAACCCCGTGCCACAGCAAGGCCCAAGTTACTCAAGCTTTCATCCAGTAGGGTCTTGCAAGCCCTGAGGGTGAGGACGGTGTGGCTTCACTGGGTCCCTCTCTGCCTCCCCCAGGAGAGCAGGTCCCACCTTGCCACTAGCCCCGCTGGGTCAGTTCTGGAGGATCCAGCTCAGCTTCCTGCTCTGCAGCCCCCAGGCCCACCATGCTTGGGGTGGCCTCCTGTGGCCCCTTCTGCCTCCCCACCCGCCCCTTGCTCCCAAATGAAGAGATGGTGACCCTGCCCCATGGCTGGGTGTGATGCTAGGGAGTGCTGGGATCCTCGCAGAGGTGCCTTGGGCTCTCAGACATGCCCTGTCCAGGTAGCCAGTATGGGGCAGGGATCTCCTCCCCACCTTGCCAGGACTCACAGACTCCCCTGGACACACGCTAATGCCCCCCCAGTTACCTCCCATTTGCTCCCACTGCTCTCACCTGGCCAGGTGGCCGCAGGCTCAACGTGCACAGGGGGAAGTGGTTGCACCACCATCCCCACCTGCCTCCCCTGCGGACCCCCTCACCCAGGTGCCCCTGCTGGGGGCTGCCCTGGCCCCAGCACTCCTGTGCTGTCCAGGCGCTTGCTGGGTTTGCCTCTGCACAGATCCGTCGCTGGTTCCCAGCCACTTGCCATGGGTGGCTTATGGTTGCTCCTGGGCACAGCCATGCTGTGGACCTGTGGTCCAGGTCAGTTTCATAAGTCCTCACCGCTGCAGATCTGGCCCCTGTGGTCCTCACCCCCACCAGGAGCCAGCCCCTGGCCCTGACACCAAGAGGGGAAACCCCCAGCAGTTATGGGACAGGAGCACCAACCACCCCATCGAGGGTGCACAGCCCTGGCAGGGCCAGGTCGGCTGCGGTGCCCAGGGACCTGCCCCAGCCCCATGGGTGAAGGCTCCTGGCCAAGCCCTGGCCATGCGATGGCACCGTCACGCTGCACAAGGGCACCCGTGGCCGGGAGCACCAGTCCCCTGGGTGCAGATGGAGGTGCTGGATCTGGTGACACGTGGAGACAGGACCTGGCAGGGACTTCGCTCACCGGCTGAGGCTGGCCTCTCTGTCACTTGGTGACAGGGACAACGCAGGGCAGAAGAGGAGCTCAGCTCTTTCAGAGCGTATTGAAATCACTGAGTTTATTGGGGATTTGTATCAGCATAAATGGGACCAGTTTGTTCCAGTAACCCTTTGGTTTGGCCCAGTATCCATCCCAGTAACCCTCCAACCCCACCCTCCTGTAGGACAAAAAGCAGCAGGTTAAAGATGTGGTTATTGGCCCAGGCGTGGGCATTTGCCTCAGTTCTCCCAGCACCAGCGCCTGGTGCGCTTGCTGGTCCCAGAGGTGCGTGTTAAAATTGAGAACCAATTAATGAGTACAGAGCTCCAGCAAATTAGAAAGCAAAGGAAATGCAGGGTCTTTCCTTTGGAAGTAAAATCCCAGGCTTGCCCAGGCAGCTGGCAGGAGCAAAAGGCCAAGGAAACTAAGGAAGAAAGAAAATTTTAAGAGATATCTATTCTGCTGGAGGCAGATGACAAGGCTGCAAAGAGTGTTGGTCCCACGGCCAGCCCCATGCTGTGCTGTCACCCATCTCTGCCTGCACCTTTCTGCACAGCATTGGTGGCAGCGAGAGCCGTGGGCAGGCGGCAGCCCCTGCCAAAGCCCATCCCAGTGTCCCTGGCATGCCGCACCCCCAGCCACTAGCTCTCGGCAAACCTTGGAAAGCCACGGAGCAGGCTGACAGCTTGCCAGGGCACTGCTGACACTCTAACGGGACTCCTGCCGCGAGCACTGTTGGCTGGGGCTGAGCCCAGCCACGTGGCAGGGCGCCGGCCATGGGAATCCCTCCACTGAGAATTAGGGACTGAAATGGCAGCACATGTTGGCCAGCAGGATCTCGGACAGCGGGTCCTATCGAGCATCACGTCGTCTTGCTCATGCCAAGGTCTCGGGTCTGTGCCTCGAGCATGGGACTGGAGATCGGATGTATGGATTTTGCAAAGCTGCCTGTCTCAGCATCCTGTGCCTCCGTGTGGGAAAACCTTGTGCAGCCCCGAGCAGCTCTGCAGCGCACAGGGACGCTGGGGACGATAACCTGGGACCACTGCTGGGCACGGTGGTTGGCATGACTGGGGTGTCCGTGGGGCATTCCCGGGGCTGGTGGCTGCAAAGGCACGTCTCCACCGAGCACTCGCTGTCCTGCAGCCGGCTGGGACATTCGTGCTTCGAGGAGGACTGCAGGGTTGGAAAACAAACTCTACAGACATGAGCCTGACCCAATGTGTGTGAAGAGGGGTCGGAAGGGAGCTCACCCCATAGGGACCTGGGGATGGGGCTGTGACTGGGATGGGAGGGGGTTGTTTTGGCCATGCATGGCTCTATCCAAGGCTGGTGGCTGCAGCTGAGGTCTGACAAACTCAGCGCTTGCAGTCAGGTGCCACAGCTGCCTGGCAGGCAGGGACGTAAGGCCTCCTGCCATCAGCCTGGGCATTGCCCCAGCAGCAGCCTGACCCCCATGCCGGATTCCCCAGCCCCTCGTCCCCAGTTCATGCCACTCCTGAGGGACTCGAGCAATAATCGGGTCCCAACATCCACCAGCTTCCCCTGACCTCTGTTCCTGGAGCTGGACAGAAACAGCATCTCTGCTGCCCTGTGCTCCTCACCTCCGCGCATGCAGGTTGCATTTCTGGTTACAAGATTTAATGTTATCTGTCCTGCTTGGCATGCAGAGACAGCACCGCGCAAAATAGTGACACCGCCAAGCTAGTGAACGCTCAGAGCGGCCGTGCCATGCCAGCGTTTTGGAAAGCGCTCGTGTTTAAAGAAGGGTGGCTTGGGGGGCAGGGTAAGCCCCGTTTGGGCGGCCTCGCTGATGGCCTTGACGCCTACAAAGGGACCTGGTGTCCCAGCGTGCAGCCCCCGCCCCGCAATTTCGCCATCGGCGGGGACGTGGACATCACCCACCGGCCTCCTCTGAGGGATTCCCCCCCCAGGCCCACGGGGGTGTGCGTGGGGAAGGTGGGCTGAGACGACGGGGACCGCTGCGGGGATGCTGCCGGGGAGGAAGGCTCCAGCGGCCCAGCCGCGATGCTGCAGGAGGGGCGGGGCTCGCCGGGGCGGGGCCCGGCGGCGGGGGCGGGGCCCACCCGCGGGGCCCCGCCCTCGCCGCCGGGGCCCGCCCCGCCGCTCCCGCCGCCGCCGCCCGCAGCCGCCGCGGCCCCCACGCCCGCCCGCGTCGGTGGAGGATGGTGGCGGCCCGGGGCGCTGCCGCCCGCCGCGGAGCGCTGCTGCTGCTGCTCGCCGCCCTCGGGGCCTGCCGCCTGCGCCTCGCCCGTGCCGGTGAGTGTGTCTCCGTGTCCCCCCTCCCCCGCGGAGGACCGCGGACGCTCGTGTCCCCTTCCCAAGGGACCCGCGTGGCCCCTCCCACGGCGAACCCGGTGCGGTTGTCCCCCCCATCCCCACCCCCACGAGGGCTCAGCAGCCGTGGGTGCTCCGGCTCCCCGTCCGCTGGGAGGGGGCAGCGGGTCCCTCCCCGCACCGCGGCTCCCGTGTCTGTGTGTCCCGTCCCCCCCCCCCCCCCCCGCGCCTCAGCGTCCGCGGGGGGGGCCGGGAAGCTGCCGCGTGTTAGGGGCCGCTCAGCATCCTTCCCCCGGCAGCGTGGTCCACGCATCCCCACGGCCTGAGAGCAAGGTGGGAAACGGCCCGTGTGGGCTCCCCCCCACGCAGCCCCGCGGGGTTTCTCCCACCCCACCCGGCTCCCAGCCAGGCCCCGCAGCGTTCCCCGGGGACGGGCAGCGCAGCGCCATCGCCCTCCTGCCTCTGCTGCAGGCCGGGCCCTGGCAGCGGCGCAGTGCTGGTCCCCGGCAGCGGTTTGGGGTGGCAGGAGGTACCCGGGGATATGGGCCCGATCCTGGAGCGGGGAGAGAGCGTGGACTTGGGAGCGGCCCTACGCTGTGGCCCTCGTGGAGCACCTTTATTGGGGGGAAAAACAAAACCCAACAAACCAACCAAACCCCAAAACAAACAAATAAAGCTGCTGAGGCAACCGAGCCGTCAGGAGGCTGCGTCAGGCCGGGCAGAGCGAAGGCTGCGCCAGGCCCGGAGCGCCCTGTTTGCTCACCTGCCCGGAGTCGCTCCCTCGAGGGGAGCAGCAGCAGCAGCATCGTCGCGCCGCGGGGCTGAATCGGTGACGGAGGCATTTCTCCTCTCTCCCAGGGCAGAAAAAATGTGTGGCTTTCATTTCCCTCCCAGCAGCACCGCCTTTGGCCTTCTTTCTGTCTTCCTAAGGGTTGTTTTAGGGGTTTAGGGTTTGGTTTTGTTTCAGTTTTTTTTTAGTTTTGGGGTCTAGGTTAGTGCATTTCCCCTCCTGGCAGGTCTGGCCCTGGACGTGCGCCGTGTCTCCTCGCTCTGTGCTCACTGCTGGGGTGCGCAGGGCTGCGATGGGCATAAACACCACCCCTCCAAAAACCCAACCGGCCCTGAGCATTGCTGCCTGCGGGGGAACCTGGGGGCTGCCCGCCTCTGCCCACACCGGCTGGTCGCACCAGCAGGGACGTGCGGCGTCCCTGCCTGCAGACGGCATGTCTCCAGGCAGGTGCTTTCCGCCTCGCTGGCCGCAGGAGCCGGGGAGTGCCTCCTTGCTCCCAGCATTGTTTGCGGATCCGATATTGTTCTCCCTGCTCCAGCTTGCCGGAGGGGCAGACGCCAGGCAGGCAGCCTGCTGTCAGCCGAGGACCGTGTGGCCTTGCGGTGGTCCTGCCCGCTCTATGGGAGGACAAGAAGATGCAGGGTTTTTTAAAATCTCCCAGCAGTTCAAAACATCTGGGACTTTCCGTGCTGGGGGGCTGAAGGCGGAGGTGGGGATGCTCCTGCGCTCTCCCTCTTCCTGCGTGTCGAGGCCAGGTGGCCTCAGGCTGCGATGGGAGGAAGGAGATCCAGGTGGCTCTGATGCAGCCACCGGTGATCCGGCATAATCTCCGCTGCATCCAAATTTAAGCGGTTGGGGCAGGATAAGCTGGCCTGGCAGTGCTGCTGGCAGGCACCCTTCGAGGGGCTGCTTGGGGCGGCTGTGCCTGTGGGCTGTTGTGGCAGGGAGGTAGCAGAGTTTCCCCTTCGCTTCCCCTCCCTTCCCAGTCCCAGGGGGCTGCCGGAGATGAGGCAAATGCGAGGGGCCTCACTCCGCCAG
Source organism: Mycteria americana (assembly GCF_035582795.1). Classification (NCBI taxonomy): domain Eukaryota; kingdom Metazoa; phylum Chordata; class Aves; order Ciconiiformes; family Ciconiidae; genus Mycteria; species Mycteria americana. The sequence continues at coordinate 1,484,519 of NC_134381.1, read as the reverse complement.
CAGCAGCCTGCTCCAGCGGCTGGGTTATCGCATGCTCTCGGCACAAGCGGGGTTGGAATGGACGGCTTATCCTCTATGCCCCAAGCGAAGGCTGGGGACGGTTTCTTTGCGCTGTTTCCAGTCATGTCGTCGTACCGCCTGGCAATGCCAATGGTAGCATCCCACTGCTGGGAGATCAGGTTTGTGCGGCACGTGGTGGTGGGGAGCTCTGCGCTGGTTTCTCCTGGGGTACTTGGAGGAGCATCCCTGGGATGGCTGGGCAGGGAAAGGAGTCACTGTCCTGTCCCCACAGCCTTCCTCCCCGAGCACAGTGGGGCAGGGGAAACGTTGGCTGTTTCTTCCCATTTTATAATTTCCCTTCCTGGGTGGATGGGGCAGAGCTCAGCTTTCTCTGGGGATGGCTGCAATGTGGAGGTGGCAGGGCCAGGGGCACCTCCTCCTCCACGGCGTGCCGGTGAAGCTGGCTCCTGGCAAGAAGAGAGCCTGGGGAGAAGGTCCCAGACCACCATACCCGCATCCTCCTGCCTCTGTGCTTCAGCAAAACTTCTTCAAACGGGGGCTGGCATCTCCTCCTCCCCACCTTCATCTGCCGGTGCTGCAACCCAGAGGTGCCTGCAATAGATGCCATCTCCCAGGACGCAGCAGCACATGGCACGGTGACATCCTCGTCTTGCCGAGGGCCTGATCCGAGCTGGAGGAAGGGCAGCAGCTGGCTTTGGAGGTGGTGCAGCCGGTGGTTTAGTTTTGGTTGGTGCTCCTTAGTTGTGTTTTTTCCCCACGTGTCTCTGTCCAGCACACCCAGCGTCAGGCAGAAACGCCTCCTCGCCTGTTTTCTGGCTGCATTTCCTGGAGCATTAGTGAGAGTCGGACTTCTCACCCCTTCTCGAGTAATTTGCTTGCCAAATTTAATCTATTATTATTATAAACAAAAAAAGATTTTCCAAATGGGATAACGGGTGAGAACCTCTTTTTTTAATAACCCTGAAAACCCTGGTCCTGCTGCTGCAGCCAGCACTTTGCATCATAAACACCCAGAGAAGCTGTTCAGCAAAAAACGAGTGGTTCTTTCTAATCCAAGTGACCCATTTGGCCACATGTGAACTGCCGGCTCCTCACTGCCTTTCCTCCTCGTGCCGCTCCTCAGGGACGCAGGTGGGAGCATGGATGCTGGTGCTGATACCGGCTGCCCCAGCTCTGCAGTGGTGCAGGGACTTCTCAAGGTCCAGACCTGGCACGGCAAGGCAGGAGCCATCCCCTGTGAAGTCCTCATGGCTCAGCCTGCGGTGGGATTGTCCATCTCTTGGCTTTTAATTTGCCTGCTTTGCAATCACTGCGCTGGGGGGGGAGCCACGGCGGGGTCGGGGCGCGGCAGGCTGTCCCCGGGAACCATCATCCTGAACGCTGAAGCTGGGGCAGCTCCAAGCATCGCAGCAGTGCCTGGTGCTGCGCCTGTGGCACTTGCAAGGGACTGGCTGCCCTGCCGAGCTTCCCAGGGCTCTGCCCGGTGGGTGAGCAGGGGGTGGTCTCCGAGCCCCCTAACATCACGTGGTTCGGTCTGCAGAAAGCAGGTATTTCCAGCCCCAGCTTTTTCTTGAGACAGAGAAGGTTGTCTGAGTGCCGGTAGAGGTGGGCGATGGTTCCACTCAGCGGCATGCAGCCACCCCATCCCTTTGAGCCCCCCCGCGGCTGCATGTTGGGGTGTCCTCTGCCACGCCAGCGCAGACCAAGTGTTTCCTACACGGCAACTGGGGTGCTGCTCACCTGGGAGCTGCACGTTGCTCCAGAGTTTAATTTTCTGTGTGATTTTATTCTTGGAGATAACGTTCCCCCAATGTTCTCTGGGGTTACATTTGCTTGGCTGGCTCCCACCATGAGAAATGAGCCCTCGTGGGTAGGCGAGGTGCGGGGGGAGCTGGGGATGCGGTGCATGGGCATCCCACGGGGCTCAGCGGGTTGGTACCTGTGCCAGGGACCTGGGCAGGGCTCCGTCTGCAAGCACGACGGGGGGGAAGAGATGGAAAGAGGCCCCCAATCTCTATGATCCCAATTCCCGATGTGGTCAGCATCAAGGAAGAGTTTATGGTTTATGGAAGAGGCGTGGTAAAAGTCTCTCTTCTCCTTTTACTGCAGCTTGCTGGGGACCCACAAACCCACGTGTGCCCACCCTGTGGGTGCCGGTGCAGGGAGAGCTGGAGTTCGGGGTGGGGAGACCGTGGTCCTGGAGCCTGGGAGATGCTGCAGTTACGCTGTGCAGGGCCAGGCCTTTCGGATCTGCAATTTCCCTGGCAGCTCCGGGCGCGGGTTTGGGGTCCGTGGGAGGTCTCGAGTGTCTGGAGTGGGACCCTGGCCTAATCCTGGGGCTGCGCTGCCCGGAGGGGGCTCCCCTGGGGCTGCCATGGCCCTGCAGAGCCTCCCCCCTCCCCAGGGACCCTTCACTCCCCAGGGGCGCCTGGGCCCTTCCTGCAGCACGAAGGGGAAGACGAGTCCAGGACATTTGTCTGAAACAGCTCTTCTGGGCCATGGGGGTATTAAGGGAGGTAATCGGCTTAGCTCTGCTGCGCGCTTACGAGGAGGCGCTGGGGACAGGAGGGGTTGTGCGGATGCTAGGGACAGGAGGAGTGACAGCGTGGTAGGGGCACTGGGGACAGGGAGGTTGATGGTGCTGGGGACTTGAGGGACGATGGAGGTGTTGGGGGTAGGAGGGGTGACAGAGTAGCAGGGGTGACAGGGACAGGAGGGGTCACGGGGTGGCCAGTGTGCTGGGGACAGGAGGGGTGCTGGGGACAAGGGGGGTGACAGGGTGGCGTCTCCCCAGGCGCAAGGGGCTGGGTCCCCGGGCACTGCAGACAGGAGCTGCCATCGGTCCCATCCCTGGATTAATCGCATAAACGCAGTGCCCTCATGCTTCATCCCCACGGGGGGCTCTGGGTCTGGTCCCCGATGGGTGCAGTGGCTGCCCCCCAAAACTCCAGGGCACAGACCCGGCACTGCTGCCAGTGCCAGGGCATCTCCCTCCCGTGTCTGGGCTTTACCAACCGCCACTGCCGTGGGGGTGACCAGAGCACCGAATGGCGGCAGCAGGCCTGTAATTAGGTGCTTCATGAGCTAATGGTAATTGCAACGGGAAGAAACTGGCCGTTAAGGGCCTGGAGCGCACTTTGAATTGGAGGAAGGAAGAGCAGCCGGAGCAGGTCCCGGTCCCTGCCTCTTCCCATCCTGGAGCACCGTGGTCTGGCAGCTGCCTGCCCTAACCAGTACACCCAGTGGCGTGTTGCTGGGGTCTGTCCTGCATGGATGGAGGGGGGCAAAGCCTTTGCAGGAGGGAGGTTTGCTCTTTGGTGGGGGGGACCCATCACTTCAGGCGGGTGACGTGAGAAGTGACATGTTGTGCTGGCGGGACCCTGGCTCGTCGCAGCACAGGGGTCCCCCAGGCTCCTGGCCCCTGTTCCCTTCCTATAGAAAGGAGATGGTGATAGAGGAGGAGGGCAAAAGGTGGGGAAGGTGCCGCTCTCACTGTGCACCCATAGCACCCATGGGTGCTGCCTGGGCTTGGCTGGGGGTCTGTAGAGTAGCATTCCTGGGGAGCCCGCAGCTCTTGCGTGCCAGAGGAGCAGCTGTGCCTCGGGGAGCTCATCGTCTCGCATCTGTCAGGGATTATTTCCCAGCCACCCGCTAAGCCAGGAGAGAGGGCGGCCCCGGTAAGCTGCCAGTAACGTGACCCATCCTGCGACCATAATTCTTGGCTTCCTGGCTGGAAAGGAGAGGGTTTCCCTGAGCTGCAGGGGATAAAACCCACAAGAAATCTCCGGGTCCAGCTGTTTTGGCACTGTCTGCAGCCCTTTTCCAGGAGCCCTGGGATGCTGCATTCGCAAGCACCCCTGGGATGCAGCTGTGCGTCCCAGGGGACCCCCATTTTTTGGGCTCCCAGGGGGTCCCCCATTTGCTGGCCTCTCTGCCCCACCAGGACATGACGTCCTGCAGGTCGTTATCGCTGATGGCAGCTGAGTCAGCACGGGCACAGCCTGGGCAGGGTGGGGTGATGTGGCCCCTACTTTTCTGCCTACCTCTCACCTTGCATGTCCGCCGGGATGTTGGCTGCTCGCCCAAGGGGGTCCTGCTCATGGGCCATTGGAAAGCCATAAGGGTCAGCCCCTATAGCCCCCAGGACCTGCCAATAAGCGGCTGGGTCCCCAGACCCCCGTTTCAGGGTGGCCAGCTGGTGGGAGCGCCGAGCCCGGTGCCAGGTGCGGGTCAGACGGTGGGGCAGAACGAATGGACTCCCCACGCCGAGCAAAGCCGCCTGTGCTGCTGCCGCCACCTCCGAGCTGCCCGAGGGTGTTTAATCAGCAAAATCGTGCTAGTGCATCTTTACCAAAGGCTGCAAAATGTCTCCTGGTAGCGTGGGACGGCAGTGAGGTGTGGGAGGGCTTTGGCTTTGCCAAAGAGCATCTGGCCCTGGTGGGCGAGTGGTGCTTCACCGGGGAGCTGCCGCTGCGGGGTTTTATTTCCAGCCGGCAGTGGGTGCGTGCGGGAGCGTGCAGCTGCTCGCAGATGGCTGAGCTGTGCCGGTGTGGCCCTGCTGGCCCTTGGCCTGGCAGCTCCTTGGGTGCTCGGCTGGGGGAGGCGAGCTCGCGTCTCTCGTCTCCCCGCCGGCAGTGATGGGTCTGCAGGGAGAGCTTGCCGGTGGCCATGGCTCTGCTCTGCCACGGCTGACCGGGCAGGCAGGCTCCTTGGCAGACCGGGCTCTGTGGGTGCTGCCCTGCTGATCGGTCAGTGCCTGGCCAGCGCCAGGAGGAGAGAGCTGGACCCGAGCCCTTCCCTCGAGGCTGCTCAGGGCTTCAGGTGGGTCCATGCTCGGAGCAGAGCTGTAAAACCCCCTGCACCACAGGGCACAGCCCGCCCCAGTGCCAGCATGGCGGTGGTGCCAGGGCTGCCCCATCCCCTGCGATGCCGGCACAGCGAGGGTCTGGCACTGTGCCGCGCTGCCCATTGGGGTGTCCCAGAGCACTGTGGGGATGCGAGGAGGGGTCCCCCTCGCCGGTGGAGCTGCTGTGCTGCGCACCCGGCCTTAGCGCACCGTGCTCGCACGGGGCAGCCTGCTAACCCTTACGGCAGCACCCTGCACCTTGGCCCTGACCACCGGCTGTTTCACCTGCCGCACTGTGCCAAACCTCGGAGCCCAGCCAGTAAAAAAGGAATTTAAAAAAACACAGCTCCTGCCCCAGCCCCAGCAAGCTCTGGGCAGGTATGAAGCCCGTTGGTATTTGCTTGAGCAAAACTTGATAAACAAGACTGAAAGTGGGTGGTTCGAGCTGCAAAGAACAGCAAGGTGCTTTTTGGCATGGGGTGGCATTGGGGACAGCCTGGGGTCCCTGGTACAGGTGGGTGCACGCCCAGCCAAGCTGGGGCTGGCAATGCAGAGCCAGTGGCAGGTTTGGGCAGGCAGCACTGGGGAAATGGCATGTGGCATCTGGTTTTCCTTTCTTTTTTTTTTTTTTTTTTTTTTTTTTAATTACTTCTTCTCTTTCTGAAATATCTGAGGTAAAGCACTTGGGGCTGGAGACAGCCCTGGCGCTGCGGGGTCACCCGGGCATGGTGGGGGATGCAGCATGTCACCCTCCCGGTGGTGGCACAGCCTCTGCGGGCCGGAGCTGCCCTGAGCAGCTGGAAGGGGGCAGCAAGCCGAGGCCGGAGCCAGCAGCACCCTGGGATGGCTGGGCTGGGGGACCGGGGGGACCTTGCTCAGCTTGGTGAGGGGGCCGCATCCTCTGCCACCTCCCGGCTCTGCCCAGTCCCTGCTGGGGTCTGGAGCTGCGGTTTGCCAGAGCCATTTCCATCTGTCCGGGTGCCATCTCCCCTTCCCGCAGCACCCATTAATCTAGCTTCTCTTCCCCTGGTGCTCCAGGCCTGTTGCCAGGGTGGAGAAACAGGGATTTTTCTGGCCGGTTAAGGAGTTTGAGTAGCAATGACACAAAATCCTGCTCCCTCGGCCTGGCAGAGGGAGGCAGCCTGGTGCTCCCCCTTCCCCCAGCCCTGAATCGCAGGAGCAGCTTAAGATTTTGGGGTGCTTGTAGACAAGGTCAGGGGCGGGGATGGGCTCTGGGGTAACACCAGCGGTTGGGGAGGTGAAGTGTTTGGGGTTGCTGAGGGTTTGGCATCCTCCCACCTGTGGGGAAGCCTGGCTCAGCCCCTCCTGGCCCTCTGTTTCCCCCTTGGCATTGAACCCGGAGGGGACGAGGCTCTGGGAGCCCATCATGATGGCCTCAGGGCTGCAGCAGGCAGCTGCCCTCGGCATGGCTCCTGTCTCCTCTGGCACGCCGCCCCACCGCCTCCGCAGGCCCCTGCCCGCCCCGCACTTGCTCCGTCTCTTCCCGGCACTGGGTGCACACTGCGCTGCCTGCGCTGCCTGTACATCGGGGCTCCAGCGCAGGCAGCCCTCCCCGCAGCACCTGTGGGGGCTGGTGGCTCAAAAGCAGCCAGCAGTGGCATTTCAGCTGGGTGACTGCCTGTGGTGGCATTTTCCGTTGTTCCTGAGTGGAGACGCTGCGAGACCATCCCCTCGGTGGGAGCACGGTGCAGCTGGTGTTTGCTGCGCACGTGGGGCAGGCAGGGGGGATGCTGCTGGCGGGTCCCTGCGGGGACACCCCTGTCCCCCAGCCTGTGGCGCAGGGCTGCTGGCACTGTCCCTTGGCCGTGCCATAAGCCGCGTTGGGACCATCTCTGCCAGCGTGCTTTATCAGCTGGGCCAGACCTCAGCACCCACCTGTCTGAACCAGAAAAGCTGGAAACCGGGACACGAGGCTGGGGTGGCGTCAGGGACGGGAAGCCCTGTGGCACGTGGCCTTTGCCTGGACAAACCTGCCGAAGCAAAAAAGCAAACAAACACTTTCAGCTGCAAAGTGCTCTCCGGCGCGCTGGCACGCACCGGTGCTGCTGCGGGGGGGGGGGGGGGGGGGGGGGCAGGTTGCGTGGCTGTGCTGCATCCTCCGTCCCCAGGAGCGGCGTGACGTGGCCAGCGTCCCCCTGCTCCCAGTTTGCCGGGGTCGGCGTTTGCGGAGAGCCCCGCTGTGCTGCCTCCGCACGCAGGAGGGGTCTCTGTCTGCTGCATTTTTGGGGGCAGGAGCACGGCGGTGACGTGAGCGGCTGCAGGCAGTGGCAGGGCTCCCATGGGGGCTGCTGGAGCAGTGGCAGAGCCACACTGGCCAGGGCTGTGGTGCCAGCAGCTGTGCCCAGGGAGGGGGGATCGCTTCCAGGGGTACGGCTGTGCCTGAAGCCCAGCTTCCCTCTGCCTGATTTCAGGTGCAAGAAGCAGCAGGGCAGGGGGGATGCAGCCGGGTCGGGGAGCCCGGCAGGGCTTAGGGCTGCTGGCGTGGTGTTGGTTCCATCGTCGGTGTGTGTCACCCGTGGTCAGTGTGTGCAGCGGGAGCGGCGCCAGGGCTGGGGCACCCGCCCAGGCAACCCCAAGCATCCAGCCTGGCTTTTGCTGTATTATTGCGGCCGCTGGCAGTCGAGGTGGTGACCGCCCGGCTCACCCCGAGGGCCGTGTCCCTGGGCGCAGGGGGAGTGGGGCTGAGGCTTTTGGGTGATGCTGCTGGGCAGGAGCATCTGCCCCTGCCCCAGGGATGCTGCAGGGCAGAGGGAAGTGAGACCTCGGGGGCTGGGGTGTGTTGTGCGGCAGCACGCCTGCCTGCCTGCCGGCCCAGGGCTGGCTCCAGCCCTTCAGAGCCAGGAGCAATTTGCAGAGCTGGGAGGAGAGCCCCAGACCGTGCCAGCTCACAGCGGAAGCGCTGGGAGGGCAGGCAGGCTGCAGGCAGGCTGCGGGCAAGTCCCGCAGCAGGTCCCACGTCACCTGGCTGGAGGAGGAGGAGTGACCTTGGAGTGGAGCTGGCAGACACCGTGCCGCTGTGGGGCCCGGACTGCCGCCGCTGCCGGTGATCTGTCGTGCCCTTGGCCATAGTCATGCCTCTGGCTGCAGCCATGCGCCAGCGTGTGGGGGCTCAACATGGGAGTGGAGACCTGCACCCCTGTTCCCCAGGCACCCCGATATGCCCCCACGCCTGGTGTGGGCCCGTGGCCCTGCTGCTGCGCGGGGCCAGACCCCTGCGGCCCTGGGGCAGGCTGCTCCCGGCAGGCAGGCATGAGCTCCGAGTACCCGCTCGTCTGCCGTGGCTGATGCCCAATGGGCTCTGCCAGCTCATGCCGCTGGCACCGGGGCCCCGTTAGCTGGGAGGCTGGGCGTTGGCGTTGCTGGTGCATGGAGTGTAAGCACTCGGACCAGTGCTCAGCACTAATTAATTATCCTCTTACGTTAACTTTTATCTCTCTATCTGCAGCAGTGACACAGCGGGGGCAGTTCCTGCCTTCTTGGCCACCCGGATGTCCTCCCTGGTGTTACGGATTTTTTTTTTTTCTCACCTGTATGTTTTGGCAAGAGTGTCGAAAAACCACTTCACCCGATGCTGTGACTGCCAGCAGCTCTGTGCTTTGCCTGGCCACGGCGAGGCACTGCCGGACCCTACGGCATTCAGAGGGGTGCAGCGGGCACCCCTGTTGCAGGCAGTCTGCTCTCCTCGGGACCCCTGGTGCCTGGCACGGCTCTCCCCAGGATGGGTCCTTGGGGCTGGGGATGTTGTGCTGAGCTGTCCCCCCTGGATAACCCATCCGGGCTGGCATGTGTGCGTGTGCGCACACCTCAGAGCTTGCATGCCAGTTGTTCCCGCTCCCGTGCATCCCCAGCTTGTGCTCACCTGCTGTTTGTCTTTCTGTGCTTGCTGCAGAGTGTCCCACTCACCCACTGGCCTTGGGCTCAGCTCCTGCCTGCGTTTCTGCCTGCAGGGAGCCACCCTACCTTCTCCAGCACCGGCACCTTGTCCCAGCCCAAAGCTCGGTTTAAGAGGTTGCCTCTGGTTGCACTGGGCTGGGCTCGCTGCCCACCTGCACAGGAGGTTTGCATCGTGGCAGCTGTGGTGACAGCAGTTGGATGGAGCACCCCCCCACTCCACACCCCGCAGCACATCTGGGCAGCCGCATCCTGGCTGTGCCATGGCCGGCACGGGCTTTGGACTCTGTGTTATTGCACGCTCCTCTCGCTTTGTCTTACAGCTAGTTTGCAGTGTCCTGCAGGTGGGTTTGTGCTGCCCCGTCGTGTCCCGGTTCCCCAGGGAGCAGCCTGAGTCCCTCCTCCACATCCCACCCATGGCCAGGCCGTCCCTCCTGCCCCAGCAGCCAGTGGGTCAGCCATGCTGGGCTGCACTCATGCCAAGCAGGGGGCATGGTTGGGGTGGGGGGGATCCCAAATTCTCCCAGATTCGACAGCAGCCGCGTGGGAGCAGAGGCAAGACTGGGGGGCTGCAGCCTGCAAGCTGGCACTAGCGCACGTGGGCAGCATGGCTGTGGCACGGTCACTGCTGGGGTGGAAACGGGACCCGCCTGCTGTGCCAGCCCCGGCACCCACATTGGGTGGGTGTGCAGGAGGGGGACCCATGGCCAGGGCGCTGTGCTGGGACTGGGGAAGGCGAGGGGTCGTGGGGAGGGTCAGGTACACCCTGAAACGGGAGCTAGACCCCGCCTGCCTGCTGGAGCACTGGGCAGGGTGGCACTGGCCACCCTGAGCACGTGTGGGTGTGCAGGGCTGGGGCAGGCAGGGCCGGTGAGGGAGGGGTGGGTGGGGGGCAGCCCCCCAGGGTGGCAGCAGTCGGAGATGCCCTGACAGCTCCTGAGTGCCAGCATGGGGGGTGCTCAGTCCCAGGCACCCGGCCTGGCATGGAGGTGCCCACTCTCACCAGCCCAGCCGGGGAGCAGCCGCTGGGCTTTGGGGTGGGCTCAGAGAGCGGCAAAGCCCCCACAGAACCCCTCACCTTGCAGGGTGCCCACACAGTGATATCTGCTTGCTAACCACCGGTTGATTACACATGGGGAGCTTAATTAGATCAATGCCCGCCTGTCTCGCTCCTAATCCCAGCCCATGACAGCTGGACAAGCACAGCTCGTTCCTCAAACAGAGATAACAACCTTTTATATATTCCAGGCTGGGGTTTATTTAACCGGCTGCTGGGGTCTGGCTCAGAGCGGCCTCCTGCCTCGCCCATCCCAGTGCTCCAAGGGTCCCACTGGGGTCTCATGGAGCTGGGAGGCCGCAAGTGCTGGGTGACCCATGCCAGGGTGGCTTCCTCCCACCAGTGAACCGCTTTCGGCAGTGCCTGTTTTGGGGGGATGTGTTTCCACAGGTCCATGGCACAGGCGGGGGTCTCCGGCGTGTCCTCCAGCACCCTGCGGGCATGTGGCATGTCCCCACTCCTGGGGCTGTGCAGTGCCAAAACCTCCTCCTGCCCCTGAGCGGCCACATGTTTTGGTTGTTTTGTGATTTTTAAACAAAGCGGCCTTGAGAGCAAGCCCAGGGCAGGCAAAGCAGGCAGCTGAGTCCAATTTCTGTGCTTAAATGCCCGACTGTTTTCCCATTAAGCATTAATTCTCCCCCAGCTGCCTGGCCGAGCCCCACACGATCCCCAGGGAACAAACCTGGCTCCTGCCCCAAGCAAATCCCCTTCGGGCTGCTGTACCCGGTGTGGGGTTCAGCCAACCCTAATTGCCACCCTAATTGCAGCTGCTGAGAAAACCCTGCCCGCAAGAGAAACCACTGCAGCAAAGGCAGCTCTGCCCTTCTTTGGCACTGTCAGCCGGAGGGTGATGAATGCGATGCCCCATGGGGTGCAGTGGAGAGGGGTCTGGGTGCAGTCTGGGGACTATTGGTAGCGGTTGCACCCTCCAGTGAGTAGTTTAATGGTGAAATAGGGCCGTGCAAAGGGGGATTTGTTGTGGGTGGCATCCCACTTGGCACCTGCACCCTTGCTTGGGGAGCAGAGCTGCCCCAGTGGCCCTGGAGCTTCATGTCCTGGCCGCTCAGTCCTCGTAGCGGCTGCCCCCCTCACCCCCGGTGTGCTGCAGGGATGGGGATGCTCAGGAAAGCCCCCAAAGTTGGGGTGCCCCTTCTCGTGGGGTGCTCGGTGCCGTGCTGCCCCAGGGCTGTCCCCAGTGCTGCCATCCCCCAGGGCACGGAGGATGGGCAGACGGTGGGCGCTTTGCCCGTGGTGTCGGCGTGGGCTGGCGAGGGCTGACGGGGACGGCTGACGGGGACGGGGACGGCTCAGGGAGCGTGGGACGGTGCTGGGAGCCGGCTCCTGCCGTGACTCATCGCTGGGCCGGGGGCGGCCAGGCCTGGCCCTGCGCCGGTGAGGGCCCCGCAGCGATGCTCTCCTGCCTGCTGCTGCCTGCGGGAAAGGTGTGGGCATGGTCGCGCGCGGCAAGGTGAAGAGCAGGGCTAGGGCAGCTGCGTGCTGCACTCCCATCCAACTGTGTGCACCCCCCACGTCCAGCTGTGTCCCCCCACCCAGCTGTGCCCAGCCCAGGACACGGGCGCACTGAGCAGTACCCAGCTCCGCACTGCCACCAGCTCATGAGGGAGCGACGTCTGTGCTCGTGCCGTGGCAGTGCCAGCAGTGTCACCATCCCTGGCAGTGGCTCCTGCTGCTGTTGCTGAAAGCTGGGACCCCAGAGTGTCCCCCCAGCCCCACGCCGCAGGTGAGAGCTGTGAGCTGGCCCTGCGTGTCACTGTCCCAGCTGGTCACGGTTCCTCTCTCCATCTCCGCACATGGTTTGCCACCATCACCCGGTCTCAGGACTCTGCTTTGCGTCCAGGGACTTTGTGTCCTACCCAGGGACTTTGTGTCCTCCCAGGAGGTCCCATTGGCTTGAGCCAGGCTGGGTGAGGACCAGGGCTGCTCCTGGCCATGGCAGGCTGCCACAGCATCATGAGCGTGTTGGGTCTGGATGAGGTCAGAGCATGGGGGGCTCATGCCTGACCCCAGCTACTGGAGAGGTCCCCGGGTCTGACATAGAAACAAGATGCCCAGTAAAGCCACAAGGGAGGTTTGGGCCGTGGTGCGTCCCCAGGGGAGGGCTGGGTCCCTCTGTTTTCCCTTATCGCGATGTCAAAGGGATGGAAACTGAAGCTGCTGCTGTCTGTGATGACCTGTCACAGCGGTGCTGAGGCTTTGGGGGGGTTGGTTTGGGGTTTTTTTTTGTTTGACAGCACGAGCGTCGGTTTGTGTTGGTTGGATTTCAGCTGCCAGCCTGCTCGGCCGCTACCTGCATGGTGCAGGCGAGTGCTCGAGACCTTCATTGCTGCCAGCTCTGTGGGACTCAGGGTGTCCTGCAGCACCCTGGGGCTTGGGGCATCCCATGGGACGGTGACACCCTGGGGTTTGTGGTGTCCTGTGGGATGGTGGCACCCTGGGGCTCGGGGCATCCCAGGGGACAGCGCACCTTGGGGCTCGGGGTCCCATGCAGGAGGACAGGCACTGCCTGCTCTTCCCTGCGCACAGCAAACAGCCTCGCGCAGGTCATAAAGTCATAGAATATGTCAAGTTGGAAGGGACCCATAAAAATCGAGTCCAACTCCCAGGTCATTAGAGCCTGTACTTAATTGCAGTCAGTAATGGCTTTGCGAAGGCAAATGGGGGTCCAGGGGCAGCTCCAGTGAAGCACATCCGCACCCGTTAACTGCAGCAGGAGCTGCCCAGGGTGGCTGGGTCCCATGCCAAGCGGCCACAGACAGACCCAGAGGAGCATTTGACCCCTCTCCTCCTCCTGACCTGTTTTCTCCTGTCCCTGCAGCAGCGTCGTGTCCCCGGAGCCTGGACTGTGCCCTGCAGCGCCGGGAGTTCTGCCCGCCGGGGTCGGGTGCCTGTGGCCCCTGCCTGCCCCCCTTCCAGGAGGATGACCACGGGCGATGCGTCCAGAAGCAGCTCTCACCCAGCGGTAGGTGCACCCACCCTGCAGCGGCCCCTTCTGCAACCCTTTGCCCTGCCTGCAAAGCTGCCTGCAAACCTGCCCGCAAACCTGCCCCACACCTCTGCAGCTCCAGGAGGTTCCCATGCCTCGGGGCAGCCCCCCGACCCAGCAGCACCGCCGCTCCCTTGTCTCTGGCTTCTCTTCTCCATGGCAGTTGTAGCCCCGTGGGAACGGCAGCTCTGCTCCCTCTCACTCCAAGCCCTGGCTTGCCACAGTTGTGAGGTGGTTTTGGGGCTGGTGGGGAGCGCACGGACTTGACCTCGACTGCGTGTACCACTGGGCCCCGCCAGCACCCAGGGGAGCCCAGGGATGGGAGGGGGCCCAGGTGGCTGCCAGGGCACTCGGGGGTCTGCCTGGCTGCTCTGGGGTGGGGGCTGTTCAGGGTAGGGAACATGGCTGCGCAGAGCCCCAGGCTTTGCAGGAGCAGGGTAGAGGCTTTTGGTGCACGGAGCTGTGACTCGTGCAGACCCTGTGGCCGAGGCAAACGGGTGCCCATGGCCTCACCCGTCCCGGGACTGAGCCATGCCGGTGTTTGGGATTTCAATACCTGGTTCCCATTGGTTTGAGATGTTGGGCAGTGGTTTGGGGCTGCCATCTCCTCCTCTGGTGATGCCCAGCATCCATGCCGGGAGGGCTGGAGTCAGCAGTGCTGGGTAGGAGCCCTGCCTGGCTGCACACGAGGGCACCGAGGGCTGCACCGGGTGTTATTCCCCTGCTCCTTTCCCAAGGGAGCTGTGGGGCTGTGCCAGCGGGAGAGACGGGCAGCGCATCCCCAGGTAGCAGCAGCCTGTGGTCACCCGTGCCACCCCACACAGGGCTCTCCCACCCGCTGCCGCGGTGCGTGGAGGGTGCACAGCAGTGCCGGTGGCTGGGTGCGGGCATTTTTTAGGAAGACCCTCAACTCTTCATGCAGCTTGGAAAGCTGTAGGCAGAGCTGATTCTGTGCCCCCCCCTCGTGGTTTTTCTTGCAGATTCAACGAGCAGGCAAATTAAGACTGTAATTACAGCTCCACCCAATTATTTTTGCTTTAACTAAAGTGGAGCAGTCTCTGCATGGCAAAGGAGGTGGGACCCAGCTGTGCCCTCACACGCCGGGGGTTTTGCTGGGGACCACCTGGGTGCGGGACGGGGGCTCTCACGTGCCTCTGAACTGCCTCCATGCCCGCTGCAAAGGGCATCAACCAGTCTCTTCCTCTGGCCCACCCTTCTCTGCCTGCTTTTCACTCCCACTGCCCTGAAAACCCTCTTGCTAAGGGGGGGTTGGTTTTTCGCCAGGGGGGAGAGCCCATGGTCCCTCCTGGAGCCTGGCTCCTGCCCACGGTGGGCACCCCGCAGCGTTGCCCGGCCCCAGCATGGGCTGAGCTAGTGCTCACCAGGCAGCATCCCCGCTGGCACAGCAGCGGCAGCCCCCGCTGCAGCCCCTCGCCCCCACCCTAAGGCCTGGGGAGCTCCCGAAAACGCGCAGGGTGGCTCGTCCCACACCGGGCGGTGTGGGCTGGGTGGACAAGCACTGGCTCGCTGGGCTGTGGCAGGACCCAGAGAAGCAGCTCCCCCTGCACCTGAGCTGCTGCCTGCATGGAGGGGTCCTCTGGGTTTTTGGGGGGGTTGCTTCATGTTCTGGTTCCTGTGTCCTGAGCATGTCTGGGGTCCCGCCAGGGTGCAGCCAGAGCTACCCTTTGCCCGCAGCTCAGCCCACGCTTTGCAGCGGGTGGGCACATGGGGGATGGCAGAGCCCATCGTGCCCTTTGTGCCGTCAGCCTCCTGGCAGGAGGATCACCCCTTAAATCAGAGCGGAGAACCCCAAAGCGGGGCCCTGGCTCTGCGCAGCCCTTTGGCTCTCAGGCAGAGAGGCCAGGCTGCACTGAAACAGGAGTGATGGCTTGCAGGGACAAGAGAGGGGATGGCACAGGGATGGCACCCAGGCTTGGCATTCGGCAGTGAGCAGGGGTCCAATGGGCAGATGCCCCCTGCCATGGGCTCCACATCCACAGGTACCGAACGGCTTTAACAGTTGTTTGCGGTTTATTTTTTAATGTGAAGTCTTGGGAGTAAATTCCCCTCTCAGAAAGGCTGTACGTGCGCCGGCATCTCCATAGCAACCCTGCTCCATGCCAGCTTCAGCAGGGAGATGCGGCCGCGGTAGCATCCTCACCCAGCCTCGGCAGAGAGATGTGGGACTGCAGTAGCATCCTCGCCCAGCTTCTCTGGGACCATGGTAGCATCCTCTCCCGGCTTTGTCAGGGAGATGCGGGACTGTGGTAGCATCCTCTGAGGATGCTGGGAGGATGGAGCCCATCCCAGGGTCTCTCCCAGCCTTGTCCTGTTGTCTCAAGCAATGCCACCACCTTCTGGCAGCAGAAGTGTGGGTACAGGGGAAAAAAAGGGGGGACCCCCTCCCAAATCCTCTATTTTAGCATGCAGGGGAGTGGTAGCATCCCAAGGACACCCAGCTCCTTTTGTCAGGGAGGCACCAATTTTTTCCACGGGTGCTTTTGCATCCTGCCTGTACCTCGGTTTGGCAGCAGCACTGAGCTGCCTGATGCAACCAGGGGAGCCTGTGAGGATGCAGAGGGGCTGCGATAGCTGCATTTGGGGGGGGATGCAATGCAAACGGGGGGGCTGCCACAGCTCAAGGATGCCTAACCCTTTAAAGGGGCTGCCCACGCAGCAGAGCTGCGTGGGCAGCCCCTTTAAAGGGTTAGGCATCCTTGATCCGCTTGTGACTGCCGGTGAAGCTGATCCTGGGATCCCAGCTGCTGCTCTGCTCGCCACCGTGCTGTCCCTGCGATTGGTTGCGGCTCCTGACAGGAACGTGGGCAGCAGCCGGGGCTCCTCTCCTCCAGCGGACCCGTGCAGGCAGGCAGGCACCAAGAGCAGCTTTTGGGGGTGAAAAGCAGCATTCTGGGGTCTCGGGAGGGCGATGCATGTGAGTGGCGTATTCCTGCCATTGGTGACGGCATGCGTGGGTGTCTTGGCATACCCGGTACAGCACCAGCACAGAGGTGAGACGGAATGCGTGGGACCTCATGACACAGTGCATCCCGCGGGCAGCCGGCTGCCTGCACCTCGCTGGCACTGCCTGCGCGGGGGTCTGAGCCCCCAAAACACTGCCAGCACCAGGGTGCTGTGTGCTATTTGAATGTGCCGCGATGGGTTTGCATGATGTGGTTTGGGCTGGTGGGTCCTGTCCCTGCTCCCGCTTGACCCTGCTGGCACAGAGCCAGGGCCTGAGCCCCACCGGGGGGAAGCATTTTGGGAAGAGGGGGAAAAGGGGGTCCTGGCTTGTGAACCTGGGGTTTTCCCCCTCCCCGCTTGCTGTGCTGCCAGGAGGGCATCAGCCATCCTGGGGCAGGACTATAGAAATAAGTGGATTTGTAGGAATTTTGTGCCCTCCTGTGGAGACTGTCAACATCAGGTTTCCTTCACCCGGGGCAGACACATGTCCCTTCTTGCTCCCTGCTGTCCCCAAACCCGTCACGGTAACGGGCGAGACCCCTGTGTGCATCCCAGGGTTGAGCCCCGGGAACCCTGGGGAGGGGAGAGCCCCAAGGAGGGGCCGGGGAGGCCGAGGAGGGGAGAGCGGCTGGGCTGGGATGCTGTGTGCCAGCCGGGCCGGGCCGTCCCTGCCACAGGCAGGTGGTGGGACCTGCCATGCGAGGGCACCCGTGCCCTCTGCAAGCCCTGTGTGCGCCCTGCATGCCCTGTGCACGCCTTGTGCGTACCCTGCATGCACCCTGTGTGCCTTGTGCATGCCCCGTGTGCACCGTGTGCCTTGTGCACGCCCTCCGTGCCCTGTGCGTACCTTGCGTGCTCCCTGTGCCTGCCCGGCGTGCCCAGCTCGCTGCAGCAGGGCTGGGGGGCCTCTGGGGGTCCTCCCCATCTCTGCTCCTCTTGCAGCAAGAGCCAGGTTCTGGGGCAGCCAGGCAGGAATTGGGGGTCAGCCCTGGCCCCCTGTTCCCTGGGGAGCAGCCCTGGGCTTGGCATTTCACCGCAGCGTTTCACCCGCCCGCGCTGCCCGGCAGGAACTGGCCATCGGTGCCAGGCTGCTTCTGCCCTGCAAAATGTAGCGGGGTGGCAGATGTGGCATCACCGGGGGAAGTCTCAGCTGCTGAACAAAACAGGGGTGCGGGGATTTTTAGCTGCTGAAAGGGAACTTGGCAATAAAGCTGGTTAATGCAGGTGAGCGGCACGGCCCAGGCACTGCCAGCAACACTAGAAACCACAAACGGCACAGCTGCCTTGGTTTTCCTTGTTCTGCTTTGCACAGCGGGAGGCTCAGAGTGACCTGGGAGCTGCTCTTGCTGGTTTTCCAGCATTTTTCTTCCTTTTCCAGCCATGTCACATTCATCCTCCTGAAGTGTTGGCTCTTGCAGCTGTGTCTGCCCAAGGCCAAGGGGTGGTGGGGCAGGCCTGGGCTGAGTGCCCCGTTGGTGGCAGCACCAACACAGCCCGGTTCCCCCAGGTCTGATGGTGACACACGCAGGCATGGGCAGGGCTGTCCCCTAGGTCCCGTGGGAATGGGGACAGGCCTTTCCCTGAGTGCAGTGGGGAGCTAGAGCCAGGCTGTCCCCATCCTGGGCACCAGGATGTCCCCATCCCGGGTGCAGGGCTGTCCCCGTGAGGCACCAGGCTGTCCTCTCCTAGGCACAGGGCTGTCCCCCACAGCCTGATTTGCTGTGGGGGACATCAAGGAAATCAGGAGCGGGTGGCACCTGATTTGGGCATCACTGTGGCACTGGGGCACAGGGCTGTCACACTCAGTCCCATGCCAGCTCCCCTGCCTATCAGGAGAGCCTGGCCCCATGCTGGCAACTTGGCACCATGGCACTCACCCGTCGGGCAAGGTGCTGGTGGCACAGCCCCAAACCTGGCACCATGTGGCCATGGCCCTGCTTTGCAATCACTTTGGGGGTGGAAAAAACAGGGTGCAAAGAGCTGGGGAAACCCAGGGCTCATGGGGTGCTCCAGCTCCTGCCAAGGATGGGAAGCTGGGGTGCAGCTCGGGGAACCAGGGGACACAGGGGACATGGGGACAAGTGGCTCTTCGTGCACTTCTTTAAAGCAAGAGCGTCCTCCTTTTAAACGGGTTTTTGGCTTGTGTGGCTCTGAGTCACAGGGTGGCTGAGTGGCCTTTGTGCCTGGCTCCGGAGGGAATTGGGGTTTATTTCCAAACACTGAGAGCGAGGACAGATTCCAGAGGAGCTGTAATTGTTATAACCTTGAATTATCTGGGAACCGAGCTGCTGGTACCACCTCGCCTTTGTATGTCTTGATTTACCCTCCAGGGCTTCCTGCTGGGGACAGCCTGAATACAGCAGCACCGGGGCAGAGGGAGCAGGGATGGGGACTGGGACCTCTCCTACCTTTGAAGTTGAGTTTAATCCTGTTAAAAGCAGAGTGGTGAGCATCAGAGCTTGACTCTGCTTGGCAAGCCTGAGGACAGCAGCTCCACTCCTGCTCTGCACTGTCACCCCGTGGGTGGGCACCCCCAGGCTGGGGTGGGGGTCCTGCCCATGCCCCATGCCACAGGGCCACCCAGCCCTTTGTGGGTCCCTGGCGTGCACCGTGCTAGGGCATGGACTGGGGCAGCCACCCATGAAATGCCCAGCCAGCCCCTGGGGATACATGATGGTCCTCGCTGCATGGGGCACCCCGACCCCCTCCCCAAAGGGGCCACATCCTGCCGGGTGCTGGGCAGAAACCAGCCCCTCAGCTGGAGCGAGGGATCCCACCAGCTCCTGGACAGCCCTGGATGAGCCCTGCTGTGGGGTGGCTCCAGTCCCCTGGGCTGTACAGGACAATTTGGGGTGAAAAACAGCGTTCAGGTGTCCCCTGCCTGCTCTTGAAACGGCCCTGCTGCCCGCAGCAGGTCTGCGATTCGCCCTGCCAGAGCTGCCCCTCGCACCCCGCAGCAGCAGGGCAGCTGTGGGGTGTCTCTCCTGGTCCAGCTCCATTGTATGGCCCCAGGTGCAGGGACACGGGGCAGGTCCTGAGCAATGGGTGCTGGCAGCCTGCCTGCTCTTACGGGGCTCTGCAGGACCCAGTGGCTCTGGCACGGGGGCGGCTGTGGCCACCGTTGCTCCTGCAGCCTCCAACGTTTGTGGGGTGAAAAGCATCCCAAAAGTGGCGAGGACATGTGCAGATCCCAGGTCTTGGCTTTGGGACCGCTGGTGTTACGGAGGGCTGCATCCGAGTGGGCTTGGACTCCAAACCACCTGCATTTGCTCATGCTGGGATGTGAGTCCCGTCTCGGGGGGATGCTGGGTCCAGCTCTGGAGCTGGGCATGTGACCACATCCCGGGGTGCCCATCTCACACTCGCTCTCTCCCGATGCAGGGCGGACGTCCATTCCCAGCTTGGAGGAAGAAATCGATCTTCTGGCGGACGTGCTGGCCAGGCAAGAGGCTCCTCACCCCCATCCTCTGCGGGATGGCAAGCCCAGGAGTAAGTGCCTGCCCCCCAGCTCCCACCGCTCTCTGCAGTGGTGCCAGGGACCCCGTGGCAGCCAGACCCTGCACCCCAGGCTGGTTTGCCCTTCAGAGCTGCCCGGGTGCTGCTCTGCTCACAGTTCTGCCTTCCTCCACAGCCACCCCGGTCCCCGCCAGCAGCAGACAGCACGTGGCCAGTGGGCTGAGAGAGGGGCTTCTGCAGCGGGCTCCCGCTGGCAGACAGGCAGCCGCCACCCTCCCCACCTCCACCACAGCTGCGGTCAAGAAGTACCCAGTGGAGGCATCCCCCATCCCTTCAAATGATGACATGGTGCTCGGTGAGACCCTGGGGACGGGCAGTTCGTGGGAAGGGGTTTTATGTCCTCACTGGGGAAGCGTGGGCTGGTGGCACCGTGCTGCCCGGCTCACCCACTGTCCCTCTGTGTCCTGCTCCACCTCTGCAGGGCTGATCGTGGTGTGCACAGTGGCTGGGATCTCGGCACTGATCGTGGCTGCGGTCTGCTGGTGCAGGTGAGCTGGGGGCTGCTGGTGCCTGCCAGTCCCTCAGTGTCCTTGTGCCCAGGGGAGCTTGTTCCTGTCCTTCACGGGTGTGGGGGGGGGCGGTTTGGAGGAGAGGCAATAGCTGTCCTTGCCAGTCCCCCTGCCGGTACAGCATCTGCTGGTCGGGGCTGGAGGACAGTGGTGGGACACCCCCGTGCCAGGCACAGGCTCCTGGGAGCGGGTGGCACCTGATTTGGGCATCACTGTGGCACTGGGTGCTGACACCCCCAACGTGTCGGTGCCTCATGCCCAGGCCCCGTGGGATGGAGGTGGCTGTGCCTGGGGGTGCCACCTGTCACGGGTGCCATTGCAGGGAACAGGGATGTGGGTGGGAGGGCTGAGCCCCCCTGGGGGTCGCTGACTCCTGAATGGAGTCATCCAGTCCGGTGGCTCCTGCCAACCGCTCTCCTCTCCCCTGGCAGGCTGCAGAAGGAGGTCAGGCTGACGCAGAAAGCAGACTACTCAGCACAGCGAGCAGCCAGCCCCTTGCCCTACGACAAGATCTCGGTAAGGCACCCGTGTCCCTCCTTGCAGGGTGTTTGGCTCTGGGGCCAGGCACGTGCTCTGCTCGAGGGGCTTCCGACACAGCAGGGGACACCTGCCAGCCGGGCTGGGGGCTCTCTGGAGCCCGGCCTCCATGCCTGTCCTTGCTCTCTCTGCAGCCTGGGGACAAGACGCTGGCTCAGAGTGCCCAGATGTACCACTACCAGCACCAAAAGCAGCAGATGCTCTCCATGGAGAAGTAAGCAGCCTGGGGAGCAGACAGCATGGTCGCTGGTCTATGGGGTCCCTTAACTGGGTGTCATTAATCATTCCCCTGGGCTTCACCCCCTGTCTGCATCCTCTCCCCCCAGGCATAAAGAGGAGCCCAAGCTGCCGGACTCGGCGTCATCCGATGAGGAGAATGAGGATGGAGACTTCACCGTGTACGAGTGCCCTGGGCTGGCTCCGGTACGGCGGGCGCAGGGAAGCCGGGGGGGGGACCCTGTGCGTGCGGGGGGGGGGGGGGGGGGGGGATCCAACACATCTGGGATGTGCAGTTCCTTGTGAGGAGCCTTTTTTTAAACACATCTTCGTCAAACCCTGAGAGGATCCAACCCCTCTGCTTCCCCCATGTGCCATCGCCAGGTCCCACTGGAGCTCTCCAGTGGGCAGGAGCGGGTGCCCTGGTATGGGTGCCCCAGCACAGGGCTGTTCCCTGGGCGGCGCTGCCCCGTGGCCCCAGGAGTGGAGAGCCGGAGCAGCCCTTGGCAGACCCAACCCGCCATCCCTGTGGTGCCAGGGACGTGGTCACCTCAGGCTCTTGGGCACCAGGACCGGGGAGCTCATCCTGGTGCCTCCCCAGCACCTGGACCGGGGACCTGTGACCCCTCAAAGCCAGGGAGGACTTTCCTGGCTGGCAGAGGACCTCGGGGAAGGGCAGCTCCTAACAGCCCTGGGTACAAAGAGCACAAAGAGACCCGAAAGGAGCCTTTCACATGGTAATGGCTGCGGAGCCCAGCCATCAGGGCCCAGATTAAGGGTCATCATTAGGTCTTTACAGGCCCATTAAAGGGCACTTGATGGCAGGCAAGCAGTCTGGGCAAGGAACCCCATTCCTGCCAGCCAGGCTGGGGGTCCCATCCTGCGGTCCCCAGCCAGGCTGGGGGGTCCTGTGCTGGAGACCTCAGCCAGGCGATGGGGTCCAGTCCCAACTGGGACCATGGGTTTTACACACTGTCATCCCATCCCAGCATCCCCAGCCGCTCGTGGTGGGGAAGCAGCACCTTTCCAGGGGTGACAGCAGGGTCCTGGTGTGTGTCACCCCATCCCAGCCCACGAGGTTCCCCCATCCTCCTTCCTCCCTGCTGGGCTGGGGTTCAGATTCAAGCCCCTTGGGACAGGGCGGCTCAACCCCCAGCTGGTTTCTGACCTCCTGCCTTTTCCTTCCCCTCATCCCGCTCCCTCCGCTGCCGCAGACTGGAGAAATGGAAGTGAGGAACCCGCTGTTTGACGACTCCTCCTTACACCCCTCCAACCCCAAATCGCACCAGTAACACCCCTCCAGTCCTCCGTCCGAGCTCACTACGGACTGTATGGCCAACGCTGAAGCCCGGCGGGGCGGCCACGCTGGAGAGGCACCCGCAGCCGGGTGAAGGGGTGCGGACCCCGCTCTGCCAGACTGTTCGACGCCTGCCCAATAAACACCCACTAACAGCTATGGGAGGGGGGAATCGCCCCCGTTTCCAGCGTCCTTGTCCTCTTTGCTGCTGTGATTGCGTCCCTGGTTTGCCCTTTGCTCACTGCTCTCGGGGACGCGCCAGCCCCGCGGGGGGGGCGGCCACTGCCTTGGCTCAGAAACTGGGGGGGCTGCAGCACTGTCTCTTTGCATTTGGCTTGGAGGAGGGGGCTGCTGCCCCGGCTGTGGCTGGGCTGATGCAACAGCAGCTGGGAAAGGACTGGAGAGGAGGTTGGACAGAGGGAGAGGGGCCAGGTGGGTCCGGGCACGCTCCTGTCTGCAGGGGAAGGCGTCAGGGCTGACAGCCCGCCCAGAGCCCCTCTGCCAGGGACGGAGACTCCCCGGAGCAGGTGGCATCGCTAAAGGGTCTGGTGCCTGGTTTGCCCCCTCTTCCCCAGCCTGGGCAGCCCCTGGCAGCAGGGTCCCACTCTGGGAGCCAAGGGCAGGAGCAGGAGCGGGCTCGGGCAGGCGCTGGCATCTCTCTCTGGGATGGCCCTTCAGATGCCGCCCTGCACAGGGCCCGGCCGGGAGCCGGGGCTCTGCCCTGGCCCCTGCACTGGCTCCATCTCCTTCTAGGGGTGCTGGTCCTCGGAGGCCCCGGGGCACAGGTGCCACTGTGGCCTGGCACCCCATGCTGGGCTGTGCCAGCAGAGGTGGAGGATCTCCTCGTGGCAGCCCTGGGTGTTGGCTGGGCTCCCGCCCCAGGCCTCCATGGGGTGAATGCTCAGAAGAGGCTCAGGGTTTTGGTTTTAAGCCTGTGTGGCTGTGGGGGAGGAAGGAGTGAGACTGGTGGGGGCTCGGGAGACTGGGAGGGGTAGCCAAGGCACGGTGGCTTTGCTGTGCTGCTTCTCTGCCCCACGGAGCCCATGCCCTTTGCAGCATCCCTGCAGAGCCTGGCCCGGCGCTCTCTCAGTGCATCCCTCTGTGGCAGGGAACAGTCTCTACCACTCCGTCCCGGGCACCTCCTGGGCTCCAGAGACCCCCTGCATCCGGGCTCACCAGCCCCCCACCAACAAGTCCTTGCTCAGAGCCCAGCGCTGTTCCCCAAAACCTCCCCGGTGCATTGGCCGTGACCCCTCCAGCATAAGGCCCGGGATGAGTTTTGGGTTGCTTTTCACAGATGTGGCTTCACATCCAGACCCTGCCGTGGACCGTCATGGCCACGGGTGACCTGTTGCATGCAGGTGGTGTCTTGCACGGGGGTGACCTCTTGCACACGGGTGGCCTGTTGCATGCACGGGAGCTGTTGCACGCACGGGAGCCATTGCACATGCAGGCAGGCACGGGCAGGGCAGGCAGCAGCGGCAGGGCCCTGTGCTGGTGCACGGTGGTGGGGTGGGAACATCCCCGGCGGGGTTGCTGGCAGAGGCCGTCACTGCACAGATCCTTTCCCCGCAACCTGCTCCCTTACCCATGGGCTGCTGCCCTTCTCCCTGCACCCCTCGTTGTATGGATTGTAGTTCTTTTAAAAGGAGATTTTATTAAACGACCATGTTTGAGACCCATGCGAGTGTGTGGTGTGGGGCCAGGCTCCCCGCTGTGGGGCCCTCGACTCTGAGTGCTCCTTTTGGGAGCAGGGTGGGATGGGGGAACAGGGGTGGAGGATGCTGCGGGTCCCCCATCCCAAAACCCTCCCTGGGGAATAGTGAGAGCAGCCATCCTACTCCTGCAGCTGGAGCAGCCGCCAGCCCTTCCCAAGGGTTTTCCCAGACCCGGCAAGAATCAGAGTTTATTTTCTTGCTTCTCAGTGTTTGCCAGGAGAGGTTTCCCCAGCGAAGGGTTGGGTGGGAGCCCCTGGCTGTGCCTGCCCGCACCCAGCCCTGCAGCACCCAGCGCCCACCCGCCCCCATCACCCCTCGCCCCCAGGGCCAGGCCCTTCGCACCTCAGCAGGGCCGGCAGATAAGGGCTATCCTGTCCCCCCATTGTGTGGAGCCTGAGCTCCTCTCCCGGCCCTTTGATCACGCCAGCCCCCCATCAGGCTGATACAATCTCATCTCCTGGTTTCGGCAGCCTGGAGGGTGGGTGCTGACTCACCGCCAAAGCGCCCAGACACCATCGGGGATGCTTCGCTCAGCCCCGCTCATGGGTGGCCCTGGGGTCTCCAGCTGCAGCCCCAGGCAGGCAGCATCGCACCCCAAATCACCCGGGGCCACCCCAAGACTCACCCCTGGGGAAACCCAGTCTTGCACCCCCCTCTACGAGGTCCCCAAATTCATCCTTCCTTTGCTCTCAGAGCCCAGCAGCCTCTCAGAGCACGCCCAGGCTTTTTGGGAAGCTCTAGCTTTGAGTAAAACATGGCTGCTGCTCCCAGGAAGACCCCTCGCTCAGGGCCCCCCTGGGAAGCCATGGCCCTACTGCATGTCCGGGCACAGAAGAGTCATTTGTCCTGGGACACCATGTCTGTGCCACAGACATCCCAGGACAGCCTGGGGCTGGGAGCAGGGTCTGTGCTCAGCCCCAGCCTGTCTGTGCCTCAGTTTCCCCAGCTGTAAAACAGCAGGGAGGACTGGCTGGTGTGTTCAGGCACTGTGGTGATGTGGGCGATACCCAAGTTACACCCTGGGCTTTGTAATACAGAGGCCTTTTTAATGAGGAGACAGATCTGGACCAAACCATCCTTCAGGACTTTCATCTCAGCCAGGTTTGGAAGCAGCAACCCTCCAACCCGTCCACCCAGGCCAGCAGCCAAGCAAACTGCGGTGCCATGGAGGAGCTTTGGCGTTCCTCCCAGGGACGGGGCTTCTGAAGCTGAACCCACTGGCCAGCCCTCCTCAGACAGACCTGGGGTGAAGACTGTGGCTGGCTCCTGACCATGGGGCCCCGACCCACCACGTGCAGGGCTGCAGCCCGCCAAGGTGTGGTTGCCTTAGGCATGAAACTCAGGGGGATCCAGCACAACCCCAACGGCTCCTCCATCACCTGCCCCAGGAGAAAGGGTGGGCTGACAGTGAACAAAACATAATCTGTGGTCATACACTCTCTTAAAATCTTGTCTCCAAGCCAAACCAATGCCAAACCAGCACACTCAGTAAATGGAGGACAAGCAGAAGTGCATCTCTGTCCCCTGCCAACCTGCTGCCATCTCAGTGAGCTGGGTAGGACAGACGCATTTCTTTCTTCTCCCTTTTTCCTAGCAGGATCCCATCCATCCCTGACTGGGTTACAGACCACAGAACTGGGCCCGAGCCTGGAGCATGAGCAGGCTCCAGCCACAGGGGTGATGGAGGGACGCACCCTTCCTCCTCCTGGAGCAGGCAGGAGGCTCTGCCCCAAAGCAGATGGATGGCCAAGCCCCGGCCATCGGTGCACAATGACCCCGCACCACAACCCGGCACCTCACACAGCCCCCCCAAAATCGCCCCATTGAAATGGGGGGGGAGGCACACACCAAGAAACCCCACTGACTCCCTCCACATCCCCCAGCTAAAACCATCACTGCCACAATAGGCCCAGCTCCTACAAAGGGGCCGGTTCAAAGTCAACGTCTCCCTTCCCCTCTGCCTGTATATGAAAGAGAGCAGGAATGCGTTTGAGGCCTTGGTGGGCTGGGGGGCTTCCTGGGGGGATGGAGAGAAAGAGCAGGTTGGCAGGAGGAGGGGGTCCGGCCCGGGAACAATAAATCAAAGGGAAGGGGAGTTACTGCCCAGCCAAGGATCTTCTGAAACCCTGGGCCGCAGCGGGAGCCCGGGAGGAGCAGGGCTGATGGCTGCGATTGGAGTCCCGCAGCGAGACTTCCTCTGCCCGCTGGCAGAGGGCAGGCAGCGGGGCAGGCCTGCCTGCACAGCACCTGGGCGCCGGCATCCCTGGCAGCATGGCCCGGGGCCCGGCTCTCCCCTCGGCATGGCCAAATCCAGCGCCTGCAGGGAGAGGTGCCTCAACGGGTCCGGGCAGTGGTTCCCCCTCAGGCAGGTCCTGCAGCTGTGGGGCTCATTCGGGGTTGCCCACGTCCCCGCTGACAGGCTTTCTGTATCCTCAGGTCATTTTCCTGGGGCTGCCCTCCCTCCCCACAGCAGCCTGGCACAGCCGGGATGGGCAGCCTGGCACATGCCCAGCCATCTTCCCAAATCAGGAAGGGGTTTTAATTCCAGCTCATCCTCTTGGTCATTTTTTTTCCTTATAGGAATATCATTACAAGGGGGGGCTGTTCCTCTCCCCCCGATGTGCGGCAGTGCCACGTGCTGGGCCAGGGGCTGCTGCTGGCACTGCGGGTACCAGCCCCTGGGTACCAGCCGCTGGGTGCACTGCTGGGTTTGAGCCCCTGGGTGCCAGCCCTCTCGGGAGCCAAAGCAAGTGCTTCATAACCAGCATCAAGCGCCTTCCACCAGTCCCACCAGCAGCCCCATCGCCGTCCCACCGCGGCGGGGGAGGCTCCTCCAGGCTATCTCTTCGGCCTATCTCCAGTGCGAGACGGCCGCAGGCTCCCGGTAATCCGGGTTAATAAACAAGGAGTGGTGCTGGCAGCAGGATGGCCCCTCGCCCCGCTCTGGCTGGGGTCAGGGGGTGCCCGTGCCGCCCGTGCCGCCCTGTACCCAGGAGCCGGCCCCGGGCAGGCCGGCCCCGGCAGAGCCTGACATGGCGGCAGCGCCAGGGCCGGGGAAGCTGCGGGTGCCGAGGCGGGAGGGAGGGAAGGGGGAAATGCCTGGAGCCGGCCCCGATAGCTGCCCTCCATTGTGAAGGGCAGCACGAGAGGAAAGCCCTTAAGATAGAGAAAATATCAAGCGCGCTCCATTGTGGGGCAGATGGGCCCGATAGCCGGGGCTGCAATTAGCTCCCCAGCGGCACACCCAGAGCCTCGGGGCCTCTCTGCCTGCCGGGGCTGCGCGAAGGACACGCTCCCTCCGGCGCACGGCCTTTCTCTGCGGGGCGAGGAAGAGGAGAGGGACAGTGGGGGTGTGAGGGAGCCGGGGAGCCCCAGCTTCACCCACGAAGGCAGAAGCTTCATCCCTGCAGGGAGCCGCGAGGCTCTGCCGCTGGGACCACGCGGCGCAGAGGGGCGAGAGAGCACGGCCGACGGCAGCAGCGTCCCCAGGGCTTGTCCCGCGGACAAGGGGCTGCTGCGGCCCCGGGCCGGCTGCCGTCCCTGCCTGCACCCCCAGCCTTGGCTCACGCCGTGGCGGCTGCCCCCTTTCCCCAAAGCAATCCCGGTTGCCTGCCCGTGCCCAGACTCGGCGACACCGGGGAGTTCCCGGGTGGGGAGCCCCGGGGGCTGATGCTGCCCCAGCATTTGGAGACGTGGGCCCCACCGCGCACCCCCGAGCTGGGCGGGGGGGGGCTCTGCCCTTCGCCGCCCACGGGGGCGAGCGGGGCCAGAGGGGGGCGAGACCCCGCAGCGGCCCGGGGTCCCTCGCCCGCCGGGGCCGGCCCCGGCCCTCTCCTCCCCGCGGCCCGAGGGGAAGGGCGCGGGCGGGCCACAGCCCACCTTCTGTCGCACCTTCCCCCCCGGGTGCCCCCCTTTCGCCCCCCCCGGGGGGGGATCAAGTTCACGCCCGACCCACCGGTGCGGGGCCAATGGGGCCGGGGCCCATTTCCATACCGCCCGGCCCGGCCCGGCCCGGCCCCGCCGCCCTCAGAGGCCCCGGCGGCGCCGCAGCAGGGAGGCAGCGGCCGGCGGGCGGCCGGGCCGAGCCCCGCAGCCTCCGCATGGAGCCCTAGGGCGGCGGGCAGCATGTTCAGCCCGGACGGGGGGCTGCCGGCCGCCCCCTTCGGCCTCCTGCCCGACGCCGGCCCGCCCTTCCCCCGCGGCGGCTTCGACGGGGCGGCCGCCCAGCCGCTCTTCTTCCCTTTCGCCGCCGAGCCCGAGGCCGCCCGCGACCCGCCGCCGGCCCGCGCCTGGCTGCCCCCGCCCGCCGGGCCGCCCGCCAAGGCGGAGGCGCGCCCGGGCCGGCCCTGCCGCCAGCCCTCGCCCGAGCCCCGCGCCGCGGCCTGCTGCGGCCCGGCCTGGCCCGCCCCGCCCTGGGCCGGGCCCGCGCCCCCCGGCGCCGCCACCGCCGCCCTGCCCGGCCCGCCCTTCCCCGGCACCGCCGCCGCCGCCTTCCCCGGCCCCCAGCTCTGCCCCGCCGCCCTGCAGCCGGGCTCCGGCGGCCTCTCCGGGCTGGGCAGTAGCGGCAGCTCCAGCGGCGCCGCCAGCGAGGGCGGACACTCCAGCGACAGCGGCGACGAGGTGAGACCCGACGGGACGGGGGCGGGCTGCCCTGCCGCGCTGCCCTGCGCCCGGCCAACCTGGGCGCCCCGCGGAGGTATCGCGCTGCCTTCCGTGGTGCCGGGGGTACCCCTCCCCTCCCCCGTGCCGCTGCGCAGCCAGGGAGCAGAGCCTGGGCTCGCTGCCGTGCCGCCCCGTCGGGGCAGGGGCCTGCCTGGCCACCCCCGGGCATCGCCGACCCGGCCCGGGCAGGGGCAAGCGGGGACGCCGCCGCTGCCGTCCTGCCTGTCCCCTCCGCCGGCTGCCCCCCGGGAGAAGCCCCAGAGCGGCCCGACGTGTCCCAGCGCCGGGCTCGTCCCGGCTGGGTCCGCCTCTCCGCGGACGGAGCGCCTCGGGGCGGCTGCTTCGGGGTGAGAAGGGCGCTTTGGGGGCTCGGGGGGCAGCTCTCGCCTCACGCGTGGCGCTGCGTGGCCGTGCCTTCTACACGACGCCGCAGCCCGGCTCGGGCGGGATGCTCGGGGCACCGCAGCGCGGTCCCCCCGGGCCCTGCCCCGCCGCAGCCCGGCTCCTGGCAGCCCCCTCCGGCCCTCGGCCGTGCGGAGACGGCGGCTGCTGTCCCGGCCGCTCCCGCCGGGGCTCCGACGGCTGCCGGGGCGCGGGGCAGAGTCAGCCCGGGGACGGGAGGGAGTAGCGGTAGGTCTCGGCAGGATCGGCAGGTGCAGTTTAGGTTCGTTTTTAGTATTTTTAACTCTTGACTTAATACAAACCTGTCCCTCCCAGGCAAGCACGCCTCGGGGGTACAGCGGCAGATGATGCCGGGGTTTGTTGCAAGGTTCCTGCGAGCTGTTGCGGGTGCGTTGGCTGGGTTTGTGCGGAGCTGCTGCCGCGTACGTGCCGCGGGGATTCGGGAGCTCCCACGCCCGCCACGATGGGAGCGCGGAGGGATGAGCGTCCCGCGGGTCGCAGCCTGTCACGCTGGGTGGGGGTTACGGGGCATGGTTTTTCCCGGCCGAGGGAGGGTGAGGATTGCCCCGTGGCAGGGCTTCTCCGGGCTTCTTCCTCCCGATGTACGCCAGGAATTAAAAGCCAAGACTTGGCGGCAGGAGGGACGTCTGTAAAACCCGAAATTGCGATGCAAATGTGGAAATCGGGTAAAAGATTGCAAAATGCCCCCGCAACAGTTGAGGGCTGCGCTGCCGGGAAGAAGGGAAGCGCCCGGGTAAGCAGCTTTCCAGAAGGGAAGAGCCTGTTTGTGGCAAAGGGGTGTTTGAATCTCACTCGAGTCATGGGCGCTTTCGGCGTTAGCTTCATCTGAGCCATTTCACCTGCCCCGGGTGCAGGCGGGAGAAGGGCTGGCGAGGGGCTGCCCCGTGCCCGAGGGCCGTGGGGAGGTGGGTGCCCACGCCCCGGGATAGCTGAGCCCGTGGGGATGTGTCGTGGGATGCGTGGGAGTGGGGTGATGCTGGGGCCATCAGCAAATGTGCCCATCGGTGCTGCCGCTGGTCAGGCCACGAGGGTCAGAGCCTGGGGGCAGAGGGGACGTTCCCAGGGCGTACTGGGGCAGGGCAGGAGCTCTGGGTGCTCCCGGGACTGCTTGCTGTCCTCGAGTCCTTGTGCCACCCTGGGCCTCTGCCGTGCCAGCGTGGTGTGAGCTGGGCGCTGTGCCGTGGTCGGGGGGGTGCTGCGTGGGGCAGGGTGGGGTGGAGGCACTTTGGGGTGCTTGAGCAGAGCCCCTTGTTCAGCGCTTGGGGAAAACCCTTCTGCCACCCAGGCCATCGCCCCAGGGACCCCATCGCCCAGAGGTGGCAGCGGCTGGTGGGTGTCGGCGCTGCCAAGGGCTCAGCCGAGCACTCTCCTGTCCCTCTCCCCGTCCCACGCTGACCCCGACACACGGACAGACCCCTCTCTTGGCAGCCCCTGGGCGCGAGTTGTCCCCCTCTCAGTTTATCTCTGCCCCTGCCAGGATGCGCCAACCTCAGAAGAGCTGGAGCAGTTTGCCAAGGACCTCAAGCACAAGCGCATCATGCTGGGCTTCACCCAGGCTGACGTGGGGCTGGCTCTGGGCACCCTCTACGGTAAGGGTCCAGGAAGGGTCCTCGTCTCCCCCCACACCCGGGGGGAAGGGAGAGGCCTGGGAGGGGGATGGAGCACCTGGGCAATGGAGATTTCTGCTCCTTAACGACCTGCAAAGGAGGTGGTGAGCACCAGCCCCAGGGCTCCTGGGGCTCCCAAGCCCTGGTTAAGTACTTGCTTAAGCTGGAAGGGTTTGATAACAAGGAACTGGTTTTAAAATAGGTACAGCTGCTTATTGAAGAGTGCCTCAGTGTTTTAAATCCCTGCTGAAGCAGCAGGGAGAATGTCTTAACAGATCCCCCATCCCCAGGGATGCTGGAGGGGGGATCCTGGGGGTCTGCTGGAGGTAGAAGGTCCCTGGCACAGGGGCAGGAGCAGTGCATGACACCCTGTCTGACCATACAGGGAAGATGTTCAGCCAGACGACCATCTGCCGCTTCGAAGCGCTCCAGCTCAGCTTCAAGAACATGTGCAAGCTGAAGCCGCTGCTGCAGCGTTGGCTCAACGAGGCGGAGAACACAGACAACATGCA
Organism: Mycteria americana; assembly: GCF_035582795.1. Classification (NCBI taxonomy): domain Eukaryota; kingdom Metazoa; phylum Chordata; class Aves; order Ciconiiformes; family Ciconiidae; genus Mycteria; species Mycteria americana. Next base: position 1,453,718 of record NC_134381.1, on the reverse strand, counting down.
AGAGGTTAGGGGCTGGGGAGGGCCGGGGGTACTTGCGCACCAACGAGCCCTCAAGCTGCAGCTTTTTCTCCCTTTTACACGTGCTTTCTGGGAGAGAGGAGGGGAGCAGCAGCCGTCCCATGCCATAGCAGCATCTCACTGCTGGGCGGGGAACCGCTGGTATCACCTTCTTCCAGGCTGTGGGGAGCCCAAATCCCCCTACAGACACCTTGTGACAATTGTGGCAGCTCCTTTCTCAGAGCAACCAGGTCCTGCTGGAATCTTGGATAAACTGGAGGTGCAGCTTGCTGCTCCTTGGGGAGCCTGGAGGGACGTAGGAAGACGTGTCCATCCATCCCCTCTGCACCAGCTACAGGCAGTGCTGGGACACTGCGAATGGCCCCAGTTGCAGTGGGGTGACACTCGGTGGACAGTCATGGGGACAAAGACTGTCCCCATCCCTCCCAGACAGCCACACGTGTGTCCCGTGTGTCCCAAGCCTGGTGGGGACATTGCTAGCCCTGTCACCAAGCGTGTGGCCTCTCTCTCATTTCCAGATGTGCAATGCGGAGCAAGTGTTGGCCCAAGCCCGGAAGAGAAAGCGCAGGACCAGCATTGAGACCAACGTGAAGGGGACGCTGGAGAGCTTCTTCCGCAAGTGCGTGAAGCCCAGTCCCCAGGAGATCTCCCAGATCGCCGAGGACCTCAACCTGGACAAAGATGTAAGTTGGGACAGTATGCAGGGTGGGTGCCCAAACGGCTGCGGTTCTAGAGTACCCGTGTCAGGCCAGTTCGATATTGGAAGCTGTGGGAGAGTGGCCAGGGCTGGCAGCCACCATCGGCCTGTCTGAGCCCAGCCCCGGGAGGAGCTGTGGCAGGGAGGGTACTGTGCTGGTGGGTTGGGGTGCTGTGGAGATGCCACTAGCAGAAGGGTCTCCTTGTCGCCCGCACAGCGCCTGGGCTTGCCCCCCTCACCCTTCCCCGTCTTCCCCTCCCTTGCAGGTGGTCCGGGTCTGGTTCTGCAACCGGCGTCAGAAAGGCAAACGGCTGCTGCTGCCCTTCGGCAATGAGGCGGAGGGAGTGATGTACGACATGAACCAGTCCCTGGTGCCCACCAGCCTGCCCATCCCGGTGACATCCCAGGGCTACAGCCTGGCACCCTCCCCTCCCGTCTACATGCCGCCCTTCCACAAAGCCGAGATGTTCCCTCAAGCGCTGCAACCTGGGCTCTCCATGAGCAACAGCAGCCACTGAACCAGGGGCTGCGGGGGCTGGCAACAGTGCCGCCCCGACACTGTGGCTGGGCTGGCTCTCTGGGGGCAGCTTCCTCCGCTTCGCCCTGAGAAGGCACGGGCACGGCCCCACTCCTGCTCCCAGGGCCTGCCTGGGCACTCGCTGGGCTGCCTTAGGGCTTTTGGGGCGTGAGGGGCAGGTGGTTGCTCCCAGCCTTTCCCAGTTATGTGAGTTTACTGGTCCCAGCAGTGTCTGCCCCCCTCCGACCTCTCCTGGGGGGCGGCTGCTCCTGCCCCACTGCACCCCACCGAAGCCACGCATGCCCGGGGCGCTGAGCGGAGCTGCCTGCGCCTGGCCCCAGCCCAGCCAAGCCACTCTCCTGCAAGACCCAGAAAAAAAGTATTTTTTAGGTTTTTTTTGAGGGGTGGGTGGGGGGAGGGGGGTGGTTTTATTATTTTTTTAAAATGGTTTTTGGTTGTAGTTTTTAAAAAGCAAAAATCTTTGTAGTGATTACTAGTTTCCCAGGTGCCCCCTCCCTGTCATGTAGACATGGGGCCCGCCATGTCTCCCTGTCATGTAGACGTGGGACCCCTCCCTGGGGTGCTGGGCCCAGGGCCGGGGTCCCTGGCAGCTCTGCCCACCCTCCCAGGCAGCCAGGGCGAGCCGAGGGCTGGAGCGTGGGGCTGGAGGTGAGCCCTCACAGCCCCGGCCGCCCCTCGCCCTGCAGCACGGGAGAGCTTTGCCCGTCTGGGCAGGCTGGCAGGGCTTGTTTTGGGGGAGTGGTGGGGGTCCTCCCTGGCCCTTGTGCCCAGCATCACCCCGGGTCCCCTGTGCCCTCTCCACTCTCCAGCCGTTGTCCCTCTGCCCCAGCCTGGCTGCCCAGGGACCGTTTTTCCCCAGGGGGTCCCAGCCCAGGGGGGCTGACACCGTCCTGTCCATGCTGCTAGCACCCCCATCCGTGCTTTTGAGCCTGCTGTAGTTGATGATGATTTTTATTTTTTTTTTCTTAATCATATTCCCTCTGGCGATGAAATAAATCTCAGTTCTTTGGGGCATGAAAGCGAGTTAACCCTTTCCTTGCCTCCCTTGTGTGGTGCCAGGCAGCCCAGCAGCACGGGTTTGGCTGCGTGCGGGGGCACCCAAACAGGGCTGACCTGTCCCCATTGTGCCAGCAACACCCGGCTCTTGGCTGCCTGCAGCCTGCCCCACCACCAGGAGTGGTGGCAGCTTGGCCCTGGGGGACACCAGCTTGTCAGGCCTGTGCCCCCCGCAAAGCAGAGGTGGTCGGGAGTATGGCAGGGGTCACTTTCCACCCGGTTTGAGGAGCCATTTTTCCATAGCTGCTTTTGGGAAGGGTGGAAGTGCAGCAGGATCTCATCTTGTAGGCTGCTCCAGCGGATACTGTGGACAGGGAAGGATGCAGTGGAGATGCAGAGCTCCCAGCCCCAGGGTGGGCAGGCGAGAGGTACCAGAAGCCTGGGCTGTTCTCGCCGCAGGGCTGCCAGCGTGGCACCGGTGGGCGAGGGATGTTCCCATGTGCGTGGTCCAGCCGAGGCAGCCTCGCGGTGGCTGTGCCAGGCGGTGCCAGCCCAGCCAGGCAGGTCCGGGTGGGCATCAGGAGCTGAGCTGGTGGGGATCGGGAGTGCCAGCCCTGCCAGGAGAAGCAAGTGTCTGGGGGATGACACCTTGCTTTTCACCGCCATGGCCTCTGTAGCCTGGTTTGCCACCAGCCTGCACCCCCGAGGGATTTTCCCCCTGAGCAGAAGCAATGAAATGACCAAACCTGTAGGGAAACTTCTGAAAAGCCCCTTTTTCAGCTCAGCTGCCAGTAAACGATGGGTTTGCTCTCTGTGGGCCAGGCAGGAGTGGGGTCACTGCAGGCAGCTGCTCGCAGGGCACCTTGGGACCCTGCAAAGGGCCAGGGTGCACACCAGGCTGGGTGCCAGCCCTGTGGGGTGGGATCCCCTTGGCTCACCCTGTGTCCCTGCTTGCTCCCCAGAGCCTGGGTACCCAGGCCTACGTCCCCTTCTGCCCGCAGGGTGGGGGCACAGCCAGGCATGGCACCTGCTGGAAACTGCCCGCCTGCCACTGCTTGCCCTTTGCTGCCTGACGCTTTTGGGGTGGGTGGGCTGGGGGTGCTGGAGGCTGGCAATCCGTGGGGTTGGTAGCAGAAAGCCTGGGAAGGGTGTCACCTCCCTAAGGTTTGCTTCTCTCCACATTTCCGCCATCTGATTTTCTGCTCCAGCAAAAGGCCAGCCAGGCAGGAGCCCCAGCCCCCCATGGGACCCCCAGATCCCGCTGCCCCAGCACCCTGCCCATGGGCACTCAGAGCCTCTCCTGCTCTGTTTTCGGTTGACCCAGAAGACAAAACAAGACGGAAATCGGAAGCCACAGAAATCTGAAGAGCGCAGCGTGCCTGTCAAACTGCAACCCAGCAAGGGCTGGGCCAGGCTGGGTGAGCAGCTGCCAGGGCCAGAGGCGCAGCAAAGCGCTAGCCCCGAGCAGGAATGTCCCCTCTGCTGAGGGGGTGTCACCGCACACCTGAGCCCCACTGCACCCGGGGCGTGGGGAGCGGGTCCCAGAGGGCAGCAGGCAGCTTTGTGGGGTGGCAAGGGTGGGGTTGGGCGGGCGACTTCGGGACTGCAGTGAAGGAAGCTGGGGGAAACCTGTGACAAAATGAGTCGTTTATATCAGGGGTTGATGGCACTGAGCAGAGGGGCAGGGAGGAAGGCACGGGCTGAGCGGTGATGTCCCACCCCCTGGTCCTGTCACCCAACCTCGGGCATCTGCCACTGATCCCAGACGGGTGTTTCCCCTCGGGGTGTCTGGGCATTGCCTGAGCCCAGGGTGCAGGGTGGGTGCGCTGCAGGGTGCCCATGGAGCAGAGTGCACACAGTGCAGGGTGACTGTGTGGTACAGGGTGCCCATTGTGCAGCGTTCACAGTGCAGGGTGCTCTCCATGCAGGGTGCCCACAGTGCAGGGTGTGTGCATGGTGCAGGGTGCCCACTGTGGCGTGTGCATGGCACAAGGTCCAGCACTGCAGGGTGCTGGTAGTGCGAGTGCCGGGGGTGCGTGGTGCATGCGCGGTGCAGGGTGCACATGGGCTTGGCAGTGCCAAGGGCACACGGAGCGGGCTGCCGGTGCCGCAGCATGCCCACAGGACCGGCTTTGCTCTGGGCTCGCTGTGAGGCTCCGGGCACCACCACCTCGCTGGCTTCCTGCCGCAGCAGGGCAGGCGTGCCGGCAGGGGAGCGAGAAACCACAGCATCCCTCTCTGACTCAGCCTGGCACTGAGCAGGCTGAGATTGCTCTCGAGAGCATCTGGTGTCCTGCCAGTCCTCGCCGGCATGGTGACACCCACAGCTCAAGAGTGGGGGTGGGTGGGGGAAATGGGTGCTGCCGGGAAGTGGCGGAGCAGAGGCTGTGCTCTTCATCCCTGCTGTGGGGTGCTGGGCCCTTCCGGGCTGCCCCCGAGCTCGGCTCCTCCACCCCAGCCAGAAATGTCACCATGGGGCCTCTGCCACCGGGGCTTTGCCACTCAGCAGAAGGTGCTGGAGGGGGCACAGAACAATCGCAGGGGAAGGTTGGGGAGCCCTGAGCCCCTTGCCAGCCCCCTGCCCTGCCCGACCCCTGCACCACAGGCAGAGTCTGCAGCACTGTGTCATTTATTTCCAAAGCACCCTCTCATCCTGCCAGCACCCTGGCGAGGTAGGTCAGTGTCAGGTCTGGGGGGGGGGTTTAGTCCCATTTTGCAAGAAATTAAGTCACACGGAGTTACTCAAGGTTCCAGTGTGGCAACAGCCAAGCTGGGAGGAGAGGTCAGGGCTCCCGTGTCCCTCCCTGCCCCATGTCCTGGTCTGTAGGAGGGTGCCCCATGCTCCCCCCACCCCAGTATCCTCTGCCCAGATGCATCTCCAATGGTCCCAGCACACACCAGCGCCACACTAGGTGTTGAACCAGCTCTTCAGGTCAGGATAGACACGGCCGCGGGGCAGGCTGGGGTAGGCGGTGCAGATGGTGCAGATGCGCTCCCTCCAGTCAGCGAAGAGCTTCACACTGTACCTCTTCTGCCAGGCAAAGAACTGCCGGTAGCGGCTGGAGTTCATGGTCTTCAGGAAGGTGGCCAGCTCTGCCAGGGAGCCAAAGTCATCGACGTGAATGAAGGAGTCTGCAGGAACAAACTGCTCGTAGTTGGCCCGGGGAGGCCCCAGCACCACGGGCACAGTGCCGGCCATCAGCGAGTTCCTCCAGAGCTTTTCAGTGATGTAGTCCTGATGGATGGAGTTCTCAAAGGCCAGGTAGAACTTGGACTTGGATGTCGTTGGCAAGAGGCAGTCCTTGCAAAGTGGCTTTTTGTTTGCTTTCCCATATATGTTCACATGGAGGTACCTGGAGAGGTTTTTGTAGATTTCAGCTCTTTTCTGAGTCCTGTGGTAGTTGCTGATAACCCAGGACACCAAGTTGGTCTTCGTGGGAATGTTCACAGTGGCCGACCGGTTGGGCACAAGCTTGCCGTAGGGCATGAAGATGTCTGAGTCCCGTCTGTAGGTCATCACCCAGTTGAAGGTCTGGTTCCATTGTGCTAGAGCTTTAGTGTTGGAGGGGGACTCCAGGGAGACCCACACCCAGTTCTGCCCCGGCGGCCTCTCCCTGGGCAGCCTGTCCCTGCCTGGCTGGAGCGTGGCGTGGGGGAACACCACAACATCTGCCCGGCCCAGCAGCTGCCGCTCCGTGGTGAGCCAGCAGCCCGCAATGCTGTACAGCTCATGGCAAACGTCCCCGCTGACATTGGGGACCTGCTTTGAGGGCCATTCCCACACCAGCACCACCAGCGGCTCAGTGTGCTTGGGGGCTCCTCCAGAGACCTCGGAGGGGTTGAGGAAGCACCTTAGATTCCAGAGGGTGGTTACAAACACCCCAGCGCTGACCACCACCTTCACACTGGGCCGGCCCCACGGTGGCCGTGGCAGCGGTGATGTCCGAGGCATGCTGCCAGGCTGGCTGTCGCTTTCTTGGGTGACAGAGCTGACACCTGCAAGAGAAGAGAGGCCACCAAGGGCCGTCAGCTCAGCTTGCCAGGGGTGAGGGGTGGTGGGGAGGCTTCTCCATGAAACCTGGGCCCCAGCGTCACCCCTGGTCTCTCCGCTGGCCCCAGTCCCCCCCAGAGGGGGACTGGAGTGTCCTGCCCAAGAAGTGCCCCCTCACTCCAGCACCCTCCTGCAGCGATGGCAGGGCTCTCCCCAGGCTCAGGGTGCTCTCCCCAGGCTTGGGACGCTCTCCCCAGCCACCAAGGGCACGGGGAGCCCCAGCAGGCTGGGAGCTCGCAGCCTTGGTGCCCCAAACACTCGTATTTTATTTTTGGGGTGTCACAGATGGCCAGTGCTCTGCAGGCAGGGCAGGGAGGGCAGTGCAGGCAGGGGGCCATTGGGGGCTGCCGCTGGTGGGGCTCAGCCCACAGGCACATGGGAACCCCAGCTGCAAGATGCTCACCCCGACATTGTGCCCATCTGCCTGCCTCAGGCCTCCACTAGCGGTGCTGCACTTTAACTGACGGCACTGATGGAAAGGGAGAGCAGCAGCGGGGGTGGCGAGGGGGATGCTTGGCCGGGCTGGGGACCAGCCACCAGCTCAAGCCCACTCGGGAGTTCCGGTCCCAGAGGCAGAGCTCAGTGCCCACAGGCCGCCCACAGCATTCTGCACCAAAGGCGGTTTCCCTTTCAAGGTAACCTCTGAAAACATGTTGGCTGCCCGAGCCCTACTGCTGGCCAGGGCTGTGCCGGTTCCGCCACGATTTTGGAGCCTCCTGGAAAGCAGCACCCTGCTTTCCCACCTCAGCTGCTGCAGCTTTGCTGCAAAAAATCCCTTCCCTTCCTTGGCCCGCTCCGTCTGTCCTACTAAAATACACGAGCTAAGTTTAGGCTCCAGAAAAACCTGGCATCTGAAGTGAGGAGGATTGGGAAAGCTTTGCTGGCTCCGTGTGCTGCACACCGGTGCTTCAAGTCCTTCTGCCCACCGGTCTCTGGCAGCAGGGATGCTGCCCCCATTTTGAGGATGCTCTGGGGCGGGACACCCCGCTCCGGTAGTGCCAGGAGCTGACCCATTTCTCAGCCTTTCTCCCCACGGCGGGCGGCGGTGCTGAGCTCAGACTTACCAGGGAAGGTCCGGCGCAGCGGTGTGCGAGGTGCCTGCGTGCGTCTGCCCAGGCAGCTGCCAGTGCTGGGCTGGAGCACTCAAGGGCTTCCTCTTTTCTGTGGTTTTGCCTCGTCCTGGCCCCACAGCAGGTCCTTCCTGCTGCGCGCGGCGGCTGGCACAGCCCGCTCCCAGCACTTCCTCCATGCTGTGCGGGCAGCAATGTGACCCACGGCTGGGTGCGTGCCCACGGCTGGGTTGGTGCCCCATAGCTGGGTGGATGCCCCGTGGCCTGGATGGGTGCCCCACAGCTGGGTGGGTGCCCTCTGGCTGAGTGGGCATCCCATGGCTGGGTGGGTGCCCCGTGGCCGGGTGGGTGCCCTGTGGCTGAGCGGGAGCCCCCGTGGCTGTGTGAGTTCCATGGCTGGGCAGGTGCTACATGGCTGAGCACGCACCTCGTAGATGTGTGGGTCCCTCGTGGCTGGGTAGGTGCCTGTGGCTGATGCATGCCCTGTGACTGCCCCATGGCTGGGTGGGACACTGTTGCCCAGTGCATGCCCCATGGGAGGTGCCGTCCCACGGCAGTGTGCTGGCACCCCCGGGAAAGGCTCCCGGTGCAGGTGCTGCTCACAGCTCTGTGCCTGCGCATCCTGCCCCAGCCCCCTGTGCTTCCCCCGCCACCCTCCAGCCAGGCTGCAGCTCCTTGGAGAAGGTGCGTGTGGCCCCACGTGGGATTTCAGTTCCCCAAAGGGGTTTCCCAGGTGCCAGATTTGAAACCAAGCCCAGATCGTGGCTCCTTTCTGCCAAGCGCCTCTCCCGTCCCAGCTGCCAGCCAGAGCCTCAATGCCCTGGCTGGGCTGCAGTTTTCCAAGGTACCTGTCCCCAGTTTGCCTGCCAGGGCCGTGGCCGTGCAGGGGGTAAAGCTACCCAGTGGGGCTGTGCTAAGCCCATGGGGCAGCTCTGCTAGCTGGCAGCTTTGTGCCAAAGCACACCTCACAAACACTCCTTTGCTGAGACCACCATACATCATCATCATAATCATAATTTTTATTATTATTGTTATTGTTATTGTTATTATTATTATTATCGAAAGCAGGATTGTTGGGTCCGGCTGCACACCCCTGGCACACGCAGCTCCCTCTGAAATCACCCAGGAGCAGCCGAACAGTGAGATGATCATTCGGCTTGGACTGGAACCAGGCACTTCCTCGGTGTTTGCTGCTGCCCATGGCAGAGCTGGCAGGGATGGTGGGGGGGACATCAGCCCCAGAGCCTCAGCCTGGCACTGCCACCCAGGGCCGCAGGTGATTCGCTCCTGGCGAGTGCTGAGAAGGAGCCAGCGCCTTGCCTGGGCGCATGTGCCGGGGGTTCGAACACCCCACCTGTGCTGGGATGGGGGCAGGCAGGGCCCTGCCCTCAGCCTCACCAAGGTGCCTCCCATCTGCCACCCACAGCCTGGTTGAAAACAGGATGCCAGCCTGACTTTGGCTCCCACTGACTCATCTTGAAACCGTCAGCTAAAATGGCACCAGCAGCTCCTCAGTGCTGCCAAGCCCCAGGAACCTGCCCTGGCCGGGATGCTTTCTGCCAAAATGGGAAGTGGGCACATGTGCCTCAGCAGCGTCTACACGGAGAGCTGCCTCCCATGCCCGGGCTGCGGACCTGTCCCTGTCCTGGTCTGGCCACGCACCCAGTTGTTTTCTCTGCTGGCATTGCTGTTCGGGCACCAAGCCTCCCCCAGAGCCCTGGCAGGGGAAGAGAGATGGGGAAACTGAGGCAGCAGCAGGGATGGGAGCCCCAAGGCATGCAGCGCTGTCACTGGAGCTGGCAGGGGCACACACAGAGCAGGGCCCCAAACAGCTCCCTGGGGGTCTTCAGGTTGCCCGAGCACCTCTGGGGTCTGCACACCCCACCGCACCCTTGCTCCTGCCGGCTGCCCGGATCCTGGGAGCAAGGATGGTCGCAGCGCTGGCAGTGAGGTGAGGGGCCAGGCAGTGGCTGGGCACAGCACCATGCCACCGCGCCAGGGTGTAGCAGGGCTCTGTGGTTTCAGCGCCGCCCTGGGAGCCCTCGGAGGCCAACTGCAGCTCTGGGGCTGGGTGTTTTTTCCTCCCTAGCCATGACCCCTGTTTCCTGTTATCTTTTCTCACCCCCTTTCTGCATTTCTTCCCCTGCGTGATTGAGAGCCCAGATACCAGGCGCCGCACAGCCCGCGGGGTGCCGTTCCCAGCCTGGCCTGCCCCAACCCCGCCGGCTGCAGGCAGCGCTCCCTGGCCGGTCAGAGCTGCCAGCATCGTCCCTGCTGCTGTCCCCGTCGTCGTCCCCCAGCCCTGGGAACCGGCGCCATGTGGGATGGGGCCGATCCCCTCCACAGAGGACAGCAGCAGGGACAGCAGTGGCCACGATGTTTCCACAGGGGATGCAGGATGGGTGGCAGAGCAGGAGGGAGCTTTTCCCAGGGACTTGTAGCCGTCACCCCCAGGTGCTGTCCCAGGACACCCTGGCAGCAGGGATAATGCCCCGTGGGGTCCTTGCAGCTGGTGGGTCCAGGAACCCTGACCCCCGTGGCCCACGGATGTGGCAGCGCAGTGCTGGAGGCTCAAAGCCAGGCGGGGAGCCAGGGCCAGTTCTGCCTGGGTGGGCTGGGCAGAAGCCCCCAGCGACCGGGGCCAGGCCATGGGACCATGAGGTAATGCCAGACAGCACCAGCACAGGGCAGGGAGCTTTGTGTGGGTGGGTGCTGCCCTCTGCAGATGACCCCACATAGATAGAGGAGCTTGGCCACCCTGCAAGGAAGTCCCCTGAGAGGTGCTCAGGGCCCCAGGTCCACGGAAGAGATGAGCCACTGAGTCCCGGTCCCTGGGGCTTCAGGGTCACAGGTCCATGGAGGAGATGGGTCACTGGGTCCTTGGGGCTGTGCTGCCCCATGGCATGCTGCTGGGTCTGTCTCTTGCTGGCCCCTCATGGGGTTTCATGGTCATGACAAGCAGAAGAGGAGCTGCAAAGCTCACCAAGACCTTTGAGCCCATGTCACCCATGGCACCACTCATGACTCTCTCCGCTGCACCCGTCTGAGCTGGGGACCCACGCTGCTTCAGGGCAGGTTTTTTTGAGGTGTTTCTAGTGTGGGCTGCGGACAACGCATGTGCAATGCATGGGAGGACCCAAGGGTGCATGCATCCCTCCTTCCCCAGGGGCCAAGTAAAAGCCACCACTGGAGCGAGGTCCTGGGCTGGACAGCCCATTAGCTGAACCCCCATGGCCCAGCTTACCTTGGCACTGGATCTCTCCTGTATTTCAAAGCCAGAGAAACACCAGCAAACCTCGGGGTCATCCTGACGCAGCAGCACCCAGGTTACTCATGCCGGTGGGACGCAGGTGGAAAGGCACTGAGCCAGCCCTGGCCACCCCGTGCCCAGCTCTTCTCCATGCCAGGCAGCTCTGCTGCCCACATACCTGCCCGCACATGCTGCAGCCCTTCCAAAACGGCCACCCTCCCCAGGGCACGGAGCCGGGGCAACGCGGTGCCTCTCCACCACCGTGTTCCCCCAGGCATCCTTTGTCCTCCCTCACCTCGGCACAATGTTTTGCCCAGAAGTTTTTTGAATAATGGTGCTTTGTAGCAGGACAAGGGGAGCTTTTGTTAGTGCCCGGGCAGCTGTCACAGAGCCTGCCCAAAATGCAGTCACTCAGCAACACCACTTGGGGCTGGGGCAGCCAAAGGCGTTATTCACAGCTCCAGGCTGCACTTGGCCCTGAAAGCAGCATGGAGATGGAGATGGTTAAAGATAGCAGGAGGAGAGGAGAGGAGAGGAGAGGAGAGGAGAGGAGAGGAGAGGAGAGGAGAGGAGAGGAGAGGAGAGGAGAGGAGAGGAGAGGAGAGGAGAGGAGAGGAGAGGAGAGGAGGCAAAGGAGGGAGGTGGCTATGGAGAGCTGGGGGGGGAAAGAAGGGACAGGTTGTGAAATTAAGAGAAGAGGAATGAAAAGAGGGAGGGAGAGAAGGAAGGATGGATGGATGGAAGGATGAAAGCGAGGATGGAAGGAAGGATGGCTGGAAGGAAAGAAGGATAGAAGGAAGGAAGGATGAATGGAAGGAAGGATGGAAAGAGGGGTGAATGAAGGAAGGATGGCTGGCTGGAAGGAAGGATGGATGGAAGGAAGGATAGAAGGATGAAAGGAAGGAGGGAAGAACAGACAGAGAGCTGGTCTGGTTCAATGCTTACTGCGGTTGGGGGCATCCTTCCCAGCCTTGGAGTCACAACCCACAGCTGGGCTAGTGGTACTGCTTGCATGGGCACATGTGGACACCCCACCACTTGTCCGTGGGACTGGCTGGGTAGGAGCTGCGGGCAGCTGGGCCTCACCAGGGCAGGCAGCGGCCAGTGTGTGGGGACTCTGAAGCAATCAAGCTCCCCTCAAGCAAGTCCGTCCTGGAGTGGCAACGACGGAGGAGAGGCTCAGTGGGGGCCACCCCTCCGTGTCTATGGCTTGGGGAGGAGCAGGGGCAGCTCCTGGGGACCGAGGGTTTCCCTGACCCGGCACCTCCCTGGGGCAGGAGCCCCGCTCCTGGACAGGCCATACCCGGGGAGATGTGGGTGCCGCAGCGGCCCCCCCCTGCCGTGCCCCGGGGCGCCGTGCCTCGGTTTCCCCGGGAGGGGCAGGATACGCCAGCAAGTGCCCTCCCGGCGGCAAATCCCCGGGGGCCCTCGCGGGACGACGGTGCCCTCTGGGCCCGGCAAAGCCGCCCCGGGGCCGGGCCGCGGGGCTCCGGCTGGGCGGCGGGGGCGCCCGAGGCCCTGCCCCGGGCCGGGCCGGGCCGGGCTGGGCTGGGCCAGGCGGAGCGGCCGCAGCCCGGCGGTGCCTTTAAGGGGCGGTGGCGGGCGGGCGGCCCCCGGCCGGGGGCGGTGCTGCGCAAGGCCGGGCCGGGCCGGGCGCGGCGGAGCCGGAGCCGGAGCCGGAGCCGGGGCCGGAGCCCGGCCCGCTTCCCTCCGTCCTTCCCTCCTAGCCTGCTGCGGACAAAGGCGGCGGCGGCGGCGGCGGCGGCGGCCCGGTGGGGTATGGCGGTGGGCGGCGGGTGATCCGCGGAGCTCAGCGGGGGGAGCCCCTGCGGCGGGGCTGGGCCCGGCCCGGCCATGGGGTTCCTGCACCAGCTCCATCTCCTGCTCTGGAAGAACGTGACGCTGAAGCGGCGCAGCCCGGTGAGCGCGGGGCCGGCGGGCCCGGCGGGGGCTGGGGGAGCTGGAGCTCCGCTGCAGCCGTGGGCAGCTGCAGCCGCCGGGGGGGACGAGGCGAGGCCCCCGAGATGCGGAGGCTCCGCGGGGCGGCTGCGTGGGCCGGAGGGGAGCCGGCGGAGCCGCCGGCCGGGGGTGCAGGAGGGGTGCGGAGCCAGCCCCCCGCGGGGCCGGGGTCTCTCCTGGGTCCCCACCCTCCCCACCGCTGCCCTCTCCCCCCGCGCCGGCCGGGCCCTGGGGACGGGCGATGCGTGGGGTGCAGGCCCGGCGATGTCTGCTCGCGTGGGGCTGCGGGAAGCAAGAAGCGTGGGCGTCGTCTGTGTGTGAACCCACGGAGCGGCCGAGGAACGCCCCGCCGTGCCCGGCTGCCGGCACGTCGGCCCCCCCTGCCCCGGCGTGGGCCCAGACCGGCGGCTCCCCTCGTGGGGCAGCAACAGTTGGGTGTCTCCTGCCCGGCTCCCACCCCGTGTCCGCGGGAGCTGTCCGGGCCCCGTGGCCGCTGGAGGAGCCCAGGGCCGTGGGCTGCATGCCGTCTCCCACCCGACCTTCTGTCCTGTGCAGCATCTCCCTCCCCGCCGCGGCCCGCTCTCGTGTCCCAAATGCCCCGGGCACTTGCCAGCCCTGTCCCTGGTCTCCAGGGCCGCCCTTCTGGGGTGGGAGAGGTTTCCCCAAGCCCTCGGTATCCGCAGGCTATAAATAGGATTCAGAATCATATGTGGGTCAGAGCTGCCTCTCCTCCGTGGGCTGGAGAGGAGCTGCTCCCGCTTTCTGGGCGTGAGGCTGAGGACCGCGGGGTTCCCGGGGGGCCGGTCCCCTCCCGGGGTTGGTGGAGGAGGCAGGATGGCACCTTCCCTGCTGGGGCCGCGGGTCCGGTGTAACCTTGCCCCGGCCTCTCCTGCCTGGCTGCTCCTGCGCAGGGCTTCCCTGCCAAACCCTGCCAGGCGGGAGGGAGGGACCCCCGGGGAGGGACCCCCGGCCCGCAGGGACCCGGGCAGCGGCGCGGGCAGGGGGATGGGTGCGCTGGGCGCCGAGGGAGCCGGTTATTTTTAGAGGGTGGGGGAGGGTAGCGAACTGCTGCTCCCGAGCTGGCAAACGCTCTCTCCTCTTCCCCCTCCCAAATATCCTGCAGGCCTGATCCTGCCTGCTTTCCCTCGCCAGCAGCCCGCGAGCATCAGGCCCTGCTTCCATCCCGGTGGCCGGCGCCCCAGAGACCACCGGGGACAGGGGCAGGCAGGGGAGGGCGTGGGCAGGGCTGGGCTAAGGCCCGCGTTGCAGGCAGGTGCCCGCTGCACGGGCGGCCCCGGTGTCCCCAGGACAGGTGAGGGGGATGATGCTCTTCGGCTGAGTCATCTCTGCTCCTTATCCCGAGCAGAGCTGCATGGCTGCGGTGAGGGGCTGCCCGGTGCCGGTGTGCCATGGACCCCTGCCCACGAGGGCAAGCCGGCTAGCACAGCTGCGCCCTGGCATCTGCTAGTCCTTGGCAACTGACCCGGAACTGGCTGCCGTGGCTGGGGGGGTTACAGACTAGGAGTGCACACATGTTTTGGGGACCTGTTTCTCCCTGACCTTCCCCAGCTCCGTGGGCGGTGTGGGCGTGCGGTGCAGGAAGCTGCAGCCATAGGATGAGGACGAGGAGCCCAGGCCCGGTCACCCCCGTGTGCGGGGACCGTCACTGGAGTGCCCTGCTTGCTGCAGGCAGGGTGGCAGGGGAAGGACCAGCACCTCCTCACCCACCCAGCAATGCCGCATGTGGATGGGGTGTGTGGAGGACCAGCTGTGTGCTGGGGCGAGAGCTGCCCCTGGTGCTGCGGGTGCCCATGGATGGATTTGGTGCAGCCCCTGAGGCAGTCATGCCCTGAGGATGTGTGTGCCCTGTGCATGTCACCTACTTCCTCGTGCTCCTGCTGCACGCAAGTCCCATGGTCACCTCACGCTCCCTGCCTGTGCAGGGGACATCATCCTGCCCGCTCCTGGGGGAGCGCTGCCCTCTCCCAGCAGCCCAGGAGCAGAGCTGCCTGCGCTGGCCAGCCAGGGCAGAGTCAGGCCCTGTGCCAGAGCCCAGTCTCATCAGCCTGTGTCTTGCTGTCTGTGGTTGGGTCCCCCAGCACAGGTCTGTCCTGGCCCCGTCCAGAGCTGGATGTTTCACTGAGTGAAACCAGCCCTGTATTCCGCTGGGCTGATCCTGCTGCGACAGGGGCTGATCCTGCTGTGGCAGGCAGAGGCTGGGGGATTTGGAGCAGGGAGGGGGGTAAGCACGAGACCCCTCTCCTCCTGGGGGTTCATCCTGGTGGGGTTGGAGTAGGGGGTTGCTGGGCTTCTCCCAGTCTCATGGAGGAAGTGTGGCATGTGCCCTGCCCTTGCCCTGCCAGCAGCTGCCCATTGGCACAGCCCCGTGCCGCGGGGTGCTGCCCTGGGGTAGGTGCCTCACCATGGTGCGCTTTCCTCCCAGCAATATGCAGGGCAATGGCCGCGGTGCTGTGGGATGGGATGGGGAGCAGACACCTCATGTTTGGCTGAGGGTGCTGGGCTGGGACTTAAGAGAGCTGGGGCCAGTCCCTTGTGCTGCCCCGAACGCTGGTGGCCCTGGGGGGTCCCCATCGTCCCTGGCACCAGGGGCTGTTCGGGGAGCAGTGTTACAGCGAGGTGCAGCAGTGGTTTTGGGACAGACTTTGTCCACAGGCACTTGATGAGGGCTTGGCTGGCCTGCTTGAGGATGCAGCGGTGGTGGGTACAGGGAGGCTGCGCAATTGGGTGGCGTTTGAGAGATGTGCTCCTGACCCACAGTGCCACATGTCACCCACTTCCATAACTCCCTTTGTCACCAGACGAGCTCGCCTGCAACCTGGTGAGGACGATGGCCAGGCACTGTCCCATGGCGTCTCTTTAAGGTCTTGTGCCCAGCCCATGGGAGTGTTGGACTTTGCCCAGCGTGGCTGAGCTGTTCTGGGGGCTGCTCTGGGGTTTGGCTGTGACTTTATTCCTCCCAGGGCAGAAATTCAGGCAGGAGCCCTGGGGTGATGGGGGTATGAGCAGAGCAGCATCAGTGACCCTCAGTGGAGGGAAGCCAGGGCTGTGGGTGCCTGAGGACGGACAGTCCCCTGGGCAGCGCAGACTGTGCCATCATCTACGTTGCCTTGGCTCTGCTGGAACGGGGGGTGAGCTCAGCTGTGTGTATCTTAAGTGCTGGGCTCCCTGATGACTTTTGGGAGGTGGTTAAACCTACGTTGGATGTAAAATTAACAGGTGATCTCTCAAAAGTTGCCACAGGCACAGTTCAGGGTGTTTGGCTGCCTTCCCTGTGGCTCTCTGTGCCCACGCGTTTGGGACAGGAAGGTGACCGCAGCTGGAGGTCCTGGCTCTGAAGTGCCAGTGATGGAAGCGCGCTGCTGGGTTTTGTTTGGCCCTGGGGAAGCGTTGGCAGTTTGGGGCTCTTTTGGAGGAACGGTGAGCAGGAGATGAGGCTCTGGGTGCTGCTTCAGTGTCACAGCATGTCGGTGGGGCTCCCGTGGCGTGGGCCCTAGGGTGGGGGCAGGACGCATGTGGGGCAGGGGAGAGCTGGGCAGCGGTGTGGCTGCTTCACGCTGTGCAGGGTTTGTGCCTTCTGCTCCTCGGCCAAGAGCTGGGGAGCTCCTACCACGCAAAGGAGTTGTCCTGGCAGGTCTGGGGCAGAGGGAGCAGAGCTGGGGGGGATCTTCCTCCCTGGCCGGTGGGAGCAGAGCTAGGGGGATCTTGATGCCTCCAAAATAAGAAAGGCTGAAACTTGGGGTATTGGGGGGGCTTACCCAGCCAGCAGGGCCCTGCTGCAGCAGTGCCTGTGCTGGGGCACAGTGTCCCTGGGGGACAGGGCACCCCATGCCTGCGGAGGTGCTGCCAGGTCCTGGTGCTGGGCGGGGGCTGGTGCTGGATTCCGCAGCAGGAATCGATCGGCCTGGCGCTGCCCTGCCTCAGGGTGCTCTTTGCCCCTTCGCTGTTTGCAGCTGGCGTGGGGGAGATGGGGGGCATGCGCAGGCTTGGCATGGTGGAGGCCCTGTGGTGGTGCCAGGCAGCGTCCTTGTGAATCCCTGCTCGCAGGGTGGCCATGGGGGCACCTGTTGCAGAGCGACTGGTGGCCTAGAGGGCAGGTGGCCATGAGCCACTGAGCATACAGGGCTCTGCCTCGCTCCCTGCCTGTGGGGAGAGGCTGCAGGGCAGCCAGCACCTTCCTCCACACTGCAGCCACCAGCACAATCCTGCCAGCTCTCAGGCTGAGCACCTTGTGCTGGTGGGAGGGTGGCCATGTCCCAGTGCCGTGTCCCGGTGCAGGAGAGCTGCCGCATGGCCCTGGGACATGGCGCTGCTGATGGTGTGTCCCCCTCAGCCTGGCACGCTGGTACCCAGCTGACACAGCGCCGTGGGGCTGGCATGGGGGAGAAATGTGTTCTGCTCTCGCTGGGCTCCCAGTTCTGGCACAGTGGGGCCAGGCTCAGGAGAGGTGTTCGCAAACCCCAGTGGGGATTTCCTCCTCCTCCAGCTTCCCTGAAGCACGTCCCCAGGTTGCCATGCCAGGGCCGCAGGGCAGGGTCTGAGGGGTGGGAACGTGCCCTTGCTGGGGACAGGTGGCAGTGGGACAAGAGGTGACAGGCACAACTTGCACTGAGCAAAAGTGTGACCACAGGCAGGGGTGATGGCAAGCCCCTGGGCCCGGCCTGGGCTGTTCCCATGGGTGAGGGCACAGGCAGGTGACCTCAGGGAGCCCTGGTAGGTGCCCAGCCGGGCGGTGACCAGTGCGTGTCTGTGCTTGGGTCCCCTCCAGGGTGGGGGGGGGCAGGACTGGCCTGGGGTGAGGGCTCGGCTTGGCCTTGTGGGTCTGCCCAGCCGTGGGGCCTTGCTCACGTACTGGCTCTGCTGCTCATCTTTCCCAGTGACCATGACTTCACCTGCCTGCGCTTCCCAGCTGTGGGCAAATAAGTGGGTATTTAATGAAGATTAAAGTCTGGAGCCATCAAAAAGTTTAAGATATTTCTGCCAGCCTTAGAATGCTGTTGGAAAAGTTGGGGTGTTGATTCTCCAGGAGCTGAGCCCCATCCCTTGGGCCAGCACCTGCTGCCTGCTGCTGCCAGCTCCGTGGGCAGTGCTGGGACCTGCAGGAGAGGCTGGCAGGGAGCGGGCAGCAGCTCTCCTTCCTCCCCGGGGAGGAGCTCAGGCAGACCCTGCCCTGTCCTCCGGTGGGTGCAGGACGGGGGTTTTGGAGGCTGGGCTTGCCCCAGGCTGTGCACGGTGCTGCTTCACCTGCATTGGGACTGGTAAATCCCCTCACAGGTGCCAGGCCATGGGGAGAGGGGGGCTGATGTGGCAGGTTTGGGCTGCAGGGGCATCATTGGGGTTGCCAGCTTGGGGGTCTCTGGGCAGGGGCTCCCCAGCCCCTGGCTGCCTCTCTGCTGGGCTGTGCAGGCCGAAGGTGATGGCTGGAGGCTTTGGGGCATTTCTGGGAGTGGGCAGGAGGAATGGAGCAGACTTTTGGGTGGTGGCGATGGACGTAGAGAGCTGCCTCTGCCTGGTCTGCCTGCCCCCACGGGGAGTGCCTGGCCTGGCTGTCAGGGCATACACACTGCTGTGACCTGGGGATGCCGGTGGAGTTGTCCTGCCAAAGTCCATGGCCCAGCGCCTGTGGCTGTGTTAACCCTGGCTTCAGTGCATCTCCCAGCTGCCCCTGGTGCTGGCCAGAGGGTGGGCACAGTGGGACCGCTGCTCCAGGCTGGGCTGTTTGCTCTCGCTGTGTCCCATGGGGCTTGTCGGTTCTTTTGGCCTGGCAGCGTGGGAGCTGCGTGCCCCTGGCTGGTGCTGCTGCCTCGTGCTCGGACTGTGCTGTGCCTGACCCCGCTCGTCCTCCTCGTGGCCCCCAGCTCCCGTCTGCTGGTGTGGCAGAGGGTGGGAGCAGGCGTGGAGTTGCTGGCCCGGTGCTCTGGTGAGCTGAGCATCCCCCCTGCCAGGGAGCTGCCTGCCTGGGGACAGCACCCTGCCGGCAGCACCCTCCCCCTCGCTGGGGGAGTCGGGCAGGATGCCCCTGCATCCAGCTGGTAGCAGGGCTGAACGTGGGATCCCAGCAGGCACACATGTACCCCACCATCCATGGTGGTGGCAGGCAGATGCACCCAGCAGTCATGCAAACCCAAACAGCACCCATGGCCTCATCCTGCTCACCCCTCTGGCAGGTTGAGGTGAGCATGTGCCAGGGGGATATACACACATGTGTATGGGGAGGCAGCCCAGCTCTGCCACTGTCCAGGAGCTGCCCCTGGCCCCCCAGCCACTGTCACCTGGGCATAAGGGCCCCTGGGACCCGGGTCCCACCCCGGGTGCTGCACCTGCACCCCCCACAGACATACATGCGAGAGCCCTCACTGAGGGAGGAGCGAGGAACGGAATGGGTGAGAGGACAGGACAGACTGCACTGGTTGGTGCAGGGCATGTCTGGGCCCCATCCCAGCCAGCCAGCTGCCAGCAGGCACTGGCCCTTCTCCTCTCCTTGTCCCTCTCCTTCTCCCAATGTTTCCTTCCCAGCTGCCTGGATCCTGGCCTTTCCCAAAATGTGCCTTTCCCGGCACAGTCCCAAAATGTCCCCCAGTGTCCTGCACCCACAGGCAGGAACCCTGCTGTCCCCAGGCTGTGCCAGTTTTGGGTGCCCCTGCTGGGTGCCCTCCCAGGGGGACCGAGGCTCCCTTAGGACAGCATCCCTTCCCCTGCCGCTGCATGCCGGTGCCTCTGTCCCACTATGGGTGTGGGGCAGCCCTGGCCCCCCATGCCTGGGAAGCCCTGGCAGGGGCAGCCCTGGGGACCAAAAGGGCAGGATCAGTCCCAGAGGTGGGGGCTGCTGCCATGTCTGTCCATTGCCATGTCACCCCAGGTGCTGGTGATGGGGGACAACCTGCCCTGGTACTGGGGTATGTGGCAGTGCAGGAGGGGTCGAGGACAGAGAATGTCTGGGATTGCTCTGAGATGAGCAAAAGGTCAATGACCCACTTTAAAAAAAATAAATAACAACAAGTAGGTCCCTCCTGTCGCCACCAAGGACCCGACAGTCCCCAAGGGAGCCTGGTACAGCCCGGCGTGGGTGTGGGCGGATGGTCCCACAGGCGCCTGGGCACAGAGGCCTGATTGTGTGCCTGGTAAACAGGCAGGGGGGCGGGTGCAGGCAGCGAGCGGCAGGGCAGGAGCTACAGGGTGGGCAGAGCGGGTCAGGGTGTCCCTTGCCACTCCCTTGGTACAGGGTTGGTGACACCAGGGACCGTGGCTGGGACCGGTGGTGCCAGAATGATGGGGATCCCCTTGCCCTGGCACCGCTCCTGGGGTGTCCCCTGGCCCCATCCCCTCCAGCCCTTCTTCCTCCAGTCTCTGCCTCCCCAAAAATCAGCAGCTCTGGGAATGGGGAGGGCAGCACTGGCGGGCACCCACGGGTGCAGTCATGCCTGTCCCAGAGCCCTGCCAACCATGGTGCCCACAGGAGTGCCACAGCCATATGCTGGCAGGGGTCGGGGGGTGGGCGTCCCTCTGCTCGCCGCCGTTTGCTGGTCTGCTGTGACTTTTTGGCAGAGAGTTTGCAGCCCCTGGGTGAGGCCAGTGTGGAGGTGACGCTGTTGGGGACAGGATGGCCTGACCCTGTCACCTGCTGCCGGCTGCGTCCTTCCAGGCAGCCCCTGTCACGTTAAAGCCCTCTTCCCACCCTGCTGGCCTGCCCCTCTGGCACCCGGTCACCGCAGGTGACTGGGCTGGTGCGGGAGTGTGGTGGGAGGTGCCGGTGCTGTAGCCAACGCCTTCCCAGCAGCAGAGCCAGGGCCTGCCCTGCCCGCGATGGCAGCAGGTTCCAGGGTCTCAGTGCCAGCCTAGGGTCTGATCCAGCCCTGAAGCAAGCTGAGGTTGGCTCACCCTGTGCCTCAGTTTCCCCACCTACAGTAGTTCCCCTCCACTCAGCAGCGAGGGCAATGGGGCTGTGACGTGGCCTGGGCGCTCCTGGTGCAAAACAGCAGCAGCTGCGCTGGCAGCGTGCCGGGTGCCCACTCCTGCTGGTGGCTGAAGGCGCTGATGCCCATCCCCAGGGCCTCTGGGCACAGAGCCCGGCCTGGGCTGCCTGTGCAATTGGGGTCAGGGATTCCTGGGGATTTGCTGTGATTTACCATATGCTGCCAGTGGAAATCCTGTGCAGCCATAGCCTTCTGGGGGTGCACGGAGGGGGTGCCAGGACCCCCCATGCTGCCCCCCAGTTGCACCTGGAGCTGGTGCCAGAGCCTGGCCGAACCGAACCTCGCCCTGACAGCGTTGGGGTCTGCGCCCTGCATGGCCCTGCGGATGGGACCTAGCAGTGCCACAGGTGGCAGGGGGACGTCATGCCGGCAGCTGCTGGCTGCGAGGGCACTGCCAGGATGGGGGCCTGCGGCTCTTTGCCGGCCATAAGGACTTGAGGTCATCTCCCCTGGGCACCCCCAGTTGCGGTGGACCATCCAGGCTGGGCTTGAGCCCCAGCACCCTGTTTGTGTTGCTGGAATAGGAGTCCATCCCCTCTGTGGTACCCTCTCCTGTCCTGAGGTGCCCCGGGCAGGATGGAGCAGGCAGGGTGCAGGGAGGGGCAAACAGGAGATCCTCGGGTGCCCAGGGACCCACTTGCCTCTGGCTGAGCTGTGATAGTGCCACCAGCCACCTGCAAGACACAGGCACGGTGCCACACTGCACCGGTGCCCCGGGGACCTCCGTCCTGCCCACGCTTCTCCTTGGTAGCCGGGTCCTGTCCCCAAGCGTCACGATCCCTCTGCTTTGTGTCATCCCCAGTGGGTGCTGGCCTTTGAGATCTTCATCCCCCTGGTGCTCTTCTTCATCCTTCTGGGGCTGCGGCAGAAGAAGCCAACCATCCCTGTGAAGGAAGGTGAGTGCCAGCAGGGTGGTGCCTGGGACACCCACCCTTGGGGCCACCCCGAAGCTCTGAGGAGCTGCTCTAGCACCCTGGGGACAGTCTGGGGGGGGGGCGGGGGGGGGGGGGGCTGGCAACAGCTGGCAGGGACTCAGAGGGGCCTTTTGGGGGACATAGCACTGGGCAGGGGCTGCAGCCGAGGGCTGGCGGGGCAGACACAGGGAGGTTGGAGAGCCAGAGTCAGTCCCAGCCGGGGGGGGCTCCCCTGGGGGTGGCAGCGCCAACCAGCCTGTGGCTGCCATCGGCAGGGATGTTTTGTGGGGGGAAGGGGGAGAGGGAGCTGGATGGTGCTGGGACAACCACTGTCTCCCCAAGTGCTTGAGGAGCAGCCGGGGCGGCGCTGGGAAGGGCTCCCCAGCTCCTTTCTGTGCTGGGGGGCAAAATGCACTGTGTGGAGCGCCGTGCCTGGCTATGGGGAGGACTCTGGGGCCCTGGCAAGGTGACAAATCGGTGGGACCGGAGCTGGGGGCTCCTGGAGATGTGCAGCTGGAGCTCTGGCTGGGGCTGCAGGTGCCGGTGCCTGCGGGCTGTGCTGCTGGGAGGAGGCGGCAGAGCGGAGCTGCCTGCTTGCCAGGGCTCTGTGTGGCGTCTGGACGCCCCATCGGATGCCCACCTTGGCGGGTGCCCTTGCGCGGGTGGCATGGTGGGGCCAGGGGGTGATGCTGGGAGCCGGCGGTGGTGGCAACCTGGTGTAACGATGGTCCAAGCCTGTGTTTCAGTGCGTGCTGGCGAGGGAGAGCCCAGCTGCAAGCGTGGGTCCAGCTGTGGGCATTGGCGGGCACTGCCCTGGTTCCTGCCCCGGTGCTGGCGTGTGCTCTGTGTTGTGTGGTTTTTTGGTTTGTTTTTTCTTTTTGCTCATGTTTTTTTTTTCTTTCCCACCACCTCCCCTGCCTGCCTGCCCTCCATGCCTCTACTGCATGCGCCAGTCTGTAAGTTGGTGGGCCGGGTGGGCACCTTCCCCCCTTCCCCTGCCTGTGCTGGCTACATATTTTGGGGAGAAAGAGCCCGGTTTGGATCAACTCACTCTGGCCTAATCCACACCTCTGTAACCCTGTCGCCTTCCTCCACGGCTGGTGAAGATGAGCTTGGGCAGCGCAGCATGGCCCGTGCCAGGACTGGCCCATGGTGGTGTCCTCACTGAGCTGGTGGTGTCCCCACCAGGTTGGTGATGCCAGGTTCCCCAGGTGCTGGGGCTCCTGGTGGCGATGTCCCCGCCCCCCTGGGCTGCAGAGGGCTCTCCAGGCCAGGTGGAGGCTTGTCCTACCCCTTCTTCTTGCCTCCCTCCTGGGGCAGACACTGCTGGCTGCTGGCACCCGTGTGGTGGCCTGTGGTCACGAAGTCTTGCTCCCTCCCCGCTGGTCCCCAAGGGGCTGGAGATGGCTCCCACCCCTGCACCACCACTGGGTCCCTGTCCTGGCCCATTGTGGCTGGGACAAGCCAGGATGTGGCACTACTAGGAGCCTGGAGGCCAGCAAGATGCCACCCATGCGCTGGCTTTGTCACCAAAGCGTGGCATGGCCACCATCCTCTGTCCTGCCACCCCAGCAGGCTGCTAGCCTGTCCCGTGCTGTGCCTGTCCCTGCCCTGGGCTGTCCCTTTTCTCTGCCAGAAGCCCATCTTCACCAGCCCCTGCCTATTTGCGGCCGTGCTAACAGCACTGATCTGCATCTAACCACAGGGCCACCGGCCGGGGCAGCGAGAGCAGCGTCCCTGCCCGGCACTGCCCAGTGACAACCTCTGGTCCCCTTTGGGCAGGGCCCTTCTGGGGTCGCCCTGCCCTGGGGAAGGACATGGAAAGACCCCGGCAGGGACGATAGCTCAGCACCGGCGGAGGGGGGAAGGTTTGCCGTCCCCTTGCTGCTCCTCATTTCTTCCATCTCCCCCCCACCGTGTCTCCATTTCCACCCACCTCCAGCAGCCGCACGTCGGGGCAGCCGGGCAGGGGCGAGGCCGGGGGCTCGGGGAGCTGTGGGTGACAACTCTACTTTCCCTGTCGTATTCTTCCTCCTCCTCCTCTTCCTCTGGAGATCCAGTGGTGCCTCTGAGATTACTAACAAGAGTGGCCAAGAGGCCGGGGGAGGTTGGCAGCCATCCTGGGGGCAAGTGGCAGAAGTCAGCATTCTACGGGGTGGGAAGGACCTGTCACCCAGGGCGGAGCAGGCAGGGGCAAGAGGGCAGGAGCCAGGGTGGCAGCAGCTGCCCACAGCCCCCGGGGGCCACCAGCCAGGGATAGCCTTGGTGGGAAAGCTGCAGACTTCTGACCTTGGCCGCCAACCTCCTGCGGGGCTCACAGGGCCCAGCGTGCACTTCTCTGAACTGAGTGTCTGTCTCTCCGGTGGCCCCCTGCCTCCCCCTGCCTCTCCTCCCTCCCTGCCTGCACCTTCCCCGGCCTCTTCTGCGCTCTCTTGCTGGCTCCAGCTTTCTACACGGCAGCCCCGCTCACCTCAGCCGGGATCCTGCCCGTCATGCAGTCCCTGTGCCCCGACGGCCAGCGTGACGAGTTCGGCTTTCTGCAGTACTCCAACTCCACGTGAGTCGTGCCCTTGCCACGCGCTTCCTCCTCCTGCCCCGCAGGCACCCGCACACAGCCTGCCCCTTCCCACGCTGGCACTGCCCTGCCAGCGACAAGGCACAAGCCCCTGTCCCCCAAAGTGGTTGGGTGCAGAGCGCCATGTCCCTGGGGTGCAGGGGACATCTCAGCCTGTTCCCTCATGGGCTCCCGGGTGCCCAGTGCTGGGAGGAGGACAGAGGTGGCCCCCAGGGACACCTGGAGGCACTGGAGCTCTCCTTTGCACCCCTGGCATGGTGGATTCGGTGCACAGGCAAGGGCAGCTTCTGGGGCAGCAGTGCCCCATGGCAGGCATCGTTGCTGCCCCACGCACCCGAGGGGCTTGTTGCCTCCAGGGCTCTGTGGATCGTGTCCCCATCCCTCTGTCCCTGTCCCTGAAGCCACGGCGGTGCTGGGCTCTCGCAGGGTGACGCAGCTCCTGGAGCACCTCAGTGAAGTGGTGGAGCAGAGCAGCCTCTTCGACCCACAGCACCCAGGGCTGGAGGAGGAGCTGGAGTCGCTGCGCCGGCGCCTGGAGGCACTCAGCAGCAGCGAGCCCAGCTCCATGGAGACCCACTTCAGCAACCGAGCAGGTAGGCTGTGCCCTGCCTGTCCCCACCACTGCCTGCACAGGCAGGGATGGAGATGCCCACCCACCACGTACCCAGAGATGTCACGGCGTGTAGCAGTGCCCTGCCACTGTCCCGCATCGCTGTGTGCCAGGCAGGGCCAGCTGTGATATGGCCCCGCGTGGGGCCATGCTGGCGGGCTGCTCTGACCCCTCCACCTTGCTCCTTGCCAGGATCCGGCTTCACACTAGCGTGGGCGGCCAAAGACCGGGACGAGCTGCACCGCTTCCTGACGCAGAACCTGTCCCTCCCCAACAGCACGGCCGAGCTGCTCCTGGGCTCCAGTGTTGACCTGCGGGAGGTGGGTGACGACCTGCAGGAGGTGGGTGGTGACCCACAGGAGGTGGGTGACAACCTGCAGGAGGTGGGTGGTGGCCTGTGGGAGGGGTCGCAGGGAGCGCTGCAGGGCCGGGCTTTGCAGCGGTCCACACTGCCCCAGCGAATGGGCATGTCCTGACCCACACTGAGTCCTGACCACCAGACCCACAGGGTGGGAGTCGGTGGGCACCCAGCCAGGACTCGTCCTGCCCTGCCACCCCATGCCGGGGCATTGCTGGGCAAATGGGTGCCTCCGCTCCTGGCGTGCTCAGCAGTCCTGCTCCCGTCCCCGGTGCAGATGTACCGCCTGTTTTTCGGCTCCTTTCCTTTGATACCCGATGAGACCCATGAGCGAGACCTGTGGGATGGGTTTGGCCCCGGTGAGAAGATGACGCAGCTGGAGGTGAGGAGTGGTGTCGCATGCGGGGAACATGGTGGGGCTGAGCTTGTCCTCCACGTCCCCTCTGTGTCCCACCACATGGTGATCTGGGGGTGTCCATCCTCGCAGAGGGGATGTGACGGGACGCTGTCAGGCGGCCAAAGCAGCAGCAGGGATGGCCGGGTCCCGTCCTGGTGCTGCCACCGGTTCCCCCAGTGCTTTGAGGCACACCAGTGCCTGTGCCTCGGCTTCCCATTGCAATGGGTGATGGCACCACCTGGATAGTGGCTGTGGAGGGAGCAGGGGAGACTGTTCCCTCCTGTGGCTGGGGTGCAGGGGACCCATGCTCCCCCCATCCACACGTCCCCTTTTCTTCCCCTCCCCATGGCGACCATGGACGTGGGTGCTGTGGGGTCATTCATGTGTGCTGGGGGGGGACATGCAGGGGGACCCCAGGGAGCCCCCGCACCACCAGCCACCCCCGTTGGTCCTCTTGCAGAAGAGCCTCCCCAGCAGCTGGAGGAGCCTGCGGGAAGGGCTGGTCCACAGGGCGCTGCGGGACCCTGCGGCAGCCGTGCGCCGGCCGGCACTGCTCCGCCTGCTCTCCCAGGCCCTGGGCCTCGCCAGCGCCGCCCCAGCACCCACCACCTCCGACAGCCCCCAGGCCTTCATCACTGAGATGGAGGTGAGCGCCTCGTGGGGCGAACTGGGGCACGCGGGCAGCTGCTCTGCCAGGGCGGGTACCGTCGCAGTGCCCCTGCGCCCGGGGCTGCGCCCCCATGGCTCCCTGCCCTGTAGGGTGTCCTCTTCACCGGGCCGGTGCTGGAGCAGCTGACGTGCGAGCAGAGGCCGGGGGGGCTGCGCCGCCTCCTGCGTGTGGCCCCTGGGCAGCAGCCGCTGCTGCAGGCGTACCGGGCGCTGGCCTGCAACGGCAGCCGGGCTGCGCGCCGGGAGCGCTTCGCCCAGCTGGCTGCCGAGCTCCGGGACCAGCTGGACACCCCCAAGATCGTCAGCAGGGTGAGAGCGGGGCTGCGGGACGTGCCTCCCACTGGCTGTGGGGTGGGCTGTGGGGGAGGGACAAGTCCTGGGCAGTGTTCCTTACTCGCTGGGGGATGTATGGGGATGGGGGGGCTCTGTTACATGGCCCAGCCCCTCCTGATCACCCGTTTATCGCACATGGGCACCCCCCGCCCAGCCCCATGGTGGGACCCAAGATGATTCCCCCTCGTGGCACTCGCTCGGATGCTGCCCACTGGATGGGGCTGGGTGTCCCCAGCATCCTCCAAGCATGTCCCCGCAGGCTCCTCTCCCCGGGACTGGCAATCTCCCTGGTGGCACAGCTCCTCAAGACTGGCTCTGAGGTCCCCCTCCTTGTCCCACCTGAGTCTGACGTGTCCCTTGCGGTCACAGAGGACCACCCTTCCTGCCTGAGGGACATCGCGTGTCCCCCAACAAGACCCTGCCAGCATTTGCCTGCATTCCCGCTGCCTGATCGCCACGGATGCATGGCAATGAGTCCAGGGCCCCAGCTGGGCACAGCTCCAACCTTTTAACCAAGAAAGCGGACATGCCACTGCTTGGGGTCCTCCTTGGTCCCCTCCTGCTGGTGAGCAGGGCCCTGTCACCCCAGCCACGGGTAACCCCTTGCCCGCTCGTCCTCGCAGCTGAAGCTGGATGAGGTGAACAGCACAGCCGCCCAGCACCGCCTCCGCGCCCTCCTGGAGGACCTGGTGGAGATGGAGAAGGTTCTCCGTGACGTGGACATCCTCTCAGCGCTGGCCAAGCTGCTGCCCAGGGGAGCCTGCACCAGCAAGGGCCCGCCGCCCACTGCCAACAGCACCGGCTGGGCCGGCGCCAACGCCACAGCTGGCAATGCCACAGCAGAGGAGGAGGGCACTGGGGGGGGCCCGGCTGGCGGCGACAACCCCCAGGGGCAGTTCTCGGCATTTGTGCAGCTCTGGGCCGGGCTGCAGCCCATCCTCTGCGGCAACAACCGGTAGGAACCCCAGGGGCCGGAGGGGGCCGGATCCAGGTGCTCTCTGGTTGGGACAGGGGTGCGGGAGAGCCCACCCTGCCTCTGCCAGCGGTCAAGGGCCGCGGTCGTCCCTTGATGAGTACGTGGGAGATGGATGCTGCACTGCATCCTTGTGCCGCGGCCGGGGGAAGCTTCCTGTGCTGGGCAGCACTGCACTGGCATGGGAGTCGGTGTGAAATTCCCTCATGGGCAGGGGTGGGGGCTGCCCACAGTGAGGGGTGCTGGGGCTGGAGTGGAGTTGGCAGCCTGAACCCCCTTTGCAGGACGATCGAGCCTGAGGCGCTGAAGCAGGGCAACATGAGCTCACTGGGCTTCACCAGCAAGGAGCAGCGAAACCTGGGCCTCCTCGTGCATCTAATGACCAGCAACCCCAAAATCCTGTACGCGCCTGTGGGCACCGAAGTGGACAAGGTCATCCTGAAGGTGAGGGTGCAGAGGCCAGGACCCCTGTCCTTCCTCTCCCACCAGCCCCACTCTGCTGGGACCTCCTCGCCCAGACGGGCTCAGCGGGGCCAGGGCTGAGCAGGGAGGAAGGGGCCAGCTGCCAGAAGCAGGCAGCTGCCCTGGCCCTTGTTGGGGTAGCAATGCCTGCTGAGAGGTGGGCAGATATTTCCGTGGCTGCTAGCCATCCCAGAGAGCAGGGGGGCCCCTACCTCTTCCTGCTGTGTGACCTTCCTCCCCCCCCAGGCCAACGAGACTTTTGCCTTTGTTGGCAACGTCACCCACTACGCCAAGTCGTGGCTGAACATCTCCCCTGAGATCCGTGCCTACCTGGAGGAGGGCAGGCTGCAGAGGCGCATCCGCTGGCTCCAGCAGGTAGGATAGTGTGGTGGGGACCAAGCCTGCCTGGCCTTTACTGCCCTGGGGATGGGAAGGGAGTGTCCTGCCCCCAGGCACCCTGTAGCTTCATGTGAAGCTCTCAGGTGCTCCTGGGTGCCCATCCTGCTCTTGCGAGGACCGGGCTGGTTCCCTGTGCAGGGTGGACACTGTCCCTCTGTCCCCAGGAGGAGCGTTGAGTCCTGTCTGTGTCCATGGGGACAGGGGGCTGAGAGGTGGGGCGTACCCCAACTTCTCCCTTCCGTGTCTCCCTCTCTGTCCCAGTTCACTGCTGACCTCCACAAGCACCCAGAAATCCTGAATGTCTCCGACAGCGATGTTCTCCACAACTTCCTCAACAGCAACTTCTCCCTGCCCAACGCCAGCATCCTGCTCCAGCAGCTGGACACCATCGACAATGCTGCCTGTGGCTGGGTCCACTTCATGGCCAAGGTGAGGTTGTGCCCGCCTGTGGGAATATGGGTGCTGGAGCGGCACCTACTGCCTGCAGCCAGGCTCTGTGGGGCTGAAGAGGGGTCAGGTCCGCTCAGACCTCCTTAAAGCCGTGGGACGGGAGCCCTGGAGGAGATAGTGGCTTCTGCAGTGTCAGGAGCTTTGGGGTAGATGTCAATGGTGGAGGTGCCCATCCAGTGTTGGGTTTGGGGGCTCGCAGGGTGGCTGTGGGTGGCACATACTGCACTGTGCACAGGGTCCTCGTACTAGACCCATCAGGGGCAGTGGGGTCTCACCGGCCTTCCCCTCCCACTAGGTCAGCGTGGACATCTTCAAAGGCTTCCCGGATGAGGAGAGCATTGTTAACTACACACTGAACCAGGCCTACCAGGACAACGTCACAGTCTTTGCCAGTATGTCCCCAGGAACCAGCCCCTCCACAGGGGTCCCTGAAGCCATGTCCTTCTCCAGCTGTGCCCCGGGCTGGGGCCACTGGCTTTGGGATGTGGCTCCCTTGGTGCATACATTGGGTGGGTAGGTGGACTGAGCATCTCGTGATACCCATCCTCTGCCCCTGGGTGAGCCCTGCCGGGTGCAGCACTCTGCCGCTGTCCTGGCTCTCCCACCACCGCTGCCTGCTGTCCACGTGCCCTCGCATCCCATGCCAGGGCCATGCCCACCTTCCTCATCCGTGGCAGCCCTCGTGGTGTCCTTGGCTGGGACATGCTGAACCCCTCCACGTCCCTGCCTGTTGCTGCGGGCTGGCCGGTGTGGCTGTCTCCCGTGGTGCCAGCGGGCTCCCTGCCTCTCCCGCTGCACACAGGCGTCATCTTCCAGACCAACAGGGATGGCTCACTGCCCCCCCACGTCATGTACAAGATCCGGCAGAACTCCAGCTTCACGGAGAAGACCAATGAGATCCGGCGGGCGTACTGGCGGCCCGGCCCCAACACTGGTGGCCGCTTCTACTTCCTCTACGGCTTCGTTTGGATCCAGGGTGAGTGCCAGCTCCCTGCCACAGCTGCCCACGTCCCCGGCCCCTGTCTGCACTGCCCGCTCAGCTTGGCCTCTCCTCCTCCTCCCCAGACATGATGGAGCGTGCTCTCATCAACACGTTTGTTGGCCATGACGTGGTGGAGCCTGGCAACTATGTGCAGATGTTCCCGTACCCGTGTTATACCCGGGACGAGTGAGTAACACTCGTGTGGGCAGCGTGGGCAGGGGCAGGACCGTCCCTCTTCCCCTTTGCAGGCCAGGACACTTCAGCTGGGAAAAGGGGGATAAGTTTGGGGGCCTGAGAGAGGTTGATGACATTGGGAGTGATGAGCAACCAGTTAAGCCCTGTTCCTTGGACCACCAGGCTAGGCAAGCAGGGGAAGGATTTTGTGCCCAGTTAGCAGCTGAAGTGAGGAATTCATGGCTGCGGGGTCTCTTGGAGGCTGAAAGATTTGGGGAGAACAAGAGGAATGTGGTAAATGGATGGCACATGGGTCTGTTGGTGGTTATTGAGCACAGTGGTCTGGAGGAAGCACCTGGAGAAGTCCCAGAGCCACCAGCCCTCCAGGGGAAGGAGGGTGGACAGGGCCCCGTACCAGGCCCTATCCTGCGGCTGGGCCTGCGGCTGCTGCTATCCCAAGCCTGCGGCTGCTGCCCACCTGCCTGCCAGGACCCGACAGCCAGGACACTAGATAGTCCTATGGGTTCATTGGAGAAGCTCTTTCAGGGCACTAAGGAGCTGCTGGTTGTCCCCGGGTGGTGGGAGAGCCACTCTATTGCCCTGTGCCCCAGGGTCTCCCTAGGTCTCTGCAGTGGTGCCACCATCCAGCTCTCCCCTCTCTTCCTCTACCCCACCAGCTTCCTCTTCGTCATTGAGCACATGATGCCCCTGTGCATGGTGATCTCCTGGGTCTACTCAGTGGCCATGATGATCCAGCACATTGTGACAGAGAAGGAGCATCGCCTGAAAGAGGTGGGGGTGGTGGGAGAGATCCCTGGGGATGAGCTGGCATCTCTGAGCTCTAAGTTCTGCGTTGGGTCCCTGGGCACCTTCCCCACGTTTCCAGGGTGCACGAGCTGGGGCAGGCGCAGATCCCACATCCCTGGGCTGAGCTGGTCCTTCCAAGTGTCCCCGGCGTGAGCCCGGCCCAGCACCGGAGGGAGCTGAGCCTGTTGGCATCCTGGCACAGGGTGCTGTGCCCTGCCTGCTCCCAGCAGCCCCCAGGGACCTCTCGGTGCAGCCCGTTGCTCTCCCAGCCCCAGTGAGTGAGGCAGCAGGGATGCATAGGGTAGGGGACAGCCCTGCTGAGCAGTTTTGGCCTTGCAGGTGATGAAAATGATGGGCTTGAACAATGCGGTGCATTGGGTGGCTTGGTTCATCACTGGCTTCGTCCAGCTCTCCATCTCGGTCACGGCACTCACCGCCATCCTGAAGTATGGCAAGGTCCTGATGCACAGCGATGTCCTCATTATCTGGCTCTTTCTTGCCATCTATGCAGTGGCCACCATCATGTTCTGGTGAGCTGTCTGGTCCACTCCATGGGGTGAGGGGGCATGGGCAGCGCTGGGGTCCTTGTGCCATGGGGTGAGGGTGCTGGGAACTGTGCGGGTAAGGGCTGCTGGAGGGGCACAAGTCCCCCCAGCCAGCTGATTTGAGGGGCCAATTTATCACCTCAACACCACCAAAATCAGACGGTTTGGGGAAAGCCCTGGTGGGGTAGGATCCGAGGTTACGCTGTCCTGCCTGCAGCTTCCTGGTGTCGGTGCTCTACTCCAAGGCCAAGCTGGCCTCCGCCTGCGGTGGCATCATCTATTTCCTCAGCTACGTGCCCTACATGTACGTGGCCATCCGGGAGGAGGTGGCACACGACAAGATCACGGCCTTTGAGAAGTGCATTGCGGTGAGTTGGCTGCGGCTGCTGGGGAGGTCCTTGGCCCCAGGTTTGCCCCAGGCACCCCATGTCCAGTACACAGGCCACCAAGCTGTCACCAAGCCCTGAGCAAACCTCTGCCTGTATGAACCAACTCCCCATGGGGCTTTGGAGGCATCTCCGGAGGGTTTGGTGCCTCGCAGGGCACGGAGCATCTCCACGGGGCTGGGTGGGGCAGCACCAGGTAGGAATTCACCCCAACCTGTTCCTGCGGAGCTGGCCTGTAGTTCCTGCTGACGTCCCCTTCCCTTCCCTCCACCTCTCCGCAGTCCCTCATGTCCACCACAGCCTTCGGGCTGGGCTCCAAGTACTTTGCGCTGTATGAGGTGGCCGGCGTGGGCATCCAGTGGCACACCTTCAGCCAGTCACCCGTGGAAGGAGACGACTTCAACCTCCTGCTGTCCATGATGATGCTGATCGTGGATGCCGTGGTGTACGGGGTGCTCACGTGGTACATTGAGGCTGTGCACCCGGGTACGTGCGGGGGTGGGGCACGAGGGCACCTGTGATCTTATGGGAGCCTCCTCGCTGGGGACACTGCTGGTTCCTGGCAGTGCTCAGCCCTGACACGGTGGGATTTGGCACAACATGCCTTCAGGGTCCCCTGCGTGTGTCCTGTTGGGGACACCTGCCCACACACCCTGACCCACTGGTGACACCAGCAGTTCCTTGGAGATCTTCAGTTGCGTGTCTCAGTTCACTGGCCAACTGTAGCAAAGCAAGGTGTCCATGGCTGGAGCACTGTTTCCCCTTATCGCCTACTTGGGGAGGAGTCTCACCTGCTTCCTTTGCTTTGGTAAAACCGAAGCATGAGCCAGGCCCACCCCAAAGCCCAAAGGACTTTGCTTCCTTGCACAGCCCAGCAGCGTTGCCCTGAGCCCAGTTGGCCAGGGCGCTTGCAGCCCCCACCCCGCAGTGATGTCCCTAAGCTGGGGAAACCTCCAAGCTCATGCCTGTGCCTGTACCTGTGCCAAGCTCTGCCCCGGCCCTCGTCTGGCTTCTGCACAGACATGGGTGCAGGGTTGGCCCTAACTCCACAGGGGTTGTGCTTGCAGGCATGTTTGGCTTGCCGCGGCCCTGGTACTTCCCCTTCCAGAAGTCTTACTGGCTGGGCAATGGGCGAGTGGAGACCTGGGAGTGGACCTGGCCCTGGTCCCGCACCACCCGCCTCAGCGTCATGGAGGAGGATCAGGCCTGTGCCATGGAGAGCCGGAGGCTGGGTGAGGGCAGACAGGAGTGGTAGGGGGTGGCCGGGGGATGGCCTTGGCTCTGCTGCAGGGTCCTGCTGTGGCCAGGGACCCCAGTGTGTCCCCTGTGCCCTTGTTGGGGCAGGATCCTGGGCCGGTGCTGCTGCCTGCCTGGGAGCTGCTGCCCGTGGCGCAGGAGGGGGAAAGCTGGCAAGAAGCAGAGGGGAAGGGGCCACGAGCCAGCACAGCCACTACGGGACAGAGGCAGGGAGGTTCATCCCCTGGGGAGTCCTGCTCCAAGCCCGGCCTCCCTGCCACCCCCCGGCTCCTCACCATCCTGCTCTCGCAGCAGAGGAGACACGGGGAATTGAGGAGGAGCCGACCCACCTGCCCTTGGTCGTCTGCATTGACAAGCTCACCAAGGTCTACAAGACGGACAAGAAGCTGGCACTGAACAAGCTGAGCCTCAACCTCTATGAGAACCAGGTGGTGTCCTTCCTGGGGCACAACGGTGCGGGCAAAACCACCACCATGTGAGTGCCTGCCGGGGTGGACGTGGGCCGTGTCCTTCTGGCCAGCTGCAGTGGGTGGGGAAGGTGCTGTGTGATGTCCTTGCAGGGCCTGTGGCAGCTGGTGCCATGCCCAGAGGGCAGCAGTGTGGATGGGGGGGTGGCATGAAAGGGGGACAAGCAGCAGGCGCATGGCTCTGCACTGACATTGCTCTGCTTGGGGCCTGACAGGTGCTTCTGGAGGTGGTGGTTGGCATTGGGACCAAACGGCGGAATAGGAGGTCCCTCACATTGTTGCCTTTCTCCATCCATCCAGGTCCATCCTCACTGGCTTGTTCCCTCCGACCTCGGGCTCCGCTACCATCTACGGCCATGATATCCGGACAGAGATGGACAAGATCCGGAAGAACCTGGGCATGTGTCCCCAGCACAACGTGCTCTTCGACAGGCTGACAGTGGAGGAGCATCTTTGGTTCTACTCACAGCTCAAGAGCATGGCGGAGGAGGAGATCCGCAAGGAGATGGACAAGTAGGCACCCCCCAGCTCCTTTTGCCCCATCTGTGCCTTTTGTGTGAGTGGGTCCCCCTCCTGCCAGATGTGCTGTGGTGAGTGATCTGGGAGCAGAGATGTCCCCCGGAGCAGCTCCACCAAGTGTTTTCCAAAACTTGGGGTATCAGGCTGTGGAAGCCAGCAGAAGATGCTTCTGTAGGCTGGCGCAGCTGGGCTGTCCCAGCAGCTGAGAGCCATAGGTACCACGCGGGGAAAAGGCATCATGTGCTCCCCGCAGGCATCAGGCACCAGCATGGCTGCCCTGGCATCCCTAGTGCTTCTCCCCTGTCCCCAGGATGATTGAGGACCTGGAGCTCTCCAACAAACGCCACTCCCTGGTGCAGACCCTCTCGGGGGGCATGAAGAGGAAGCTGTCGGTGGCCATCGCGTTCGTGGGCGGGTCACGGGCCGTGATCTTGGATGAGCCTACAGCTGGTGTGGACCCGTACGCACGCAGGGCCATCTGGGACCTGATCCTCAAGTACAAGACAGGTGAGTGGAGGTGGGCAGAGCCCAGCATTGCTCCTCTGGCTGTGGTAGCCCTGGCCTCTCTGATGAGGCTCTGTGCCACCGTCAGGGAGGACCATCCTGCTCTCCACGCACCACATGGATGAGGCCGACCTACTGGGTGACCGCATCGCCATCATCTCCCACGGCAAGCTCAAGTGCTGCGGTTCTCCACTCTTCCTCAAGAGCACCTACGGCGACGGCTACAAGCTGACAGTGGTGAAGAAGCAGTCGGACACCAGGAATGGCACAGGTCTGGGGGGCAGCAGGACCCCATGTTTAGAGGAGTAGGTGGGACCAGCCCTTCTTCAGCCCAGGAAAGGAACGAGAGCTCAACACCCAAGTGCTCACACCCCAAGTCTCCTTAGGCCACATGGAGGGTGGAGGGTGACGGGGCAGGGGCGTAGGAGGTGGCATTGCTCAGCCTTGATTTCTCCTGTCTGGGTCCTGGGTTAGACCCTGCATGGTGGCATTTGCCTCCGGGCACTGGTTCTGTCCAGCCTGTGGGCTGCCCACTGAGACGTCCAGCGTGGGCCATGGTGCAGAGCATTGTCCCCAGGCCAGGCAGGGTGGCCGGGAAGCCTCCAGCACCCTGTGATGGAGGTTGGAGGAGCCCCCATGGCGTTGGGGTGTAGGGTGGATGTGGTGGGTGCTGGTGGGAGGCTGGGTGAGAAGTGACCGACCGGTGCTGCCTCTCTGCCACAGAGCCAGGCCAGCCGCACAGCCCCCCGGCCCACTCCTCCGTCAGCCCCTGTTCCGAGCCTCGCGTCTCCCAGTTCATCAAGAAATATGTGGCCTCCTGCCTCCTCATCTCTGACACCAACACGGAGCTCTCCTACATCCTGCCTAGCGAGGCTGTCAAGAAGGGCTGCTTCGAGAGGCTCTTCCAGGTAACCGTGGGGGCTGGCAGGTTGGGTAGGGAGGCACGTGGTCACAGGGGACCATGGCACTGTGGGCACCTCCTGCCCTCCTCACACAGCACTTTGCCTCCACAGCACTTGGAGCAGAGCCTGGAAGAGCTGGACCTCACCAGTTTCGGGCTGATGGACACCACACTGGAGGAGGTCTTCCTGAAGGTGTCCGAGGAGGACCAGTCTCTGGAGAACAGCGACGTGGGTACGGGTGGCAGGGAGGCACATGGTGCTGCTGGGGCTGGTGAGGGGCTGTGTGCCTTTGTGTGGGCTTGGTGGCTCCTCTCCCCTTGCGCGTGGCCGCAGGAGTCTCCTTTCCCAAGAGGAGGAGCAGTCTCCAGCGGAGCCCATCCCAGCCAAGGGCAGCCGGCCTCTGCTCCACTCTGGGTTTGCAGAGCAGATCCGTCCCTGCTCCATGCTACACTGCGAAGAAGAGTGGTGTGGCCGGTGGCAATCCCCCTTCTGCTTTCAGACATGAAGGAGTCCAAGAAGGACACCCTGCGGCCACCTGCCCCTGAGCTGGGTCCGAAGCCTGAGGCCAACGGGGAGCCCCTGGCCGAAGCAGCCGTGCCAGAGAAGCCCGAGGTGGAGCTCAGCAACCTGGTGACCTGCTCCAAGCTGGCGCAGTCACAGGCGTCCCTGCGCTCAGCCTCCTCGGTGGGCTCCGTGCGGGGTGACGAAGGTGGGGCTTATTCCGAATTCTTTGGGGATTACGCACCCCTGTTCGATAACCGGCAGGACCCCGATAACATCAGTCTGCAAGGTTCGTGCCGCCGGCGCCTGGCCAGCGGCAGGGGCCAGGGGAGGTGCTCAGCTGGGACATGGAGGGTGGCGGGGGCAGTGGCAGTGCCCATCCCTGCACCTGGGCAGGGCAGAGCTGGCCCTGGCCGGGGCAGGTGGATGTGCCGGGGGTGGGGGGCCGTGCCTGCTGGGGCAAGACCCCCTGGGGGGTCTGGTGACGCATCTGCCGACGCTGCACCCAGAGAAGCGCAGCCTGGGTGGGAGGGCTGGGAACAGGTGCTTCCACCAGTTTGTACCCCCAAACTGGTAGCATGTGCATGGGAGAGACCCATGCTGAGACACAGAGCCAGCGGGTGCAGCCAGTTAGCTCTGCCCTTTGCCTCCCTTGGGTCCCACGAGTGCCACCCTGCAGACTTGCCCCACTAACGCACTCGCTCCTCGTGCTGGTGCCTGGTCGGGTTGTCTCCTCTTGGCCCTTGGGCACGGAGTCGTCTTCCAGCTGGTGGCTTCACCCTCTGTACCCTGACCTCAGCTGGGGACTCTCCCTGCCTGGATGCTGGCCTCGATGGAGGATGGAGGATGCAGGCAGGCACCCTGAGGCTGCTGTTTTATTCACAAATCCTTTTCTGGGTTTTCCCAGCAGCTCTTGTCGTGATTAATTCAGGGATGCGCCACCCTGCCTCCCCAGCCCGGGCTGCTCTAAGCATTGTGATTTGGGTTGCGGGAGGCAGAGCGGAGACAGTGCCGTGGCAGAGCTCCCGGAGCCCCAGCCCCATGCCCACTGCTTTGCGGGGTCCCCCCACCAATGTCCCGTCCCCCATTCCTGACTGTGCTGACCCCTCACCAGCTGGGAGAGCTGAAGGGAAAATGGAGGGGTTCTGCCAAAAAGCACCAATTTAGGTTGTTTTTTTAAAACTATTGTCAAAATTTCTCGTTTTGGGCCAAGAGGAACCCTCCAGCCAGCTGCCTCGCTTCATGCTGTGGTGCTGCCGTGGCTCGGTGGCTGTCAGGGTTGGGTTGCACCCGGCTCGGTGCCCGGCTCAGCTCCCTGGAGGCCAAGGCGGGTGCGGGAGCGGCCGTGCTGGGGGGGGCTGACATCGTTCTCCCCTCCCAGAGCAAGAAGCAGAGATGGAGGCAGAGGACCGCGACCTGGCCGGGCAGGGAAGCTTCAAGCTGGAGGGCTCGTGGCTGAAGCTGCGCCAGTTCCATGGGCTGATCGTCAAACGTTTCCACTGCGCCAAGCGCAACACCAAGGCCCTCTTCTCGCAGATCCTCCTGCCCGCCTTCTTCGTCTGCGTGGCCATGACGGTGGCGCTTTCCGTGCCTGAAATAGGTGCCTGCAAGCTACCCACCTGCACGCTGGGGGCTGCTGGTGGCCCCTTCTGCCTGCCCCAGTGTGGCCGGTGGGGATGCTGGGAGGGGGGTGTGTGAGGACAAAGCTTGTGGGCGCTCAGCCAGTCTGCCTGCGTGCCGTGGTGCTGCAGGTGCAAGCGGGTTCCTGTCCTTGTCCCTGCAGGTGACCTGCCGCCCCTCATCCTCTCGCCATCGCAGTACCACAACTACACCCAGCCCAAGGGCAACTTCATTCCTTACGCCAACGAGGAGCGGCATGAGTACCGGTGAGAGCCACCGCTTGCTGGGGGGCAGCAGGGTGGGCAGCCCACAGTGGGGCTGGCACCGGGGCTGGCTCAGAGCAGAGCCTGGCCAATGCCATGTCCCCTTGCAGAAAGCAGCCTCCATCCTCCGCAGTGTCTCTGGGAGAGGTGCCAGCCCTGACACTGGCTGCGATTGGCAGCTCGCCTCACGCCAGGCCTGGGCTGTGTGTGCCACCATGGTGCCCATGCCCATTTAGTCATGATACGTGCCAAGGCCTCGGGGAGGTCCCAGCAGAAGAATGGCCAAGGTGGTGGGACCCATGTCTCCTGCTCCTTGTTCCTCCTCACCCACTCCTCTCCCCTCAGCATCAGGCTGTCTCCCGACGCCAGCCCCCAGCAGCTGGTGAACACCTTCCATCTGCCCTCTGGTGTGGGAGCCACCTGTGTGCTCAAGACGGCCTTCAACAACACACTGGACCAGCCCATGCAGACCCTCAACCTCAACAGCAATGAGTCCAAGATGCTGGCAGCCAAGTACTTCGACGCCATGTGCATTGACTCCTTCACCCAGGGCCTGCCGCTCTCCAACTTTGTGCCGCCACCTCCGTCCCCGGCCCCCTCTGACTACCCTGTCTCCGTGGATGAGGATGTGCTCCGTGCCTGGAACTCCACGACCTTCTCCTCCGCTGTCAAAGGTATCGCCTGTGCTTGGTGCCTGAGTCTGTCTGAGCCTGGGATTCATCTCCAGCAGGGAGATGATATATCTCCCCCGCAGAAGCAGCTCCAGGGATGCCTGGAAGTGCCTATCATTTTGGCCTGGCCACAGCAGAGCATTGCATCGCTGGGCTGAACTTCTGGCTCAGGGCTGGTGCTGGCCCTGGAGCACCGCTTGCCGTTCAGCCCCAGCAGTGCCGGTGGTGCTCCCTGGGATGGTGACACCATTGAGAGCCCTGTGGCCAGCCTTGTGTCACCCTCGCTGGTCTGCGGTCCCCAGCCATTGACTTCTCCAGCTGCACTTCATGCCCCCTCTCTGAACCGTTTCTGTCCTCCCAGAGTTTTTCCCCACGTTCATCTCTTGGTCCCTGTCAGTCACCAGGACACAAAAGCCCTCTCGCAGACCGGGCTCTGGCTGTGGGGCAGAGTGCTCCTTCCCCGCCCGGCTGGGACCCCTCGGCTCAGCCTCTTGCCCCCACATCCCAGGCAGCTGGGGCAGGCAGGAGCCTGGCTGTGAGCTGCCCTCTCTGCTCCTCAGAGACCGTGACCTCAGCCCCTGCCCTGCCCCGCATCATCCATGAGCCCATCAAGTGCACGTGCTCCATGCAGGGGACCGGCTTCTCCTGCCCCAGTGGTGTGGGGGGCCACCCCCCGCAGATGAAGGTGGTGACAGGGGACATCCTGGCAGATATCACAGGGCGCAACGTCTCCGAGTATCTGCTCTACACCTCGGACCGCTTCCGGCTGCACAGGCAAGAGGGAAAGATGGGAGGGTCTGCCCTGTGCCGTGGAGCAGGGGTGAGGGACCGGGGACTTGGGGATGTCGGCCTGGGATGCTGACGGGAGCCAGGAGCATGCTCGAGCATGGCCCCACTCCCGGAGGCGGAGGACAGCGGTCACAGCTTCTCGGCGGTGCCTTGTCCCACAGGTACGGGGCACTGACCTTCGGCAACGTCCAGAAATCCATCCCGGCTTCCTTTGGGGCCAGGGCTCCTGCCACAGTGCGCAAGATCGCCGTCCGGAGAACGGCCCAGGTGGGACTGCGCTGTGCCCCACGGCAGCTGGGAGATGGGTGGGCAGCGGCAGCCATGGCACGGGTGGGGAGGAGAAGGGGGCAGGCAGTGCTGCCTGCATGGCAGGGGCCCTCACCCACAGCTCTGCGCCAGTGCTCTCCACCAAGGAATCTGGTGGGGCTCTTACCCTATGGGGTGCTTAGCAGCTCCCACCCCAGTGGGTCTGGCCCAGCATGGTCAGCAGTGGCCTGCTCTCCCCACAGCTGTGAGCACAGGAAGCTTGCCCTGTGGCTGTCCTGTCCCGTCCTGTTCCATCCCATCCCATCCCATCCCATCCCATCCCATCCCATCCCATCCCTCCCTTCCAGTACATCTGCCGTGGGCCCAGCTCTCTTGCCACCTCCCACTGCTCTTCTCTGCTCCTCCAGGTCTTCTACAACAACAAGGGCTACCACAGCATGCCCACCTACCTCAATGCTCTCAACAACGCCATCCTGCGAGCCAACTTGCCCAAGAGCAAAGGCAACCCTGCTGCCTACGGTGAGGGCCTGGAGGCGTTTAAGGGCAGAAGCACATCAGGAACAGCTTTAGGGCATGGTC
Organism: Mycteria americana; assembly: GCF_035582795.1. NCBI lineage: Eukaryota > Metazoa > Chordata > Aves > Ciconiiformes > Ciconiidae > Mycteria > Mycteria americana. Next base: position 1,413,775 of record NC_134381.1, on the reverse strand, counting down.
CAACCAGGCTCTAAAGTGCAGCGTCCTCCCTTGGACCAAGCAGGCTAGTGCCCAGTTGGGGCAGGGGGGTCACACACCTTGGCTATGAGATCTGGGCCAGGCAGATCTCTCTGAGGTCTGGGCTGGGGCAGAACATCCCAAAGTGCTGCCTGAAGGCACCGGGGCTTGTGACATGTCCAAGGATACTCTCTGCCAGCCAGTGAGGGAGGGCTTGGTCTCAAGGTGCTCAGTCACTTCAGACAGCTAAGCTCCTGCTGAGCTGCAGGGAGGAAACCTGTGCTTCTGCTCAGAGCCAGGACCGGGCAGGCTGGGGGCAAGATTTTCTGTCCTGAGTGAGCTTTCATGCTCCCATGTTTATTCTTGGGCCTTCCTGCAGGCATCACGGTCACCAACCACCCCATGAACAAGACGAGCGCCAGCCTGTCCCTGGATTACCTGTACGTCCAGGGAGTGGGTTTGAGGGAGGGTGGCCATCTCATGGCAGGGCGGGAGCTCCCCACTGTGGTTTGCAGGGGAATGCCAAGGCTTCTGTCCTGCAGGCTGCGTTGGGGGTTACTGGGTGGCTGTGATGTGGGGGTCGCTGTGCATGCCCCTGCCCTGTGCACAGCGGCTGTCCCACACCAGGACGAGTGGCCCTTCCCTGGGCAGCCGAGGGTGATGAGGTCCCTGCTCTCCTCGTTGCTCCCTATGCAGCCTGCAAGGCACAGACGTGGTGATTGCCATCTTCATCATCGTGGCCATGTCCTTCGTGCCAGCCAGCTTTGTGGTGTTCCTGGTGGCTGAAAAGGCCACCAAGGCCAAACACCTGCAGTTTGTGAGTGGCTGCGACCCTGTTATCTACTGGTTGGCCAACTATGTGTGGGACATGGTAAGCAGGGCATGTGGCCCCACTGGCTGAGCCCCCAGGGCCAGGCAGGTGGGTAGGCAATCACAGAAGTTTCTGTCTTCCCCAGCTGAACTATCTGGTGCCGGCCACATGCTGCATCATCATCCTGTTCGTGTTCGACCTCCCGGCATACACCTCTCCCACCAACTTCCCTGCCGTCCTTGCCCTCTTCCTGCTCTACGGGTACGTTGCTCAGAGGGGTGCTCAGGCTGCACTTGGTGGGTCCCTCCAATGCTCTATCTGCACTGTGGCTACGCAGGCGGGATCTGGCCTCGGGGCTGCCTATCTGGCTGGTGTTCTGCAGTTCTTGTTGGTGGTAGGCTGCGAGGGCTGGGGTGGGAGAGCCCAGGGAGGACGGGACTGAGAGATGGGTGATCCCAAAGCTCAACGGTTGGCGCTGCCTGGTCCCTCTCCTGCCGTGCTGATGTGGCTCCTGCCGCTTGCCTTCCCAGCTGGTCCATCACCCCCATCATGTACCCTGCCTCCTTCTGGTTCGAGGTGCCCAGCTCTGCCTATGTCTTCCTCATCGTCATCAACCTCTTCATCGGCATCACGGCCACTGTTGCCACATTTCTGCTGCAGCTCTTTGAGCACGACAAGGTATGGGATTCACAGCTCTGCCTGGGGCCACCAGGAAGGGAGAAGCTGCTATCAGGTCGTGGGACAGCTCAGGTTGGGAGGGACCTCAGGAGGTCTCTGCTCCAAATTCCTGCTCCCAGCAGGGTCAGCTATGAGACCTGACCAGGCTGTATTTTGGGTGGGGATCCTGATCCTACTATGTGCTTATGGTCTTCAGGGGTGTTTCTGATGGTTGTGTCCTCTCTGCCCATCTCCACAGGATCTGAAGGTGGTGAACAGCTACCTGAAGAGCTGCTTCCTTGTATTCCCTAACTACAACCTGGGCCATGGCTTGATGGAGATGGCCTACAATGAGTACATCAACGAATACTATGCCAAGATTGGTATGGCCTCTTGTTCCCTCCTTCCCTTGCTCCAGGGCGTGTGGGGCTGGAGGGGACCACAGTGCTGGCACATCCCTTCTGCCTGCCCTGTGGGGCTTCCCAAGGCCCAGAGCAACCTGGAGCAAAAAGCCAGGGAACATGAACTAGACTGGGGTGCAGGAAGAGACATGGTTGAGGGTCAGCCGTGGCATGGTGCCGGTGATGCTGAAACTGGTTCCTTGGGGCCATCCCGAATAGCAGTGCCACGGGGAGAGGAGGCTGTGAGCCCTGACAGAGTTGTGCATTTCTGCTGCTGTTGCACACTGCTTGTGGTGGGGCTGTGGTGGGTCCATGGTGGAGCTGTGGTGGGCCATGGTAGAACCATGATGGGGCTGTGGTGGGTCGTGGTGGGGCTGTGCTGTGATACAAGGGATGGGAACTGCAAGGGCTTTTTCCTTCCAGACGTGGTCTCTTGCTTGCAGGGCTGCACTGCCCAGCCAAAATGAGCCTTTTGCTACTTGCAGCTTCAGCTTGGTCTCAAAAAGCTCTTGCTGCTCTCTGCTTCTCGAGCAGTTTCCGTATATAACCCAGGTGCTGCTGGCATCATGAAGGTCAATTTTGGGGCAGGATCTGACAAATCCATCCAATACCCACTCTCAGTTGGGTTGATTCGTCTTACTGAGGTTGAAAAGTTGCAAGATGATTTCAACAGTACACACGCTGTGAATGGAAAGCCTTGTTGTCACAACAAGGTCACAACAGCCCTGGTGCCAGCAGCACCGATCCGCCCAGGCAGCTGCAGCAGGGGAGGGGACACGGGAGCAGGACAGTGTCATTGTCACAGGCCAGCTCAAGACATATGACCAGGTTGTCCCCACGGGAAGGTGTCCCCAGCCACTCTCTCCTCTTCCTCCCACTCAGGGCAGTTTGATAAAATGAAATCACCCTTCGAATGGGATATCGTGACGCGGGGGCTCGTTGCCATGACAATCGAAGGTTTCGTAGGCTTCTTCATCACCATCATGTGCCAATACAACTTCTTCCGGAAGCCCCAGTGAGTGCAGCTGGGGAGCGGGGGGCAGGCTAGGGGGGGCTGGCCGTGGGGGTGGCCTGTGCCATCAGGACCCCTTAGCTCAAGGCTGCCCCCCCCAGTGGGTGCAAGCTGGGGAGCTGCCCCTCCCCGGCAGGGATGTGGGCAGGCGGCTCCCGTGCCTGCGTCCCCACCCTGCCCCGTGTGCCCTCCCACAGGCGGCTGCCCGTCTCCACCAAACCCATCGAAGATGACATTGATGTGGCCAACGAGCGGCACCGTGTCCTGCGTGGCGACGCCGACAACGACATGCTGAAGATTGAGAACCTCACCAAGGTGTAACAGCGGGGCAGCAGCGGTGGGAGATGCACCGGGGCTGCAAGGAGACATCTCGGAGCTGTCCCCTCTGAGGGACGTGGGTCAGGGCTGGGGGTCCAGGTGCCTCCCGGCAGGCTGAACCCCCATCCCCTGCCCCATCAGGTGTACAAGTCCCGCAAGATCGGGCGCATCCTGGCCGTGGACCGGCTGTGCGTGGGCGTGCGGCCTGGGGAGTGCTTCGGGCTGCTGGGTGTCAATGGCGCGGGCAAGACAACCACCTTCAAGATGCTGACGGGGGACGAGAGCACCACAGGCGGAGAGGCCTTCGTTAATGGGCACAGGTCAGGGGGCACGGGCTGGGTGGGGGGTGGGGACTGCCCACTGTCCTGGGGATGGGACGGGGTCTGCTTGGGGGTCTCCCAGAATGAAGCAGCATGAGTCTGCCCGTGTGGCTCCATGGGACTCTGCAGCCTGTGCCCTGGGCTGACCATCATCTGGGGGGTGGCAAGTGACACCAGCTCTTGGTCAAGGCTGCCTGTTGTGGCTTACCTGGTAGAAGATGCTCCAATATAAAGGCATGTGAAAGGGGAGTGAGCAACAGGGTGCTCCCAAAAAGCAATTCCTTCTCCCCACGGCCCCTCTGTCCTCTCCCACAGCATCCTGAAGGAGCTTCTGCAGGTCCAGCAGAGCTTGGGCTACTGCCCCCAGTTTGACGCACTCTTCGATGAGCTGACGGCCCAGGAGCACCTGGAGCTCTACACTCGCCTGCGCGGCATCCCCTGGAAGGACGAGGAGCGGGTAGGGCTCTGGACGGGTGATTGCCAGCACCTGAGGGCTGGCACTGTTCCTCAGGAACGGTATCACTGGGCACCAGCAGGGACTGAGCTGGTGCTGCTGCCCTCACGGCAGTGCGGCCCCAGTGGTACGCCCGGTACGACCGGGCACATGCACTCACCGATGCTCATGGCCATGCCAGGGACTACCGTGGGGTGCCCCTGACTGGCACATCGCTTGTTGGTCCCCTTGGCAGCGCGTGCCTGTGCTGTGGAGCCCAACTGCTTGCCCACTGCCAGCTCTGCTAGCCCCGTGGCCTTGGCAGGGTGACAGCAGCCCCCCACGCCTTGCAGGTGGTCAAGTGGGCACTGAAGAAGCTGGAGCTGACTAAGTATGCTGACAAGCCCGCCAGCACCTACAGTGGAGGCAACAAGAGGAAGCTGTCCACAGCCATCGCACTGATCGGATACCCAGCCTTCATCTTCCTGGTGCGCCCTGGGCTCCAGCACCCTGCCCACAGGGTCCTCCTCCCAACGCCCCATGTCCCTGGGGCTAGCGCTGGGCTAGGGTGGAGAAATGACCCTGGGTGGGAGCTGCTTGCCCCTGGCTCTGCCACAAGTGTCCTGGAGTGTGGGATGGTGTCCTGAGCTGGACTCAGGACAAGAAGGGGTGGCAGGGTGCCCCCAGGGGCTGGCATGTCTGAGGGTGCTGTCTGTCCTGCAGGACGAGCCCACCACGGGGATGGACCCTAAGGCACGGCGCTTCCTCTGGAACCTCATCCTGGATGTCATCAAAACGGGTCGCTCCGTGGTGCTCACATCTCACAGGTCTGAGGGGGCTTCTGGCTGCACCCATGATGCCTCGGCACCTGGGGTGCTGCATGGGTGGGAAGGGGCTCTTTGGTCGCCAGAGGATGGCATTTGGCAGGGGCACAGGGAGCAGAGGCAGCCTGGGATACCCTCTGTTGCCTTCTCCCATCCCTGGTGGTGGGGCCACAGCACCTGGGTGATGGCCTGGGGAGCTCGGCTCCCTGCCTGCCCCAGCCGCGGCCCCTGGCACTGTCCCCCCATACCACCCTGCTGAAGCTTGCCCTGTCTCCCCAGCATGGAGGAGTGTGAGGCGCTCTGCACCCGCCTGGCCATCATGGTGAACGGGCGGCTCAAGTGTCTCGGCAGCATCCAGCACCTGAAGAACCGGTAAGTGCCCAGTGGGGGTCCAGCACCCTGTGTGCACTGCGGGGCGGGAGGGGGCCAGGCCTCCACAGCAGGGCACCTGTGGCGAGATGTCAGCCCTTCGTGTGGGTGCTGCTTTGGAGGGTGGGCAGGAGATGGGCTTGCTTGACTGTCCTGCCACTGTCGTGGTGGGTACGGTGGCTGCTGGGAGCATCGTCCCCTTCTGTGGGGTCAGTCCTTCCCTGCAGAGGTGCGGGGGGCGGGGGACAGGTCCTCATGGGGTCCCTTGTCCCCGCGCAGGTTTGGAGATGGCTACATGATCACGGTGCGCACCAAGTCCAGCCTTAATGTCAAGGAGGTGGTGAGGTTCTTCAACCGCAACTTCCCGGAGGCCATCCTCAAGGTAAGCTCCCTGTGGTGAAGGTGGTGTCCCCTACCAGCCCCCACCTCAGGACGCAAGCAGCCTTCATCCTCCAAGGGACACCTCTGTGGGACCCCCTGCAGGGTGACGGGAGGGGGTCTGGCACTGAGGGCTCAGGTGTCACTTCCCTGTCCCCTGCAGGAGCGGCACCACACCAAGGCCCAGTATCAGCTGAAGTCGGACCAGATCTCACTGGCACAGGTCTTCAGCAAGATGGAGCAGGTGGTGGACGTGCTGGGCATCGAAGACTACTCCGTCAGCCAGACCACACTGGACAACGTGAGACTGGGGATGGTGCAGGCGGCTGGATGCTTGTGCCCAGGGAGGGTGGCCGTGCCTGTGCTGGCAGAAACCACCTTTGGGACGGGAGGTGGAGCTAGGTGGGGGGCACAGTGGCAGCCCCAACCCAGTGGGATGAGCTGGGGCCTGTCTCCAGTGGCATGGATGGCAGGCGAGGGGTGGCCACGGGGTGGAGGTGCTTGCAGAGGTCCCTCTCAACCTCTTGCCCCTTCCCGCCCAGGTGTTTGTGAATTTTGCCAAGAAGCAAAGTGACAACCTGGAGCAGCAGGAGACGAGCCCCAGCTGCACCCTGCAGTCACCCCTGGAGCGCGTGCTGAGCCTGCTGCGCCCCCGGGCTGCCCCCACGGAGCTGCGGGCCCTTGTGGTGGAGGAGCAGGAGGACCTGGAGACCGACGATGAAGGCCTCATCAGCTTCGAGGAGGAGAGGGTGAGAGGTTGTCCCCAGATCTGGGGGTCCCTGGTCCCAGCTGTGTCCCTGCCACGGGGCACCGGGGCTGGGTGCCGTGGCACCGGGTCTCATCCATGGAAGGAGACATGGTGGGGCCAGGGATGGACCAGAGAGGGCTCTCTGGGAGGGGTGGCTGTTCCCCCCGCCCAGGCCAGATCCTGGCCGCAGCAGCACTGGGTGTGCTGGGCAGAGCGGGCAGCCCCTGCCCAGCTCAGCCCCTGAGCCCTGCCCATCTCTGCGTCCACAGGCTCAGCTCTCGTTCAACACAGACACGCTGTGCTGAGACCCCGGGGGCAGCCACGTTCCCCCGGCTGTGAAGCCACCGAACCCTTTTGGCCTCTCCCCTCCCTTCGCCCTGTTGAGCAGAGCTGCCGTGGCCAGAGGCGTGTGCCAGGGAGGACATGGTGGGTACGGCACCAGCCTGGACAGGCCTCGTGAACCACTGACTGCCTTTGACCCCTTCAGCTCCAGGGCAGTGTCACTGGTGCCCTGCCTGGTGCCAGGGGCCACCGTCCTTGGCTGGCTTGCCCAGCCAGTGCGTGCCAACAGACAGAGACTGCGAAGAGAAGGATGCAGCTTGGCACCAGCGCTGCCAGCCCCACAAGCTTTGTGGCGGGGATGAGGCCTGTGAGCGACGCCTCCAGTTGGTCACCCATGTTGCTCCCACTCTGGGGACCCCCAGCTGTGGGGATGCACCCCCCCCCGCCCCGCCACCGGCACCACCCCAGGCCTGGCCCTGGCAGGGGCGGAGGAAGGACAGCTGCTTTCTCCTTGTTTCCATCACCCCTGGCTTGGCTCTTGCCCTTGGCACTGTGGGGGGGCTCAGGGTCCAGCACCACAGGGGCAGGAGCTCTGGTGCTTCACCCACAATTGGTTTCGGTCACTGACAGGGTGTCACCGGTGACCCCCAGCCTGCCTGAGACAGGGGCCTCATCTGCACTGGTGTGTCCTGCCTACCCACGCTGCTGCCAGCTGAGGGGTCTGGCCGCCCTGGCCCTGCCCAGCCTTGCCATGCATGTGCTGGGCACTCAGCGCTGTCCCTGGGGCCAGCAGCAGTGCCCTGCAGAGGGTCACGCGGTGGGGCAGAGGGCTATTTCACAGGGTATTTCACACGCTGGCACCAGCTGTTTCTTCCCTCTGCCCCAGCCACGTCCCTCCTCCCAGAGCCCCTCACCCCGCCTCCTGCCTGCCCTCACCACCTGCCTCCCCCACCACAGGGCCTCGCTGCAGCTGTGCCACCTTTCTGCTGTGTCTCCCTCCTTTTCCCCCTTGCCCTGGCACTCATTGCTCAGCATCTGGCCCTGTACACAAGCCACCTGCACTGGTTTCTTATTGTTGGGTCACTGGTGATACTGGGAGAGGAGTTGCTGCACCCCAGGCTGGCTTTTGAAGCTGGGAGTGGGGTTGGCCTTCAGCTACACGGACAAGACAGCGCAGCTGGGCGCCAGCGCAACCTGGCAGTGGTGCTCAGGGTGGTGGAGAGTGGAGGGTGGGCTGCGGTGGTGGGGCTGGCAGCGTCACCTGGGCCAGCAATGTCACCTGGGGCTGGCAGTGTCACCGGCACTTGGCAGTGTCAGCTGGGACTGGCAGCGTCACCGGGGCTGGCAGTGGGCACCCCCTTGGCCAGCAGTGCCCCTCCTTTCTGCAGAGGGTCCTGCCACCTTGCCATCCATGGGGGCTGTGCCCAGCACCCGCAGCCCAGCGGCACCCTCCAGCCCACAGCTCCAGCCACCTGCAGCCGTGCCCAGAGCCAGGGTGACAGCAGGGCCCGTGACGCTGACCCCGACCACCCCCCCCGGGTGCCCCAGCCTTTTGCAGCACCCCAGGGCGGCCATGCACAGTCCCCCCTCCTCCCAGAGAGCACCCAGGGCCAAGCTGCCTGTGTGTGCCCCACTGCCCTTTCCGCCTCCCTGGCATGGGATCGGCTGGAGGCCCCGGGCTGGCTCCTGCCCACCAGCGAGCAGGCAGCACCGGGCACCCCAGCTTGCTGCCATGGGGCAGCATACCACGTAGGGAGGTGGATTGGGGCCAGCCCTGGCCCCACGAGCAGGGGCAGACCCAGGTGGCAGCTGACCCTCTGCTGTCCCCGTGCCTCCCGATCTCACCAGTCCTGTATGCCACCTGCTATAGATTGTGATACAATATACAGTATTTTCAATAGGGGAAAAACTGGGGGGGAGATAAGCTCTATTTTCAGATTTTTGAGACCATATTTTTTTTAATGGCATACTGGAAGCTGGCTGGTCCTGGGGTGCAGTGGATGGCACAGGTGCCCCCACCCGGGGTGCCCCCTGCTCCCTTGCTGGGCACGCTCTGCCTTCCCAGGTGGGTGCTAGGGGACAAGCCAGCTCATGGTTAGCCCTTTGCCACGAGGGAGAGAGGGGATGGTGTCACCTGTGGGTGCCCAGCTGTGACCACAGTGGTGGCACCCCTGGGGCACCCCAGGGTGGGCATGGGGCCGTGCTCTGGCCAAGGCTTTTTCCTCACCCCAGTCCCGCCCTGCTGCCCTGCCGCTCAGGGCTCCGGGAGGGCAGCGGCACCCCGGGCACAGAGCTCCCCCCAGCCCTCCCCTCTGCAGAGCTGCCCCCACACGCTGCCGTGCCACCATCCCCATGCCCTGTGGCTTTCGATGGTCAATGGAGATGCTTTTGTGCCCCCAGCGTGGTGTGCCCAGGGCACGCTTGCCAGCACAGCCTGGGTGGCCACAGTGGCCTCCCCACCCTGGGCTCAGGGCTGCCCCAGGCACAAACCCCGCTGGGGGCACCCCGAGAGTGGCAGCAGGGTGGGAGCAGGAGGACATCGCCCCGGGGGCAGGGGTGGCCGCTGCCTTAACACTATGCGCTTCGTTGAGTTTGGCCCCACTTCCCGCCTCACCTCCCTCTGCACGTCCTTGGCCACCAGCCGCGGGCACAGCACCGGTGCCACGCACAGCCCCGGGCACGGGGCACCCTGAGGGGTGGGGACGCCTTGGAGGAGCCTGTACATTGCAAGCAAAAGAAACAAAGATGAAATGTGAAAATAATGATCGTTTTAAATAAAAAAAATAATAACTAGAGCCAGCAAGGCTGCGTGGTTGCTGGTGGGCAGGAGTAGCAGGGCTGGGTGCCTGGGGAGGGACCGGGCTGGGCAAGGGTTGGGGGGTGCAGGAGCCTGCGGTGGGCAAAGGGATCTGGGCACAACACAGAGCTGTACGCAGCGCTTGGTATCTTCCAGGGTGGGTGGTGGAGCTGGCTGGGGGTGTGAAGCCTGCAGGGCACAGGCAGGGTGCCCAGGCAGGAGCCGCTGCAGCTGGCACTGCTGTGAGCCACCCTTGCCGGGCCCAGACTGGCAACAGCAGCGGTGGCCAGGGCCCCACGGCAGGGTGTCCCCGGCTGTGCTGTGGGGCCAGGCGTGGGTGGGAGCGGGTGCACCCCAGGGAGGAATGTGGGCTGGGAGGGGCCGCGGCTCCAGCACGGGCACTTGCGGCACAGCCACCACTCAGCCGGCAGCCACCACCCAGCATGGCCGAGAAACCCCAAATCCAGCTCTTCATCAAGGTGAGGGGGGTCACGGGGGCCTGGGGTGCCCCAGCCCAATGGGCACCTCTAGCAGCCACCTGGCATTGCTGGGCTGGGGTGGCCCGGCTGCCCTTGCCCACCGCAGTGCCCAGATGTGGGGCCCTGGGCAGGCAGCAGACACTTGGGGCTCTTCTCCAGGGCACAGCATGCTGCTGCCTGCCCTGTGGGTATGGGGGGGCTGCCGGTGCTCAGCATGGGGTGTTGGACCAGGGTGCCCCCCCAAACCAGGGCCCCCTGCCCAACAGCCTGGCCACCACAGCATCTGCCAGCCTGCACCTGCCGGGCCCTTCCCAGCCACCGCCTGGCCGGGGCAGCTTGCCCGGTTGCACAGGGCAGGGCAGGGCCGGCCTGGGATTGCGCCTGGGGGCAACAGGGCCACCAGCTTCGCCATCTCCTTCCTCCGGCACAGTCCCTGCTGCGCTGGGCTGTCCCCTAGCGCAGCTGCCCCCAGTGCTGCTGCGGTTGCTGCCCCCAAGTCCTGGCACACTCGATACTACGGGGCTGGGGCAGCCTGGGGCCCCCGGTCCCCTGGGAGTGCCAGGGCCAGCACCCGCCGTGCCACGCAGGCTGCTCTGGGGTGGGGCACAGAGGCCCCAGGAGCAGGCGGGGGCCAGTGCCCTGCCCGGTGTAGCGGGTGCCACAGGCTGCCAGCCCTGCTCGCCGGCCTGCGGCCAGCCCAGGCTTGGCCGGGGGGTGGCATGCGCCCTGCCACCCTCACCCTGAACCCACCAGGGCTGCCAGGCCAGCACTGCCCCTGCTGCAGCCGTGCCAGGGTGAAGGGGCAGCTGAGCTCTCCCTCTCTGCCCGCAGGCAAGCGAGGATGGGGAGAGCGTGGGCCACTGCCCTTTCTGCCAGCGGCTCTTCATGGTGCTGCTGCTCAAAGGGGTGCCCTTCACCCTCACCACCGTGGATGTGAAGAGGTGAGTTGTGCTGCCCCACTCACCATGGGGCCATGGGGGTTGCCAGCCATGGGGTGAGGGCCATGGGCGGAGTGGGACAGCCTTGCCCTGGCACACCAATGGAGGGGTGGTAGGTCCCCAACCCTTGGGAAGGGGCACGAAGCGTGGGCACTGTGGGACACATGGAGCCGGTTGTACCCCCCCAGCTGCCCACTGCTGCCTGAGGGAGGTCGGTGGGCATTTTCCAGGGCAGAGCTGCCATGGGCACACACTGAGGCAGGAGCAGCCTGGGGGCACCACCTCATCCCTTTGCACAGGACACACGTGCGCACACGTACACACACACACGTGCGCACGGTGCCCTGTAGAGCCCTGGGCACTGCTGGGCATCAGCATCCGTCCCTGTCTCCCACAGGGCGCTCGACGTGCTGAAGGACTTCGCGCCAGGCGCCCAGCTGCCCGTTTTGCTCTACAATGGCGAGCCCAAGACCGACACCGTCACCATTGAGGACTTCTTGGAGGACAAACTGGCCCCCCCCATGTCAGTGGCCAGTGCTGCCCCGAGAGGGGGCAGGACAGGCTGAGAGAGGGGGGCGGGCAGGCAGCACATGAGCCTGCCAGCCCCTGCCTCCTTCCTCAGCTGTGCCCACGTCCCTGCAGGTTCCGCAGCCTGGTCCCACGGTACAGGGAGTCGAGCCTGGCCGGGAATGACATCTTCCACAAGTTCTCCACCTTCATCAAGAACCCAGTGCCTGCCCAGGACGAGGGTGAGGAGCTGGGTGGGCGGACATCCCATGCAACCTCTCAGGTGCCACCACCTCAAAGCCTGGGCAGGTCACCCTGAGCCTTTCCAGCCCTCCCCTGGCCCAGGCCACAGCTGGGTCTCTCCAGGCACTGCCCCTCCCCATGCAGTTCAGTGTGGCCGTGCCAGGGCTCTTGTGGGAGGGCAGGGGCAGGTTCCAGCCTGGGCAAGGCGGGAAGAGCATGGGCAGGTACTGCCTGGGTGCAGGGATGGGCTGGTAGGAGGCCATGGCAGAACTGCGGGGCCCCATACCCGCAGCGGGGCTGTGCCCTGACCCAGCAGTGCTGCTGCCCTCCCCGCAGCACTGCAGCGGAGCCTGCTGCGGGCCCTGCTGAAGCTGGACGAGTACCTGAGTGCCCCACTGGAGTACGAGCTGGCCCACGACCCCCACCTCCGGGCCTCCCGGCGCCACTTCCTTGACGGGGACCAGCTCACGTTAGCCGACTGCAACCTGCTGCCCAAGCTCAACATCGTTCAGGTGAGCGCGGGCATCCCGGTGCCATGCCCTTCCCCTTGCCCTGGCTTCTTGATGCTGCCAGCTCCATGTTTCTCGCCTCCCCCTCGGTGCCTGCAGCAACCCTCCGCTCCTTTGCCAACCCCTATATCACCCCAGTGCCTCCCGGCATCCCCCTCCCCGTGACTCCTGCCCAGCATGGCGACTTCCCACAGATCTCACTCCCCTCCGCATCCCCTGCTGGGTGCCACCCCTTGTCTCATGCAGTGCCAGGGATGTCCCCTGGCCCCCTGCCACCCTTCCTGGCTGGCCCCTGCCTGTGAACACCCCCCCCCCCCCCCCGGCTGCGGGGCCCTCCTTGGCACACCACATGCACACAGGGCTGGGCAAGGACTCACTCCGTTTCTGCCCACAGGTCGTGTGCCAGCATTACCGCCGCTTCGGGATCCCCAAGGACCTGCGGGGTGTGTGGCGCTACCTCAACAGCGCCAGCGAAACCAAGGAGTTCAAATACACCTGCCCCAACAGCGAGGAGATCGTACAAGCCTATCGCTCCGTGGTCCGGTTGCCGCAGTGAGCCGGGCACACGCCCAGGTGGGCACAGGGCCAGGGTCAGGCAGCAGGCCAGGGCCTGCCCCGGTCCTGCTGTGACCACCACAGTCCTGCCTGCACGCACTCGGGAGGGCAGAGAGCATGGGCTGTGCCCCTGGCATTCCACTTCCCCCAGCTGGCACCCCTACCCCAGGTGCCGGCAGCAATCTGCGTCGCACTGAGCCCACAAACGCGTTCTCGCCTCTTGTGCCACCCTCTCTGCCTGGCCAGGACCCCCTTGACCTGCCCTGCAGTCCCTCAAGCATCACGATGGGTGCAAGGGTGTCACAGCCATGGGCACCATCTGTACCAAAGCTGGGCAATGCTGAGGACAAGGGCAGGAGCTGGGGAGGAAAAGCTGCCCAGAGCAGAGGGCTGCGGGGCACAGAGGGCAGGGCACTGCAGCAGGCATCCCTGCAGCCTCCCCTGGAGGCACACTGTGCCACCCGCCAGGTGAGCGACCCGAGGCAGGGCTGTGCCAGGGCAGCAGGATGCCCCTGAGGAGCTGCACCAGGTGAGGGGAACAGCCACAGCCGAGCCCTGGGGTCAGAGCCAGGGGGATGCTGCGGGTGGTGGACAGGGCCCAGCCCCCATCGCCCTGGGTGAGTGGAGTGGAGGGCACTGTCCCCCCAGAACCCAGTTAAGAAGCTCTCAGGAGCAGATTTGGGAGAGGGATGGGGGTGAAGTGGGGCAAGTCCAAGCCATGTATCAGAGCTCCCGGAAATCAATAAAGGCTTTGCAACCGAGACAAGTGTGAGTCTGGAGTGACCATCCCCAGCAGCTCTCCTCCCTCGCAGGACTTTGCACTGGCCTCCCAGTCCTCTCCCAGTGCCTAGCAAGGGCTGGGCCCATTCTCCCAGCTCTCCAGGGAGCTGGGGAGGCTCTAACCACTCACTCACCAGCCCACTGGCATAAAGCTAGCAGGAAAGTGAACTCCTCTGAGCCCCTGACCCTCCAGGTTCAGCTGAAGTTGGTCACAGGGTTCCTGAGCAAGGGAAAGGCAGAATGGACCGACACATCTGCATTGTTCCAGTCCCCAGAGACCAGCTGGCTAAAACCACCTTTACTGGCAATAAGTTAAGCACAGGCAATCTTTTCGTTACATGGCAATATAAAAGTTCTTTAAAAACCTCACCAATTCATGGCAAGTGAGGTAGAGAGGTGGCCCCTGCCAGCAGGGAAGAGCTGCAGGAAAAAAAAGCCACTTCTGGCACCCCTGCCGCTGCACCAGCTGAGGATCTGCTGTCCGCTCAGGCCTGCCAGGCGCTGGTTCCAGTCCTCTGGGTCCTGCTTGCCCCATCCGCCTCCCTGGGCACAAGGGGCTCAGCAGGCCCAGGGTGCAGTGAAACCTCCTCCACCAGCCACGCATGCGGTTGACAAGGCTCCGGTAGGGCTGTCATAGGGGCACAGGACAGCACAGGTCAGGAGTCCTCAAAATCCACTCCAGATGGTGCCTTCTTGCTGGAAGGAGATGGAAGGAGCATCACAGCCCAAAGCCCCACACTGCCCCATGCAGCTACAGAGCAGAGTCCACTGCATCTCCAGCACAGCCCAGCCCCAGCACTGGGCCTGGGAGCAGCACTTACCTTTTGAAGCCAGGGTTAATGAGAGACTCTCCTGGAATCTTCCTCTTGGTTGGCAAAGCTGAGCCAGCACCCCTGTTTTTCCTGGGGCTGGGGACTGCCTCGGTCAGAGACAGGCAGGACAGGGATTACAAAAGGTCAACTGGTTGCTTTGGCAGCCCTACAAGCCCCTCCATGCCCAGGGTGAGCATCCAGCAGCCCAGCCTGGCTGGCCCAGCATCCGTGGTGGGTGAGGAAGGGCCAAGCCTAGTCTCCTCTCCCAAAGGAGCAGGGAGCCATGGACCTGCCACGGCCCCCAGTCTGGAAGACCAGCGAAGCCTGACCTCCTCCTGGAGGCTAGCAAGCAACCTGCCTGGCCGTGCCCGGCATCTGACCTGAGCACAGCGCATCCCAGACACCCCGAGAGCCACCGTACTGAGCCCTGGTCCCTTTCGTGCCAGGAAGGGTACCAGGACAGCGGGGCGCCTGACAGCAGCCACAGCCAAGGGGACTCAGAGTGTCCTGGAGAGCACATGGACGCAGGACCAGCAGCCTCCTGGGGAAGAGAAGGCAAACAAACAGCGGGACGAGGGGAGGTGCCCCCTGGCAATTGCCTACCTGGCAGGAAGAGCTGCTGGCTCTGGGCAATGTTCTTCTCAGGGCTGCAGGAAGACGCCAGCATCTCCGCCACTGCTGAGACAGGAAGCAGAGCCAGAGCTTGTGATAACGCATCCCCAATGCGGCACGCAGCACTCCAGGCCTCCCCAGGAAGCTCCCTCCCCTCCACAGCCAAACTGAGCCACGTTCTCCTCCCAGCACTCCCACCCAGGCTGCCGCTGCCCCAGGATCTTCCCAGACCCCTAAAACATAGACCTCTGTAAAGCGACTCCCACACACAGAGATGATGGTGTGGTGCTGGCCATGGGGACAAGGTTGTATTTCTGCAAAGAGACACAACACTGCGTCCTCTGGTCCCATGCAGGATCTCTTCTGCCCAAGGCAGTCAGGTGCAGACCCTGGCCAGCTTTGGGAACTGACCAGCCCAAATAGGAAAAAGAACGCAGCACCTCTGCTGCCCAGCCCTCCTGGGACCGGTGAGGAGAAACCACCTGGGGCGAGACCAGGGAGGCACAGGCTTCTCCCGTTCCTGGCTGAGCTGGATCACCTGGGGCACCTTTGGGTGGAGGGGATGATACCACAAAGGTGGCAGGGAGCTGCCCCCCCTCCCCCCCCCCCCCCTTTGCCCCTTCCAAACCCCCCCACGGACCTTCCAGGCGTCTCTCCAGGCTCTCGACGCGCCCCGCCATGCCAAACACCAGCGCCTGGAGCTGACTCCTCGCCTCGGCAGCAGGCAGCTTGAAGAGATCCAGGGCCGAGCACCGGGCCTCCTCCCGCAGCTGCAGCGTGGCCTTCCCCTCGCCCAGGCTCAGCGAGGCGGCCCCCCGCCCCAAGGCCTCCCTGCGCGGGTGAGGCCGGGGTGAGGGGGGCCCTCGGCCGAGGGGCTGGGTCCCCGCGGCTGCGGCACCCACCTGAGCTTCATGCCGTGCTCCTCCGGCTGGCACCGCTGAGGAGGAGAGGGGGCACGTCCTGAAACGGCCTGTCCCGGCCCCCAGCCCCGGCCTAAGGCCAGGCCGGGGCCTTCCCCGCCGCCCCGGCCCCGGTACGTACGCAGCCGAACGGCGGGCAGGCGCCGAGCTCCCCGGCCCAGACCTCCAGCGCGTCGGTCACACTGCGGAAGGCAGGAGCTCAGGCTGTGCCGGGGCCGCTCGGCCCCAGCCCGGCCCCGGCCCCGCACTCACTAGACGGTGCCGCCGGGGCCGCAGTAACAGAGGTACCGGCCCGGCCCGGCCTGCAGCAGGTGGAAGGGCCCGGCCGGCTCCGCCATGGCGGCAGCGCCGGAAGGGGCGGGCGAGGGCTGAGGCCCTCCCGGCACCGGAGCCGCCAGCCCCGCCATGGTCAACCTGGGGCTGCGGCGGGTGGAGGACAGCGTGGCCGCCAAGCACCCGGTGCGCCCTGCCGGGGTTGGGGCTGAGGGGACCGGGGGCCGGCGGGGCCGGGGCTGAGGGAGCTGGGGGCGGGGCGGGCACCGGGGGCCGGCGGGGCCGGAGCCGGCGCCCCGCGCTGAGCGTGTCTCCACAGGCGCTGCAGCAGTACGCGGCCTGCCAGTCCCACGCCTTCATGAAGGGAATCGGCACCTTCCTGGCAGGTACGGCCTGGCCCGGCTCCCCCCGGTGTCCTCCGGCTCCCCTCGGCCGCTCCCCGGGGGCTGCGGGCAGCGGTGGGGACGGCCCGGGCGCGGGCCGTGGCCGGTAACGCCGCCCGGCCGCCGGGTTTTGGCAGGCAGCGGAGCCGCCTTCGCCGTGCAGAAGCTGGTGAACAAGAAGCTGCCGTACAGCCTGCAGTGGAGCCTGCTGCTGGCCGGCGGTGAGTGTCCTGCCCGGCCCTGCCCGGCCCTGCCCGTGCCCAGGCAAGCCTGCGGGATCCGCTCGGGCGGGGTAGCAGCAGGAGCAGGGCCATGTTGCAGGCAGAAGGGCTGTTTGCCCTTAGCGTGGGGGATTTTCTCCCCTGGCTCCTGTCACAACGTGACAGGCCCTGGGGGGCTCAGGGATGGCTCGCAGGCAGCTGCAGCAGCTCAGAAGCTGGCAGGCCCTTTCCCCACCACTGCCCTTAGCAAATGCTCTTGCTGCCGGCACTCTTGGGAGCATCTTGGTCTCTCCAGCCGCAGGGTCCCTCGCCAGCTACGTGGTAACCAGAGCTGAGACGCAGAAATGCTCCGACTTCTGGATTTACCTAGAGACAGGCAAGTCCCCACAGGAGCTTGCCGTGGCTGGTAGGGTGTCCCAGCCCGCAGGTACGTTCACATCCCTCCCTACTGCTTTCCCTGGGCTTGTCCTGCCTGGTTCTTCCCTGCTGCAACAATTTGCTCTTCCCACCTCGTAATTAAGCTGATGACTGTGTCGTTGCCAAAATCCCCATATAAGTCCCACACTGGCACCCCACAGCCAAGGGATGGGAGCAGGCGTCTGGGGTGGCAGCAGTGCTAGGGTGGCCGGAGCTCCCTGCCTGGTCTCATGGCTACCGTGTCCCTCTGTGCTCTGGGCCCACCACCTGTGCTGCAGGTACCGGAGCAGGGCTGGCAGCATGGGGTGGGAGCGCTCACTTCTGCCTGCTGCCCTGCCTGCCTTGTGGATTCACGAAAGCCAACATGAAGGGCTTGTTTGCTGGAAGAGGAAGAAAAAGGTAGGGGATGGAGGGAGGCAGTAAACCCCTCCACACCTCGGTTGCTCTGTATGGTGGGCAGAGTGGAGGGGCACCAGGACAGCTGCTGCTGGGCGGTTCCCATGGCTGCTTGCTGCTTTCTCCCACTGGTACCTTGAGCTCCCAAAGCTGGGCCTAGCTGAAGAGGCTTTAAATGCTTCACCAGGGCTCTGTGGCTCTCTGCCCGCCCCTGGCAAACATGCCAGGATAGTTAGGGGTCCAGGGAGCTTGTTCTTTCTGTTGCAGAGAATCTGCCCAGCCCAGAGGATGGAGAGAGCACGGCACCGCTGGTGAGGAGGAACAAGTACGGGGACGTTGTGGAGTAGCCAGCAGAGCACAGCGCACTGTGCCCGTGTCCTGCTTCACCCCTTCCTACCTGCTCAGCCTGCCTGTGCCTGTGCTACCTGCGAGACTGGTGTGCTCTGTGGCACTGCCCGGGAACTCGGATGAGTCCATCCTGCAGTGAGAGAGTGTGGTGGAGGCACCGTAGGGCTTGCTGCCTCCCAGGTGGCCTCTGAACATTGCACATGGGGGGGTACAATAAAAGTCAAGAGCTGAAAGCGCATGTTGTGGACGAAGCGAAGGCTCATGGTGGGACAGGAAGAGCTGGGGTGCAGGTGGTAAATGTCACCCTGAGGCAGCCCCTGCAGTAAACGTTGGAGCAGAGAGCTCTGGTCCCTCTGAGGCCACAGCACCCGCAATCCAATAGAACAGGGCTGTGAAGTGACTGCAGGCACAGACGGGTCTAGGCTAAGCTGTGAGGGGGCAGAGCTGTTGCCGTGTGCTCTCTGTTTCTTGAGCCTAGCCAGTCACGGTGTTCCTGCCCCTGTAGCAGCAAGGCTTTTCTCACCTGCCCAAATGGAGCTGAGCTGAGCCCTGCAGCTGCATAGCCACTGGGCCTGTCCTCTCTGCCCCCACAAAGAGGGTGCACACATGCCCAGAGCACCTCTGTGCAGTGCCGACCTTGCTCTTGGGGCATGTCACCTGGCCAGTCCCAGACTCTCCATCCAGATCTGTAGCCAGCCAGCAAGGGAATGGTACTGTCTTGAATCCCACCTGTGGGATTAGAGGCATGTGGGAAGATTAAGAAGCCTCTTTTGCTTCATTTTTTCCTAATAGCAAACTTGGAAGTCATGACTAGGGCAAACCGGCTGCTCTTGGTGGATGTCCAGCTCTGATTCCACTGCAGCTGGATTTCTTAGAAGGGGAAACCCAGCCTGGGTTCTAGAAGCTAGCTGGTTTCCTAGAGCAGAGCAGCAGCGTTTCGGCTTCAGAGACCAGAAATGCCTCCTTCCGTGTCAGGACTGGACACAGTCCCCGAGCCTCGCCACGGGAGGGAGTCCCTGCGCTGGGGAGACGAGGGGCCCGGGGATGAAACTGCGTTTGGGGGCTCAGAACATCATCTGAAGTGGCATCACGCTTGGCCTGTGCAGGGAGATGGGGAGCGGCCACCAGAACAGCTAAAAGCAAAGTGGTTGCGGGGAACAGGCAGGTTAAGCCAAGCACAGTTTACCGGGAGCTCAGCCGGAGCGGGCAGCTGAGCTCACGATACGTGCAAGAGCAAGGAGGGCAGCAAGAAACCGCAACTCCCGCTGAAGCTGCTCCTCTCCTGGGGCATGCAGAGGAACGCGGCGGGGCGGGAGGCTCTTTCCAGATGGGCTTGACGAGTTGGGACTGGCCTCGCGCAGCTGCCCGGCGGCTGGATGCATACCGTGGTGGTTCTGAGCTGCCAGCGACTGCACGAACAAATTGCCAACCCTGCAGGCTGGTCTCCTGCCCTGCTTGGGTACCAGACCCGGTCCCCTGGGAGCAGAGACTCCCTATGTGTTTTTTTCCTTGCGCAGCGGTGAGTGCATGGGGCAGCGTCAGCTTGAACGCTGCCTGCTCACACCTTTGGGGTGACTGGACCTCTAGCACTTGGGAAATGTCAACTTTGCAACCGTGGCTGGTTGAAACTCTTCCGTGTCCAGGTGGGCCTGAGCCTGGACACGGTTTCAAGCTCACCTTGGTCTATCCTGGGTGCTTCTCCAGGCTGGTAGAGCATACGAAGACATGATAGTGTCTCAGCAGCGGGCAGGCTGCAAGGGATTGAGACCTTCAAGCAGAGCCTGACCTGTGGCTGTGTCTGAGTAGACCCCGTAAGTGGCTCTACCCCTGCGGAACAGCCAGGCTTGATCAGCCTCTTGCTGATCAAGAGCCACAGAGCCACAGGAGTGGTTACAAAGATTTATTTCTGATTATAAAAAAACCCAGCCAAACGAAACCAAACTTCCTGCATGTTTGCATGTCCCTGTTCTTACTCAATTGGAAATGAAGTTGCATCATCCCAGCTGCCTGGCGTGGGGTGATGCAGGGCTCAAATCCTAAAGCAGTGCAAAGCCCCACTCCTGCAGCGAGCCCATCCCCTCCACACTGGCATGGCCACGCACCAGGGAGCCACGGGGACGTTTTATGCCATTGCCGGGGGGACGGAGGAGGCTCTGGCTGTGGCAAAGGCAAGTCTGGCTTAGGAACCACGGGAATGGGGAAGGCACCACGTCTGGTTGCTGAAGTGGGACCTGGGAAGCTGCCTACTCCCCATGTCTGGTTGTTGCTAAGCCCTACCCAGCCCCTGTGCTGAGGCTGGTGGAAGTCCAGGCCAAGATCTGGCCCTCAGAAAGGTCAGCGGGGTTTGTGCATTGGCCAGAAAGTGCATTCCCCAGGGGACAGGCTAGAGACATCAGCTATAAGAACTAGTGTAAGTAATACTCCCCACCCACCCCATGCACATGAGAATAAATCCTGCTGTTGTCTGGACTTACTGGCCCAGTCCAGCTCAGGTCTGGTGGCAGAAAGATGCCCCAGGTCTAAATGTCCAAATCCCGAGCCTGCTCCAGGGTCCATCCCTGAGTAGCACTGGGAAACCCTTAAGCGATTCTCCTGCAGGGCTAGCAGTCCTCTCCTGTCCCCCCCTTTCTGTAGCTTGAAAGCAAGGGGAGGGCAAAAAGGGACAGCTTTCCTTCTGGGACAGGCAGCGTCAGGTCTTGCCACATCCCAAGTGTTCAGGCCATGGAGACTCCAACAGGAAGGATGGTGCTGGGTCCTGCAGACAAGGCCCACCCTGTCCCTGCCGTTAGATTGTGCTGGACTTGCTGCGCCGGAGCAGGCAGACAGCAGTCACCAGAGACATCAGGGTGATGACCACAAAGAGCAGGATGAGGATGACCCAGTAGTTGTACAGCATGCTTTTGTGGGAAGAGGGCTTCTCCGCTGGGATCATGTTGGTGAGGTTCAGCATGTAGCCCAGGGCCCAGCCGATGGAGGTTTCTCCTGCCTGTGGAAACAGCATGGCATGGTCACCACCCCAATCAACCCAGCTCCATGGGCCTCAGGAGACCTTCCAGGGACCACCTCAGTGTCAGCCCAATGGAGGAGAGGGGTGTGGGGGAGTCCACGGCACCCTGAGCCCTCGCTCGCCCATGGGTCCAGCCAGTCCAGGGCTGAAGCAGTAACCACCCTGTGCTGAGCTGGGCTCATCCGATGGGAGCAGGATCTCATCTGCTCAGGCCAGTCCTGATCTCACTGCCCATCCCATGGCTCGTGCAGTTGAGGGCACTTGGCAAAGGTGGGATCCTGCCCTGAGATATAATTTCCCAACAAGCCTGAGCAAAGAGTTGTTTGAGACAGTGTCCTGAGGGCCAAGGAGGGACTGGAGGACCTGACTCCATGGCCACCCTACAGTCAGCTCAGCTCATTTTTTTTTTCCATCTCCCAGAAGATCCACCCAAAAACTGGGAGTTCCATCCTGCCCCTGTTCCCTGAGATCTTCCCTCACACTGCTTGGCTTTTTCTTTGTGTGGAATCATCTCTCCTGCAGGGCTTTTTGGCCTCACTTCAAACAGATACCATGGCATGAGTATGTGCTCTGGTGTTACCCACCTTCTTCTGGAAGGCGATGTTGGGGAAGGAATGGTTGTTGAAGTTGTAGCCTTTGGTGGTGAGCAAATAAATGAATGTGCTGACAGCGCAGTAATCCGACAGCCTCTTCTCCAGCTTGGGGGCTTTCTGGAGTAGCTGGGTGGGATGCAAGGAGGGACAGAGAAAAGGGGTCAAGCCAGCAGGGTCCAGGCTTTGTTTCTGTGGCCTGAAGCTCTGGGTGGTCACATCTGGCTGGCCAAGGTGCTGCCCATACCCACCTGAGCCTCTCCTGGTTCCATGTGGGAGCTGTCACCCACCCTCCCCCTACTCCATGGGTGCCAGAACACCCAGCCCCCTCCAAGGGCTGCTCTCAGAGCCCAGGTAATGCCCCACACGAAGCAGCCCTCTCCTCCCCACCATGCCTGAAGAGCCCACCTCACTCCAGCTGGTGGCACAGATGGTCTTGGCTGCATCCTTCAGGTCGCTCGGCAAGCGCACGGGTCTCCCCATCACTGTCTGGATGAAGTCGACCGTGTAGAAGAAGGCAGAGAAGGCCTGATGGAGGAAAGGAAGCAGCTGCGGGACAGGCTGGGAGCAAACCCCCTCGCCACAAACAGTTGCTCTGACCAGCATGGTGGGCACAAGCAACCGCCCTTGCAGAGCCGGGGGTCTTGGCTTTGCCATCATATGATGCTGGGGGGCTGGGGACACCTGCCCACCCAGCAGCCAAGCCACCACCCTGCTCCATGCCAGGACTTACGATGAAGTTTCCCGAAACCTCCGGCTGGAAAATGCCATCAAAGGAGCAGCGGGAGAAGGAGCAGGTGGTGAAGTTGAAGAGCTTGCTGACGTGCAGAGCACAGAGGCTCCCGTTCCCGGTGCCAACCATGGTGACAGTGGTGTTGAGGGCAAGGCTTGGCCTCTCCTTTTCTGTGCAGGGGCTGTCATAGACACTGCTCAGCGACAGCCTCTTATGGTAGCCCGTGGGCCAGCAGGGATGGGGGACGGTTGCTTGGTAGCTCTCAGCCTGCCGGAGAAGTGACACATGGGACGCATGAGCCGTGCCATAGCCTCGGCTCTCCTGGTGCTGCACGGCAGCCCCAGCACCGCTGCCTGCCTGCCTCCACCTCCCTGCTGGGGAGATGTGGAGGAGCTTGGGCAGCAGGATGCAGAGCTGGCAGTTGCCACAAGCATCTTGAGATGACTTGGAAAGTCTTGGCTCTGGCCGAGGGGTGCAACACCTTATGGAGAGGGTGGGAGGAAGCCTTGGGACCATCGGAGCAGGTCGGGGGCAAAACCCAAGAGCTGGCTGGGAAAGGTGTGAAGCCGGCCCTGCAGGGCTGTCCTAGAGCCAGGGCTGGGGAACACCCCTATATAAACACCAGGGTGAGGGGGCAACCGCAGGGCGATGACAGCCAGCATCCCCATCAAGCACGTGCTGGTACCTGGAGGAGCTTTGAGAGCAGCCTCTTGAGGACCTGGTCCCTTCCGTAGCAGAGGAAGCTGTGGGTGTACACTTTGTACACCTGGCCATAGAGCTTCAGCATCACCTCATTTCTGGGGTCTTCAATGATGTCCCTGGTTTCAAAGGTGATCTGTGTGGAAGCGCCCCCAAAGTCCATGGCCCCCAGGGTCTTCTTCTGGGGCTGGATCCATTCCCCAAGCCACCCACGCTGAGCAAGGAAGACAAGAGCAGGCATAAGGATGTGATGAGCTGCAGGACAGCCTGGCCACCACAGCTGTCCCCGGTGGGAGCCGCGCTCCCCTGCCCACCTTGATGAAGTTCTCCAGGAGGTAGTTTGCAGTCACCCAGCCAAAAACCCCTTCCTCTTCCCCCGACAGGATCTTTGCCCCCCGGAAATTGAAGGGGTATGACTTCAGTGTGGCTGCCACAGCACTGAGGACGGCGTCCGAAGCCTGCAGGTTCGCGATGCTGTGGGCCAGGCAAGAGGGCAGAGTGGCAGAGCGGCCAGGGTGCCGCGAGTGGAGTCCCCGCTGCCCACACAGCCCTCGGGGCCCCACATGGGACAGGAGGCAGGCGGGTCCTCACCTGGGTATCTGTAGGGATGTCCCCCAAAAAACCCCAGCTAATTCCCCTTGTCTCTGCAGGAGAAGGAGGCAGGCGGCAGGGATGGAGGTGTGCTCCCTCCTCCTGAGCCATACCCTGTGGCTGGGCGAGGGGGGTATGACTCCATCTTCTGTGTGGTTTTCGGGGGGTAATTATTCTCACTGTGTCCCATCAGGCTGCAATGGGTGCAGGGGGACTTTCCTCCTGGCTAGCCAAAAAGACTGGGTGGGTTATCCCAGTGCTGGCCTCACACCAGCCCCTTTTCAGCCAGGGATGTGCTGGCTGTGCCCTACAGAGCATCTCCTGCTCTGAAAGGCAGGACCACCTCTGCAAGGGACATGGAGCTGGGCATCTGGGAGGGTTAGGAGCTTTGCCTGGCAAAGGGGAGACATCACAGCTGTCCTTCACCATCTCCACCCCTACCATGGGTGGCGAGACAGCAGGGTGGCATGGTAGGGCCTCCCAGGCAGCGTTTGAGGCCAGGCAGGCACGGCACGGCAAGAGCATGGCAAGAGCAAGCACTCACTTGAGCAGGCGCATGCCGGCCGTGGCGCCCAGGTAGAGCGGGGTGCCCACATGCTTCTCCTTGGGCACATCTCTCAGAGCCTGGTTCAGGCAGTGCACCAAGCTTGTCCCAGCAGCTGGAGGGTTGGAGCTGTAGCTGGAGATGCCGGGACCTGCGAAGAGGAAACAGCATTGCTCCTTGCAGGGGGTGGGAAGATGCTTGGTGGGCAGCTTTGCCCCTCCCAGGCTGTTCAAAAGGCAGGTGCTGCAGGTTTCTGTGGGCATGGAGCCATCCAGAGTCCAGCCATATCTCCCTGCCAATGCCGCATCCCCCACCGGCTGACAGCGGGGGAAAGGTTGCTTAAATGGAGAGTGGAAAACCATCCCTCACTCCTTGCTGGGCTAGGCAGGGAGCTGAATTGTTTCCTGGTGGGTCAACGCATGCCAGGAAAAGATAAACCACAGGCATGCATGGCCGTAAGCCTTGGGGGGAGATGGGGAGGTTTTGGAAACAGAGCTGGACCCCTTATAACACTTCACTGCGCTGGTCACAGGGAGGCAGCTGGGCACGGCAGGGGCATTCGCACTGCCATGGTACCCTGCCCACAGGGGACGTGACAGACCCTGCCACCAGCCACCGGCCTGCGGGAACTGGGACAGCCCTTACCCTCCACATCACACATGCTGTGCTCGCTGACCACCCCGGTGTCGTTCTCCTTGTCTGCAGGCCACTTGTAGACGAACATGGCCGTGTGGGAGGACCCGGCGTCCAGCACGATGCCATACTGCGGGGGGGGAGGCAGCGGGTCAGGCCGGAGGCAGGACACCCCCCAGCTGCCCCAGGCCATCCCGAGGGAAGGCACTGGGGCTCAATGACCTGCCATGCACGGCCGGTCCTGCCCTGGCAGTTCCCTGCCCGGCAGCTCCAGCAGCATCGTCTGGCAGAGGCGAGCGCTGCTCAGCCCAGCAAGGGCATGGTCTTGCCCACATCTGCCTGCACTGGGCCCTGCCCAGGATGCGGCTGGGAGCGGGTGCTCTCCCCAGCCAGGGACACCGGCCGCCCTAGGATGCTGCTTGGCACAGCAGAGGGAGTCCAGCTTTTTGAGCATGGGAACTCCCTTGTTGCCTCGAGCACAGACCGGGAGGCTGTCCATCCCTCCGTCCCCTCCCTGCTTGCTCCGTCTCCCCGCAGCATCGCTCCTGGCCAGCCGGCATCTGTGCTGAGCCCTGGGGGTCCCTGGGACCAGCAGGACAACGACGACGACACCTGGGAGTGGCCCCTCAGGGATGCAGCTCACCAAAGAAGGGCAGCCAGGCACCTCGTCCCTCCTGCCCTTGTATGGCTCGGCCATTCTCCGGCTATAAATAACCCTGCTCTCTCCTGCCAAACAAGGTTACCCAGCTCCCGGGGAGGGGCCGTCCCATGCTGCCTTCAGCCCCCCCCAGGCGGACCCCCCTGCCTCACCCCCCGCCACCCGTGGGCTCGGGGCCGCCCACGCTGGTCCCCTCCATGCCCCCACCGGAGCTGCTTCACTGCCAGAGAGGAGGCTTCGAGTCTGGGGCGGAGAAGCAGCTGAGCATCTCTGGGGTGAAGCCACTTAAGGCTTAAACCTGGCTTGTACAAAGGCTCTGTCTGCTGCCTGCCCTGCCCGGACCCGGGTGGAGCCCCAGAGCTGGGGCAGGCAGCTCTTGTCCCTGCCCAGCACCCGGGACCCACCCCAGCCCTGCCTCATGGGTGCCCCTGGTCCCACCCCTGTCCCCATCCCTGTCCCCACCAGCCGCAGAGCGGGCTCCAGCCTGGGTGACTGCAGGGTTGGGTTTTGGCCAGCTCAGGCAGCAGAAATAAAGTGTCAGTGCATGGGCAGGGACACGTGGGGTCCCTGCTTATAGGCAACCCCCATTCCCACATGAACCCATGGTACCACACCAGCAGTACCCCCTGCTCCCCCAGGCAACCATTTCCAATGGGTGATGCCCCCCAACCTCCCCTGGCTCCCGTTAACTGTCAGTGGCTTGCCACATGCCCTGGGCCAAAAGCTATGAGCCAGCAGAGAATCCCCATCTGCAACCAGACTGGGCAGGTGTGTCATGGCACTAGTGTGGGGGAGCAGCTCCCCGCGATGCTGAACGCTACAGAGAGGAGGAGGGGGGCTCTGACAGCCTACCCCCGCTCAGCTGCTGCTCCAAAGGACAAAGCTGGGGAGCAGGACCCCCAGTTTGGGCCCTTTCTGGGTTGGGTGCTCGGGGTTGGTGCCCCAAGCATCCTCGGGGGGCTCTCAGCCCCCTCCTCTGCCCAGCGTGCCACGGGCCATACACCCCCAGCACTGAGTATCCCCCAGTCCCTCCTCTCCATAGCACCCTCTGCCTCGCTTGCCCACCCTGGAGCCCTGTGGGCACCCCCTGCACCCCCGGATGGGCAATCACCTACCAGGCACAAGCACAAGCAATAAAGGATGCTGAGTCTGCCCCAGCGAAGCTGCCTGTCCCAGGGGATGCCCGCTGACATGTCACCATCGGCTCCCACCCCATGGTCCTCTCAGCACGTCCCCTTTACTGTCCCAGCCCTTGCAAGTGGGTGCTGGCATCCCTGTGAGGGGTCCCCAGGGAGTGTCCAACCCCAGCAGACCCCCTGCTCACCTCTGCCACGTGTGTGCTCACGAGCCTTGTGGCCACTATGCAGATGTCCCCGGTGTCCTCGCAGGGCACCACACCACCTCCGTGCCACCCCAGATATCACCCAGAGTGACATTAGCATTAGCAGCGTGACAACGCTGTCCCCAAAGGGAAAGCATTGACAAGTTAGCCCCAAACCCGAGGCTGAGCACAGCCGGGACCCCGGGAGTGGTTTCCAGCCCCAGGATGACACGGGAGGAGCTGCAGCCTGCAGAGGGGGACGAGGCTGGAGACAGGGATACAGGGTGGCAGGGGCTAAGAAATGCTGGAGCTGGAGACAGCAAGGATGACCTGCAGCACTGGGGACAACCTGTGCTACGCACCAGGGATGGGGACAGCACGGCGGACCCCGTGACAGGAATGGACATGGCCACGTGAGCTTGGACACATAGCGGGATCCAGGGGGGGTGCAGGGGAAGCCCCATGCACCTGGGGCAGGAGGAAACCTGGTTCAAGGGGTTTCCTCCTGCCTTTGCCAGGGCTGGCTCGGCTGGAACCTGCTTCCAGCCCCACAGAGAGCTGGCACAGGGGTGCACGTGTGGGGTTGCATAGGTGGGGGGTTTGCACACGTGGGGTGCACACGTTAGGTGCACATGTGCATGGATGTGCACGCATGCGGTGTGCATGTGGTGTGCGTGCCTGCAGGTGTGCACATGGGGGTGCGTGTGCATGGACATATGCACGTGTGCAAACATAGGTGTGTAGGTGCGTGGGGAGGTGCATGCACATGGGTGTGCATGGGTGGGGCGTACATGCACATAGGTGTGCCGATGTGTTTGTGTGCACATGGGTGCATGTGTGTCTCTGCATACATGCACTTAGGTGGGTGTGCATGGGCATGCATGCAAGTGTGCGCCCCTCTGGGCACACATGTGGGTGTGTGCATGCCTGGGGCAGCCATGCTACCTGCTCAAGCCCAGGGAAGCAGAGTACACATGGCTGCAACTGCAGCTCTGCCACCCACACAGGGCAGCTGGCAGCAAGAGGCAGCACCAACCCCACACCCAGCGCAAGCCCCATGTGGAGGTGTCATGTTTGGGGTGACAGTGACACCGCCGGGGCAGGTTGCAGAACCAGCTGCCCCATGCAGGGGCACCCCAGTGCCCTTTGCTGCCAACACCTGTGGGTCGGGGTGGGAGTCTCTCCTCTCAGATCCTGGTGTCTGGGCAGGCAGAGCCCATCACTCCCAGGTGCAGGGTGGCAAAGATGGGCAGCAGCCGCAGGACTCGTGGACGAGGGATGGCCTGTGGGACCCTCCTGACCAGTGGTGGCCTGGCCCCAGCAGTGACAGCAGCAGCGCTCAGGCCCGGCCAAGGTAACAACATGCGGCAACATGAGCTGCCACAGCACGGTGGGTGCTGCCAGCTGCAGGGAGTGCCCGGCGCCCAGCCAGCCACCGACGCCACAGCTCACTCCCTGGCCGCCCTGGCATGAGAGAAGCTGCCAGAGCCTTGCACCAGCCCCCTCTGCCCCGCTCCCAGGGGGACACAGGGTTTTGCACCCCAGCCTGTCCCCGTGGAGGAGCCGTCCTCCCCGGTGGTGCTGGTGGCAGTGAGCAGGGGTGGAAGCCATGTGCACAGGCGTGTGTGCACGAAGGGGCCGAGGCAGAGCTGGACGGCCAAGAGGGTCCCCAGGGATGCAGGAGAGGTCCTGTCCCCTCCTCCAGACCCAGCGGTACACACACATCTCCAGCACCCGCATGGGAATCGGGGATGGGGTCACCCACAGTGGGGCTGCGATGGTGCCAGCCCTTGTCCCAGCCCCTGTCCCTGTCCCAGCCTCTGTGCCTGGGCATCGGAGCCACTGCATCACCCAGTGCAGAGCGAGCTGCTGTGAGGGCTCAAGTGGTGGCCGAGCTGTGGGCTTGCAACCGCGTGGGAGGCACAGGCGGGTTGTCTGCAGGGGCCCCGCAGACAGGAAGCCCCTGGAGGGAGAAACCCGGCTGAAAGCCCATCACATTAGTGATTTGCAGCGTAAGCACTGCCCTTAGCTCTTCCAGCCAAGGTGTCCTGTGCCTGCCAACGAGTGGGCTGGAAACGAGGGCTGGAGGAACACAAGGATGCCCTGGCATGCTCCCATGCTGGCGCCTGGCTCCCGTCATCCCTCTCATCTGCCCCAGCATGCTCGGCTGCTGGCACCCCAGGGCTTGGTGGGGCCTTGCACATGTATTCGTGGCCCTGGCCCCAGCCTGTGGGACAGTCCCCAACCCAAGCGTCTCCTAGTGGCACAGGGATGATGGATTTTTCTAACAACAGGATCCCCTGACCAGATCCTGGTGATGCCACAGGGCTGCGGGGGACAGGGGTCCCCAGTGTGGCCCCACACTGGGACAGTGTCCCTGTGCCGCCCCTGGCCCCACTGCCTCCTGGGCCACCTGTGGCCCCGTGGGCTCTGCCCCACTGCAGCACCGCTCAGCCCAGCTCAAGCCAGGGCTGCTCAGTCCTGAAGCCCCTGCAGAGGGGACACAGAGGGAGGGATGTCCCCAAAGGTCACCAGGCAGTGAAGACATGAGTAGGGCTCAGGTCTCCTGGTGAGTGCATGAAACATCCCAGAAATATCCCACACCCCAGGGAAGGAGGTGGAGGGGGACACTGAGAACTGCCCAACTTGCTGTAGCCCGGCACCATGCGCCACGGCCATGCCTGGGCCTCCAGCCCCCCACCCCACAGGCTCTCCAGGCGGCCCTACAGTGCAGTGGGGGTTCAGCCCAGCCCCACAACATCCCACCTCCCCTGAGGGTGGCGAGACCCATGGGGCCCCCAGGTCTGCGGTGGGTTACGACAGGTTTCCTTCCCACCATGGGAGCCACAGCTTGCCTGGGACAGCAGACAGGAGAAGAGCATGGCAGCCTTTGTAACAGCCAGTGAAGAGATTTGCCAAAAGAAAGAAAAAGTTGTCAAAAGACAGCAGCTCCAAGCCATCAGGCGGTGGTGCCGTAAGCCCTGCTGCGGACTGGGGAGGGAAGGGGAACACTGTGCTCCCAGGATCAGTCCCTCCAGCAGCAGGATAACTAATCTGGGGTATTTTTAGGGCTAGATTCCAAGCAAAGGAGCTGGAAAGGGAGGACATGGAGCCATAGCTCAGCAGTGAACAGCGCTATCACCCAGCAGCTGCTGCTAACGTGGACTGAGCCAGCAAGGACCATGTCTTGCCCTTGCAGGTGGGGAGGACGTGCCCGGGGTCCCGCACAGCAGGACCAACTTCCTCTAAATCGTGTCTGCACATTTTGGGCTGAGTTAGACTAAGACAAAGCTTTGCATTCCCAAAACAGCCCTGAGCTTTGTGCAAAAGCAAACCCCTCGGTGCCTGCCTGGCACCAGCCCCACAGGAACAGGCACTGCCATGACACTGGTGCTGAGCTCCGGCAGGCAGCGCCTCACTGCACGCACTGTGCTGGACCTCACGCGCGCTTGGCACATCCAGGAACAGCACAAGACCCCAAGTCCCCGGGGCCGGGCGGTGCAGCCTCAGGCAGAGCAAGGCCAGGACCCATGTGAGTGTTCAGGGACGCTCAGCCCCAAACTGCAGCGCTGCCTGCAGACTGGAAGGTGCTACCACCCAGAGAGAGAAAAAGCACAAAAAAGCTCAAAAATTAAATTTCTGGGAATGCATCTGGCTTAAAAGCAAAGCTCCAGCTTGGAACCAGGAGGAGAAAAGGCTTCCCAGGCTGACCCAAGTGCTGCACATGGAGGTCTCAACACTGATCCGTCTAATTCCCCCATGTCCAAAGAGACAAAATCCGTTTTGAAACCAGCTACTGGCACTGCTCAATATGCCCCAGCATGTAGCAATGGGTGGCAAAGAAAGGTGTCACAGGGAAAGAGTTAATCATTGCTAGTTATACTAACAGCAGCAAATATCATCTTGGCTAAGCCAGCTCATTTTCTAAAGCTAATCTTCATTACATCTGACAAACCCAGAGAGAAGGCAACATGTCTGGCATTCAGGCTGGCTCAGAAAGTTTCCAAGAAAATTGCTTGGGATGAGAAAAAGGGGGTTTTGGATGAACCATTTTCCAGGACAAGAGCCTGCTCCCCACGGAACAGCTCAGTCTGTCACTGAAAAAAATAAGACCTTTTTAAAACAAAAGACTTGGGCTGCAAAAGAGTCAACTGGGGGACTTGGCCAACAAGAAATTGTTTGGGAACTTCTTTCACCATTTGAATTTACAATGAAAAAGAAAATAAAAGCAGCTCGTTTTCACAGGGAAGTGCATTTCTCATCCGGCAGCGCTGGCTCAGGCGATGCAGCTGGAGCCCAGGAATACCGGGCCGTGCTGGGGTGCACAGGGGTGCCCCGTCCCCGGATGGAGCCGCGGGAGCAGATGCTGACACGGCTGCTCTGGCCTGGGGGGCCGCACCCAGACACGCCACCGCTACTTTTCAGCGTCTCCAGCAGATCCCTCTCTCAAAGAGCAGGTCTGAGGTGCCGGGGACGGGTGGCCGGGTGTCCCCGCGGCCGGGCGGGGCTCGCTGCTGGCCCGGCGGCGGGGACAGCCCCGTCCCTGCGCAGCCCTGCGCCCCCACCCCGCGGCTCGGGGACCCCCCAGCCCCAGTGGCCTCCCGTGATTCTGGGGATCCCCTGGATGCCGGAGCCTCTCCCGCACCGGGCATCCCGCAGGTCGGGGTGCCCACTGCGGTTCCCCCAGCCCCCAGGAGCCCAGGTCCCCCCCGGTGCCCGCTGTCCCCGTCCCCTCCGTGCCCGGTGCTGGTCCCGCTCACCTTGAAGCCCGGCGGGCCCCGCGTGTCCCCGGAGCCGAGGCAGAGCAGGAGGATGCCCAAGAGGCAGCCGAGGGCGAGAAGCAGGAGGACGGCGGCGACCCGGCGGGCCATGGCGGGGCCGGAGCGGGGCAGGTGAGCGGCTCCGCGGCGGCTGCGGCGGCTCCTGCTGCTCCTCCTCCCCCGCCTCCTCCTCCTCGCCCGCCTCTCCCGGCTGAGTCACCGCCGCCCCGGCCCACCCGGGCGGGACACCGGGCTCCGCCGGGCTGCGGGGGGCCGGCCCCGTGCTGCGGGTCCCGCGTCTACCCCTGCCCCGGGCTCGGCTCCGTCCTGCGCCCCCGCCACGGGCGTTGGCCCTGCCCCGGGATCAGCCCCAGCTCCCGCCCCCCCGGGCACGGCCCTTGACCCAGGGGCTCAGCCCCATCCCGGCCCGCCGGGCACCGTCCCTGCCCGGGATCAGCCTTGTCCTGCCCCACACCCCCTCGGGCTTCACTGTTACCTCGGGGCTCAGCCCCGCCCTGTCCCTCCTCCCCGGGCATATCCTCTGTCCCCGGGATCAGTCCCATCTTCTCCCCCAACCAGGCATCGTCCTTGACCCAGGACTCAGCCCCATCCTCCTCCCCAAGGCATCGCCCTGCCCCGGGGCTCAGCCCAGAGATGGGTTTGGTGGGAGGTGAGAACACCCTGAGCAACAGAAAAGCTCTGAGAAAGCGTCTCACCTACCACGATTAACAGCTACGACTATATTACCGCTTTTAATCATTACAAGGAGTTTGTGACGGCCCTGAGGAGCCCAGACGTATATCGACATTGTTTTTAATATGGTCACAAGTGAATAATGTAATGTGTTTCCACATGGAGCAGTGAGCCAAGAAAGGTTGGGCTCCTGGCTCTGAGAAGGACATTTTGAGCTTGCTTACACAGAGGGATAAAACAGTGAACAAAATAATAAACAAGGAGATATCACCAAGGGGAGGAGGCTGAAGGAGGACACGGCTTCCAGCCCAGCTGGGTTGCAGGCTGGAGGGTCACACTTCAGCTCTTCACAGCTTGCCTCACTTAATTTTTTTCGAAACAAGCCACATTTTCTGCCACTCACCGCTGCCCTGCACGTAGTGCACATTGCACCAGCACTGGGGTTTCTGCAGAGCTTCCTTCCCATTGCTGTGGTATTTGGGTGCAGAGGTGCTCAAGTGGCCCAGCCTTATGGGGCCCTTGGTCCCAATGTGCCGCTGCGTCGCAGAGGCTCTGCTGCTGCAGGTGACGGCCAGGGACGAGCTCCAGTTCTGTCCCCCGGAGCAGTGACCGGCAGCAGAGTCTGGGGAAGAAATTACTAAAAAGGGGCACAGAGAGTGACCCTCTCCCGGCCGGTGTCCATCACCGCAGTGCAGGGCTTCTCCACAGGACAGCTGTGTTCAACCTGTGAGTGTTTGCAGGTGTGTCTACCGCCTCACTTCGATTTGTTAAGCATTTAACCACTGGAAAACCTGTGTCAATCAACTCCAAGACATTAATATACTGATTTATGTAAAAAAAATGTTTCCCCTTTGCTGCTGCTGCTAGTACCTCAGGAGACCATAGTCTTGTCTCTGAGGATTAGCAGAGCATCATTTCTGCTGCCTTCCTGTATCACTACTGACTTTAAGGCTCTTCTCAAGTTTCCATGGCGAAATACCTGCCTATTCCTGACTCTTCTTGCCACCCTCCTCACCTGTCCAGTATTTCTGAGGCACACATCTGCAACCCTCACAGGTGCAACCGCACCAGGGATTAACACAGAAGCAGAAAGACCTTCCCTGCATTGCACTTAATCCCTTTCTTAAGAACTGCCAAGCCTCTTGTTTCTCTTTTTGACTGGACAAGCAGTGAGAAGAGGTCTTCAGAGACTGAAAAGAAAAGAAAAATCTCTTTTCTGAATGTTAGTGAGCAGAGACAGGGCTGGGAGAGCCCTGTGGGTGTAGGGATGGTCCCTTGCTCCTCATCATTATTTTGCTTTCGGGGACTTTGGAGTCAGTCCCTTTCTGGCAGGCAGTTACTCGGCGTGGTGGGACCCTCCTGGGATTTGAGTGGAAATGCGAGTGTCTTCCGTACCTTGGTCTTGCGCAGACTTGGCCACCCTGTTCCCAGGTTGCCCGTGCGTGGCATGGAACAGGGGGTTTGCATCCCTGCCTGTTGTAGTAGTCACTTTCTAGCCCAAACGGAATCCGATGCATAGCATTAGTATCAAGGCTTGTTGAAGCCTTAGGCCACAAGCTGAATCTGGGTATTCACCGACCGTATACTGACCTTTTACTTGGCTACATGAAGGAAGGCCCCTGAAACCGGTGCAAACCAGAAAGAGAAGGAATCTTCAACCTTAGCAGAAGTTACAACCTTAGAGATAAGAAAAGAATTGGCCCGCCTAGAGACAATGAAAGGGCCCAGTGAAGAATGGGAAGACCCCAGACCCTAATACTACTATTGGTCCGAACTGTCTCCTGAGGGGAGGGGAATTTAAGTTGTAAGGCTACAATTGCCCAGGGATTTATTTATTTGTTCTGGGTCCCTCTCCAGAGGCACCCAGCTCGAGCTGTTTTCACCGCTGTACCAATCAATAAATTTGTCTGGTGTACATCGTATCGGAGACTCTGCTTTGGGAAACCTTGGGTCGAGCCAGAGGGGAGAGAAAGCGCCCGAGAGCGAGTGTGTGGGTGAGCGAGGAGTCGAAAAGGGGCACCCGTCAGCTCAACAGAGCTGCTGCTGCGAAGGGACTCTGGTCCGAGCAGTTCAAGTCTCGGGCGG
Source organism: Mycteria americana (assembly GCF_035582795.1). Classification (NCBI taxonomy): domain Eukaryota; kingdom Metazoa; phylum Chordata; class Aves; order Ciconiiformes; family Ciconiidae; genus Mycteria; species Mycteria americana. The sequence continues at coordinate 1,379,721 of NC_134381.1, read as the reverse complement.
TGTGTGTGCGACTCTGAACGCTGTGTGAATGCTCGGGCAGCAGCTTCTCCTTTAACATGCCCACTGCAAGAGGGGAAGGGGGGGTTGAGCCAAGGTCCGAGGGAGCCTGTGCCCAGCCCTGGCTGATCACTGGTGTCCCAGGAGATTCAACCCCCAGCACAAACAGGAAGGCACCAAGAGGTGGGACATGCTGGGCTGGAAATGCTCCCAGCCACACAAGGGGAATGACAGCCACGCAAACCCCTGTATAGCTGGAGAAATATATCCGCCATGGTGCATTCAGGCGGGGAGCACACCAACACCGCTGTCCTGAGCTCAGCCTGGCCAGGGTCAGGCGCTGGCTGCTTCAGCCCCAGCAAGGGGAGGCTCCCATGAGCAGCCATTTCTCATCATGCCCCATCACAAGCGGTGCTCCCCAGGGCTCTGTGTTGGGGCCAGTCCTGTTTAATATCTTTATCAATGATCTGGATGAAGGAATTGAGTGTACCCTCAGTAAGTTTGCAGATGACACCAAGTTGTGCGGGAGTGTTGATCTGCTGGAGGGTAGGAAGGCTCTGCAGAGGGACCTGGACAGGCTGGATCCATGGGCCGAGGTCAATTGTATGGGGTTCAACAAGGCTCAGTGCCGGGTCCTGCACTTGGGTCACAGCAACCCCATGCAACGCTACAGGCTTGGGGAAGAGTGGCTGGAAAGCTGCCTGGCAGAGAAGGACCTGGGGGTGTTGGTTGACAGCTGGCTGAACATGAGCCAGCAGTGTGCCCAGGTGGCCAAGAAAGCCAATGGCATCCTGGCTTGTATCAGGAATAGTGTGGCCAGCAGGAGTAGGGCAGTGATCGTCCCCTGTACTCAGCACTGGTGAGGCCACACCTCGAATGCTGTGTTCAGTTTTGGGCCCCTCACTACAAGAGAGACATTGAGGGGCTGGAGCGTGTCCAGAGAAGGGCAACGGAGCTGGGGAAGGGTCTGGAGCACAAGGCTGATGGGGAGCAGCTGAGGGACCTGGGGTTGTTTAGCCTGGAGAAAAGGAGGCTGAGGGGAGACCTCATTGCTCTCTACAACTGCCTGAAAGGAGGGTGTAGAGAGGTGGGGTCGGTCTCTTCTCCCAGGTAACAAGTGATAGGACAAGAGGAAATGGCCTCACGTTGTGCCACGGGATGTTTAGACTGGATATTAGGAAATTTTACTTCACTAAAAGGGTAGTCAAGCATTGGAACAGGCTGCCCAGGGAAGCAGTTGAGTCACCATCCCTGGAGGTATTTAAAAGACGATTGGATGAAGTGCTTAGGGACATGGTGTAGTGGTAGACTTGGCAGTGTTAGGTTTATGGTCGGACTTAAATGTCTTTTCCAACCTGTGTGATTCTGTGATTTACAGGAGGCACCACCAGCGAGGAGAGCAGGGCAGGGCAGGGTGGCAGCGCCTCTGCCCACACTGTGCAGGCAGCCCTGACCCCTCGCAGGGAGAACCCAGCCACAGCCCAGGGATGGAGCAGGTGCCTGCACTAAAGTGGCCACCCCAGGTGGGCAATGCTTGGCAAGGAGCATGAAATGAGCTCCAGGCACGAATGAACTCAGTGGGAAAAAGAAAGCGAGGGGGAGGGAGGGCTTTCTCTGCAACAGAAGATGGAGCGAGGGATCTCCTGATGCCATGGGAAGGAGAGCACAGCTTTGTTTGTCTGAGGAAACCAGGGACATGTGGATTTTGGACACCAGCGACGCAAGGCTGGTACAGATGTCACCTCTGTGGGACTCCAGGCTGTGAAACAAAGGATCTGCCTGAACGAGCAGGTTCAATGCACAGGCAGCTGCGTGGAGAGCCAGCCCAGCACAGCCTGGTTGTCCTGCTACCCTGTCATCTCTGCCACTCTGCCACCTCTGCTGCACAGTCACCTCTGCCATCCTGTCACCCTGCCACCTCTGTCACCTTGCTGCCCTGCTGCCTCCCTGCACCCTGACACGTTGTCCTTGCATTGCCCAGCAAGGCAGGGGTGGAGAGAGAGCGGCACCAGGTCTCAGGGCCCTGTGCCCCAGCAGGCAGCAAGGCTGTCCAGCGCCCCAATGTCCCACTGTCCTCCTGTCCCCAGTGCCACATCTGCTCTTTGCCCTCAGTAGTGCTGATGCAGGAGCTCAGGAGGCCCAAGGGCAAGTGTTTCCAGGCAGCTGTGCTCAGGCGGGCGAATACCCCACTCAGCAGCTCAGCTGTGTCCTGGAATCACCACTGACCCTAGGCAGGGGTCCCTGGAGGAAGGTGCTGGCCCTGCTCTCTGCAGATCACGTTGTCATTTTAACTGCTCCCAAAGCAGCCAACCATGCTCCCCAGCCTGCTGGGCTCAGGGGACGTGCAGCAGCTGAGAAACCTGCTGGAAGGCCAGGTAAAAGGGGGACGGGATGGTGTGTGTCCCCTGAGCACCATCTTAGAATCACAGAATGGTTTGAATTGGAAGGAACCTTCAGAGATCATCTATTCCACCTCCCTGCCATGGGCAGGGACAGCTTCCACTAGATCAGGTTGCTCAAAGACCCATCCAACCTGGCCTTGAACACTTCCAGGGATGGGGCATCCACAACTTCTCTGGGCAACCTGTTCCAGTGCCTCAACACCCCCATCATAAGACATTTCTTCCTTATGTCCAATCCAAATCCACCTTCTTTCATTTTAAAACCCGTGCCCCTTGTCCTGTCACTACAGGCCCTGGTAAAAAGTCTCTCTCCATCTTTCTTATAAGCTCCCTTTATATATTGAAAGGCTGCAATATGGTGTCCCCGGAGCCTTCTCTTCTCCAGGCTGAACAACCCCAACTCTCTCAGCCTTTTCTCATAGGAGATGCGCTCCAGCCCTTGGATCATTTTTGTGGCTCTCCTCTGGACCTGCTCCAACAGCTCCATGTCTTTCTTGTGCTGAGGACCCCAGAGCTGGATGCAGTACTCCAGGTGGGGTCTCAAGAACAGTATAGAGGGGCAGAATCACCTCCCTTGACCTGCTGGCCATCATTCTTTTGATGCAGCCCAGGATATGGTTGGTTTTCTGGGCTGTGAGCGCACATTGCTGGCTCATGTCCAGTTTTGCGTCCACCAATATCCTCAAGTCCTCTGCAGGGCTCTCCATCCATTCATCCTGCCTTGAGCGTCCCCAGGGACGGAGGCACACGATGAAATTTTGGGGCCTGCTTTGATAGCAGAGACCTTCAGCATGACCAGACGCTTATGGTAACCTCAAATAACTATATAATCAATCAGATGCTGGGCCCGGGTTTGCTGTGAGCCAGCAATAAGTTCCCCATGATTTAATGCCAATTTTGCATGCTTACAGCCTGTGTCTGTGGTGTCACCTCCATTACGGGGCCAAGGCAGAGAAGGATCAGGCGTACCTGTGAGATGTGGCATGGTAAGGGGGCCCAGAGGAGTGGGTGGATGTCACAGGCAAAGGGAGTCCAGATCCAGAGCCCCAACTCCCAACCATGATGGTGGTGTACTCACCCCATACTTGGGTAAGTACTGAGACCTTGGTCCCAGGTAAATCTGAATGAGAATGTGCCACCACCATGCCTGAGGCATCTGCAGGCTCTTGGCACGTATTTCTAGATCCCCTGCAGCTGATGTGGACACTGACTTCAGCTCAGCAGTGTGGGGAGACAGGGCTTTCCTCCCCCCGCTCTGAGGAGAGGCGCAGGCACAGGCTCCCAGGAAAGACAGATCCTGGTGGCAACCCCGTCCCAGCTGGGCAACAAAGCCTGTCCCCACCTCGGGGGACTTGCAGGTGAAATATTCACTGGGGACAAAGTGGCAGGTGAGGAACAAAGATGAGAAGGTGCAGAGTGTGTTATTCACCCAGCAGCACGGGATAGCTGCTTTGCCAGACGAAGGAGAGAGGTTTTTCTAATCCACCTCTTCCAAAAGCATTACATGTGGGGCCACCTGGGTGAGGGCTGCCTGGGTTGAACAAGTGATTTGTGGAGAAACTCAGTCAAGAGAAGGGACTTGCTGGCTGGCCCTGAGAGGTGATGCCTGGGGATGGTGGGGTTTGCTGGTGGTGAGGCTCAGGGCTCCTCAATGTCTTCATTAAACATCTGGGAGCACTGGTGGGCGGCACATCTGGGAGCACTGGTGGGCGGCACAGCAGCTCCATATGTGGTTGGGAAATAACAGGAAGAACAGAATGAGCCTGGAGACACTGCAATGGGCTGAGGTCCAAAGGGAGGGATTAGAGACAGGGTTTTCTGCTCCCATCTGCAAGCTCCTCAGCCAACAAGTCCAGGGGAGATGCATCCAGGAGCATTCAATAATCTTGGGATTAAGATGAGCCACCAGTGTGGGCCAACCATGAGCAACGGACGAGCAGTCCCATGATGCACTCAAGAGCTGCTAGAGCAAAATACTGATCTCAGCCTTGATGGGAGTCCCAGGGCGCACAGGACGGCAGCGGGTGCTGCGGTTACTCCGCAGAGACACGCAGGGCAAGGAACAGCAGGCAGAAAGAGGGGCTGTCTGGAGAACAGCACAGTCCCTGTGGCAGCCAGCAGTACATTCGGGATGGTGTGAGGCTACGAAGGTGTCCCCAGTAGAAGCACAGCCCCTGTCTGCCTCACGGGCAGCTCTCGAACAATGCATGAATGAGGGACGAGGGCAGGGACTTGCTCCTCGGTCACGGGCTGGGCTGAGACTGCTCACAGGGCCACGTGCTGTCGTCCATGGGAGGGGGAATCCCCCAGCCCTGCTCTCAATCCCAACCTTAACCCCAATCCCAATCCCAATCCCAGTCTCAGTCCTGCCTGGGAGCAGCACTGGACCCACAGCCAGGTGGAGGAGCTGTAGCCTGCTCCCAGTCCCCAGGGTCACGTGCAGCCTGGCCAAGCTCTGCAGCTCTCACTGGAGTCAGGACCTGGACTGATGTGGGGACTCAGCTGAGAAATCAGGTGTATTCTTCAGAGATCGCAGGCCAGCACAGGCCAGCCACCCTGCAAGCCCAGAGCCATCCCTTCCCTGGGGACCTCCAGGCAGGCTGAGTCCTGCACCAAGCAAAGGACTTGGGCATCTGGGCTTCCCAAACTGCTGGTGCTGACCCTATCCCCGCCTTTCATGGAGGAGTCCCAAAATTGTGTGGAGTACTGGAAAACCTCCCAGGAGCCTGTCCTGTTGGGGGGCATGCATCCCTCAGCCCAGCAGAGGTGTGTCCAGCCGGAGCCAGAATGGTGCTGTTGCCTGGGGTGCGCCCACCCGCATCTCCACCCGCATGGTGTCACCAACATGGCGAGAGCCGGGCCAGGGCTGGCCAGGGAGCGAGTGCCTGTCGGGAATAGCTGGGGGTGCCCACACCAGTCCCAGCACCGAGCAAGCCCACAGCACACTCATACAAGGCATTTTGGGGGTTTTTTGAGTCTGTGGGCAACGAGGCTACAAATCCAACCAGTGTTTCCATTGGTAGAGGAGAAAAATAAGAGGGTGCAGCAAACCAAAGCGTGACTGAGGGCAGCTCCCGCTGAGCCAGTGGCTTTGCCTCTACACCCTGAGGGTGGGAGCTCTCGATGCATTCGATCCTCGGCTTCAAGCCCAGAGCTTTTCCTCCTGCAGGCACTGAAGGACTGGAAGGACCCCAGTGTATCCAAGGCTGTAATCCCCCTCCTGGCAAGGACGCTTGCCTGGAAGGAAGATCAAACCCAAGCACAAGTCTCCATTCTTGCCTTACTTTCTGAAACCTTTTCTCTTTCCTGTTTCCCAGGGCAGCGACTCTGTGATGCCAGCCCCGAGGGGCTCCCATGGGCGGGGATCCCTGTTGCCCTGGCACCGAATCAGCCAGGAAATAGGCGTCTTCTCCGGAAAAGCCCCACAGGTTTCTCCCAGCTGCCTTGCCAGGAGCCCTCTCATGATGGGGCAGATGGCAGGACGGTGTCCGGCCACAGGGCAGGCATTGCAGCGAGGAGCTACTGTGGTCTGGCCGGCATCCTGTGCCATCAGCTCTGCCTCATGCAGCTGTGGCATGGCGCCTGGCAAGCTGTTTCCCCAAGCTCATGGTACGAGGCTGCAGATCCCAGTGCGGGACATGGGACCCACTAGCAGAGCATCCTTCCCCCACTCTGTGGCCCCAGGGCAGAGGTGTGCCTGCATATGGAGCCCCAGGGCCATGGTCACATCCTGCTTGCTCCATGCAGCTGCCACAGGCTCACCTTTCCCTAAACCTGTGGGACAGGGTGTATGGGCAGGAGGGAAGCACACGACATGAAGGAAGGGTGCACCATGCCTAGACCCACATGGGCAGCCTTGGCCACGGGGCTGATCCCCATCCTCAGTGTGAGGGAGGGGACGGTGGTGGGGTGGGGACAGAGCTGGCAGGACAGAGGGGGAAATTATGTTCTGCTTGGAATAAAGCAGGCAACTGCCACTTTTCTTAAAACTGGCCAATACTACCCAGGGCCTCCAATCACAAGCGAGAAACCACATTTTGAATGACCTTGGCTCACCACCATGAGCACCAGCTCCACAGCCAGCACTGGTGAGCAGGCGGGTGATGCAGAGGCTCTCAGGGCAGGAGGCTCACTGCAGCAGCCCCATGCGCCGGGTGGCCCACGGCCATCACCGTGTCCTCATGCAGAGCCACAGCAAGGACGGGCTCCCGTGTGGGATGCTGAAGCACTCAGGCTGTTCCCACTGAGCCCCTACCAGAGCATCAGAGGGGCTCTGAAAAAGCAGGGGGCTGTTGGAAGCAGCTGTGCAGGACTCCCTGCCAGAGCTGCTGCTCAGCTTCCCGAGGTGCAGAGGTGAGCAGGACCATGGGGCTGCTGCAGATGCCCCCCTGTGAGGCAGCAGGGCATGGAGGGGGGGCATGGGGGTGCCCATGGTCGTGCCTCCTCTGCCTGGGGCGGGTACAAGCACTGCAATCCACTTTTCCCCAAAACCCACACCACTTTCTGATCTGAGGCAGTCTCTCATTCCCCAATTATCTACATGTAACCCGGTTGCATGAGGGATTTTGCCCCTTGAAGGTCCAAACAGGACCTGTTTCTCCATTCTTCATTCTCCAATATTGCATTGATCTGCAAGGAGACTTCAAGTAACCTGAAGGGATGTGGTTTGTGTTAGCATCTCTCCATTAGCTCTCTTGTGCAGTGAATTTGCACTTTTCCCATTGCTGTTACATGGAGAAACTCTCTGCTCTGAGGTTCCCTTGAGTCCCTAGATGTGTTAGGGACAAAACTAACATTTTAGGAGCACTTGAGCACCAGGAGGGCTCTGTGCATCCACTGCCCTCCCGCTGTGCCGCAGCAGCCAGTTCAGGAGGTAGGAGTGTCTCTGTTAGGGCATAAGCCACCTTCCCATTGCCATCCTGCAGCTATCCGGTAGCGTGCCACAGACCAGCGAGGTAACGCTGCTCCAGCACCCCTTTCCTGAGCTCTCGGAAGGGATGCAGGAAGGTGTCAGTTCAGCCCAATCCCATTTTGCACCGAGCAAGATCATTTTGCTTCCCTCTGATGCTTGCATTCAGTTTTGAGGAGGACCAGCATTCTGTTGAGGGTTCCCGCTTGCAAAGGCATAATCATGTCCCTCAATACTGTTGCACAGTGCTGCAGCTGGAGAAGCTGTCCTGTCCCAGGGCGACTGCTCCTTCAAACCTTTGGCATCAAACTATGCTTGCTTGATCCAAGACCTCGCACTGAGGGAGGTCTTGGAGTGAGGGAGGTCCTCACTCAACCTGAGGGAAAGAACGGGTCTCTCCTCTTCTTTGGCAGGACTTTAACCAGTCCCTTTTCCCAACATTTTCCAGCAGAAGCCGTGAGAGCATCCCTAGCACAGTGGCTCAGAGCCCTGCACCTGTGCCCCCAGCCCGGGGCAGCCCCTCGTCAGCCTGGCCACCCAGCTTAGCAATCTCGAAATTTAAGTGTATCAATACTGTTGTTTCTCACCCTAATAATGGAGTTTCCTTTTGATAGATGGTTACTGTCTCTGTGTAAAGACACACAGCCCTGAGGATCTTCAGCCCCCTTCAGCCAGTGGGCATGTTTCCAGTCCTTTCCACATCCCCAAATGCAACAAGAAATCTCTGGAGAGCCTTTTCCTCTGACGGAGCACCAGGGCTTGCTCCAGTCCCAGCTGAGCGTGACACGCTTTCTCTTCCTAGCCTTAGCCCAAATGGCATTTTCCTGTCCTCTCCCCACCAAACTGGTGCATAGGCAGCCAGATCCTTCCCTGCCTGGTGGGCTTCCAGCATGCAGCCCCAGCCAGCTGACTGCTAGAGGGCAGAAGGTGACTTGAAGCTACCCATGCTGGAGACTGGGAGAGCATCCTTTGTTCCAGGACAAGGACTTCCCACTGTCACACTGCTGACTCACTTAGTCGAAAACTCGCTGCACTGCCCAGTGGCACCAGAGCTCAGCTGCAAGTGACATTGGCAAGTAATTTCTCACATGGTCCCAGGGCTCTGAGTCCTCGGTGGCAAAGGGAGGAGCATGGACCCCCTCTGAAGGGGGGCACTGGGGAGGTCATGTCGTTATTCCTGCCTCAAACTGTCACTGCTCCTGGCAGCAGGACCCCTTGTGTCCAGCAGAGCAATGCCAGCGTGATGGCACAGGCAGGACAGATGACGGCACTTGCAGGACAAATGATGGCACACACAGGACAGACGATGGCATACGCAGGACAGACTTCACTTCCGACCGCCGTGGCGGGGGGGCAGCGCGAGGTGCCGGGAGCAGCCTGGGACGCCCCTGGCTGCCTGCAAGGACCTGTTTGCAGCAATGGCAGCAAAGGGACCTGCTGCAGCACAAGGGCAGGAGAGTGGGTGCTGCAACCCAAGTGAGGCCTCCCTCTCCCATATCGCTTCCCAGCCCTTGGCGGCTGCCCTGGGCTGCCTCCAGGCAGCAGCTCTGCCTGCCCCTGCTGCCCAGGCCCTGCAGGATCCTGACCCACACCTGTTGACATCTGGGCACTGGGTAGAAGATCTCTCCCAGCTGCTGACAGCTCCCACTTTGGGCAAACATTGCTGGGAGTTTGCTTTCCTGGAGACACTCCCTCTGCATCCGCCTCCCAGCAGCCCTCCAGCATCTGGCCTTGTCTCCTTCTGGCAAACCCAGCGCTCCCCAGGGCTGCCCAGGGAGCAGGGACGAGCAGGGACGAGCAGGGACAAGCTTTGTAGAGCCATTGTGAAATCACTGGTTACTGAGATCAGGCTGTTGAACTGATCCATACCCAGGCCAGGGAATTAATCAGCTTTAATCAATTTATTAAATCCACTTTTTTCCATATTCAACCCTCCTGCTTCACCACCATTGCCCACCCTGGGGCCTTTTGTATGAATCCATCCTGCTGAATTCCCAGTGCACCCCTGGCTCTCCCGGCTGTCTTTAGGGTTTTTTCTAAAATGACTCAAAACTCAAAAATGGGAGTCAGACAACCTAAAATCCTGAAATTTAAAAAAAGAAAGTTTGTGAGCTGTAGAGGTTTTCACAGTTACACTTTTCAGTTTTTGAATGTAACTGCAAAACTGGACTTCTAGTTGTCTTTCAGGGAGAACTGGAGCTTCTGAGCTCATCATGGGATGCCACCAGCTGCAGTCTGAGAAAATCATGTGCTGTGAAGCTCTCAAAAAGCCCTTGAGAGCCTCATTCATTTCCTCTTCCTCCATACGCTACAAAACAGTACGATTTACGAGCAGCTGGATGCTCCTGAGGATGCACAGGGATCCTCTCCAGCTGCAGATGGGCACCCTCAAACGCACCCCAGTGCTGCAGGTTACCTGTTCCTGCCCCAAACAGAGACATCTCTGTGGTCTTCAGACCACTTCAGGAAGGTCAGCTGGTGTGGTGCAAACCTCTGAGAAATGAAAAGAGAGTTGCTTCAGCATGAAGCAGGTCATGGACTGCTCCACATCCCCTGCCTGGCCTCCACAGCGCAGCATCTCGCTCGGCTCTGGGAGAATCCCAGCAGGGTCTCAGCCTCAGCACGGGGTCCAGCCTCCCGTCGCTAACGTGTGCAAAATATTTTGAAGAAACATGGTCCCACAAAGGATGTTATGTGCTGCAGGACAGAAGAGCAAGCAGGACCCATGCCTGGGGTGTCACCAGTTAAACATACATCCCTGAGGCTGAAGCGGGTTGCAGAGGTGATGGAGTCAGGAGAAAGGAGATGGAGAATACTTGTGTTCCGGGATGATCTCTCAGGCCTTCAGGGCTGCTAATGCTTCACTCAAAGCCACCACCCTGCCCTTTTAAGATATGTTTATGCTTTGTAACTGGGACAAAAGGAAAATAAAAACCCGCACAGGTTCATTTGTGGGAAGCTGGCAGTGTGACCTCCAGGTGCTCCTCTGCGCCTGCGGGGATCGGGCCCTGCCCGGGAAGGGCATGGGAAGGATGCTCGTCCCACCTTCAGGCTCACTCCTGGTCTCAGGTTTCAGCAAATGACTTGGATGAAACTACTGAGTGCAATTTTTCCAACTTCAGCTGGATTTTGCTTTTTTGTTGGGTGGAAGAGCAATCATCACTTCACGTGCTGCTGACGGGAGCCGCAGGGAGACACTGCCCTGCTGCGGGGAAAATCTTTCTTTGCTGGAGTGATTTTTTCAGCCCAAAGTCCCTGGGCGGGGCAGAAGTTAAACCCTGAGCGCAGAAAAATAGTATTTTGCATGAGTGTGAAATTTGGCAGAGACCAGGGGTGTGGACAGCTTGCCAGAGGCACGCTCGGCAGCCAGCAGCCGCTCGTCTGCTTTCTGAGGAGCGGCTGGCGAGGTCCAGCTCCTGAAACACATCCTGTGCCAGGTGTCGGAGGAGCTGCCCAGGCTGGTGAGTCCTCAGGAGAGCCAAAACCAGCCCAGGAGTGTGGGAAGCTGCTGTCAGGGCAGAAATGATCCTGTCCAGTGTGTGTCAACCAGGAGCTGGGCAGGGGCTGGTGTGGATGAGTGACCACATCCCGCTCCCAGCGTATCCCTCCTCTACTCCAGCCTGGTCCCCCTCCTGCCAGGGGGATGTCGTGTCCTGGGGACTGCACTGGGTTTATGTGGTTCCTCTGTGATAATGTATTTAAGAAAGGGTAAAAAACCACTGTGGAGCAGCTGGGAGAGAGGAGTGAGAAGATACGAGAGAAACAACCCTGCAGACACCAAGGTCAGTGAAGAAGGAGGGGGAGGAGGTGCTCCAGGCGCCGGAGCAGATTCCCCTGCAGCCCGTGGGGAAGACCATGGCGAGGCAGGCTGTCCCCCTGCAGCCCATGGAGGTCCACGGTGGAGCAGATATCCACTTGCAGTCCACGGAGGACCCCACACCTCCGTCTTCCCACAGCAGGAGCTTGCTAAGCCTCTAAGGGCTGGTTTGAGAGCCAAACTGCTGCCAGGAGCCTGCCTGGCTGCTACCACGTCCTTCCTCCACCTTGTCATATAGGAAGGCTTGCATGTGCCTTGCTAAATGATTCAGCTTCCCTTTCTGACAACCCACATGTGCCTCTCTTTGGAAGCGAGCCCTGGGATCGATTGGCACTTTCAGTTCTCCTGCAGTTACATGGGTGCCTGACCGCAGCAGGACTTCCACAAACCAGGGCCAAGAACAGCTGCCAAGTGGCTGCTGCGTCCCGGCTGGCCAGCCAGAGGTACATGGGTCCGAGACGGAGACCCTGAGCCCTGTCCCAGGCTGCAGATGCAGCTCAGGCTCCTCTCGTCACCCCGTCACTGTTGCACCTGTGGGGCAGGAGGGCAGCTTGGAGCGGGGAGGATGGGCACTGGGTCCCATGGCTTCAGCAGCGGGTGTCTCTGCAGGGAGCCACATTTCCAGTGTCTGGAATAACTGGGGTCCCCTGGGAGTCACTCGGCAGCTCGTGGTGAGGAGCTCACTGGGGAACCAGGCGCTTGCTTAGACCATGGCCAGCACACACTTCTCTGAACCAATAAGCCTGGGAGCAGGCAGCAGTAAGACAGCTGTGATGTCCCCACTGTCCCCTCCTGCCACCCAGAGGTGTCCAGGGATGAGGAAGATGACAGGAAGCATACATCATACTTCCCTTGAGCCCTCTCCCCATCTCCAGCTATTTTCAGCTCAGGGGATTTCCTGAGCCAGACGTGATTTCCTGATTTCTCTGTATTTACACCCTTCAATAGATCCCCCCTCTTTGGACTTGTCAAAAAATCTCCCTCTGGGCACACTCAAACCTCCGGCCTCAGCACCATCCCTCAACAAGGAGCTCCTGCCACCCCAGCATGGAGAACTGCCTGCTTCAGGTTGGGTTGAATCTGGCTCCCACCTCCACCTCATTTCGTGCGCTGGAAGAGCTGGTGGCTCCATCCCTCTCTGGCCTCTCCAGGACAGTCCTGAGTTTCCAGACCCCCAGTTGTACCTTCTCTGGCCAGAGGATCTCATCCTGCTCAGATAGGGAGCTCCCTTCCCACCAGAGTTTCTCAGGGACCCTATGATGCCTGCAGGCAGGGCTCATCCACTCCTGCTGCCCCTTCCACCCCCACCGCACCTCACGCACTGCCCTGGGTGTGTCCCGGGGGGCAGGATCAGCCCCTCACGGTCCTTGCTGCCACACTGACTGCACCCCGCAGCCAGCTCTCACCCTGCATCCTGCCCGGGGGTGAGCGGGACATTCACCATGGGATGCCATTATCCCTCAGGCTGGCCCAGACCTCTTGGATTTTCCCTCTAGCAATGTATTTTCCATTGCATTTAAAAATAAAATCCTGGCAATAAAAGCTCTGGCTAATTTTATACCCAGCCTGTTTTTCCCAGGCTCCTGCAGGATGAGGTGCCTCCCCCAGCCTCGCAGTGCGAGTTCACCCTGCAGCATGGACAATGCTCACATGGCCGGGCGGTGTCACACATGGGCAGGGATGTGTGGGTGGATATGGGGTGCATGGGTGGGCTGGAGTGGAGGATGTCGAGCCTCAACAGAGTTTGTTGCCTATGGAGGGGCTCCTTCTTCTTTGCCTTGCTGGGGAGCCAGGAACTGAGTGGGGAAAGCGGGGGGCTTGTTGTGTGGGACCAGGAGCACAGGATGTGAGCGTGGTCACGGTGTGAGCACAGACACGGTGTGAGCACGGACACGGTGTGAGCACGAACACGGTGTGCATCGCCCCAGGACAGGCTGGCACAGTGTGAGCATGTACACTCGCAGGTGTGCTGCTGCGCCCGTGCCTGTGCCCCCGTGTGCACCCATGGCAGGGGGTTTCTCCAGTGGTGCCTGAATCCCTGAGCATCCACCCGGAGCCGTGCCATGAATGCTGGCACACTGGTATCTGTGCCGGTGTCTCCCCCCAGCAGTCCCCCATCTACTTGTCATTTGGGGGTGTTTGCTACTGCACTCACAGGCTGTGCTGGAGCATCCCAGTGGCTCTCAACCCGCAACAGTGGTCTGCAGTGCCATGCACGTGGCCAGCCTGGGGTGGCTGTCACAGCCTGACACTGGCACACGTCGGGGACAGGGAAAGCCACCTCCCAACCCTGCAGCTGGGCTGGCAGCTGGAGGGGTGGCTAAAGCTGCCCTGGCCCTGCAGACATCACCCTGCAAATGGGTGCCTCCGGCCAGCACGGCCCCTGTGGTCGCAGCAGCGGGAGTCAGGTGCCAGCCCGGTTTGTGAGGGGCAGGAAGGGCCTGGGGGGTTGGAGACCTGGGCAGGGGACGTGGGAGAACAGATCCTGTCCTGCAGACCCACATCCTGAGTCTGCCACACAAATGCTCTGTGAGCAGGGAGAGCTGCCGATCCCACTGGGAGGCAGGAGGAGGAAAAGCAGCACATGGCCCTGGGAAAATGGTGGAAATCCCTGGAAAACCCACAGGGAGCAGAGATGGGCCCCGGGGCAGCACGGGTGGGTGGGCTTTGAGCTCCCACTCTCCCCAGGACATGGTGCAGCCACTGTGGGAGCCGTACCCGCCCCCCCCCCAGCAGACCCTGCCAGCACAGCCATCCTGTAGGACACGAAGCAACTGGGGCATTTCTGTCGGTGTTGGATCTTGCCGTGTGAGCTGCTCCCAACCTCGCAGCCCTAACGGCCCCAACGGCTTTGCCTTTCTTCTTAACCAAATAAAGTTTTGCAATATTTTGGTTTTCACAGCTCCTTTGGTTTTGTGAGACTGGGCTCCCACTAAAGGTCAGCATTGCAGGGGAAAGCTGAGCAATGGGAGTGATGAAGGCTGAGGACCCTGGAGAGGAATAAACGCCCTCTCCTAAAAGTATTGTTTACAAAAGCTGCTTTGTTTTTTTTTCTTTTTTCCCCTAATTTCATGATTTTAGGAGGGCCAGGGAGATTTATGATTTTCTGGGAGCTGGCAGTGGTGTAACAGCCTACTCATGAAAGTGTGAAAAATGGCTGGGACAGAAAAACCCCCTTAGGATTTTGGACAGAGAAGCAAAATGAGAGCTGACACGTCCAGTTGTCCTGGGCGGTGCAGCGCACGGAAAGCTGCAGGGATGAAGCTGCCCCTGCAGACCCCACCAAGAACCCCACCAGGATCACCCAAGTGCCTCTGGCCACCCTGGCCACAGGGATGCCAGGGATGCTACCAGGGTGCTGGACTCATCTGTCCCCACGGCACAAGCCTGACAGCCGGGCACAGTGCAGCAACCACTGGCGCTGCCCAGCCATGTGGCTACCGGTAAGAAGGCATCTGGGCAGGAGCATCAGCACCGGGATGTCTCTCACAAGCCCAAATTACTCTCTTCCTAAGCCATCAATATTAAATATTTAATGATGAAATCATTAGATTATTTGGTTATTATCTTCCTGGCCCATCCAGCTGAGCTCTCTCCAAGCTGGCTGGGGCACACCCCTTGCGGAGGACGGGACTCTGAACCCAGATCCTGGTGAGGCTCCTGGCCTGGCACGGAGGGATGTCCCATCTGCCTGTAGGACCAGGTCTCCCCCCACAAAGTGTTCCAGCCTGAGGACTAATGGAGGTTTTGGAAGATTTTAAGATCTAATGAAGATTTTGGAAGCATCCCAAATAAGTGGATGCTTTCTGCATGGCAGAGCTCGTGCCAGGAGTACCAGGATGGGGCCATTTCTCCATGTGCTACTTAGAAATGGCTTTTCCGTTTCAACCGGCCCTAAATACAGCAGAAGAAAAAAGGAAAGTGTGTTTAAAAAGCCCAAACTGAACTCAAACAAGTGCAAAATATTTTCATTTTGGGCTAAAAAAAACCTTGGGGGCTGAGGCGATGTCTTTCGGGTTTCTTTGTTTAGTCAATAGGACAAAAAAGCCTGTTTCTTTCCCAGTTTGACCAGCACCGCGTGGGAGTGGTTCATCTTCAGCGGGGAGGGAAAAGCCATTGTGGTTTGAGAGCCGCTCAGTGCCTTTGTAGAAATGAAGCAACACATTTGAAGCAATAGTACAAAGGCTCAGTGCCTTTGTAGAAATGAAGCAACCCTGCACAAGACCCTGCGGACAGCACCGTCGTTACCACAGGCAGAGCCTGCCCGCACCCGTGGCACCTGCCATGCTCAGCTCTTCCCCGCCAAGCCCGGCGCTGCTCATGGTACAACTTATCTGGAGCTTCCCTTCACCCCCCCCAGCTCTACATAGAATCATAGAATAGTTTGCGTTGGAAGGGAGCTCCAAAGGTCATCTAGTCCAAGCCCCCTGCAATGAGCAGGAACATCCTCAACTAGATCAGGTTGCTCAGAGCCTATTGCATCGCCCTGGGGACCCCGAGTGGTAAATAGAGATAAATATTTTGCCATGCGTGTGTGTGCAACAGCACAAGGGGTAAAGTCAGCCCACGCATCTGGGTGCAGACTCAGTATAGTGTGGCTGGGTTTGTTTCCCTTGTTCTCCTCCATTGCAGACCTGCCTGGGTTGCCCACCCATGACGCTGCTGCCAGGTTCTGGTGTCTGCCAGGACCACAGCGGCATGGTGGGGAGGAGCCCAGGGCAGAGACGGAGCAAACTCCTGTCACTTGTGACACCCTCATCACAGGCAGGGTGACATATGGTGCCTGTGCGGGGTTTGGCAGGGCTTGACCAGCACCAGTCCCTCTGCGGTGGCTCTGTCCTCACCAGCAAGGAGCTGGCTGGAGAGTGTACCTGGGGACACGGGTCTGGGGAGCTTGGGCTAGGACGTCCTGCTTGCATTGGGCTATCACTGCTGTGTCTGAGCTCTGCCCTGTGGGTCCCCACCTGTGGGACACACAAACATGGCTGTGGCCGTGACACTTGCCCAGGGGCAGCTGCAGGATGCTCTGGCGCAGGCAGCCCTGCCTGCCATCAGGTTCTTGACGGGAAGATTTGATAACGGTTTCTTTTTTTGCTCCCCAAGGAAAAGGGCTGGTGGACATCCCTACAGCCAGCACGTCCCTACCTGGTGTCTTCTTGGGCTTGCAGACAGCCCCCAGACCTCCTCCATGGGCAGGAGATCTTTTTCAGCAGCCAAAAGAAACCAAACATTCGTGCCTGGACCTGTCCGAGGATGGGGTGTCCTGGCTGCCCACGGTGCAGGACGGCAGATTTGTGGGGTCCCTCAGACCATTGCAGGGATGCCCTGGGGGGAATCGGGGGACACTCACTGCTCCCAGTGCTGGCCCCTGGACCTGGCTGCAGCCGCAGGGCAAGTGGGATCTGCGTGTCCTCCCTGCCCTGCCTCCATGGGGCCAGGCTGCAGCAGGATGTGGGAATGAATGAAGGAAAAATGGTTGGTTGCTGAAATTGCACAGGCACAGAGCAGCCCAGGCTCCCTGCCGTGGGGATGTGCTGGTCCATGTGCCCAGCCCTCGTCTACAGCTGAGGAAACTGAGGCAGAGCAGTTAAACAGTGTCATTGCATGGGTGGGTTTTGATCGCTCCCTGGGATGTGACTGCAGCATGGCTCCACCTCCAGTGCAGGCTCTCTGCCTGTACAGCCATCTCTGCCCCTTCAGCTGCCTGTTCCTGCCTGCGGCATGGTCCCACTTGGCATGATCCCACCTCTTAGCAAAGGTGACCACAGGTGCCCCGATGACAGGGCAGGAGGAGGGGGCCACTTCCACCATGTCTGCACCCACTGCCGCACCGGGGTCCGACGCGGGGACACTTTGGATCTAAGGGCACCCACACAGCGAGTGCGGCCCCCCCAGGGTGCTGGCCAGGAACCCAGCCCCTGCTCTGGTCCCCAACGGCTGCTTCTCCGAGAGGGAGGAAACAGGGTCAATATCTACCATGGGCAGCTGCCTCTTTACGTAACGCGGGGAGTAAAGTCACTCTCCCCGTGGCATGCAGCTGCGGAGCGAAGCAGGAATTTTGGGAGCCCCACCCGTCCCCGTCACACTTGGTCTCCCCATGAGGGAGCATCTGGCTTCAATCAGCTGTACCTTGGAAGAGGCTCGGTTGGCTGCACAGGCAGCAGTGAGCACCCACGCCAGGCTGGGGTCACGGCCGCAGGGAGACATTGGACCTGGCAGGGACCTGGCAGGATGCCGGAGCACAGCCAGGATGTTGTGCTCGATTCCGCCCATGATGGTGATGTGGGGGGCACCTGGCTCAGCCGTGGCCCCAGTGTCCTCCCAGGAACAAGCCAGGATGGTGCAGCAGAGGCTCACCCACCGCTGTCCCTGCCGTACCCCCGCAGAGGGGAGGGCAGACCCAGTCCCTTGCCACCTAGGAGTGGATCTTTGCTCCACTGTGCCTCAAGTGCCAGTGGAAAACAAGACTATCCCATGGCCACAGCCAGGGAGGAGCAACAGGGAGCACTGAGCACGTGTCAGGTAATGCTGCTAAGGCAGGAGGCAGTTTTATCTCTGCCAAGAGTAGAAAAGTGCTGGCGAGCTGGAGCCTGGGATACACGCAGGGCTGTGGCAACAAGGCACAGGGATGGTCTGGGGCAGGAGAACACCCACAATGAGGGACCAAGGGGATGAGCAAGAGGTACCAGGTGCCAGCTCACAGGTCTGAGATGCACCAGGCACCCACTTAGCCAAGACAGCCCTGCACGGCCCAGCTCCCCGTCCTAGTGAGGATCAGCCTCAGGACCCCAGGGGCTTCTCCAGGTCATCACATCCTCAGTTCATCTCCCAGGGATTTGCACTGGCCAGAGCAGGACAGTGGGTGCAGGGTGCATGGGCTGACAGCACGCTAGGCGCTGGAGCTACTGCAAACCACCCAGGGCAGCAAGGACCTGCGACAGGCAGAGCAGTTTCTGACTGTGGCAGGGACGAAAAGCAAAAAACACAAAATGTACGGATGGGGGGCCCAAGATGCGGCTGTTCCTGCTGGCATTTGGGATAATTGCTCTGCTGGGAGAGTGGCCCTTCTCTAAGGGGGGTAGCTGGGCATGCCGCCCAGCCTCCAAGGGCGTGAGAAGGGCATGGAGCTGGGCAGGAGAAGAGAGAGAAACTACAAATAGACCTGAGTGACTGGATCCTTCCCAAACCGCATGGCTGAGGACACAGAGGATGAGATTCTGCATCCCTTGAGGCAGCTTGGGGGCCAGGCATGTCTCCGGGCTGAGCTCAGGCAAGGGCCAAGCACACCCTGCTCCTGATAACAGCCCCCCATCACCAGGCTCTGGCAGCGGGGACCCCTTGTGTGGTCTCACCCTGGTACCTGTGATAAAAGCCTGGTGACATGAGTGCTGACTATGCGGTGTTACACCTGGGTTTGACAACCTCAAGCGTGGAGGGGCTGAGTTGAGGTGGGTCAGCAGGAGCTGTCCTGGCTGGGGACAGCAGACACCTGCTCCAGCTGTTCCTAGTGAGGACCACAGCTTCACACAGCAGTTTCCAGATGTGATCAGAGCCCTGGAGGCACGTTCACAGATCTGTGCAAACCCAGCTCTAGCGGGACCAGAGCCTGAAGAGTAGGGAAGATGTTCACCCACATCACCCAGCACATCGCTTGCAGACCTGGCCACAAACCCAGGTCTCGTGGCCCCTGGACCGCCGCTGCAGTGGTGCCAGCCCCCACAGTTGAGGGTGCCGAAGTGGACACAGCCCAGACACACAGGTGAGGGTCAGGCATGGGCCAGACCCATCAGGGACCCAGAAACAGCATGGCCAGGCTAGGGCCGGCAGCTCGAGGTCAGCCCTGCAGCTCCCAGGGGGACCCCGGTCCCAGCAGGCCCATCGCTCTTCCGGAGCTCCCCTAGCACCCTGGCAGCAGTCCCGCCGGAAGCGGGCCCGAGGCCAGCTCTGCTGGGCCATGGCCGGGATGTTCCTCTGGGCCGGGGCAGTGGCAGCCACTGGGCAGGGGGAGAGCGGCCCTGGCTCTGCACAGAGCAGCATTGAGCGGGGACAATGACCCTCTCTTTCCTTTGAAAGCCCTCACAGGCTCCGCATCCAAGCAAAGGCATGAAAGGGGAACGGACGGCAATTATCGCCCCCCTCCTTGCCTTGTCTGGGACTCATGGCTGCCCTAAGCACCACTTGAAAGAGGCTGCATCAAAGACCCCCTCCCAACTGCGGGGGGACTTGGCCCAGGTCCCCCTCCTGGCTCCACTCCGGGCAGGGGAGGCACGGACAGCTCACCCCCAGAGAGCTCTGCAGGGTGCAGGGGGTCCCAGCTCACCCCATGGCCTGGCTGTGCCAAGGGGGAAAAGAAGGTGCCTCCAGCCAGCGTAGAGCCCCAGGTTTGCCCCGAACGGGTGCTGCCACCCTTGGCACAGGGCAGAGGGACGTACGCTGCAGTGCACCGTGCCAGCGAGGTCCCTTCCGGCTGCCCCTGCAGGAAGGAGTCACTGCAGAGCACCACAGCCACTGTTGCCCACAGCCATGGGGGCCAGCTCTGAGGGAGGGGACTTAAAAAGAAATAAGAGGTTGTGAACTACACCAGCACCACCTGAGTAGTACAGGCCCCCAGCACAGCTTCTGGAGGAGCAGCCAGATGAAGCTATGTGCAGGGGTGCAGGTGGCTTCATGACCCCATCCCACAGCAGTGAGAGTCCGGTGAGTCCCCAGCCCCAGAGCACAGGGAAGCCCAGAGGGGATGGGAACAGGCATGGGAACATGGCCGGGAGCAGAGATCCCCTGGGCTCCTTGTGCTCAGGCTGTGACTGTGCAACCTCAGCTCAGCCCACATCCCGTGGGACAGGACAGTCAGGAACTTCAAGGCTCACAGCAGTAGATGGGCTGATTTAGGCAGAGAGACAGAAGGATAAATTAAATAGTTCACCCCACTTTATTACCCCTACAGACAGGTGACCCTCCTCATAAAGAGGGTCACTTTTAATTAAACCTCAGGCAAAACAGGCACTGGACACCAGAGATGGCATCATGAGATGGCAGGCACTGATGTCCAGGGGACAACTAACACCCTACTCCTGCAGATAGGGGACATGACTAGCCATGGCCTTGCTCCTCCTCCTCCCTCTCCCTAGTACTGTGCTGATCCCCACTCTAGGACAGGGCAGCAGGCACAAGGGTAGAACAGGAATTCATGCCTTGCAGTGAGTCAAGATCAACCTCAAAGAGAGGAGCTGGACTGGACAGACAGCACTGGGCAGATAAAAACAGGAGTGAGAAAGGAATTGGTCTGCATGGTGCCCAGCCATGCTGCAGGTCCAGCACCTTCTGCCCAGCACAGTGCATTGTGCATCATGCCAGGAGGGTCAGAGCATGAAACAACCCTGGAGAGAAAGGTCCTGGTCTTGGAGCTATGGAGGGCCAGGCCTGTGCTACATGGGGATTCAGAAGGATCTCCTATGGAAGTACCATAAATACCAAGTACCAAGCCACAGTGGAATACGTCGTTCAGCTCAAGCATCATCACTGAGCTGGGTGGGAAGGAGGAGGTATCCTTGAGATGCACCAGTCTAACAGGACCCATACTTAGATCACCACCACCACCCCCCCAAGAAACCTGGAGAGGGGTGCAGTTCACACTCAGGATGTCACCCCGAGGAGCCAGCGTACACCACCAGGACAGGCAAAGCTGCCATTTCTCCACTTGGAGATGTGCAAAGGAAAGAGCCCGTCAGCCTCCACTCCGTCACCCATGTTCAGTTAAATACAAAACCTTGTCCCTAAAGCCCCTCTGTGAAGTCAGGCTTGTGTTAGCATCCTCATGCTGTCGGACACCACCTCTCCTCATGTCATCATGAAAAAAAAAAATATAAGCCTGGCACTCATAAGGAAACATTTGCCAGGTCAAGCCAAATAAAGGGAGGTAGAGGTGTCTGCCTCAATCTGCAAATAGCCCGAAACAGCAGCTCAGAGGTACGGGCTACCTCGTTTGGGTCTATGGCTCATTAACTACAGGAGCCTGCAGACGTGTAAACAGCAACTATAGCATCACTACCCCAAACTGGAAAGAGGGATTATACCAGGAGGAGCACCAGCTCGGGCACTGCTTTGGCCCAGTATAGTGTCACTGGCAGGCAGAACTCAGGCAGCAGAGAGGGGCCAGACATGCCCATTTGATTTTCAATCTTGTCCTCCGACAGCAGGACAAGCAGGGGACAGGCCACCCTTCAACAGCCAGGCTTGCCTGGAGATGCCGGCTGGAGTGTTGAAGATGCATCATCTTTTTCTGAGAGCAGCCAAAATCCAGCCTAAGTCAGGCCAAGGGCACAGCAGCTCCCCCTGCGCAGGCAGCACGGGCAGCAGCTGTTTCCCCCAGCACGCCGGGGATCACGGGGCTGGGGGTACACTCCCTGCAGTCCGTTTAGAGACAGAAAAGGAGCTTGAGAGCAGCACGGCTGGAAAGCCAAGCAGCAGAGCAGCGCGGGGATGCTCCCCAGGCGGGGTTGGGGAAGTGCCTTCCCGGCTTCCTCCAGCAGAGGTGCCACTGACAGCTCCAGACCTTGAGATATGACACCTGGAGCAACGGGTGCAAGGGGTTTTGGGCAAGAATCCCATGAAACCCCCGGGGAAGCTCAAGAACGGGGAGCAGGGAGATGGGTGCTAGATGAAGGTGGAGTCCAGCTGGCTCGTTTCATGGTTATTGCGAGCACGAGCCTCAAAGAGCTGCTTGATCAGGGCGGATTTCTCCTGCTCCAACTGGGTGATGCGTTCGCTCTTGTCAGTCACCTCCTGCATGGGACAGAGGAGGAAAATGCTGCTTAGAGGAGGAAAACACTGGCGTTTGCTGCGCTGCGGGTGCTGGGATGTCAACGCCAGCAGTGAGCCCAGCCCTGGCAGGGGCATCATGGGTGCCCTTCCCCAGCAGCCCTGCTCACAGACCCCAGCCGCAGCATCTGCACCCTCTCGTGACCTGCATTTGTCAGTCTTTTCCCTCTGGCAGGGATGCCCCATCCCTGCCCAAGGACCCTCACCCAGCAAACAGCTGGACACAGCTGCATCACGGGGGGTTTCCAGGGGCAGCCCACATGCCCTTCTCTGGAATGACCACAGTTGGCCAAGCTGAAGGAACAGTTTCCACTGCCTTGTATTCCTTCCCCAGCCCCATCCCACCCCTCGTCCTCTCCTAGCCCCCCCCCCCCCCCCCAGGGGATCTCCTCCCCCTGTACCCCCACTCACCTTGGTGAGAAGTCGGTTTTGCTCCTTCAGCATGTTGATGGCTTGCTGGGAGCCTGCTGAGGCTGGGGACACCACGGGGACCAGCCTGCTCAGAGCTGAGGAGGGGTTTGCTGGCTGCAGAGAAGATGGAGGGAAGGGATGAGACATCAAGCCTCCTTCCTAGTGGCCCACCCCTGCCTTTCTCCAAGGCCAGAAGCTGTTTCTGTGGCACACAGGGGACTGAGAGAAGCCTTGCACAGGATTAAGACCCCAGCACAGGCCATCGCAGGGTCTCCAGCAAGGCAGGCAGAGGTGGCAAGCTTTCCTGCCAGTGTGCCTGGCTCCTGCCAGGAGCCCGGCAGGACAGCCAGCTCCGAGAGGGCTAACTCGGCACCTCAGCAGGATGGTTTCCTTATTCACTTGACAATGGCTACACCTTTTTAGGGATCTCCTTTAGTCCTCAAATACCTTGAGCACCCTCCAGCCCAGCTCGGGACCAACTATGCTGTCCTCTTGGCTGTCCCCCATCCCCTATCTTGCCCACGGAGCCAAGTCACCTCCCCAGAGTCTGGGGAAACTCTGGCAGCTCTGATGTCAGCCCAGGTACCAGCATAAGTGGGGGGACAGGATGGGTCCCAAGCTCATGCAAACAACCACATGCTGCTAATCTGCTGTTCTCACCTTGCTGGCAGTGGAAAGGAGGTCACCCAGGCAGCGGTTCACCTCCTGCAGTTTGGGGACCAGGTGCCCCAGCTGGCTCTGGCTGCCCTCAGGGAGGAATTCCTGGGGGATGGGGAGGAAGAAGAGACTGGGGGTTACCATGGGGCCGGCTCCAGGTCCAGCCAAGTCCCAGCCTGGTTCTCCAAACCCACAGAGCAGCCCCAGACCCTCCCAAGCAGATGGGCACCCCAAGAACAAGCCCCAGACTCACAGCACTGGTTTTGTTCTTCCCCAGGAGCCTCTGGCGTTCCTGCATAAACTGGATGTGCTGGTGGTACCACTCCCGGGCACGCTCTACTAGCTCTAGACCCTGCAGCAGGAAATCCTTCTCCTGTTCCAGCTCCTTCATGTGCTTCAGCTGCAGGACAGAGCATGCAGAGATGTTACCCCCTTCCCACCAAGGCCTTGTCAAGCGCCAGGAGCTGGTTTCTTCACAAGGCGCGGAGGGAAATTGATATGGGCAGGGGGTCTCAGCCCTTCTCCCCACAAAAAGCCATGGAAGAGGGGGGTGATGGCTGCTGTCTGGTGCTGCTCTGGGGGAAGAGTTCTCCAGTCTGGGAGAACAACCGAAGTAGGTGAAGGACAGTCAGGCCACCTCCACCCTCCTGCTCCCCACTGTAGAAGCAGGTTTCTCTACCTCATATTTATCCAGGGACACAGCAAGAGCAGGGCCTGCAGCCGGTCCCCAAATCCCCCCACAGCTGTGAGTGTCAGCCAGCAGCACAAACACACACGGCTTTCAATGAGTGGCAAGCAGCCGAGCCAAGTGTGCAGACTGGAAGCTGGGGGAAAACCTGCAGCCCTGTTTCCCCAGCGCTCTGCTCTGTTCCCCACTCTGCTTTACCCTGGAGGCACCTCAGAGCTGAGCAGAGCACAGCACACCTTTCTGCTGAGTGTCTCTGCAAGACTTTCAGGTTCAAGCACCAGCATCACCCAGAGAGGGACGTGTGGACATTTATGTGCCTGGAGGGTTGCTATGAGGGTGCCTGGGGCTCCTGCCCCAGGACCAGCCCCCTGGGACAGGCAGAGCAGGACCCTGCAGCAGGTCGCTGCACAGCCAAGGCTGCTGCAGGGCAGGTGGCTCGGCCCCTCCATCAACAGTGGGGCTGGAGCAGCAGTCTTTGCCCCAGGGGACACGGGGTCCCCTGCTCCACTGCCACCTTCTTCTCTTGCAGCCCCTCGGCACCGCGCTGCGACCGGCAATCACAGAGGTGGCAGGAGAAGAGGGGACATCCCTGGGGAACAGAGCGACCAGTGCAGTGACCCTTTCATCAGCCTTCACCCAGTGAGCCCAGGGCTCCCGCTCCCCTTCTGCCAAGCCGTGCCAGCCTGCTCCCCTGGCTCCTGCCCCCCTGTTTCCATGTCAAGAGCACGGGGAGCTGCCTGCCTTGCTGCCTCTGCCACAACACAGCCTGGCCTCCACTGCCCATAGCACAGACTGGGCTCCAGGAGAGTCTCCTCCAGGCACCAGTGGGACTTTGATCACCCAAAAGCTGCTGGATGCTCAGGAACCTCTCCTGCTGCTTTGGAGAGCACCTGGAGGGGGACGAGTCAGCTCAGAAGCGACCCTGAAATATACCCACTCACCCCAAGGGGAGAGTGAGACCATACCAAGACCTTCTCCAGGCTGCCAGCATGTCCCCATCCCCACTGCCAGCCCCGAAGCCTCCCAACTGCCCCACGCCAGCCACCCTTTACGCCAGGACTGCTCTTGCTCCTGCTGCTCCTGGAAATGCTGTTTGCAGTACAACAGCCCCCGCCATGCTTGGATGGACCAAAGAGGACGTACCCACAGGAAGAAGCGCAGAGCCTTGGTGCTACGCAGGCTGTTGCTGAGGGGCATGAAGAAGGTGCTGTATGTGGCAAGGACCCCCACCCAGCTCGGGCTGCAGCCCACAACCGGCTGGCCTGCTCTGGTCCCACCAGCCTTGCTGGCCAGCACGGTGACTGGAGGAAGAGGCAGCATCCCACAGAGCAGTGGGACATCACTGGCTCTGCTGGGTGCGGGGACAGACGGCATCTCGCTAAGGATGGGATGCTCCAGGGGTAGAGGCAGCTTCTGAGGCAGGAGGAAGATGGAGCGCTGGACTTGGCTGGTGCTACCCGGGTAGAAGGGGAGGGGACAGTGCCGTTCCCTGGGCTGCCTACAAATGAAAGCGCTCAGTTTCTCACAGAAGGTCTCATCCCAGCTACCCCTGTGGCCATGGGGAAATCAGGCCGATCAATGATGGACTGGCTGAAAAACACCAGCTGAGCGGATACCAGCTGTGGTGGTGCAAAGGGTCCTGGGGCTGCAGCACAGCCCCCACATCTCCACTTCACTGCTCAGGATGAACCCATCCTAGTGCACCCCGGGATGCAGGATGGATATCAGCCCCATCCTTCCAAGGGCTTTAGGCAAATTAGCCCAATCACAGCTGAGTGCCTCATCCCAACATCCCCCCAGGGTTGGGGGGGGAGGTGACAGCACCACCCTGCACAGGTTTGGGTCCTTGCTGGATCCAAACCTGCTCCAACTGTCTCTGTACGCTCAGAAGTGGGAATAGTACCCAAAGGCTCCTGCCAGGCTGCCAGGGAAGGCTTCTCACCTGCGGGACAGGGACAGACACCCCCTCTCCAGGGGAAGGAGCATGCTAAAGGCAGTGCAGCACCCAGGTACACGGGGAGGGAGGAAGAAAGGCAGAGGACCTCCCTCCCACTGCCCTCACAACAATGTAGGGAAAGAGAAGCAAGGGCAACACAAGCCCAGAGCAAGAGCACTTGTAGCAGAGCTGAGAACAGACCCCAGCTCTCAGCGAGACATGCTGGCCACCAGCCCCTCCTCACCAGTACCAAGCAGGGCCCTGAGCTCATGGCAGCGATGGGCTCCAGCCTTGAGCTGCATGCAGAGCCTTGCCAGGGAAGGAGGGACCCTCCCCTCTCCAAAGCAGCAACTCCCAGCCACCAAAATCCTGAGGGCCAGAGACATCCACCCCCAGACACACACATCTACATCTACTATGCCTTGCCAGCACCGCTCAGCAGAGACCCCCTCAGCCCAAGAGCAGCCCAACCCCTTGCTTGGCTGCAAGCCCAGAAAACCATGTGTGCACAACCCCCCCCTCCCCAGGCCAGGCATCGGAGCATGTTATGTTCCCCAAAGCCAGTGCCAGGCTGTAACTGATGCTGCCCCGCTGGGCTTGGGGAGCAGGATGACACCAGGGTGCGAGGGGTGGGAGTGCAGAGGTGACAGTCGCAGCCTTGGCAGCAGCTCCAACACCGGCCAGAGCTCATCCTGCTGATCACTCATCCTGCAGGCTGGGTCCTGGCTCTCTTCCCAGGAAAATTTAGCTAGAGCTTGTGGGCAACATGCCCAGGCAGCTCCTCTATCCCACTTGGGAGCAGTGCAGATCCCTTCAACCAGGCAATCTGATCCAAGCCTCTCCACTCAGGGACAGAGAGAGGGGGGAAGATCCCTCTGTCCTGAGCTGCCTGGCTAAATTCAGGGCTGATTTCCCCGCATTACTGGCAAAAAGCCTCTCGGGAGCCAGAAGGATCAGCATGCTTGAGCCCTGACCTACAGACAACATCTGGTAGGGGACACAGCCCGCACCACCACTTGCCAGCGCAGAGTGTACCTGACCTTTGCTGGAGTGCTTGAAAGGCCCAGAGACCCACCTGCTCCTACACCTACATGTTTGCCTTTCCCTGCCCAAGTTTTTGCCCATGGGGAAGGCACCCGTGAGGTCAAACGCTGGCTCCGTGGGCTGACCCCATGCCGGGGGAAGGCAGGGGAACACGTGCCTCCTCCCTGTCTGGCGTGATTCAGGACAGAAAGCACCTCGGAAGTAATGGCAGGACCTCCACATACATCAACAGAGCTTTGTATCCAAAATACTAGGATCTGCCCAACACCCCATGGCTCACACGTGCAGGGTGGGCAGGGGGGAGCCACAGGCCAAACAGAGCTGGTGTCAGCAGTGAGGGACCCCTGCAATCCACCTTCCCCCAGGGACTATGGGCCCCTTTGCTGGAGGCCATGACAGGGCTGTCCCCTTACCATGCTGAAGTCCACACCATTGGTGATGGTGTGTCTCCGGTGTTCTGCACGTCCCCTCTGATGCCTCCTAGTGTCCCCAGCCCCTGGATGGCTGCCGTCTCCCTGGGACTGCCCAGCAGCCTTAGCATCACCACCTGTAAGAGAGGAAAGCATGAGGCCACCAGCCGCTTGCAACAAAAACCTCCCCACAGCCACTTCTATGGGACTATCTGCACAGTGGTCTTGCAAATGGACGCAGCAGGGAGCAGCTGAGCAAACCACCAGCCCGAGCACCTGCTCGCATCTTTGTATGGGCATGGCAGGCTTCAGCAATGACTTACTTGGCTGCACCCGGCTGGCAACAGACCTCAGTGGTCATTTTCTCCAAGAAGCAGGCAGCTTCCAGGCAATGCTGTTTCAGTCCTGGCGCAGGCAATTAAACCATTAGTGATATTGCCTACCCTCGTCCTGTCCTCATGGGACCCCTGGCTCCCGCTCAGGTGGCACAGGCTCTGCCAGGAACCCAGCTTCTCCTGAAGGCAGCTCCTGCTTGGTGATGGGCTTGACCATGCAGATTTCCCCCCCAAGACCCTGTGCCTGCAGCCTAACCATAGAGTAAATCAGGCTGTAGATTTTCCAAAATTTTATTAAAATCCCAACATCCTGTCTTGCAAAAGACTGATCTACTACAAACACATGACGCTGGTGCAAATCTTCAAAAATAGGTTATGCATGGATTAAGTTCATACTGGCAGGTTTTCGGCTGGATCAGACACCTCCTGCCTGTGCTGCCTGTACACCGAAGCAGGTATTGGCTGGGCACCTGCAGTAAAGTCAGTACAAGCCCCGCACCACCCGCCCTGGCAAACTCGCCAGAAACGCAGCCCTGCAGCCACGGCCAAGTCAGCTCAGATCCCCGCTTCTGGCCGAGCTGGCGGAGCACTGCCCTGCCGCCCCAAACCACGGCGCCAGGGCAGCCAAGGGTGCAGCCAGCACCCTCCCCAGACATGCCTTGGCAGCAAGCCTGCTGCACCTCCTTTCTTGCCCCAGTCCCCTGCCAAGTCCCCAGCAGACCCTGCCTTGTGCTCACCCCTTCGCTCTTGCAGCTCACCCCGCTCTCTGCACACAGCTTTCCTCAAGAGTTTCTTCCCCAGCCTGGCTTTGAAACAAGAGCAGCATGGAGGCAGGCAATCAAAGGCAGGCAGTGAGGCAGCTGGGGAAGACATCTCCTCCTCGGGACCGCTCCCTGCGTATCTCCGGGGCACCCCCACCCACTGCCACATCCTTCTCCCATGGGTTGGGCAAGTACCAGCTCCTGGGTGCCAGAGTTGCCTGGCACAGGTCTATAGCACATTCCCTGCTGTGTGGGCATGAAGGGCTGTGAGTGCCGGGACAGGGCACGTAGCATTGCCTGGGCTGGCACATCACTGCCCGCTGTTCCACAAGTCTCCTCAGACGGGCACACGGACACAATGGAAGAGGGATACAGGGCAAGAGAGGGAGCTGCAGGAGCCACCCTTCACCTTGAAGGCAACGAGGTCTGGGAGAGTTGCGCCATGCTGGGGCTGCCTGCGCTGCCATGTCTGCGCTGGTTCAGTAACAGGAGCTGGACTCAGGCTCAGGGGGCAGCAAGCAATGCTATACAAGCACCTTGCTCAGCCTGTCACTTGGTGTCACTGGGAAAGAAGCCACCGTGGCACAGGAAAAATCCTCCTTCTGGTCCATCATGGCATCTTGCTTCTCCTCAGCAAGTGCTCCGGCATAGACAGGTCTCCAGCATATGTCAATAAATCAATAAACAAAAAGTCTTTGATATCGCCCATTCATCTGTTTTGCCAACTATCTTTGGTTTCATACACCCATATTTACCTGGGAGGAACCCAGCAAGACCAGTGCAACCACGCACGTGTTATCCTAGCAGAACTGTAGCACACCCTGCTTGGGAAGCTGAGGAACAGCCTCAAAACCAAGCGTAGCTTCAATAGGAAGAATCCCAAAGCAAAGCCAGGAGCACCTCTGGGAAGAGCTGCAGGGTAGAAACATGTTAAAAAGGCTTTTGCTGCTGTTACTTGGAAGTGCCAGGTTGAGCTGAGCTGAACCTGTGATAAGAAAGTGCTCCCTGGTCAAACAACTGAGCTCTGTGCACCCAAGCTGAAAATGTAGTGGCTAAAACAGGACTCCTGCTAATGAGCTGGGATCAGTTCTTCTTAGGCAAAGAGCAGGACCAGCTCACCAGACGTGGAAGAGATCCTGCCATGAGATATGGGATGGCCTCCTCCCTCCCAGAGCCCCTCTGCCCCTGCAGGGCATGAGCCCCGCGTTCACCAGGCAGAGCAAGTGCCCAGGACAGAGCAGACACCTCATGGTCGTTTTACACATTTATGTACCTGTCCTTGGCAATGGCCCAGACAATAACAGCTACCTACAAACCATCCCTCCTTCCTGCTGGGGCCACCAGCTCTCCAGGCAGCTGCTAGAGCCAGGCCACCCCAGCAGCAAAGGCAAGCGCTGCGCTGCGGAAGAGGCAGTGCCCAGGGCCACCACAGAGCTCCTGGGCAAGGGACTTTCTGCTCTGTGTCTTTAAATTCCCCAGATCTCAGCTCTCAGGGGAACCAAAAAGGTAAAGACCCCCAACACCAAGACACTTGGACGCTGCTGTGACAGGCCACCGAGGCACCAGTGGTAGGGAAGCCATCATGGTGACTTCCGTGCCCAGCAAATTCTCCAATCTCAGCCTCACCATCCACGCGCCCAGCGGATGCTGTTGGCTCCCCAGAGACTGTGGCTGCGGCCCAGCAGCTCGCAGGCTGCTCCAGCACCACCGGGCTGATGAGAGCTTCTGAGAAACTGGAAGCTGACTCTGAGCAGGGACGTCTTCAGAAGCGCTTCTGCCCATAGGCTAATTGAGGTTAGCAGTGAAGAGGAGACAGAATCACTGTCCCACTGCTCACCGCACCCCTGGACACGCCACGAAGATCACCTGGCCCCAGCCTCTGCCATCTTGCCATGATTTGCATCCAAATCACCTCCAACGCACACAGAGGCCCCCTGGACCAGAAAGCAGAGCTAGGGTGGCATCCTGTGCGCACCTCCTTCCCCCAAAACACACACAGGGAGAGTTTCCTCAGACTTTTTGCGGTTGATGAGCACTGATACACCATCTCGCTGCACTTGGTTGGGTTCATACAGAAGCTACCTCATGCAGCTGGAGGCTCAGAGCAGCCTTGAGCCCAAATGATACAATCTCAATGGAGACAGGGCTTTCTGGACCCATGGGCAGCTCTCAGCACTGAGCAGGTTTCTCCGCAGCAAGAAAGAGCCGTGTCCTGCCACAGCAGTGCCCAACTCCCTCCCAATCTACCTGTTCAACCACACCCTGGGAAACCCTCCACGGTGGAAGGGAGCACTGGGCAGCTGTGCAGGATCTGGAGCTAAAAGAGACAGAATAACTCTGAGTTATAACATTCGCTAAGCTGTGGAATCAACCTGAAATTCAGGCCTGTTGCCAGAATACGGCCCTGCCCTGCGGAAAGCTGGCAGCAAGGGCTGAGGCACTAACCCTGCCCGCAGGCTCAGGACATCAGTATAACATCAGCCTATAATGGAAAGATCCTCAGCAACCTGAAAGTTGCTGTAATCATCTGCTCACTCCTTTCCAGGGCAGACCTTTCAGTTTGCTGTTTATTTACCAAGCAGGATTTTTTTTCAGGTTTTTCCAGATTTACACTCTTGACGATAGAAGAACCAGCCTGCTTAATAATATTCCCGTAGGTGAAGCTCCAGTGATTAGTCTGGAGGCAAAATGGAAAGCTGAGAACCTCAGCCACAGTTGAAGTTTCTTCTCCACCCAACAGAAGAAGGGACTGGGAGGGAGTGGGTAGGAAGGGAAGGCAAACCAGCCCAGACAACTTTCCCAAGGTAGAGGAAGTTATCGCACTCAAGTGTTGCAATAACAAACACCAGCTCCTCACACAGACCTTTGTGTCCGTAGATCTCAAAGCACTTCACAAATCTAGATAAAGAATTATTACCTACACCAGCTAAGTCCAGAAGCCTGGTCTCCTTCTAACTAGCCTCAAATCAAGATGCCAGTGAAATAGTCTCCCCCTTGCCAAGGTCAGCGTGCCACCCAGGGGTGGGGGGGGGCCTGGCAGACCCAGCACGGGGACCCCAGGTCCCGAGGAAGGGGCAGAGTCCACGGGACTCGCTGGTGAGCTCTGCAGACAGAGCCCTGGCCTGGCCACCCAGACAGAGCTTGGGGACAGCAAAGCACATCTCCCTGATGCCGGTTTCCCATTTAATTATTGCTTAATTATTCATTACTACAAATAGTGCCACTGAATGATCCAAACAAAAAAGTTGCATCAGGTTTCACTATTTTTTTTTGTCCAAAACGTGGATAAAATTGTGAACCAAGCGTTTCTGAGGGCACACCCCCCGCAGGGAGCCCACCCGAGCACACAGCTCTCCGCAACCGCGGCTCTCGCCCTGGCAAAGCTGCTCGGCTCTCAGAGACCCCAGGGCCCAGCGACTCTCCGAGAAGACCAGCCACAATACCCACCCCCCGAGGAAGGTCACCTACAGACTTTGCACCAGGGGACAACCACGGACACGTTACGGTAAAGCCCTTAATTCTTCTTGTCACTGCTATAAACAGACAAGCACCCACGCGAGGAGAGATGTGACGGGAAGCACGAACCCGAGAGAGACAGCGGAGCAGCACGCTCTCCTTCCCGGTTTACCCGCGGCTGGGATCAAAGCCCACCAAAGCCAAAATTAAAAATGGAAGGAACTTTTGCGGAGTTTTCTACCAGCCCTGCGGGAGGAGCTTGCTGCTGGTTCAGGCCCTGAGGAGGGAACGGCTCCGCGCTGCCTGAGGACCGGAGCAAGCCGCAGGGTCCCAACCGGCCCTGCCTAACGTGAGTCCCCGGCAATGGCGCTGCCCGCACCGAGCCGGGCACGTTCCTCCCCCAACCCCGGCGCTCCCGGCCCGGCCCCGCTGGCTCACCTCGGCCGCGGGGCTGGCCGTGCCCCGGCTCCCGCTGCCCGGTGCTCTTCCCGCGCCGCTCCTCGGCACAGCGCGGGCTCGGCGGCTTCTCCGCGCTCCGCCGCCCGCCGCTGCTGCTCTCCGCCGGGCGGTCAGCACCGGGCAGGGCAGCGCGCAACCCCAGGACGAACCGCTCGAAGGTGAGGTACCCGCTGGCCGGTGCCGCCCGCCGCAGCCCCTCCATCACCCCGGCGGGCAGCTCCCGGGCTTCCGCTCCCCGCCAGCGGGACTCGATCTCCCGTAGGTGCACATAACCCCGCCGCCGGTCATCCAGGATATCGAAAAGAGTCCGCAGGCTCTGCAGAAAAACCCGGGGAAGACCCTCGGTACCGGCGGGGAGCGACCGGTCGCCGCGCTCCGGAGCCATCGCCGCCGCTGCCGCAGCTCCCGAGCGTTACTCGCCGCTCCGGCCCCCGCGCTCCTATTGGTTGGTGGCAGGAGGTACCGCGCTCTCATTGGCTAGCGGCGGGCGGTCGCGCTGGCCATTGGCTAACGGGGAGGACGGCGGTTTGAGTTCCACGCGGCGCCCGCCCCGCTCTCGGCCGGCAGGGGCGGGGGGTCCCGGTCCGAGCGGGGCGGGCTCAGGACGGTGTCTGCTCCAGCCCACCGCCAGTCGAGACCCGGCACCGTCGGTAACGGCTCCGTGACCCCGCCCGGGAAGAGCCGCGCCGGCCGGTGTCCATCCGCCAGGCACAAGTCCTCATTCCCCGCAGCGCAGAGCCTGCAAATCTCCTGCTTTACCGGCGGAACTCGGGGTACCGCTACCTGCGCCCAAATGCAATGGGTGCTTCTGCCGCCGGTGGTAATAAAGCTTCGGACAGTTGGATTTTTGCACCTCAAAGACACCATAACCTTGCAGACAGGAAAGCGGCTCTCTTTTGAAGCAGCGATACCTGAAGACCTTACAGCCCTAGAGACTCCAGAGCAAACGTGACTGCTGAACAGGGAGAAAAAAAACCCCAAACGTGGTGTTCGCTCTCGCTGCCAGCTTTGCAAACACAGCCAAGAAATGGCAGTCTGGCTTCTCGCCTCAGCAGCATCCCCACGGGAGAGGGCCGTATGGCTCTTTTGCATCAGCACGGGGAGATCCTGCGTGCTTGACTTGTCTGGTGCTGCAGGGGAAGCGAGTGCTCACAGCGGGAACTGAGTCCGGGCATCCCAGTGCTGTGAGTGGTGCAGCACCAGTAGCCACCAGCCAGCAGGAGCTGGCGTAGGGGCCCAAAGGAACCACAGAGATGGAGAAAGAAGGGAAAAAAAATATCAGTGTTGACAAATGTGAGAGAAACAGGATTTGGATCATATCTCTTATAAACTTAGTATGAACCGGCATTGTTAAGAGAATGGGTTTCTCTAATTTATACTGAAATTTGCTGCATCTGTTAGATCCAAGAGCACATTAGCCCTAGCGACAGATGCTGCCCTCCTCTGCAAACTCCCTCTGTCAGACGGTGCGTTGCAACAAAGCAGACTGCAAAGCCATGGTGTCACGATTCCGGTGTCACAGGCACCACGACTCACTTGAGGGACCCTGGGCAGCCATGCGCCGACACCTCCAGAGCCCCCATCCTGGTTTGATGTTCATGATGCTGAGAGAAGGAGCATCAGGGAGTGAGTGTGCTGGAGAAGGGTGACAGTCAGAAAGGGCAATTAGTCACGTCCAGGTGCCTGTTGTGAGCCTGCCTGTGCCATGGACACCTCCCTGTGCCACAGACACCTCCCTGTGCCATGTGCCAGGGGTGATTTCCTGTAGCTCTGAGTTGGCTTCAAAGAGGAGAGGGTAGAAGTGCTTGGCCCTCAAGCCCTCCCATCCATGTGGCCCTTGCTGTGCTCCCCTCGCCATCAGCTTCCCCGTCTGGGTTGGACTCCATCCCCGGGTGTCTTCAGCAGCTTGGTCCTACTCCTGGCTTCTCAGCCCATTCTTGCCACTCCTCTTCTCTATTGACTTTCTCAGCCCTGTCAGACCCAGGCTGCCAGGTAAATCACAGGAGCCTCTGGAGACCCTCACTGGTCTTTTCTCTATCAAGGACCTGCTCTGGCTTGTCTCCTCTGTGCCATGGCCGGGCTGTTCACAGCCTGCTTTTCTTTAAACCATTTCTTTTCATAAATTTCCTGGACCTGTCCTACCTGTTTTGAGATCTCTGCTTGGCTTAGCTGTGTTTGACTGAACAGGTTCACGCCTGTGTAGGATACAGGGAGAAGGAACCGGTGCATCATCCCTCCCCTTTCTGCTCCAGAAACAAGTGAATGTGACGCTGCTCAGCTCTGGTAACGTCAGCACATGGGCTGTTTTGCTCAGCAAAGGCTAAATCTGCAGGAAAATGAGGTTTTCTCTAGGTTCCTCCCACATCTCTCGGCTTGCTGGAACAACCAGGAATAATAGGGGGAATTAAAAATGACCTTAATATCTCTTGTCCAATTTCCCTGACTGGCAGGTCTATCCCATCAGGAAAGCAACCCGGAGATACCAGAAAAAATTCCTGGTGGTTCAGCCGAAATACTCTTGCTCCTCCATGTGGAGCTTTCTGCTCTGGCAACAGGGAGCTGGACACAACTGCCCAGTGGCAGCTCTGGTCTTACGATGCTTTCCATACCAAAGTGCCCTCAAGGGGCTGCCATGAGACAGGCCAATGTTTTTATCCTCGGCGTGGTTGGGTGAACAAGGTTAGGGAGATTTTGAAAATTCTTGGAAAAGGCTTTTTGGGGTTTTGTTTTGTTTTGTTTTTCTCTTGCTGAACAGTTTATCTTGGGGCCAGCCCAGGCTCTTCTGATTGACAAAACCATCTTTACTTTTTTTAATTTAAACAACATAGTTATTCAGTTCTCCTTCCTCCAAGCTACTGGGAAGCACCAGTTGCCATTCAAACCCAGCCCAACCAGGGAGGCTCGCTGCTGGCCTGGAGGCACTGGCAGTGACACTCACTGGCGGTGACACTCACTGGCGGTGACACTCACGGCCCTGGTGTGGTGGCATCCAATGCACCAGTGCCCCTCTCTGGGGAGGACACGGGGTGTCTGATGTCCCCTGGAAGGCTGGTGGCAGGCCAACGTGTCCCATCAACCAGCTTTGCCACCCCTGGGAGGAGAGGTCGCAGCAGCCACATCAAACCCCAGAAGAGAACCGGGTGAACAGGGTGCTGGTGGTGGAGACTGGGGCACCTTCCTACATGACACTGACCATCTATGGGTGATGCTGGGTGACTGTGGCAGTAGATTAAGCCCCATGCTGACTTCAGCAGCCCGTAGGTGTTCACATGTGAATCTTGACTCTGCAGAGGACGCATGGTGACTGCAGCCACGAGGTTGTCTCCTGATGACCATGTTCAAGCAGATGCTATGAGCCTCTGCTGCTGCGTTCTCCTGCGGGACAGGAAGGTCTGGTGGGGAACCAGCCGCATCACTGGGCACTCAGTGCGTGCATGCTGCTGCCTGGCACACAGACCACCCAGCATGGCACAGCTCGCCTCTATGTATTGCACTGCCGGCCAAAACAGTGCTGCATCAAAAGTGGGTTGCTCCCTGGCCAGTGCAGGTTACCAGACCTGGTAAAACCAGACCTTGGTTAAAACCAGACCAGAAGCCATGCTAACAACAGTCCAGATGCCAAGTTCTGGTGCTCCCCGTCACTGTCCAATTCATTAAGCGCAATTGGTTTTAACCCCTTCTTTCAGCCCCAAAGCTGAGGGGGTGCAGGGAATCACTTCTAGTGGGGTACCAAAGTGTCAACCCAGAAATGCATCTGTCCCCAGGAAACCTCTGGACAGAGGCTAAAAATGGCAAGGGGAGTGTGGTCGGGGAGGCGCAGCAGATTTTCCCTTGGGGGAGGGCTATCTTGTTTGATCTTCCCAGCTCTGAGATGCCATCGTGGTTTCCATCTTGCTGCTTACGGGGCCTCTTGAGGACATGCTCTGTTTGCTTTGGAGGGGGCCGGGTGCTTCCCACAAAGTTACTTTTCTTTCCTCCAGACTGTTTTTTCCCTCAGAGGGCTGGCGAGCAGGAAGTCTGGTGGCTGCCTGGCGGCTTGCAGGCTGTCACGAGGGCTGGGAGAAGGGCGGCGGGTGGGAAGCTAAAATAAGCTGTCCAGGGGGGTGGTAGTTTTGTTTGCTCACTCTGCGACATGCCTGGGTCTGCAGAGCAAGAATTTGTGTTGGTAGGAAATGGCAGTCACCCGTGTCCAGTCTCACCATCCTGACCCTCCGGCTGATGGGGTCTCAGCACAATGAGTTTAAGTGTAGAGAATTGTCTGGGGCTTAAATGAAAGTGTGATAGATGCTGCAAGGCCTCCGATTAGAATCTGCCTAGCAATTGCTCTGTCCTATTATAAATTCCACTCTGCCGCTGCCCATGAAGCCAGCTATCACAGGAGTGGCTAAGGGCAGTGTGTAGTAACAGTCATGCCACAGACATAAACCACC
The DNA here is from genome assembly GCF_035582795.1 of Mycteria americana. Lineage (NCBI taxonomy): Eukaryota > Metazoa > Chordata > Aves > Ciconiiformes > Ciconiidae > Mycteria > Mycteria americana. Next base: position 1,343,191 of record NC_134381.1, on the reverse strand, counting down.
CAGCCTTTCATCTTATCCAGGGAACGACTGTAAAACCGCATTTCTTTGGGGAACATATTGGTGAATACTTATATATTGAAGCCTGATGCAGGGCCCTAAAAATAAGAAGCTCTACCTCTCTCCTGGTAGCATATCTTACCCTGATGGAGCAGTGTTTGCTGTCTGTCTGCTTTCGGGGTGCTGGAGCTTTTTTAATGATGAATTTCCTGTTCCACCTGCATGTTTGTGTTTCCTTTGGCCCAAGCGTACCTCCTTCCTGCTCTCTCAGGTTGCCCTGCCCGGTATATCTGATCCAAACTGCCATTGTTTTTATTGCTTTACAAAAGAAAATGTCTACCCACGCTGGTGCGATGGGTTATGGAATCAGCCCAGGGGACTCTGTGCAGCAGGACAAACCTGTTCTGGTGGATGGTTGGATCTGGGGGGTGGGAGCATGTTCACCAGCATGATTCTCTGTGGTTCTTCTAGGAGAGCCGAGATCCCACGGCTGTGTGCTGGGGTTCCTTCAAGGCGAGACAGCAAGGGCTGTACAAGTTCTGCAGGAAAAGGCAGGGCTGGATTTATAAGTTGGATCTGACAGAGCCTTTTCTGATGAATAAGGGTCGATGGTTATGCAGGCACCACCTGTGTGGAAGGACCTGCACCCATTCACACACCAGGCAGGCAGGGAATGCAACCACAGCAGGAAGAGATTTTGTGTAAACAGGAGCAGAGCGAGGAGTTTTTGAAACCCCAAGCCACTGTCCAAGCAGGAGATGTGTTGACTCACATAAAACAGGAAACAGAGTGTGAAACAGAAACTTTGACAACTATCAGGGATTCTTCCTGACCTGATTGTCACATCTGGATGGGGTCCAGCTCCCCTGACTCTGGTTACACGCAGGGAGGTGGCTGTGTCTGAGCAGCTGTCTGTCTGTCTGTTCATCTCCTTCTGCCCAGCCGGGCTCCGACCGCAGGCAGGATGCCTCAGAGGCAGGCCGATGGCTGGGACAGGAAGTTAGTGCCAGGCTGCTCAGCGGCAAGAGTGGACTGAATATACCAGGGGCTCAAGGGCTGGAGCGTAGGACATTGCACTGTCCCTGCTCTTGGCAGCCTGGGACCCCAGCACGGGCCGCAGAGGAGGCTGCCTCGCTGCGTGCCTTCTGACACCTCGTGACTGGCCCAGCCTTGGTCTTTGGGTTTTCGTAGCTGGTCACTTCACTGCTGCGGTGCTGTGTCTCTGATGGGGAGCTGGACTTGCGAGCCAGGGGGCCTGACCCTGCAGCAGGCGTCACGGCTGGGGTGGGGAGGGATCCACCTAGCCGCTCGCTGTGCTGGAGCGACCCCAAGAGCTTTTTGATACATTCGCAAATGCGGGTGCAAGAAGAGGTGTGAGACTTTCCCAGGTACAAAGGTCCCAGCACCCTGAGGTCCCCGTCAGATACATCCCAGCAGCCAAACAACATCTCGCATCAGCTGGCACAGCCTACTGCAGAAAGGCGCCCCGGCTGTGAATCCGGCCACGGGGGAAACGCCGCGCTGGCCGACGGCAGCCTGCCTCGCAGGGCAGGGCAACGGGCAAGCGCCGAGCAGGGTGACGGGCAAGCAGCAGGCAAGCAGCAGGCGGGGACCCCGCGGTGGCGGACGACGGCAGGGTCCGGCGGGCCCGAGGAAGGAGCCGAACGCGGGAAGCACACGCTGCCCGGGCGGGAGCGCCGGGCCCAGCAGGGTCCGCGCTGCGGCCCGGAGCCCGCCGCGGCCGCGAGCCGGCTCCGCATCAGCGAGGGACGGGGCAGCCGCTCCGGGGGGCGGGCCCGACACACGTGACCCCGCCCTCCCGGGTCCATGCCCCGCCCCGCTCGGGCCCCGCCCCGCCCCCCGGGGCCGGCCCCGCCCCGCCCCGCCCCGTCCCGCCGGCGAGCAGAGGCCGGCGGGACGCGGCGCCATGGGGCCGCCTGAGGAGGTGCGGGCGCGGCTGGCGCGGTGCGGGCAGAGCCACCTGCTGCGCTTCTGGGCCGAGCTGGGCCCGGCGCAGCGCGGGGCGCTGCTGGCGGCGCTGCCGCCGGGCCTGGGCGAGCACTGCCGGCTGGCGGCGGCGGCCGGGGCCCGCCAGCGGGGGCCGCCGGAGCGCCTGGACGGCCGGATGGAGCCGCTCCCCGCCCGGCTGCTGGGCAGCGCCCGCCGCAGCGGCCCCGCCGCGCTGGAGCGCTGGGAGGCGGAAGGTGAGAGCGAGGCGCGGGGCCGCCTGTCCCGTTCCGGGGCGGGCGTCTGGGGCTCTGGCCCTCGGTGCGCCCCTGCGGCCCTCGCCCTTCCGCCCGGGGGCTCCGGAGGGCTGCCGGGGCGAGGGCGGGGGCCACGGGGGCGTCTGTCCCAGCGGCGCCGGGCGGTCCCGCCGGGTTCCCCGGCGCGGCTCTCCCGCGACTCGGTGCCAAAAATACCGAGGCTTGTCCTGAAACCCGGCCGGGGCTGCCTTCAAACCGACCGAGCGCGGCCCGGCGCCAGCGGGAATGGGCCAGGCTGGCGGGATCCGGGTGCGAGGCGTGGGGTGCTCGGGAGGCACGTCCGTCCCTGCGGCATCCCGCAGAGCCGCGGCCGATGCTGTTCCCGGCGGGATCCCTGGGGCAGAGAGCCGTGTCCCGCGGTAGCGCCTTTGGGGTGGCACCCAGCAGCCTGTGGGGTGGCACCGTGTTTTGTCGGGGGGTTTGGTGTCAGGCAGGGGGGAGGCGAGCAGGAGCCAAGGGTGACAGTGGGGCAGGCGGGGGAGGGGAGAGATTTGGGGTTACGGTTCTACCGCCGGGCCCTGAACACAGGCAGCCCGATGCCCAGTGCACGACAGGTGTTGTGGAGGCACTTTGGGGCTGAGACATTGAATTTTCACTCTTAGCTGTTAAATACGGTGGCTGAGGCTGGAGAGCGTGTGGTCGGTAGGACACGGGATAACGTTGTGCCTCGCGGGTGGAGGTGAAGTCCCTGGGGAGGGTGGGAGCAGGGGATTTGCATTGCTGCTGAAATAGGGACCTGCATTGGGGCACACGGGTGGTCTCCCAGACCGCTCACGGATGCAAAGGCAGGTCTCCTACTAGTGTGGGGGCTGGTGCGAAGCCCCATGCAGGCTGTGCCACGTGCAGTGCAGGAGGGAGATGGGATCTAGGAGCAGAACGGATGGGTAGTGTGGAAGAAGCCCAGGAAAGCTCGGCATCTATGTTTTTTGGAGCCTGGTAGATGCTGGTGGCTTTCCCTGGTCACCCTGTGGCTGTGTGAAAGATGGGGGTGATGGGGGAGGTTGTGGCTGGATGTGGGGTGCTGTGCTCCCCCCCCCCTGCAGCACGTATGTCTTACACGGACATCCTGTGCTTTTTTCTAAGTGCACGCTCTATTTCATTTATTTACAAAGGTTCAGATGTGTCTCCCCTCCTTCTTTATAAAATATAACAGCACTGTTAAAAAACAATCATAATAAAAAAAGGAAGCCAGAAAAAAAACCAGCTGTGGTTGGAGAGACACTTGCCTAAATTGTGGCAAGCGTCTGCACAGCCTTGACCCAAACCTGCCAGCAAAGAGGCAGGGATGTGTGGGTAGGGGAGTAAAAATTTCCGAACAAAAGCAAAAATAGAAGCGGTAGGGTCACAGGGCAGAGGAACTTTTCTGCCGTGTCAGACTCCACTGGCAGGGCTGAGCAGTGATGGAGGGAGTGGGAGGAAACTGGTGACCCAGGGGCCAGGTGTGCTGGGTCCAACCAGGGTTACCACCAGCCATCCTCGCGTTTCCAGCCGAGCAGAGGAGGGTGTCAGCGCCTGGCCGGCACCACAGCAGCCACCCAGACATAACCAGTGGGGTTTGTTAGGGGACCCGCTTGGATCGTGGGCGCTGCCTCTTGCTTGAGGGTGTTGTGGTGAGGAGGAAGGGAACCCATGAATCCTAGAGGCAGATGGGTCTAGGTCAGGGCTGTGCAGTTAAATCAACAATTTTACCAAACTGGGTCCTTTGTCTTCCGCCCTGCCAGACCAGTGAGGAGTCAGCATATCTGCCTTGTGCCACCGTCTGCAGCAGGAAAGGGAAGGCAAACCGCGCGGGGCTGGCCTCACTTGCTGCGAGCGATGCTTGCAGGAGTCCAGAAGGTGTGGTGTGTTTGGGACCACTGGCACCGTGCGTAAGTCACCTGGCCCTGAAGTCCAGATGGCCCCGAGCCACATCAGTCCTGCAGGCAGCGTTTCTTAATTTCTACCAGGAGAGGGGGATGCGGTTCTTCTGTTTGCATTTGGTTGTTTTTCTGATCTGGTTTAATGCTGGAGATGGGAATCAGCCCTTGGTTTTATTTCCTGGAGGAGGGCAATCAGGAGCGAGACTTTGTGCTGCTGAACCCGGGCAGTGCTGGCATGCCATGTTGTCCCTGCGGACGTGCCCCCATCCCTGGGAGTGTCCTTGTGCCCCTGCACAGCATTTCCCAGTGGAGCCAGTGTCATCGGCACAGGCTTTGCGGGGATTTTGGGTCCCTAAGGGGATGCAGGCTCCGAAAGACTCTTGTTTCCAGTGTGCTACTCATGGTGTTGAGCTGGATGAGAGCGGAGCGAGGAGTCCCGACCCGTTGCTCAGCATCCCCGAGGCTGCACAGCCGATACAGCCCTTGGCTGCAGGGTTGGGGTCACCCCTGAGCTGAGCTCATCTGTGCTCTGTCCGTGGGTGTCTGATTTCCAGCAGCTCCCACCAGTGTGTCATCTGCAAACAAAGACTGAACAGCTGAAATGTCTCCTCCTTTCCCCTTCTCCCATTTTTGTGATAAAAAAATGATGGTTAAAAGAACTAAGCAACTCAACACTTAGCCTTGGGAACACCCAAGATATTTTTTAATAGTTAAAAAAAAAAGTATGTCACTGTTATTGTCTCTGAGATGATAAAACTTAGCCTGGTCAGATTTGTTTTCAGATCTTAAACACAAACATTAAGCAATCACATTTTCTAGGCAGCCGTAGGGATGATGGTATAAGTCAAGCACAGACGCTTTTACATTCTGTAAATGTTTTATTAATGAGGTCTAAGTCTTAGGCATGGGCTGCAGTGTAGTTCCCATTTCATCAGAGGGTTTGATGAGCCATTCTGGTTATCTGACTGCTCTGCAGAATTAAGGATTTTCATCTTTTTGCTTTATTTTTCTCTTGCTGACTGCTGTCGTAATTGGGCTCATGCGCCTGTTCAGCAGGAGAATTCAGTCTGTTCTTGCAAGATCAATCTGTTCTTCCTGCAAAATCTATTTTTGCTTTTTACTTTCTATGCAGAATAAGACTTACTGTAGTATTGGTGGGTATCTAACAGTCAACACATCTTCCTTTTTTTGTTTGGTTGAGCTGTTCGTATTTCATATGCTGCAGAAAATAAAGTGGATGTTTTTTTAAGAGGGATAAATATTTCCATTTACTGCAGGAGTGTGCAGCAAGATGAGTCAGTTGTTATGAACTTTAGTCATGAATATTAGTAGTTTTACAGTTGGGAAGTCAGAGCAGACCTACTTACTCAAGTTTTTGGGGATATTCGTTTTCATGGCAACCTGAGATCAGAAACTTGGAAAAACTCTCTGGTAGTTGGAGAATTGCACCGTAAATACTGGGAATGCCATAAATGAGCGGAAGGAGAGTCCCCTTGCTAGGGTGTTCACGTGTGCCGTGGCAGCCCTCTCCTAGGAATATGGCCCCATCACTCTGCTGGATTTTGGGAAGAAAAAAAGAGAATGACACTGTTGATGTTTTCAGTGGTATTGCTTTGTAGTCAGGTTCATCCCGCTTAGGTCTAGGTTTTGGTCCCCACAGTGAGAAGCCCCTCCAGGAGGTGGGTGTGAGATGCCAAATCACCCTTGGGCAGATCCCATCTTCTCATCGCTGCGTGGAAAACTTCTGAGAACTTCTGTCTCCTCTGGGACGTCCCCATTTCAGTGGGGTGACACCAGCCCTGGAACCCTTGAGTCGTGGCTGAGGATCACAGGCCGTTTGCGCTGGATGCTGCATGACAAACGGGACCTTGCAGGCTTTTCCGATACAGCGTTTGCTCCAGAGCTTCATGTGAGCAATGCCCCTTGGTCACGGTCTATTGCTGTGCATAAACCTCTAATTAGAGATCAGTGGGATGTGGTCTGCCACATGGGGACCAGAGTGTGCGTCTTGGTGTGAGCCCGACGGTGCCATGGCAGGGATGGAGCGGGGCGAGAGCCTGACTTGGTTCACTGGTGGATGAGTCTCAGTTGCACCCCAAAGCAGCACCCCCTGTGCTGCAGCAACTGAGACCAGCAAATGCTGAATTCAGACCTCAGACAGTTTTGTTTTAAATCAATGTGAAATACTTCAGCTCAAGTAGTTTCAACTGTAGATTATTTAGGTTTTTTAAAATGTTTTTATTGCCTGTTTGAAACAGAACAGTTTGGAAGTGTCCCACAGGGGAACTTTTTTAGATCTTTTTTTTTTTCTCCATAAATTCTTCCCTCCCTTAATTTTTCTTTTTCCACTGGAATGTTTTGGGTCAGGTTTGGTGGATGGAGCCTGCCAGCCTGGCACAATGCTGCACTGGTGCTGCCCCCCTCACATGTGCGAGGCCAAGCGGAGAAGCACCGCCTGCTCCAGCCCTGCAGTAAGGCAAGGCTTGGGTAAGGATGAGCACTAATGAGTACTTGGCTTTGGAGCATGGGGGGGTGCTGTGTCGATGGAGGCAGTTGATGGAGGTAGGCGATGAATGTGCTGCAGCTGCACCGTGACTCAGTGCCTTGCTCTGCCTGGTTGGTGTTATCCACGCAGCATCCCTACCTGGAGCGGTCCCGAGTGGGATGTGGTTGGGTACTTTGATTTTACTAACCACATGCCTTAGCTTTCAACTTCAGTCCAAGGCTGTTCAGACCTTTAGAGAGCTTCAGGTTTGCTTTCTTGGGGAACTGCTGGTCATCTTGATGCCGGAGGAAGGTTGTGTGTTTCCTTTCACACTGCTGCCCTTGTGACCCTCCTGACTGGTGCTGTGGGGCACTGGTGTGTGACACAACTGGTGCAGCTGTAAATGAGCTGGGTATTTGCTTGCATCCTGAGGAGCAAGTAGCTGGAGCCAACTGGATGTGATGTATATGCGTCTTAGCTCCTCTGCCCGGTGCTCACTGGGCTTGCTGGCCCTGCACAGCTGCGCATGGTGGACTTGTGCTGCTGTCTGGTGGTACTTTTTCAGTGGCTGTGGCAGTGACATTCAGAGTCCTTCCCATCGCCAGGTCACCGGGCCCATATCCATCTGCTGTGGGTTTTAAATACAGTTGGGAATCACTGGAGAGTGACTCATCCAGTGTCATCCTTAGCTGTGGGAATGACAGCAAGCACACTCTCACCGGTGTTCATGGCCAAGGGCTTTTCTTTGCTCAGACACTGCTATTTATCTTGCTTTCTGAGAGGCTTATCATTACTGTGGAGAGGCCAAGATTAAGCTTGCTCAGGGATAGATTGCCCAAGCAAGAGGCGTTTCCTTGTGGAATGGTGAATCAGCTCCCTGCGCTGGTTGGGCTCTGCAGGACCATGACAAGTTGTTGCTCCTTTTCCTGGGATAAAGCAGGGGAAGGGAATGGGCAGGATCTGTGCAACCACGTCCTCACCCGTGGTAACGCTCACTGCTTCAGCTACAGCTGTGACTGTCCTCTACCTGCCCTCTACCCCCCCAGGACAGGGGGTGGCTGCCACAGCAGAGTGACCCAAACCGAAGAGTTTGGCTTTGGTTCCTAACCACAATCACTTTTCCTTCCTCTCCTCATTGGTATTTTGTTATCACTGGCCTGTAATTCCTCCTTGCTCCATCCCGTGGCTGTTGCTCCAAGGCATGGGCGCAAGCAGAGGCGATGGTGGGGCTGGTCCTGGTGGGGATGTGGGCTCAAGGGCCAGCTGGGAGCTGAGCACCCCTGGCTAGCCTGGTGCTGGGCTGGCTGTCGGTTTGCTGAATCTGTGTGTCTGTGTGAGGAGGAGAGAGAAGGGAAGGGAGAGTGGGCTAGTAGGAAAGAAGGGTTTACCCAGGTTTGTGTTCCCCAGGGCTGTGTGGCTGCAGTGAGCCAGGCTTGTGGGCGAGACCTGCACTTTGCACACGTGCTTCCCTCCTGTGTGATTTTCCTGCCTCTGCGCCAGGTTGCGGTGGCGGGGACAGCCACCACCCGAGCCAGGGCACTAGGAGGCCTACAGCCATGCTCCTACAGCCCTTCGCTTGGGTCCTTCCCTTCTCCGGTGATGGTGGTGTGCGCTGGCAAACAGCCTGCCGGCACACGGCAGCAAACCATGTGCCGAGGACCGGAGCAAGTACTAGTGCCGTATCTAATACCTTAGACCCCCTGCTCTGTGCTTTAAGTCTTTTGTGATGGGAAGTTCAGTAAAGATGCAAAGGAGCTGTTAATTGCTTGTGGTTTGTTGCACAAAATTATGCTTATTTTATTTGCATTGCCATACTCACCCAGTGCTATTGTCTGTGCCTTTTAAATTTTAAATTTAAACCCACTCAAGCTTCCCCCTCTATCTGAGGACCTCCTGAAACTTTGAAATCCCAAGACTTCCACCTTCAGCATAGGTTTCCCTCTAGAGACCTCTCCTAATCCCACTTGGAGTGGGAGACTGCAGATCTCCAGAGGTGGCTTCCAATTAACACTTCTGAGGTCCTCTGAGCTCAAAGGCTTGCTCTGCAGCAAAGTGATGGCAGGGCTCTGTAACCGGCTTCCTTTGGTGTTCCTGAGCAGGCATTACCAGCCTTTTCAGAAAGGGTATGTTTAGGCAGAAACATGGTGTTACTGCTGTGGTGGGACTGAAACTTCTAAGCATGGGGAAGTAAATATTATTATCGCAATGTCATGGATGACTTATGTCTGCTTTTATTGCTGAAAGCTAGATTTTTGAACAGAATTAAAACCAGGCCAGGTTGTTACAGCAGCAATTGGTATTTTCCCTCTGTTGCTCACTTAAACAGCCAATTATTTAAAGATGAGCATAAAAACAATCCTGGTTTTCTTCTAATTCAGTATCTTTGGTCCCTGTGTCTTTCAGTCCAAGACAGGAATTTTTTAGTCCCAGATGTGGTTAAAAGTTGGGTGTTTGTCTTCTTGGAGGTTGGGGTGAAGCACGGGCTGTCTTGGACGGCCAGGAGCAGTGGCAGGCTCGGCGATGTGCGGTAGACTTCTTGCATTAGGTTGCAAAAGGGTCTGATAGCTACTGTACAGCAGCAGAGCTGTGGCTTTTGACCTGGGCAGTCCCAGGGCTCACTGCATTCCTGGAGGAACACAAAGTGTTCCCTAAGGAAAATTCTTTCTCACGGTTGTCAGTTGTTACTGTAATGCTGGCTTGAGAGAAGGCAGGGAACAAAGACTGTGAATGAGCTGGGTGCTTATTATGTGGTCTGGTTCTTCCCCAAGTTCTGGACTTTCCTGGTTTGTCAGGAGAAATGATACTGTTTTTAATCAGAGTGTGGGAGCTGTGGCTTCTGCAGGCTTGGCTGTATTATTAGTCCTGAGTGCAGCCGAACAGAAGCTGGAGTGCAGAGTGATGATTAAGGCAGATTCTAGAAATGCCCATGCTTTACTGAAGATGACGAGACTTCACTTCTTTGGAATGTAGAAATGTTGGTGATAAGGGACCTCTGGAGGTCTCTAGTCCAACCCCTATTTGGAACAGGACTGTACCCAGCCCTAGGTCAGGTCAGCTATGGCTTTATCAAAGTAAGCCTTGCAAACCTCAAGGGAAGGACATCCCTCGCCTCTCTGGATATCTTTTCCAGTGCTGCACCACCTTCCTAGTAAAGAGTTTTTATCCTAATGTCCATTGTGGACCTCCTAAGCTGCAACTCATGGCTGTTGCCTGTTGTTATGCCATCCGCTGCTTTAGGTGAGGAAACTGCTGCGTCAAAGAGGTTAAATGAATTTTTTAGTATTGTGTGCAGCAGCATCATATTTCTCCCTGAACTGCCAGCAGTGGGCATTGAGGTTGCAGCTTCTGGTTGCTGCCTGAGCTCTGCAGAAAGGCTCAGGAGAAGAGCATGCAGTGTTGATTGCTTTTGTGATTCTTATATTCCCTTGGGCTTCTTTCTCCTGTTCAGGCTTGCATCAGATCTCACAGAACAAGGTGGCAGTGCTGCTCCTGGCTGGAGGACAAGGAACTCGCCTGGGAGTGAGCTATCCCAAGGGCATGTACGACGTGGGGTTGCCCAGTGGCAAGACCTTGTATCAGATCCAAGCAGAAAGAATCCGCAAAGTGGAGCAGCTTGCTGGCCAGAGACACCACTGCAAGTGTGCCATCCCCTGGTAGGTGACCGGGAGCCACAGACGTACTGTGCAGGGGTCTTTGTGTTGCAGTCTTGCCTACGTTGCCTTCTAGAAGCACTTTGCTGAGTGCCGTACGGAGACACGTCAGGGGAGAGCCTTTTGTCGGCAGGATTTGCAGTGCCAGCAGCTGGAGGAGGGTGCGCAGGGATGGGAAGTGGCAGGTCCGTCTCTGCAGACCTGAGGGACCAAACACTGCCCTTGAATCACTGACCACTATCCTAACTGCTGTACCGTGCTGTCTTTTCAAGTACAGTCCCGGACAATACTATAAACAGCACTTTTCAGTGCCTGTTTCAGATCCTTCACAAGAGATTTCATCTGTGCTGTGCTTTCTCAGGTTCCTGCATGGAGGGAGAGATCGCCTAGAGCTCATCTTCCAAGACTCTCCACTTCCCCTTGCCCACAATTTCTGCCACAGCAAAAAACCTCTTCCCCTCACAGCAGTAAATGCTTGTCATGCTCCATTTTCAGGCCATCTCCTGCTGTCATTTTTTATGGCTGACTGCCATCTCTCCTGGCTGCTCCTAGCTTTCAAAAGCCTCCAGGCTTCAAAAGAGACTAGCTCTGTGCAAGGTGCAAAATATGAATTCCCTATGGGATGTGGTGGGTGAGAGAGAGGAAGGCACTGCAGCATGCTTCTGGGAATGTTTTCTGCTAAGTGTTCTTCATGAGACTATGAAGAGATACCTTTATGAAATCACTGCCTGGCCTGAGCCACGGTTTGGGAAGAGCGCATACTGTAGTGTCTCTCATTTAACACTCTTGGGTTTCCTCCCTTTTGTGTTCCATTTGTAGTTTTGCCTTTTGCTTGGGCTTTTCTTGCTCATTGCTCAGGACCCATTCCTACCTAGGTACATCATGACAAGTGAGTTCACGCTGGGGCCGACAGAGGAGTTCTTTGTAGAACACGACTACTTCAACCTGGATAGATCCAACGTGGTCATGTTTGAACAGAGGATGCTGCCCGCTGTCACCTTTGATGGGAAGGCCATCTTGGAGGAGAAGGGGAAAATTGCTATGGCTCCAGGTACCCCCCTGTTCACCCTTACACGGTACAGTAATGTAATATGTGTTGATAATTGCTACTAGCCATGAGACAGCCTTGGCACGCGGACGAGCCTTTGGAGATCAATGTTAATGCTTCTGATTAGCATGGGAGGGTTCAGTTAAATGTTTCAGGATGGTAATCAAGAGTGTAGCAATCTCTGTTTAGTTCTTGCTGGAGATTTACCCACAACCCTTGGCTTTTATTAAAGCCTGGGAGTATTGGCAGGATTAGGAGTGCGGCAGCTGCAGGTTAGGAACAACGTGCATCGGCAGGGCTGTGCGTGAGGTCCCTGGGGTGCTGCCTCCCAGGGGTGAAGCTGTCGGAAGCCAGGCTCCTGTTCAAGGCTGACAGCTGGAAATGGGTAAAAAAGCAGCAAGAAGATTAACTCTTTCTAAAATGATTGCAATGGCTCACCTAGTAAAGTTCTCTTCTTCTCTTAGCCTGGACATGGTAAGAGACTCAGTGAAGGCAGTCTGGTCGGGGCCATGTTGCAGTGATGTGGTTCTGCGGCTGCAGAGTGGTTTCCCTGAGCTGACAGGGGTGTCAAAGGAGGAACTGTGAAAGGGTGATCTGTGATGAACAAACATGCAGGTGTCTTGTGCAGCTGCAGTTCAAGCCTTTAAAAGGCATTGGGAACTTGCGGGGGGAAGATAAACAGAATAAGACTTATTTTAGTCTTTTTCTCCAGGCTCAGTTTTAAATATGTTTTTGCTCTGCACTGAAAGAGAAGAAATGTAACAGGCCTTTCCCACCCTCTGCATAATGTTTTGCCCTTTAGTGTTTTCCCTCTGAGGATCTTACAAGGCTTCATGAAGTCTTGTAATGCTTCTCTGTGAGGCTGGTCTTCACAGTCCCACTCTGCATGTGAGGGAGCTGGGATGTGGAGGGGAACAGGCTTGCCTGAACTGTGTGGCAGAGCTGGAAATAAAATCTGGTAGCACTGACTCTTGGCTAGAAAGCATTCCCTGCTCTGCTGTTAAAGAAAGCTTGTTCAGGACTTTCAGCTTTTGCTCTGTTAGCAGCAAAAAACCCGCAAAGTCATTAATTAACCAGGGCTTTCTCTTTTATCTTGCACTATAGATGGCAATGGTGGCTTATACCGTGCTTTGGTGGATAATAAGATCTTGGATGACATGAAGCAGCGTGGAATCCAGTATGTCCATGTATACTGTGTGGACAATATCCTAGTGAAAATGGCAGATCCAGTCTTCATAGGCTTCTGTGTTTCCAAAGGGGCAGATTGTGGTGCAAAGGTGAGGCCGTGCTAATGCTGGGCCATTTTCCCACGGGGCGTTCAGGTCTGATTACACTTGGAAGCTGCTGGCTAGGGTGACCTTAGATGAACCAGGTGTTCAGATCTCTGTCCAGCAGTGACTTGCTCCAAGCAGATTAGAGGAGCTGCTTGCTGCCTGCGTTGCGTTCAGAATCCCTACCTGTGGGTGTCCTCCTCCCCTTTTCCCAGAGCACTGTGGAAAATAAACTTCAATTAGAGCAGGGACTGTAACTGCACAGGAAACTACAAACTGGAATTGCATCCTCTTTATGCCCTACCCTTTCTGCAAAGGCACTTGGGCTATCTAGAAGCCGTATTGGACTGGGTTGTGTTTTATAAATGCACCTTTAAGTCTAATGGAGGCATTCCTTATGCCCCCCTGTGGAAGATGGGGAAAGCCAAACCAGCCTGGTTTTGTCACCCTAAAGCAGCAGGTGCCTGAGGAGAGATTTATATTACTTTAATCATTAACACTGTTCATGCAAACAGGGAGCTGAAGGCTAATAGCTGCGAACATTTTTCATTTAATGCCGGGTCCCAGTCCTTGGTAAGAAAAGTGCCCCACAGTACGCTGATTTCTTTTAACTGGTTTGTCTTCTGAGCAACTGTGCAATTAAGTGGTTGAATACTGGGTTTTATGCCCAGTTGTTGGGCAAAATGTGCCTCCAGGCTACTCCATCCACCCAGCACTGCCCTGCCCGTGCTCCTGAGGTGCTGGAGGATCAGCATGCAACAGCCTGTAGGATTGTATGTACGTGGGAGTTGGAATAGTGCTGGGATTTTCTTCCTCCTTGTCATAGCCCTCTGTCCTGTGGCTGCAGGTGGTGGAGAAGGCCTACCCCACAGAGCCTGTTGGGGTGGTGTGCTGTGTGGATGGGGTCTACCAGGTGGTGGAGTACAGCGAGATCAGCCTGGAGACTGCGCAGCAGCAAAGCCCCAATGGGGGACTGGTGTACAGCACTGGCAATATCTGCAACCATTTCTTCACAGTTGAGTTCCTGGAGACGGTGGCCCAGTAAGTTCCAGCAGACATGCTAGGCAGCTGTGCAGCCCAGAAATGCCTCCAAGAGTGGCTGTTCCCATTTCCCACTCTATAACTTGTTATGGGTACCTCCTGCTCTGCTCTTCACCTCCTCTCTCCTCCAAGCAGTTCAAAACAGATGTGTCCACTTTCTGACAGCCCCAGCGTGCTCTTCAGGCCTTACCCAATGAAGAGGTTGCATGCTTTGCTGTAGCTAAATCGACCGAGATATACCAGTGCATGACCTTCCTGGGCCTGCAAGGGTGAGCAGCCATGTGGGCTGCAGTTTGGTCAGTGATGTCATCGGTGATGCAACCCCACGCTGAGGATTTTCAATGGGAATGTCACCCATGGGACAACAGAGGTTGGGGGAGAGAGAGAAGCTGGGGGAGGACTCTGCACCTTCATGTGGGAGATGGGGATGTGATGCTGGGCATTCAGTGAGCAGCCGTATGACCTTCCTGAAGAACTCGATCCACCCTCGTGTGAGGGATCTGCTCTGCTCCATTGTTATCCTGGTCAAATAACAATTTGGATTACCTTTTTTTATCTCAGCCTGCAATTTCAGCTTGATGCTAGGTCCTCCCTCTCCTCTTGTTTTACTCCATCGTGTCCCACTGGTACAGGGAGTGCTGCTGGCCAGGCTGCTCTGCTCAGTGAAGTGTTTCCTGGATGTGACTTGGATCAATTTGGAGAGAACAACACCCAGAACAGTTGAGAGATGACCCAGAGCAGTAATAAGCCATCTGCTTCCCAGGAGTGTACTGCTTTTTTCTAAGTGGGCATGAAATAAATTAACTTGCTTCTTTTCCTTTTGCAGGAAATATGAGCCGCAGCTGAGGCATCACATAGCCATAAAGAAGGTGCCCTACATTGACGAGGAGGGAAATCTGGTAAAACCGCTAAAACCGAACGGGATAAAGCTGGAGAAGTTTGTGTTTGATGTGTTCCAGTTCTCTAAGTTAGTGGCAGACGTGATTTTTTTTTTTTTTTTTTTCCTCCCCTTCTCAATGTTTGAATGACTGTAGGTTGTAACAGGCCTTGCCAGGGAGCGCATGGTTTGTGGGTGGCTTGTTAGAAAGGCTGTTGGATCTACACCAAGCTCCAACACAACAGTAACGCCGCAGGCTCTGAGAGTTGCGGTCACAGGGCGCTCGGCAGCAGCCAGGCTTGCTCTGACCGTGCTCCCAGAACTGTTCATTCTGCTGAGGATGTGTTGGCTGGCCCAGCCTCTGCCAGCCCTGTGAAAGAAAGAAAAAAAAGGAAATCAAGTGCAAAGCCAACATTTAATACAAGCTCATGTTGGAGTATTCGGACTTGCAAAAATCAGGTCTTTCAGGATTGTGGCTTCCATGGCAACTGCAGCTCTGGTTATGTTTTTGGTGTGTGTCACGCCAGGGCTCAGCTCACACCCTTTGTGCTCAGAAAACAGGTTGCCTAAGCACCGTGGGGCCAAGTTACTGTTGCTGTGGGAACTGTCAGTGTTGACTTGCCAAGCTCTAAAACATAGCTGAGAGCACTGTGCCATAGTGTTAGCACAGTCGGGGTACTTTGTGTTTAGGGAATGTGGGATTTTAATAATTTAGGAATTTAGCATAAGTGTTCTTATAAAACCTATTTTCCAAGGTCTCGAGTTCAGCAGCAAAGATTCTCTTTTAGGCTTAAATAAATGGCAAAAAGAGACCTCAGGCAAACTGAATTATCTTTGTTTGGGGATAGTATTTTTCTTTTTAGAAGATTTACTTTAGGATAGAGAGCTCAAGGTTTGAACCGGTCTCTGTTTCCTGACATGCATTTAGTAAAGAAGTATCATACCAAAGGCAAAACCAGTTTGATGGAAACAGTGCTGAGTTCTGAGCTTTGAAAGGACTCATTTGCAAACAGTGATTCCTTGTGCTTTTTTAATAATACTGCAAAACCAGCTTGGCAGCTGCTCTTCATACGTGAAATGCAGAAACGCACAGATGCTGCTGTGGGATTTTTTTAATTTGCATTCCCATTTCTGGTAAACAGCTGTGCTTAACATTCAACTGTGAATCCTCCCATATTGCTTATTCATCCCTGGGAACTGCTGTCCTCAGCTGATCCTTGCCTACAGACTCCCAAGTGGAGTGGCCATTTCTTGGAGCAGGGATTGCAGTGCTCTGAAGTGATCTGCACAGCTCAGTGCTGGGTCCAAGCTTCAGGCATTGCTGCTCCCTCCATCCTGCCATGCTCTTAGCTGAGACTTTTTGTCCACGAGCCTCCTAGTGCCTGGAGAGGTTTCTGTGGGATCTCTGCAGAACTGTTGCTTTTCCTCTCACCTGTGCACAGCTCAGGAGGGTCGTGAGGCTGCTGTTATGTTCCCAAAGAGACTGGGCTTCTTCTTGTGCTTTTTCATCATACAGCTCTGGTACTTCTTTGCTCTTCAGGTGGGAGGTGGGCTTTCCTTAGCTTGACTGCCCCAGGCTGCATACATTGCTGCTCCCTAAAATATATATGAGCCTTTCCCCATGAAAGTTGTTGTTGCATCAACAAGGCTGATAGCTAGCTTTGTTTTTCATTATCATTGTTTTCTCCCCTTTGCCGGCAGGAATTTTGTGGCATTTGAAGTTTTGAGAGAAGAGGAGTTCTCGCCACTAAAAAATGCAGACACAGCTGACAAAGACACTCCTACCACTGCTCGGCAAGCCCTCCTGGCCCAGCATTACCGCTGGGCTCTCAAGGCTGGGGCGAGATTTCTGGATGAAAATGGTTGCAGGATACCGGAGAAACTCAGGTATGAACCTCTGTGACCTTCTCCGCAGCTTCTCTGCCTGTGGCTGCCTGATCCATGTCAGCTAGCTAATGGCATGTACTGTGCTCTACAAAACTGGGTGTTAGTTTGATCACAGGGTGACTTGGCATGATTTTTGTTCAGCTGGTCTTTTCTGAACATGCAGAGTAATGTCTGTTACAGCTCCTGCTCCATTAGTGATTGTGAGTACTCTGGACAGTAATGCGCAGTGCTCTGGGCTTTATCTCTGGCAGAGATTCCTGCCCTTGGGGTTGTGAGTTGACTCCTCCTATAGCAACTTCTTAGGCAGGGGCAACCTTTCTCCATCATTCTGGTTTTAGTCAGCCCAAGGAATTGTAATTTGTAGTCCTCACCAGCTTTGCTGAATGTGGTGCCAGTGCTTAAAGCCCAGCAAGATTCTCAGGCGGGCTTAAGGATCAGCTGTTATAGCAATTACCAACTCAGATACTTCCTGCATCATGGTGAATGGGAAGCTGCTTTTACTCCATGGGGCTATGACTTCATCAACTCAGTTTAATAAACCCACAAGCTGTTCATTTCATTTGAAAAGCACCTCTATAAAAGGGATGTTCTTGTTTTGATGAGAAATATTTGGGACCTGCTAATTCCCTTTTATTTTTACACTTTGCGTTCGAATAACGTCTGGTGCGTGTGAATATAACAAATGTCTTATCCTTCTGGATATCCTGTTCTTGATGATCTTTTGAAGATGATGCACTGTTTTTTAAGCATAGCAAGAAGTTAACCCTGTATTCTCTTCTCTAGTCTCTCAGGAACTGAAGATCCTCCGGCTGTGTGTGAGATTTCTCCGTTAGTGTCTTACTTTGGAGAGGTGAGAATAACTATCTATGGAGGTATTTTTAAGAGTGTGCAGGTATGCATCCGACTTCCTTCCAAACACAAGGGATTTCTTTAGCCTGGGCTCACTGAGAAATGGTAAGATCAAGGGAACTAGGACTTGGGCTCTGTGTTATTTTGTGGTTCCACTATGGTTTACTCTTCAGCAGTTTGTTCACTCTCAGTTTTAGCCATCTTAAAATGAGATTTGCAGTGAGGCTGCACAGTTTCATTAAGACTCACAAGTACTTCGAGATCTTCTGAATGAAAAGTGCAGAATATTCAAATTACAAAATCCATGGGCTCATTGCATTTGGTTGTATGCCAATTTGTTCCTGTCTCCCACAGTGCAACAAGGCAATTTAAGTTGACTTTTCTTTGCTAGGATTATTCTGATGTGAGTTAAGGACACACCTTCCCATGCCTACCCCTCCCCAGGAAGGTTGTTTCTGAGATCCATTGTTTTTACGGTTCATCGGTGTCTCTCCTTCATGAACCCCAGGCTTGGGGCTGAAATTCTTTCCACCTCTGTCACTGGGGAAACTGTTGCTGTTGTCTGTCCTTCCCATGACCTTTTAATTTTGGGTAGTCAGTCATTCTTTGATGACATTACATAGACCTAAAAATAGTGCAGGTTACCAATCTGATGCATTTACGACCTAACGGTACTGTTTTCACACGTTCTCAGGGTCTGGAGGCGTACATGAAGAACAAAGACTTCCCTTCTCCCTTTGTACTCGATGAAAACAAAGGGGAAATGCTAGGAAATCCTTGAAGAGGAGGGAGGCCTTCCTCCCTCAAATCAGATATCTGTCCACTATAAGGACTAACATTACTCAAATATCAGTATGAAGTGCATTATTAAAAAAATTGCTTTGCAGTGTCAGATCGATGCCAAATCCTTGCAGCAGTTATGTTTACACACACGTACGTGCTCACCAGTTCTGTTTGGTAACTTTGAAGGCTATGCCTTTTACCTCAGTCTGTTTTGTAGACTTGGATGTGAATGAAGATTAATACTTCCGGGTGCCAAACAGATTTTATATTTCCTATTTGCTGTGCATATGAATATGTAAAAGAGCTAGTCAGGGCCTAATAAATCAACTTTGCATTCAAGAAGATTAAATCTCTTCAGTGCCTTGTTAGGTATCTTGTTTGTGCTGGTGGGGTTGGGGGTTTTTTTTGTTTTTAAATTGTGTGCACAGCTGAAGAATCAATTTGATCTATCTTTTCCCTAATCCTGTGCTGGTTAGAAGATCCAATTCAGCAATTGCATCCTCTAACCAGATCATACAGAGGAGTCTGCTGTAGGTAGGGATGCCGCTGTGCGTAAGCATTGCTTGAGGTTTGGGCTCCAAAGCAGAACAAACTAGTTTGCACGTCTAGGCTCGCTGGTGCCATTCCAAGAAAACATAAGTAAATATGCAGTTTAGACTGATTGTTCTTTACAGCTGTAGTAACCTGGTTTTTTTTAATTAAAAAAAAAGAAAAAGATGGTGAGAATTTTTTTCACAACCCTCTGCTCTTCCTGTCTATAACAAACATTTATTTTACTTTTCATTTTTCTGTTTAATGTATACCATATCCCTCAAAGGGGACTCTTTTAAAGTACCTGAAGGTAATAAGAGGAACAAATCCTGATGGTAGAATTTAATGCTTAACCAAACCCAAAAAAATACTTAATCCCAGCATAACCGGTGTACACAGGTAAAACACCAGCCTCTACTTCTACAGTTTCTGTCTGGGTAGTTTTCCAGCACTCTTTCACTTACAAAATAATTCTTTAGATGCCTTCCTTTAAAATATATTACTAACCATAATGTAAACGTAAGTGTCAGCTAATTAAGGATGCTAATTGTCAGAACATATGTAGCATGTGAACTCAGCCCTGGCCGAGGGATCCCAGGGTGGCCGTGATCCACAAATGATTATTCCTGTTCAGCCTTTGGATGCTGCCCCAGCAAGCTCATGCCGGGCAGGCACCTGCCTGCTGCAGAACCTGCACTGAACACACCCAAGTTGTTTCACCCTTCGCGAGGATGCTTCAGGTGCACTGCTGGGTGGCCTTTGCTTGAGGAGCACTCTATACTTTTCCCCTAAATCAGGTGTTAAGGAAGGTGGCAAGGAAGGTGCCTCATCTGGAATGTTATTTCATGCATCTGCTTCTACTGAGGAATTGCTGATGCTATTTTATTAAGCATAAATCTTTTAACTAACTTATGTGGCTTTCTGTAATTCCTGATGTGAAGCTGTATTCAGAATGTTGGGGAAGTATAAAAATGGCTTTGAGAGTAAATACAGTTTGTAAGTAGGCTCATGTTTTCCAAAGAAAGCATCTGAATGTCAGTGGCAGAGTTTTCAGCTATGTATCTGCATATGCACGTAATAAGCCTTTTGCACATGCAAACCAGGTTCTGATTACCTCATGTTGCATGTGCAGCCAGTAATTCCCATTTTTAGTATAAATTAAGCATTTGTCCTTGACACTCAATTCTGTAATTTTTTTTTTTCACACAGTGTTTCTATGGGTCATTCCATTCCTGTCTGTCAAGTTTTATATCTGAGAACAAATTGTGTTGTATCTTTGTGAGTATTGCTTGTCGATTCAGGCACACGCTCGTTTTAAATTGCACTGTGCTATAAAGAAAGGATATTTCTTTTGCTTTTTCTAAAGTGCTTTCTCTTTTGAAACTTCAGTTCCCGTGTGCTTTAATCATGTGTACACTGAGCTGCTGACATGGGTTTTAGAGGTTGTTTTCAAGGAGAAGCTGAATTAGAATGCTAAATGCCTTGTCTGTTAGTTTTTTTCCTATGACTCCTCACATTTTAAACTGGAACATAGAAAGAATTTTGAGAGAACTTTAAAAAAAAAAAATCTGTCCTGTATGTAACAAAGTAATTCTAGTATGCATTATGAAATGAAAAAAGTAGATGAAACAAAGGGAGGTCCTGTAGTACTCCAGAAACTTTTGGATGCCTAAGCATTTTTACAATAAAGATGTTACTGTGATTTCTATGTGTCTGTCTGTGTTTCTTGTTCATGAGGAAGATACACGTTGTCTTTGTCCCTACACATCATGGGTGTTGTCACCACAGCTGCAGGACACTGAGACAGTCACTGATGGCATGGCTGAAGGCTGCAGTGCCCACGCTTCAGATGTACAGGGGGGATGTGGAACTCAGCAGAGGGTCATTCCTGAAGGGGTTTGACATTGTGGGATGTATTTTTTCATCAGAAAACAGAAGACTCTGTTCTTGCCTGCAATCCTGTTTGTTTTTTTTCAAGCTTTTCAACTCAGTTTACCGAGGGGAGGGAGTTTAATTGTGGGTGGTATGTGTTTTTCTTTTATTTAAAGTAGATTTGAGTGATCTGGATCTGAGTCAGGCTTTTGCAGCTGCTGTGTAGGTAATGAGCACTTGCTGTGGTGCAACTTCTGCTTGGCTTCCCATTGACAGGCACTTTTTAAACAGGGCTCTATTTATAGAATAATTAGGGGAAGTTAGTAATTTTTCACAAATGACAGATTGTCCCCTCTTTTGGAGGTTTAGTGCTGAACCCAGCAAAGGTCAGAAGTTGATATTCTTCCTTACCTCTTTCACCCCATGTTTCTCTCTTGGCACCCGTATGAAGGCTGCTGGGGTTTTTAATGTGTTTTTAAGATACGTGAATCAGTAGTTTCCTGTGATAGGAAAATAAATAGTAAAAATGAATGCATGCTTCAGGCTTCTGTTAAATTGTTCCTCTGCTTGTTTATGTGGAGTGTTAATATCTACCAGAATTGATTGCTTGCTTAGATCTTTAATAATGAAATGCTCAGAAAAACACCCAATTTTCAGTTTTATCTGGAAATCTAGTGTGAGGTGGATTCCAAATGTAAAGGCTCAAATGATGCATGTTAACTGAATAGTTAGGCACAGCTGAAGGTGTAGTCAGTGCCAGCACTTAAAGCAGTAGTTTCAAAGCAGCTGCTTCAATGCTTTCTTTTTCCTGTTGGACTACGAACCTGATACAGAAGTAATGGTTATTATAAAACCACAGTCATGTTGTGGCTCTAAATGTGTATGTCACTGTGTATGTCCCTATTCCTCTATGCCTACTGATAACGTCCCTCCCCTGCCCCAGTAAAGATGCAGAGAGCTATTTGCACAGGAAGTGATGAAGGGCTGGGGGTCTCTGGAGAAGCAGGTGAGGGAAGAAATTGTGTGGGACAAGTGGATCCTGCTGAGTACCAAAACTCAGTGCCAGACCCTGTGGAAGGGTTTATTTACACAACTGCTTAAGTTGCTTTTC